>NC_058080.1:677235580-678514439 GCF_014858855.1 Bufo gargarizans | reverse complement strand
GAACATTATTTTCAAGTGCATGTTGTTCAGCTGACGCGCTAAAACATTATTTGCGAGTGCCTTCAGGTGAGCTGACGCTCTAAAACATTATATGCGAATGCATGCTGTACAGCTGACGCTCTAAAACATTATATGCGAGTGCATGCTGTTCAGCTGACCCTATAAAAAAAATTGAGATTAGGGCCTGCAGTTGAGCGGACCCTATTATAAAAAAAATTTGAGTGGAGGGAATATATACAGGGTGGGCCATTTATATGGATACACCTTAATAAAATGGGAATGGTTGGTGATATTAACTTCCTATTTGTGGCACATTAGTATATGTGAGGGGGGAAACTTTTCAAGATGGGTGGTGACTATGGTGGCCATTTTGAAGTCGGCCATTTTAAATCCAACTTTTGTTTTTTCAATAGGAAGAGGGTCATGTGACACATTAAACTTATTGGGAATTTCACAAGAAAAACAATGGTGTGCTTGGTTTTAACGTAACTTTATTCTTTCATGAGTTTTAACAAGTTTCTGACCACTTATAAAATGTGTTCAATGTGCTGCCCATAGTGTTGGATTGTCAATGAAACCCTCTTCTCCCACTCTTCACACACTGATAGCAACAACGTAGTTTCAGGTGCTGCACATCTCGTATCTTCACAGCATATACGATACGAGATGTGCAGCACCTGAAACTACGGATACTGGAAGCCTGTGGTGGCATTTCTCCTGTGGTGTTGCTATCAGTGTGTGAAGAGTGGGAGAAGAGGGTTGCATTGACAATCCAACACAATGGGCAGCACATTGAACACATTTTATAAGTGGTTAGAAACCTGTAAATAACTCATGAAAGTATAAAGTTACGTTAAAACCAAGCACACCATTGTTTTTCTTGTGAAATTCCCAATAAGTTTGATGTGTCACATGACCCTCTTCCTATTGAAAAAACAAAAGTTGGATTCAAAATGGCCGCCATAGTCACCACCCATCTTGAAAAGTTTCCCCCCTCACATATACTAATGTGCCACAAACAGGAAGTTAATATCACCAACCATTCCCATTTTATTAAGGTGTATCCATATAAATGGCCCACCCTGTACAATCTGGATGAGGAAGAGGAGAAAACAAGATTCAACCATATACTCTTTTTTTTTCTTGGTGGAAAAGGTGCACGGGAATACACTACAGTATATTGAGTACATTATAAATGATAGATTGAAATTGCCTTTATGTTCATCATCAGTTCTCCTCTGGTGGAGTTGAGTAGTCAGGGGCAATCCAGGCCTTGTTCATTTTTATAGTCAACCTGTCAGCATTGCCAGTGGACAAGCGGATACGCTTATCTGTTATAATGCCACCAGCAGCACTAAATACACGCTCAGACAAAACGCTGGCGGCAGGGAAAGCCAGCACCTCCAAGGTGTACAGCGCACACTCGTGCCACGTGCGCAGCTTGGACACCCAGTAGTTGTAAGGCACTGAGGGATCATTTAGGATGCTGACACGGTCTGCTATGTATTCCTTCACCATGTTTCAGAACTTTTCCCTCCTTGTACCACTAGGCCGCGCTTCAGGGTGAGGTTGCTGGCGGGGTGTCATGAAAGTGTCCCATGCCTTGGAGAGTGTTGTCCTGCCTTTGTTGGAACTGCTGTGTGTTCCCCTTGTCTACCTTCCTTGGTTGCCTAAGGAAGTACGGACTCTGACGGCCACGTTGTCAGATGGAAAATTTTGGAGCAATCTCTCAACAAGTACCTTCTGGTATTGCACAGTTTAACTCTACCACAGGAATTAGAGATGAGAAGTTCTCTTTGTAGCGGGGGTCGAGAAAGGTGAACAACACCCAGTAATCCGTGTTATCTAAAATGCATATAACGCGAGGGTCGCGGGAAAGGCAGCCTAACATGAAGCCAGCCATGTGTGCCAGAGTACTAACAGGCAAGACGCCGATGTCGACATCTGGATGACTCTCCATCTCCTCATCCTCCTCCTCCTCCTCTTCTGCCCACCCACGCTGAACAGATGGAATTAAAGTTCCATGGGTACTACCCTCTGTAGCAGAGGCAACTGTCTCCACCTCCTCCTCTTCATGGTCCAATTCGAGAAGACGAACCGTGGGTGGTCTGGTTATCACCCTGTGTAATGTCCTCCCCCATTTCCTCGTCTACCACATTCAGAGCATCGTCCTTAATTGTGAGCAGTGATCGTTTGAGTAGACATAGCAGTGGGGTGGTTACGCTGATAATAGCGTTATCACCACTAACCATTAGTGTGGATTCATCAGTTTTTTAAAACCTCACAGAGGTCTGACATCAATGCCCACTCCTCGTTTGTGAATAGTGGCAGTTGACTCGAAAGGCGAAGACCATGTTGCAGCTGGTATTCCACAACTGCACTCTGCTTCTCACAAAGCCTGGCCAACATGTGGAATGTACAGAGCGTGCTCACGTCACACAACAGTCGGTGAGCTGGAAGCCGCAAGCGCTGCTGCAGCACTGACAGACCGGCTGAAGCTGTGGACGACTTGCGGAAATGGGCACACACGCGGCGCGCCTTCACTAGTAGCTCTGGCAAATTGGGGTAGGTTTTGATAAACCACTGAACCACTAAGTTTAAGACGTGGCTAGGCATGGGATGTGTGTCAGGTTGCCGAGCTCCAAAGCCACCACCAAGTGACGGCCATTGTCGGACACAACCACACCTGGTTGTAGGTTGAGTGGCGAGAGCCACAGCTCGGTCTGGTCCCTTATACCCTGCCACAGCTCTGCGGCAGTGTCCTGTTTGTCCCCTAAGCAGATCAACTTCAGCACGGCCTGTTGACGCTTACCCACAGCAGTGCTACACTTCTTCCAGCTAGCGACTGATGGCAGACTGCTGCTGGAGGTGGAAGTGGAGGAGGAGGCGGCGGAGGAGGAGAAGTGGGGGTTGGAGCCAGTAACAAAGCTGCTGGCAGGGACACTGATGGACATAGGGCCCACAATCCTGGGCATGGGTAGCACCTGTGCCATCCCAGGGTACGACTCACTCCCGGCCTCCACAACATTCACCCAGTGTGCGGTCAGGGAAATGTAGTGTCCCTGGCCACCAGCCCATTTGTCTGTGGTTAAGTGGACCTTCCCAGTAACTGCGTTGGTCAGGGCACGGGTGATGTTCTGGGACACATGCTGGTGTAAGGCGGGCACAGCACACCGTGAAAAATAGTGGCGGCTGGGGACTGTGTATCGAGGGACGGCCGCCGACATCCGGCTGCGGAAGGCCTCAGTGTCCACAAGCCTAAATAGCAACATTTCAAGGGCCATTAATTTGGAAAGTTGCACATTTAGTGCTATGGCCTGTGGGTGGGTGGGTATTTGTGCTTGCGTTCAAATGACTGTGTTATGCACATTTGGATGCTGCGCTGGGACAGGGAAGTGGATGTTGTTGCTGATGGTTCATGCGAAGGTCCAGGTGCAAGGCGAGGGGCATCCGGGCCTGCGCCTTCGACAGGGGATTGGCCATCAGTAACACAGGGGAAGAGGAGGCAGTGGTGTGACCAGCAGACCCAGATTGTGGACCCAGGCATTCGGCCCACTTATTAGGGTGCTTGGATGCCATGTGGCAGATCATGCTGGTGGTGGTGAGGTTGCTAGTGTTCACACCCCGGCTCATTTTGGTATGGCATAGGTTGCAAACTACCACTCTTTTGTCGTCTGCACTTTCATCTAAAAAGAGCCATGCTGCGGAACACCTGCCCCTTGGCAAGGTAGATTTACGCATAGGGATGCTCAGTGTAACGGTTGCGGGCCTGTTTGGTGTGGGACGACTTCTCCCTTTTGCAACCCCACTGCCTCTTCCAGCCTGTTGCGGTGCTGCGGATCCCTCCCCCTCTGTACTGCTGTCCTGGCTCTGCTTTTCACCTTCCCATGTTGGGTCAGTGACCTCATCGTCAACCACCTCCTCTTCCACTTCTTCACTCTGCTCATCCTCCTGACTTGACCTAACCACAACTTCAGTAATTGACAACTGTGTCTCATCATCATCAACCTCGTGAACGAATGATTGCCGTTCACCACAGTCATCTTCTTGAGACTGTGAAGGCTCAAGAGGTTGAGAATCAGGGCACAATATGTCAGGTCCCTCTTCAAGAGTGCTGGGCGCGAGGGCCAAATGTAATAGTGGCGCTGAAAAGAGCTCCTCGGAATATACGAGTGTGGGATCACTCGTTTGACAAGCCTCTCCATGGTGGGAGGAAGGATAATCAGAGTGAGGATTTGGTTGACCAGACTCTTGGCTACACAGAATGGACTTGGTGGAAGAGAGGGTGGTGCTTAACCAACCGGAAGCATTATCTTCAGCAATCCAACCGACCAACTGTTCGCACTGGTCCGACTTGGACAGTGTTGTCCTGCACCGCCCAGCTAAGTTGGATATGAAGCTGGGTACGGTGGATGTTTTTTTTTTTTCTGGTGCACTGGCAGCAGACATAGTTTCATTGCACCCAGGGCCACGGCCTCTGCGTGCACCATTAGTATCACGCTCATTTCCCCATCCGTTAGTGCTCGCCTTCTTCATATTAATGGTTTTGTCACTAGATGTGGCGCAGATTGTTTTACAGTCCGCTAAAGACACCGTTTTCGGATGCAGGACAGTATATGTCACAGAAACCCACAGAATATGGACACTAGAATAGGCCCACATTAGTTAGATTTGCCCTAAAGAAACAGTTTTCAGATGGCATATTGTATATGTCACAGAAAGCCACACATTATGGACACTAGATTAGGCCCAGATTAGTTAAATTTGCCCTAAAGAAACAGTTTTCGGATGGCGTACTGTATATGTCACAGAAGACAACACACTATGGACACTAGATTAGGCCCAGATTATTGGAATTGAAGCTAAAAAAACAGATTTTGGATGGAGTACTGTATATGTCACTGATGTGTATTACACGCACACACTACAGAGACAGTAGATGAGGACTGGCCCCTGATTATTTAAATTTACGCTAAAGAAACAGTTTCGGATGGAGAACTGTATATGTCACGGATGTGTATTACACGCACACTATAGACAATAAATGTGGCGCTGATTATTAGAATTTATGCAAAAAGACAGTCTGCGGATGGTGTACAGTATATGTCACTAATAGGTATTAAATATATCTTGCTGCTGTGAAACATACACACAGTAGTCCTTAAAAGGACTTTGGGGTCTTTGAAAAGCTTTTGGTAGTAAAAACAGCAAATTTCTCTCCCTGCACTATCTGCCCTTTACTCAGCACGGATGTCCCTGAGACTGATCAATTTAGTGCAGGTAAAAATATATTACTGCTCTAAAACACACGCGCGCACACACACACACACAGGACTTTTGGGTCTTTGAAAAGCTTTCTTAGAATAATAACTGTGAATTTCGCTCCCTACACTGCCTTTCCCTTCCTACACTCTGCTCTCCCTGACTTTTTACTTCAACAACTAACTGGGGGGCTTGTCCGAATATTTAATAATCTCGGACTTCCCCTTTAACAATGAAGAAATTAAACCACTGATCTGTATAATAATACAAAGACACAAAATCAAGGAAACTGATAAAAAGGAGAAATGTTTTATTTAAAGGAAACAGAACATATTCAATGTCTACGAGGAATTGGCTCCTTAAAGCTGCTCCTCTTTCAGGCATGGCAGAAGCTAATTATTGCTTGTGGAGGAATCTGACAACATATATTTAATGATCGCTCTGCAGCACGTATTTTCTCTGTTGGAGGTTTGCAATTTGTGTTATAATAGTGATTAGCACTACTCTTCCCAGCCTGGATACATTGATGAGGAGCTGTCTTCTCTCTTAGGCAGAAACAATCTTAACTGAATTTTTTTTTAACTGCAGATCCTATAACTCTTGACAACTCATGCATTTACGTCTAAACTGCTTGGGGGGGGGGGGAACAATGGTTAAAAAGCACATCTAACAAAAAAAAAAAAATGGGTTACAGTGACTATTGTGTGAGTATGTAGGTGCCTGAAAGGTCCAATTATAAGAATCTAGAGGGGGAAAAAAATTGCAGTCTGGTTTGAAGTTCATTGGGAGCAGCATCTATAGAAGCAGACAATAAACAAGAGTTTGTGAGCATTCACGTGTTTGATTTCAAGTGTGTGTTTGTATTAAGTGGGTGATTTAACATTAAATGATGGAGTATCTATGAGAACCTGCTAAATTATTTGTGCGCACTGCTGAGTGGCTGTACCTTACTTTATTGTACTCTGTACCAAGACAGAGCAGTTTATACATTGTAAATTGTTTTTTCTGCCCAGTTTATTGCATAGCAGTTAATAGTATACTGTGAGTAATTTTTTTTTTTCCCTTTCTCCAATGTGTTATGATCCCTTTACACATGACGTTCCTTCCCGACAATCTGCTGATCATTAGCAGTGCATTTACATGCATCGATCTCCTCCAGAGTATGGGAGGAATGATTGCTAATGCCATTGCTTTTCCCCATACAGACCCCATACAGTTTTCCGGCAGCAGATGGTGTTTACACAACATGACCTGCCACCAGGAAACAATGATTTTTTGTGCTGCACAAAAGATACAATTAAATGATAAACAAGTGTTTTGCTCGTTCATCAGGTAATCGGCAGTACATTCAGGCCCCTTTCACATGGACGAGTTTTCCGCGTTGGTGCAATGCGTGAGGTGAACGCATTGCACCCGCACTGAATCCGGACCCATTCATTTTTATGGGGCTGTGCACATGAGCGATGATTTTAACGCATCACTTGTGCGTTGCATGAAAATCACAGCATGCTCTATATTGTGTGTTTTTTACGCAACGCAGGCCCCATAGAAGTGAATGGGGTTGCGTGAAAATCACAAGCATCCGCAAGCTAGTGCGGATGCGGTGCGATTTTCATGCATGGTTTCTAGGTGATGATCATGGGAACCTGATCATTATTATTTTCCCTTATAACATGGTTATAAGGGAAAATAATAGCATTCTTAACCCCTTAGGGACCAGGCTCATTTTCACCTTAAGGACCAAGCCATTTTTTGCAAATCTGACCAGTGTCACTTTAAGTGGTGATAACTTTAAAACGCTTTGACTTATCCAGGCCATTCTGAGCCAGTTTTTTCGTCACATATTGTACTTCTTGATACTGGTAAAAGTAAGTAAAAAAACATCATTTTTATTTATAAAAAGAAATACCAAATTTGCCAAAAATTTGCAAATTTCCAAGTTTCAATTTCTCTACTTCTATAATACATAGTAATACCCAGAAAAATAGTTATTACTTTACATTCCCCATATGTCTACTTCATGTTTGGATAATTTTGGGAATTACATTTTATTTTTGGGGGATGTTACAAGGCTTAGGAGTAAATCTTGAAATTTCTCAGAAATTTTCAAAAACCTACTTTTTAAGGACCAGTTCAGGTCATTAAGTCGTTTGTGGAATTATCACATAGTGTAGAGAATCTATCTTGTTTTAGGTATTTTCAGCTTCGTTCGGCACTTTTTAGTTTGGATGATAAATCACTGTTAGAAATAGATAATTCCTCTCTGTTAAATGAGAGGTTTGGGAAGATACGACTAAAAATGAAGATTTCAAATATATATAAATTATTATTAAGTCACGGTTTTCTGAGACACAATCACCAGGGCAAAAGGCCTGGGAGAGGGATTGCCCAAATATACAAATTGTAGGGTGGGGGAGCATTTTCACTAATCCAGATGTACTTTCCTATAACTTTAATCACGCTCTAATACAGTTTAACATTTATCACAGATTATATGTTACCCCTATTTGGTTAAACAAATGTGGAATAAGAGATACCTCCAAGTGTACTCAATGTGATACTGTTGGTGCGGATTATCTGCATATGATCTGGGCATGCCAGAACTCGGGGCATACGGATTCCTCTTGAGCCACAATTGTTTTTACTGAACGATCTTTCGACATTAAGTAGCCATAAACCCCATAAGATCCTACTAGGTAGAACATTACTACTGGCCAGGCTCCTGATTAGTCAGAGCTGGTTTGCACGTCATGCCCCAGAGGTAAACAATTGGATAAACCTGGTTAACAAGGTGAAAAACTACGAACGGATTCTTTATAAGCAGAGAGGTGGATTAGAGAAATGGGTTAAGATATGGGACGGCAGGTAGTTCTGATAGGACCGTATCTGGATATTAATAATTTGTGTTTTTTTTGTTTGTTTTTTCCTCTCTTCTCTTCTCCTTATTTCTTTTCGAGGGGGGTTGGGGGGGGAGAAGGGGGTGGACGCATCGCAGGGTGGGAGGGAGAAATGGGGTTAAGCGGGAAAAATGTTGAAAAATTTATAATAAGTTTGAATTGTACTTCATGTATTTGTTTTTTATAGTAATAAACATGTTAAATAAAAAAATATAAAAAAGGACCAGTTCAGGTCTGAAGTCACTTTGTGAGGATTACATAATAGAAACCACCCCAAAATGACCCCATTCTAGAAACTACACCCCTCAAGGTATTCAAAACTGATTTTACAAACATCGTTAACCCTTTAGGTGTTCCACAAGAATTAATGGAATATAGAGATACAATTTAAAAATTTCACTTTTTTGGCAGATTTTCCATTTTAATATTTTTTTCCAAGCAAGGGTAACAGCCAAAAAAAACTTAATATTCATGGCCCTGATTCTATAGTTTACAGAAACACCCCATATGTAGTTGTAAACTGCTGTACGAGCACACAGCAGGGCGCAGAAGGAAAGGAATGCCATACTGTTTTTGGAAGGCAGATTTTGCTGGACTGTTTTTTTGACAACATGTCCCATTTGAAGCACCCCTGATGCACCCCTAGAGTAGAACTCCAAAAAAGTGACCCCATTTTAGAAACTACTGGATAGGGTGGAAGTTTTGTTGGTACTAGTTTAGGGTACATATGATTTTTGGTTGCTCTATATTACACTTTTTGTGAGGCAAGGTAACAAGAAATAGCTGTTTTGACACAGTTTTTATTTTATTTACAACAATCATCTGACAGGTTAGATCATGTGGAATTTTTATAGAGCAGGTTGTCACGGACGCGGCCATACCTAATATGTATAATTTTTTTTTATTTATGTAAGTTTTACACAGTGATTTCATTTTTGAAACAAAACAAATCATGTTTTAGTGTCTCCATAGTTTTTTCAGTTTTTGGGCGATTATCTTAGGTAGGGTTTCATTTTTTGCGGGATGAGATGATGGTTTGATTGGCACTATTTTGGGGTGCATATGACTTTTTGATCGCTTGCTATTACACTTTTTGTGATGTAAGATGACAAAAAATGGCTTTTTTTACACCGTTTTTTTTTTTTGGACGTTGTTCACCTGAGGGTTTAGGTCATGTGATATTTTTATAGAGCTGGTCGATACGGACACGGCCATACCTAATATGTACACCTTTTGTATTCAGTAAGTTTTACACAATAACAGCTTTTTTAAAACAAAAAAAAAATGATGTTTTAGTGTCTCCATATTCTGAGCCATAGTTTTCTTTTTTTTTGGGCGATTGTCTTAGGTAGGGTCTGATTTTTTGCGGGATGAGGTGACGGTTAGATTGGTACTATTTTGGTGGGCATACGCCTTTTTTATCGCTTACTGTTGTACTTTTTGTGATGTAAGGTGACAAAAAAAATTGTTTATTTAGCACAGTTTCTATTTTTTTTTTTTACGGTGTTTATCTGAGGGGTTAGGTCATGTGACTGTGTGCTGTCCGCATCTTTTGCGGCCCCATTGAAAATGAATGGGTCCGCACCCGTTCCTCAAAATTGCGGACCCATTTTGCGGACGTGTGAATGGACCCAAAATCTGAAGGTGTCAGTCCTTTACAGAGTGATGAGGGGGGTGTTGCAGACAGTGATGTGGAGAAAGCAAAGCTATTAAAGGGAACCTGTCACCGTTTTTAAACCATAAGAATCATTGGAATCCTGAGATAGTTCTCTCCACCCTAATCATCCTATATTTTTTTTTTTAAACACCTCCAAGTACTTCTTTTACATTCCACTTTTGTTTTTTTTAAGTTATGTAAATTAAATGCTTACCTCATTACTTCCCATTTCTAACCCCATCTCCCACTATAAGAGTGCCAGAATCTAAAGATCCTACCCTCCTCTCGAACTCACGTCCCAAATCCTGCGCATGTGCATAACCAGTCACCTTACTCGCTGATGAAAAAAAATCTAGAATATTCGCGATTACGAAGATATAGCTCTATATTAAGTTACGATATTCGCAATAAAAATTTGTGATTAGAATATTCGTGATCAACACTACGTACTGATCATATAATCACATAACAATTGAGAAAAAAGCTGCTCTCACCTGCTCCTTCTCTGCTGTGAGCACGGAAAAAAACGCACCTGGATGCGGGTAACTTGAAATCCAAACGAAAAGCAGAATCCAGCTCAGTCTCGCACAGGTAAAATCAATACTTTATTGACGCGGTATAAAAATACATCCAGGAAAAGCAATCTTAGTCTACATGTTTCGGGCTACTTAGAATGCAAATTGCCCTTATGACAATGTCATGAGTAAGGGCTCGCATTCTAAGTAGCCCGAAACATGTAGACTAAGAAATTCTCATATTCCACTAACTTGTGACAAAAAATAACATTTTACATGAACTCACCATACCCCTCACGGAATACCTTGGGGTGTCTTCTTTCCAAAATGGGGTCACTTGTGGGGTATTTATACTGCCCAGGCATTTTAGGGCACCTAAAGCGTGAGAAGTACTTTGGAATCCAAATGCGTAAAAATGCCCTGTGAAATCCTAAAAGTACTCATTGAAATTTGGGCCCCTTTGCGCATCTTGGCTGCAAAAAAGTGTCACACATGTGGTATCGCCGTACTCAGAAGAAGTAGGGCAATGTGTTTTGGGGTGTCTTTTTACATATACCCATGCTGGGTGAGATAAATATCTCTCTAAAAGACAACTTTTCCAATTTTTTTATACAAAGTTGTCATTTTACATAGACATTTCTCTCACCCAGTATGGGGATATGCAAAAATACACCCCAAAACACATTGCCCTACTTCTCCTGAGTATGGCGATACCACATGTGTGACACTTTTTTGCAGCCTAGGTGCAGAAAATAAAATTTGCCGCTAACTTGTGCCCCACAAAAATAATATTCTAGGAACTCGCCATGCCCCTCACGGAATACCTTGGGTTGTCTTCTTTCCAAAATGGGGTCACTTATGGGGTATTTATACTGCCCTGGCATTTTAGGGGCCCTAAAGCGTGAGAAGAAGTCTGGAATATAAATGTCTAAAAAAAATTATGCATTTGGATTCCGTGAGGGGTATGGTGAGTTCATGTGAGATTTTAATTTTTGGTCACAAGTTAGTGGAATATGAGACTTTGGAAGAAAAAAATAATAATAAATCCGCTAACTTGTGCCCCAAAAAAAAAATCTTCTATGAACTCGCCATGCCCCTCAAAAGTGATCTTTATAGCGCCGCAGCAATTTTACGGTGTTTTTGCAGTGATCAGAAAAAAAAATTCTGTCACTGCGGTGGGGCGGACTGAACACAAGTGTGCGCACAAGATCAGGCTTCACCTGGCAAACACTGCGTTTTTTGTGGAGCCTATAGAACATGTCCTATTGTTGTCCGCAATTGCGGACAAGAAAAGGCATTTTCTATATAGTTCTGGCAATGTGCGGATCCGCAAAATGTGGAAAGCACATTGCCAGTGTCCGTTCTTTGCATATCCGCGGTGTCCGTGTTTTGCGGATCCGCGGATCCCTGGATCCGCAAAACACATACGGATGTCTGAATGGAGCCTTACAGGGGGGTGATCATTGACAGGGGGGTGATAAGGGGTTAATAAGGGGTTAATAAGTGACGGGGGGGTGTAGTGTAGTGTAGTGTAGTGTAGTGTGGTGCTTGGTGCTACTTATTACAGAGCTGCCTGTGTCCTCTGGTGGTCGATCCAAGCAAAAGGGACCACCAGAGGACCAGGTAGCAGGTATATCAGACGCTGTTAACAAAACAGCATCTGATATACCTTTCAGGGGTTAAAAATCGCATCTACAGCCTGCCAGCGAATGATCGCCGCTGGCAGGCTGTAGATCCACTGGTTTACCTTTGGTTCCTGTGAACGCACGCGCCTGTGTGAGCACGTTCACAGGAAATCTCGCCTCTCGCGACATGACGAGCCGGCGCGTCTAGGAGGAACAACAGGGCAGCCGCCAGGACGCAATCCTGCGTGCGGCGGTCCTGGGATGGTAAATATCATTATTAATGTATTAAAAAGTATTTATAGAAAAGTGAGTGGATAAATAGGCTTAGAAAGTAATGACAGGTTTCCTTTAACTATTTTTTTCACCACTGTATTCACTGAAGAAAATAAACTGTCAGATGAAATGCAGAATGTAAAAGTAAATTCCCCATTAAAAGTGCCCTGTCTGACCCAGGAATAAGTGTGATGGCGTCTTAAAAAGATTAAAATAGACAAATCATCTTGACCAGATGGCATACACCCCTGTAATCCTAAGAGAATTAAGTAATGTCATAGCCAGACCCTTATTACTCATATTTGAGGACTTTATATTGACAGTGAGTGTTCCATAGGATTGGTGCTTAGCAAATGTGGGACAAAATATTAGAAAAGGGGTAAAAAAAAAACAGAGCCCAAAAGCTATAGGCGAATCGTGGGTAAACTGTTCAAACATTTTCTAAGAGATGCTATCCTTATACCTCAATGAAAATAAGCAAATAACGCCATATCAACATGGTTTCATGAGGGATCGGTGATGTCAAACTAATTTTATCACTTTCTATGAGGAGGTAAGTTCTAGACTTGACCGAGGTGGATCAATTGATGTCGTATATCTGGACTTCTCCAAAGCATTTGATACTGTGCCACATAAAAGTATATAAAGTGAGAATGCTTGGACTGGGTCAGTAATGGGCTCTATTCTATTATTATTTTTATTAATGATCTCGTAGAAGGCTTGCACAGTAAAATATAAATGTTTGCAGATGAAACTAAACTGTGTAAAGTAATTAACACGGAAGAGGACAGTATACTACTACAGAAGGATCTGGATAGATTGGAGGCTTAAGCAGAAAAGTGGCAGATGAGGTTTAACACTGATAAATGTAAGGTTAGGAACATGAGAAGGAATAATGCACTCATAATGGGTTGTATCAAAAGGAGCATAGATGCCCGTGACGAGAACATAGTCCTGCCACTTTACAAATCACTAGTCAGACCACACATGGAGTACTGTGTACAGTTTTGGTCTCCTGTGAACAAGACAGACAGTAATAACTGGAATGTGTGGACTACAGTACCCAAAAAGATTATCAAAATTAGGGTTATTCAGTTTAGAAATAAGACGGTCTTCACTAAAGGCTCAAATGGTGAGAATTGGCTTGGGCCACTAGGGTAGTTACCAGGTTAGTGGCAGCTCACCAGGGGGTTAGCGATACCGGTGCAAGCACCGAGGGGAAAGACATAGTCAGGAAGTCTGGAGTCAGGGCAAGCAGTGATCAAGCAAAGTCCATTAAATGAAGAAGAAGGGTCCAGTACACAGGAAGACATAAACTTTCAAAACACCTTCACACAAGGAACTAGACAAGCTAATGACCAAGATTGCTCAGGCGCCTTTAAATACTTCCTGCAACCCAGCCATAGGCTGGGGAGAAAGAGGGAGTGTACATACTGCCTCACAAGGGAGGAGAGACACGCCCGTGTACACCCGAACAACAGTACAGGACTCAAGCAGGAAGTAAGCTCTGGCACAGAGCACAGATACAACCGTTAAACTATCTGCTGCACAGTACGGCACATGGCAGCATGAGAGAATGAGGGAGCCCAGCGCCCATCCCTAAATGTAGGACCAGCAGCGCAGGCACGGAGTGCTGGGCTAACAACTGTAGGAGCAATGAGACTATGGAACTCTGCCAGAGGAGGTGGTGATAGTGAGTTCACTAGAAGAATTTAAGAGGGGCCTGGATGTATTTCTGGAGTGCAATAATATTACAGGTTATAGCTATTAGATTTTTAGGAGAAGGGTCATTGATTCAGGGAGTTATTCTGATTGCCGGATTGGAGTGGGGAAGGATAACAGGCTGAACTGGATGGACAGATGTCCTTTTTCAGCCTTATGAACTATAGGGCACATTTATTAAGACTGGCGTTTTATACGCAGGTCTTAATAAAACCCCATAGCTTCCGAGCTGTCTTACATTTAGATCATTGTCTACGACTAAAGCAGGCGTAGAAAATGGTAAATGAGACAGGCCTGCCGGCCCGTCCCCTTCCTACACACACCACGACCACAATTTTACACTTGGCGTGAGCGGGAAAAAGTCGCAGATAGCGGTGTAACTAACCATTGTGCCACCATCTGCACCTAAAATACACCTAATTTAGGTGTATTTCAGATTAGTTAATCACCCCCTATGTTACTATGTATATTTATCTGGCAAAATTATTTTTTTTTCCGAGAGGAGCCCTGTAAGACTCCTTACACCTACTAGGAGAAATGGTACGCCCCAGAACCATAAAGGCCAATAAAAAGATCTTGATGACGATTTTATTGAAATGTGCCAGTCAGGGGATGGATACAAGAAAATGACTATTCCTTGGAGTACACTACCTTTGTTATTTGTTAGGACATACAGATGTGTCCACCCTTACCTTAGATCTCATTTGGTTAAGGACTCCAATTTCTCATGAAACCAATTCAAGATCAAATAAAACCATGCAAGCAGATACAATGCACAGCACAACCACTGGGAGGTCGCATATACAGTAGACACATATAGGATAGATATCTAGTGACACTATATCGCAAAATCATGATTTGAAAAGCTGGTCATCTTGTAACACATTTTTCAGGATGTGTCCTACTAAAAAGGTAAGGGAAGACACATCTATAGATGCATGTCAGAAGTTTAATTGGTGGAGTCCATGAACTGAGAGAAAGGTACCATGCTTCTTCAGGCTTTAGCTCAGATACCTCTGAATCTCAGTGCTGATGTTGATGGTGCTTCAATAAATTCCATTGGGTCTGTTAAAGGATACATACATCAGAAAGGTGTATTTTTTTTAAACTAAATTTTCATAAAAAAAAACTTTTTTTTTTTTACATTTTTGGCAGTTTTTAATTTCAGCAATACTATACCATTGGAAATTAAATACAAAATAGTGTTCTTCTGAAACAGTCAACATGATAATAGTTTGTGCAGAATTGGGATAACAGTATGACAGGTACATTGTTACCTTGATAACAATGGCCTAGATAAAGATGCCCAAAGAAGAGCACTGTACTTGTGTAATGTGTGATGCTCTAATTGAGTCACAAGGGAGCTCTCTCTGGTCGCAGTTATGGTCTGACTGAAACAGTTAACCCCTAGGTGACCTGCTCTGTACAGCGCTGGGAGCCGTGACTAAAAGACCAGCGCCGTACATGCACAGCTCTCTGTTCGACAGGTGCGGGAGCTGCGCTCGCCTGATCAGTTGCACGGGCCTGGCTGTCACTGACAGCCAAGCCCCTGCTGTATAGACTGGCATTGGTGCATATACCAATGCCGGCGTGTTAATCCCTTGTGTGCCTCAGTCAGCTCTGACCGCAGCATGCACGGGGCTGTCCCCATCAAGTCCCCGCCCTGTGTTGACAAGGACACGATGGCAGTGAAGGCAGGAATCGGGGCTTGCCTTCTATGGAAGTCTGTGAGACCTAGCCCCCTGGGTCTCACAGGCAGGCTGTCAGTGTATTACACTGGTAATACACTGAAAGTGAATGCATTAAAATACACATGTATTGTAATGCATAGTAGTGGGGATCAGACCCCCAAAAGTTGAAGTCCCACAGTGGGACAAAAATAAAAAGTAGAAAAAAAGATTTTCTTAATAAAAAAAAGTTTGAAAACAGTCCCTTTCCCATAACACATATAAAATTGTAAAAAAATAAAAGAAAAACATACATATTAGATATTGCTTTAATAAAATATCACATGATTCACTCCTATCAGGTGAACACCCTAAAAAAATTAAAACCTAAATAAAAACTGCCCAAAAACAACCACTGTACTAAAATCATTTTTTGGACTTCCAGTTCCGGCACTGGTATGTGAGGACGCAGGGACTTCAGCTCCTCACCGACAAACAACTACCGGCCCGCTCCAACTCTTTCCCCAGTGTTAACCGGGGGCAAAACTCATCTAATAACTGCTCCGGAGAGTGTATGGAGCGATACCTTCTAAGGAGCAGCCAGAAAATCACCTCCTCGGGGCGGCATATGAGCGCACAGAATCCTGCGCTTCACAAGCTGGCACAGACTCGAGCAAGAGAAACATCGCAAGCAGAGGACGGAGAACGAGTCACCGGGCCACCAGATACACAGTTGGATATGTTTGACACGGCAGGGGGACCTGTAAATATAAACAACTAGCCATAGAAGTGGCACGGCAGTTAGCACCAGATATCATTGCCTCACTGGAATCTACAGTGCTGGCGGCGCTCAATAAATTACAGAAAGCTGTCACGCAGCAGGAGCACAGGTTAGCAGAGGTAGAACAAAGAGTGGCATGTATGGAGGAAGAAAGCGTGGAAAACTCTGCTAAGATGCAAGATTTAGCTTTGCTAGCTGAACAATTAAAAGAACGTGTGGACGATTTAGAAAACAGATCTAGAAGAAGCAACTTAAGAATAGGTAGGAGTACCAGAATCAGTACCGCCAAAGGATTTGCGTCATTTATTTGAACACGAACTACCGCATGCTTTAGATCTCTCAGACAAAAGGAAAGTGGGAAAAGCCCACAGAGTGGGGCCATTGAAAGAGCCCCAAAAAAGCGACCTCTGCAAATAACACAGACCTAGACAAGTCATATGTAAATACTTGGACTATTCTGACAAGGAAGACATTCTGAGGGCATATAGGATGAGACGGGAACCGTTAATTATCAGAGGCGCTAAAGTACTACTATTTGTGGATTATTCAGCGGACGTCACTAGAAAACGCAGGGCCTTCAGTGACATCTGCTCAAAGTTGTTTAAAAAAGGGATAAGATTTAAACTAGCATATCCAGCGGTGTTGAGAATAAGAAATCGTGATGGTACGACTAGACAGTTTGAAAATCCGAGAGAAGTCGAGGAATTCCTGCAACTTCCAGATGACAAAGAAGGTGCAGAACCTACACAGAGACCCTCAACCTTTCCTTTCAAGCCACCTACGTGGAATTGTGTCTCATCACATTACAGGTCTGGCGTTAGGGGATCTCCAAAAGCTCAAAGACCTTTAGATTGAAGAGAGAGAAAAAAAAAAAAAACTCTGGACTTTACAAGGAACTGTGACGCGTTATTTATAACAGAAAAGCAACAATAGTCTTCAGTGAAAAATGCTGAGAGGGGAAAAAAAAAAGAATATTAAGAAGGCGGTGTGGACATGCCAAGATTACCAGAAAAAAGGAAGTTCGTGTGAGGAAATGTACAAGCTGAAATGTTATTTTTTGTTTCACATTGTATTGTTAGTTATTGTATTTAGAGTTCTTGGGGTGTCAGATCAGCATATTCAGTGTGTTAAGAGATGTGGGGGGTGCAATGCTGGGAGGTACTGTTCCACGGAGGAGGTGCTCCTGATAGGGGCCTTCCTTGCTTAGTTATATAACAATGGTCATGGATCTTCCTGCGGAAATGAGCTATGAGAATTGTCTCTTGGAATGCTAAGGGGCTGCGCTCCTTAAATAAGCGCATGAAAGATCTTAAAAGATTGAAGGCGGATGTAGCATTGCTGCAGGAGACTCATCTCCCAAAAACGGATTTTCATAGGATGAAGAAGATGTGGGTGGGGGAAGTTTACGGCTCAGAAGCAGTAGGGAGAAAAGCGGGGGTATTAATATTAATTGGAAGACAATTATCTCATGCTGTTCAATCGGTAACAAGTGATACAGAGGGTAGAATGACCCGTATTCATATTTCAGGATCATTTGGGGACTATGCCATATACAACCTTTACGCTCCAAATCAAGGTCAGGGAGGTTTTCTTGATGTTTTGGGTTATAAGCTACTTCAGGACACACATTCAAATAAAATAGTTGGGGGTGACTTTAACATGGTTATGAACACACTAGAAGACAGAAGACACGATAGATCAAAAAGTAAACAAGAGACCCTAGCTAACTGGTGTTAAAAGACAGTTGGGGATTGCACCACCCTCAAGATAGAGAATACACACATTATTCGCACGCACATAACAATTGGTCCAGAATTGATTACATTTTCCTATCTCAGGGGATTCTTCAAAAGGTCTCGGAAGTTAGCATTAAAGATATGGTTATATCCGATCATTCCCCGATGTTGTTAGATGTAATGGATCAATATCCATTACATCTAATGGATATTTATATGGAGATTCCCGAATTTTCTGCTAAGAGATGAGAATTTTGCAAAGATATTGAAGGGATGGTGGATGGAATATGTGGATGAGAATAAAGAGAACATGCTAACACCAATGCTGAGAGGTCGGTTAATGGCTTACGTATCATCTATAAAAAAAAAGGTTAGACTGAACTATGATAAAGCTAGTGAAAACTTAAAAATAGCATATGTTGATTTCCTCTCAACTCTGACCCAAAACGCAAAAGAAAAGTGGGTTTTGGCCCAGAGAGATTTTGACATGTGGGCTGATAAACAGGAGGATATTAAAAGAATGAGACTGGAAATAGAAATGCGCAAATATGGCCATAAATCGGGAAAACTGTTGGCTTTTCTTGCAAAAGGTAGACGCTCTATGATGCATATTAATGGCATAAAAAGGGGAGATGGAACAAAAGAAGGCAGACCAGAATGTATCACAGACTTATTAGGTGACTTCTTTGCGAGTTTTAATCGCATAGAAGAAGGGGAACTAGAGAAAGGGAAGACGTTCCTAGAAGCCCTGTCACTATCGAAATTATCTAGCAAACAATTAGCCTCCTTAAATGCTTCAGTAACGGCTACGGAGATTCAATCTACCATAAATTAATTTCCCTCCGGATGGGTACACCTCAGACTTTTATAAAGTATTATGCACCCAGTTAGCGCCAATATTAACCGCATTATATGACTCCATAGTAACAGGAAGTAATATTCCGGATCAGATGAACATGGCCTTAATTACATTAATATATAAAAAAGGGAAGGACCCAGAAGACCCTTCATTCTATGGACCGATTTCATTGCTAAATCAGGATCTGAAAATCCTCACGAAATTGCTAGCGAATAGACTGGCGGAAATACTCTCTCGTCTCCCCCTAAACAGGGGGGATTTGTAAAGGGTAGATCTGCGGTCACGAATATAAGGATGGTATTATTAGCACTATCTGTGGCAGGGACGGCAAGATAGAAAAATAAAAGTCCAGCAATAGTTACATTAGATACCGAAAAGGCGTTCAACAGTATCAACTGGAATTGGTTGGATATGGTTCTGGATGAGATGGGATTTGTGGGCCTTTTCAGACAGCTCCTTAAAGAAATATATCTTAATCCTAAAGCCAGGATATTTAATGCGGGATGTATGTCAAGCCCCTTTACCCTACAGAGTGGTACCAGGCAGGGGTGCCCTATGTCCCCTCTATTGTTTGATTTGGCAATTGAACCTTTAGCCAGATATTTAGACTCGTCCGACAGTTTTGAGGGGTTGGAATTATGCAAAAATATGATGCGTTTGGCGCTTTTTGCAGACAATATAGTACTGTTTATGGCTGATCCTTTAAATGACATGTGTAATGTATGAAGGAATTTGTCTGGGTTAAAGATTAACCACTCAAAAAGTGATGGCCAGATGACCCAGATGGCCAGACCACTGAAGTGGAAGGTATCCCAATAATTAAATCGGCAATAACATACCTGGGGAGTAAAATAGGAAGTACTATGGAATCAAGACTAAACTACGAACCATTAATCGCGAACATTTTAAAATAAATGAAACAATGGCATGATTTGCCACTCTCATTGATGGATAGAAACCATCTACTTAAAATGATGTCCATGTCCAAACTGTTATTCCCTTAGAGACCATTCCTTTGTTATTAAAACACACTGACGTAGAAAGATTGAATAGTGCCTTTAAGATGTTTTTATGGCACGGAAAAGACCCAGAATTCCGGCAAAAACATTAATGCATGCCAAAGAAAATTGTGGCATAGCATTCCCAGATATTAGAGGCTACAATTTAGCTTGTATGGCTAGACATATAACAGACTGGGTTAATGGGACAGGACACCACTCGGCCCTATTATTAGAAAGAGGGTTTTGTGCCCCCTGGTTGTTGGTGGCGCTGCTTCATGCTAGACTAAGGGCTCTACTACACTTGCGTTCTTTTCTTCCGGCATAGAGTTCCGTCGTCGGGGCTCTATGCCGGAAGAATCCTGATCAGGATTATCCCCATGCATTCTTAATGGAGAGAAATCCATTCAGGATGCATCAGGATGTCTTCAGTTCCGGACCGGAACGTTTTTTGGCCAGGGAAAATACCGCAGCATGCTGCGCTTTTTGCTCCGGCCAAAAATCCTGAACACTTGCAGCAAGGCCGGATCCGGAATTAATGCCCATTGAAAGGCATTAATCCGGATCCGGCCTTAAGCTAAACGTTGTTTCGGCGCATCGCCGGATCCGACGTTTAGCTTTTTCTGAATGGTTACCATGGCTGCCGGGACGCTAAAGTCCTGGCAGCCATGGTAAAGTGTAGTTGGGAGCGGGGGAGCAGTATATTAACCATCCGTGCGGCTCCCGGGGCACTTCAGAGTGACGTCAGGGCGCCCCACGCGCATGGATGACGTGATCGCATGGCACGTCATCCATGCGCATGGGGCGCTCTGACGTCATTCTGGAGCGCCCCGGGAGCCGCATGGACGGTAAGTATACTGCTCCCCAGCTCCCCACTACTACTATTGCAACCAGGACTTTAATAGCATCCTGGCTGCCATAGTAACACTAAACGCATTTTGAAGACGGATCCGTCTTCAAATGCTTTCAGTTCACTTGCGTTTTTCCGGATCCGGCGTGTAATTCCGGCAAATTGAATACACGCTGGATCCGGACAATGCAAGTGTGAAAGAGCCCTAAGTAATATTCCAGTTTGGATTAAACAATCCATACTCATTAAAGATACTATAGCCACTTGGAGAATGAGGAAAAGATATTGGTTTTCATTTAGGATATCTAAGCATCTCCTGTTATGGAACAACCCAGAGTTTAACCCCTTAGGGACCGGGCTCATTTTTACCTTAAGGACCAGGCCATTTTTTGCAAATCTGACCAGTGTCACTTTATGTGGTGATAACTTTAAAACGCTTTGACTTATCGGGGCCATTCTGAGATTGTTCTTTTGTCACATATTGTACTTCATGACACTGGTAAAATGGAGTCAAAAAAATAATTTTTATTTATAAAAATATACCAAATTTACCAAAAATTTAAAAAAATTTGCAAATTTTTACGTTTCAATTTCTCTACTTCTATAATACATAGTAATACCTCCAAAAATAGTTATTATTATTCCCCATATATCTACTTCATGTTTGGAACATTTGGGGAATGATATTTTATTTTTTGTGGATCTTACAAGGCTTAGAAGTTTAGAAGCAAATCTTGAAATTTTTCAGAAATTTTAAAAAACCCACTTTTTAAGGACCAGTTCAGGTCTGAAGTCATTTTGTGAAGCTTACATAATAGAAAACACCCAAAAATGACCCCATTCTATATACTACACCCCTCAAGGTATTCAAAACTGATTTTACTAACTTTGTTAACCCTTTAGGTGTTCCACAAGAATTCATGGAAAATAGAGATACAATTTCAAAATTTCACTTTTTTGGCAGATTTTCCATTTTAAGATTTTTTTTCCACTTACAAAGCAAGGGTTAACAGCCAAACAAAACTCAATATTTATGGCCCTGATTCTGTAGTTAACAGAAACATCCCATATGTGGCCATAAACTCCTGTATGAGCACACAGCAGGGCGCAGAAGGAAAGGAATGCTATGCAGTTTTTGGAAGGCAGATTTTGCTGGACACCATGTCCCATTTTAAGCCCCCCTGATGCACCCCTAGAGTAGAAACTCAAAAAAGTGACTACCAAATAGGGTGGCAGTTTTGTTGGTACTAGTTTATGTAATAGGGTACATATGTTTTTTGGTTGCTCTATATTACACTTTTTGATAAATGGTGATTTCAATATCACATTAGTACCCAGACTGGATTCGTCCACAGGGTCATCTGCACTTTCCAAAGCCGCCCTTCAAAAAATTAACACTGCATTGGCAAAGTATGGTTATGTTGATATATGGAGAAACTTGCATCCGACTGATAAGGATTACTCCTTTTATTCATCGTCCCATAAAAGTTATCAGAGACTAGATTATATTTTTATTAAAGTACACTTTCTCCAGTTCTGTATTGCCTCAGATATTGGCTCGATTCTTTTATCTGATCATGCCCCAGTGTTCCTGACATTAGTGACACCTAATGTGCCAAAGTCGGAATTCAGATGGCGGCTCAATGAAACATTATTGAGTGGATCCAACATTCAGAGGCTATCCCAGAATTTGCGGGAGTATTTCCAGTTAAATGATATGGATGATTTATCGTCTATGACATTATGGGATGCTCATAAGCCAGTTATGAGAGGTCATTTGATTGCCCTAGGCTCTTTCACAAAAAAGCAAAAACAAAAGAGAATTGAGGAACTACATATGAAGATTGAGGGTCTGGAAAAACAGCATAGACGAACTCAACGAGATAGTGTGCTGGAGGAATTAGATAATCTACGCTCTGAGATGAAAAACCTGCTAAACGCCAATACGGCGAAGCTTTTTCTTTCCACTAAATATAAGTTTTATGCGCACGGCAATAAAGCTACCAAAGTGCTTTTGTCCCAAATTAAGAAAAGGAAATTATCCTCATATATATCTAATATTCGGACACCGGACTCCAGGGTAGTACGCAAAACCAACCTTATTGCTCAACAATTTTGTGATTTTTATAGCCAGTTGTACAATCTTAGAGGCACGATGTCCCCTATTACAGAGGACTTATTAAAAATAGCAACTAAAAAGTGGTTAGATGAACTTGATCTACCGGTCTTAAGTAATGAGCAAGCACTATTTTTAGGCACCCCCTTCACATTAATTGAGCTACAGAAGGCATTAAAAGATTCCCCTTTACATAAAAGCCCTGGACCAGACGGTTTTCCGATCTCCTATTATGCTGCTTTTAAGGATATTTTACTTCCCTTTTTTCTGAAAGCGTGTAATGAGGCGAGAGAGGGTGCTGCTTTCAACAGAGACATGCTGCAAGCACAGATATCCATTATCCCCAAACCAAAAAAAGACCACTCATTGTGCGCAAATTACAGGCCTATCTCACTATTGAATAATGACCTCAAGCTCTACGCGAAAATGTTAGCAAATAGGCTAAAAAAAATCTTGCCAGAATTAATCTCCCCTGAACAGGTGGGGTTTGTGCCGGGCAGGGAAGGTAAAAACAACATTATTAGAGTGATACACCTTATGCAATTAGCAAAAAGTACCTTTTCTCCTCTGGTGTTGCTGAGTATGGATGCCGAAAAGGCATTTGACAGAGTGGATTGGCAATTTATGTCTATGACTCTGGCAAAATTTGGCATACCTCAATCATTTATTGATGGTGTTATGGCAATGTATAAGAATCCAACAGCAAAGGTCCTGGTGAACGGCACTCTCTCTCCCGCCTTCGAAATAACAAACGGTACCCGGCAGGGTTGCCCTTTGTCCCCTCTATTGTTCATACTGACAATAGAAACCTTGCTACAGGCTTTTAGACAAAACACAGAGATACACGGGATGTCAGTAGGGAAGACAGTTCATTCAACCGCGGCGTTTGCGGATGACGTCCTCCTAATAGTCACGAACCCAAAAAAAGCGTTCCCAGTGATAATGTCTATCTTAGAAAGATTTCATGAAGTTTCTAACTTTTCTGTAAATTTTTCAAAATCTACAGTTCTGAACGTATCCTTGCCGACGAGCGAGCAGGCTACTCTACAGCCCACCACGTCATTCCAATGGACGACGAAGGTGATAACTTTTTTAGGAATAGAACTCACCCCTGAGTTTGACAGGCTGTATAGTGAGAACTTTCTACCTATCCCTAAACAACTAGAAGAAGTAATTAGCAGCTGGGATATCCCCTTTGTCTCTTGGTTTGGCCGTAAATCCCTGATAAAATCAATACTCCTTCCGAAGGTGCTATATTACTTGCAAGCGCTACCAATCCCCATCCCTTTAATTTTCTTTAAAAAAGTCCAGAAGATCTTTCTTAAGTTTTTATGGGGAGGGAAGAAAGCGAGAATGCCCTCAGCATATGTTATAAGACATCCCACGAGTGGAGGTATGGGAGTACCGGATGTTTATGCTTATTATAAAGCCATTTTATGTACTAGAAGCCTGGATTGGCTGCGGCCTACTCCGGGTAGATTGGACATTAGGGTAGAAGAGGCGATGGCAAACTTACCGCTAAGGTCCTTACTGTTTTTGGATTTTAAGAAGGTCAACACACTATTGAAAACACATAGCTCAATGACAAAACACACAATAATGAAGTGGTGTAATATGAATATGCTGCAGAAAATGATGCCTAATTATGCTTTATTGATGCAAGTTAGGGATGTTATGTGTCAGTCCAGCTTATGTTTTTGGAATACAGTGACGGAAGAGGAGAAACAGAATGAGACACCGATAGGGTCACTGTGTCCAGATGCTGACTTACCATCAATGTCAGAGTTGAAGTCACACCCTGCCATAAAAAATTGTTCTATATTCCAGGTAGCACATTGCTACCAGGTCTTAAAAAGACTAACTAGAGCTTCTATTTGGGGTACTGAGCACACAAAATTTGAAAAAATGGCTTTGCAAAAGCTGGAGCCTAAAAAGAAGATTTCCCAGTTATACGCGGCAATTAATTCCGTCACCACTTTAAATAGATGTAGCTTCATAGATAAATGGGAGGAGGAATTAGATATAAAGTTTGACAAATGGGAGCTGCCAAAGGTATTATCAGCCTCAGGAAAGGTTTCTAGATGTGTGAAGCTCCAAGAGAACAGCTACAAGGTTCTCACACATTGGTACTATACTCCAAAGCGTTTACATTCTATGTTCTCTGATGTTAGCCCTATTTGTTGGAGATGTGACCTCTCTATAGGCTCACAGAGTCATATCTGGTGGTCTTGCTCTAAAATACAAATTTACTGGCAAGAGATCTGTAAAATTATATCCAAAATAAGCAGGGTAACAGTTAGGGCGTCACCCAAACTATGTCTTTTTAGTTTAATGGGGGAAATTGCGGGTACAAAATCTAAAGTGACTCACAGCTTATGCAAAACATTACTGGCTGCTGCTCGTATTCTTGTGGCGGTGTATTGGAGGAAACCTGAACCCCCACCATTACAACATTGGTACTTGAAATGTGACCAAATTTATAGATTGGAACAATTAGCCCATTGGGAGGCTAGAACACCCCAAAAGTTCTTGGAAATATGGAATCCGTGGGAAAAGTTTAGAGGGTTTAAAGATTAGGATAGATTCCCCCCCTTACCTAAAAGGGAATTTGGCGTGGGTTGCTGGTATTAGTCGGTGAAGATAAAGTGTCTGTGTAGCCTTGATAAACTTTACCTATACCCTTTTTCCCATTGCATTACCTCTCCCTCCTTTACCTTCCCCCCCCCCCCCCTCCCCTACCCTTGGACGGGGTGTGTTTTTTCCCCTCAGGTTATATTGTGTTTCTACCTGATAAAGCAATTGAACGATATTTTCCAAATAAGTATTCCTATTGTATTGGATGTTTGTTCGCATATGCTGATCTGTACAAGAATTTGTCACTGCCAGTCTCTTACTGACTTTCAGTATATTTTTCATATTGTTCTGAAACAATAAAAATCATTTTGAAGTAAAATTAAAACATCCTATATATCTTATATTACACTTTTTGTGAGGCAAGGTAACAAAAAACTGGCACCGTTTTTTTTATTATTGACAACATTCATCTGACAGGTTAGATCATGTGGTATTTTTATAGAGCAGGTTGTCATGGTTGCGGTGATGCCTAATATATTTTAAACAAAAAAAATCATGTTTTAGTGTCTCCATAGTCTGAGAGCCATAGTTTTTTCAGTTTTTGGGTGATTATCTTGGGTAGAGTATGATTGGCACTATTTTGGGGTGCGTATGACTTTTTGATTGCTTGCTATTACACTTTTTGTGATGTAAGGTGACAAAAAATGGCTTTTTTTTTACACTTTTTTAATGGTATTCACCTGAGGGGTTAGGTCATGTGATAATTTTATAGAGCATGTTATTACGGATGTGGCGATACCTAATATGTATACTTTTTTTTATTTATGTAAGTTTTACACAATGAATTGTAAATCCCAAAAAATCATGTTTTAGGGTTTCCATAGTCTGAGAGCCATAGTTTCTTCAGTTTTCAGGCGATTATCTTGGGTAGGATATGATTTTTGCAGGATGAGATGAAGGTTTGATTGGCACTATTTTGAGATGTGTTTTTTTTTTTTTTTTTTACGGTGTTCATCTGAGGGGTTAGGTCATGTGATATTTTTATAGAGCAGGTTATTACAAACGCGGCGATACCTAATATGTATCATTTTTTAAATTTACTTACGTTTTACACAATAACAGCTTTTTTAAAACAACAAAATTATGTTTTAGTGTTTCCATATTCTGAGCCATAGTTTTTCTTATTTTTTGGGCTATTGTCTGAGGTAGGGGCTAATTTTTTGCAGGATGAGGTGACGGTTAGTTGGTAATATTTTGGTGGGCATATGTCTTTTTGATCACTAGCTGTTGTACTTTTTGTGATGTAAGGTGACACAAAATGGTTTATTTAGCACAGTATTTATTTTTTATGGTGTTCATCTGAAGGCTTAGGTCATGTGATATGTTTATAGAGCCGGTCGATACGGATGCGGCGATACCTAATATGTCTACTTTTTTGCCAATTTTTTATTACTTTATTTGGGGAAATGACTTATTTTTTTCTTTTTTTACTTTATTTGTTGTCCCACTTTGGGACTTCAACTTTTGGGGTCTGATCCCCTTTACAATGCATTCCAATACTTCTTTATTGGAATGCATTGGCTGTATGAGTAATACAGTGTCTATTACTCATACAGCTTCCTGCCTGTGAGATCCAGGGGGCATCACGCTGCCTTCCATGCCATTGGGTCCCCCTTACAGCTGCACGGGGACCTGATGGCATCTCCGATCACCGCTGCAACCTCCCGTAAAAGTCGCAAACCGCAGGTCTGAATTGACCCCTCGTGCATTGACCCAAGGTGCCTGCTCAATGATTTGAGCAGGCACCTTGTTCCGATCACCGCCCACCGCACGGCGGTGATCGGAAATACACAGGAAGTACAGGTACGCCCTGTGTCCTTAAGTACCAGTACATCAGGGCATACCTGTACGCCCTGTGTCCTTAAGAGGTTAAACAGGGACAAACAAACAGCTTATTCTCAGAGTGCAAAGCCAAAGGGATTACTCAGGTAAAACATTTACTACACGATAACGAGCCCAGATGACTTACAGAGAAAGAATTGATAGATAAATATACTTTGCATCCATTTCAAACTATTCAATTTGCCCAGGTTAAAGCAGATATTACATCAAACCTGGTAATGGTGCATAAGGAAAGGACTTAAAACATATTAGATAAAATCCTGGAACTGGGAGGAGGAAAAGTTTCAATGTCGTCTATCTATTAAAAAATTAGAGAAGCAGACTTCCAGAGAGAGAAGGCAGGGCACTTTAAAAGTTGGGAAGAGCAATTGGGAATTGATCACATCACTCCTTTGATGAGGCAGGAATGAATGACAGTAAGAAGACATATCACGTACGAAGTTTGGAGGGATACGCAAGAATAATACACAGAGCCATCTATGGTTTTAATATACCTCCACACCCAAACAAACCAGATAGAATAACAAACCGTCCTAAATGCGGCCAGGGATATACTGATTTGTATCATGGACTGTGGGAATGTACAGAAAGTAAGAAGCTCTGAGAGGAGGTAGGAGAGGTGGTCAGGGCTATATGGGGTAGGAGAGTAGAAGTTACACCACAATTATATTTATTCCATTCTGAAGAGGTAGGCAGTAATAAAAGATCTTCCTAGCCCATTTCATTCGATTTGTATGGTAATTAAAAGAAATATACTACAAAAGTGGCTACTAATGGATAGGCCCACAATACAAAACATTCTGGAGGATTTAAAAAGATAATTTTATCTGGAATGTTTAGACACTATGAAATCAAAGGACAAACAAACAAAAAAGCTTTTTCAAAAATGGAAGGGCTTTATTCTCAGATACATGTCTGAAGCCGAAATACAAAACATAATGCAACCTTTTTCATACACAGAATGGTACTTAATTGAGCAGATGAGAGGGAGATTGGGTAGATTGTTGATATGTAACAGAAATATATAGTCAGTACGACATAATATCTAAACTAAATAAAGCTCAACTGATGTGCTAGGTGACACCCTAGTTTTGTGTGGTTGTTGGATTACATACCATATATACTTTGCTTATTATTGTAATGTCTGATGTTCGGGTCTGTGTACCCAAATGTTATTTGTAGGAAAAATAATAAAACTGTTTTTTAAAAAGACAACAACTTTTTTTGTCACCAAAAAGTGTAATATTGAATGATCAAAAAATCATAAGTACCAAAAAATGGTACCAATAAAAACATCAACTCCTCTCACAAAACAATCGGCAGAAAATAAAAAAAATATGGCTTTCAGAAAATGGAGACACAAAAAACATGATTTTCTTTTTCAAAAATGAATTTATTGTGTAAAGCTGCAATAAATGTAAAAAAAATATACATATTAGGTATCGCTGGATCTATAATGACCTGCACTATAAAAATATCACATGATCTACCCCAGTGTTTCCCAACCAGTGTGCCTCCAGCTGTTGCAAAACTACAACTCCCAGCATGCCTGGACAGCCTTTGGCTGTGCGGGCATGCTGGGAGTTGTAGTTTTGCAACAGCTGGAGGCACACTGGTTGGGAAACACTGATCTACCCCATCAGGTGAATGGCGTAAAAAAAAATCATCCATTTTTTTGGTCACCTTGCCTCTAAAACTGTAATATTGAATGATAAAAAAAATGATATGTTCCCAACATGTAATGCGACATAGATGATCACCTCCCTTCGAAAACTGGGCACAGGGCAGTATTCCAACAGTATTCCAACATGATAACGTCCCCAAACACACCTCTGCCTTGCTAAAGAAACTGAGGGTAAGGATGCTGGACTGGCCAAGCATGTCTTCAGACCTAAACGCTATTGAGCATCAATGGGATATCCTCAAACGGAAGGTGGAGGGAAGCAAGGTCTCTAGCATCCACCAGCTCCTTGGTGTCGTTATGGAGGAGTGGAAGAGGATTCCCGTGGCAGCCTGTGAAGCTCTAGTGAACTCCATGCCCAAGAGAGTTAAGGTAGTGCTGGGAAATAATGGTGGCCACACAAAATATTGACACTTTGGGCACAATTTGGCCATTTTCACTTAGGGGTTTACTCACTTTTGTTGCTAGCGGTTTAGACATTATTAGCTGTGTGTTTAGTTATTTTGAGAGCACACCAAATGTACACTGTTATACAAGCCGTACACTGACTACTTTACATTGGATCAAAGTGTCAGATCTTCAGTGTCCCATGAAAAGATATAATAAAATATTTACTAAAATGTAAGGGGTGTACTCACTTTTGTGAGATACTGTACATGACAACACATAAAATGAGTAAATAATAATATATACCTAACACAATCCAGATGCAGTACAGAGTCCTAGTCCAGAACTGTCGCTACGTGGGGGGCCCACATAATGATTGCATTAAAATCCAATATGAGGTCACACAAACTTCTGTGGTCAGTTCAATTAGTTAGTTAGTAGATGGTTCACGTCAACCCCTATTGTTAAATAGTGATGGACGAACATCTGCCGGGACGGTTTGCGAACGCGATTGCGCGAACACGATCAAATGTTCGCGAACCGCAAGTCCGCGGCGGGTCCCATTCATTTTAATGGCAGGCAAACCTGAAAAACCTTCAGCTCATATTTGCAGCCAAGAAATAATTACTAGAAGTGCATAAATAGTCCCACAACATGGACAGTGACATACCAGACGTATTATTAGAATTTGTGATCTCCATTCATAATTTTTTTCAATACGAAATATCAGCAATATAATTTTCACGTACGCACATGCTCAAATGCACTATACAGTACCCAAATGCACTATAAAGAAAGTATTTAGTTTTTTTTTGGGGGGGGGGCGACTGGTATATCACACCAGTAGAAATTATTTGTTCCAATAACGCTTGTCCCTCTATATACCTGCAGTATCGCAGCAGAACCGCACACAACTGCCGCACAATACAAATGCACTATAATGTACTTTCTAACATAGAAAGTATATTATAACATTGTACAAGGACGGCAATCCATTAGAATATACATAAAGATAAAACGTAACCTTTAATAATGTTACTATGAGGGTCCATTCACACGTCTGTAAGTGTTTTGCGGATCCGCAAAACACGGACACTGGCAACGTGCATTCCGCAATTTGCGGAGCACACATCGCCGGCACTATAATAGAAAATGCCTAAACTTGTCTGCAACTGTGGACAAGTATAGGACATGTTCTATTTTTTTGCGGAAACGGAAGCACGGATGCGGAAGTGCGGATACGCAAATGCGGATGCGGACAGCACATTCCGGCCCCATTGAATATTAATGGGTCTGAACCCATTCTGCAAAATTGCGGAACAGATGCGGACCCATTTTGCAGACATGTGAATGGAAAAGATATTCCTCAAAGTGAAAATAAATTAAATTATTAAAGATAAGCAAAAAGCATAGATGTGGTCGGCAATAACAGGTGCTTGAATCACTAAATCAGGTGCCCGGCGGCACCAAATCAGAAACCATATGTCCTACCACAATCCGGGGGGTTCCAGTGCACATCCATGAATCCCGGAGGGAAAGCAAAAAAACATCTATCCCTGGGCTAGATGATGATGTGGTATTGAAGGACAGGGTGGGCAAATAACTCTCCCTGATATTGCCCTACAGGGGGGTGCTATTCTGGCACTGATAGCCTAACCACAGACCACCTGCCCTGATAAGAGCGACCCTGTCCGGAACCTTACCCTATATAAAAATGGCCCTAGTAAGCCCCTAGCCCCCTGACTTCCAGGTGATCACTATATAGATCTATGTGTTTTTGACTCATTATAAAAGTATATTATAAGTATATCACACCCCTCTGTGTATCACACCTATCGCTAGCACACCTATATCAGTCCTTAAAAGGACTTTTGTGGCCCTATTAGCTAGCGTTTGGTGTCCCTAACAGCCTGTCCCCGCTCCACACAGCAACCTCTCCCTACACTGGCAAAACACTGAATGTAAAATGGCGGCCAGATCAGGTTTATTTATAAAGTAGGGGGTATGTCCATGTGCTGAAACGTCTCAATTGGCTCTCCTGTACCACCTGATGGGTCAAAGTTCTTCACAATGTAGAAGAATATGGCGGGCGAGAATATCTCCATATGTTCGCATGTCCGGCGAATCGTGAACATGCAAAGTTCGCCGCAAAACGACTGCCGGGCGAACAGCAAGGCCATCTCTATTGTAAAACAATGCTTTACTGTGATGCAAACAATCGCCAGAGCTCGCCAATATTAATCACTTCATCATTTACTATATGTCATAAATCATGCCAGTTGAAAAGCAAAAGTATTGAGCTATTTATTATACTCATGTATACATTGCTGACGTATTCCATAGCACTACAGGAATTGTTACCACTTGCTGTCCCCAATGGAGCTCACTATCTGAGTTCCCCATCAGTATGCCTTTGAAGAAAACCCACACAAACACGGGGAGAACATACAAACTCCATGCAGATGTCCTTGGTCGGTTCAAACCTAGGACCCCAGCGGTATTATGCGCTTCTCACCCACTAACAGAAGTATAGTCGAATCCTGGTTGGGCTGTGAATCTGAGGACCCCACTATGTACCTGTATGTGCGTGACAAGCAGGGGCAGAGGCAGGAGCAAACTGGCCATAGACCCTACAGGGAAATTTTCAGCTGGGCCGATGCCCAGAGGGCCACCTAAGTCAAAAGCCAGGTACATAAAGATCTGATGCTCTTGGCATTAATTAATTTAGGCAGTATTTTGTGCTGCATGGTGGTATCTGGGATCTTTTTTTTATTTTATTTTTTTCAGGGATATTTTAAGTTCCCAGTCCACCCCTGGGGAGAGGAAATAAGCACAGCAGGAGCACGCCAGCAGGAGTGCTTGATTCACAGCCCAACCGTTATTCGACTATACCTCTGTTGGAGTGGGTGAGAAGCGCATAACAGCGCAATATAATTTTGTACTGTATTACTGCATCTTTTTAGAGAGAGAACTTGCTAGAAAATAACATCCTGTGATGTTAGCCAAATTGGAATGCTATCTGTCTTTCTGCGATGTAAGATGAGTGAATGAAATGGAGGGATGACAAACTTTTAGACATAGTGCCCGGGACTGTGCTGCAACGCCACTCTTTTTGCCCCATGTCAGATAGTGAATCAGGAAAGAGAGAACTGCAGCATAAATGGCTGATTTCTGAAGGGAAAAACTTCACACAAGGAATGATGGTAAATGTCTAGAGAGGGTGCAGTGGAAACAATAAAGAGGCCACAGAGCTCACCCTACAACAGCTGATCAGCAGGGATCCTGAGGGTGGGATCCCCACTGATCTGATATTGATGCTCTATCCTGTGGACAGGCCATTAATATTGTGGACCCAGAAAAGCATTTCGCTCGTTCATCGGGTAATCGGCGGTACATTTACACCATCAGCTTATGAGCGCAATCTGTTCAATTTTCAGCCACAGAGCAATTTTAATTTAGGAAATTTCATCTGAAATATGCCGCAGTCCTGCAAGTCAATTTGCATAGATAATACTATTACATGCTATCATTAGTCTGGTACTCCAGACACACTCCCATCTGCCTCATGCACACGGCCGTTGTTTGGGTCCACATCCGAGCCGGCTTGGATGCTAACCCATTCACTTCAAAGGGGCCACAAAAGATGCGGACAGCACTCCGATTAGCGGACTGCAAAACACACCACAGTCATGTGCATGAGGCCTTACTGACATGTATTGGTAGGTTAGGCTAGTTTCACACCTCTGGCATTGAGATCCAGCAGCCAGTTCTAGCCGTACCTGCCTGGCAGATTCTCAGCATTTTTGCTGGATAGCAGCAGGATCTTCACCGGAGCCCGTTATAGTTTATGGGGCTGGCGGCATTCCGGTTGCATCTGGCAGTGCTGGATCAGGGGGAATTTCAACAGGCGGTTCTCTGCTAGAACAGCCTTAGTAGGCGGTTCTCTGTGGAACTAGCCTTAATAATAAGTACAATACAGTATAGGTGGGAAGAGAGTAACGCATGACTGTAAGGTCATACTAAATACAGTTAGTATATAACCATGGGGACACATAGGTATGCACAGGGGATGTAGACACAATATGCATAGCTGCCAACAAGGACTGTTCATAATTTTCAGAGACAGTCCTGGCAGATTCAGGCTGTCCTGGGCTAAAAATAGGAGGGGCTTATGGAAAGGCATGCGTAGCCCATAATTGGGTGGTTCAGGTGGGTTTGGGGGCATTCCAGGGGTGGGGCTAAATTTACCAACTGCAATGATGGTAAGATTTTTTTTTTTTTTATAAAGACTGTATTCAAAGTTGCTTCATTATTTAATTTTTTTTTCAAACGCTGTTTGCAAAACTGTACATACAGATGCAGTAGTGTTAGCCCTTTAAGGTTAACCTATTACAAAAGTACTGGCTGCTGTGCCTTACTTTATTTCTGTGTCTGGATTAAAAAATATATAAAATGTGAAATACAGTTGCAAGAAAAAGTATGTGAACCCTTTGGAATGATATGGATTTCTGCACAAATTGGTCATAAAATGTCACAACAATAGACAATCACAGTCTGCTTAAACTAACAACACACAAAGAATTAAATGTTACCATGTTTTTATTGAACACACCATGTAAACATTCACAGTGCAGGTGGAAAAAGTATGTGAACCCTTGGATTTAATAAATGGGTGAACCTCCTTTGGCAGCAATAACTTCAACCAAAGGTTTCCTGTAGTTGCAGATCAAACGTGCACAACGGTCAGGAGTAATTCTTGACCATTCCTCTTTACAGAACTGTTTCAGTTCAGCAATATTCTTGGGATGTCTGGTGTGAATCGCTTTCTTGAGGTCATGCCACAGCATCTCAATCGGGTTGAGGTCAGGACTTTGAATGGGCCACTCCAGAAGGCTATTTTCTTCTGTTTAAGCCATTCTGATTCACTTCTATGCTTTGGGTCGTTGTCCTGTTGCAACACCCATCTTCTGTTGAGCTTCAGCTGGTGGACAGATGGCCTTAAATGTCTTGATAAACTTGGGAATTCATTTTTCCTTCGATGATAGCAATCTGTCCAGGCCCTGACGCAGCAAAGCAGCCCCAAACCATGATGCCCCCACCACCATACTTCACAGTTGGGATGTTGGTGTGCTGTGCCTCTTTTTCTCCACACATAGTGTTGTGTGTTTCTTCCAAAAAAAACTACTTTGGTTTAATCTGTCCACAGAATATTTTGCCAGTACTGCTGTGGAATATCCAGGTGCTCTTGTGCAAACTGTAAACGTGCAGCAATGTTTTTTTTGGACAGCAGTGGCTTCCTCTGTGTTATCCTCCCATGAAATCCATTCTTGTTTAGTGTTTTACGTATCGTAGATTCGCTAACAGAGATGTTCGCATATGCCAGAGACTTTTGTAAGTCTTTAGCTGACACTCTAGGATTCTTCTTCACCTCATTGAGCAGTCTGCGCTGTGCTCTTGCAGTCATCTTTACAGGACGGCCACTCCTAGGGAGAGTAGCAGCAGTGCGGAACTTTCTCCATTTATAGACAATTTGTCTTACCATGGACTGATGAACAGCAAGGCTTTTGGAGATACTTTTATAACCCTTTCCAGCTTTATGCAAGTCAACAATTCTTAATCGTAGGTCTTCTGAGAGCTCTTTTGTGCGAGTCATCATTCACATCAGGCAATGCTTCTTGTGAAAAGCAGACCCAGAACTAGTGTGTGTTTTTATAGGGCAGGGCAGCTGTAACCAACACCTCCAATCTCATATCATTGATTGGACTCCAGTTGGCTGACACCTCACTCCAATTAGCTCTTGGTGTTGTCATTAGTCTAGGGGTTCACATACTTTTTCCACCTGCACTGTGAACATGGTGTGTTTAATAAAAACATGGTAACATTTAATTCTTTGTGTGTTATTAGTTTAAGCAGACTGTGATTGTCTATTGTTGTGACCTAGATGAAGATCAGATCACATTTTATGACCAATTTGTGCAGAAATCCATATCATTCCAAAGGGTTCACATACTTTTTCTTGCAACTGTATGTGTGCTTTAGGCTACATGCACACGGCTATGTTTTTTTGCGGCCTCCGTTCCATTTTTTTTGCTAATCGGATGGTTTCCCATTCATTTCTGTGGTCCGTTAAAAATGCGGTGGACTCATCCATTTCTTGTCCGCATCCGCTGTCCGTGTTTCACGTCCGCCAAAAAATATGGCATGTCCTACTCTTGTCCACAAAAAAACTGTTTGCGGACCCATAGAAGTTAATGGGTTCGCAAAAAATGTGGATGACCAATGGAAGCCATCTGTATATCATCCGCATCCGTTTTTTTTTGCGGATGGTTGCTGGGAAACCTGTATATATTAAATTTCAAGAATTACAGCCTTCAATTTTCTTTTGCTGACCGCAAAAAAATAACTGAAGACACACGGAAACATAACCTACAAAATTTGCGGAGGAACGGAATGGATGTGGATGTAAAAAAAAACAGGAACGCGGATCCGCTATTTGCGAACCGCAAAAAACTACTGTCGTGTGCATGTAGCCTTAACGAAACACCCACACATTTCTCCAACTATGTTGGGTTTTGTACTGTTACTCAAGTTCTACTCTTGCAACCTGTCTCATATACAGTACATCATAAAGTACATTGACATATTACATTTACCGGTGACCGGTAGAAATAAAGCAAGAAATGTAACCCTTAGGATATATTTTTTTGTATTTTCATTTCCCCTATCTTCCTTGAGCCATAACTTTTTTATTTTTCCGTTCACATATACATATGAGTTGTACTTTCTGTCAATATTTAATATGGCATACAATGTAGTGGGAAGCGGAAAAAAATGGGCCGGAATAGAAAAAAAAAAGTAATTGCTCCACAGCTTTACAAATTTTGTTCCTACAGCATTCCATTTGAGGCAAAACTGACCTGTTCCCTTAATTCTCTGGATCAGTATGATTACAATGATACCACATATTTTTGGTTAAGAGAAGCGTATTGAAAAAATATTTAATATTTTAATAGTATGGGCATTTTCGGATGCGGTGATGCCCATGATGTTTATACTTTTTGTTATTGATATTTTTTTTTTATTTTTTTTGGAAAGGGTGATTAAACTTTTATATTTTTTATATGTATTTTGTAAAAGTTTTTTTTTTACTTTTTTATGGTTTTGTAGCTCGTGTTTGAGGATAAAAAACTATTTAAAAAAAAAAATCTGTACCATTATGTCATATTGGTCCTAGAATTGCCCATTTCTTATGTTGGCCTGACACCTGCTGGTAAAAATGAGAATTGCAGCTTCAATACCGTGGGTCACTTCAGAGAGACCCAATGTATTGAAATCAATTACTGGAATCCTCATTGGCTGCAGAGGATGCCAGTAAGAAGCCCGGAAGCTCGCGTTTTTTTTTTTTTTTTTCACGTTCGCGCTCCCGTTTTTCACCCGTTAGATGCCCTGATCATACTTGATCATGGCATCTAAAGGCTTTAATGACATGTCATTGGCATTATTACCTGTTGTGGTCATTATCTGCGGGTCTCTGCTATTTGAAACAGCGGAGACCCGCCGGCCATGGCATCCGCTGCATGCATGAACGGGCGCCATGTTTACCCATTGCTCCAGCACTGTACATGTATGGCACTGGTAGTGAAGGGGTTAATATATCCTTCCCATTCGCAGAAAATGTTTTTACAAGGAGATCAGTTAGGCAGAGTTCATACTTCAGTTATTTGATCAGTTATTTTCATAATTTATTGTGAGCCAAAACTAGGTGCGGGTTCAAAAGCACAGGACGGGTGCAGATCTTTCCATTATACCTTATCTATGAGTAGGTTTCACTACTGGTTTTGACTCACAATAAAGCTGGGTTTACACGGGGCGATGTAGCAGCCGATTGTCGGCAAGGAAGCTTTCCGTTCAGTAGGAGACTGCACATTTACATGCAGTGATCTCCTTCACTTTATCACTATAGCGATCCCTCGTCCTCATGCAAAATCATGGCTTCTGAGCAGCAGATTGCTGTTTAGACCACACGATCTGCTGCCCAGAAGTCATGATCGGTGGTGCCTGCATGAGCAACGGGATCACCCGATGAATGAGCGTTTCGTTCATTCATCGGATGATCAGTGGCACATTCAGATGGGCAGATTGTCAGAAACGACTAAATGCACCTTAACTGATAAAAATTGCTGACCAAATAACTAAAGTATGAACTCAGCCTTAGTCAAACCGATGAAATTCTGGGGACTCACCCTAGATTCCAGAATGCACTGAATAGCATCTGCTACTCCACTGCTAGAAGCTGCTCGTAGTAGCCTTGACCTTGGATTTTCTGCCAAAATACAATTTGTTGACTACAATGATAGATGAAAAATGTGCAGGCTGTCATTTGGAAACGGCCAAGTATGAAAAACATATTATTTCTGCAAACATCTAGAGAATAGATATACAGGGAGTGCAGAATTATTAGGCAAATGAGTATTTTGACTACATCATCCTCTTTATGCATGTTGTCTTAGTCCAAGCTGTATAGGCTCAAAAGCCTACTACAAATTAAGCATATTAGGTGATGTGCATCTCTGTAATGAGAAGGGGTGTGGTCTAATGACATCAACACCCTATATCAGGTGTGCATAATTATTAGGCAACATCCTTTCCTTTGGCAAAATGGGTCAAAAGAAGGACTTGACAGGCTCAGAAAAGTCAAAAATAGTGAGATATCTTGCAGAGGGATGCAGCACTCTTAAAATTGCAAAGCTTCTGAAGCGTGATCATCGAACAATCAAGCGTTTTTTATTCAAAATAGTCAACAGGGTCGCAAGAAGCGTGTGGAAAAACCAAGGCGCAAAATAACTGCCCATGAACTGAGAAAAGTCAAGCGTGCAGCTGCCAAGATGCCACTTGCCACCAGTTTGGCCATATTTCAGAGCTGCAACATCACTGGAGTGCCCAAAAGCACAAGGTGTGCAATACTCAGAGACATGGCCAAGGTAAGAAAGGCTGAAAGACGACCACCACTGAACAAGACACACAAGCTGAAACGTCAAGACTGGGCCAAGAAATATCTCAAGACTGATTTTTCTAAGGTTTTATGGACTGATGAAATGAGAGTGAGTCTTGATGGGCCAGATGGATGGGCCCGTGGCTGGATTGGTAAAGGGCAGAGAGCTCCAGTCCGACTCAGACGCCAGCAAGGTGGAGGTGGAGTACTGGTTTGGGCTGGTATCATCAAAGATGAGCTTGTGGGGCCTTTTCGGGTTGAGGATGGAGTCAAGCTCAACTCCCAGTCCTACTGCCAGTTTCTGGAAGACACCTTCTTCAAGCAGTGGTACAGGAAGAAGTCTGCAACCTTCAAGAAAAACATGATTTTCATGCAGGACAATGCTCCATCACACGCGTCCAAGTACTCCACAGCGTGGCTGGCAAGAAAGGGTATAAAAGAAGAAAATGTAATGACATGGCCTCCTTGTTCACCTGATCTGAACCCCATTGAGAACCTGTGGTCCATCATCAAATGTGAGATTTACAAGGAGGGAAAACAGTCCACCTCTCTGAACAGTGTCTGGGAGGCTGTGGTTGCTGCTGCACGCAATGTTGATGGTGAACAGATCAAAACACTGACAGAATCCATGGATGGCAGGCTTTTGAGTGTCCTTGCAAAGAAAGGTGGCTATATTGGTCACTGATTTGTTTTTGTTTTGTTTTTGAATGTCAGAAATGTATATTTGTGAATGTTGAGATGTTATATTGGTTTCACTGGTAAAAATAAATAATTGAAATGGGTATATATTTGTTTTTTGTTAAGTTGCCTAATAATTATGCACAGTAATAGTCACCTGCACACACAGATATCCCCCTAAAATAGCTAAAACTAAAAACAAACTAAAAACTACTTCCAAAAATATTCAGCTTTGATATTAATGAGTTTTTTGGGTTCATTGAGAACATGGTTGTTGTTCAATAATAAAATTAATCCTCAAAAATACAACTTGCCTAATAATTCTGCACTCCCTGTATAATTATCGGGCCTTGTGATATGCACAGCCACAACTTGGCTGGAGCTTAAAGGGAACCTGTCACCTAGAAAATGCATATTAAACCGCTAGCAGTATCTTATTGCAGCTTGTAGAATGATTATAAGGCTACATGCAGAAGACCGTATGCGTTTTGCAGCCCGCAAATTGCGTATCCACAAAAAAAACGGATGACATCCATATGCCATCCGTTTTGTTTTTGCAGATCCATTGTAACAATGCCTAAAACGAACAGGAATAGGACATGTTATCTTTTTTGGCGGGACTACGGAATGGACATACTGATGCAGACAGCACACGGTGTGCTGTCGCATTTTTTGCGGACCCTTTGAAATGAATGGGTCCGCATCCTATCCGCAAAAAAAACAGAACAGACACGGAAACAAAATATGTTAGTGTGCATGAGGCCTAAAGGTGTCTGTGTCTTTTCTGCGCAATGCGGCAAAAGTCTGTAAAAAGACTTTTATTAAACGGGCCATGCTATGTAAACGATAGGCTTTCTCGCCTTAAGTCAAGCACGCCCCACTCCCTTTACCTCCCCATAGCATTTGATTGATAGGATTTCCTTAAATACTGGACGCTTGAATGTAGTCTTGCTCGTGCGCTGTGTTCCTGCAATACCGGCGCCTGCGCACTGTTCCATTCCGCTATGAGGTATTTTTCAAAAGCTCAATCCTCAGGCACTCGCACACGAGACTACATTCAAGCAACTGGCAGTGAAGGAATCGGGCATCCTATCAATCAAACGCTATGGGGAGGTAAAGGGGGCGGGGCGCGCTTGACTTCAGGCGGGAAAACCGCTGCCCCCTTGACTTCAAGACTATCGTTTACATAGCGCGGCCCGTTTAATAAAAGTATTTTTACAGACTTTTGCCGCATTGCACAGAAGGCTGCAATAAGGTACTGCTGGCGGTTTAATATGCATTTTCTAGGTGACAGGTTCCCTTTAATTGGCTTGCCTAAAGAAAACTAGCATTGGTGCCAATACTGTGAATAGCAATAGAAAAGAAGAAAGGGCTTTTGTAATGGTAATTCTACTAAGGATTGCAGTGGACATTGGGTCCTACAGAATTGCAGGTTTTGATAGCCAAGCTTCCGAAAATGATTCATGATTCACAGGGCCAGGACAAGGTATTTTGGTGCCCTAGGTGTTTTGGATGCACACAAGCTGTGTGGTCTTATTGAGTGTCAGCTCCAAATTACAAGCTGTTAGTTTATCGTGCACGGAAGAACCACACTGATACCAAGTATCAAAGCAGAACTCATTTCTTACAGGAAGTTAAGCAGTTTATATATCATCAGAGTGGCATTCCTCTACTGAGGCTCATGCCATTGTGTCATTGGCTAAAATACAACATTAAGAAAAGAGATAACACTTGGCATCTGCGCATTATTTTACAAACTTTGGTATGTAAACATCTAGGTGCCAGCGCCATATTGTAATGGCTTCACATTAATATCATGATATCCTGAAAATGGCTTCACTTTAATATCATGACATCCTCAACACAGGCAGAGTACAAAAATGATGCCCCTGTAAAAGGGATTATTAATTATTTATATTTTGAGTAATCTTAATAATGAATATTCATAAATAGGTATAAGTCGTCTATTGATGACTCCGCCTATTTATACCTTAAAAGAAACTACCCCTGTTGCCTTACACTTTTCCTGAACTACGTGCGTTGACTATGTTATATACTACCTAAACTAAACTACACAATACAATGCACAATTCCACCCCACAAATCTACCGAAAAATACACTTACACACACACACGTTACTTAGCAGCCCACCCTCCTAGCTCTATACTGTCCCTATGGGGAAACACAAGAGTGGCACTGCAAGGGTTACTATACAATGCAGGCCAGGGATATACTACAGGGAACACAATGCAGGCCAGGGGTGAATAGGGGTAAATCAGGGCAGGGGTATTAGGGGTACCTCATGAGTTACATAGGGTATGTGGAACTGCAATGAAGAAAGGAAATGGTTACTCAGCCATCTCCAGGGGCACGTGGGGCTGCTCTGCCTCTCTTCGTGGCCTCTCTTCCTTCATGGAGCTGTTCGGTCCATCTTCCTTCATGGAGCTGCTTAGTTCATCTCTTTCTCTCCCATGTGTGTCTCTGTTTGTGGTCCAGTCCCAATAAACAGAGCAACCCTTTGTCCTGGATTGGCCTAATATAAGCCCAAAAGCAGCCCCCCTCCCCCTTCAACATATGGTGCAGGGATATGACATCTTTGTGTGCGTGTGACAGGCTCAGGATCTGTACAGACAAAGGAATCAAAGGAATTCCTGCCCAAGGTGTAAATGAGAGCATCCCCCCAGATACACCATGGCACCACACACCCCCATGTCAATAAAACAATCCCTAAACAGAAAGTGGGGGAGAGCATAATAACTAGGCTGATATATACAGGTCCTTCTCAAAAAATTAGCATATTGTGATAAAGTTCATTATTTTCTGTAATGTACTGATAAACATTAGACTTTCATATATTTTAGATTCATTACACACCAACTGAAGTAGTTCAAGACTTTTATTGTTTTAATATTGATGATTTTGGCATACAGCTCATGAAAACCCAAAATTCCTATCTCAAAAAATTAGCATATCATGAAAAGGTTCTCTAAACGAGCTATTAACCTAATCATCTGAATCAACTAATTAACTCTAAACACCTGCAAAAGATTCCTGAGGCTTTTAAAAACTCCCAGCCTGGTTCATTACTCAAAACCGCAATCATGGGTACGACTGCCGACCTGACTGCTGTCCAGAAGGCCATCATTGACACCCTCAAGCAAGAGGGTAAGACACAGAAAGAAATTTCTGAACGAATAGGCTGTTCCCAGAGTGCTGTATCAAGGCACCTCAGTGGGAAGGAAAAAGTGTGGCAGAAAATGCTGCACAACGAGAAGAGGTGACCGGACCCTGAGGAAGATTGTGGAGAAGGACCGATTCCAGACCTTGGGGGACCTGCGGAAGCAGTGGACTGAGTCTGGAGTAGAGACATCCAGAGCCCCCGTGTACCGGCGTGTGCAGGAAATGGGCTACAGGTGCCGCATGCCCCAGGTCAAGCCACTTTTGAACCAGAAACAGCGGCAGAAGCGCCTGACCTGGGCTACAGAGAAGCAGCACTGGACTGTTGCTCAGTGGTCCAAAGTACTTTTTTAGGATGAAAGCAAATTTTGCATGTCATTCGGAAATCAAGGTGCCAGAGTCTGGAGGAATACTGGGGAGAGGGAAATGCCAAAATGCCTGAAGTCCAGTGTCAAGTACCCACAGTCAGTCATGGTCTGGGGTGCCATGTCAGCTGCTGGTGTTGGTCCACTGTGTTTTATCAAGGGCAGGGTCAATGCAGCTAGCTATCAGGAGATTTTGGAGCACTTCATGCTTCCATCTGCTGAAAAGCATTATGGAGATGAAGATTTCATTTTTCAGCACGACCTGGCACCTGCTCACAGCGCCAACACCACTGGTAAATGGTTTACTGACCATGGTATTACTGTGCTCAATTGGCCTGCCAACTCTCCTGACCTGAACCCCATAGAGAATCTGTGGGATATTGGGAAGAGAAAGTTGAGAGACGCAAGACCCAACACTCTGGATGAGCTTAAGGCCGCTATCGAAGCCTCCTGGGCCTCCATAACACCTCAGCAGTGCCACAGGCTGATTGCCTCCATGCCACGCCGCATTGAAGCAGTCATTTCTGCAAAAGGATTCCCGACCAAGTATTGAGTGCATAACTGAACATAATTATTTGAAGGTTGACTTTTTTTGTATTATTGGTCGGATGAAATATGCAAATTTTTTGAAATAGGAAATTTGGGTTTTCATGAGCTGTATGCCAAAATCATCAATATTAAAACAATAAAAGGCTTGAACTACTTCAGTTGGTGTGTAATGAGTCTAAAATATATGAAAGTCTAATGTTTATCAGTACATTACAGAAAATAATGAACTTTATCACAATATGCTAATTTTTTTAGAAGGACCTGTATATAACACAATCTGGGGATTATATAAGTATATATATATATATATATATATATATATATATATATTTATACAGTACAGACCAAGAGTTTGGACACACCTTCTCATTCAAAGAGTTTTCTTTATTTTCATGACTATGAAAATTGTAGATTCACACTGAAGGCATCAAACCTATGAATTAACACATGTGGAATTACCGTATATACATAACAAAAAAGTGGGAAACAACTGAAAATACGTCATATTCTAGGTTCTTCAAAGTAGTCACCTTTTGCTTTGATTACTGCTTTGCACACTCTTGGCATTCTCTTGATGAGCTTCAAGAGGTAGTCACCTGAAATGGTTTTCACTTCACAGGTGTGCCATGTCAGGTTAAATAAGTGGGATTTCTTGCCTTATAAATGGGGTTGGGACCATCAGTTGCGTTGCGGAGAAGTCAGGTGGATACACAGCTGATAGTCCTACTGAATAGACGGTTAGAATTTGTATTATGGCAAGAAAAAAGCAGCTAAGTAAAGAAAAACAAGTGACCATCATTACTTTAAGAAATGAAGGTCAGTCAGTCTGAAAAATTTGGAAAACTTTGAAAGTGTCCCCAAGTGCAGTCTCAAAAACCATCAAGCGCTACAAAGAAACTGGCTCACATGCGGACCGCCCCAGGAAAGGAAGACCAAGAGTCACCTCTGCTGCGGAGGATAAGTTTATCCGAGTCACCAGACTCAGAAATCGCAGGTTAACAGCAGCTCAGATTAGAGACCAGGTCAATGCCACACAGAGTTCTAGCAGCAGACACATCTCTAGAACAAGTGTTAAGAGGAGACTGTGTGAATCAGGCCTTCACGATAGAATATCTGCTAGGAAACCACTGCTAAGGACAGGCAACAAGCAGAAGAGACTTGTTTGGGTTAAAGAACACAAGGAATGGACATTAGACCAGTGGAAATCTATGCTTTGGTCTGATGAGTCCAAATTTGAGATCTTTGGTTCCAACCACCGTGTCTTTCTGCGACGCAGAAAAGGTGAACGGATGGACTCTACATGCCTGGTTCCCACCGTGAAGCATGGAGGAGGAGGTGTGGTGGTGGTGGGGGGGGGGGGGGTGCTTTGCTGGTGACACTGTTGAGAATTTATTCAAAATTGAAGGCATACTGAACCAGCATGGCTACCACAGCATCTTGCAGCAGCATGCTATTCCATCCGGTTTGCGTTTAGTTGGACCATCATTTATTTTTCAACAGGACAATGACCCCAAACACACCTCCAGGCTGTGTAAGGGCTATTTGACTATGAAGGAGAGTGATGGGGTGCTGCGGCAGATGACCTGGCCTCCACAGTCACCGGACCTGAACCCAATCGAGATGGTTTGGGGTGAGCTGGACCGTAGAGTGGAGGCAAAAGGACCAACAAGCGCTAGGCATCTCTGGGAACTTCTTCAAGACTGTTGGAAGACTATTTCAGGTGACTACCTCAGAGAATGCCAAGAGTGTGCAAAGCAGTAATCAAAGCAAAAGGTGGCTACTTTGAAGAACCTAGAATATGACATATTTTCAGTTGTTTCACACTTTTTTGTTATGTATATAATTCCACATGTGTTAATTCATAGTTTTGATGCCTCCAGTGTGAATCTACAATTTTCATAGTCATGAAAATAAAGAAAACTCTTTGAATGAGAAGGCGTGTCCAAACTTTTGGTCTGTACTGTATACACATTAGACATATATATATATTTCCCTCTACAGCCCGCTAACCTTAGCTCTAATGGCACCCCCTGGTGCAAATAAAATTAAAGTGACCTTACTTTAGAAAAAAAGACACAAACACAAACACATTTTAAAATAAGCGGTCGTAGGCATAACAAATGCAAATCCAGTTACAGAATACAAATCTGTAGAAAGCAGTGGCAGTCTGACCCAAAGTTCGGACGATGAGGTTGAGGTCCCAGATACCACCAGGCGTACCCGGCCCCGTGTTGCTAGACCACAGGTTGCGCAGTATCCGCTTCAAGGGCAGCAGAGTGGGGCTGGTGCTGTCGGATTACGTGGTGAGGCATACACCAGCAGCGCAGCCCATCCTGGACCTATAACCAGCACTACCGTAGAACATGGTGAAGTGGCGAGCACCAGAAGGGCAGTTGAAGCTGGTACGGTGGCACGTGCAGTAGTTCCCCCGTCGCAGCCACCGCACAGACAGGCCCGTAGAGCCCCTAGAGTCCCTGAGGTGCTGGCAAACCCTGATTGGCAGCCCCCATCTTCAGACGCAGCAGTAGTTCCCCCTTTCACCGCCCAGTCTGGAGTTCGGGTTGAGACAGCTCAGATCGGATCGGCACAGTTTTTTTTTTGAGCTGTTCTTTACTGCGGAGCTCTTTGACTTAGTCGTGGCAGAAACGAACCGGTATGCCACTGAATTTATAGCCGCCAACCCGGGAAGCTTTAATGCCCAGTCTTTCCGGTGGAAACCCGTCCAAGTTTCCGAATTTAAAACTTTTCTGGGCCTTCTCCTCAACATGGGCCTGACAAAAAAAAGCATGGCCATGTTCTCTGCTGCCATGTCCAGGACACGATCTGAGACCATCCTGCGTTTCCTGCACTTTAGTGATAATAACACCTCTCGTCCCAGAGGCCACCCAGCTTTTGACCGGCTCCACAAAATTCAGACCCTCATTGACCACTTTAACACCAAATTTGCATAGACGAGTCCCTGATACATTTTACCGGGCGCCTTGGCTTCAAACAATAAATTCCAAGCAAGCGCGCCCGGTATGGGGTCAAATTGTATAAGCTCTGTGAAAAGGGCACAGGCTTTATGCACAAATTTCATGTCTATGAGGGAAAAGATCAGACCCTGGAGCCGGTCGGTTGCCCTGACTACCTGGGGAGCAGTGGGAAGACAGTCTGGGACTTGGTGTCACCCTTATTTGGCAAGGGGTACCATCTTTATGTGGACAATTTCTACACAAGTGTGCCCCTCTTCAGGCATTTGTTTCTAGAACAAATGGAGAGACAAGCGCAACGTTTACATTAATCGCAGACACGATAATCCAAATTGAACGAGCAACTGGAGTCATTGAAAAGCCCCTCTGTGTCCACAACTATAATTTGCTCATGGGAGGGGTGGACTTCAATGACCAGATGTTGGCTCCTTATTTACTCTCCCGCAGGACCAGACGCTGGTATAAGAAGGTGTCTGTATACCTAATTCAATTGGCTATGTACAATAGTTTTGTTCTCTACAGTAGGGCTGGGAGAACAGGATCCTTCCTCAAATTTCAGGAAGAGATCATCGAGAACCTCCTGTATCCAGGAGGTTCTGTGGCCCCAACCACCAGTGTAGTGAGCCGTCTACACGAGCGACATTTCCCCAATGTCGTTGCTGGTACCTCAAACCAAGCTCCACCCCGAAAAAGATGTTGTGTCTGTAGCAGGAGTTGAATAAGGCGTGACACCCGCAATTTCTGTCCTGACTGCCCTGACCACCCTGCCCTATGCTTAAGGGAGTGTTTCCGGAAGTACCACACACAGGTACACTTAGTATAGGGATTGCGTGACACAGGACAGGCACACAGGGGTCTTAGGGCCCTTTCACACAGAGCTGCTGCAAACCTCTCCTTTCACCTGGGACAAAGTGCATAATGTACTTCGCCACATCTCTGGGCGATTTGCGCTTTGCACACTGTCTCATGGGGAAGGAGAGGTTTGTCCTATAAAGGTAAAAAAATATTAATAAATCACAGGTAAGCAAAAAAGTTAATGTTCCAAAGGTTCTATAAAGTTTATAAAAGTTAATGTTCTGTTTCAAATGTTATATAAAGTTAATGTTAATAAATGTATTGCGTTGCGGCCCGTTTTGTTTTTTTACCTTCTAGGTGGACCAACCGATGAACCATCTGCAGCACTGATGTGCATTCTGACAGAAGCATTGCGCTGCTGTCAGATTACACAAAAGTCGGTGTATGCAGCGCTGCAAGATGAGATTTCTCCTCTGCAGTAAAAAAGATACGTTTGCCGAAGCTTATGAGCTGAGTGTTCATATGCTTTGGCAAACACTTTGTATATAAAAAAATATAAAAAATCCCGGCAATGATTTATTCATCCACATCGATTGATGTGAATGGAGAAATCGGGTTTGCCAGGTCATACGAGCTGAGTGGGTTTGGATGTTGGGTGGAGATCCTATATCCTGGCAGACGCCTTTCCCCTCCTTTTTTTTTTTTGGCAGAGATTTTTTCATCCACATTGATTGATGCGAATGAAGAAATCTGTGCCGTTCATTTTTTCTTTCAGCCCAGAGGCTGAACGGAAAATAAAAATCTCATTACCCGTATGCTCAATATAAGGAGAATAGCAGAGACTCCTAATGCTGGCCATACATGTAGTGATTGTGGAGACCCTCAAATGCCAGGGCAGTACAAACACCCCACAAATGACCCCATTTTGGAAAGAAGACACCCCAAGGTATTCGCTGAGGGGCATATTGAGTCCATGAAAGATTGAACTTTTTGTCCCAAGTTAGCAGAAAGGGAGACTTTGTGAGAAAAAAAAAAATAATAATAATAATAATTTACGCTAACTTGTACCAAAAAAAAAAATATTCTAGGAACTCGTCATGCCCCTCACGGAATACCTTTGGGTGTCTTCTTTCCAAAGTGGGGTCACATGTGGGGTATTTATACTGCCCTGGTATTTTAGGGGCCCTAAAACATGAGAAGTAGTTTGGAATCCAAATGTGTAAAAAATGCCCTGTGAAATCCTAAAGATACTCATTGGAATTTGGGCCCCTTTGTGCACCTAGGCTGTCACACATGTGTCACACATGTGGTATCGCCGTACTCAGGAGAAGTAGGGCAATGTGTTTTGGGGTGTATTTTTACATATACCCATGCTGGGTGAGTGAAATATCTCTGTCAAATGACAACTTTGAATAAAAAAATGGGAAAAGTTGTCTTTTACAGAGATATTTATCTCACCCAGCATGGGTATATGTAAAAATACACCCCAAAACACATTGCCCCACTTCTTCTGAGGACGGCGATACCACATATGTGACACTTTTTTGCAGCCTAGGTGCGCAAAGGGGCCCAAATTCCAATGAGTACTTTTTGGATTTCACAGGGCATTTTTACGCATTTGGATTCCAAACTACTTCTCACGCTTTAGGGCCCCTAAAATGCAAGGGCAGTATAAATACCCCACATGTGACCCCATTTTGGAAAGAAGACACCCCAAAGTATTCCGTGATGGGCATGGTGAGTTCATGTAAAACATTTTTTTTTTTTCACAAGTTAGTGGAATAGGAGACTTTGTAAGAAAAAAAAATATATATATCATTTTCCGCTAACTTGTGCCAAAAAATAAAAACTTCCATGAACTCACTATGCCCATCAGCGAATACCTTAGGGTATCTACTTTCCGAAATGGGGTCAGTTGTGGGGTGTTTCTACTGTCTGGGTATTGCAGAACCTCAGGAAACATGACAGTTTGTACATAGTTTGTAAATGCTATAACTTTTACCCAAACCAATAAATATATACTTATTGCATTTTTTTTTTAATCAAAGACATGTAGAACAATAAATTTAGAGAAAAATTTATATAGAAATGTAGTTTTATTTGAAAATTTTTACAACAGAAAGTGAAAAATTTCATTTTTTTGCAAAAATTTCGGTCAATTTTGATTAATATAAAAAAAAAGTTAAAATGTCAGCAGCAATGAAATACCACCAAATGAAAGCTCCATTAGTGAGAAGAAAAGGAGGTAAAGGTCACTTGGGTGGTAAGTTGTATGACTGAGCAATAAACCGGAAACTGGGCCGAGGGAAGAGCGAGCATCGGACGTCACTGGGCTCGGCGCATGCCCAGTGACTACGATGAAGCTCCTGCCCTCAGTCTCCTGCAGATCGCACTGGCGCAGCCCTCAGTGGGTACTGCGTCTGCGCGAGACTTCGCTCGGCCGTGAGGGAGGGGGAGGAGAGGGATGAGAGGCTGTGGGCGGTTAGGCTTTCTGAAGGATCTGTGTGCCTTCCACATCCATATAAGCATTCCTCAAAAAGGTAGAACATGTCCTATTCTTGCCTGCAAAATGTGGACTACAGACCTATTGAAGTCAATGGATCTGCAAAAATAAATATGCAACATGGACATCATCCGTATTTTGCGGACTGTAAAATACATACGGCAGTGTGCATGAGGTCTAAGGGCTTTAAACATGTAAGTGGGACTTGTGTTTTTTTAATTTTGGATACTTCCTAGCTGGAAGGAATGCTGTCAGGACACCAGCACTATTAGGATACATTCACTAGTGTACTGTATCCTGTATACAAAAGAAAGAAAAAAAACGCTGAAGCTATTGTGCCTTCTCAAAATAGCTGATTGGCAGGGGTTTGGGGGCCCACCGATCAGATACTGATGACCTATCCTGAGGATAGATCACCAGTATTGAAATGTCAGAAACCCCTTTTTAAACAGTGTTCATCAATGTCAAAGTCCAAAATATCTTCTTCCAAATGTAGAGCACGCATACGGTAGGTCAGACTGGGGGCAGAGAGTTAGCTTATTACTACACTTTAACATTGGAGAGAATAACTTTATAGGTTTGTATCGGGCTAAATATTTAGAACCAAACTTGAAGTGGTGGTCTCAGGTGTACTAGTGGATAAATTCATTGGTCCTCCTAACTCATGGCCGCTGTAATCCATTGCTTATTTTTGTGAATCTCTCCACTAATTAAATATTTCAATCACAGGAGATAAGGCATGTCGTGCTTGCCAGCTATTTTCAGTGTTGAAAGGCAGCACTTATGTAAGGAACCATTTAAGGTTTGCCAACTCCATTTAAGCAACAAGGACAGGTTGTGCATGTTGCATTGACTCTTTATTTACCAGGTTTTGGTTTAGAAAATCAATTACCTACATGAAAAATGTTTACTAGGCTGTTATATTACTTTGGAGATAGACTGAATAAATAGGTGGGGTTAATATGGCATATCCCCACATGTACAGCCACCTCTCTATTTGATTTAACCAGGCAAATGGAGGTTACGGTGCCCTAGTAACCTAATAGGCATCTATGGCATGTTCTGTGCCCAAGTATACCTGGCATGCCTTTAAGTATACCCAATAGAGAATAAGAAATGAAACTTCACATTGATGGTATATTCGCATGTGCATCTAATTTTAAAGGAAGGAGTTATCCCTTCCCAAATATGTTCAGGGAAATTCAAATTTATAGAAATCCATTGTTTTTTCTTTCTCTTTTTTAGGTATTTACTTGGTCACTACCATCCTGACAAACACATGACTTAAAAACAAACAAAGTGCCTTGTCTTCATATACTATATGCAACATAGCAACCCATGTAATGGACTTCAAGGACATCTTAGGGTGGCTGCACACAGTGCAAATTTGTGAGCAGGAATCTGCAAGAAAACTGCACTGAAACAAAACGCACAAATATCTGCACTATTTATTGCTGTTTTGATGTGGAGTTTCCGCAGATCTCACTCTTTTATTGAAAAACAAAACAAAAAAAATAAAAAATGCAGCAATAATTGACATGCTGTGGATTAAAAAAATCTGTACATCAGATAAATTCCCATACCTAATAGAAAAAGTAAAGAGTACATGAGTTTTGTCTAATCTTATACACGTTACTGGTACTGTACTACACTGCAGTTTTTCCGCTCATAATCTGCTCTGTGTGCAGATACCCTTAATTGTAGCTTTAATGTTTTAAAGTAAATATCTTCTTTCTTTGCAAGCATAAACTTTGCTTTTCCAAAAAGTTCAAATTTTAAGGCCATTTTCCTAGAAGTTCTGCTGCTTTTCAATATGCCTTTAAACAATCCCAAATTTGGCTTTTTTGCATACAAGTCCTTCATATGTCTGGTGGTACTGCTGAATTTGACATAAATCCGTCAGAGTTTTGCTCCTGTTTCTGATGACTCCCATTGAACTTCCCTCTCTTCTCTCACTTTTAGTGCTCATGCATACGGCCGTAAGTGTTTTGCGCTTCTGAAAATCGCAGATCTGCAAAACAAGGATCCCAGCTGTCTGCATACCACCATTTTTTTTTCAAACTGCTCTAGAAATGTCCTATCCTTGTCCGCAAAACATATAAGAATAAGACATCTTTTTTTGCGGGGCCACCAAACGAATGTGTGGAAATAAATGGGTCCACATCCTATTCACAAGAAATGCGGATCGGATGCGGACCAAACATACAGTTCTCTGCATGAGTAGTTAGAGATAACAGCAGAAGGTTGTACACAGGATGTGTGGAGAAGAGGAAAAAAATCCAAAAAGGGAAGCTCACACAGGCTTTAGATAAGGAGAAAGTGACACACAAGGCAGTTTGCAGGGAGAAGGCAGCAGCATCCTGGACACACAGATCAAGCATGTATTACTGAGAGGGGCAACTCAAATGAGAAATGTCTGAAACTAGGAGCAGTTACTAACTGAATATCAGAAAATCGAAGAAGGAATGAACACCGTAAAGAGAAATGTAGTACAACTTTTTTTTTTTTTACAAATATTTTTTTGTAATCAGGGGTCTACATGTGGAGAAATAGGAAAGGGTTCTTTACAGTTAGTCAATCTAAGTAGTAGTATTTGAAATAACAGGCATTAAAGGGCATCTGTCAGCAAATTTGTGCTATTAAAACTGGCTGACCTGTTGAGTGTGCGCTTGGCAGCTGAAGGCCTCTGTGTTCATATGTGCGCACATTGCTGGAAAAAAATAATGTTTAAATATATGCAAATAAGCCTCACTAGCGCCATAGTCGGTGGGTCTCTGCTCTCTCAAACAGCAGAGGCCTGGGACTAATTGCTGCGATTGGCATTTAACCCTTTAGATGCCGTGGTCAAAAGTGACCACAGCATCTAAATACCGAAATATCGGAAGTGCAAGCTTCCGGGTTAGGACTGGCTTCCCCATGCAGCGATCGGGGGATCCGTTCCTTATCTCTGATGCACGCTGTCAGCATATCAGAGCTGCAGTGCAGGTGGCAGGCCTCCATGGGATACCGTATTTTTCGCCCCATAAGACGCACTCCCCCCCCCCCCAAAATGAAGTAGGCGGCGCAGGCACGTGACGTCAGTGAGTTACGGCTGGCCATCCGCCCTGCTCTGCCTGCTACAGGACATCTAGTAAGTAGTACAGATGGGGCTGGGGATCGGAAAGTCAATTAAAGTTATTATTATAAAAGGTTTAAGCAATAAAACAGTGAGTGAGCGGCGGGGCTGGAGTAGTGACCGCACCGGCCCCTCCTTCCTCCCACAGGTTTAGCTATGGTATATTAGGGCATCTGTGGATGCCACTATTATGGGGTGGGGGATATGTGGATGGCACTGTTATGGGGTGGGGGATCTGTGGGTGACACATATATAGCAGTGCCATCCACAGATCCACCCCCCATAACAGTGCCATCCACAGATCCCCCTCCTTAGATGTAAGAATTAGCCTTTCAGGATCCATGCTGACAGGCGCAGACTTGTCACCTTTGGATGAGAGACCGGACCTTGCGTTAGAAGGTACTGGGACCACGGCAGAATCCAGGGGTTCTCCCTGGACATTTTTGTCAGGAGTAGGTACCATGATTTTCTTGGCCAATCTGGTGCTATTAAAATGACCTTTACCCTGTTTTCTCATATCTTTCTTAAGACTGTCGGTATTAGTCTACTTTCACACTAGCGTTTTGGCTTTCCGTTTGCGAGATCCGTTCAGGGCTCTCACAAGCGGTCCAAAACGGATCAGTTTTGCCCTAAGGCATACTGAATGGAAAAGGATCCGCTCAGAATGCATAAGTTTGCCTCCGCTCTGTCTCCATTCCGCTTTGGAGGCGGACACCAAAACACTGCTGGCACAGAAAACGGATCCGTCATCCACAGGGCTGTGGAGTTGGTAGATAAATGCTCCGACTCCTCAGTTTTTGGTACTTCCGACTCAGACGCATTTAATATGCAAATGTATTTTATACATTCCTTGAAGGAAAGAAAGGCAACATACATGTCATTACGACAGATCTACTGGCTAGGAAGCTGCTGCCTTCTCCTGTGTGTGCTGATCTTCTGCTGAAGATTGGGCAGTGGGAGGATCCAGGAAGGGGCATTTATTGTAAAACATGATTTCCCTAGTAGAATCCCATAGTCATGTTTAAAGTTTAAGCTAACAATCTGAGTTTACAAGTTTTTATAGCCTTAGCTGAATGACAGCAGTTTTTCAAATGGTTTACAGCTTTAGTCTTGAACTATTGACTATCCATTGCCTTTACTTATGCAAGTGTCTCTAGTCCTGCAAAAAAACATATTTACTTAATCAGTTATCAGTGAGAGGCTAGGTTAACCATGGGCGTTGCGTTCCCTGTAACAGCGGATCACAACACAAAAGAAAGTAAAAGTATTGCTGTTCCTTAACTGTGCGTTGCGTGCCATATAGTGAAGCATATGAAAAGCATACTTCTTCCTGGTCACTTAACGTGTTCGTTTTGCGGTAACGTGACGCACTGCATGCATTGGCCTTTTTTCTTACAGTAGAGAAGTACCGTATCTTTCGCAAAAGTGGGGGAAAAATAGCAGTGCGTCTTATGGGGCGAATACTGCGACAGTCCGGTGAATAGGCTGAAAGGGAGGAGGGGCTGGGGGCCGGCCTCTGTTTCTGTAATGGCAGCGGGGCCCGGTGCAGTCACTGTATTCTACTACACCGGGCCCCGCTCACTGTATACGGTAATCATATCTAACTTGTGGGTATTGTATTCCAATCATCTTAAATCTAGCGCTGTACTACTTACTACTAACTTCTTGGCAGTCAGGAGGCAGGGTGGGGGCTCGTAGCATAGCTCACTACGTCGCACGCCTGCTCCGCACACTTTATGAATGAAGCAGGCACCGGGCCCCGCTGCCATTACAGAAACAGATGCCAGCCCCCATTCACTACACAGGGACACTGGTATGTGGGGGTGGGGGGGGTTGGGGTTCTGTGGATGACACATAAGATAAGATGCTGTATATGTCATCTGCAGATGCCCCCATAACAGTGCAATCCACAGATGCCCCCACAATGATCCCCCATAACAGTGCCACCCACATATGCCCCCATAACAGTGCCACCCACAGATGCCCCCATAACAGTGCCATCCACAGACCATCATTAGTTCCTAACCCACCAAAAGCACACCTTTTGGTTAAAAATATTTTTTTTCTTATTTTCCGCCTCAAAAATCTAGGTGCGTCTTATGGGCAGGTGGGTCTTATAGGGCGAAAAATACGGTAATTAATTATAACTTTTTGTGAATTGGGACATTTAAACTTGTTTTTTTTATTTTTTATTCCAATTTAAATCTAGTAGGAGTCGGAGTCGGTTCATTTTTTGCCGAATCCGACTCCAGGTACCCAAAATTGCCTCCGACTCCTCGACTCCACAGCCCTGGTTATCCATTGACTTTCAATGGTTTTCAAGACGGATCGTCTTGGCTATGTTGAAGATAACACAAGATCCGTTCTGAACCGTTCAGTTACGGCGTTCACCGCATAGGAGATATTTTTTAATATTTTAATAGTTCACACTTTTTTCGGGCGTGGCGATATGTCATTTTTTTTATTGTTTATATATTTTATATGTAAAATTGGGCAAGGGGATGTTTAAACTTAATATTTTGGCGTTTTACTTTTTATTTAATAACTATTTCCCCCCTTAGGGGTTAGAACCTGGGATCTTTCATCCCTTGTCCTATTCACCCTGATAGAGCTCTCTCAGGGTGAATAGGACTTTACACTCTCCCTGCTGCTCTGTGCTCTGTGCACACAGCAGCAGGAAGCAGACTATGGCAGCCAGGGCTTAAATAGCGTTCTGGCTGCCATGGTAACCGATCGGAGCCCCAGGCTTACACTGCCACTGCACCAATGATTATAATACTTGGGGAAGGTTGGGGGCACACTGCGCCACCAATAATTTTACTTTATAATACTGGGGTTGGGGGGGGGGGGGGGGTTTCGGTGCACTGTGCCACCAATGAATATAGTTTATGCTTAATACAAACGCAGGCTGCGCTGCGAGTGCCGGTCATATCCCATACCCGACACCCAGCCTCTATGACTGCACACTGCGATCCGCCACTATTAACCCCTCAGGTGCCGCAGATGTCGCCATTTAGCAATTCTAAGTCGCATTGGCGACCATTTTCTCTTAAGATTAGTGAATGCTAATTTTTATGTACTGGGAACACCCTCTTTTTCCTTTCCTCTAATCCAGATTTTTTTTTTTATCTAGAGCGGATCTCTAAACCTTTTCTTCCTTAATTTCTATCGTCGCCCTGACCGCTTTTAATAGGCTATTAGTATCCTCAGAAGAAAACAAAAAAATTTTAATTCACTGTCAATACGAAGAATCAGAATCACTAGTTTTTTTCCTCCCAATCTGCGAAATCCTCAAAGGATGAGGATGAAAAAGAGGGTGATTCTTTCCTGGACCCGTGCTTATAGGTGGACGGGCGACAGGAGGCAGGAGAAAAATCCGGCAAAGCAGAACCTATCTCCTGCCGTATCATATCTTTCTTTTCATCTCATCAGGGAAGGTACTTCTTCTATCGTCTGTACATTTTTGACATATTTTTTTACGGTATTTATCTGGAAGCCTAGCCGCACACACACCACATTTGAGAGACTTAGACTTCTGTGCTATTTTAGATTTAACTGACACATCCTTGTCACTCTTAACATACAAAAGAAAGAGAGAAAAGGCACATTAAAGTGCAGTCCAGTACTCACGACCTCTGCCTTGTATTCACTCACTGTCAGACTGAGGCTGCTCCACACATTCCCCCGGTTCCATCGTTCTCAGGGAAGCTGGGGCTGATGACTGCAGGAGATTGCTGATCAGAGGACGACTTGACCAGTGCACCAGTCCTGGCCAATCCTGGGAAACTTGTTCCCGACATCATCCGGCCGGCATTCACCCAGGACGGACTGATTAGGACCCCAAATGACGTCACCCACTGGAGCCAAGAATCTCAGGCAGCCAATAGAATCCGGAGGAACTCCATTTGAGTGTCCGGATGCCATGGCCTGCCCCCTCTACTGGCGCACACACAAGAAGATTCCATAGCGACAGAATGTGCAAGACTTTACGTAGAATCCAATGATAATATTGGCTTTTAGTGCTCGGATCTTGACTGAGGCTGGCTGGATAATACTGCGAAAATAGATTTCTAAGCGATTAAACAATTCTGATCCAGAACAGCCTGAAGATTGGCATACTATAATTAAATGTTAACAGTTGAAGCAGCAGATGTTAATATGCCGCAAAGAATAATATTCCCCTGGTATAAAAGTAACAATGCACAGATCAATACACTGGCACAGAAGCAGCTGGAAAGTCTCACTCAAGCTACAAGGGTAACTTATGTACAGCCTTTTCGTGTTTTTTCAGAAGCTGGTACCACCATTAGTGTTTATCCTCATAAATAATACATTGAGGGCAATTTATTTGATAGACCTGACCAGACTAGATTAACAGTCACCCGCAAAATACAGAAATAATACATTAAACTGATTTATTTTCTCAAAAACATTAAAAAATATAGCATGACCAATAACTTTGCTGAGATACTGAATAATCATTCCAGAGTCTTTACATTTTGATGTACGCAACCCGATCCTCAGTCTAGGCTTCATACATAATATATAGTTTTGTAAATCGATGGAAATCACAGGGATGTGTTGTAGATGATGAGTGGAGTCAGACTAGTCACTGCTGGAGGACTCCGAAATGCTGGAAGAGGAAGAGTGACGCTCTCGCTTTTCCTTCTTTTTGCTTTTCTTTTGGTGTTTTGTTTTCTTTGATTTGCTTTTTAATTTTTTATGACTTTTCCTCTTCTTTGATTTTGGACCATCCTCACTTGACTCACTTGAGTGCGATCTGAAATAAATTAAAACAGACATGTAATAACGGTTTTAATACAAACCGGATTCCCAAAAAGTTGGGACACTATACAAATCGTGAATAAAAACTGAATGCAATGATGTGGAGGTGCCAACTTCTAATATTTTATTCAGAATAGAACATAAATCAGGGAACAAAAGTTTAAACTGAGAAAATGTACCATTTTAAAGGGAAAAATATGTTGAATCAGAATTTCATGGCGTCAACAAATCCCCAAAAAGTTGGGACAAGGCCATTTTCACCACTGTGTGGCATCTCCCCTTCTTCTTACAACACACAGACCTCTGGGGACCGAGGAGACCAGTTTCTCAAGTTTAGAAATAGGAATGCTCTCCCATTCTTGTCTAATACAGGCCTCTAACTGTTCAATCGTCTTGGGCCTTCTTTGTTGCACCTTCCTCTTTATGATGCGCCAAATGTTCTCTATAGGTGAAAGATCTGGACTGCAGACTGGCCATTTCAGTACCCGGATCCTTCTCCTACGCAGCCATGATGTTGTGATTGATGCAGAATGTGGTCTGGCATTATCTTGTTGAAAAATGCAGGGTCTTCCCTGAAAGAGATGACGTCTGGATGGGAGCATATGTTGTTCTAGAACCTGAATATATTTTTACGCATTGATGGTGCCTTTCCAGACATGCAAGCTGCCCATGCCACACGCACTCATGCAACCCCATACCATCAGAGAAGCAGGCTTCTGAACTGAGCGTTGATAACAACTTGGGTTGTCCTTGTCCTCTTTGGTCCGGATGACATGGCGTCCCAGATTTCCAAAAAGAACTTTGAATCGTGACTCGTCTGACCACAGAACAGTCTTCCATTTTGCCACACTCCATTTTAAATGATCCCTGGCCCAGTGAAAACGCCTGAGCTTGTGGATCTTGCTTAGAAATGGCTTCTTCTTTGCACTGTAGAGTTTCAGCTGGCAACGGCGGATGGCACGGTGGATTGTGTTGACTGACAATGGTTTCTGGAAGTATTCCTGAGCCCATTCTGTGATTTCCTTTACAGTAGTATTCCTGTTTGTGGTGCAGTGTCGTTTAAGGGCCCGGAGATCACGGGCATCCAGTATGGTTTTACGGCCTTGACCCTTACGCACAGAGATTGTTCCAGATTCTCTGAATCTTCGGATGATGTTATGCACAGTTGATGATGATAGATGCAAAGTCTTTGCAATTTTTCGCTGGGTAACGCCTTTCTGATATTGCTCCACTATCTTTCTGCACAACATTGTGGGAATTAGTGATCCTCTACCCAGCTTGGCTTCTGAGAGACACTGCCACTCTGAGAAGCTCTTTTTATACCCAATCATGTTGCCAATTGACCTAATTAGTGTTAATTGGTCTTCCAGCTCTTCGTTATGCTCAAATTTACTTTTTCCAGCCTCTTATTGCTACTTGTCACAACTTTTGGGGGATTTGTTGACACCGTGAAAATTTGAATCAACTTATTTTTCCTTAAAAATGATACATTTACTCGGATTAAACGTTTGATCTGTCATCTACGTTCTATTACAAATAAAATATTGACATTTGCCATCTCCAGATCATTGCATTCAGTTTTTATTCACAATTTGTTTAGTGTCCCAACTTTTTTGGAATCCGGTTTGTAGATCTGTATGGGATACGCAATGTATTCCCAGGATAAAAATACTAAAGAGCTTGTTCCACTTCAGAGTAGTAACAAGGATTTTACATAAAGAGATCCAACTCCCTATCTCTCTGTGGCACACCCTCTGAAGCAGCGGCAACATGGAGTACATTATACGCGCCGCTCTCCTTCACTTTGTACTAGAGAGGTGGGACCCACACCTATCAGATATTGGTGGCATATCCTAGCAGTATGCCACCAATGTGTGAGATGGGACACCCCTTTATTAATCAGTCTGATTCACCAGGGTTCATTCCAGTTTTTATTTTATTGCTTATAGAAAAGCAAAACATTCTGCTTGTATACATCAGTAGATTGGTTTCTGTCAAGAAATGGGGGAGCCCACGGTTGAGTTCTATATAGTGCAGCCATGAGATCTACACAGCCCAGATTGGATAGACCAGGGGTAGGCAACCTCCGTCTCCCAGCTGGTGTGAAACTACAATTCCCAGCATGCTCCATTTATTTCTATGAGAGTTCTTAGAAGAGCAGAGCAAGTATGCATACTGGGAGTTGTAGTTTCACAACAGCTGGGAGCCGGAGGTTGCCTACCCCTGGGATAGACTATCAGCAGATTTTTTTTTTCAGGACCTCTCTATGTCGATGATACCCAGCTATGCACTTTCACCTGTGACATCACCCCTGCAGTTCTATAAAACACCAGTGACTGACACCAGCACGCCCGCTGTTTCTGTGTTAAAAATACGTATTGCAGAAAATATAAACAACATAAGAAAAGGATATGAGAAACATTCTCCATCATATCATAGGGCTGAAATATAGTGCAATACAATCGGTCAAAAGAGATTGGTGAGGGGGGTGATTTTAAGGGGGGGGGGGGGGTGATCTTCAAATTCTGGTCCCTTATGCCATACGGTCTAAACGCTGAACTGGAAGTTTTTGGTTTTATGTAATCTACGGAGATGGCGCGGGGGACCGCACACCATGTCGATGCCAGGCCTTATTTTTATTTTATTTTTATTTTCTCACATATTTCCATTATTATTCTTATTTCAACTTAGCATTTGTATACTTTTATAAGATTTTATATTGGTGAATGTATTGGCACAAATTAATAATTAAAGAAAGGGTATATCCGCAATGTATACAATCGCTGAGTATGAACTATGGAGAAGGTCTTGAGTCCCAACCAGAGTTTATCGCGATATTGAGTCCCACCCAGGTCTCATCACGGATCTGAAGTAAATAAAAAGGAAGTAATGATTCCCTTTTTTCATTCAATGCCAGTGAAGAAGGAACTATGTTCCGAAACGCGTCTGGTGTGAGAGGATAAGCTGCAGGACATTATTTTGTACAATCTGTACCGTCTATGCATAACCAATATCTATATATCGAGCCTCCGGAGGTTTTAGAATTACACTACGCATGCGCGCCAACTAAACTGTACAGCCGAAAACATCATCGGTAAGAGACATTATACTTATTACTAACCCGGATACAAACTAACAGCGGGGAATATTCACTGTTAGAAGCATTCTGTCCGACGGCACTACAGACCCGTTACGGCGGCTTTAAGGGCGCTGATATTGAAGACACGCCGCGGCTGTAGCGCTTCACATATACAAGCCCAATAGAGATAAGAGAGGAAGTGTTTGCATCACCATAAATAAATAAGGTGTATGGATGTGATATATACACCTTGCGAACTACAACAACATCTCTGCAGACACTTTGTTAGTGAGGACTCTGATATAAAAAAGGACCACGTGGGAAGGCGCCACATGTGTCAAAACAATTTATTCAGTTTTAATGCATAAGATGAGTGAACGAATAGATAAGTGAAGTAACTATTTTAACGTTGCAGCAATATCTATCCTCAACTGCATTTAGTATATATACATGCAAGAGCTCCGCATGATATAGAAGTGGTGGGACCAAGACATATTTTATATTACATTTTTTGTGCACTAATTATGTGTGTTATTGCATCTATTGTGAATGTACCGTATATTAATTGATATGTGGGGAGTATAGTTATATTTATGAATTTGTGTATAGACCTTTGAAGTATTTAAATTATGTTAAATTGTGCGCATTATGTCTTGTTAATAAATGCATAATTTACGTTAGCCAGTCATATGGTATTTGATGTTGTAAGCTTTCTAACGCTCTGGTGGTAGGGAGCGGAGTGTACTTCATGTTAGAGGATCTGGTGAGCTAAGCCAATCGCTTATTTAACTGTTTCTGTGTATGTTTGACACTGAACTTTCTTTCACCCCCTATATTCAATCTCTTGCCAACTCATTTTGCCCACACATCAAAAACATTTTTAGGTGGAAAGATAAAAAAACTGCAATTTTAACATTATTTTGTAGAATTTATTTACGGTGTCCACTGTGTGCTTTTTTTCCTTTCCTCCTGCAGGCTATCAGTTCCCTAACTGCTCCCCTTCTCCTCCAGATTGAAGGGGGATGGGGGGGGGGGGGGGGGGCTGTTTTAGCTGCTCATATCTCTGGATAGGTAGTATAGAATCACAACATTATCTTCACCGCATGGGAAGATATCGCTGTTAGAAATCGGGATGCAGTGAATGCAGCTGAAAGTGAAAGCCGGTTTTAATGCAGTTATTCCTGACTAAATTTCTAACAGCGATATCTCCTGTTGTATGAAAGCTTGGAATGCCAGCTTTCTAACAAGACCAATGTCTCTAGCTGATACCAATCCAGAGATATGCAGACCCCCTTTACATTCTCGATGGTAAGGTTTGTCTTTTTGCTGATGACACAAAGATATGTAACAGGGTTGATGTTCCTGGAGGGAAACGCCAAATGGAAAAGGATTTAGGAAAACTAGAAGAATGGTCAGAACTCTGGCAACTGAAATTTAATGTGGATAAGTGCAAGATAATGCACATGGGGTGTAAAAACCCAAGGGCAGAATATAGAATATTTGACACAGTCCTGACCTCAGTATCTGAGGAAAGGGATTTAGGAGTAATTATTTCAGAAGACTTAAAGGTGGGAAGACAATGTAATAGAGCAGCAGGAAATGCCAGCAGAATGCTTGGATGTATAGGGAGAGGTATAAGCAGTAGAAAGAGTGAAGTGCTTATGCCGCTGTACAGAACACTGGTAAGACCTCACTTGGAGTATTGTGCGCAGTACTGGAGGCCATATCTCCAGAAGGATATAGATACTCTAGAGAGAGTTCAGAGAAGAGCTACTAAACTAGTACATGGATTGCAGGATAAAAATTACCAGGAAAGGTTAAAGGACCTTAATATGTATAGCTTGGAAGAAAGAAGAGACAGAGGGGATATGTTAGAAACTTTTAAATACATAAAGGGAATCAACAAGGTAAAGGAGGAGAGCATATTTAAAAGAAGAAAACCTACCACAAGAGGACACAGTTTTAAATTAGAGGGGCAAAGGTTTAAAAGTAATATAAGGAAGTATTATTTTACTGAGAGAGTAGTGGATGCATGGAATAGCCTTCCTGCAGAAGTGGTAGCTGCAAATACAGTGAAGGAGTTTAAGCATGCATGGGATAGGCATAAGACTATCCTTCATATAAGATAGGGCCAGGGACTATTCATAGGATTCAGATATATTGGGCAGACTAGATGGGCCAAATGGTTCTTATCTGCCGACACATTCTATGTTTCTATTCTGCCCGAGCTGGGCTCAGGCAGAACAGTTAGTGCTTTTCCCAAAACACGAGCTGAGCTTGGGCAAAACTTTTAGGAGGTTAACAGCATGACCACATCAGCTAGAGACAAGTGGCCATGTTATACAAGTAAATACAGACATAACTAATAACCATAATAATGGTCAATATTTCATCATTAGTCAGCTAGCCAATGAATACGTTCAGTGTGTTGCATGTGTGGCGTGGAATGCTGAGAGTGTCTGTAATGTGACTGGTGCCATGCTTAGTCCTACTTTATTAGCTGAAGGATGCATTAGATAGGACTGACACATGCGCTATACCCTTTTACTATGAAGACCAACTACATAAAAAGGCATATAAAAAAAGCAAGTCAGCGGAAAATCGCATAATTTTCTACTAGATAATTATTATTTTTTTAAACACATCCCTAAGACCTGGAATACCCCTTTACCTCCAGTAAGACCAGAGATGAGATTACATTTTTCTCTACAGGTCCCCGCTTCTAATTTTTTCTATTACCATTCTTGAAGTATCATTTAAAGGGGTTGTCTGAGTTTGTGTGGGGCAGGGTGTGATGTGTGCAGTGCAGGGTGTGATGTGTGCAGTGCAGGGTGTAATGAGTACGTGTGTGATGTGTGTGGGACAGGGTGTGATGTGTGCAGTGCAGGGTGTAATGAGTACGTGTGTGATGTGTGTGGGGCAGGGTGTGATGTGTGTAGTGCGGGGTGTGTGTCATGGAACCATGAACCAGACGTACAACAAGAGATAAGTGGAAAATAAGAAGGTTTTATTGAAGAGCAAGCCGTAAGCAAAGTCCGAACGGATGGCTAAACCGAAGCAGGGTCTTGCGGAGACAGAGGTCAGGAACCAGAAGGGTAGTCAGACGAAGCCAGGAACAGGAACCAACGGGGTAGTCAGACGAAGCCGGAATCAGGAACCAACGGGGTAGTCAGACGAAGCCGGAATCAGGAACCAACGGGGTAGTCAGACGAGGCCAGGATCAGAAACCAGAAGCAGCAGCAGTCTTGGAAGCATGTGAACACAGGAGGACCAAGCAAGGAACTGAAGCCACAGACCTCCTATATATATGAGCTGGGCATCCAGCTCCTCCCAGTGGGAAGGAGGAGCCGCAGGGTGGGAGGCCACAAGAAAACCCAGAAACCAAGATGGCCGCCAGCACATGTCAAACGAAGGGAACAGCAAGGAGGTAAGACCATGACAGTACCTCCCCCTCAAGGGCCCCTCCTCCGCGGAGTAAGGAACGGTTTCTGAGGGAAGCGTGCGTGGAAGGCTCGGAGCAAAGCAGGAGCATGGACATCTGCGGAGGGAACCCAGGAACGCTCCTCTGGACCATAACCACGCCAATGGACCAAAAACTGCACCCGGCCGCGGACCAGGCGTGAGTCCAGGATATTGCTCACCTCATACTCCTCAGGCACAAAACATCTGCCGTTGGGTCTCCCAGAGGGAGCACCAGATTGAGCCGCCAAAATCTGCTCACCCAGAGGAGAAGTCAGGCTGGTGCGAATAGCGGCCAGGATCTGATTCGGGGGTATGACCGTAGTCGGAATCGACTCCTCCCCGGACAGCTCGGAGTACTGCCGTGATAAGGCATCCGCTCTGACGTTCTTGGAGCCGGGTAGGTAGGAGACCACGTAATTAAAACGTGACAAGAACAGAGCCCATCTGGCCTGACGTGGTGTCAATCTCTTGGCCTCAGAGAGGTAGGTCAGATTCTTGTGGTCCGTCAGGATGAGAACCGGAACCACCGAGCCCTCGAGCAAGTGCCTCCATTCTTTAAGGGCCTGCACGATGGCCAATAACTCCCTGTCACCAATCTGATAGTTGCACTCCGCGGAAGACAGTTTCCGGGAGTAAAACCCACAAGGAAGCAGAGGACCCTCTGGTGTTCTACGCTGAGACAGGAGGGCGCCTACTCCCGTCTCAGACGCGTCCACCTCGAGGACAAAAGGCAACCCAGGGTTGGGATGCGACAGAATCGGAGCCGACACAAAGGCAGACTTTAGAGCCTCAAAAGCTCGGATGGCCTCGAGCGGCCAGACCTGAGGATTACTGCCCTTCCTGGTCAGATCCGTGAGAGGCTTGGCTAGCATGGAAAAGTCCCTGATGAACTTCCGATAATAATTGGCGAAGCCCAAAAAGCGCTGCAGGGCACGAAGCCCACTGGGCTGGGGCCACTGTAAGATAGCCGAAACCTTCTCAGGATCCATGGAGAACCCCTCAGCGGAAATGATGTAACCTAAGAAGGTTACCTGGGATCGGTGAAATTCGCATTTCTCAAGCTTACCGAACAGCTTGTTCTCTCGTAAGCGTTGCAACACTCGTCTGACATCCAGAATGTGGGCCTCCATGGATGCAGAATATACCAAGATGTCATCCAAATAGACCACCACACACTGCTGCAACAGGTCACGGAAAACATCGTTGATGAATTCCTGGAAGACTGCGGGCGCATTGCACAACCCAAAGGGCATAACCAAGGATTCATAATGACCGGTCCTGGTGTTAAACGCGGTCTTCCACTCATCGCCCGCCTTGATCCTTACCAGGTTATATGCCGCCCTCAGGTCGAGTTTGGTAAAGACCGTGGCCCCTTTGAGGCGATCGAACAGCTCGGAAATCAAGGGTATCGGGTAAGCGTTCTTGATCGTGATGCGATTGAGACCCCTGTAATCGATGCAAGGCCTCAACTCGCCGCCCTTCTTTTTCACAAAGAAAAATCCAGCCCCTGCCGGGGACGAGGATTTGCGAATGTGTCCGCGTGAAAGCGCCTCCCTCACGTACTCCTCCATGGCCTCATTCTCCGCTACCGACAGTGGATAGACTTTGCCACGAGGAGGAACGGCACCGGATTGTAACTCTATGGCACAATCGTATGGGCGGTGCGGAGGTAGGGCAACCGCGCGCACCTTATCGAATACATCCCGGTACTCTTCGTATTCAGGAGGCAACAGAGAGTCCGAGGAAGTACACAGCAACTTGACAGGCCCATGGATGCAACTAGCCCCACACTGCGGTGACCACGAGAGGATCTCGACCGATCTCCAATCGAAAGTCGGATTATGCTTCTGGAGCCAGGGGTACCCCAAGACCACCGAGTAGTGTGGAGACGAAATAACCTGGAGACAGACCGACTCTCTGTGAACGGCACCAATGGCTATCCCCACTGGAAGGGTCTCATGAGTCACGTGTGGCGGCAGAAGGGGTCTGCCGTCTATCGCCTCAAGAGCCAGTGGGGAACCTCGAGGCTGCAGAGGAATGGAATTGGCGGCAACGAACACTCTATCAATGAACAAACCACCAGCACCAGAGTCCACCAACGCCTGGGTCGTCACCGAGCCCCCGACCCAGGAGAGGACAACCGTGATCAGTGGTTTGTCAACACGGGAAACCGGGGACGAGGAGACTCCACCCAAGATCTGCCCCCGACAGGACCTCAGGTGCGAGCGTTCTCCCGGACGGTTCGGACATGCCAACCGAAAATGCCCACCGAGACCACAGTACATGCATCGGCCCTCGCGTCTCCGGAGTACCCTCTCCCCCTCAGACAGGCGAGCAAACCCCCGCTGCATGGGTTCACCCCCAGACAAGTCATCCCCAGGAGGCGTGGGAGGAGAGGGAGGCACGGGTGGGACAGCAAACGTAGGCGCCAATCTGTTAGGAGACCTCCGCAGGCTCTCCTTAAAGGAAGGTCTCTCCCTGAGTCTGGTGTCAATCAAAATCAGGAAAGAAATAAGAGACTCGAGCTCCACTGGTAGGTCCTTAGCTGCAACCTCATCCTTCAAGGCATCCGAGAGACCATGAGAGAAAGCAGCGACCAGAGCCTCATTATTCCAGCCCACCTCTGCTGCCAGGGTACGAAACTCAATGGCGTATTCAGCTACGGATCGTGAACCCTGTCTGATGGACATAAGGAGCTTCGCAGCAGAGGCAGCACGAGCCGGCACATCGAATACCTTCCGAAGAGAAGCAACAAAACCGGAAAACTCGGCAACCACCGGATTGTTGTTCTCCCATAAAGGGCTGGCCCAGGCCAAGGCCTTGTCCGAGAGCAGCGAGATCAAGAAGCCCACCCTTGATCTCTCAGTAGGAAAGGCATGTGGCAGCAACTCGAAGTAAATGCCCACCTGGTTAAGGAAACCTCGGCACTGAGTTGGCTCTCCCCCAAAGCGCTGTGGAAGGGGGGCAGAACCGGTCATACCCTGAAACACCACAGGCGCAGCAACAGGTGTCAGGGTAGACTCTGGCGCAACAACCGGAGCGGCAGTAGGAGCGGGCCCAGGAGCGACAACCGACCCATCGGCAACGGAAGCTAAATGAGCCGTGCGTTCAAGCAGGGTTTGCAACGCCACAGCGAACCGACCCAACAGGTGATCCTGCTGATCAAGTCTGGCAACCAGCGTAGGTAGCGAGGGTGGCCCTGTACCGTCAGAATTCATGGCTTGGTCCTAATGTCATGGAACCATGAACCAGACGTACAACAAGAGATAAGTGGAAAATAAGAAGGTTTTATTGAAGAGCAAGCCGTAAGCAAAGTCCGAACGGATGGCTAAACCGAAGCAGGGTCTTGCGGAGACAGAGGTCAGGAACCAGAAGGGTAGTCAGACGAAGCCAGGAACAGGAACCAACGGGGTAGTCAGACGAAGCCGGAATCAGGAACCAACGGGGTAGTCAGACGAAGCCGGAATCAGGAACCAACGGGGTAGTCAGACGAGGCCAGGATCAGAAACCAGAAGCAGCAGCAGTCTTGGAAGCATGTGAACACAGGAGGACCAAGCAAGGAACTGAAGCCACAGACCTCCTATATATATGAGCTGGGCATCCAGCTCCTCCCAGTGGGAAGGAGGAGCCGCAGGGTGGGAGGCCACAAGAAAACCCAGAAACCAAGATGGCCGCCAGCACATGTCAAACGAAGGGAACAGCAAGGAGGTAAGACCATGACAGTGTGATTGATGTGTAGTGCAGGGTGTGATTTATGTGTGGGGCAGGGTGTGATGTGTGTAGTGCAGGGTGTGATTTATGTGTAGGGCAGGGTGTGATTTATGTGTAGGGCAGGGTGTGATTTATGTGTAGGGCAGGGTGTGATTTATGTGTAGGGCAGGGTGTGATTTATGTGTGGGGCAGGGTGTGATGTGTGTTGTGCAGGGTGTGAGGAGTACGTGTGTGATGTATGTAGTGCAGATCTGCCTGTATGAACTAGGAGATGATCATGTGACTGTATGTGAGGTTAGGATGTGCAGAGCAGGGGGAGGGGAAGGGCAGATTATTCACACCCACAAATATTCACGAGGTAGCGCTCAGTCATTGGTACACGCCCCCACAGCTTTTCTGCAGCATGTAAACAAAGCAAGAATAACAGAACTATGCAATGGTGCAAGTAAGTTTTATTTTTTTTCAAGAAATCAAGCTTAACTAATGTATATGTACATCCTGATGAATTTTTTTATTTTTATTTATTTTTTCCCATTACTCGGATAACCCCTTTAATAACCTATAGTTCAAAATAAGGTCTACGATGTACTCTACAGAAATACATTTCTCGGAGGCAACATTTCTAGTTTAAGAATAAATGCACCTCATTTCTAAAGGTTATTTCTGTCAATAACTATGAGCTCAGGCACATTCTGTCAGCAGTTGTAAATTACCTTTTCCTTGGCTTCTTGGATTTTGTTTTCTCCTTTTTTTTCTTGAGCTTTTTCTTACCAACTTCTACAGCATCTGTTAAAATGTAGAGTGGGTGTTAAAACCGGTAGATCTGATTGCTGGAGATAAACACTGCAGGCATTTAAACCACTTAAGGACTGTCCTATTTTATGCATTAAGGATCAAGCTATTTTTTTCATTTTCCCTTTTGAACAGACATTAGTGTTTTATTTTTAGGGCTGTGTGAGGGCTGCTTTCTTGTGAGATGAACTTTCAATGGCACTATTTTGGGGTACATATGATAAATTGATTTACTTTTGGGAACACAATAATAAATAAATAAAAAAACAGCAAATCCAAAATAGTTTTTCACATCTTCTGTTGCTGCATTCAAATAGATAAAATTTAATTTTTTTTCAGTCAACATAGCCATATGAGATCTTGTTTCCATTCCATTGTGGGATGGCTTGAAGCTTTTATTGGTACCATTAAAGGCTATGTACACCTTTGGGGGCAATTTTTTTTTTATTATTGCACTGTACTAATTTTGAGCTAAAAAAAACTTTTTTTTTTAAATCGGTCTTTATAACAAATATGGAACCCTTTTTTCTGTACAGGACTCAGATGCTCTAATAGAAGGATCTGAATTCTCTTTCTCTACCGTCAGGCAGGGAGCTGACAGGCTCCTTATCTCTGTTCTCTGACATTATAAACACTTATTATAGCTCAGTTTTTATATTACTGATAAGAATGTGACTTAAATAAGTGTTTATGACCTCTTAGTAAATTAGAGATAAGGGTTATTAGATGACCAGCAAAAAGTGAAAGTAAAAAGTAAGAGTCACATAGCTAGACAGTTAACCTTTTATGACAGAACGGCTAAATATTTTTAATAAAGAACAATTGAAAAAATGATTTTAGCCCAAAATGAGTAATATGCAATCATAAAAAATTGCCTCCCTTGTGCAAAATGCCACAAGGGGGCCCACTGAGACTTTATCGCCCAAGGACCCACATGAACCTGGAGCCGGCCCTGCCCCTACTCCTAGAGGCTCTGTTCTCCCTCCCATGGCAGCGCCCTCATCATGATGATTGACCGGGCCAGGCAGAATGACGTGGACACTGCCTGGCATGGTCAATCAACATGATGAGAGCTGAAGGCATCTGTGTTAGTCCCATGTTCTTATGTGCGCGCATTGCTGTAAAAAATGATGTTTTAATATATGCAAATGAGCCTCTAGGAGCAACGGGGGAATTGCCGTTACACCTAGAAGCTCTGCTCTCTCTGCTGGGGACTTACCTCAAGAACTCTTTCTAAATCCACTGGAGTTAAGTTATATTTTGTGTAATATTCCCAGTCTACTAAAATACTACACTTTCTTATAGCCCAGTGACAAGTAAGCAAAAATAGGGTCCATCTGGAAAATACGTTTTTCTTCCCTGCTGAGGTTCAATTTAATAAATATTAAAAAAATTAATAACATAAAAAATTACCTTTATCCAGTCTATTGAACAAAAATCTAACTGTTTCAGATATCTAAAAACATTATACTAGCATAAAACAAGCCTTGCAATATAATATAAAAAAAACAACAACAAAAAACACATACAGTAGATGTGCACTGTTAAATGGAAAATAACATATAATTGGCAACCATGTGGTGTATTCATATTGAAATTATATTGTGAGATCTTTGGTGGTAAGCAAGTGTGAGAAAACGCACAATAACAGCATTTTACATTACGTGTACAGGCAAGACATAAATGGCAAATTATCATAAACAGGAGAGGGGGAAGAGGCTTTCTTTCTGTTGCTGGTGCTTGTAGGATTATAATGATCATAACTTACAGGATCGGTGCCCCAAGGGATAACTACAATTACAGACATGCGCTTGAGGATCAGGCATCTGAAACAAATTCACATTTTTCTTACCTTCCATGTAAAATAACATTCTTAAAGGGAATGTGTCACCCATTTTTTTTATTTAAAAATTAAATTTTTCTTTGCTGTCTGCATCCACATTTGCGGATGCGCATTTCCGTTCGGCAAAAACATATAACATGTCCTATTCTTGTCCGCAATTGAACGGACAGGAAAAGTGCCGGCGATGTGCGGTCTGCCAAATGCGGAACGCACATTGCCGGTGTCAGTCTTTTGCGGATCCGCAAAACACATACTGACGTGTGAATGGAGCCTTATCAATCATCCCTCTCTCTGCACTGAGCTCCTGATACATGGGGATTAGCACCAGCTGCTGAGCCCCTCTATGACTTTAAATCTATATAAATAAAGTAGTGATTTCCGCCACTGGCTGCATGCTATGCCTGCCGGCAGCCGTTGCGTCCTGTCAGTGGCAGCAAGCACTACTTTATTTATAAAGATTTACAGTCACAGGGAGGGTCTGTGCAAGGGACTGCTCGGTTTCTGGTGCTAATCCCCACGTCAGAGAGGGATGATTGATTAGAACAGAACTAACTTTTCACCGATGCCCCATCCCTACTACTCCGGATGTGCCTAGAATGTATGTGCTTTTAGGAGAGTCCAGTCCAAATTATTTACAAGGGATTATTCTAGGACTTACTACCTGTAATAGAGAATTTACCCTGGATCATGTGCATCAGTAAAAGGACAGCTGAAACCAGAATGTGTGGCATACTAACAGTGGGGGCAAGAGTAAAAAAGATAGGCCATATCCTCGAGCTGCTTATATGACTAAATATATTCATACATAGTAGGGCTGCACGATATATCGCAAAATGAATCGAATCGCGATAATCGGCAAATGCGATATGGCGATTTTGCAGACCCGAAAATGCCGCGATTATATATGAAGGGGCCCGCGCACATAACTGGCTGTGTGTAAAACAATCTCTCTCCTATTGATAACAGGTCCAGCCTCTGTACTCACTGTCACGATGAATGCACTGCAGTGAGCGGGCTGGCCGGTGCGTGACTGCCTTTTACTTAGTAACGCTCCTTCTTCCTGAAGTGGGAGGAGCATTACTAACTGACGTCAGTCACACGCCGGCCGGCCAGCTCACTGCAGTGCATTCATAGTGACAGTGAGTACAGAGGCTGGCCATGTTATCAATAGGAGAGAGCTTGTTTCACACAGTAGTAAAATACTTTACACACAAATCCAGTTATGTGCGCAGTTTAGGACACATAGGGCCATGAGGGGGACCAGCATAAGATGCTATATGTCTTATTCTGGCCCCCCTCATGGCCCTATGTGTCATAGCACACATCCCCTATAACAGCGCCCTCCACAAATCCACCCCATAATGGCGTCCTCCACAGATCCACCCCATAACAGCGCCCTCCACAGATCCACCCCATAACAGCGCATCCTCCACAGATCCACCCCATAACAGCGCATCCTCCACAGATCCCCCCATAACAGCGCATCCTCCACAGATCCACCCCATAACAGCGCATCCTCCACAGATCCACCCCATAACAGCGCATCCTCCACAGATCCACCCCATAACAGCGCATCCTCCACAGATCCCCCATAACAGCGTGTCCTCCACAGATCCCCCCATAACAGCGCATCCTCCACAGATCCACCCCATAACAGCGCATCCTCCACAGATCCCCCCATAACAGCGCGTCATCCACAGATCCCCCATAACAGCGCGTCATCCACAAATCCCCCATAACAGCGCGTCATCCACAAATCCCCCATAACAGCACGTCATCCACAGATCCCCCATAACAGTGCATCATCCACAGATCCCCCATAACTATGTCATACCCAGCTCCGTCAGCGGCTCATATGGGAAAATCCAAGCAAATAGACCTCTAGCACAATTCCCTTAAAATATTGCATCGCATATCGTTATCGCAATTTTTAGGGCCCTAATCGCAATCGCACAAAATTCCCATATTGTGCAGCCCTAATACATAGCTAAATTACGTGAATGTGAAATTAACAATGAAATAGTGATTGGTAGAGCTCTACGGCAGTGTTAAAGAGGTTGTCTTATCACAGACAATAGGGGCATATTGCTGGGATATGCCCCCATTGTCTGATAGGTGCGGGACCCACACCTATATTGAGAACAGAGCCCTGACAGTGGTGGAGAGCGCACTGTGCACGCGCAGCCGTCCTCCATTCATTTTCTATGTGGCCGCCGGAAATATCCGAGCACTGGGGTCTGACACCCAGCATTCCCGTCAATCAGCTGTGTGAAGAATAGTGCCGCCTCCTGTTCATTACACTACCTATCATCTCCTGTGGAGCGGCGGTGTACTGTAATTACAAGTACTTGATACATTCAAGTGAATGGAGAGAGTATTTTTTAAATCACGCTGCACTTCCCAGACGGGCAGTGTAATGAGGAGGAAGCAGAGTTTGCGTGAGGGTGCAGGTACCGAATCCCTGCCGATCAGATATTATTGACCTATGCTAACGATTGGTCATCAATATATATGGCAGGAAGACCCCTTTAAGTGCAGAGATGCTGATTGGCTATTGTTTGCACAGTGAGTCATAAAATAAATGGGTTGTGAATTTTTAGATCAGAGAAGACTCAGACCCAAAATGTAACTTCCCTTCTCACTGCAGTGATTATTGTATATTTTAACTACAAACTGGATTCCCAAAAAGTTGGGACACTAAACAAATTGTGAATAAAAACTGAATGCAATGATGTGGAGATGGCAAATGTCAATATTTTATTTGTAATAGAACGTAGATGACAGATCAAACGTTTAATCCGAGTAAATGTATCATTTTAAAGGAAAAATACGTTGATTAAAATTTTCACGGTGTCAACAAATCCCAAAAAAGTTGGGACAAGTAGCAATAAGAGGCTGGAAAAAGTAAATTTGAGCATAACGAAGAGCTGGAAGACCAATTAACACTAATTAGGTCAATTGGCAACATGATTGGGTATAAAAAGAGCTTCTCAGAGTGGCAGTGTCTCTCAGAAGCCAAGATGGGTAGAGGATCACCAATTCCCACAATGTTGCGCAGAAAGATAGTGGAGCAATATCAGAAAGGTGTTACCCAGCGAAAAATTGCAAAGACTTTGCATCTATCATCATCAACTGTGCATAACATCATCCGAAGATTCAGAGAATCTGGAACAATCTCTGTGAATAAGGGCCAAGGCCGTAAAACCATACTGGATGCCCGTGATCTCCGGGCCCTTAAACGACACTGCACCACAAACAGGAATGCTACTGTAAAGGAAATCCCAGAATGGGCTCAGGAATACTTCCAGAAACCATTGTCAGTGAACACAATCCACCGTGCCATCCGCCGTTGCCAGCTGAAACTCTACAGCGCAAAGAAGAAGCCATTTCTAAGCAAGATCCACAAGCTCAGAGAAACTGGTCTCCTCTGTCCCCAGACGTCTGTTGAGTGTTGTAAGAAGAAGGGGAGATGCCACACAGTGGTGAAAATGGCCTTGTCCCAACTTTTTGGGGATTTGTTGACACCATGAAATTCTGACTCAACATATTTTTCCCTTAAAATGGTACATTTTCTCAGTTTAAACTTTTGTTCCGTGATTTATGTTCTATTCTGAATAAAATATTAGAAGTTGGCACCTCCACATCATTGCATTCAGTTTTTATTCACGATTTGTATAGTGTCCCAACTTTTTGGGAATCCTGTTCGTAATTCAGAACACCAGACAAATGAAGCTGTATTTTTTGTTATCCCTATATAGTAACTAAAAAACCAAAAGCAGCGCTCACCTGCATCCAGCAGTAAAGAAGCACGGACACAGCCTGGGCTTGGCGGTAACGAATTGCAGAAAAAAAAAAAAAGGGGTTGTAGTCCAGCTTCTAAAATCAAACACTTTATTCCAAGCGGTAAATTTCCATACACAAGACACGGTACAAGATCTACACGTTTCGGACCTGATAATTGTGGTCCTTACTCATGACAAATGTACCAAAAAATCCTGACCCATATATGTCACTATTCCACCTATCCACGAGGAGAAAGGTTACATGTGATCTATACGGGAGAAAAAAAAAAAAAAAAGAATCCTAATCAGATTTAACACCATATGTGCCAGAAAATCGAAGAAACATATATAAACAGAAGTATACTCATTTAAAACCAAACATAATAAACATAACGAATAAGCAGCAAGTGCATCAGAAATATTGCAAAATTACATCATATTTCTTATTGAGGCCTGTTGGGAAACAAGTTCCCAATTCAAACATCCAGTAAGCTTCTCGAATGAGAAGCTTTTTTCTGTGGTCTCCGCCTTTCACAGGTGAAGTAACCCTTTCCATTCCTTGAACTATTAGACTGGACGCATAGCCCTGATGGACTGTAGCGAAATGAAAACTCACTGCTGATACATTACGTGTTTAGTGATACAGGGTGTCGGAAATATGTTTGCGCACTCTTGTCTTTATGGAATTAGTTGTGCAACCCACGTACTGGAGATTACAGGACGTGCAGGTGATCAAGTAAATAGCAAAGTCTGTGTTACAATTTAGATATGTTTTGATGTCGTACCTTTTATTGCTAGCCGTAGAATAAAAAGTGCCACCAATCAACATGTGGTCACAGCATATACAGTGGATATAAAAAGTATACACACCCCTGTTGAAATGTCAGGTTTCTGTGCTGTAAAAAAAAAAAATGAGACAAAGATAAATCATTTCAGAACATTTTCCACCTTTAATGTGACCTCTAAACTGTACCACTCAATTGAAAAACAAAAGTGAAATCTTTTAGGTAGAGGGAAGAAAAAATATAAAAATAAAATATGGTTGCATAGGTGTGCACACCCTTAAACTAATACTTTGTTGAAGCACCTTTTGATTTTATTACAGCACTCAGTCTTTTGGGGTATGAGTCTGTCAGCATGGCACATTTTGACTTGGCAAGATTTGACCACTGTTCTTTGCAAAAACACTCCAAATCTGTTAGATTGCGGGGGCATCTCCTGTGCACAGCCCTCTTCAGATCACCCCACAGATTTTCAATCGGATTCAGGTCTGGGCTCTGGCTGGGCCATTCCAAAATTTTAATCTTCTGGTGAAGCCATTCCTTTGTTGATTTGGATGTACAGTACAGACCGAAAGTTTGGACACATCTTCTCATTCAAAGAGTTTTCTTTATTTTCATGACTATGAAAATTGTAGATTCACACTGAAGGCATCAAAACTATGATTTAACACATGTGGAATTATATACATAACAAAAGTGTGAAACAACTGAAAATATTCTAGGTTCTTCAAAGTAGCCACCTTTTGCTTTGATTACTGCTTTGCACACTCTTGGCATTCTCTTGATTAGCTTCAAGATGTAGTCATCTGAAATGGTCTTCCAACAGTCTTGAAGGAGTTCCCAGAGATGCTTAGCACTTGTTGGCCCTTTTGCCTTCACTCTGCTCGATTGGGTTCAGGTCCGATGACTGTGGAGGCCAGGTCATCTGACGCAGCACCCCATCATTCTCCTTCATGGTCAAATAGCCCTTACACAGCCTGGAGGTGTGTTTGGGGTCATTGTCCTGTTGAAAAATAAATGATGGTCCAACTGAAGGCAAACCGGATGGAATAGCATGCCGCTGCAAGATGCTGTGGTAGACATGCTGGTATGCCTTCAATTTTCGGATGAACTTATCCTCCGCAGCAGAGGTGACTCTTGTTCTTCCTTTCCTGGGGCGGTCCACATGTGAGCCAGTTTCTTTGTAGCGCTTGATGGTTTTTGTGACTGCACTTGGGGACAACTTTTTTTTCGGACTGACTGACCTTTATTTCTTAAAGTAACGATGGCCACTTGTTTTTCTTTACTTAGAATTTGTTTTATGGCAAGAAAAAAGCAGCTAACAGTCTATTCAGTAGGACTATCAGCTGTGTATCCACCTGACTTCTCCACAACGCAACTGATGGTCCCAACCCCATTTATAAGGCAAGAAATCCCACTTATCAAACCTGACAGGGCACACCTGTGAAGTGAAAACCATTTCAGGTGACTACCTCTTGAAGCTCATCAAGAGAATGCCAAGAGTGTGCAAAGGAGTAATCAAAGCAAAAAGGTGGCTACCTTGAAGAACCTAGAATATGACATATTTTCAGTTTTTTTCACACTTTTTTGTTATGTATATAATTCCACATGTGTTAATAGTTTTGATGCCTTCAGTGTGAATCTACAATTCCATAGTCATGAAAATAAAGAAAACTCTTTGAATGAAAAGGTGTGTCCAAACTTTTGGTCTGTACTGTATGCTTTGGGTCGTTGTCATGCTGAAAGATGACGTTCCTCTTCATGTTCAGCTTTCTAGCAGAAGCCTGAAGGTTTTGTGCCAATATTGACTGGTATTTGGAACTGTTCATAATTTCCTCTAGCTTAACTAAGGCCCCAGTTCCAGCTGAAGAAAATCAGCCTCTTGGCATGATGCTGCCGCCACCATGCTTCACTGTGGGTATGGTGTTCTTTTGGTGATGTGCAGTGTTGTTTTTTGCGCCAAACATATCTTTTGAAATTATGGCCAAAAAGTTCAATCTTGGTTTCATCAGACCAAAACACCTTTTCCCACCTGCTTTTGGGAGACACTTCAAATGTGTTTTTTCAAAATGTAGCCTGGCTTGGATGTTTTTCTTCGTAAGAAAAGGCTTTCATCTTGCCACTCTACCCCATAGCCCAGACATATGAAGAATATGTGAGATTGATGTCACATGTACCACACAGCCAGTACTTGCTAGATATTCCTGCAGCTTCTTTAATGTTACTGTAGGCCTCTTGGTTGCCTCCCAGACCAGCTTTTTTCTCGTCTTTTCATCAATTTTGGAGGGACGGACAGTTCTTGGTAATGTCACTGTTGTGCCATGTTGTCTCCACTTGATGATGATGATGTCTTCACTGTGTTCCATGGTATATCTAATGCCTTGGAAATTCTTTTGTACCCTTCTCCTAACTGATACCTTTTAACAATGAGATCCCTCTGATGCTTTGGAAGCTCTCTGTGGACCATGGCTTTTGCTGTTGGATGCGACTACGAAAATTTCAGGAAAGAAACTCCTGATCAACTAGAGAAGCTGAACTTTATTTGGAGTTAATCAGAGGCACTTTAAATGATGGCAGGTGTATGCTGACTCTTATTTACCATGATTTTAAATGTGATTGCTTAATTCTGAACACAGATACATCCCCAGTTATAAGAGTGTGCACACTTATGCAACCACATTATTTTAGTTTTTTTTCCCTCCACCTAAAAGATTTCAGTTGTACCGTTTATAGGTCACATTAACCACTACAGGACCGCCGTACGCAGGATTGCGTCCTGCCGGCGGCCCTGCTCTTCTGGGTGGACGCATATACGCGTTCTCCCGCGAGAGCCGAGATTTCCTGTGAACGCGCGCACACAGGCGCGCGCGCTCACAGGAACGGAAGGTAAGCGAGTGGATCTCCAGCCTGCCAGCGGCGATCGCTCGCTGGCAGGCTGGAGATCCGAATTTTTTAACCCCTAACAGGTATATTAGACACTGTTTTCATAACAGCGTCTAATATACCTCCTACCTGGTCCTCTGGTGGTCCCTTTTGTTAGGATCGACCACCAGAGGACTCAGGTAGGTCAGTACAGTCGCACCAAACACCACACTACACTACACTCCCCCCGTCACTTGTCACTTATTAACCCCTTATAAACCCCTGATCACCCATGATCACCCCATATAAACTCCCTAATCACCCCCCTGTCATTGATCACCGCCCTGTCATTGATCACCCCCCTGTAAGGCTCCATTCAGACGTCCGCATGATTTTTACGGATCCATGGATACATGGATCGGATCCGCAAAACACATGCGGACGTCTGAATGGAGCCTTACAGGGGGGTGATCAAGGACAGGCGGGTGATCACCCATATACACTCCCTGATCACCCCTGTCATTGATCACCCCCCTGTCATTGATCACCCCCCTGTAAGGCTCCATTCAGACGTCCGCATGATTTTTACGGATACATGGATCGGATCCGCAAAACACATGCGGACGTCTGAATGGAGCCTTACAGGGGGTGATCAATGACAGGCGGGTGATCACCCATATACACTCCCTGATCACCCCCCTGTCATTGATAACCCCCCCTGTAAGGCTCCATTCAGACGTCCGCATGCGTTTTGTGGATCCGATCCATGTATCCATGGATCCGTAAAAAATCATGCGGATGTCTGAATGGAGCCTTACAGGGGGGGTGATCAGTGACAGGGGGGTGATCACCCTGATTACCCTGATCACCCCCTGTCATTGATAACCCCCCTGTAAGGCTCCATTCAGACGTCCGCATGTGTTTTGTGGATCCGATCCATGTATCCATGGATCCGTAAAAAATCATGCGGATGTCTGAATGGAGCCTTACAGGGGGGGGTGATCAGTGACAGGGGGGTGATCACCCTGATCACCCCCCTGTCATTGATAACCCCCCTGTAAGGCTCCATTCAGACGTCCGCATGTGTTTTGTGGATCCGATCCATGTATCCACGGATCCGTAAAAAATCATGCGGATGTCTGAATGGAGCCTTACAAGGGGGGTGATCAGTGACAGGGGGGTGATCACCCTGATTACCCTGAACACCCCCTGTCATTGATAACCCCCCTGTAAGGCTCCATTCAGACGTCCGCATGTGTTTTGTGGATCCGATCCATGTATCCATGGATCCGTAAAAAATCATGCGGATGTCTGAATGGAGCCTTACAGGTGGGGTGATCAGTGACAGGGGGGTGATCACCCTGATTACCCCCTGTCATTGATAACCCCCCTGTAAGGCTCCATTCAGACGTCCGCATGTGTTTTGTGGATCCGATCCATGTATCCATGGATCCGTAAAAAATCATGCGGATGTCTGAATGGAGCCTTACAGGGGGGGTGATCAGTGACAGTGGGGTGATCACCCTGATCACCCCCTGTCATTGATAACCCCCCTGTAAGGCTCCATTCAGACGTCCGCATGTGTTTTGTGGATCCGATCCATGGATCCGTAAAAAATCATGCGGATGTCTGAATGGAGCCTTACAGGGGGGGTGATCAGTGACAGGGGGGTGATCACCCTGATCACCCCCTGTCATTGATAACCCCCCTGTAAGGCTCCATTCAGACGTCCGCATGTGTTTTGTGGATCCGATCCATGTATCCATGGATCCGTAAAAAATCATGCGGATGTCTGAATGGAGCCTTACAGGGGGGGGTGATCATTGACAGGGGGGTGATCACCCTGATCACCCCCTGTCATTGATAACCCCCCTGTAAGGCTCCATTCAGACGTCCGCATGTGTTTTGTGGATCCGATCCATGTATCCATGGATCCGTAAAAAATCATGCGGATGTCTGAATGGAGCCTTACAGGGGGGGTGATCAGTGACAGGGGGGTGATCCGGGAGTCTATATGGGTGATCACCCCCCTGTCATTGATCACCCCCCCTGTCATTGATCACCCCCCCTGTCATTGATCACCCCCCCCTGTAAGGCTCCATTTAGACATTTTTTTTGGCACAAGTTAGCGGAAATTTTTTGTTTGTTTTTGTTTTTTCTTACTAAGTCTCATATTCTACTAACTTGTGTCAAAAAATAAAATCTCCCATGAACTCACCATACCCCTCACGGAATCCAAATGCGTAAACATTTTTAGACATTTATATTCCAGACTTCTTCTCACGCTTTAGGGCCCCTAAAAAGCCAGGGCAGTATAAATACCCCACATGTGACCCCATTTCGGAAAGAAGACACCCCAAGGTATTCGCTGAGGGGCATATTGAGTCCATGAAAGATTGAAATTTTTGTCCTAAGTTAGCGGAAAGTGAGACTTTGTGAGAAAAAAAACCAAAAAATCGATTTCCGCTAACTTATGCAAAAAATAAAAAATTTCTAGGAACTAGCCAGGCCCCTCATTGAATACCTTGGGGTGTCTTCTTTCCAAAGTGGGGTCACATGTGGGGTATTTATACTGCCCTGGCTTTTTAGGGGCCCGAAAGTGTGAGAAGAAGTCTGGGATCCAAATGTCTAAAAATGCCCTCCTAAAAGGAATTTGGGCCCCTTTGCGCATCTAGGCTGCAAAAAAGTGTCACATATCTGGTATCGCCGTACTCAGGAGAAGTTGGGGAATGTGTTTTGGGGTGTCATTTTACATATACCCATGCTGGGTGAGAAAAATATCTTGGTCAAATGCCAACTTTGTATAAAAAAATAGGAAAAGTTGTCTTTTGCCAAGATATTTCTCTCACCCAGCATGGTTATATGTAAAATGACCCCCCAAAACACATTCCCCAACTTCTCCTGAGTACGGCGATACCAGATGTGTGACACTTTTTTGCAGCCAAGGTGGGCAAAGGGGCACATATTTCAAAGTGCACCTTTCGAATTTCACAGGCCATTTTTTACAGATTTTGATTGCAAGGTATTTCTTACACATTTGGGCCCCTAAATTGCCAGGGCAGTATAACTACGCCACAAGTGACCCCATTTTGGAAAGAAGACACCCCAAGGTATTCCGTGAGGGGCACGGCGAGTTCCTAGAATTTTTTTTTTTTTGTCGCAAGTTAGTGGAATATGAGACTTTGTAAGAAAAAAAATAAAAAAAATAAAATCATCATCATTTTCCGCTAACTTGTGACAAAAAATAAAAAGTTCTATGAACTCACTATGCCAATCAGCGAATACCTTAGGGTGTCTACTTTCCGAAATGGGGTCATTTGTGGGGGTTTTCTACTGTTTGGGCATTGTAGAACCTCAGGAAACATGACAGGTGCTCAGAAAGTCAGAGCTGTTTCAAAAAGCGGAAATTCACATTTTTGTACCATAGTTTGTAAATGCTATAACTTTTACCCAAACCATTTTTTTTTGCCCAAACATTTTTTTTTTATCAAAGACATGTAGAACTATAAATTTGGCGAAAAATTTATATATGGATGTCGTTTTTTTTGCAAAATTTTACAGCTGAAAGTGAAAAATGTCATTTTTTTGCAAACAAATCGTTACATTTTGATTAATAACAAAAAAAGTAAAAATGTCAGCAGCAATAAAATACCACCAAATGAAAGCTCCATTAGTGAGAAGAAAAGGAGGTAAAATTCATTTGGGTGGTAAGTTGCATGACCGAGCGATAAACGGTGAAATGAGTGTAGTGCCGAAGTGTAAAAAGTGCTCTGGTCATGAAGGGGGTTTCACCTAGCGGGGCTGAAGTGGTTAAAGGTAAAAATAGTTCTGAAATGATTTATCTTTGTCTCATTTTTTTTACATCACAGAAACCTGACCTTTTACCAGGGGTGTGTAGACTTTTTATATCCACTGTATATTTGCCGTGACCGCATTTGAAACTGCCCTTATATCTGAGCCAAACAGGTTTGGTTATGGAACGTTCACAAAAAATGCTAGGGCTAACCATTTGGCCTATGGTGGGTACTTTACAGGCGGCACATCGTATACAGGGTGCCAGTATAGCACTCCAATCCTTCATCACGCCTGACTATCTTGCATATTTCCTGATATTCCTCACTATATCGCGTTGTAAATGTGACCTGTTCCCTTTTAATCTTAGTCGCAACATCCTTTCTCTGTTCACCTTGCATTATACTAGGAAAAAACAGCAAATGCCTGTCCAAAGAGAATGTCCGATTGATAGCTCCTTGTATAGACTGTGCAGTATATTTCCTCTGATATAATCAATTGTTAATATCCTCCACTTCCAGTAGAAAAGTATCCACACTGGAACAATTGCGTCTCGCTCTAATGAGCTCTCCCTTAGGTATGTTTCGTATGACTTGTGAAGGATGAAGAAGTAGCCAATAAGCCAATAAGGTTGCATTACCTGATGTTTCTTTCCTGTATGTCGAAGTGTGTACTCTAGAACTCAAGACTTCCAAAACCAATTTTAAATCCAGGAAGGAAATGAACTCAGCATCATAATGTGAACTAAAAGAAAGATAACTCAGACAACTATTCAAGTATGTATGGAAGTCTGGTATGCGGGTGACATCACCCGACCAGACGAACAACAAATCGTCTATATATCTCCCGTACCATTTGATGTTATAAAAATGTGGGTTAGAATCAGCAAACAAGAAGTGTTTCTCCCACCACGCCATAAAAATATTGGCGATGGAAGGGGAGAACTTTGTTCCCATCAACACTCTAGAAATTTGGAAATAAAAATGTCCATTGAACATAAAAAAATTATGTTTCAAAAGAAAATCCACCGATAAGCAAATAAATTCCTGGAGTGCCGGCGTGTAATTGCTGTATGCCATAAGGAACCATTAGAGAGCTATCAATGCTGGGGTATATTGGCATACAGGGACACCACATCAGCGGTTATCCATATATATTTCTGATGCACTTGCTGCTTATTCGTTATGTTTAGTTTTAAATGAGTATACTTCTGTTTATATATGTTTCTTCTTTTTTGGCACATATGGTGTTAAATCTGATTAGGCATCTTTTTTGTCTTCTCCAATATAGATCACATGTAACCTTTCTCCTCGTGGATAGGTGGAATAGTGACATATATGGGTCAGGATTTTAAGGTACATTTGTCATGAGTAAGGACCGCAATTATCAGGTCTGAATTGCGTACATCGTGTACAGTGTCTTGTGTATGGCGTTTTACATCTTGGAATAAAGGGTTTCATTTTAGAAGCTGGACTACAACCCCTTTTTTTTTTCTTTTCTGCATTTTTGTTACCCCTGCACCACCCATTCTCCTGCTTCTTGAAAAAGTGGGGAACGGGGCTCTAAACCTCTACAGTGTTGCCAAATTTTGCACAACCATGGTGGGCGCCAAACTTTGTGACCTTTTGGCAGGGATGATAAATATCTGCCTAGGTGTTTCTCACATATATCAAGAAAGAAAAAAAACACACGAATGAAAGAGCGTTGTGCTCTGATAAGAGAGAAGAGTCTGGATACCATTGAACGAGAAAAATCGATGCCTTCTGAGAATTCCTATCATCACTGCACAATTATGGGACCCCTGGTAGGAGACTCCATTTATATTTCATCATCCACAATACTTGCACTGAACTTGCAGCATTTACATAATGGAGCTGTTATATTTCAATTTTAGCAGGGCCACGTGGAGCTAACAAATTTGCAATCATCCACTCCAAGTGTAAAATGTCTTATAGAGCCATTATGGCCAGAGAATGAAGTGCAATACATCCAATAATCACCTAATACAAACACTGGTTAAGTGAAGCAATCAAGAAATGGAAGATGGAAACCATCGGTTAAATTACTTTTGCTTCTTTATTCTTATGAGGTCAGTAGCAATAAATAATCAGCATATACAGTGGTCCATCAAGATAAAATGGCCTGAGGATACAATACATTCAATATACAATGGTCTTTTCTGGCAAATTGTAAATTGAAACTAGACTCATCATACAATGTCTCAGAATCAACATGACCATTTCCCCAGTAAAATACCAGCATTTGGTTTGTAGTAGCTCCTCTTTACAGTACAGTGCGGTGCTACATGACCTGTACTGCCCCCCGTCTGTGCCCGGATGAGCTGCTCCTTTGGACACAAGGTGAGGGTAGCTCCATTTTATTTTTCTGTTTTCTGGCACACTGTGTGGTATACAGGATCCTGAAGAAGCTCCTGTCCTCATCACAGTAAGTGATTTACAGCTTCCAGCATCTATTTCTGACTGTTATAAGGACTTGCTCCTATTTGTCTTAGTTATCTGCTTATTATGGTCGTGGCTACGGATACTGGAGCTGGCGTGACGGTAGCAAGAAATAAACCTATCCGTGCTACTGACAGGCCTGGATTGTGCCCATACCCGCGAACGTGGGTAGCCTATAAGGGGGCATACCCTGAAGACGCCCTTGAAAAAGGGGAAGGGAGGGTGGGGCACTGAGTGACGCCAGTGCTGGGTGCCTGTGGGAGGGGAGCTTATAAAGCCTACGCCCCTCCCACAATAACAGGCTGAAAAACAGCCTTGACAATTATGGTCGTGGCTACGGATACTGGAGCTAGCGTGACGGTGCCAAGAAAAAAAACTATCTGTGCTACTGACTAACTGACAGGCCTGGATTGTGTCTGAGCCGGGAACATGGGTGGTCTATAAGGGGCCAAAAAGTCAAGCAGGGTAGATTTTAGGATTTTATTGAAAGGTACATGGTTTACAAAGCTATTTTGCGAAAAACTTCTGAAATTTCCTAGAGTGGGTTGGGAACGTACCTGGTGAAGCAAGATGATTCCCAACGACCCATTTTACGGATGATATGACTGGGTACATTATTCTTGAATTCTGCGGAGGCGGCCTCAATCCGGAAGGAGTGCCCTGATATGGTTTTGGGATCAATACCTAGGCCTGAAACTAGTAGACGGATGTGGGAAACGAACTGTGCTGTCGTGAGGGGCTTGGATTTGAAGGGCAATAGCGGGCTATCTGGGGAGGAATGACCCAGGGAGCTCATTAATTTGCTTAAAACCTGGACTGGGTACCACTTATTGAAGGATTTGAAATATTTGACTTGGACTGGAGGCCCAGATTGTAATGTTTTGGTGGAAGGCAGTTGCAAAAGGAACCAGGAACCAGGATTCCAGGCCAGCTGGCTTTTAGTTAGGCCCTTGGATTTTGGAGAGAAACCTGTGAATTCTCCTGGTCGCAGAAAACCGTAGAAGCCTAAGTACATGGCTGCCTGGATAACCGTGCTCGGTTGGAGCCCGAAAGGGTTGCTGTCTAGGGAATTGAGAGGTTCCTAAACAGTTCCCCTGAAACTGGTTGTCTGCTTGGAGTGCAGGGTTGGCAACTTTTTTGAAGCCTCCTAAGAATTGCCTTGATTGCGGGGGACGCGAAGATTGCCCTACCATCAGGATGTTTTAAGGTAGAGTAGTATTGCACCCCTGCCATGTATAACCTGATGGAATTATAGCCGAGTTTGAGTTGTTGGTGACAGTAAGCTAAGAACGCCATTAAATAAGTGATCTTATCTGTACCTCAGCACAGTCCTACACAGAGCCTGTGTTCTCCTAACTCTTCCCACACAAATGGCTGATCACATGACTGCGACATCACCACAGGTCCTGTAACCACAATGCAGTGTTTAGTCCAGACTCTGGAGCTGCTCCTGGTGAGAGAGATGCCCGTGAGGGGAGGGGCTTCATGTGTGACGGACCTGGCAGCTTCTGATACAGCGCTCCTGACTAGAAAAAGACCATGTGTAAAAATACGCATAAGTCTTTATCGAGGGAGTAAAATGGCCTGAACAGATGTCTGACGCTTGTACAGGCGTTATTGCGACCTCTGCTCTGATCGGTGGGGGTCCTGGGTGTCACACCCTGGCAGATCCGATATTGATTACCTATCCTGACAATAAGTGTCCATTCACACGTCCGTAGTTCTGGGTCCGCATTCATTTCAATGGGGTCGCAAAAGATGCGGACAGCATACCATGTGCTGTCCGCATCCGTAGTTCTGTGGCCACCCAAAACAGGTAGCATTTCTATCTGGGTGCCGGCCATATGTGGTCTGCAAAATGTGGAACGCACATGGGTGGTATCTGTGTTTTGCGGATGCACAATTTGAGGACCGCCAAACGCTTACGGATGTCTGAATGGACCCCAAGTCATAAATATATTTTCCTGGATGACCCCTTGAATGGGGTCGCAGTGCAATTTGCACGCTTGCCATGTCCCTAGAATCATAAAAAATCCAGTAGTTGCGCTACTGACCCCATTCATTTCTATGGCTGCACTGCTACACGTGGCCCCAGACTAACCAATTAAATACTACCCAAAAATTATGCTATATAGAAATATATCACACTACTATACAACGGAATAGTGTGGTACTTTGCTTTTATTGGATTCCTGTGTAGAATTACCCAAACATGAGAAAACTCTATGAGTGACTTGAATCTAATCAAAATTAGATTTGGGTAACATCAGCAGGGGGACCAGAACCAGCTATTGTTTCTTCTACAGCTACAATTACTAGCTCAGTCAATCACACATAATCACTTATGACATTTTTAAGCTTCAAAATATGAGGTTGCTAAAAATTCTTAAATTATAGGGCAGAATAACTCCTCTTAAAATAGCACAAATTCACATGTTTGCATTGGAAATCGTTCCAGAAATCAAAAAGAGCTTATGCCATCTCTATCAGGTCGGCTGACCATCGCACACACTGTACAAATTAATTTGCAATTACAAAGACTGTTTTGGTCAGTCTCGGGTGTCACGTAGGCATATTCAATACCCCAGTGGAATAATGTCCAGTACCTGTGAAGCTTGTGGTGCAATCTGTGCCAATGGGTCTGGTACAATGTTGAGTTTCTGCTCAGCCAGTATTACACTATGTATTCTTTAGAAACTCAGTAAGATTGTATCCAGGCTGTACGACCGCAGAAGTTAAAGGGGTTGCCCAGGCTACAGAAGTCGATGACCTATCCCTCAGGATCAGATCGATGGGGGTCTGACACCAGACACCCCCATCCCCAATATGGGTAGGCCAGATAATATCTCTGACAGCCTATACTTTAACAGTATAAGTTACAGGAAAAAACCTGCAGCATACACTACTCACAAAAAGTTAGGGATATTTGGCTTGTGGGTGAAATCTCAGGATGAAGCCAAAATGCACTCTAAGGGCTCATGCACACAACCTTTGTTGTTTTCGGGTCCGTTTTTCACGGATCCATTGTTCCGTATCTGAGGTTTTTTTCCCTCTGATGTAGGTCCTCTTCTGTTCCGTTATTCCACAAAACATATCTGTATGGTTTCCGTATGTGATCATTTTTTTGCAGATCGGAAACAGTAACTTATTAATCACCAAACATATGAGCTGGGCATAGCATTTCTACAGTATGGGTCCGCAAAATAGGGATGAAATACGTATGTGTTCTGTATATTTTGCTGACCCATTGACTTGAATGGGGTCTCGGACCGTGATTTGCAGACAATAATAGGACATGCACTACCTTTTTGCGGAACGGAAATATGAAAATGGAATGCACACGGAGTACCTTCCATTGTTTTTGCAGAGCTATTGAAGTGAAGTTCCGCATACGGTCCACAAAGAAACCAGAATGGAAGCGGAAAGAGAATACATTTGTGTGCATGAGCCCTAACCTTTACAGGTGAACTTAATGTGACCTTCCCTAAACCTTTGAAGGCACATGTCCAACTGTTCAATGCTTCAGTACATTTTGCACAACTTGCTCTTATCTGCCAAGGAGCTTAATGGCAAAATTCACAACAGGTGTTTGATCCATGAATCGCCCAATAAATTTCTTGGTTCAATTAGAATTGGTATTTAAACAGTCCTCCTCATCATGCTGTTCACATTTTGACATCATGAGACCAAGACGACATCTGACAATTGATCAACAGTACCTCGCCATTGTGAGGCTTCAAGCAGGGTGTTCTCAAATAGAAGTGGCCAGTGAGCTTAGAGTGTCACAGAATGTCATCAGCAGGTTGCAACAGAGATTCAGCGAAAAACTGGAAGAGTCACAGAAAGGCATAGAAGTGGCCTTTCCACCACTTAAAATATTCATACTGGGGTGCTCTTTCAAAAATGGGTCACTTATTGGGGTTTTTAATTTCTGGGGACCTCAGGAATCTTAAATGTGACATGGCACCTAAAATCAATGTCTGCCAATTTAGGTCAGCAAAATCCATATTTTGCTATTTGACTCTAGAGCCCTGCTGTGAGCCCATACATCATTTTATTAATACATATGGGGTGTTGCCGTATTCGGGGGGAAATGGGGAACAAAATGTGGGGTGCATTTTGTCCTGTTACCCTTTGGGAAAGTGAAAAATGTGGGTGTAAAGCAACTTTTTCTGCAAAAAAAAATTACATTTTTAATTTTCACTGCCAAGTGTTTCCTAATTCTAGGAAACACCTTTCAGGTCAAAGTGCTCACTACACACCTTGAAAGATTCCTTGAGGGGTGTAGTTTCCAAAATGGGGTCACTTTTTGGGGGTTTCCACTGTAGGACCACCTCAGGGTGTCTTCATATGCGACATAGCTCCCAATTACCATTCCAGCTAAATCTGCTCTCCTAAAGCCATATGGTGCTCCTTCCACTCTGAAGCATGCTGTGCGCCCACACATCAGTTTTTGAGCATACATGGGGTGTTTCTGTAAACTCCAGATTCAGAGTAATAGATTTTGAGTTTTGTTTGGCTGTTAACCCTTGATGTGTTACAGAAAAAATAGATTAAAATTTAAAATCTGCAAAAAAAAAGAAATTTTGACATTTCATTCCCATTTTCCTTTAGTCCTTGTGGGACACCTAAAGGGTTAACAAAGTTTGTAAAATCAGTTTTGAGGGGTTTAGTTTCTAAAATGAGGCAATTTAGGTGTGGTTTCTAATATGCAAGCCCCACAAAGTGACTTCATAGCTGAACTGGTTTTGGAAATTTCCTTAAAAATTTTAAGATTTACTTCTAAACTTCTAAGCCTTCTAATGCCGCAAAAAAATAAAATGTTATTTTCAAAATGATCCAAACATGAAGTAGACATATGGGAAATGTAAAGTAATGTAATAACTATTTTTTGAGGTATTACTATCTATTTTAAAAGTTGAGAAATTTTAATTTGCTACATTTTTCCAAATATTTAGTAAATTTGGTATTTTTTATAAATAAAAAATGAAATATTTTCAATCAAATTTACCACTGTCATGAAGTACAATATGTGACAAGAAAACAATCTCAAAGTGACCTAGATAAGGGTACTTTCACACTAGTGTTTTTCTTTTCCGGCACTGAGTTCCGTTCTTAGGGGCTCAATACCGGAAAAGAACTGATCAGTTTCATCCCCATGTATTCTGAATGGAGAGAAATCCGTTCAGGATGCATCAGGATGTCTTCAGTCACTGAATGGCGTTTTGGATGGAGCATGCTGCGGTATTATCGCCGTCCATGAATTTATCTGCGGCATTAATTTACATTGAAATGTATTAGTGCCGGATCCGGCATTAAAAATACCGCAATGTCGGATCCATCCTTCTGGTCTGCACATGCGTGAAAATATATAATGGATCTGTTTCTCCGGATGACATCTGTAGAGACGGATCCGTTCTTGCAATGGATTTGTAAGACGTATCCGCCTCTGGATCCGTCTACAAATGCTGTCCGTTTGCATGCAGATTGCCGGATCCAGCAGGCAAGTCCGTCGACGGAACTGCTTGCCGGATCACTCTGCCGCAAGTGTGAAAATAGCCTAAATAAAAGCGTTTTAAAGTTATCAACACATAAAGTGACATGTCAGATTTCCTAAAAATTGCCTGGTCCTTAAGATGAAAAATGGCAGGGTGCTGAAGGGGTTAATAAAAAGTTTATTTTCTCCTATTTACACAGTTTTCTCTTCCCAAGTGTATCCAAATCAAAATGTCAAGCGGAGTCGGTCTGCAGAATTAAATAATAACACCCTGTAATGTGTATTACCGATAAGTAGCTGAAGAGTGGATGCTTCAAAAGGAGGAAAAATAATCTCACATCAACATGAAGGATGTAAACAAGGAGAAGCAGACGAGCTGCAGCATCTCAGAGACACGTGATGTTCCATGTGGTAACCTGATGAACTCAAGTAATAGGAAGACGGAAAACAAAAATATAAGAATCCTTGTGTTATTAATTCATATAATGAACTGTATGGATTATTTTAGCAAAGACATATTTTATGTGAATTTTACCAAAGGCGATTAAAAAGAAAACAGTTGTTAACCCTTTCAGCATCCGTTTTTCAGTTTTCTACTCCCTGCCTTTCTATGGCAATAACTTTTTTATTTTTACATTCACATAGTCATACGAAGGCTTGATTTTGGCGGGACAAGTTGTAATTTCTAATGGCACATTTAATATTACATACGATGTAGTGGAAAGCTGGAATTTTTTTTGCAGACTGATCTGTAGTTTTTATCAATAACATTTTGGAGTGTATTATCACTTTTTGATCACTTTTGAACACGAAAAAATTGTGAATCAGTCATTTAGATTTTTTTCCGTTACCCTAGGTTGCTATAACAAGCAATCACAAGACTGCTTCTTTAATACATGGCAATGGATTACCATTGCTATGAATCGCTGATTAGTTATGTTCTTATTTAGCCCTGCCACCTACAGGGCTCCACAGAAAGCACAGCTCTAAAAGCTTTGTTTTCATCAGAGACCAAGGCTTTTATACAGAAGCAACAGCTTTCCCCATCTCTGCATGGGGAAGCTGTTGAAGTGCTCCCGGGGAACACATCTTCAGATGCTGACCGCAAACATCAGCCCCGGGTGTCTGCTGTTTAAAACTAGGGTTGCACCGAGTATCAAACTATCGATACTTTTGTACCCGGATCGATACGATACCGGGATTTGCTAGTTTCTTATACTAGGCTGTGCAGTAGCACAGCCTGGTATCTCTTAGAGAACATGGCACACGCCGCCTCAGTGTGCACCATGTTCTAATCAGCCGACACAGTGGAGAAGGAGGGAGTCCCTCCCCACTTTGACGCAGCCGCCACTGCCACCAATGAAAAGAGAGGATCATAATAGGATAGAAAGTATAAAGGACAGATACGATTTCCTCTTTTATGAATTCACTCCTGATTTTGGCTTCCAAAACTGCATCAGGAAACTTGTGTAGTGCCCTGGAGCAGGGAGTACTTTGACATTTGGATATTTGCCTATATACCCTATGCAAAGTTAAAACTTCTTACTTTATCTTGAAAGGGTTAACTTATACTGTATATTACTGTGTTACTGCATTTCACATATATGTTGTAATATATACAGTTGTGCTGTTCCAGCCTTTATTCTTCTATTTTACTAATTGCTGTGTTCACATTATCCTGTAATTTACTATGTTGTGTAAGGCCTCTTTCACACTTGCGTTGTCCGGATCCGTTGTGTACTCCATTTGCCTGAATTACACGCCGGATCTGGAAAAACGCAAACTGAACTGAAAGCATTTGAAGACGGATCCGTCTTCAAAATGCGTTCAGTGTTACTATGGCAGCCAGGACGCTATTAAAGTCCTGGTTGCCATAGTAGGAGCGGGGAGCGGGGGAGCGGTATACTTACAGTCCGTGCGGCTCCCGGGCGCTCCAGAATGACGTCAGAGCGCCCCATGCGCATGGATGACGTGCCATGCGATCACGTCATCCATGCGCGTGGGGCGCCCTGACGTCACTCTGAAGCACCCCGGGAGCCGCACGGACGGTAAGTATACTGCTCCCCCGCTCCCCACTACACTTTACCATGGCTGCCAGGACTTTAGCGTCCCAGCAGGCATGGTAACCATTCAGAAAAAGCTAAACGTCGGATCCGGCAATGCGCCAAAACGACGTTTAGCTTAAGGCCGGATCCGGATTAATGCCTTTCAATGGACATTAATTCCGAATCCGGCCTTGCGGCAAGTGTTCAGGATTTTTGGCCGGAGCAAAAAGCGCAGCATCCTGCGGTATTTTCTCCGGCCAAAAAACGTTCCGGTCCTGAACTGAAGACATCCTGATGCATCCTGAATGGATTTCTCTCCATTCAGAATGCATGGGGATAATCCTGATCAGGATTCTTCCGGCATAGAGCCCCAACGACGGAACTCTATGCCGGAACAGAAGAACGCAAGTGTGAAAGAGCCCTAACGCTGCCACCCTGTAGTTATTCTTATAATACATTTTATAGTGTGTTATGTAAATTTCCATTGCTATGCTCTCCTCCCTCTTTGTGACATCCCATCCTCTGCAAGGTCCTTCGTCCTTCCTCTTCGCTGCAGACTTCAAGATGGTGAGAGCAATTCTTTTTGATCTCTAATATCATCTAGCATACCCTGATTCTCTGCATTTGTTTCCAAGCAAGGCAAATCAATAAATTATCAAAGCTTCACCATTGTATTCTCCTCACTGGATTATCACATGCAACTGGTGCCTATATCTGGAGATATTAGTGAATTCAGCTATCTACCATTGCTTGTACAGGGGCTATCACTCACAACCAATCAGGGGATTTTCTCTAACGTACATCTGTGGCAGAATAACAGGGGTCCCTCAAGTTAGAATATTAATTGGTTCCAGGGCGACCACTGTATGTTGAAACCATTGTAAGTTGAGTAATTGGTTCCACAGCCCCAAAATGTCATCCAAGATAAGAGAAAATGAAGATTTAAGAAACATAAGTAGATAACTAAGAAAGATACAAGTCCTTACATATAATAGCACAGTAATAGCTGATAACGAGCAACTAATACAGCTACGTTACCAGAGAAGTGGCCTTGATTGGTTGGGTCTGAGTCTGAGGCATTGTATGTGGAGTCTGGTTTCAACTTACGATGGGTCCGAAAAAAACATTGTACATTGAAAATATTGTATCCTGAGGCCATTGTATCTTGAGGGATCACTGTATCCAGTTCAGTATTACTGTATTTACATGGCTCTGGGTTTATGAATATTAAGAGACTGTTAGGGCTTTGATGGAGAAGCTGGTAATTTGCCACAGCTGTCATAGGGTTTAAAGGGAGTCTGTCACCACATTTGACCATATTAGACAGATCCTATAGCGTTATATGTGCCACCCAGCAGTTAAAGACGGTACTTTTGTTGCATATAACCGAGTCTTCTTTCTGCCAAAAATGAACTTTGAAGATAGTGTAAACGAGCCCTCTCAAGTGCCCAGGGCGGTGTCTCAATCTTCCGAGCCCAAGACCGGACCTCCCTAACGGCTCATAACCCTGCCCTCCTTGTGCCTGTGACCGCCCGTTTACTCCTCTCCCCTCGCCTTTTCCATTGCGGCTGCGCGGACAAATTCGTAGCCGGCGCATGCGCAGTAGGTATTGCAATGCCCTGCCAGGACCGGGCATCGCATTGCGCATGCGCCAGCTACGAGACTCGTAGCTGGCGCATGCGCAATGCGATGCCCGGTCCTGGCAGGGCATCGCAATACCTACTGCGCATGCGCCGGCTACGAATTTGTCCGCGCAGCCGCAATGGAAAAGGCGAGGGGAGGGGAGTAAACGGGCGGGCACAGGCACAAGGAGGGCAGGGTTATGAGCCGTTAGGGAGGTCCGGTCTTGGGCTCGGAAGATTGAGACACCGCCCTGGGCACTTGAGAGGGCTCGTTTACACAATCTTCAAAGTTCATTTTTGGCAGAAAGAAGACTCGGTTATATGCAACAAAGGTACCGTTTTTAACTGCTGGGTGGCACATATAACGCTATAGGATCTGTCTAATATGGTCAAATGTGGTGACAGACTCCCTTTAAAGAAGACCATGTTTTGGAGGGAAAAACCCAGACTTGTTTACCACCATGTTTTGGAGGGAAAACCCCAGACTTGTTTTACCACCAAAAAGCAGACAGCCTGACCTTTTAAATGTCTGGTTTTAGCTCTGTTATGTCTGGAAACTTGTTTTTGTCAGGAAAGCCTGCTGTGTCATTGCTATTGAGTATCATTGAAGCTCTAATGTAACTATACCAGACTGGAGCAGAAACAATGTATCTGTTTGTGCCCAACTCCACCCTTCCCACTAGAAGGTTCTAGTCTAGCAAAAACTATATATAAGTCAGACCCCCTAGTGTGCTGCAGTTAGGGTACAATGCTTGGAAGAGGAGACTCTGCCAGACTACTGAGTGACCAGAAGACGCCGAGATGGGGATATGCTGCCACAGACCCTGGATCACAAGCCTTGGACCAGGGTACCAGCCTTCTAAAGAGAAAGAGGGACAGCTAGCTCAGGCCTTTCCTACACTTCTTCTGCCAGGGAGGAGACTGGAGAAACCAGCCCAATGCCTTGCCTCTATTGTTTTGTACCTGAACTCCTCCAATAAAAAAGCACACCGGTTTACTGCAGACCCTGACTCTCTGGACTTATTTCCCATTGGGATGGACCACGCCTTACCATCCCTTCCAGAGAGCAGCAACATGTGGTGACACCTCGATGGTGTCCGGGGGACCCAGTGTACACGCTTGACAATGTGGCCATACCCTGTATGGGAACTACAGGGCATCTGAAGACATCTGTGTTGGTCCCATGTTCATATGTGCCCGCATTGCTGAAAAAAATTAAGCTTTGATATATGCAAATGAGCCTCTAGGAGCAACGGGGGCGTTGCCGCTACACCTAGAGGCTCTGCTCTCTCTGCAACTGCCGCGCCCTCTGCACTTTGAAAAAACAGGGTCAGGCCCTGTCTTCTCCTAAAGTCAATCAAAGAGCAGAGGGTACAGTGTGGGCACCTTAAAAGATAAAACATATTGAAGAGAGGGGTTTTATCCAAGTCTGAATTGTTGTAATTGTAAAAGTAAGTTAAAGGGGTTGTCTGGGTTCGGAGCTAAACCCGGACACACCTATAATTTCACCCAGGCATCCCCCCTGGATCTCGCAGGGCAAGGGCTCTTTTATTTACAATAACAAGCTTCCACCCAGCAGTGTGTTCGGTGACGTCGGTGTGTTCGGCTCTGATCGGCGGGCTTTAGCGCTGCCCTAGCCGTTTTACAGGTTAGGGCAGCGCTAAAGCCCGCCCATCCGTGCCAGTGATGTCACCGGGCTCACTGCTGGGCAGAAGCCTCTGCCTGGCAGCCCCCTGGAGAGCCCAGTACATCAGCCCCCTGGAGAGCCCAGTACGTCAATGGAACTCCAGAAATTGCCATTGCCCTGCACGATTTAGAGCAAGGCAAAGGAGAGCATCGGAGCAGTTGTATTGACAACTGATATTTTATTATATTTTCAATACTTTAGTGACAGTCTGTTCCTGTGCAGGGATTTCTATGTATTTATTACGGTCATCCTGTATGTCTTTTCTGCTAGCCTTCACAAGCACAGTACAGTGTAGTAAGTGGGATCTTCTCCCATTGCTTTGTCCCTCCTTAGGCTTTTTGTGATTTTAATTATTTTGAATCATGCTCTCCCTATTTTCTTTTGCTACATAGTGTTTGTGCACCATTTTTGCTTATGTCTGTTTTGTGTTGAAAAGCACAAGTGTTACATGCAGTTTTTAACCTAATTATCTTTTCATGAATAACCAAGCATGTAATAAGTGCCCAGACCCAGTTCGCAAAGAGAGATTGAATGAATGGGGCTTTATTAAACTGTCTTTTTTTTCCATGTTGACTATTACAATTGCTTTTTCATCCCAATGAATAGGTGAAAGTTGTAGTCCTGTCACCACATTTTGTGGAAAAAAATCTTCGGCTTTAGATCTTTTACTTTATTAAAAAGGGGTTGAATCTGTGCCCGGACACATTTACAGCTACTAAAAGAAGATGCGACATATTTACTGAGAGTCTGCCACAGTAAGACGCTGTAGCTTTATTAAGACTTGTGTATGAAGCATCAGTCTTTAGTAAATAAGCCCCACTGTGTGTCTTCTGTAAACCAATTTTCCGCATCTGAAGGGGTTTGAAAAGCAAATACTTTGAATCACAGTAAATGTTTAAATAAAGGAAACTGCCCCACAGAAATAGATTACTACAAATACAGGGCATGAAGACAAAGTTCTTGGAAATGTTCCCGTTACCAAATGCTGAGAATAACGACATGCATAAAAGAAAATTAGGGTACTATATAATCGAGCGGTAGAAAAATCTCAGCCTTTCAGGTAGCAAACAGCGAATATACATTTTTTTGTTCCTGTACCAGCCATAAAGTGACACCAAGGAGCTGCAGTCAGTAGATCCACAAATGTTAAAAGAAGGGTTGAATCTTGACAACCTCTTTCTACCTTGCAACAGATCCAGCTTCTAATATATGCAGTAATCAGCTTTCTTTTAATGCTGGGGTAACTGGGCATTAAAGAAAGGTGGGGTGTTCTACAGTGAAGGACCACCCCTATGATGATTGTAGAAAGATTATCGTTGTTATATTTCTAAACGTAATGCAAAAAAAAATAAGGAAAAAATTTAAAGAGGACCTGTCACCACTCCTGACACGTCTGTTTTAATAGCTTCATGCATTCCCCATGTAATAACAATTCTTATGTCTCTATGTTGTGCCATTCCTTTATTATTTGCACTAGAAGTTATGAATGAATTGCTATTAGCCTTCAGTAAGGGTACAGAGGGGAGGTAACAAGTTGGGGGGGTGTACCTGCACAGTCTGACTCTATCCAATCAGTGCTGCCATTGTCAGTCTGTGCAGATACACACCCCCAACTGGTTACCGCCCCTCTGCACCCTTACTGAAGGCTAATAGCAATTAATTAATAACTTCTAGTATAAATAATAAAGGAATGGCACAACACAGCGATGTAATAACAATTCTGGAGCATTTATTCTTATATGGGGAATGCATGGAGCTATTAAAACAGACATGTCATGATTGGTGATAGGTCCTCTTTAAGACAATAGAAAATGACTACGCAGAGGACAAACAGGTCTGCACAGGAGCAGTGGACGGAGAGTGGTAATATTATTTCTATAGTAGATACGCTGAAGAAATGGAGGTGAGCATATAAAAAAAACATAATTAGACTTACCGGTAATTCTGTTTCCTTGAGTCCTTGACGGCTTAACCACGAGATTGACCCCTTGACCTCTGTGGAGGCAGGAACAGAGAGAGTTTAAAAGGCCACCACCCACTCACCCCCTCAGTATTTAATTTATTTTGAAACGCATGCTCTTTCAGCACATGAAGATGCCATTGCTCCTGTGGAATGGGCTCTTATATTTGTGGGACTAGTAACGCCTGACATTTGGTAACAGCAGGATAAAGTTGGCTTAATCCAACGACCTATAGAAGCCCTGGATGCTTTTCTCCCCTTGTTTTGACCAGCAAACTGAATAAGGAGATTGTGGGCTGTTTTTGGCAATTAACCCCATAGCAGAACCCTGCAGCGACGGGGCTCACACATAAGTTTGTCTGTGTGAGCTCACCTCCACCCCAATTTATCCAGACGGCAGCGCGAGTGTTTATTCATCGTTTTTGAATAAGGAGATTGTCATCTTTTCAGAATTTTCAGAATTTTTTTGTCGCGACAGGTATTGTATAATAGTCTCCCTGACATTCAGGAGTTGTAAAGAATTCATCTGAGGAACAATTCCATCTTCAGGAAAAGGGAGGAGGATTTATTGGTCTCTATGAAAATCTGTGACGACTTTCGGAAGAAAACCTGGATCCAGTTTCAAAACTATCCTGTCCGGAAAGACAGAGAGATAGGGTTCTCGGCAGGAGAGAGCCTGAATCTCTCCCAGGCGTCTAGCTGATATTATAGCTATTAAGAACGCAGCTTTGAAAGTAAAATGTTTAATAAAATGTCCTGTAAGGGAGTAAATGGAGATTTCATTAGACCTTTCAAGACCAGGTTTAAATCCCACTGGGGAATCCTTGGGGTTATAGATGGTCTTAGTCTAGAAGCAGCTCTTACAAATCTTCTTATCCACTTATGCCTGGCTAGATCTGTATTATAGCATGCACCCAAAGCAGATATCTGTACCTTTAGTGTACTGGATCTGAGGCCCACATCCAGCCTCCTCTGGAGAAAATCTAAAATCTTCGATACTTGGGGGGAGAATTTATTGGTGAATCATGTCTCCAGATTTTGAGATAGATTGCTGAAGTAACTCTTTCTGCTGGATATTAGAGTATTAATAACCTTTTCTGAAAGACCTTTACTCTTTAAGATTTCGTGTTCAGGAGCAATGCTGATAATTTGAACAGGCTGGGATCTTGGTGAAGGATGGGACCCTGTAATAGAATGTCCTTCTGGAGAGGTATTTTCCATGGCTCTTCCAGAGCTAATTCCTTTAGGACTGGGAACCAACTTCTTTTCGGCCAATAGGGAACAACCAGTATTACTGTTACAGGATCGGGTATTATCTTATGCAGTACTTGAGAAATTAGGCCCCAGGGAGGAAAAGCGTAAGCAAGGTTCCAGGTCCACCTGACTGAAAAGGCGTTGACTGCCCATGGCTCTTCTCTGGTGTTTAGAGAACAAAACTGCCCCACTTTCACTTAGTTGTTTTTACGCGAATAGGTCTATTTGAGGGACTCCCCATCTTCTGGAAATTTTCTGAAAAATTTCTTGATTTAGGGACCACTCCCCTGGGTCTAAAGATTTTCTGCTGAGGTAGTTGGTTTCTATGTTTTCTGAACCCTTTAGATGTATCGCTGTGACTGAAAGTACATTTCTTTCTGCCCAGAATATTCTTTCTGCCAGACCCTTTAGGCTTGGAGATCTTGTGCCCCCTGGTGTTTTAGGTAGGCCACAGCTGTTAAATTGTCAGAGAATATTTTTAGATGTTTTCCGGACAATAGTTTTTGGGATACTTTTAGAGTCTCCCAGACAGCTCTCAGTAGTTTGATGATCTTTGTTTTATTTCGTTTGACCACCTGCCCTGGTAGTTGGAGGAGGCTATCTTTGCTCCCCAGCCCGTGCCGCTTGCATCTGTCATGATCTGGACCTCTAGATATCTCAACCAGGTTACACCCCTCGACAGATTCTTCTTTTCCGTCCACCAGTTTAAATCTGACTTTACGCGTAGGGGGATGGTTATATTTTTCTCTAGGGAGGACTGTTTTCTGTCCTACTTCCCTAGTATCCAGGATTGAGTTATCCTGGTATGGGCCTGGAACCTTGCCACTGCGGTGATGCATGAGGTCATCATTCCCAGAAGGCTCATGGCACTCCTGATAGAACACTGACTTTGGGATTCAAATCTCTTGGTATCTTTCAAGAAAAACATACTTTTCTTGTGGTAGAGATGACATCTGGGTAATAGAATTTAGCATCACCCCTAGGAATCTCATTTGAGTAGATGATGCTAGACAAGACTTTTTCCGATTTATTAACGAGCCCAACTCTGTGAACTTGTTGCCTATAATAAGGAAATCGTCTAGGTATGGAAAAAATCTTAATCACTCTGTCCTGAGAGGAGATCATTTCCACCACCAGTTTTGTGAACACCATTGGGGCGGAGGATATCCCAAAGGGTAGATCAGTGAACTGGAAATGATTTACCACACTGGCGTTGTCTATTAATGCAAATCTGAGGTATTTTTGAGAATTTTTTGTGTATGGGGACGTGGTAATAGGCTTCTTTTAGATCTATGGACGTCATGAAGGCTTTGATTTTGATTAAAGGGATAATGGAAGATATAGACTCCATTTTAAATTTCCTGTAGGTAATGGCTTTGTTTAACCCTTTTAGATTTATAATGCTACGGGAAACATAGAAACATAGAATGTGTCGGCAGATAAGAACCATTTGGCCCATCTAGTCTGCCCAATATATCTGAATCCTATGAATAGCCCCGGCCCTATCTTATATGAAGGATGGCCTTATGCCTACCCCATGCATGCTTAAACTCCTTCACTGTATTTGCAGCTACCACTTCTGCAGGAAGGCTATTCCATGCATCCACTACTCTCTCAGTAAAGTAATACTTCCTTATATTACTTTTAAACCTTTGCCCCTCTAATTTAAAACTGTGTCCTCTTGTGGTAGTTTTTCTTCTTTTAAATATGCTCTCCTCCTTTACCGAGTTGATTCCCTTTATGTATTTAAAAGTTTCTATCATATCCCCTCGGTCTCTTCTTTCTTCCAAGCTATACATATTAAGGTCTTTTAACCTTTCCTGGTAAGTTTTATCCTGCAATCCATGTACTAGTTTAGTAGCTCTTCTCTGAACTCTCATCTGGTTTTTGGACCAAGAAAAGGTTTGAGTAATAACCTTTTCCCTTTTCTAGTTCAGGAAATTCTATTACCACGTTTGAGTCTATTAAATCTAAGATTCCCTGCCAAATTTTTTGTGGGAGGTTGTCCAGAACTTCTTTGGAGGGGTTGAGGAGAATTCTATCCTGTATCTGTTTTTTATGATGTCCAAGGCCCAGGGATTCTGGGTTTTTGTTTCACACTTCTCAACCTTCCCCCAACCATTGGCGTCATTGTTTATTGGATTGTTTATTTTGGGGATTGAGAAGGAAACCCCTGCCTTTCCCCCCTTTTTGATAGCTCCACCTCCCCGATTTTCATTTGCCTCTATAGGATTTGGACTGAGGGTTAAAGGAACAAAAGGGCTTCTTTTTACTTTCCTCAGGAGCCCTTTCTTTTTGTCAGCTGCTTTTTCGAGAATAGAGTCTAAGACCAGTCTGAAAATGTATTCTCCAGAGAAAGCAATAGAGCATAATTTAGCTTTAGATGGTCTATCTCCCCCCCAAGATTTAATCCACAATGCCCTTCTCGCTGAATTAGAGAGCCGCATCCTTAGTGGCGGATCTAACAGACTCAGCTGAGGCATCCGCCAAGAATGCTGTGGCTGACCTGAGAAGGGGAATAGAGTTTAGGATCTTCTCTCTAGGTGTCGTTTTTAATATAGTTTTCTAAATCGCTGAGCCAAAAATACATGGATCTAGCCACTGATGTTGCTGCTATGTTCTTTTAATCCCAAACATGGATGGTTCCCAGGTTTTTTCAGTAGAGCATCAGCCTTCCTTTCCATTGGATCCTGTAGCTGAGAAGAATCCTCAAATGGAAGGGAGGTCTTTTTTACAACTTTCGTTACCTGGGCATCAATCTTTGGTGTTTCATTAAAGATTTTTACTTCAGCTTCATCAAACAGCCTGTTCCTAAACTCCCTAGAGACACCTAATCTCCTTTTTGGATCCGTCCACTCGTCCAGAATCATATCTTTAATATTTTCATTTACTGGGAACACTTTGGATTTCTTTGCTCTAAATCCTCCAAACATTTCATCCTGGACCGACCGGGGCTTTTGTATTTCCTCAATGCCCATTGTAGTTCTTACAGCTCCCAATAATTCCTCCATATCCTCAGAAGAGAAAAAAAATTTTTTTTACTATCTTCCACAATTTCTCCCACTGACAGAACATCTATATCAATAGTCTGTCTAGAGGTGGAAGCCTCCTCGTCCATGTCCTCTACATCAGAGGAGGATGGAACGGACATCTTAGACCTTTTCGCAGGTGGAGCAGGAGAGACGGATTTGAGGGAGGCCAGGGAGGATTTTATCTCGTTCTGGATCATAGATTTAACTTCCATAAGGATAGATGGTTGCTCTTCTTTTACAAGCTCATGAATGCAAAACTGACAGAGCTTCTTTTTGTGATTTTCAGGAAGTCTCTTGGTACAAGTTGCACATCTAGAGACTTTGGATTTAATTCTGGGCTCTTTCACTCCCTATAAGAAAGGAGCAACCAGGTATCAGAAGACCATAAACATTAAGCATGTCAAAGTGATACATATTCTCCCCAGAGGGGAACTCACGGTTGGAATTACCGAAGGAAGGGGGGGGGGGTCTGTAGAATCCATCTGGCCTGCAGGGGCATCAGGAGCTAAAATCCTATCCTGGAGGAGGAACACCACACTGGAAGCAGTGATGCCTATTGAATCTGCTGCTTTTAACCACAGACGCCGCGTCTGACGTTATCAGCACGCGCGTGTACACGTGGGTTCCAAGCTCCGCCCCCCATGTCCTCTGCAGGCCGGGAACAGAGCACGGCGCTGCGGCTTCGCGCTGAGGTCAGCGTGCAGCGTGCTCTGTAGTGCGCGGTCAGCTTCCACACAGAAAAGGGAAGGAGGACCCTGCACATGTGAAGAGATAACAGGCCCCCGCTGGACAGGGACGAGATCTGCTCCCGAATGTCTTCCTCTGCCCAGCTTTAGAATGAACCGCAGGAGGGCAGAGGGGAAGGGGAAAACCCCCACAACAGATATTTTAAATAATAAAACAAAAAAATCTTCACCTCCCACAGGTCACTCAGTGAGGTGCCCCCAAGGGACAGGAAAAACTGAGGGTGCGAGTGGGTGGTGGCCTATTAAACTCTGTGTGTTCCTGCCCCTACAGAGGTCAAGGGGTCAATCTCATGGTTAAGCCGTCATGGTGGACAAAATGAAAATAGCGAGTAGATGCTGCAGAAAGGTAACAAACATTTATATGTGAAATTCCACAGATTATACTGTACATAAAAATATCCTTGTCATAAAGATATTAAAGGGGTTATTCCATGAAAAATATTCTACATTTTTCAAACCAGCACCTGGATCTGAATACTTTTCTAATGTAAAGCAATGAAAAATGCATTATAGCTACTGAGTTATTCAATGAAATTAGGGATGTCCCGATACCAGACATTTGCACAAGTACTTGTGAAAATGTCGCTGATACCATGGCAGACACCTCATGGCCGTGCAGCGGTGGGTCCCGTGTACCAGATGATCAGCGATGGGGGCTGCGGCGGTGGGTCCCATGTTGTCTTCCGGGCTGTGGCGGCGCTGCTCCCAGCCGATCAGCGTGGGGACGGCTGCGTGTCCCAGCTGATCGGCGTGGGGGCAGGACTTCTGTGCGGCGGCTCCCAAGTACCATGCGGTTGCCTAGCACTGGAATTAAGTTAAAGCCACTTCCTCCCAGTACTCTGGTGCATCTGCATGGGAAGGATTACAGCAGACCAGGTGGGTATGGTGCATGAAATGGATGAGAAATTCAGTTAATTTCTCTCCATTTCATGTTAAAACAGACAAACAGTGAATAATGAAATAAGGTGGGGGGGAATGGGCATATAATAGGGATCCCCAACCAGCGTGCCTCCAGCTGTTGCAAAACTATACCTCCCAGCATGCCCGCACAGCCAAAGCGCTGTGATGTCAGCGCTGGTCCTGCTGAAGAATGCTATTATTTTCCCTTATAACCATAAATAATAAAATGATTAGAACACCTAACCCAAACTTCAGTGAAGAAGTCCGGGTTCGGGTCTGGGTACCACATTCAGTTTTTTTCTCATGCGTGTGCAAAACGCATTGCACTTGCGCGGGAAAAAAAAAATGAACATCGGAACGCAATCGCAGTCAAAACTGACAGCAATTGCGTGCCTACTCACGCAGTTTTCCAGCAATGCACGCGCGACGCATCCGGAGAAAATCCGGGATGCCCCGTGTGAAAGAGGCCTTATGATTCATAGAATGTGATTATACCAAAGTGGCAGCTGCTTCTTTGTTTCTGGTTCCCATTGTGGGGAGGATATAGGTGCTATCATGAGTGCCACTTCCATTAAACTTACTGGAACACAATCAGCCGCTTAATTATTCTCAGTCCCATTACTGTGAACTTCAGGAGAATCGTTCCTAATAACAGCTTTATTCTGAAGTGGTCAGGATTAAAACCCTGCTTAAGTGTTGGCTATGAAATGTAGATATTTCCAGCGGATTATACAATGTCTAATGACATTTTCCTGGAGCTCTGACCATATTTGTTTTGTGCTGTTGTAAAAATCATTTTGCTCTAACACATACGACAAAGCTACATACAGTGCCTTGCAAAAGTATTCACCCCCCCCCCCTTGACTTTTTTCATCTTTTTTTACATTACAGCCTTAAATTCAATGTTTTGTTAATCTGAATTTTATGTGATAATCAGAACACAATAGTCTAAGTTGGTGAAGTGAAATGATAAAATTAAAAGCTCTGGTGCAACCAATTACCTTCAGAAGTCACATAATTAGTGAAATGATGTCCACCTGTGTGCAATCTAAGTGTCACATGATCTGCCATTACATATACACACTTTTTTTTAAAAGCCCCAGAGGCTGCAACACCTAAGCAAGAGGCATCACTAACCAAACACTGCCATGAAGACCAAGGAACTCTCCAAACAAGTAAGGGACAATGTTGTTGAGAAGAAGTCAGGGTTAGGTTATAAAAAAATATCCAAATCTTTGATTATGCCCAGGAGCACCATCAAATCTATCATAACCAAATGGAAAGAACATGGCACAACAGCAAACCTGCCAGAAGACGGCCCCCCACCACAACTCACGGACCGGGCAAGGAGGGCATTAATCAAAGAGGCAGCACAGAAACCTAAGGTAACCCTGGAGGAGATGCAGAGTTCCACAGCAGAGACTGGAGAATCTGTACATAGGACGACAATAAGCCGTACGCTCCATAGAGTTGGGCTTTATGGCAGAGTGGCCAGAAGAAAGCCATTACTTTCAGCTAAAAACAAAAAGGTGTGCGTTTGCGAAGAGGCAGGTGGGAGACTCCCAAGATGAATGGAGGAAGGTGCTCTGGTCTGATGAGACTAAAATTGAAATTTTTGGCCATCAAAGAAAATGCTATGTCTGGAGCAAACCCAACACATCACAACACCCAAAGAACACCATCCCTACAGTGAAACATGGTGGTGGCAGCATGGTGCTGGGGGGATGCTTTTCAGCAGCCGGGACTGGGAAACTGGTCAGAGTTGAGGAAAAGATGGATGGTGCCAAATACAGGGATATTCTTCACAAAAACCTGTACCACTCTGTGCATGATTTGAGGCTAGGATGGAGGTTCACCTTCCAGAAGGACAATGACCCCAAACACACTGCTAAAGCAACACTTGAGTGGTTTAAGGGGAAAGATGTAAATGTGTTGGAATGGCCTAGTCAAAGCCCAGATCTTAATCCAATAGAAAATCTGTGGTCAGACTTAAAGATTGCTGTTCACAAGCGCAAACCATCCAACTTGAAGGAGCTGGAGCAGTTTTGCAAGGAGGAATGGGCAAAAATCCCAGTGGTAAGATGTGGCAAGCTTATAGAGACTTATCCAAAGCGACTTGTCCTATTTGTTGTTTGCTGCACAATAAAATGAAAAAAAAAAACATCTTCAAAGTTGTGGGCATGTTCTGTAAATTAAATGATGCAAATCCTCAAACAATCCATGTTAATTCCAGGTTGTGAGGCACCAAAATACGAAAAAAGTCAAGAGGGGGAGGGGGGTGTGTGAATACTTTTGCAAGGCACTGAACATTGTTGATACCCTTCAGTTAAAGAAAGAAAAACCCAGAATGTTCACCGAAATAACTTGAGAGTGACAAACGTAATAATAAAAAATTACTAAAAATCTTCTACGGTACTTTTCACCCTTTAAATAGGCAGACTAATTATAAGTTTGAAGACGCTTGTGATGCTAATTACAGGACACAGAGCTCCAGAAAATTGTTCCTATGGTCAAATTATTTTCAATCTTTTCTAGGGGTGCCATCATTTTTGTCAAGACCAGTTTCATTCATTCTACTGAAAAGCAAAATCTGATTTTCATTACCGTATTTTTCGCCCTATAAGAAGCACCGGCCCATAAGACGCACCTAAATTTTTGAGGAGGAAAATAAGAAAAAAAAAATTTGAACCAAAAGGTGTGCTTTTGGTGGATTTGAACTAATGGCGGTCTGTGCATGACACTATTATTGGGATCTGTGGATGATGCACTGTTATGGGGTGGGGGATCTGTGGATGGCACTGTTATGGGGGAGAGCTATGGATGGCATTATGATGGTGGGGGGTCTGTGGAAGGCATTATAATGGTGGGGGGGGGGTCTGTGGATGACATTATGATGGTGGGGGGATCTGTGGATGGCATTATGATGGTGGTGGGGGATCTGTGGATGGCATTATGATGGTGGGGGGGGGATCTGTGGGTGGCATTATGATGGTGGGGGGGATCTGTGGGTGGCATTATGATGATGGGGGGGGGGGGGGGGGGATCTGTGGATGGCCCTGTTATGGGGTAGTGGATCTGTGGATGACACTGCTATATGTGTCATCCACAGATCCCCCCCATAACAGTCCCATCCACAAATCCCCCCATCATAATGCCATCCACAGACATCCCCCCCCCCCACCATCATTGACTCATCCACAGATCCCTAAGGAGGGTCTGTAGTAGGCGGGGAGAGCGGCAGGGCTGTGCAGGCACTGTACTCTGGCCCCGCCGCTCAGTATGTACTGTATACATAGTGTTAATCATCATATCTAAACCGCTCCCCCTGTGTACCGTACTTACCGGAACACGTCACGCTCCTGTAGTAAGCACTAGTAGCTAGCAGGCAGGCCGGGCTGCAAGCGGCCGTAACTCACATAGGTCACGTGCCTGCTCCGCCTACTTTATGAATGAAGTAGGCGGAGCAGGCATGTGACCTCAGTGAGGTATGGTCGCCTGCAGCTTGGCCTGCCTGCTAGCTGCTAGTGCTTACTACAGGAGCGTGACGTGTACCAGTAAGTACGGTACACTGGGGGAGCGCAGTTTAGATATGATGATTAACACTACGTATACAGTACATACTGAGCGGCAGGCCAGAGTACAGTGCCTGCACGGCCCGGCCGCTCTCCCCGCCTACTACAGACCCTCCTCACTAATACATAGCAGTCTGCGATGTAAATTGCCAGCATTCGGGGGAAAAAGTGTGTCTTATGGGGCAAAAACCACGGTAGTAATGTTACATGCTGTGAAACCCGCTGCCCTGCGATCCATGCTTGACAACACGTATCTGCCTCAGAATCCATGGCAGAGCTAAAAATACTATCATGGAACGTCAGGGGATTGGGTACACCGCAAAAGAGATCCATGGTATGTGCCTATATTAAAAACTCCGGTCCACAACACATCTTGTGACTACCACCTCTAGGGTCTTGCATAACTTGGGTTCAATGGGGCGAACAGTCATATCACACCTCGTCATCACGTGGAGTATCCCTATTAATCCACAAACAACTATGTTGGGAGGTAAAAGACTTAGCCGTTGATTCGGAAGGCAGATATGTCTTTGTTCACTCTCTGATTGACAATGTACAGTTCACATTATTATGCATTTATAACCCTCCCCGCAAATATTACACTTAGTGGATACTTTTTCTCCCTCCTATCCACACTCCAGAATAATATGCACGGGAGATCTAAACTTGACATTGGACCCCTCGTTAGACCGCTTTATAGATTCAGAGGACTCAGGATCCTGACCGAGTTTAGATGGCTTGATCTTTGGAGAATTACACACCCCAGAGACAGGGTATATTCCTGCCACAGTGGAAGTCATAATTCCTTAAGCCGAATAGATTAGATGCTAGGAGATGAGATGACCATGTTGAACCTATGCTCCATATCATACTTAGCTAGAGGGATATCAGACCATTCGCCAATACTAGGTACTATAACGCGTGGAACATCTTCAGTAATGTACAGAATGAGTATACATCCGTCCTGGCTGGGCCTGTTAGGCCTGGAGATGGAGCTGGAAACTCAAAGTAATGTACTGGAACAACACCCAACAGATTTTAATAGAAATGCCTGGCTCCAAGCAGGTAGGAAATACCTAGCCATACTCAAAGACAAGGCAGATAGGAAATTATTCTTTATGAAACAGACGGTATTTGAACTAGGTAACCAGCTAAATTATTGGCCCAACTTATCCGCCATAACTCACCCACTTCAACAATATTATCGGTCAAGAACCCTATGGGCCAAGTACTGAACACGAAGGATGGAATCCTACAGAAGTTTACATAAATTTACCAAGAGTTATATATCTAGTATTACAGCTTCAGAAGCAGAGATAGCTAGATATCTGGAGGATATACCTCTTCCCAGGCTCACTACAACACAAAATGCCCAGTTAGATCAACCAATTAGTTTAGAAGAAATAATAATCACCTGGTCCAGATGGACTTCCTAAAGAAGTCTATGGTAAATATGCTGAGGTAATGGCTCCACAATTACTAACCTCCCTCCATGCGGCCCTAGAAACAGGTCATCTACCGAAATCATTTATGGAAGCCATTTTTTGGTGTCGCTTAAGCCTGATAAAGATCCCCTAGACTGCAGCTACAGACCCATCGCATTATTAAATGTAGATTACAAAATCCTAACTAGGGTCCTAGCCACTAGACTGAACCAGGGTGATCCCGTCATTGGTCCACTAGGACCAGACGGGATTCATGCCAGGGAAATCCACCACTGAAAATATCAGAAGAGTTCAAGTGGTCACGCAGCTGGTATTTTCCTTGAATGAGGATTGGGCCCTAGCCTCCTTAGACGCGACCAAGGCATTTGATTCCATATTCCTATTTATTTCAATGCCTAAAGGGGTATGGTTTTGGCGTACAATTTCTCAAATGGATCACTCTTATGTAGTAACCTGGTAAGCAGACTACTAATAAATGGAGAACTATCAGAGACCTTCCCTCTTCACAGAGGTGCTAGACAAGGATGCCCCCCCTGTCACCACTCCTATTCGCACTAGCAATTGAGACCCTGGCAATTAAAGCAAGAAATAGCAATAATATAACAGGAGTAAAAATGGGAGAGAGAGAATTCCGTATAGGATTATATGCGGACGACTTGATTCTATATTTGTCATCACCGAGTACATCTCTTAGAGGTGCAATAGGGCTGATAAATGAGTTTGGAGAGTTTTCGGGTCTAAAAATTAACTGGGGGAAATCAGTATATATGCCTCTGGGCAAGGCGAATTGGACTGGCCCATTCCACGTGGAGAGACTCAAAGTAGTGGACACTTTCAAATACCTAGGAGTACATATTACCAAAAAACACTCTCAGGCCTTATCACTTAATATTTACCCCTTAATTGGCCGTATACAAAATAAACTTCAAAATTGGAAGACTCTGACCATTTCTGTGGCAAGACGTATCAATCTAATCAAAATGATTATACTTCCAATGCCCTTTATAGCCTTCAACACTCAGAGACTTACTTATATACCCAAATCGCTCTTTAAAGAAATAGACGCTCTGACTAGAGTCTTTGTCTGGGGCAGATCCCGACCTAAATTAAGCATGGATACATTAAAACGACCTTAAACGGAGGGAGGTATAGCATAGCCGGACTATCATTTGTATTACTTGGCAGGCCAATTGAGGCTTATTAGCGCCTGGTACTCCTCGGAGGAATTACCCACCTCAGAATATTTCCTAAAATAAATGTAGCCATGGACATCCGCAAATTTATTTATCATATCGTGCAGGATGTTTTTATCTTAGTTTTTTATCCTTTTTCTTGTGATTTTTGTACTGCAGCTCAGACCCTTTTAGGAGAACACAGCTGAGCTGCAATACCAGGCTTAGCCTACGCTCAGGGGTGGCACTGGTTCTAGAGGAAAGTATTTTTGTTAATCTTTTACATCATTTTTACAAAGTTATCTGAACATCATTTGCGCCGGTCATCTTCCTGTCATCAGGTCATCTCATAGAGACAGAAGTGAAGGGTTCTGTGCCCCGGTGGTAAATCGCATCATTTCTCTTGACTGCGGGAACACAACTAGTACAGACTATTGGATATCGGCACATGGGGTGGGGAAATAACATGCACCAGCTCGGGTATCTTGATGTGAATGAATAGCAGGATCACTTACTTTTCTTGTCTGAAGAAACTGGAGCTTTGCTTCCAATTTCAACTTCGTCTTCGCTGTCCTCACTGCTGGTGCTACTAACATCCAGCACAATGTCCCTCTGAGGGTCCACTCTCAGGAAATTTCTGCATTCAAATGTCAGATGGCCAGCTGAAGGGAAGACAAACAAAATTATCAACGCCGAGTAATGCATGACACATAAGCTGCTAGATTCACTCCGACATCCAAGAACGTCAGAACTGTCAACTACAGGCAGCAGCCAAAAGGACATTGGGCGGCGGCGCGGAATCGGTCTCCCATTGTTTTCAATGGAAGACTGTGATTTATATACAATAAAAATGGACATCGTTATAGTTTGACAGGATTCACACATGGCTGAAATGTGGTCAGAATCAACATGCAAAAATGTATTGGAAAAAAACTGGAAAACATTAGGCTTACACAAGACCTACACTCTTTGAGGATGACAGTCACCTATCCACAGGACAGGTGATCATTATTGGCAGCTGGGATCCCCAGAGATCCGAAAATCGGGGGGCCCCCCCCCAAGTATAATCTCAGCCAACAAGTCAGTCGGGTGCATCATTCACTTCTATGGGACTAATAGAGCGCTGCCCACGCCAGTCACGGCACACGATGCTCCCTGTGAGGAGCTGAATGGGTGTGAAACGCGTACGTGGCACATTACATGCTTGTCTACTGACATTGCTATTTGGAAGATCCTGGAGATGCCTTCTGTTCCATAACTGCGTTTAATCACAAGGCAACATTGTGTCCCGTTTAAGTAATTGCTTTTAGGTCCTGGGTTGGACACAAGGCAATGTACTTTGGGAACAGGGAATTATTACACCTAAACATACGGTCCAATGTACGTGACCGATATGAGTTCATATGCGCTGTAGTAAGACAATGGGTACTTACGATATCCACACTTCTTGCATCCCGCTCTGATGTTATCCTTGTTTACCCCTGCAAAAATATGAAGAAATCCTGAATATTTCAAATGAAAGACATTTTTCACACTGTATTTCTTGTATAGGAGAAACTTACTGTAGGACTCCCTGGGAGTTCAATGTCAAGGGTCAGCCTGCTTTATGAGCGGTCAAACTTTACTCCCCCCCAACCTTTACTCTTCATAACTCAAACTTGAATAGTAGAAATTTAAAAGCAGCTATATGTACAGAAACATCACTAAAAGGGTATTCCTGTTTCATGAAACTAATGACCTACTCTCCGGATAGGTCATCAATATCTGAATCTGGGCACCCCCGCCGAGAGATTTTACAGGCAGAGAGGAGTAAGGGCTCTTTCACACCTGCGTTCTTTTCTTCCGGCATAGAGTTCCGTCGTCGGGGCTCTATGCCGGAAGAATCCTGATCAGTGTTATCCTAATGCATTCTGAATGGAGAGAAATCCGTTCAGGATGCATCAGGATGTCTTCAGTTCCGGACCGGAACGTTTTTTGGCCGGAGAAAATACCGCAGCATGCTATGCTTTTTGCTCCGGCCAAAAATCCTGAAGACTTGCCGCAAGGCTGGATCTGGAATTAATGCCCATTGAAAGGCATTGATCCGGATCCGGCCTTAAGCTAAACATTGTTTCGGCACATTGCCGGATCCGACGTTTAGCTTTTTCTGAATGGTTACCATGGCCGCTGGGACGCTAAAATCCTGGCAGACATGGTAAAGTGTAGTGGGGAGCGGGGAAGCAGCATACTTACCGTCCGTGCGGCTCCCGGGGCGCTCCAAGCGCATGGATCGCGTGATCGCATGGCACGTCATCCATGCGCATGGGGCGTTCTGACGTCATTCTGGAGCGCCCCGGGAGCCACACGGACTGTTAGTATGCCGCTCCCCACTACTACTATGGCAACCAGGACTTTAATAGCGTCCTGGCTGCCATAGTAACACTGAAAGCATTTTGAAGACGGATCCGTCTTTAAATGTTTTCAGTACACTTGCGTTTTTCTGGATCCGGCGTGTAATTCCGGCAAGTGGAGTACACGCCGGATCCGGACAACGCAAGTGTGAAAGAGGCCTTAGAGGATGTCAACCACTGATACAATTATATAAGTGCATAAAATAAATAAATAATACAAAGGAGTGCCATACGGTGAGAGGACAGAGCCTCTAGGTGCTGCAGCAAGGCCCACTAGCACCTAGAGGCTCATTAGCATAATATAGAAATCATTATTTAGCGCTAACGGCGGCAGGCAGGGAGATATAAGTCATGCAGTTATGTTCTGCTGACATTAGCACATTGTTATGCCCCAACAAATCTTGACTGAGCGTCTCCTGGAAGAGGAGATGAGCGTGACATTGTCAAAATGTTTTCAGAGGAAATATTCATGTCACCACTTCAGCTTCCAGCTCAACCATAAATTGATCTTATTCCCATTGGCTTCTCAAAAGAGACCATTAATGGCCATCATGCTTTGTTGTTTATAAAATAGCTTTTCAATTGATTTTTTTTTTTTTTATGCTACTTTCAAGCAAAGTACCGTAATACACAACCTTGTCTAGAATTTTTAGTGAATGATGTCAGGTAGTCTGTGCTCAACAGGTCAGGCAGTTCTGTATGGTAGAGTGGCAATAAAAACAGACCCAAAACCCAAATAAAAAATACAACATAAACTTCAGGTCCCCTTATACAGTCCTGATCAAAAGTTTAAGACCACTTGAAAATTGGCAAAAAATCATATTTTACATTGTTTGATCTTAACAAGGTTCCAAGTAGAGCTTCAACATGCAACAAAAAGAAATGAGAGTGAGACAAAACATTTTTTGGGCATTCAATTAATTGAAAATAACAAATAAACTGAAACGGGCTGTTTTTCAGCTGATCCAAACTTTAGGACCACATGCCTTTAAAAGGCCAAATCTGTGCAAAGATGTGGATTCATTGTCATTTTCTCTTAGGTAGTCACACGTTGTGATGGCAAAGAAAAAAAAAACTCTCCTTTTTGAAAGTGGTCGGGTTGTTGAACTGCATAAGTAGGGTCTCTCACAGCGAGCCATCGCTGCTGAGGTGGGATGCAGTAAGACAGTCATTTGGAATTTCTTAAATGATCCTGAGGGTTATGGAACAAAAAAGTCAAGTGGAAGACCCCCATTCATCAGCACTGAGCCGGAGGATCCAATTGGCTGTCCTGTCAAGAAACTGGATGATCCTCGACCCAAATTAAGGCCCTTACTGACGCTGACTGCAGCCCCATAACCATCAGACGGCATCTGAGACTGAAGGGCTTCAAAAACAAAGACCTCGTCTCCTTGAACGCCACAGAACTGCTCGTTTGGACTTTGCAAGAGAGCACCAAACATGGGACATTCAAAGGTGGAAGAAAGTTTTATTCTCTGATGAGAAAAAATTTAACCTTGATGGTCCTGATGGTTTTCAACGTTACTGGCATGACAAGCAGATCCCACCCGATATGTTTTCTACGTGCCACATTGGAGGGGGCGCCATAAAGCTTCAGGGGCGTCAAACGGCCGCATGCTATGTCCAGATGTTGCAGAGAGCATTCCTCATGACTGAGGGCCCTCATCTGTGTGGTAACGACTGGGTTTTTCAACAGGACAACGCTACAGTACACAATGCCCGCAGGACAAGGGACTTCCTCCAGGAGAATAACATCACTCTTTTGGCCCATCCTGCGTGTTCCCCTGATCTAAATCCAATTGAGAACCTTTGGGGATGGATGGCAAGGGAAGTTTACAAAAATGGACAACAGTTCCAGACAGTAGATGGCCTTCGTGCGGCTGTCTTCACCACTTGGAGAAATTTTCTCACTCACCTCATGGAAACCCTTGCATCAAGCATGCCGAAACAAATTTTTGAAGTGATAAACAATAACGGAGGAGCTACTCATTACTGAGTTCATGTATGGAAGTTGGATTTCTGTTTTGGGGGGGTTTATTTTTTTTTTTTGAGCTATGGCCCTAAACTTTTGATCAGCTGAAAAACAGCCTGCTTCAGTTTATTCGTTGTTTTCATTAAATTGATTGCTCAAAAAATGTTTTGTCTTACTCCCATTTCTTCTTGTTGCATGTTGAAGCTCTACTTGGAACCTTGTTAAGATCCAGCCATGCTAAATATGATTTTTTGCCATTTTTCAAGTGGTCTTAAACTTTTGATCAGGACTGTATAACATTTATAGAAGCTGGACATCATTTTCCATAGGAGACGTACAGTCTTATTTAGAGCCTACATTTACATCCAAAAATTAAATTTGGTGAAGATATATCGTGGCATTCTCTGTTGGGTTCCTCTGTATGAGAACAGAGTCACACAGAGGTACTGGGAGCCTCATGGAGAACACAGGGAGATCTAATGACCATGTATAAATATATCAAAGGTCAGTAGAGGGATCTCTCCCATTATCTATTTATACTCAGGTGTACCCTTCTCCATCAACACAGAAGGTGATTCTTTACTGTAAGAGCTGTGAGACTATTTAAAGGGAGTCTGTCACCTACTTTTAGCGTTCTAGATCCCTCATATCGCGTTATTGCTCAGTTCCCCCTCATTTAAACAGAACCTTTAGGGCCATTTCACACAAGTGAGTTCCACGCACTGGACTCGCAGGGTGGGTCAGCGAGAGCTCCCGTCCTGACCTCACAGCACTGACGGCGTCGCATAGCATTATTATTATTATATATTGATTTATGATGCTATGTACAGTTCTGGAATTTATTAAATACCACTGACAGCATTATGTCAGTGTTAGCCAACACATTCCAGACCTCTAAGGGTTACACAGCATCATAAAATGAATATTATGCTATGCGACCCAGTCAATGCTGGGAGGTCAGGACGGGTGCTCTCAGCTGACACACGCTGCAAGTCCAATGCGTGGAACTTGCTACTTGCTCCACGTAGAGAAGCTGAAAAAAAAAAAACTAGTTTATAACGATATTTTAATCATGTCTCACAAGTGCCAAGGGACAGCGTTATGGCTGCAAGAGCCCAGACCCATCGACGATGCGCCCGCCTAACCATTCCTCTCGCAGTTCTTTGGCCCGCCTTGCCCTCTTTGTTCGTCATCCTCCTATGCCTCTGAGATCTTGCACCTGCGCCCTCCACCGCCAAACTAGGGGGGCAGGGCGGGCCAGAGGACTGCAAGGGGAGTGGTTAGGCGGGCACATCGTCGATGGGCCTGGGCACTCGTGAGACCTAATTAGCATCTAATATATAAAGCTGAGTGTATGTGTGTGTATGTCCGCTAAAGGAATCCGCACCATTGCATTTACAATCACGAAATTTGGCACACAGGTACATCAGGTGTCCGGGACGATTTTAGACTAGTATCAGCTCTCTAGCACGTACCGTTCCTGAATTATTCCCAAAAAATGCATTAGCCAATAGAAGCCTGGTCACATGACCCTTATCAGCCAATAGAGGCTCACACGCCCTTAGTCTCCACATACACATAGCTTTACACCAGGTTTCACTGCAGCTCACTCTCATACAGTGCAATGCTGCTGTCAGAGAGTGAGCTTCACTGTATCCATCCAGGCCCTGAAATGGACGGAGGACAGAGAGTCTGAAAGCGGACTGTCCGGCCTAAAACCGGACCTCTGGCCACCCTAGGGGCAGGCTGCTGTGGAGGTCACAGTTAAGGACGTGGTCCGCTATGGAGGTCAGTGTTAAAGGGCAGATTGCTGTAGAGGCCACTGTTAAGGGACAGAGTGTTGTGGAAATCACTGTTAAGGAGATAGGGTACTGTGGAGGTCACTAATAAAGGGGCGACCGCTGTGGCGGTCATTGTTAAAGGGGCGGGCTTCTGTGGAGGTCACTGTTAAAGGGGCATGGAATGGTGGAGGTCACAGTTAAGGGGACAGTCCGCTGTGGAGGTCAGTATTAAGGGGCGGAGTGCTGTGGAGGTCACATTTTAAGGGAACGGAGCTCTTTGGAGGTCACTGTTAAGGGGGCGGGTTATTGTGGAAATCACTGTTAACGAGACAGGGTACTGTGGAGGTCACTAATAAAGGGACTGCTGGTGTGGAGGTCACTGTTAAAGGGGAGGGTGTTGTGGATGTTACTGTCAAGGGGGCAGACTGCTATGGAGGTCACAGTTAAAGGGAGGGGGTACTGTAGATGTCGCTGCTATAGTGGATACTATTGATATCTTTTAACGACACACACAAACATTAAATGGAATAGATGAAATCTACCTGTGCGAAGCCGTGTCCTTCTGCTGGTATTGTTATAAACTTGTTTTTCCAGCTTCACTACGTGAGACATATACAATAAAAGGTACAGTTTAAATGAGGGGGAACTGCGTCATGACGCGATATGAGCGTTCTAGAGCACAAAAAGTAGGTGACAGACTCCCTTTAACTCTCTGCCTGAGGAGGTGGTGATGGTGAATTCACTAAAAGAATTCAAGAGGGTCCTGGATGTATTTCTGGAGTGTAATAATATTACAGGCTATAGCTACTAGATATGGGTCGTTGATAGAGTTGAGCGGACACCTGGATGTTCGGGTTCGGCCGAAGTTCAAAAAAAAGTTAGAGTTTGGGACCCGAACCTGACCCCGAACCCCATTGAAGTCAATTGGGACCCGTACTTTTGAGCACTAAAATGGCTGTAAAAATGTAATGGAAAGGGCTAGAGGGCTGCAAATTGCATGAAATGTGGTTAAGAGCATGGCAAGTGCTCTGCAAACAAATGTGGATAGGGAAATGACTTTAAATAACATAAAATACAAAAAAAATTAAGAATAATAATCTTGATCTAGGAGGACGAGGTCCATATGGAGTAGGAGGTGTATATGGAAGCGGCGGTGGAAGAGGCAGCCTACACTGCTTTTTGGTTTGAAATGTATTTATATTTTTTTAAATTAGGGTACACCCCAAAACATTGGGAACTATAACCTGTGATAACCCCCTTCAGTCATGCTAAACACACGTTCAGACAATACACTGGCTGCAGTGCAGGCCAGCACCTCCAAGGGGTAAAGGGCAAGCTCAGGCCATGTTGCAGGGGCTGACCCCTGTCAGTCAGTTCATGTAGGCGTGTGCACATACTGCTCCACCATGTCGCACGTCCCTGTTATGTTCACGAATCCAATTTGATATCTGCTCTATCAACTTTCGATGTTATTTTTTGCGCCTAACATGGTGATCACGGGTGGCGTGGATTCAGGGTTCCAGGCTGGAGAAGGAGCCTGACAAAAGAATACCACATGCAAGGGAGGTCAATGGATGAAATTAAATGTAATCGAGCAGAAATATGGGACAAAGTATTGAGGCATAAGCTTCCAAGTTAAGGAGGGGGAGCGCGGCAAGTACCCACTCCCGACTCGGGGAGGTAGTGACGATAAATAACAATACAGGACTCTTAAGATGCCCTGTTATTGGAATGATTAATAAAAAATTACAGGGAATGTCACTGGGATATTTTTGATTTGTAAACGTCAGACAGGAGAGGCCCTGCTGCCGCTATGTTGACTCTAGATAACTTCTGCCTGATCGCACGTCCCTGTGACGTCCACGATCCAATTGGATATCTTCTCTATTAACTTTCAATGTTCTTTTCTGAGCCTACCATGTTGATCACAGTTATCGGCAAATCAGGGTTCCACGCCGGAGAGGGAGCGTGAGAAAGAGAGACCACATCCAAGGGAGGGTAATTATTTCAAATTAAATATGATAGAGTGGAAATATGGGACAAAGTATTAAAGCGCAAATGTGGGACAACTTTTTAAAGTTTAAGCATTGAATGAAAGGATGTGGAGCGCATCAACTAATTAAGAATTTTTTAAATTTTATTGCAGAGCAGAGTTTCTATCCGACATAATTTGAAAAATGTCACCTGACAATGTAACAGACTATTTTTTTAAATTTATGTTCCTGTCACCTATGTAGGGGTGCCTCAGTGAAATCCACCATCCACTTGGATATCTTCTCTATCAACTTTCGATGTTCTTTTCTGAGCCTACCATGTTAATCACGGTCATCAGCGAATCAGGGTTCCACGCTGGAGCGGGAGACCTCATCCAAGGGAGGTCAATGGCTGCAATGGGATGAAGCGGAAATGTGGGAGAAGCTATTGAGGCGCAAATGTGGGACAAATTACTGAAGCGCAAATGTGGGAAAAATAATAAAAGCGCCAATGTGTGACAGATTATTGAAGCGCAAAGGTGGGACAAATTTGTAAAGCGCAAACGTGGGACAACTTGTTAAAGTTTAAAGTATAACTGTCGTATATATATTTTTTTGGAGTATTGGATTGTGGTGATTAATATCTCCTTGGTGGCCCTATTTCAACTTTTCACTGTGTATTGAATTACCCCTTAATTTCACATTTTGGTTCCCTGTACTGCCTACTTTTACCTGTGCTTAAAATCAGGTTGCGATATGCAGGGTCCGTCTATGTGCTGAAGGATGGAGGATGCAGAAGCAGGCAGTGTGCAAGGTCAGATTACTGACAGCCAGGGACTGTAAGCAAATGATTAAAGCCAGGTCCTCCCCAGCAGCTGATAACAGTGCCTGGGCTGTGTGTGCACTTCTCCCTGTCCCTGCGCTTGGCAGACGCTCCCTCACTCAGCAGAGCTGGAGAATGCAGAGTTGAAGCAGCGCAGACCAGAGATGGGAGATCTGCCATCTGCTCAGTGTATAAATGAAAGCAACATGTGGTAAGAAGACCCCTTTGTGCTGCAGGAGATTAACCCTTTAGGGGGGAGGGCTCTGGTTACTGACACTTTTGGGGGGCTATTGTTACTGGCTAGTGAGGGCAGGCGGGATTAGCCTCAGGGTGAGGGCAGTGGTGGCCATCCTAACTGAATAGTGAAATTGCAGTTTTATGCAGACTGGTTGCTAAGGGCTGAATCTTATTAAATATGGAGTAAGTCAGTCTAATAGTAACTGATTCTGGAAGATCATGTTATTAGTAACTACATATATGAAAACTGAAATTAGGGTCTAAATGTGACAGTTATCCTTTAAGCATTAAAGGGTTTCTACCACTTCGTTTTCACATAATTAGGTGTCAGACACTAGCGATCCGCTAGTGTCTGCTCTGGCAAACAATCCTAATATAATAGCTTTTGGGGCAGCCGTTTCACTAAAAAAAATAACTTATATTGATATGCTAATGACCCTCTAGGTGCTATGTGGGTGTCATTAGCACCCAGAGGATCGGTCTACCTTCACAAGATGCCGCCGCCCAGCGCGTCCCTCCAGCCCGCCCATCTCCTCCGGAATGCGATCAAGCGGACGACTTCTCGCGCATGCTCCGTGCGCGTCTGTATTCGGCGCATGCGCAGTGAATGTCCGACCGCTTCCCTGCTCAGACATCTCCACTGCGCCTGCGCCGATGGAGCACTATGACGTCATCGGTGCAGGCGCAGTGGAGATGTCTGAGCAGGGAAGCGGTCGGACATTCACTGCGCATGCGCAGAATACAGACGCGCACGGCGCATGCGTGAGAAGTCGTCCGCTTGATCGCATTCCGGAGGAGATGGGCGGGCTGGAGGGACGCACTGGGCGGCGGCATCTTGTGAAGGTAGACCGATCCTCTAGGTACTAATGACACCCCCATAGCACCTAGAGGGTCATTAGCATATCAATATAAGTTCTTTTTTTAGCGAAATAGCTGCCCCAAAAGCTATTATATTAGGATTGTTTGGCAGAGCAGACACTAGCGGATCGCTAGTGTCTGACAGCTAATTATGTGAAAATGAAGTGGTAGAAACCCTTTAAATGAAAGGTGGCGCGCATCAATTAAAGAAGAATTTCTGAAATTTTATTCCCTGTCACCTATGCAGAGCAGGGGTTTATTCACGTCCAAAATTGTAAAATGTCAAGCCAAGAATGTAAAAGAAAAATTACAGAAATGTACTAACCTGTCTACTTGGTAGAGCAGGGGTCTATGACAGAAAAAAGTTGTTTATAGTTACCAGAATATGTAAAAGAAAAATTATTGAAATGTATTAAGCTGTCAACTAGGTAGAGGAGGGGAATATTACAGCCAAAAATTCGCGAATTTCACCCGAAAATGTAACAAATTATTTATTTATTTTTTTACCTGTCTACTAGGTATAGCAGTGGTACATTACACCCAAAAATTTGTGAATTTCACCCGAAAATGTAACAGACAAAGTAGTGAAATGTACAAGTACGTACAAATAAAAAAATAATTTGATCTATGAGGTGGAGGTCCATATGGAGTAGAAGTTTGAGGAGGCGGTGGACGTAGCGGTGTAGGTGGAGGAGGACGAGGTAGCCAACACTAGTTTTTGTTTTAAAATTTATTTTTTATTTTTATTAGGGTACACTCCAAAAGAGTGTGAAATATCCAAAATACAAATACATGAGCAATTGCGCTGCAGTATAACAATGGCTGCTTACTGCCGGTATACATGTCTATTCTGCAGAAGGTACAGACAAGTCCTGAGGGATCCATGCCTGGTTCATTTTAATGAACGTGAGCTTGTCCACATTGGCTGTGGACAGGCGGCTGTGCTTGTCTGTGATGACGCCCCCTGCCGTGCTAAACACACGTTCAGATAATACACTGGCTGCAGGATTTAGGTTACTTTCACGCTTGCAGTAACAGGGTCTGGCAGCCTGCCGCATCCTTGCTAACCCTAGCCCACCATGCTGCCGGAAGTCCGCTGTAGTTTTTGTCTGGCCGCCTCTCAACATGTTTGCCATGCCCCCATTATAGTGAATGGGGCAGTAGCGGACCTTCAGCGGCACAGTGGGCTAGCATAAGCACGGATCTGGCAGGCTGTTCCCCCACTGGAATAGCCTGCCGGACCCTGCTACCTCAAGTGTGAAAGTAGCCTTACACATATATGTATATCCTGCTCTTAAGTCAGTGACATGCAGTTCCTATCACACATAGGAAACACGCAATGCACGCACCAATTATTTTTTTTGCCTAACCCAATTAAGTGTAGCACACTTAAAGGGGTTGTCTCACTTGAACAAATGACTTATGTAGAGAAAGTTAATACAAGGCACTTACTAATGTATTGTGATTGTCCATATTGGCTCTTTTCCATCACATTATACACAGCACGTATCCATGGTTTTGACCACCCTGCAATCCATCAGTGGTGGTCGTGCTTACACATTCACATTCAAAAGCGCCAGCCTCTCTGGTGGCCGGGACCATGGGAGAGCACATAGGCTGGTGTTTTATCCTATAGTGTGCAAGCACAACCATCACTGATGGATTGCAGGGTGGTCTGTAACCATGGAAACGAGCAGTGTATAATGTGATGGAAAAATGAATCCAGCCAGCAAAGGAAGCAATATGGGTAATAACAATACATTAGTAAGTGCATTGTATTAACTTTCTCTACAAGATAATTCCGACTTACTGAAGTGAGGCAACCCCTTTAAGACCATGTTCCCTTGATCATAGGGGCCCCAGCAATCAGACACTTATCACCTGTCGTATCATAGTTGTTTCTCCTTTTCACATTCTCTATCCCTTAAAAGGTTTTCTTTGGATGTAAAAAAACTGTAATAAAAAATAAAAATCTGGCCCAAAATATGTGGCAAACTAAATTAGGAATGCTCGCCTGTTAAAGGGCCTGTGTCCACTTCTCTAGCCACAGAATCGGGGATAACTAAGTGATCCGTGGGGGTCTGAACGCTAGAGCCCCCACTGATCCTCCTTCTTGATTGAGTGGCAGGTCGAGCATATGCCCTGTCTCTATATCCATTCTCAATGGGGTCACTGGAGATGGCAGAGCACAGCGCTGGCTTTTTTCAGTGGTCCCAAAGAGAATGAATGGAGCAGCAGGGCATATATGTGGCCTGTCACACCATCAAAAAGGGGGAACAGGATCCGTTCCAGGGATCAGTGGGGGTCGCAGAATCGGACCCCACTAATCATATAGTTATGCCATATGGTGTGGAGAGGATAACTTGAAAACCTGCACAACCCCTTTAATTTCTCCACCACTAGTATCTCTTTACATGACAGCAGTGATGCCTATAAATACGGAATATCATCACTGCCGCCATGTTAACCATACGTGTCAATACTGGAGAATGGTACGCACTGTGCAGAATTTTTCGGACATAAGTCCAACCCCCTTTGCAGGTCACAACCTTTAACAAAGCCCAAGCAAAGGCGCTAGAGGAGCAACGTGAGCAAAGGGCATAAACGGAGGGTCATAACTGAAGCAGAGGCATTAGGGTCACCTGAGGCAGGGTAATAGTGGGGGATCTGTGGAGGACGCCGTTATGTGGGGGATCTGTGGAGGACGCCGTTATGTGGGGGGATCTGTGGAGGACGCCGTTATGTGGGGGGATCTGTGGAGGACGCCGTTATGTGGGGGGATCTGTGGAGCCCGCCGTTATGTGGGGGGATCTGTGGAGGACGCCGTTATGTGGGGGGATCTGTGGAGGACGCCGTTATGTGGGGGATCTGTGGAGGACGCCGTTATGTGGGGGGATCTGTGGAGGACGCCGTTATGTGGGGGATCTGTGGAGGACGCCGTTATGTGGGGGATCTGTGGAGGACGCCGTTATGTGGGGGATCTGTGGAGGACGCCGTTATGTGGGGGATCTGTGGAGGACGCCGTTATGGGGGGGATCTGTGGAGGACGCCGTTATGGGGGGGATCTGTGGAGGACAGTGTTATGGGGGGGATCTGTGGAGGACAGTGTTATGGGGGGGATCTGTGGAGGACAGTGTTATGGGGGGGATCTGTGGAGGACAGTGTTATGGGGGGGATCTGTGGAGGACAGTGTTATGGGGGGGATCTGTGGAGGACAGTGTTATGGGGGGGATCTGTGGAGGACAGTGTTATGGAGGGGCTCTGTGGAGGACAGTGTTATGGAGGGGCTCTGTGGAGGACAGTGTTATGGGGGGGATCTGTGGAGGACAGTGTTATGGGGGGGGATCTGTGGAGGACAGTGTTATGGGGGGGATCTGTGGAGGACAGTGTTATGGGGGGGGGGATCTGTGGAGGACAGTGTTATGGGGGGGATCTGTGGAGGACAGTGTTATGGGGGGATCTGTGGAGGACAGTGTTATGGGGGGGATCTGTGGAGGACAGTGTTATGGGGGGATCTGTGGATGGCACTGTTAAAGGGGATGTGTGCTATGACACATAGGGCCATAAGGGGGGCCAGCATAAGACACACATATAGCACCTTATGCTGGTCCCCCTCATGGCCCTATGTGTCCTAAACTGCACACATAACTGGCTTTGTGTGTAAAGTATTTTACTACTGTGTGAAACAAGCTCTCTCCTGCCGGCCCGCTCACTGCAGTGCATTCATAGTGAAAATAGTCGTGGCCTCACTGGGCCTGCGGTATACATTGAGAAGGCCACCTCACCGGTGTCTGCATTTTTTGCGGCCCCATAGAAATTAATCAGAATTTGATCTGCAGAAAAAATGTGGTTCAGATGTGGGGGAAAAAACAACAGTCGTGTTCATGAGACCTAGGGGCCATTTTACTGCAGAAAATCTGATGCAAGTTCATGAGTGACATATGGATTCTGCCACATACTTAAAGGGGCTGTCATCTCAGACAATGGGGGCATATAGCTAGGATATGCCATCATTGTCTGATAGGTGCGGGTCCCACCGGAGACGGCAAAGTCCCACGGCAAAGTCCCGGATGGCGCACTGTGCATGCTCGGCTGCCCTCCATTCATTTCTATGGGGTCGCCAAAAATAGCTGAGCTCTGTGTCTGTCTCACTTCAGAAAACGGCATTTATCATGTAGATCAGGGGTAGGCAACCTCCAGCACTCCAGCTGTTGTGAAACTACAATTCCCAGCATGCATAATTGCTCTGCTTTTCTAAGAACTCTCATAGAAAGGAATGGAGCATGCTGGGAATTGTAGTTTCACAACAGCTGAAGTGCCGAAAGTTGCTGATCCCGGATGTAGATAAAGTTAATACAAGGCACTTACTAATGTGATTTTCCATAATGCCTCCTTTGCTCACTAGATGCATTTTTCCATCACATTATACACGGCTTGTATCCAGGCGTTACGACCACTGCTGCAACTCAAATACGAGGTGCCTGGGACACAAGGTGCTGTGTACAGTCGTGGCCAAAAGTTTTGAGAATTACATAAATATAGGAAATTGGAAAAGTTGCTGCTTAAGTTTTTATAATAGCAATTTGCATATACTCCAGAATGTTATGAAGAGTGATCAGATGAATTGCATAGTCTTTCTTTGCCATGAAAATTAACTTAATCCCCAAAAAACCTTTCCACTGCATTTCATTGCTGTCATTAACCAGCTCTGGACCGCCGCACGCAGGATTGCGTCCTGGCGGCGGCCCTGTTATTCCTCCTAGATGCACCAGCACATCATCTCGCGAGACGCAAGATTTCGGGCAGAGGCGGCCCGCACATGCGCAGTGCGGGCCGGGAATCGTTACATGAGTTCGTCACCAGCCTGCCAGCCAATGATCAGCGCTGGCAGGTTGGTGACTTTTAAAAAAATCGAATCAGAAGCCATTTAACACCTTATATTTATAAATATAATGTGTTAAATGGCTTCTGTGCTCCTCTGCTGGTCCTTTTCGTCGGTTGGTCCCAGCAGAGGAGCACACATCACAATGAGTACACCAAACACTACACTTAGCCCCCAGATCACCCCCCCATCACCCCAATTAACCCCTGTCAATCACTAGTGAAAGGGAAAAAAGTATTGACGGTTAGGTTTTAGGTTAGTTTAGGCCCCTTTGGTAGGTAGTTAGCTTCAGTTAGCGCCCAGCCCACACGGGCGTGTCCGGATTAGGTCCGTATGCGTCCCGGTGTATTGCGGCAAACCCGCTCGATTAGGTACGCAATTGAAGTCAGTTTTGACTGCGATTGCGTTCAGATGTTCAATTTTTATCGCGCGGGTGCAATGTGTTTTGCACGCACGTGATAAAAAACCGACTGTGGTACCCAGACCCGAATTTATAACATGGTTATAAGGGAAAATAATAGCATTCTAAATACAAAATGCTTAGTAGGTGATCAATTGAGGGTTAAAAATAAAAATTAACTCACCTTCTCCTCTTGATCGCGTAGTTCCCGGTCTCTTCTTTAATGATGAATTACCGGCTAGGACCTGTGGTGACGTCAGATCATGATTGGAGCATGTGATCTGACGTCACCACAGGTCCTAGCCGGTAATTCATCATTAAAGAAGTAAAGAAGAGACCGGGAACTACAAGATCAAGAGGAGAAGGTAAGTTAATTTTTTTTAACCCTCAATTGATCACCTACTAAGCATTCTGAATTCTATAATTTTTCCCTTATAACCATGTTATAAGGGAAAATAATACAGTGAATAGTTTTGATATTTTTTATCAATCGCAGCGGCTTCTGGTACTTCGCTAGCCTCCCATTTGTAAGACAGGCTTGCTTTTTTTCTTGGGAATACCCCCTGAATTTAGTTGACCAAATGGCAAGTAAGGGGTATTCTTCTGAAGAGGCCTAAAGGCTTCTGACCCAGTCGGATGAGGAATGGGAACCCTCATCTGACTAATCCAGCAGGTCAAAATACGAACCCAAAGTTCGGACGATGAGGTTGAGGTCCCTGATACCACCAGGCGTACCCGGCCCCGTGTTGCTAGACCACAGGTTGCGCAGGATCCGCTTCAAGGGCAGCAGAGTGGGGCTGGCGCTGTCGGATTACGTGGTGAGGCATACACCAGCAGTGAAGCCCATCCTGGATCTAGTACCAGCACTGCCATACAACATGGTGAAGTGGCGAGCACCAGAAGGGCAGTTGAAGCTGGTACGGTGGCACGTGCAGTAGTTCCCCCGTCGCAGCCACCGCACAGACTGGCCCGTAGAGTCCCTGGGGTGCTGGCAAACCCTGATTGGCAGCCCCCAACTTCAGCCGCACCAGTAGTTCCCCCTTTCACCGCCAAGTCTGGAGTTCCGGTCGAGACAGCTCAGATCAGTTTGGCACTGGGATTTTTTGAGCTGTTCTTGAATGCGGAGCTCTTGGACTTAGTCGTGGCAGAAACAAATCGGTATGCCACTCAATTTATAGCCGCCAACCCGGGAAGCTTTTATGCCCAGTCTTTCCGGTGGAAACCCGTCCAAGTTTCCGAATTTAAAACTTTTCTGGGCCTTCTCCTCAACATGGGCCTGACAAAAAAAGCATGAATTGCGGTCATATTGGTCCACAAACCCAATTCATCACATGGCCATGTTCTCTACTGCCATGTCCAGGACACGATTTGAGACCATCCTGCGTTTCCTGCACTTTAGTGACAACAGCACCTCTCGTCCCAGAGGCCACCCAGCTTTTGACCGGCTCCACAAAATTCGGCCCCTCATAGACCACTTTAACACCAAATTTGCAGATTTGTATACCCCTGAGCAAAACATCTACATAGACGAGTCCCTAATACATTTTACCGGGCACCTTGGCTTCAAACAATACATCCCAAGCAAGCGCGCGTTATGGGGTCAAATTGTATAAGCTCTGTGAAAGGGGCACAGGCTATACACACAAATTTCAAGTCTATGAGGGTAAAGATCAGACCCTTAAGCCGGTCGGTTGCCCTGACTACCTGGGGAGCAGTAGGAAGACAGTCTGGGACTTGGTGTCACCCTTATTTGGCAAGGGGTACCATCTTTATGTGGACAATTTTTACACAAGTGTGCCCCTCTTCAGGCATTTGTTTTTAGAACAGATTGGCTGCTGTGGCACCGCGCGACCTAGTCGCCGGGGCTTCCCCCAACGGCTCGTTACCACCCGTCTTGCAAGGGGGGAGAGGGCTGCCTTGTGTAACAAAGAACTGCTTGCGGTGAAATGGAGAGACAAGCTTGACGTTTTCATGCTCTCCTCCATTCACGCAGACCCAACAATCGAAATTGAACGTGCAACTTGAGTCATTGAAAAGCCCCTCTGTGTCCACAACTATAATTCGCTCATGGGAGGGGTGGACTTCAATGACCAGATGTTGGCTCCCTATTTACTTTCCTGCAGGACCAGACGCTGGTATAAGGTGTCTGTATATTTAATTCAATTGGCTCTGTATAATAGTTTTGTTCTCTACAGTAAGGCTGGGAGAACAAGATCCTTCCTCAAATTTCAGGAAGAGATCATCGAGAACCTCCTGTATCCAGGAGGTTCCGTGGCCCCAACTAACAGTGTAGTTAGCCGTCTACACGAGCAACATTTCCCCAATGTCGTTGCTGGTACCTCAAACCAACTACCACCCCGAAAAAAAATGTTGTGTCTGTAGCAGGAGTGGAATAAGGCGTGACACCCGCTATTTCTGTCCTGACCATTTTCCGGAAGTACCACACACAGGTACACTATTAGCATAGGGATTGCGTCACACAGGACAGACACACAGGGCTCTTAGGGCCCTTTCACTCACAGCTGCTGCAAACCTCTCCTTTCACCTGGGACAAAGTGCATAATGTACTTCGCCACATCTCTGGGCGATTTCCGCTTTGCACATTGTCCCATGGGGAAGGAGAGGTTTGTCCTATAAAGGTAAAAAAAAATCACTAAAAAAAAAAAAGCACCGGTAAGCAAAAAAGTTAATGTTCTGTTCCAAAAGTTTAATAAAGTTTATAAAAGTTAATGTTCTGTTCAAATGTTATATAAAGTTAATGTTGATAAATTTATTGCGTTGCGGCCTTTTTTTGTTTTTGTTTTACCTTCTAGGTGGACCAACCGATGAACCATCTGCAGCACTGATGTGCATTCTGACAGAAGCATTGCGCTGCTGTCAGATTACACAAAAGTCGGTGTATGCGGCGCTGCAAGACGAGATTTCTCCTCTGCAGTAAAAAAGATACGTTTGCCGAAGCTTATGAGCTGAGGGGCGGTGTTCATATGCTTTGGCAAACACTTATATATATATATATATATATATATATATATATAGAGACGAAAAAAGTCGGACTGCACTCCAAAATGATGGTGAAATAAAGTGTTTTAATCACCCATAATATGGCAACTTGCGACGTTTCGGCTCACAAGAGCCTTCCTCAAGCTTGAGGAAGGCTCTTGTGAGCCGAAACGTCGCAAGTTGCCATATTATGGGTGATTAAAACACTTTATTTCACCATCATTTTGGAGTGCAGTCCGACTTTTTTCGTCTCTACAAATCTTGGGTACAGCCGTTGCCCTCTGCTGGACTTTGCACCCGCAACCCGGTTGGTGCTCCCGCTGGACTTTTTCTTCTTTTATATATATATATATATATATATATATATATATATATATATATATAAAAAAAAAAAAAAAAATCCCGGCAATGATTTATTCATCCACATCGATTGATGTGAATGGAGAAATCAGGTTTGCAGGGCATACGAGCTGAGTGGGTTTGGATGTTGGGCGGAGCTCCTATGTCCTGGCAGATGCCTTTCCCCTCTTTTTATTTTTTTGCCAGAGATTTTTTCATCCACATTAATCGATGCGAATGAAGAAATCTGTGCCGTTCATTTTTTCTTTCAGCCCAGAGGCTGAACGGAAAAAAATAAATATCTCATTACCCATATGCTCAATATAAGGAGAATAGCGGAAACTCCTAATGCTGGCCATACATGTAATGATTGCAGAGACCCTCAAATGCCAGGGCAGTACAAACACCCCACAAATGACCCCATTTTGGAAAGAAGACACCCCAAGGTATTCGCTGAGGGGCATATTGAGTCCATGAAAGATTGACCTTTTTGTCCCAAGTTAGCAGAAAGGGAGACTTTGTGAGAAAAAAAAAAACTAAAAATATCTATTTCCGCTAACTTGTGCCAAAAAAAGAAAATCTTCTATGAACTCGCCATGCCCCTCATGGAATACCTTGGCGTGTCTTCTTTCCAAAATGGGGTCACATGTGGGGTATTTATACTGCCCTGGCATTTTAGGGGCCCTAATGTTTGCCCTAATGTAAAAACACACCCCAAAACACATTGCCCTACTGAGTACGGCGATACCACACGTGTGACACTTTTTTGCAGCCTAGGTGGGCAAAGGGGCCCAAATTCTAAAGAGCACCTTTAGGATTTCACATGGCATTTTTTATACATTTGGATTTCAAACTACTTCTCACGCATTAGGGCCCCTAAAATGCCAGGGCAGCATAAATACCCCACAAGTGACCCCATTTTGGAAAGAAGACACCCCAATGTATTTCGTGAGGGGCATGGAGAGTTCATGTAAAAAAAAAAAAATTGTCACAAGTTAGTGGAATATGAGACTTTGTAAGAAAAAAATAATATAAAAATAAAAATTATTTTCCGCTAACTTGTGACAAAAAATAAAAACTTCTATGAACTCACTATGCCCATCAGCGAATACCTTAGGGTGTCTACTTTCTGAAATGGGGTCATTTGTGGGGTGTTTCTACTGTCTGGGCATTGTAGAACCTCAGGAAACATGACAGGTGCTCAGAAAGTCAGAGCTGCTTCAAAATGCGGAAATTCACATTTTTGTACCATAGTTTGTAAACGCTATAACTTTTGCGCAAACCAATACACTTATTGCATTTTTTTTTTATCAAAGACATGTAGAATAAATTTAGAGAAAAATTTATATAGAAATGTAGATTTAAAAAAAATTTACAACTGAAAGTGAAAAATGTCATTTTTTTGCAAAAAATTTGGTAAATTTCGATTAATAACAAAAAACTAAAAAATGTCAGTAGCAATGAAATACCACCAAATTAAAGCGCTATTAGTGAGAAGAAAAGGAGGTAAAATTAATTTGGGTGGTAAGTTGTATGACCGAGCAATAAACCATGAAAATAGTGTAGTGCAGAATTGTAAAAAGTGGTCTGGTCATTAAGGGGGTTTAAACTAGGGGAGCTGAGGTGGTTACAGGACCTGCTGAGATCATTTCAGTAATCGTCTTGTTAACTCAGCTGAGCATGTTGACGAGCACAAGGCTGGAGATCATTATGTCAGGCTGATTGGGTTAAAATGGCAGACTTGACCTGTTAAAAGGAGGGTGATGCTTGAAATCATTGTTCTTCCATTGTTAACCATGGTGACCTGCAAAGAAACGCGTGCAGCCATCATTGCGTTGCATAAAAATGGCTTCACAGGCAAGGATATTGTGGCTACTAAGATTGCACCTCAATCAACAATTTATAGGATCATCAAGAACTTCAAGGAAAGAGGTTCAATTCTTGTTAAGAAGGCTTCAGGGCGTTCAAGAAAGTCCAGCAAGCGCCAGGATCGTCTCCTAAAGAGGATTCAGCTGCGGGATCGGAGTGTCACCAGTGCAGAGCTTGCTCAGGAATGGCAGCAGTCAGGTGTGAGCGCATATGCACGCACAGTGAGGCGAAGACTTTTGGAAGATGGCCTGGTGTCAAGAAGGGCAGCAAAGAAGCCACTTCTCTCCAAAAAAACCCATCAAGGACAGATTGATCTTCTGCAGAAAATATGGGGCATCAGGAAAAAGGCTTGTCCGGAGAAGTAAAGGTGAGCGCTACCATCAGTCCTGTGTCATGCCAACAGTAAAGCATCCTGAGACCATTCATGTGTGGGGTTGCTTCTCATCCAAGGGAGTGGGCTCACTCACAATTTTGCCCAAAAACACAGCCATGAATAAAGAATGGTACCAAAACACCCTCCAACAGCAACTTCTTCCAACAATCCAACAACAGTTTGGTGAAGTTTGGTGAAGAACAATGCATTTCCCAGCACGATGGAGCACCGTGCCATAAGGCAAAGTGATAACTAAGTGGCTCGGGGACCAAAACGTTGACATTTTGGGTCCATGGCCTGGAAACTCCCCAGATCTTAATCTCATTGAGAACTTGTGGTCAATTCTCAAGAGGCGGGTGGACAAACAAAAGCCCACTAATTCTGACAAACTCCAAAAAGTGATTATGAAAGAATGGGTTGCTATCAGTCAGGAATTGGCCCAGAAGTTGATTGAGAGCATGCCCAGTCGAATTGCAGAGGTCCTGAAAAAGAAGGGCCAACACTGCAAATACTGACTCTTTGCATAAATGTCATGTAATTGTCGATAAAAGCCTTTGAAACGTATGAAGTGCGTGTAATTATATTTCACTACATCACAGAAACAACTGAAACAAAGATCTAAAAGCAGTTTAGCAGCAAACTTTGTGAAAACTAATATTTGTGTCATTCTCAAAACTTTTGGCCACGACTGTACACGTGCCTATGTGCGCTCCTGAGGTCCCAGCCAGAGAGGCCGATGCTTTTTTCCTATAGTGTGCAAGCACGACCACTGCTGATGGATTGAAGGGTGGTCGTAACCCCTGGATATACAAGCAGTGTATAATGTGATGGAAAAATGATTCCAGCCAGCAAAGGAGGCAATATGGACAATCACAATACATTAGTAAGTGCCTTGTATTCACTTTCTCTACATGATAAATGCTATTTGCTGAAGTCAAAAGTGTGAAATATACAAGTCACTTTCTGTGTGGATTTTATTTATTTTTTTACACAGCCCATGGTTAAGATTTGGTTGACGCTCAGTCACATTGCGCTACTGTAAAACGCTGAGGACTATTCATCAGCGGGTAGTTCTTTACTCCCAGTGTGGACATGATCTAACCAAGGGATCTGCAACCTCCAGCTGTTCTGAAACTACAAGTCCCAGAATCCTCCTTTCACTTCAAGAACAAACGGTTAAGTGTGCATGCTGGAAGTTGTAGTTTCACAGCAGCTGGACTGATCTAACCAATCCCTGAAGATTGGGGCGCAGCTGACGTAAAAAGGGCCACGTGGAACGGCCGTTAACAATGCAGATCGACTAAACAGTGTGGACCGGCTGCGGCGCGCACAGTCACGCAGTACTCAGCGGTCACGTCGCCCCCTCACAGACGCGCACCATATACTGGAGCAATGTAGGTCTGCGCCATACAGTTCATATATCCATGAGGAGATCTAGAAATCTCCACTAACAGGTCATAGGCGGCAGCACTGCGGTCCTGGGTTCGAGCCCCGCCAAGGACAAGTCTGTATGGCCTGCATTCATGTGTGAGCTGTGCAGCACCCAGTAGAAGGCTCTGGTTTCCCTGCTGTATGTTATAGGTGTGGTACAAAAAAAGTTGATAGAAATTTCTAGTAAGAAGAGGCTGAAGTGGACGGAATGCACTGCGCGCCTCACACACTCCTAGCCCCGAGCAATGCTCCACCGCTCACCTGGGACAGCCATGGAACCGGGCAGACTTTATCGGTACACCTAGCGCCCCTGAAGGAACTTCCCGCTAACGACGTTGCTGCAGGAACTAAACACACTTGTCCTCAGTTTCCGGGAGACTAGTTTAGACTGTGCACAGTGGACAGTTCCACGAAATAGAGGGATATCTATTGTGGAATAAGCTTGTATTGCTATGTTCAGCCTTGGCTACTGTCCTGCATGTTTTCTTATTTAAGCAAAGTGCATGTAGCTGATTTGTGAATTAGCCTCTGTATTGCGCGCTGACGTAAATAAGCGTTAGTTAGGACCCCCCCCCTATTCTTTTTTCCCCAATAGTGGTACGTTCCGGAGTGTCAGGCTGCACGCGGTAGTTTGTTTTGAAGGAGCTGGGAGAAAATGAGTAACGTCTACATCCAGGAGCCGCCCACTAACGGCAAGGTGAGGGGAGTACCGGGGCAGACCATGTGGGAAGAGAGGGGGTGCATGGTGTAGAGGGAGGTTTACTAACGCAATTTTCCCAATTTAAAGTGGCCAGTTTGGAAACCCCTGTGCATCTTAGGAGGTCCCCAAAATAGGTCGGTCTCAGGGAATCTCACTGGGGACATGGCTGATGTAGGTATCTGGTGACGCTGCAGGATAATTGCACGACATGCTGATGGAAATCCTCCGCCAGGGCTTGTGATGAACCGGGATTTTGCCTCCAGAGCTGTTCCTATATGCACTTTGGTATATTGAAAACGTAATCAAGGAGACCAGTCTTATTGCCATCTATGCTTTAGTTCACCCCCCCCCCCCCCAAAAAAAAATAATAATATGCAAATTACCCTGATAAGGAGCTCAGGGAGCTGTCCCTATCGCCGTTGGGGCCCCCGCTGCGCCCCTTCTCCTGAAGCCCAGCACCGCCTCGCATACAAAGGTTTCACTCCGTCCAGCGCCGACGTCACTGACCCAAAGCACTGTAATTCTGCGCACTGATACCGCACGTTCGCGCTCGCGCTGCCTTCATTCCCTGTTCCGGGCGCAGCCTCAGGGATTGAAGCGTGCATGGCCCAACTGGAGTACCGTATCAGTGTGCATGGGCAAGGGGCGGCTGGGCTCCAACGGCGATAGCGATAGCTCCTTAGGCTTCTTTCACGTTAGCGTTAGGTTTGTCCGGCAGCAGGGCCGTAGCTATAGGGGAAGCGGCTGCTTTGGGGCCCTGACCCAAAAGGGGCCCATCCAGGAGGAGGAGGAGGACTAAAATAATTTGTCAGTGCCCCCTCAACAGTTTTACACAATGAAATAATATACAGTGGCAGAATAGACAGTGTAGGAAACGGATGGAACAGCTGGCCACAGGAATGGCGGCGGCATGAAAGGAAGGTGTTGTGAAAAAATTACTGGGGGATGGGGGGCCATTCAAAAATTTGCTGTGGGGCCCAGTCTTTTCTAGCTACGCCAATATCCGGCAGGGGAACAGCCTGCCAGATTCATACTAACGCTTGCACATGTGTGCTGCCGGAAGTCCGGCCCAGCCCCATTCACTATAGTGGGGACGGGCTGGAGGTCCCAGTGTAGCACGGCAAATAGGCCGAGAGGCGGCCGGACAAATGCCACAGCATTGTATCCGGATTGCACTTGTGAAGAATACCAATCTATGTCTCCTAGAATCCATCAGTGAAAAACGCATTGCTTTCGGATATTTTCCGTCTTTCACACGAGCCCCATTCATTTCTATGCAGCCAGAGCTGAGTGAAAAGTGCAAAATATAGAACATGCTGCGAATTTTCCTGAACACAAAGATTCTACGCGGAAAACAACGCCCATCTTGCACAGTCCCATTGAAATGAATGAGTCAGGATTCAGTCCGGATGCTCTGCGTTCACTACACGCATCGCATCTGGATGGAAAACTCGCTCGTATGATAGAGGCCTAATTACAGGAGACTAAAGGCCCCTTTACACAGGCCAACAATCCGAGCAATGATCAGGAACGAGTCTTCCTAGAAACGCTCGTTCCCGATAGTTGACCTGAGTAAAGGTGTCACCGATAATAATCGAGCAAACACTCCTTTATCGGGTAGAAGCATCGTTGGAACAACACCTAAATCATATACGTATATGGAACCATTCATTTCAATGGTTCCGCAAAAACTCCGTATGCATTCCGTTTCCCCGTTCCATTGAAAGATAGAACATGTCTTATTATTGCCCGCAAATCGCGTTCCGTGGCTCCATTCAAGTCAATGGGTCCGCAAAAATAACGGAATACATACGGAAATGCATCCGTATGTCTTCCGTATCAGTTCCGTTTTTGCGGAACGATCTATTGAAAATGTTATGCTCAGCCCAATTTTTTCTATGTAATTACTGTATACTGTATATGCCATATGGAAAAACGGAACGGAAACACAACGGAAACAAAATAAACGGAACAACGGATCTGTGAAAAACGGACTGCAAAACACTGAAATAGCCCTACGGTAGTGTGAAAGAGGCCTAAAGAAAAACCAGCTGCCTAGAGTCAATGGGGGTCATTTACAAAGACAAGCTATTTATGCCAGCATTTTACTCCACTTTTGCGCTGGATTTGCTGGTGAAAGATGCATCTAAATTAGGGCTCATTCACATGAACGTATTTTCTTTCCATGTGTTCCATTTTGTTTTTTTCTGCGGACCGTATGTAGGACCATTCATTTCAATGGGTCCTCAAAAAAAACTGAAGTTACTCTGTGTGCATTCCATTTCTGTATGTCCGTATTTCCGTTCCGCAAAAAATGGAACATGTCCTATTATTGTCCACATTACGGACAAGTATAGGACTGTTCTATGAAGAGCCAGCTGTTCCATTCCGCAAAATACGGAAGGCACACGTATGTTGGGCAGACTAGATGGGCTAAATGGTTCTTATCTGCTGACACATTCTATGTTTTGTGGATCCATTTTTTGCGGACTGCAAAACACATATGGGTGTGTGCATGAGCCCTTATAACAAGGCGTGTGCCTCCTCATAAACTTGGCGCACCTTCATCAGTTGTGCCTGGAGAAAAAAAATAGTCCCTAGCTGAAGTATTTTTATTTTTTTTTGGCAGCATTTACACTAGGCGTAATTGTTGGTAAATTTGTTGAGGATGAAGTCCCGAACACGGCGCAAAAACCTGTGTGACATAAAATAGCAAAAAGATGGTTGCGCAACATTTTTACACCAAAAACTGGTTTGTAAATGACAAGCGATCATTCGTTTCCATGTAGCTCTCACCTCCTCTGATGGAAAATTAAGTAATCGTTCCGGATAATTGCCTAATGTGTGTAATCATGTAAAGCGGCCTTATAGGGGTTGTTTCATCTTGGACGTTGGGGGCATATTGCTAGGATGTGCCGCCAATCTCTGACAGCTGTGGGTCCCACCTCTGGGATCGGCAGCTATCCTTACGACAGAGCACGCACCGTGGATGCACAGCCTTCCTCCAATAATTTCTATGGGAGAGTCGAAAATAGCCGAACGATGGCTCAGATATCTCCATCAACACCATAGAAGTGAATATGCGCATGGTGGGAGGTGGGATGCGCATCTGTCAGACAATTTCCAAGATGAAACAACCCCTTTAACGCTCCAGTACCTCTGTGGGTACTGAGTTACAGTATTCAAACTATGATAATATTGTAGCGTTCATTTGCAAGTGACCAAGACTGACATGACTAGTCAGTGGACCATGGGTGAAGGTCATCTCCTCCAGATCCCCACGTTTTATCATGCTTCAGAATCTCATGACTGATCCAACCAAAACATACCCCCTAGAATGCGTCGTGACTCGGATGGCTGCCTTTTTTTTATCATTAGAGGTTAAAAAACTTTCCACAATACTTCCTGTTTTCTAGGTTTTACTGAAAACAACAGCTGGAGAGATTGACATTGAATTATGGTCCAAAGAGACCCCCAAAGCTTGTCGAAACTTTATTCAACTTTGTTTAGAAGGTAAGAAATATGTGAGTATGTGTAATGTATCTCCTTCGCTCAAGCAGTCAGAGTTTATTAGAAATCGTATCAGTAATCGGAATATGGTTCCTTACAGTGCGGTGTTACTTCTGTAAACCTGAAAGGGAGTCTGTCACCAGGAAATTCACTGCCTTGTAGGTCTAGCTCAGCTGAATGGAATGATTTGGGATGAGCGATAACTTATGGTCGGTGGTAGCGGTATCCATAACGGTATTCTTAGATAACCCGAACCCTGTACGTCGAACTTGAAAACACAGGTTTGCTCAAGGCTAGTAATGATACCTTTCACTTATCGATCTGTTGCTTCATTCTGGAGAAAAAAAGGACTATAAGGCTCCATTCACACGTCCCCACGGATCAGCAAAACACGGACACCGGCAATGTGCGTTCTGCATTTTCTGAGGATCAGGGATTACATGTGGGGATGTATCTGGAAAGCAGGTCAGAGATGTAAGGAATTCGCTGGGTAGTAGGGATCCAGTGACGGGATTGGCAGAGGGGGGAAGCAGAGGAGAGAGGTGGATTAACCAGGCAGCGGAGTTGAGAATAGATTGGAGGGGAGCGAGAGTGCTGGATGGGAGACCACACTGGAGGCTGTTGCAGTAGTCCAGGTGGGAGATGATGAGGGCATGCACTAGTATTCTAGTTGACTCGGGGGTGAGTTCTTTATTTTTCATATACACATTCTCCACAGAGGGATACAGTTGTACAGGTAGCGGTCACAGAGGTGCGGAATCCCTTGCAATGTTTCAAAGACATTCCCCCTTACTAATGTGTAATGATGAGAGTTTGACATGGGTTTAAATACCTGATCACCTTGCAAATCCCTCAATAAACAATATATATCTAAAACTTTAAAGCGGTTCTCCTCAGGATAGGCCATCAATACTACTCCTGAGACCCACACCAATAGGGCCAGGCCAGACTCTTCCTGGGCGAAGTGACGCCGCTGTACATTGGTCGCATCTTAGCCCTATTCAGTTCAATGGGGCTGAGCTGCTATAGTGTGTACGGAACTGTGCTTGGAAACCGCAGGGGCTTCCTGAAACAGCTGATTAGTGGGGATGTCGGGACTCAGACCCCCGCCGATGTGATAATGAGGACTTAGGCTACATGCACCCGACCGTTGTGCGTTTTGCGGTCTGCAAACCGCGGATCAGCAAAACACTGTGGAAAGCACGGACAGCCTGCCTGTCCGCAAAGCGTGGACGATAATAGGACAGGTTATGTTTTTTTTTTTTTTTTTTTTTGCGGACCATGGAACGGAGCAACGGATGCGGACAGCACAGGGAAGTTAATGGGTCCGCATCCGATCCGCCCAAACTGCGGCTCGGATGCGCACCAAAACAACGGCCGTGTGCATGAGGCCTTATCCTGAGGATAAGGTGTGTATGACTTTTTGATCACTTCTTGTTCAATTTTTAGGGTAGATGAAGAGATAAAAAATGGTGAATCAGCCATTTGGCCTTTTTTTCTGTTATGCCATTCGCCATATTTGCCATATTTTAATAGTATGGCCACTGATGCTAAGATGTTTATTTGTTTTTATTTAAATTTTATTTTTTATGATTTGAATTTTAATATTTTTAAAACTTTGACTATAAGAAGCAATCATTAAATTGCTTCTGCAATGGATTGCATTGAATTGGTGTTTCTATGTTATTGCTGTCACCTGCAGGGCTCCATCATAGGAACGGCAACTCTGAAAGCCCTGGTTTCTTCAGCGAGTCCAGGGTTTTAATTTCAACCCACGGCTCCCCCAATCACTGCACAGGTAATCCGGTCCAGCCCTGGTAGTGCTCGCTCTCGGATGTTTCACCTCTCAGATGCCATGGTCATGTTTGACAACGACATTGGTGGGGTTAAATGTCTGCAATCGGTGTTATCGCCGGTCGTAAACATTAGCCTTGGGTTTCGATTTGACACAGCAGGCACCCCGCACCTATGGCGCTTGCTCTGCTTTCTAGCGGGTGCCATCTTTGAAGTCCCTAATGCCAACATAAATAGTTGTGAGGTGGTAGGATACAGATTAACCCCTTTGCTACCAGCGCCGTACATGTGCGGTGCTGGTGGGGTAAACATGGTGCCCACGTGCAGCGGACACCATAGCAGACTGGTCTCTGCTGTTTCAAACACCAGAGGCCCGCGAACATTACAGCCTTTAAATACAGTGTTCATGTCTAAAGGGTGAAAAACTGAAAAACGTGCGTTTCCGGGTTGAGACTGGCATTCCTGTGAGGCAATCGAGAAATAATAATAGTCTTTAAAGGGTTTCTACCACTTCAGTTTGACCAAATTAGCTTTCAGACACTAGCGATCTGCTAGTGTCTGATCTCCATAACCATGAAATTCTTAGAGCTTTGTGTGGAGCCGTTTCATTAAAAAACTAATTCTTTTATTCCTATGCAAATGAGCCTCTAGGTGCTATGGGGGCGTCTTTTCAGCACCTAGAGGTTCGGTCTAGTCACACTGTATGCCCGCCCATCTCGTCTTGACTGCCTGCCTCCATCACAGTCATCGGACGAATTCACGCGCCTGCACCGTTCACTTCTGTCTTCGGCACAGGCGCAGTGAGTGAAGGCCGCTCTCCTGATGCCGGCTTCCTCACTGTGACGTAGTCTGCGCAGGCGCAGTGAGGAATCCGGCACAAGGAGCGTATCATTTACTCACTGCGCCTGTGCCGAAGACAGAAGTGAACGGCGCAGGCGCGTGAATTCGTCCGATGGCTGTGATGGAGGCAGGCATTCAAGACGAGATGGGCGGGCATACAGTGTGAGTAGACAGAGCCTCTAGGTGCCGAAAAGACGCCCCCATAGCACCTAGAGGCTCATTTGCATAGGAATAAAAGTTAGTTTTTACTGAAACGGCTCCACACAAAGGTCTAAGAATTGCATGGTTATGGAGATCAGACACTAGCAGATCGCTAGTGTCTGAAAGCTAATTTGGTCAAACTGACGTGGTAGAAACCCTTCAAAGGGAACCTGTCACCGGGATTTTGTGTATAGAGCTGAGGACATGGGTTGCTAGATGGGTTTCTAGATGGCCGCTAGCACATCCGCAATATCCAGTCCCCATAGCTCTGTGTGCTTTTATTGTGTATAAAAAACAATTTGATACATATGCAAGTTAACCTGAGATGAGTCCTGTACGTGACTCATCTCAGGGACAGGACTCATCTCAGGTTCATTTGCATATGTATCAAATCATTTTTTTTTTACACAATAAAAGCACACAGAGCTATGGGGACTGGGTATTGCGGATTTGCTAGCGGCCATCTAGCAACCCATGTCCTCGGCTCTATACACACAATCCCTGTGACAGGTTCCCTGTAAGTCTCTCTGAAGAGACCCAGGATATTAGAGCTGCAGTTCCTATGTTGGCCAGCAGGTAGGAGGCCAACGTAGGAGATCAGCCAATAGAGAATTACTATACTCCTTATGGGAGTATAGTAATATTCTCTGAAAAACAAAGTAGTAGACATTGTAGCCTCCTAGAGCGGCTATTAAAAAAAAAAAAAAAAAATCTAAAAATTTTATTCACCCCTGTTCCTTAGAATAAAAAAAAAAAATAATAGGAAAAAATAAACATCATGGGCATCACTGCGTCCGGTGAATGTGAAAATGGCCGATTTGCCAATTTTTCATCACTTCTCTTACTGCAAAATTATGATCAAAATGACACACACACACACTCTAAAATGGTATCAATAAAAACCACAGATCATACAGGAAAAAATGAGCTCACACAGCTCAGTAGAGATTACTATAAAATGGGGGTTAGAATATGGTATTATAAAAATATATATATATATATATAAATAAGGGTTTCTGTTAGCAGAAAAATGGTTATTAAAGGGATTCTGTCACCTCCCCTCAGCCAAAAAACGATTTAAAAGCAGCCATGCAGCACAGCTTACCTGGATTAAGCTGTGCTGTTTAATCTTGAAATCCGTCCAGCAGTTACTTTAAAAAACGACTTTGATCAATAAGGAAATGCGTCCTGAAGGTGCCCAGAGGGGCGTTTTTTTCTTCCTAGTGAGCCCAGTACCGCCCCTCTTTCAGTGCCCAGCCAGCCTTCCTTGTATTTTCTAACTGCCGCCCCCAGCCTGCCACAGCCTCTCCTGCCTCTCCTCCCCCTCCCTCACGCCGAACGAAGTCTCGCACAGGCGCAGTACCCACTGAGGGCTGCGCCTGTGCGATCATCAGGAGACTGAGGGCGGCAGCTTCATCTTCGTCACTGGGCATGCGCCGAGCCCAGTGACGTCCGATGCTCTCTCTTCCCTGCTGACTGAGGGAAGAGCGAGCATCGGACGTCACTGGGCTCGGCGCATGCCCAGTGACGAAGATGAAGCTGCCGCCCTCAGTCTCCTGATGATCGCACAGGCGCAGCCCTCAGTGGGTACTGCGCCTGTGCGAGACTTCGTTCGGCGTGAGGGAGTGGGAGGAGAGGCAGGAGAGGCTGTGGCAGGCTGGGGGCGGCAGTTAGAAATACAAGGAAGGCGGCTGGGCACTGAAAGAGGGCGGTACTGGGCTCACTAGGAAGAAAAAAACGCCCCTCTGGGCACCTTCAGGGACGCATTTCCTTATTGATCAAGTCGTTTTTAAAGTAACTGCTGGACGGATTTCAAAGATTAAACAGCACAGCTTAATCAGGTAAGCTGTGCTGCATGGCTGCTTTTAAATCGTTTTTGGCTGAGGGGAGGTGACAGAATCCCTTTAAGCTGGCTGACATTAGTGATGTGCTATTGTCAGCTGAACATAACTATATTAGTGCCACCTCGCTGCGTTCCGCCGTTATTGAGAGAAAAAAATAACTTTTATAATATGCAAATGAGCCTCTAGCTGTGAGGGGTTGCGTTGATCCTGCTCCTAGAGGCTCCGTCCTCTCTGCAAACGGATATCATTTTTAGACTGATGCGGATCCGTCTGACAAATGCATTGAAATTCTGGAACCGTCTCTCCGGTGTCATCCAGAAAAACGGATCCGGTATTAATTTTTTTTCCCCCGCATTTTTAAAGGTCTGCGCATGCGCAGACCAGGAAACCGGATCCAGTTTTCTGGAACACTTGGTACCGTATCCGGCATTAATACATTTCAATGGGAAATTTGGCCGGCCAAATACCGTAAAGGGACTGAACTGAAGACATCCTTTCCATTCAGAACGCATTAGGATAAAACTGAGGCGTTTTTTTCCGGTATTGAGCCCCTAGGACGGAACTCTATGCCGGAAAAGAATAACGCTAGTGTGAAAGTACCCTTAGTTTTTCAGTATTTAAACATATAAAACCTATACATATGTGTTAGTGTTGTAATCGTACTGACCCAGAGAATGACGGGCACGGGTCAGTTTTGCTGCATGGGGAACGCTGTAGGGACAAAACCTGTAAAACTGTGGAGGAATTGTGTTTTTGTTTTCCAATTCCACCCCATTTGGAATTTTCTTCCTGATTCCCAAATTTGCCATTTATTTGATCACCTATATATACTATTTGCTCACTACAATATGTACAACCAATCACATTAAAACTTGATTTCACAAGCACATCTCAGATGTTCCCCAATATAAAACTCAGAATGTATCTGCAGTCAGTCTGCATGGAGGTGATACTGCTGCATTAAAGGCCCAAGGAGTGGAAAGGGTTACCCCACCTGTCAGAGGGGCTGATCATAGAAGGAAGCTTCTTAAGGCCCCTTTCACACGAGTGAGTATTCCACGCGGGTTGAACGCATTGCACCCGCACTGAATCCTGACCCATTCATTTCTATGGGGCTGTTCACATGAGCGGTGATTTTCACGCATCACTTATGCGTTGCGTGAAAATCGCAGCATGCTCCTCTTTGTGCGTTGCGGTGCGATAATCCACGCAACGCATGCCCCATAGAAGTGAATGGGGTTGCGTGAAAATCGCAAGCATCCGCAAGCAAGTGCGGATGCGGTGCGATTTTCACGCATGGGTTCTAGGTGACAGTCTATTCACTGTATTATTTTTCCTTCTAACATGGTTATAAGGGAAAATAATAGCATTCTGACTACAGAATGCATAGTATAATAGTGCTGGAAGGGTTAAAAAAATAAAAGTTAACTCACCTTATCCTCTTGTTCGCGTAGTTCGTTCCCGGTCTGTTCTTTGCTAGCTGTGGGCTTGGGCTAAAGGACCTGTGGTGATGTCAGATCACATGCTCCATCACCCTGGTGATGGACCATGTGATTGGAGCATGTGATCTGACGTTACCACAGGTCATTAAGCCCACAGCTAGTAAAGAAGAGACCGGGAACTATGCGAACAAGAGGAGAAGGTGATTTAACTTTGTTATTTTTTTAACCCTTCCAGCACTATTATACTATGCATTCTGTAGTCAGAATGCTATTATTTTCCCTTATAACCATGTTATAAGGGAAAATAATACAATCTTGAGAACATCAATCCCAAGCCCGAACTTCTGTGAAAAGTTCGGGTTTGGGTACCAAACATGCGCGATTTTTCTCACGCGAGTGCAAAACTCATGACAATCTTTTGCACTCGCGCGGAAAAATCGGTCATTTTCCCGCAACGCACCCGCCTCTTATCCGGGCAAAAAACATGACGCCCGTGTGAAAGAGGCCTAACAGAGAAGCCTTTTGGATGTTTGAACTGGGAACCTGCTGGCGTACCGGTTTAAATAAAAACCATGATTTGACCCTGCAATAATATTAATCAATCTCTCGCACCAAATAAGGCTTTTTCTATCAATAGTTTTTTAGTAATTTTAATGGGATTTTTTGTTATGTTCATGTTTTCTTTCACTAGTTTCTATGTCTTTTAATCACCAGATGGTGTAATTCCTAGGGATTGGTGAAACAAAGGTATATAGGAAGTAGTACTTTTTGGTAACGTTAGTCATGAGTATGGACCGGCAATTCATGGTCCGAAACGCGTAGACCATTTACCTTGCATTTGTCTGGATTTTTATACCGCATGAAATAAAGATTCTCTTTTTTTATGGACCTGGACCCAAGTCTTCTTTCAGATTATCCACGGCTATGTCCAAGCCGATTCTGCGCTCCTTACAAGGGAAGCAGGTGAGAGCTACCTTTTTTTTTTTCTAAGTTCTTAATATTAAGTGGTAGCATGAGAAAGTACAACTTGTCCTGTAAAAAAAAACATATGTATACGTAAATGGAAAAATAAAAATGGTATGGCTCCAAGAAGACTGGGAAGAAAAATTTAAACGCAAAAACCTCTGGTATCCCAAGGGTTAAACAGCTTACCAAACTTACAATCTGTCCTCAACATATCCCAATATTTATTCACTGTTTTCTTAGTGCCGCATGTCTATATATTATATTTTTTTCTTCCTCACTTCTCTCAAATCTCTCCCATCAGTAAGGCCCACTTCAGACCCTGCAATCTCAATCAGTCTCCTGGGATACACTCGGTCAGTGAGCATCTTACATTATTTCTTTCTATTACTCTGCTACTAAGCATCACTTATAGCAATTTGCCTAGCTCGAGTAAACGGACCTTTGGTATCCCATGGAAGACCTGAGGTGCATGATGGCTAGAAAGCAACAGAAGGTTATTTCGGTCAGATGGCTTAGACAACAAGGAGGACAGAGCCTTATGTCTTATCCTGACATCAAGAAAATTGATGATTTTGGTGGGACAACCTTGAACATATGGGGCATATCACTACAACCGGCACCTATCCTTAGAATGGAGCTCGCAAAGTGGCGGATGGCGTACAGGGCATACGTGGCCATCCTCTATTCATTTCTAAGGGAGTGCTGAAAATAGCATAGCCTGCAACGTGTGTCAGGAACAAAGTCCTTTGCTGTAGGGGAGAGGGAGCTTTGTTGGGCCAACTGCGACCTATCCCCAGACTGGGGTGACACATCTCCAGCGGAGCTTCTGGATGGTAGTAACATGGAGGTCACTAGAGAGGCAGGGATTAGGGGGTGCGCAGGAGGAGTGTCACTCACCAGGCCTGCTGCAGTGTTTGTGTCTCCCTTCGGTGAGACTCTCTGCTGGATGACTGTGTGGCCGTTGCCGGGAGCAGAGGTTGTGGCTGCTCTAAGGCAGGGGACCTGCTGTAGAGCGGAAGGTGTAGCAGCGCCGACCTCGCGGCTTCCTGCTCCGCCGTCAGCGCCATCTTAGGTCCTGTGGTCGACAGTCTGGCTGAAAAATCGTGCTGGCCTCTCTGGTGGCTGGGACCACAGGAGTATGCATAGGCCGATGCATTTTTCTATAGTTTGCAAGCACGGCCACCACTGATGTACTGCAGGGTGTTCGTAACCATGGAAAGAAGCAGTGTAAAGCTACTTTCACACTGGCGTTTTGGCTTTCCGTTTGCGAGATCCGGTCACAAGTGGTCCAAAATGGATCAGTTTTGCCCTAATGCATTCTGAATGGAAAAGGATCCGCTCAGAATGCATCAGTTTGCCTCCGTTCCGTCTCGATTCCGCTTTGAAGGCGGACATCAAAACGTTGCTTGCTATGTGTATATCTGGAACTAAGAATGAAAAGCACCGACATCCTGACCCTCACTAATTGTGGGGTAGAGGTTGTCTGGGTGGTAGAGAGGGTGAGTTTGAATGGCCCAGGGTCCGGGAGCTCCATGTTGTGCGTCTTCACGGCTGCATGCTTAAGCCACGCTCTGCAATCATTTTGTTTAACTCACTGAATAAAGCTGAAAGTCTGAACTTCAACTGCATCAGAATTTTTGGTTTAAAATCCATGTACAGAACAAAAATTAGAAAAAATGTTGTCTCTGTCCAAATATATATGGAGCTAACTATGTATGTGTGTGTGTGTATGTATTGTGGGGATTCGCTCTGGTCGTTAGGACTAGCGGATGCAGTATAAAAGTACACAGTTCTTGAATCAAACAGCGGAGTTTATTCACACATTGGTGTATAACAAAATGCAGATAAGCTGTATCACAAAACGCAGCTGGCTTGGTGTTTGTTCACACACAAGGAAAGTCCATAAACATTAAAAGTCACCTTTTTCTCCTGGGTGTTAATTCACACCCTGTTATCAGTTCAGCCTCATCAAGTCCATAGGCGGTCTGTTTGCCTTTAGAGGGGCCTGAGTCCTCCAGCCCGGCTCAAACCTCAAATCCCAGCACAGCCCTCAGTTCACAGCACACAGACTCCTGAGCTCCACTGTCAGAGGGAGGTAAATCCACACAATTGGTAGTGCTGGCTTGTTTTTATGCCTAGCAAAACCTGGCCTGGGACATGGGGAGTAGTCACCCACCCAGCACTTTGACTACTCCCAGTAAGAGCTGCCCCGGATCAGCTATGGCAGCCATGCTAAATCTCAAGGTGTCAATTAGCAAAACTGCTGACACATAAAATACTGGCTCTTACTTCACCAAGGCCAGAAACCTCGGTGACACATACCTTCCATCCAAGATGATTCCAGGTACCTTCTTACACTATATATAAGCAGTGTGGGTGTGTGAAAAAAATAAAAATAAATATATTAATTAATAAAATCCCCGTGTGAGTGCGCTGTGTCCATGTGTGTGTCACCAGTTTTGTACTGAGCATGCGCGGCGTCTAATCAGGACACCGCGCTACACACAAGTTTCCCTGCAGGGTGTCACCCTATAGGCAGGCCACAGCTCCCCGCCACCATCCGCTCCTGCCAGTGTGCATGCGCTGACTTCGACGCAGGGGGTGTGGCCTGTGCAGACGGTGGGGGGGGGGCGTTGATCGGCTGGAGTGCGGTGTGATGATTGCCAATTCTAGTGCCCTTTATTGTAACGGGCATAATGTCTGTGTGTGTATGGATGGATATAGATATATCTATATATGAGATACGTGATTAGTGCAGCAATCTACCTGTGTTTGTTAACCCATAGGATACCGGAGGTTTTTTCGTTTTCTTCCTCATCTTCCTTGATCCATAACTTATTTTTTCATTCACATAGCTGTATGAGGGCTTATTTTTTGCAGGACAAGAAGTACTTTCTAATGCCACCATTTAATAGGGCATACAATGTAGTAGGAAGCGGGGAAAAATTCCAAATGGGGTGCAATTGGAAAAAAAATGAAATTTCTCCACCATTTTACAGGTTTTGTTCCCACGGTGTTCCCTTTGTGGCTAAATTGACCTGTTCCTTTTATTCTCTGGGTCTGTACGATTATAACGATACCACATTATGTATAGGTTTTTGTCTGAGTAGTGTAAAAATAAATGTGAACTTTGAGAATTTTAATATAATAAAAAAAAATATATATTTTATATTTTTAACAGTTATTTTTTTTTATGGGTTTGAAGCTCTTATTTTAACCTGCAAAATCTTTTATTTTTTTATATATTTTTTTTTTATTCTGAACAATCATGGATTTTTGTAGATTCATTAAAGGGGTTCTGCAATTTGTTTTAACTGATGATCTATCCTCTGGATAGATAATCAGCATCTGATCGGCGGGCGTCCGAAAGCCGTGACCCCCGCCGATCAGCTGTTTAAGAAGGCAGCGGCGCTCCAGGAGCACCGCGGCCTTCTCATTGTTTACCGCAGGCCCAGTGATATCACGACCAGTATCAACTGGCCTGAGCGGGGCTAAGCTCCATTCAAGTAAACAGAGTTTAGCCGCACCCAGGCCAGTTGATACTAGTTGTGACGTTACTTGACCTGCGGTAAACAGTGAGAAGGCCACAGCGCTCCTGGAGCGCCGCTGCCTTCTCAAACAGCTGATTGGTGGGGGTCCCGGGTGTCGGACCCCCGCCAATCAGATGCTGATCTATCCAGAGAATAGATCATCAGTTAAATCAAACTGCAGAACCCCTTTAATTGTTCAGAAATGCTAATTTCTTATGTCGGCCTGCCACCTGTTGGCCAAAATAAGAATTGTGGCTTCAATGCCCTGGGTCTCTTCAGCGAGACCCAGCACATTGAAATCAATTACCAGCATCCTCATTGGCCGCAAAGGATGCCGGTAAGGTTTTTCACCTTTATTTTTTTTTTCACAGCATCTAAAGGCTTTAATGATCACGATCGGTATTATTGCCGGTTGCGGTCATTAGCCACTGGTCTATGCTGTTTGAAGCAGCGGACACCTGCTGGCCTTGACGCCCAATGCACGAGCGAGCGGGCGGGCGTCATGTTTGCACTTTGCTCCAGTGGCGTACATGTACGGCACTGGTAGCGAACAGGTTAACCACTTCAACCCCCCTAGCTTAAACACCCTTAATGACCAGGCCACTTTTTACACTTCTGCACTACACTACTTTCACCGTTTATCGCTCGGTCATGCAACTTACCACCCAAATGAATTTTACCTCCTTTTCTTCTCACTAATAGAGCTTTTATTTGGTGGTTTATTGCTGCTGACATTTTTACTTTTTTTGTTATTAATCAAAATTTAACGGTTTTTTTTTGCAAAAAAAAATGACTTTTCACTTTCAGTTGTAAAATTTTGCAAAAAAAAAAAACGACCTCCATATATAAATGTTTTGCTAAATTTATTGTTCTACATGTCTTTGATAAAAAAAAAAATGGTTTGGGTAAAAGTTATAACGTTTACAAACTATGGTACAAAAATTTGAATTTCCGCTTTTTGAAGCAGCATTGACTTTCTGAGCACCTGTCATGTTTCCTGAGGTTCTACAATGACCATACAGTACAAACACCCCACAAATGACCCCATTTCGGAAAGTAGACACCCTAAGGTATTCACTGATGGGCATATTGAGTTCATAGAACTTTTTTTATTTTTTTTATTTTTTCTTTTTTTTCTTACAAAGTCTCATATTCCACTAACTTGTGACAAAAAATAAAAACTTCCATGAACTCACTATGCCCATCACAAAATACCTTGGGGTGTCTTCTTTCCAAAATGGGGTCACTTGTGGGGTAGTTATACTGCCCTGGCATTTTAGGGGCCCTAATGCGTGCAAAGTACTTTGCAATCAAAATCTGTAAAAAATGGCCTGTGAAATCCGAAAGGTGCTCTTTGGAATGTGTGCCCCTTTGCCCACCTAGGCTGCAAAAAAGTGTCACACATCTGGTATCGCCGTACTCAGGAGAAGTTGGGGAATGTGTTTTGGGGTGTCATTTTACATATACCCATGCTGGGTGAGAGAAATATCTTGGCAAAAGACAACTTTTCCAATTTGTTTTATACAAAGTTGGCATTTGACCAAGATATTTATCTCACCCAGCATGGGTATATGTAAGATGACACCCCAAAACACATTCCCCAACTTCTCCTGAGTACGGCGATACCACATGTGTGACACTTTTTTGCAGCCTACATGCGCAAAGCGGCCCAAATTCCTTTTAGGAGGGCATTTTTAGACATTTGGATCCCAGACTTCTTCTCACGCTTTCGGGCCCCTAAAATGCCAGGGCAGTATAAATACCCCACATGTGACCCCATTTTGGAAAGAAGACACCCCAAGGTATTCCGTGAGGGGCATGGCGAGTTCCTAGAATTTTTTTTTTTTTTTCACAAGTTAGCGGAATTAGTTTTTTATTTTTATTTTTTTTGTATTTTCTCACAAAGTCTCCCTTTCCGCTAACTTGGGACAAAAATTTAAATCTTTCATGGACTCAATTTGCCCCTCACGGAATACCTTGGGGTGTCTTCTTTCCGAAATGGGGTCTGAAAGCGTGAGAAGAAGTCTGGAATATAAATGTCTAAAAATTTTTACGCATTTGGATTTCGTGAGGGGTATGGTGAGTTCATGTGAGATTTTATTTTTTGACACAAGTTAGTGGAATATGAGACTTTGTAAGAAAAATAAAATAAAAATAAAATATCTATTTCCGCTAACTTGTGCCTAAAAAAATGTCTAAATGGAGCCTTACAGGGGGGTGATCAGGGAATCTATATGGGTGATCATCCGCCTGTCATTGATCACCCCCCTGTAAGGCTCCATTCAGACGTCCGTATGTGTTTTGCGGATCCGATCCATGTATCCGTGGATCCGTAAAAATCATACAGACGTCTGAATGGAGCCTTACAGGGGGGTGATCAATGACAGGGGGATGATCAGGGAGTCTATATGGGGTGATCAGGGGTTCATAAGGGGTTAATAAGTGACAGGGGGGGGGGGGGGTGTAGTGTAGTGTGGTGCTTGGTGCTACTTATTACAGAGCTGCCTGTGTCCTCTGGTGGTCGATCCAAGCAACGATCGCCGCTGGCAGGCTGGAGATCCTGTCTCTTTTTTAATCACGAAGTTTTTATTGATTATCTCCAAAAAGTAAAGTTACAATATCACATACAAGGGCGTAATAGCGCCCAAACAGTAGTTATTCAATAGCCAAATTCTTAGCAATTATCACTCAAGCAGTAATACAAGCGGCAGTTACACCGCAGAAGAGCATATCACCCCAGCCAGGGGTTCATTGAAAGAGTGAGATTTCAAGGAAAATAAATTAAAGTAAAGAAACACAAAAATATAAATGACAATGAACATAGAACAGAAATAACAGTCTGAACACAAGGCTATCAGGTGTCTCACTAACCGGAATTGCAGCTCGAAACCGACACTGACCTTAAGGAGGGCCTATGATCTATGGCAGTGATGGCGAACCTGTTAGAGACCGGGTGCCCAAACTGCAGCCCAAAACCCACTTATTTATCTCAAAGTGCCAACACGGCAATGTAACCGGAACACTCCAGTCCAGTATAGTATATTTTCCATGTACTTTATCATTTAAGTATAATGACCTGCCTACATTCAATGTGTTGTCCGTGATGTTCATAGTGCGCCCAGCGCTGATCAATGGCTGGTAAAGTCCAGAGTATATTGGTACACCATAGACTTTTTCCAGGGTGCAGGTGCCCACAGAGAGAGCTCTGAGTGCCACCTCTGGCACCCGTGCCATAGGTTCGCCATCACTGATCTATGGGCACTCTGGGACAATCTTCGGGAATTTAACACACATACCACTGACTGGAAATCCAAACTGACCATGCGGGCTGGAATTTTCCTAGGGACATAGTGCTAGTATGAGACATCTTTTCGTGCATACAGGTGGAATTTACTAGAGAAATCACCTCCTGTAGGGGAGGGGTATTAGGGTCCTTCCAATGCCTAGTGATCGTTAATTTGGTTGCCATAAGTATATGAGCCAATATAGTCCTACAGCTGCTATCTATGGTGTCAATTCCAATGAATAAAAGTGCCAGTTCGGGTGATAGAGGGGGGATTGTAGGCATAAGGGTGGCCAGTAGATGCTGCACACCACTCCATAGAAGGGAAACCTTGGGGCAAGACCATAAGATATGGAGGAGGACCCCCCTGTGTCCACATAATCTCCAGCAGTCCGGAGAGGCAGAGGGAAACATTCAGGTTTAGTCTATTCGGGGTAAAATACCATCTTAGGCTAGTTTTAAAAATGGCCTCTTGGTGTGTCACACATCTAAAAGAAGAGGTGGCTATTCTGAAGGCTGCATGCCATTGCTCTTTAGAAAACGTTTGAGCAAGGTCTTTTTCCCATGCTTTCATAGGAGGCGGTTTCGTCCACTCACTTCCCCGATTTAGAAGATCATAAAAGAGAGAGATACCTCCCCTTTTCGGGAACCTATCATGCAAGAATCGCCTAACTATCAGCGGGAACTGAAGGGACTTGCCCTCCCTCCCCTTCAGAAAAGATCTGATTTGCAGGAATTTATAGAAATCCACGTGGGGAATGTGATATTTATCATGTATATGGGAAAAGGATAGAAGATCCTCCTTGTCCATCAAATCTTGCACTGTTTGGACACCCTGGGAGATCCAGCTCCGAAGGTTAAGTCCCGGAATGTGATCAGCCAGACAATTCATGGATATGACCTGGGGTGGGATAGTCCCTACATCGCCAGTACTGCCCAGGTACAATTTCCACGCCTTGAGGGATAATTTAACTGTCTGCAGAGGGGAAGGCCTAGTATTAAGATTCCATAGCGCGCTCATCATTGGTGAGCGGAGTGAGGAGAGGTTGAGAGCCGTTCTCTCCATGGTTACCCAGTGTTTATCTTTGGAATCATTCCACCAGTGAATCAGTTGGTCCAGCAGGCATGCTGTTCGGTAGTGTTTTAGGTTAGGCACTCCCAGTCCTCCAATTTTTTTGTGAGAGGTCAGGGTTGCATATGCTATTCTTGGGTGTTTAAAGTTCCAGATGAAGTCCATCATCTGTTTTTTAGCTTTGTTAAAGAAATGGTCAGGGATCGGGATAGGCAGGGTTCTGAAAAGATAGAGAAGTTTGGGAAGTAACAGCATCTTATACGCTGCAACCCTCCCAAACCAGGAGATCAATTGACTCTTCATATTTTTGATATCTTGCTGTATTTCTTCTAAGATAGGGGGGAAATTGGAGTGGAACGTTTTAGATGTTGGGTGGGTTAGTTTAATACCTAGGTATGAAATACTGTCCTGTTGCCAGTCCAGGGGAAATAGGCGTTTTAGCAGTAATAATTGTTCGGATGGTATGTTTATAGGCAAGCATTGGGATTTGTCAACCTTTAATTTGTAGTATGAGACCCGACCGAAGGATGTCAGTAGGTCAAATACCCTGCGAAGGGAGGCTACCGGGTCTGTGCAGACTACTATAATGTCGTCAGCAAAGAGCGCCAGCTTATGTTCAGCTGATCCTAATTGTAGGCCTTTAATATTAGAATTGCACCTGAGTAATTCTGCTAGGGGTTCAATGGAGAGAATGAAAAATAAAGGGGACATTGGGCACCCTTGTCTGGTGCCGTTAGTCAGCTTAAAATTTGTAGACAGGGCGCTGTTTGTAAACACTCTGGCACAAGGATTGGAGTAAAGTGCAGCAATTGCTGAGTATATTGGTCCAGAGAAGCCAAGTTTCCGTAGCACCGAGAAGGCATACGGCCAGTTTACACGGTCGAACGCCTTCTCGGCGTCCAGTGTTAAGAATGTAGTTGGCGCGGCCGAACGTTCTGCTATCTGCAGAAGTGTGAAAAGTCTCCTAGTATTATCCGGTGCCTGTCTCCCTGACACAAACCCAGTTTGATCAATTGAGACTAAGGAGGGGACAACCAAAAGAAGTCTGTTTGCTAGGATCTTAGCATATATTTTGATATCACAATTTAGCAGTGAGATAGGTCGGTAATTTGTTGTTTGTAAAGGAGATTTCCCCGGTTTTGGTATGGTCACTATAAGTGCCTCTAGCATTTCTGATGGCAATCGACCAGAGGACACCGCCCCAGAAAACACTGGTAGGAGATGTTTGATTAAATGGGCGCTATACTTCTTATAGTATAGTGAGGAGAAACCATCAGGGCCAGGAGCCTTATTTAGTGGGAGCGAACGAATCACTTTTTGCACCTCCTCTGCAGATATTGGTCTGTTTAGAGACTCTAATTTTTCTGGGGTTAACCTGGGGAGATTTACTTGGTCCAAGAAGGAGTCAATCTCGTTCTGAGTAGGTTGGGCGATATTGGCATCATCTACAAGGTTATATAGGCGAGAGTAGTAGTCCCTAAACGCATTAGCTATATCTCTAGGCGCTGAGACTAGGTGTCCCGTCTGGGGATGGTGTATGCCCTGGATTCTCGATTTGAGTTGTAGAGACTTCAATCTCTTAGCTAGAAGTGCCCCAGATTTGTTGTCTTGGGCGTAGTACTGGAACTTAAGGTGTTTTAAGGATTTCTCATATGCGCACATGAGGAGGTTCTTTAAGTGCAATCTAGCTCTAGAGAGCTCCGTTACGTGAGCCTCTGAGAGAGATTGTTTATTTAATGCCTCTAATCTCTGGATAGTCTGCAGAGTGTCCTGCATTTCACTGTTTCTGCGCTTACGCCAAATGCTGCTCTGTTTTATAAGCACCCCCCTCATGTATGCCTTATGACAACTCCACAGGGTGTGGGGCTGTATTTCTGGAGTAGCATTGATAGTGAAGAATTCCTTAAGGGACTCCTCCACTTCTTTAGCGATTGATGGTATTGATAAAAGGTAAGTGTTTAATCTCCAAACGTAGTCAGAGGTCCTAGAGGGAGTTTCTTCTATGGTTAGCAAAATGAGAGCGGAGATCCTGTCTCTTACCTTCCGATCCTGTGAACGCGCGCGCCTGTGTGCGCGCGTTCACAGGAAATCACGGCTCTCGCCAGATGACGCGTATATGCGTCGCTGAGTGCAGAGCTGCCGCCTCCGGACCGCAGATCTGCGTTAGGAGGTCCGGAGGCGGTTAAAGTGATTGTCACTTCAGCAAATGGCATTTTTTATGTAGAGAAAGTTATTACAAGTATTGTTATTATACATCTTGCTTTCTTTGCTGGCTGGACTAATTTTTCCATTACATTTTAGGCTAGTTTCACACTCGCAAACGTCTGCATCATTTCAGAACGGATCCGTTTGTATTATCTTTAACATATTGTGCCAGATTGTGTCATAGAAAACGGCACCGTCCCAATTGACTTACATTGTGTGTCAGAACGGATCCGTTTGGCTTAGTTTCATCAGACGGACACCAAAACGCTGCAAGCAGCGTTTTGATGTCCGCCTTCAAAGCGGAATTGAGACGGAACGGAGGCAAACTGATGCATTCTGAGCGGATCCTTTTCCATTCAGAATGCATTCGGGCAAAACTGATCCGTTTTGGACCACTTGTGAGAGCCTTGACCGGATATCGCAAACGGAAAGACAAAACGCCAGTGTAAAAGTAGCTTTAGACTGCTTCTTTCCATGGTTACGACCACCCTGCAGTACATCAGACCGCCTATGGACTTGATGAGGCTGAACTGATAACAGGGTGTGAATTAACACTCAGGAGAAAAAGGTGACTTTTAATGTTTATGGACTTTCCTTGTGTGTTAAACACCAAGCCACCTGCGTTTTGTGATACAGCTTATCTGCATTTTGTTATACACCAATGTGTGAATAAACTCCGCTGTTTGATTCAAGAACTGTGTACTTTTATACTGCATCCGCTAGTCCTAACGACCAGAGCGAATCCCCACAATACATACACACACACACACACACACACACACACACACACACACACATACATAGTTAGCTCCATATATATTTGGACAGACAACATTTTTTCTAATTTTTGTTCTGTACATGGATTTTAAACCAAAAATTCTGATGCAGTTGAAGTTCAGACTTTCAGCTTTATTCAGTGAGTTAAACAAAATGATTGCAGAGCGTGGCTTAAGCATGCAGCCGTGAAGACGCACAACATGGAGCTCCCGGACCCTGGGCCATTCAAACTCACCCTCTCTACCACCCAGACAACCTCTACCCCACAATTAGTGAGGGTCAGGATGTCGGTGCTTTTCATTCTTAGTTCCAGATATACACATAGCAAGCAGCGTTTTGATGTCCGCCTTCAAAGCGGAATCGAGACGGAACGGAGCCAAACTGATACATTCTGAGCGGATCCTTTTCCATTCAGAATGCATTAGGGCAAAACTGATCCGTTTTGGACCACTTGTGACCGGATCTTGCAAACGGAAAGCCAAAATGCCAGTGTGAAAGTAGCTTTACACTGCTTCTTTCCATGGTTACGACCACCCTGCAGTACATCAGTGGTGGCCGTGCTTGCAAACTATAGAAAAATGCATCGGCCTATGCATACTCCTGTGGTCCCAGCCACCAGAGAGGCCAGCGCCTGTTCCTATATGGTGCAAGCACGACCGCCATTGCTGGATTGCATGGTAGTCATAACCATGGAAATGAGCAGTGTATAATGTGATGGAAAAATGAATCCAGCCAGCAAAGGAGGCAATATGAACAATCACAATACATTAGTAAGTGCCTTGTATTAACATTCTCTACATTATAAATGCCATTTACCGCAGTGACACAACCCCTTTAACCTGTTCCGGACACATGATGTACCGGTACGTCATGTGTAGTTCCGATCACCGCCGCCCGGCGGGCAGTGATCAGAACAAGGTGCCTGCTCAAATCATTGGGGGGGTTCTCCGGCGGTAGCAGTCGGCGGTGCCATCGGGTCCCTGTGCGGCTGTAAGGGGGACCCGATGGCATGCAAGGCAGCACGATGCCTTCCTTAGGCATCAGCACTGCCTTCTGGTGACGAGCCTGCTGTGAGATCCAGCTCCCTGGATCTCACAGGCAGGAACCTGTATGAGTAATACACACTGTATTACTCATACAGCTAATGCAATACAATACAGAAGTATTGGAATGCATTGTAAAGGGGATTAGACCCCCCAAAAGTTGAAGTCTTAAAGTGGGACAAAAAATAAAGTGAAAACAAAAGTTGAAAAAATAAAGTTTTCCCCTCAAAAAATTACGTTTCAAGTAAAAATAAACAAAAACTTCATTTTCCCCAAATAAAGGGGGAAAAAATATTGGGTATTGCCGTGTCCGTATCAACCGGCTCTATAAACATGTCACATGACCTAACCCCTCAAATGAACACCATAAAAAATAAAAACTGTGCTAAATAAACCATTTTTTTGTCACCTTACATCACAAAAAGTGCAACAGCAAGCGATCAAAAAGGCGTATGCCCACTAAAATAGTACCGATCTAACCGTCGCCTCATCCCACAAAAAATGAGCCCCTACATGAGACAATCGCCCAAAAAATAAAAAAACTATGGCTCAGAATATGGAGACACTAAAACATCTTTTTTTTGTTTTGTTTTAAAAAAGCTGTTATTGTGTAAAACTTTACTAAATTAAAAAAAGTATACATATTAGGTATCGCCGCGTCCATAATAACCTGCTCTATAAGAGAATCACATGACCTCACCCCTCAGGTGAACACCATTAAAAAAAAAAGTGTCACCTTACATCACAAAAGGTGATAGCAAGCGATCAAACTGTCAAAAGCACCCTAAAATAGTGCCAATTAACAGGCATCTCATCCCGCAAAAAACTAAGATAATCGCCCAAAAACTGAATATGGAGACACTAAAACATGATTTATTTTTTTGTTTTGTTTCAAAAATGAAATCATTGTGTAAAACTTACATGAATAAAAAAGTATACATAATAGGTATTGCCGCGTCTGTAATAACTTGCTCTATAAAAAATATCACATGACCTAACCCCTTTAGGTGAATACCGTAAAAACAAATAGTGCCAATCAAACCGTCATCTCATCCCGCAAAAATCATACCCTACCCAAGATAATCGCCCAAAACCAAAAAAACTATGGCTTTCAGACTATGGCAACACTAAACATGATATCTTTTTTTTGTTTCAAAAATGAAATCATTGTGTAAAACTTGCATAAATAAAAATTTTTTATACATATTGGGTATCGCCGCGTCCGTGACAACCTGGTCTATAAAAATACCACATGATCTAACCTGTCATATGAATGTTGTAAATAACAAAAAATAAAAACTGTGCCAAAACAGCTATTTTTTGTTACCTTGCCTCACAAAAAGTGTAATATAGAGCAACCAAAAATCATATGTACCCTAAACTAGTACCAACAGAACTGCCACCCTATCCCGTAGTTTCTAAAATGGGGTCACTTTTTTGGAGTTTCTACTCTAGGGGTGCAACAGGGGGGGCTTCAAATGGGACATGGTGTCAAAAAAAACAGTCAAGCAAAATCTTCCTTCCAAAAACCGTATGGCATTCCTTTCCTTCTGCGCCCTGCCGTGTGCCTGTACAGCAGTTTACGACCACATATGGGGTGTTTCTGTAAACTACAGAATCAAAGCCATAAATATTGAGTTTTGTTTGGCTGTTAACCCTTGCTTTGTAACCGGAAAAAAAAATTAAAATGAAAAATCTGCCAAAAAAGTGAAATTTTTAAATTGTATCTCTATTTTCTATTAATTCTTGTGGAACACCTAAAGGGTTAACAAAGTTTGTAAAATCAGTTTTAAATACCTTGAGGGGTGTAGTTTCTAGAATGGGGTCATTTTTGGGTGGTTTCTATTATGTAAGCTTCGCAAAGTGACTTCAGACCTGAACTGGTCCTTAAAGTGGGTTTTTGAAAATTTCAGAAAAATGTTGATTTAATTCTAAGCCTTATAACATCCCAAAAAAATAAATTGTTATTCTCAAAATGATCCGACCATGAAGTAGAAATATGGGGAATCTAAAGTAATAACTATTTTTGTAGGTATTACTATTGTGTGTGATTGGTTGCAATCACACACTTCTTCACAGACACCAGGATTTAGGGGCCAAACTGTGCTTTATTGTGGCACACGGCATAAAGAAAAACACACATAGGTTTCCCTGACTCGCCTAAAGCGTACCACAGTTCACACCCGTGATGAGATGTGGCTTTCCCAGCCCATCCTCCAGCAGCCTCTAGGCTGCTCCCACACCAGGGTCTCTTGTGGGATAGTGGTCTCTCAGCCCTCCTGGCTCAGACCACACAGAGCCACTCCAGCCTTCTGTGTGCAATTCCCCTAAAGTCTAGGCTATTGCATAGCCTCGTGGCCCCTCAGCCTTGCCTAGCTGAGACCACACTGACAGAGCCTCACCAGGCCTCTGTCTGCACACTCTCCAGAGTGAGACACACTCAAGATCCAGTAGCAGGATTAAATAGGATCCCTGGACATGAGCATGCCCTAAGTCCCGGACTGGAACCTGGGGAAACAACACTTCAATGTTCACATTGCCACAATATGTATTATAGAAGTAGAGCAATTGAAACTTGGAGATCTGCAAATTTTTTTATTTTTTGGGGCAAATTAGGTATTTTTTTTTTATAAATAAAAATGATTTATTTTTTACTCCATTTTACCAGTGTCATGAAGTACAATATGTGACGAAAAAACTATCTCAGAATTGCCTGGATAAGTCAAAGCGTTTAAGGGTCCATTCACACGTCCGTTGTTTCTTTCCTGATCTGTTCCGTTTTTTGCGGAACAGATCTGGACCAGTTCTGTACCCATTCATTTTCAATGGGTCCTGAAAAAAAATCGGACAGCACAATGTCAGATTTTTTTTCAGGACCCATTGAAAATTAATGGGTACAGAACTGGTCCAGATCTGTTCCGCAAAAAATGGAACAGATCAGGAAAGAAACAACGGACGTGTGAATAGACCCTTAAAGTTATCACCACATAAATTGACACTGGTCAGATTTGCAAAAAATGGCCTGGTCCTTAAGGTGAAAATGAGCCCGGTCCCTAAGGGTTTAAGTTAAAATTGAGTGTCACGCCTCAATCATCCATTTACATATTTTAAGTTTCCACACGGTAACATAGTACATAAGGCCGAAAAAAGACATCTGTCCATCCAGTTCGGCCTGTTATCCTGCAAGTTGATCCACGGTCTTCATTTTTTTATTTTTTTTTGTCTCAGTTGTCAATTTACGTATTTTCATTTTTCACATCGTTTTTTGAGGGATTATTAAATGTAACTAAACCAGCATGTATAGGTGATTACTACAAGACACAAGGCAATCTACCTGTGTATATTTTAATCGCTACAGGACCGCCGTACGCAGGATTGCGTCCTGGCGGCGGCCCTGCTCTTCTGGGTGGACGCATATACGCGTCCTCCCGCGATAGCCGAGATTTCCTGTGAACGCGCGCACACAGGCGCGCGCGCTCACAGGAACGGAAGTTAAGCGAGTGGATCTCCAGCCTGCCAGCGGCGATCGTTCGCTGGCAGGCTGGAGATGTGATTTTTTTTAACCCCTAACAGGTATATTAGACGCTGTTTTGATAACGGCGTCTAATATACCTGCTACCTGGTCCTCTGGTGGTCCCTTTTGTTTGGATCGACCACCAGAGGACACAGGTAGCTGTGCAAAGTAGCACCAAACACAACTACACTACACTACACCCCCCCTGTCACTTATTAACCCCTTATGAACCCCTGATCACCCCATACAGATTCCCTGATCACCCCCCTGTCATTGATCACCCCCCTGTAAGGCTCCATTCAGACGTCCGTATGATTTTTACGGATCCATGAATCGGATCCGCAAAACACATACGGACGTCTGAATGGAGCCTTACAGGGGGGTGATCAATGACAGGGGGGTGATCACCCATATACACTCCCTGATCACCCCCTGTCATTGATCACCCCCTGTCATTGATCACCCCCCTGTAAGGCTCCACTCAGAAGTCCGTATGTGTTTTGCGGATCCGATTCATGGAGTCTATATGGGTGATCACCCCCCTGTCATTGATCACCCCCTGTAAGGCTCCATTTAGACATTTTTTTGGCCCAAGTTAGCGGAAATATATATATATATTTTTTTTTGTTTGTTTTTTCTTACAAACTCTCATATTCCACTAACTTGTGTAAAAAAATAAAATCTCACATGAACTCACCATACCCCTCACGGAATCCAATGCGTAAAATTTTTTAGACATTTATATTCCAGACTTCTTCTCACGCTTTAGGGCCCCTAAAATGCCAGGGCAGTATAAATACCCCACATGTGACCCCATTTCGGAAAGAAGACACCCCAAGGTATTCGCTGAGGGGCATATTGAGTCCATGAAAGATTGAAATTTTTGTCCCAAGTTAGCGGAAAGTGAGACTTTGTGAGAAAAAATAAATAAATAAATTTCCGCTAACTTATGCAAAAATAAATAAATTCTATGAACTCGCCATGCCCCTCATTGAATACCTTGGGGTGTCTTCTTTCCAAAGTGGGGTCACATGTGGGGTATTTATACTGCCCTGGCTTTTTAGGGGCCCTAAAGCGTGAGAAGAAGTCTGGGATTCAAATGTCTAAAAATGCCCTCTTAAAAGGAATTTGGGCCGCTTTGCGCATCTAGTCTGCAAAAAAGTGTCACACGTGTGGTATCGCCGTACTCAGGAGAAGTTGGGGAATGTGTTTTGGGGTGTCATTTTACATATACCCATGCTGGGTGAGATAAATATATTGGTCAAATGCCAACTTTGTATAAAAAAAATTGGAAAAGTTGTCTTTTGTCAAGATATTTATCTCACCCAGCATGGGTATATGTAAAATGACACCCCAAAACACATTCCCCAACTTCTCCCGAGTACGGCGATACCAGATGTGTGACTCTTTTCTGCAGCCTAGGTGGGCAAAAAAAAAATCATAATTTTCCGCTAACTTGTGACAAAAAATAAAAAATTCTAGGAACTCGCCATGCCCCTCACGGAATACCTTGGGGTGTCTTCTTTATAAAATGGGGTCACTTGTGGGGTAGTTATGCTGCCCTGGCATTCTAGGGGCCCTAATGTGTGGTAAGTAGCTTGCAATCAAAATGTGTAAAAAATGACCGGTAAAATCCGAAAGGTGCTCTCTGGAATGTGTGCCCCTTTGCCCAACTAGGCTGCAGAAAAGTGTCACACATGTGGTATCGCCGTACTCGGGAGAAGTTGGGGAATGTGTTTTGGGGGTATCATTTTACATATACCCATGCTGGGTGAGAGAAATATCTTGGCAAAAGACAACTTTTCCCATTTTTTTATACAAAGTTGGCATTTGACCAAGATATTTATCTCACCCAGCATGGGTATATGTAAAATGATACCCCAAAACACATTCCTCAACTTCTCCTGAGTACGGCGATACCAGATGTGTGACACTTTTTTGCAGCCAAGGTGGGCAAAGGGGCACACATTCCAAAGAGCACCTTTCGGATTTCACCGGTCATTTTTTACTGATTTTGATTGCAAACTTCTTCTCACACATCTGGGCCCCTAGAATGCCAGGGCAGTATAACTACCCCACAAGTGACCCCATTTTGGAAAGAAGACACCCCAAGGTATTTTGTGATGGGCATAGTGAGTTCATGGAAGTTTTTTATTTTTTGTACTCACTATGCCCATCAGTGAATACCTTAGGGTGTCTACTTTCCGAAATGGGGTCATTTGTGGGGTTTTCTACTGTCTGGGCATTGTAGAACCTCAGGAAACATGACAGGTGCTCAGAAAGTCAGAGCTGCTTCAAAAAGCGGAAATTCACATTTTTGTACCATAGTTTGTAAATACTATAACTTTTACCCAAACCACTTTTTTTTTTTTTTACCCAAACATTTTTTTTTATTTTTATCAAAGACATGTAGAACAATAAATTTAGCGAAAAATTTATATCTGGATGTCGTTTTTTTGTTGCAAAATTTTACAACTGAAAGTGAAAAATGTCATTTTTTGGCAAAAAAATAGTTAAATTTTGATTAATAACAAAAAAAGTAAAAATGTCAGCAGCAGTGAAATACCACCAAATGAAAGCTCTATTAGTGAGCAGAAAAGGAGGTAAAATTCATTTGGTTGTTAAGTTGCATGACCGAGCAATAAACGGTGAAAGTAGTGTAGTGCAGAAGTGTAAAAAGTGGCCTGGTCATTAAGGGGGTTTCAGCTAGCGGGGTTGAGGTGGTTAATGAGACATTCAGCTTCAGGCCTCAGTCGTCTGTTTTATGTATTTTCAGTTTCCACATGGTTGGAATTTAAAATAATTTGGGGACAGAACAGATGATCAATACCAATACACAGGCCAGCACACAAAATTATCTGTGAGAGATAGCAAATTTAGGCCTAAATCAGTTTCCTTTCCTTTCCTGTATTCACAAACACATTTCCAATCCTATTTTTATTTTTTAGGGGGGACTGATATATTCAAACCAGCAGCATATATATGTATTTACTACACAAAGACACAGGGTAGTGCACAACATTATCTGAGAGGCCCAAAAATGTCCAGCCTAGGGAAGGGTTCCAAATGAAAAGACCCAGAGCCAGAATGTGGGTAGTAGCAGCACCATCTATCTGGCCAGAAGAGGTGGTAGTAGTGGTCGCAGTTGTCCCTGCTGGCTTCGGAAAGGCACAACATTATAGTGGAGGAGAAAGAGGATAAGATAGTGGATTGGATGGCTCACCCCTCCTCTTGTCGGAGCCGGATAACGTGAAAGTGACTTCAGTGCAGGGATCACAGTGTTCCTCCTGCTCCTTCTTGCAGCCCCAAAAAAGGCTTTTAGTGGAGTCCTCCCAGTCTTCACTGCCACTACCTAGTTCAGCATCTTCAATTTTGAATGAAGTGGCAAGAAACTCTACCATGCCCTATGGCAGATAGTCAAGAGAGTCTCCCTGTTGAAGACTTGTGTTAGAGCAGCATTTGTAGCATTTGTACTGCACTTAGCCGTGTTGGTAGTAGTAGTGGCCCCCATAGCCAATGGCAGTCAGGGAAGAACAGGGGTGGCAGGCCAAAGAGCCCACCACAATATCCCACAGTGTGATAGAAGCAAAAGGGTGGGCGAGGAATCCGATGATGATCATGTTCTGGACAGGACCTGTTTGAGACCTGATGAACTGTTTGAGAAGGCATTGGTGCTCAGAGTAGCACCGCAGCCTTCTCTCAGCTTACCAAGCACAGCGTTGTACATTGTATAGCGGTTGTGCTTGGTATCACAGCTCTACCCCTTTCACTTCTACAGGACTGAGCTGCAGGTATGCCACGTGACCAATGAACGTGTCAAACCCCCTCCAATCAGATACTGATTTAATGGCCATGCAGTTTACTATTAAAAAATAAAGACTGAAAAAACGTCTGTGATGAGTCATTTGAATATCGCCAATAATGCCGATCGCGGTCATTAAAGCCTTTAGATGCCGTGATCAAGTGAGATCACGGCATCTAAAGGTTGAAAAACCCCGGCTTCTTACTGCCATCCTCTGCGGCCAATGGGGATGCTGTTAATTGATTTTAATGTTCTGGGTCTCACTGAAGGGCATTCAAGCTGCAATTTTTATTTTGACCAGCAGGTGGCAGGCAAACATAAGAAATGAGCAATTCTGAACTGTTGTTGGATGTAAAAAATCCATAATTGTTCAGAATTAAAAAAGAAAAATTGGATTTTGTAGCCTCAAATATGAGCTTCAAAATCATTAAAGTTTAATGTGCAAGAAATAAAAAAAAACATAAATAACAAAAATATAGACATTGTGGGTATCACCGCAACCGAAAACACCCATGCTATTAAAATATAAAAATATTTTTCAAATATGGTGAATGGTGTATCGGAAATAAGGGTCATAATGGGCTATTTGCAATTTTTTCATCGCACACACACTCCAAAATTGTATCAATAAAAACTACAGATTGTCCCGCAAAAAATGAGCCCCCAGGCAGCTCTGTAGATATAACTATAAAAAGTTATGGGGGTCAGAATGTGGTAATGTAATAAAAAACTTTTTTTTTTCTCAAAGTTTACATTTATTTTTACACTATTTAGGGTACTTTCACACTTGCGGCAGGACGGATCCGACAGGCTGTTCACCCTGTCGCATCCGTCCTTCCGCTGTTTCGCCGGACCGCCGCTCCGTCCCCATTGACTATAATGGGGGTGGGGCGGCGCTCCGGCACAGTACGGCAGTTCACGGTCAGAGGCTCCGGACTAAAAAGTCGGACGAGCAGGACTTTTAGTCCGGCGGCCTTTCGCCGTGCACTGCCGTACTGCGCCGGAAACAGCGGAAGGACGGATCCGACAGGGTGAACAGCCTGTCGGATCCGTCCTGCCGCAAGTGTAAAAGTACCCTTAGACATATATATAGGTTTTTATGTGGTATCATTGTAATCGATCTACCCAGAAAATGAAATGTACAGGTCAGTTTTGCTGCAAACAGAACCTGTAAAACAGTAGAAGAATTGCGTTTTATTTTTTTTTCCAATTCCACCCCATTTGGATCTTTTTTTTTTTTCTGCTTCCCGCTACATTGTATGCCATATTAAATTGTGGCATTAGAAAGCACAACTTGTCCTGCAAAAAATGAGCCCTTATACAGCTATGTGAACAAAAGTATTTTTTAAAGTTATGGCAACGCAAAAAGTTATGAAAATGCAAAAATAAACACTCCGGTATCCTACAGGTTAAGATACGAACCATGTACATGAAATTTGGCAAATCTTATTCACTTTGCTGTTTTTTTTATTTATTGCTCTGCAGATATTCTGTGTGAAAATCCACTTGAGAAAAACACACGGAATCTGCATTAGGTTTTATCTTTTGAATAAAATAAAAAAAAAGCATATAAAAAAAATCTTTTTATTTTTTTCTCATGTTGCTCAAAATTGAGACGACAACACATTATGTGTGTAAAGCGGCAACGACCATGTATTGACGTCTGTCCAGCTCCAGCACATCCGTCACCTATTGCAAGATAGGAGCTCTTGAGGTTTCTTGAAGATTGCCCTGCTTTCTCCTCCAGCCCCATGGTAACGGCCGGCCAAATATACATCCCTTCCCTACATTTCTCTTCTGAACTACACATAATGGGGATAAGTGTCTTTATAATGCATCGCCACATTTAAGTGCATTATGGCAAATTACAGTCAACGACCAAGGCAGGAGGCCTGAAGTCAACAGCAGTAAAGTCTCAGCCATGGCCATGTGGCAGCAGAGGCACAAACCAGCGGGTTATGTTTTTAGCCCTTTCTTAAGAAAGTTTCAGTTAGATTTGGACTTTCTGCCCTCTGTGTCCCAAATGTAAAAAAATACCAAAATGTTATTTGTTAACCATTTGAATCCCTTTGCCATGGTCCCTCCACCCCCTTTTCTTTTTGTTTGGGGGTCCTATCAACAGTTACATGCTAACCAGAACAACGAGCAAAGGCAGCATGGAATACCAAATACCATAGGCTCCCAAGTTGTGAAGAGGCAAGGAGATGTAATGCTTGATTGACAGATCTCTCTCTCTATGTGCGTACAGCGGGGAAAGGGTGGGGGACCAGCACCCATCTAACACTTCTCCCTATGCCCGGCCCTTTTGAAAACAGTTTTCTCTGAAATGCTGCAGTGTTTCCTTAGTAAATTGTAGGTTTTTTTTGTGACAAGTTAGCCTGTCTCTATTTCGTGCTGGCTGAAGGTCCTCTTTAACCTCGCAGCACTAGTGTGCACTTGATGGGATAAATAAAGTGATCATTTATTGCAGGCATGTCAACACGGGCCAATTGCGGCCTGTGTTCCGGACTGATGAGGCCCCACAGATAAGTTGCCCAAATATAGATCTTACGGCCCCCTCAGTGAGTCCCCGAGCTCCACTTATGACTAATGGGGTCTCTCGCCGCGGGACTTGTCGTAATCAGTAGGCGCAGGGAGAAGGAAAGCCCAAATCTCGCTACGTCCGAGATTTTGCAGAATTTGGGCTTTCCTTCTCCCTGCTCCTCCACACACAGCAACAAGGGCGACCATTAAGGGCTATTGAAGGAGAAAAAAAACTTCTGCCTACCAAACGCCTTGACAAGGAGCAGCAACTGCACGGACAACTCACTGACAGGCAGGGCTGTGCACTCAGGATAGCTGTATAGAGCAGACGAGGGAGCATATAGGAATCTGTGGTAGCAAGCGGTCATACCCTTCATTAACCCCTGACTGTCCGTCACTGGGCTATAATTCCATTATCTGACGTGTTACTATTGCACAGCTTGCTATTGTCTGCCTGTGTTTTTGTATATTAAAGGCAGGGTGATTTAACACCTGCTTACATTTTTCATCCAAGTCACAAAATGAAAAGGATGCAGTTTTCAATAAACTTTGCATAAAATAGTTAATTTGCATTTAATTTTAAAGAATGTCAGGCAAAATGGTCGTCCCTCGCACATGTTCACTTCATCAAATCTGGCACTCTTCACAAGAAGTTTGGACACCCCTGATTTATTGTATAGGTCGATGGATGCGGCAAGTTGTTTTTTAATTTTTTTTTAATTTTTTCATAAATAAAGCTGTTTATAAGCAAAAAAGGAGCTTTTTGGTTATACCTGATTTTTTATTATTATTAACCCTTTCACGACCGCAATCTGTATATATACGTGATAGCTGCACATACCCCGTGCAGCTACCACGTATATAAACGTTCTGGCAGCTCTTTAATCCAAGCGCTGCAAAGCGCTTGGATTAAAGCTTCTGCCCCTGCCCTGTATGCTGTCACGGACAGCATACAGTGCAGTAATGCCGGCAAGGGACCAATCGGAGTGGCCCCTTGCCGGCAATCGATCCGATTGGTTAGTCTGTGCAGACTAACCAATCGGATCGCGGCAGTGAAAAAATGCCGGTTTCAGGCTCTGATCTGCGCTCTGCAGATCAGAGCCTGAAAGCCGATAGTGTTCCTCATGCCCCCCGATCCTCCAAGCCTTTGGTGCCCCTCTGTGGTCCCCCCCTACCCCGATCTGTGCCTCGCTGATCTGTTCCCAGCCGGCGCTCATGTGCTTCCTCCTGCCCTGATTGGCATGCGGTCCGCCCCCTCCCCGCCCCCTGCATTAATTTTCTGGACGCCCCTCCTGCCCCAGCCTCCCTCAATATTGTCCCTACCCCCCGATTCCCCATTCTGTGTGTGTGATGGCGGCGGCTCCATTCCTGAGCCGTCGCCATCAGCAGAGTGTCAGCTCTAAGCTGACACTCTCCTGTAACCCAATAGATGCTGCGGTTGCGGCATCCATCGGGTTAACAGAGGGAGGGGGCTCCCTCTCTCCACCATCGGGGCTGCAGCGCTGTGATCGCAGCGCCCGATGGTTGCCATGGCAACCGGACGCTTTGCAAAAGCGTCCGGTTGCCATGGCAAAGGTGTCCAGTGCTGCCACCTACAGGCAGTCTGGAAGTATTATACTTTGCAATGCAAGAGCATTGCAAAGTATAGTACAACTATCAGCCCCACTGGATCTTCAAGATCCAAGAGGGAACTGATAAAAAAAAAAGTGAAAATAATAAAAGTAAAAATAAATCAATAAATAAATTAAAATGTAAATAAAAAAAAAAGACTGCCTTTTCCTATAAAAAAATGAAAAAATAAAATAAAATACACATATTAGGTGTCACCGCGTCCGTAACGACCGTCTCTATAAATATATCACGTGATGGACCCCGTCCGATAAACACCATAAAAATAAAATAAAAAAACAGTGCCAAAAAAGCTATTTTTGTCACCTTACATCACAAAAAGTGCAACAGCAAGCGATCAAAAAGGCTTATGACCCCCAAAATAGTACCAATCAAACCGTCACTTCGTCCCGCAAAAAATGATACCCTATTTAAGACAATCGCCCAAAAAATAAAAAAGCTATGGCTCTCAGACTATAGAGACACTAAAACATCATTTTTTTGGTTTCAGAAATACTATTATTGTGTAAAACTTAAATAAATAAGAAAAAGTATACATATTAGGTATTGCCACGTCCGTAACGATCTTCTCTATAAAACAATCACATGACCTAACTCCTCAGATGAACTCTGTAAAAATAAATAAATGAAAACTGTTCCAAAACAGCCAATTTTTGGGTCACCTTGCCCTATAAAGTGTAATAATGAATGATCAAAAAATCCTATGTACCCAAAAATGGTACCAATAAAAACCTCAACACTTTCTGCAAAAAACGAGCCCCTGCACAAGACGATCGGCAGAAAAATAAAAAACATATGGCGTTCAGAAAACCAATCCAGCACAATCTGCCTACCAAAAACCGTATGGCATTCCTTTCCTTCTTCGCCCTGCCGTGTGCCCGTACAGCAGTTTACGACCACATGTGGGGTGTTTCTGTAAACCGCGGAATCAGGGTAATAAATATTGAGTTTTGTTTGGCTGTTAACTCTCAATGTGTTAAAGAAAAAAAATATATAAAATGGAAAATCTGCCAAAAAAGTGAAATTTTTAAATTTCATCTCCATTTTCCCTTAATTCTTGTGGAACGCCTAAAGGGTTAACAAAGTTTGTAAAATCAGTTTTGAGTAACTTGAGGGGTGTAGTTTCTACAATGGGGTCATTTATGGGGGTTTCCACTATGTAAGCCCCACAAAGTGACTTCAGACCTGAACTAGTCCTTAAAAAGTGGGTTTTGGAAATTTTCTTAAAAATTGTAAGAATTGCTTCTAAACTTCTAAGTCTTCTAACGCCCTAAAAAAATAAAATGACATTTCCAAAATGATGCCAACATAAAGTAGACATATGGGGAATGTTAAGTAATAAATATTTTATTAGGTATCACTTTCTGTTTTAGACGCAGAGAAATTGAAATTTGGAAAATTGTGAATTTTTCCTAATTTTTGGTAAATTTGGGATTTTTTCATAAATAAAGGTGAAATATATTGACTCAAATATATGACTATCATGAAGTACAATGTGTCACGAGAAAACAATCTCAGAATGGCGTGGATAAGTAAAAGTGTTCCAAAGCTATTACCACATAAAGTGACGCATGTCAGATTTGAAAATTTTGACCTGGACACTGGGGCATCAATGACCCTTGGTCATGAAAGGGTTAATAAATATATTATAATTTTGAAATTTTTTTTTTTTTTACATTTCTTTTTTTTTTTCTTTATTATCCCTAGGGGACTTGAAACTACGATCACCTGATCGCCCATATTATATGCTGCAGTGCATCTGTATTTCAGTTTTATTATGTCAGTTACAGTAAACCTGACATGATGCCATAGGCAGTGCCTAGTAGGCATTTGTAAAAGAGAGGCCTGGAAACCCTTCTTACGCCCCATGCAGCTAAGGCTACATGCACACGACCGTTGTGTGTTTTGCGGTTCGCAAATCGCAGATCCGCAAAACATGGATGGCGTCCATTCCGCAATTTGCGGAACGCCACGGGCAGCCATTAATAGAACTGTCTATTCTTGTCTGCAAAACTGACAAGGATAGGACAGGTTATACGTGGCGTGCTGTCTGCATCTTTTGCGGCCCCATTGAAGTAAATGGGTCCGCATCCAAGCTGCTCTGATGCGGACCAAAACAACGGTCGTGTGCATGAGGCCTTATGCATTCTCTTGGCGATCGCTTTGTGGGGTGACGGGGGACCTGGGTGACAAGGTCAGCATCGGCAGACTTCCTTAATTCCTAATTGGAATTATAAGTTTTATAGAGAGTATATAGGTTATAGGACCAGGAAGACATTGGGCCACATTCATAAAGTGTCAGCTTTGCATTTGGTAACCAAGTATATTGCAACTTTAGTTTTTTTTTAAAGATATGAATTTTCAAGACACAATCTGATTGGTTGTCTTTGGCAGTACTAGCATCACATTAGTTTTTATACAGAAGCATATCTGTACCCACCGGCCATAGACTCAGGAGTTGCAGAGGTCTGGCGGTGTCATCATTCATAAGCAGCTGCTCAATATCCCAGATAATCCGAAGGACCCTAAGTATAAGGGCTCGTGCACACGACCGTTGGATGTTTTGAGGTCTGTAAATTGTGGATCCACAAAACGCAGCTACTGGCCGTGTACATTCCATATTTTGCGGATTGGAACAGCCAGCATCTAACAGAAAAGTCCTATCCTTGTCCTCCATAATGCGGGCAAAAATAGGACGTGTTTTTATTTATTTTTTTGCGGCGATGTTAATGTGAATAAAAACAGAATGGACACGGATATACACTATATATATATATATATATATATATATATATATATATATATATATATATATATATATTTATAATATAAAAATACAGTAAGTTCATCTGCATGAGCCCATTGACCCATTGTATTTTTTTCTCTTACTGTGTCGTTCCCCTTTAATAACTTGTGTGTCGCTGTATGCTCTTTTCTCTTTCCATAGCACCATGTGAAATGATGATGATTATTTCTGTATTCTTTAGGATATTACGAAAATACAGTATTTCACAGAGTTGTACCCGAATTTATAGTGCAAGGAGGTGATCCAACCGGTACTGGTACAGGAGGAGATTCAATTTATGGAAAACCATTCAGGGTAAGTCTTTTAATGATTGTGTCAAGACCTGGAAATTTGCTGTTGGTGTCGAATATTTTTTTAAAGGAGTTTTCCAGTATTTTTATATTATTATTATAGTATTTTATATTAAAGGGAACCTGTCACCGCGATTGTGTATAGAGCTGAGGACATGGGTTGCTAGATGGCCGCTACCACATCCACAATACCCAGTCCCCATAGCTCTGTGTGCTTTTATTGTGTAAAAAAACAACTACCGTATTTTTCGCCCCATAAGACACATACAGGACTGGTCTCTTCAAGGAGATTCGGCGCCCTGCCTAAGCCTGATTCTCGCCCGAAAGAAGGGTTGAGCAGTTGAATTTTGTTCTCAAGGTAGGCAAGTCACTGCGAGACACCTCAGCCGAGTATGCATGTGTTTTCAATAGGGAGAGTGGAATAAGGAGTATGCGGATGACTATCTAATGCAGGGATCAACAACCTTCGGCACTCCGTTTGCTGTGAAACTACAACTTCCAGCATGCAAACATGCCATAGAAGGGAATTAAGTATTCTGGGAGTTGTAGTTTCTGAACAGCTGAAGTTCTGGAGGTTGCTGAAGCCTGATGTAATATGTATGGCCAGCCAATGGGCTGTATTAGACCTGCTGATGGTCAGCCAGATCATAGCTAATGAGCATTCGCAGGAACACTCATTATCGGTGATCTGGCTGTGTAACATAGCCCTAAAACGTGCACCGATTACCCAATGAATGCACAAGCACTCAAGAGTTTTAAGCATGCTTATAAATCGCCGTTTGCTGGCAGCAAACAATGAGTCAGTATAGGGACGTGCGATAGCTCCTCCTAATACTGTGGAGGAGATCACTGCATGCAATAGAACTGACGAGCAGGCGATTGCTGGAAAGGAACGTTTCCTTCCCGACAATCATCTGCTAAATCTTTCAGTGTAATACAGCCCTAAGTGTAGGTCATCAAAGGTGAATCTGCACGATGACGATAAAGTTCACAGATGTTTGGATTTCATGATTATTTTTATTTTATTTTATTTTTTTGTGCAAAATCTCAATAAAAATAAAAAATAAAGAACAGGAGGCGTTAAATTTACCTGGAGAATTTATGTTGCTGTATTTATCAGCATTAACATCACGTGTGAGTGATTTCTGTGAACACCGCTACCATTTTGTGTGTTTGCCGTGAACACATGCCGGCAGGGCCCCCATTGTTCTTTACTTTTTTGTTGCTTTTAGTTGTATTGAGCGCAGTTCTTATAGGTGCTTTACAAATAAAACTCAATAAAAGCAGTCAAAAGACTTTTCCTGCAGTGCTCCTTAATCCACTTTTATTTTTTGGATAAAGACCTTCTCAGTGTTGACGATTCCTTTCTCTGAAATAAAATAAAGAAATAAAAAAAGGGTCACCATGGTTAATAAAATACAAGAAGTTACACCCTCCTAGGTCACTCCCGTTCTAATGCTTCTGAGTCGCCCTGCTCCATAGGCTTGCTTAAAAACAGAAGGTATCCGGATGCGATGTGTTTTTCACTGATGGTTGCTACGACATGTAGACTGCTATGCTTCAGTTTTATTTCACGTGCATAAAAAAAGCATGGAATCCGGATACAATCCGGATGGAAAAACTGAAACCCTGAACACAATCGCAGAAAAAACTGGTTGAACTTTGTAGAAAACCATCAGTTTTTTTCTTGAACAGATCCTGACTCAATCCGTATCGCTTGTTTGCTTATTTGCCTTAAGGATGATTCACATAACCATGCTTGGTCTGGGAAACATTTATCCTTGTGTTGGCTGCATGTTCCCGGGCCAACCGCAAGTCCCCTGACCTGAACTGACCGCATCATAATGATTTAATACATTCAGTTCCTATCTGATTGCAAGTCTATTGGACTGTGCTCACAGGATGATACGAGTGCAGTACATTAGAACCACAATCTGATAGGAACTGACTGTAGCGTAAAACACTATAATGCAGTCAGGTCGGTCCGGGAGATGAGGCCGACACACGGACTGCATTTTCCGGACTCGGCTCGGTGAATCAGCGCTTAGTAGGTTGAGAGGGACCTGGAAGCAGAGGCTGTTGGAATTGGAGCGACTGAGGGTCAGTGAGGGGAGTATTACTTTAATATTATTATTATTAAGCCATTCTGATATTTTTTTTTAATACAGGCCAATTCATTATTTGTATTGGTAGTTAAAGGATTGATTTAATCCTTCATCAGCAGGTCCGCAATATGCGGGCACCGGCCGTGTGCATCCTGCATTACGGATGCGGACCCATTTACTTGAATGGGTCCGCAATCCGGAAGGGCCGGTGTGGACTGGAGGCACTAAAGTCCACTGAAACACTCCGTAGTGCTTCCGTGGGTTTTCTGTCCGTGCCTCTGCACCCCAAAAAGGTAGTGCATGCAGTGCGGTGCAGATGGAGACCATGGACCCATTCAAGCTGAATGGGTCTATATCTGTCTGCAGAATCCGCATGAATGTTGCCCGTGCATTGGGGACTGCAAATTGGAGGAACAAGGGTGCACAGAGTGGCTTGGGCCCACCCTTGGTGCACTAAAAGCTCATTTGCATATGAATTAAAAGTACCTTTTCTCTAGAATGAAGCAGCAGATCACTAAGTAAAAGGTATCATTACATTAAACTGAGCTATCCCTACAATATGTTGTGCCTGGTTTAACTGTGAATTTACTGGTGACAGACTTGGTTGTCAGGAACTTTGGATCACTTACTAATATAGATCATGATCCAAAAATGCCTCCAAATCCACACATTGATTGCCCAACTTCAGCCATGAATATGACTGCTGGGGACGTCCAGGTGAGGTCAGGCTCTTAGTGGTCAGTCCTGTGACCTCAGTACGGTGCTACGCCCGGGTGATCTGCACGTGATTAGTCATATGGACGCTGCCTTGTCATCAGTACATAATAAGATTTTCATCCTGGACATCCTTTTGGCTGACGTGAATTATAATGAGGGTTTATGGCATTATCTGGACTTTGGTATTAAAATGGGCCTAACTAAATGGAGATTTTTTATTTATTTTTTTGCTGTCTGCATAATATATTGTCAGTGGGATTGTTCCACGTGCTGCTTGATGAGATTCAGCGTTACTCTGGTAAATAAGGCATTGTGATGGCGCAGTTTGCAAAGGAACTGCAAAAATGTTTGCATATGAAAAGGAAGGAACAGAACACTGAAAATTTTGTGAAAGCAGCTGAAAACTACAGCGTGTGTGTGTGTGTGTATATGTGTATATATATATATATATATATATATAATGTCTTACTTGGGCTAGGTTCACATCTGCGGAGTATTTTTTTAAAATTTCTGCTCTGTTTTAGTAAAAAAGCAAAGCAGAAGTACCAGGTACGTGATACAACAGCACCTAACATACTTCATTGTCTTTCTGCTGGAAAAAAACGCAGCATGCTGTGATGGTCATCCTGCATTTTTGCCAAAACCGGTGATTGAGGCTGCTAACAAAATCTCCACCACAGATACAAACCTGGCCTAATACTTATATTGCACCTGCAGATTATGCAGGCGATTGTCGGGAGGGAACCATTCCTTTACAGCAATCTGATTGCTAGCGGAGGAGACCGCCGCTATTACAATGCCATCGCTCATCCCCATACTGAATCATTGTTTGCCCGCTGCTGATTACACAGCACGATCTGGCACCGACAAACAAGGATTTTTAAGCATGCTAAAAGATTTCAGTTACCCAATTATCTAGTGTTTGCTCGTTCATCAGGTAATCGTCGGAGTATTACACTGCCAGATCATCGCTAACGAGCGTTCATACGAGTGCTCGTTAGCAATGATCCTAAAGATTACCTGCAGGTGTAATATTAAGACAACTATTTTCTGAGGAGGTATAGAGACTACATGGGGGAGCGGGGTCCCACATTGACGGGGGGTAGAGCTACTGACCATGAGTGTTTTTATTTTTATTTTTTTTCTGGTGGACCCAGCCAGTCCATATATTTCAATGCATTTGAAAGTCTTGAGGCCCTTTCACTTAAAAAAAAATAAAAAATCAAGATCCCCCCCCAATCATTCTGCGTTCAATACCCCATAATGACAAAGTAAAAACTGAATATTTGAAATCTTTGCAAATTTCCAAAAAGGAAAAACTAATATATTGCATTGAACTAAGTATTCAGACCCTTCACTCAGTACTTGCCATTTTTGGACTATAACTCTTGCTAAAATGTGCCTGCGTCTTATAGTCTGCAGTCAGGGTGGTCTAGCAGTGCCAGAACTCTGACTGTTTCCTTAAATGATCCGGCAGGGCACTCATACAGCTCGTACATCAGTGAGAGAGCTATGTGTCTGCACACATCTGTCTCTCCCTTCTCAACACTGATCCATTCAGCACATGGAGGGGAAGGTCCTAAACTGCAGTAAAAGGGGATGAGATGATGAAAAAGAGAGTAATTGCAGCTGAAGGACCTTTGCTGATGTCATGTAGTGGGTGGGGCAAAACAAGGAAGAGGGGGAAGGTAATGGTGAAAAGTAGCATTAATAAGACTGTTAATGGTCTGTTTTTGAGGCCTGTGGGACTTTTTTCTATATGTTCTGTATGGCTATATTCTCTCCAAAGTACTCTGAAAAACACCGCCACAGCATGATGCTAGCACCACCATGCTTTAGGGTTGGGCGATATCGTTATCGTGGGAATATTTTTTGTATAATAAGAAATTTATCGCGGTAACGATATATATTGCGATAAATTCTCATTTAGAAAAAAAAAAACGCTCAAAACGTGTACTGGTGTTTCCTTGTTGCTCTCATACAGTATACTGTCTCCTTGATGCCCCCTGTAAGAAGGTACAAGGAATCATCGTGGATGATGGGTATGTGTCACCGAGGTTCCTGGCCTTGGTGGAGTAAGATCCAGTTTTCATGTGTTAGCAGTAGGGTTCGTACCGAACGTTAGGATTTTTGGACCCCGGACCTGATCCCGAACTTTTCAGTAAAATTTTGGGTTCGGTGTTCGGCGAATTAATGGCGCTTTTTGAAAGGCTGCAGTTTAACTCGTGTGCCCTTAGAAGCCATCACAGCCATGCTTACTAATGGCATGGCTGTGATTGGCCAGTGCAGCATGTGACCCAGCCTCTATATAAGCTGGAGTCGCGTAGTGCTGCACGTTACTCTGCTCTTATTAGGATGCTGCCGCTGTGAGGAAGAGAATAGGAAATAATCAGTTATCAGAAGTGCTTGATAACTCAGCGATCTACGGCGATTTTGTTTTGTGGGTGCAGTGCACAATTTTTTTACCCTGCTCTGAGCCCAGTGACAGAAACATTTTGGGCAAGCTAATACATTTGCGGCCTTTGTTGCATTTGTGACAGTCAAATACAAACTTTAAATACTGCTGTTATATTCTGGGTTTAAAAAAAACACCAATTATTTGCAAGACCCTACATCTGAGGCCTTTGCTGCATTTATCACAGTCAAATACAACCAGTCAATACTGCAGTTACATTGTTGGTTGACAAATTAACATTTTTTGGGACATTGAAGTAATTGTATAAAATTCACCTTTTTTACGCTGTTGTGTGTCCTCAAGAAATGTTTCATCTTTACTTTCAGCGTTATTTGGTAGGGCCGAATGCGGCTCTACGAATGGTGAGGCCAGAACAAGTACAGGCGATAGTAGTTTCGATGGCTGACAGTGCCTCCAGTTCCTTCACATTGTCTCCCACCCAGTCTCCTGCTGAAAGATCAGAGTTGGCACCTGCAGCCCATGTCCATCAGTCCTTCACCTCACCCCCTTGCAAATCAGCTAAGCAGTCTGAGCCCCAGGTCATGGAGCAGTCTCTCATGCTTTTTGATGACTCTGCTAGCAGGGTTTCCCAGGGCCATCCACATAGCCCTTCCTCAGAAGGGGAAGAGATTGAGTGCACCGATGCCCAGCCACTTATATTTCAAGATGAGTACATGGGAGGACCACCGCAGCAAGTGTCGGATGATGACGAAACACAGGTGCCAACTGCTTTGGCTTTCTGCAGTGTGCAGACCGACAAGGAGGGCAGGGGTGAAGACTGGGTGGAAGATGATGTGGAGGACGATAAGGTCCTCAACCCAACATGGAATCAAGATCATGCGAGTGACCTGTTTAGTTCGGAGGAAGAGGTGGTGGTCGCACTGAGCCACCAGCACAGCAGAAGAGGGAGCAGGATGCAAAAGCGGAGTGGCCGTTCCCTAGACAGTACGCCTGCTACTGCCCACCGCAGTAAGGGACTGAGCACACCAAATCCAGCTCCAAGGAGTTCCCTAGCGTGGCAGTTCTTCAGACAATGAGCCGACGACAAGACACGAGTGGTTTGCATGCTGTGCAATCGGAGCCTGAAGCAAGGCATAAAGGTTCTCAACCTGAGCACAACCTGCATGACCAGGCTTCTAAGTTCAAAGCACGAGTTGCAGTGGAGTAGACACCTCAAAAACAAAGAAAGGTCTCTGGATTCTCCTGCTTCCTCTTCTGCTGCAGTCTCTGCCTCTTCATCCACCTCTGGAGTGACAGTGGCACCTGCCACACGCAAACAGAGGATCTGCCAGAAACACCACCACCTGGGTCACAAAGCATCTCCACAATGTCCCATGGAAGCTTTCAGCTCTCTAGCTCCCAAACACTGGAGTGAAAGAGGAAGTACCCCCCTACCCACCTGCGATCCCTAGCCCTGAATACCAGCATTTCAAAATTACTGGCCTTTGAAATGCTGTCATTCCGTCTGGTGGAGATGGAGTTTTTAAAAGCCTTATGGCGGTGGCTGTCCCACAGTACGTCGTACCCAGCCGCCACTACTTGTCCAGGTGAGCCATACCTTCCCTGCACAACCAAGTGGGGGACAAAATCAGGTGGCACTGCGCAACGCCATCTGTGGCAAGGTGCACCTAACTACGGATACGTGGACCAGTAAGCACGGTCAGGGACGTTATATCTCCATAACAGCACACTGGGTAAATGCAGTGGCGGCTGGGCCTGAGGCGGATAGCAGTTTGGCGCATGTCCTTCCACCACCGAGGATTGCAGGGCGCTTCAGTTTGCCTCCTGTTGCTTCATCTTCCTACTCCGCTTCCTCATCCTCTACCGGCTCCTCATCCGGTCAGTGTAACACCTTCACCACCAACTTCAGCACAGCCAGGGGTAAACGACAGCAGGCAGTTTTAAAACGTATCTGTTTTGGGGGGACAAACCCCACACCGCGCAGGAGCTGTGGACAGGCATGGAACCACAGACCGATGAGTGGTTGGTGCCAGTGAGCCTCAAGCCAGGCCTGGTGGTGTGCGATAATGGGCGAAATCTCGTAGAAGCTCTGGGACTAGCCGGTTTGACGCACATCTCTTGCCTGGCGCATGTGCTGAATTTGGTGGTGCAGAAGTTCCTTAACCACTTCCCATCTGGGCCATTTGCCCCCTTCCTGACCAGGCCTAATTTTGCAAAACTGACATATCTCACTTTATGTGGTAATGACTTTGGAACGCCTTTATTTATCCAAGTCATTCAGAGATTGTTTTCTCGTGACACATTGTACTTCATGATAGTCATAAATTTGAGTCAAAATATTTCACCTTTTATTTATGAAAAAATCCCACATTTACCCAAAAATTTAAAAAATTCACAATTTTCTAAATTTCTATTTCTCTGCTTTTAAAACAGAAAGTGATACCTCATAAAATATTTATTACTTAACATTCCCCATATGTCTACTTTATGTTGGCATCATTTTGGAAATGTAATTTTTTTTTTTTTAGGACGTTAGAAGGCTTAGAAGTTTAGAAGAAATTCTTCAAATTTTTAAGAAAATTGCCAAAACCCACTTTATAAGGACCAGTTCAGGTCTGAAGTCACTTTGTGGGGCCTACATAGTGGATACCCCCATAAATGACCCCATTGTAGAAACTACACCCCTCAAGGTATTCAAAACCGATTTTACAAACTTTGTTAACCCTTTATGCGTTCCACAAGAATTAAAGGAAAATGGAGATCAAATTTTTAAATTTCACTTTTTTGGCAGATTTTCCATTTTAATCCAATTTTTTCTTTAACACATCGATGGTTAACAGCCAAACAAAACTCAATATTACCCAGATTCTGCGGTTTACATAAACACCCCACATGTGGTCATAAACTGCTGTATGGGCACACTGCAGGGCGCAGAAGAAAAGGAACTCCACATGGTTTTTAGATGCCATGTCCCATTTGAAGCCCCCTGATGCACCCTTACAGTAGAAACTCCCAAGAAGTGATACCATTTTGGAAACTAGGGGATAAGGTGCCAGTTTTATTAGTACTATTTTTGGGTACATATGATTTTTTGATCATTCATTATAACACTTTATGGGGCAAGGTGACCAATAAATTGGTTGTTTTAGCACAGTTTCTATTTATTTATTTTTACAGCGTTCACCTGAGGGGTTCAGTCAAGTGACATTTTTATAGAGCAGATTGTTACGGACGTGGCGATACCTAATATGTATACTTTTTCTCATTTATTAAAGTTTTACACAATAATAGCATTTTTGAAACAAAAAAAATATGTTTTAATGTGTCCATGTTCTGAGAGCTATATTTTTATTTATTTTTTTGAGAGATTTTCTTATGTAGGGGCTCATTTTTTGCGGGATGAGGTGACTGTTTTATTGGTACCATTTTGTGGGACATACGTGTTTTTGATCACTTGGTGTTGCACCTTTTGTGATGCAAGGTGACAAAAATGGCTTGTTTTGACAGTTTTTTTTTTTATTTTTTTTACGGTGTTCACCCGAGGGGTTAGGTCATGTGATATTTTTATAGAGCTGTTTTTTACGGACGCGGCAATACCAAATATGTCTATTTTTTTTTTTTTTTTTTTTATTCCTTACTTGGGGACCATTTTTTTTTTTTTTACATGTGAAACTTTTTTTTATTTTATTTTTTCAACCCTTTATTTTATTTTACACTTTTCATCACCCATAAGGTCATACAAGACCTCTGGGGGACATTTGCTTCACTTTTTCTTTTTTTTTTTTCACTGTTGATTTCTCCTGTAACTGGGGCTGACATAGTAGCCCCAGTTACAGAAGAAATGCACCCCCCCAGAGAGCCTGTACAGCATGATTCTGCGCTGTACAGCCTCAGAGCAGGGCTGATCGAGGTCTCTGAAAGACCTCACACAGCTCCTGCACTCTCCGTTCCCGCGGGTCACATGACCGCCGGGCCGGAACAGGAAGCGCACAGCGCTTCCTGCTCTGCATACACAGCGCTCGGTGAGCGCTGTGTCTGCAGCGATCCGGAAGGCAGGGACACCTGGGAACTGTCCCTGCCTTATCTCTGGATTGCCCTGCTGTCACTGACAGCGGGCAACCCGATCAGCAGCTGCACGATTAGCGTGCAGCTGCTGTTTCTGAAAGGACGTTTTAAAACGTGCTTTTAGAAATAGAGGTCCACCCATAGGACGTTTATATCCTATGGGCGGACGGAAAGTGGTTAAAAATTACCCCAGAGCTGCTGCAGAAAGTGCGGGCCGTCTGAGCGCGCTTTCGGCGTTCTCACCCTTCTGCTGCTCGCCTATTAGTGCTGCAGCATAACTTAAGCCTTCCCGCTCACCGCCTCATATGTGACGTGCCCACAAGGTGGAACTCCACCTTGCACATGCTGGCCAGACTGTGCGAGCAGCAGCAGGCGATAGTGGCGCTTCAGCTGCAGCACGCACGGGTGAGTCGCTCTGCGGAACAACACCACTTCACCACCAATGACTGGGCCTCCATGCGAGACCGGTGTGCCTTGTTGCGCTGTTTCGAGTACTCCACCAACATGGCCAGTGCTGATGATGCCGTTCTCAGCGTTACTATCCCACTTCTATGCCTCCTTGAAAAAACTCTTCGGGCGATGATGGAAGAGGATGTGGCACAGGAGGAGGAAGAGAGATCATTTCATAGGGTTTCAGGCCAGTCATTCACAAGTGTCTCCGAGGGTGGGTTCCTGCACCCACAAACCCAATGTACACAATTGTCCAGCCAATGCACAGTTCTGGAGGGTGAATAGGTGGAGGATGAGGAAGAGGAACCGTGTTCACAGCATTCTGGCACCCAAACCAGCTCATGGCCATCACTGGTGCGTGGCTGATGGGATACAGAGGATACAGACGATACACCTTCCACAGAGGACAGCTTTTCGTTACCCCTGGGCAGCCTGGCACACACGAGCGATTACATGCTGCAGTGTCTCCGCAACGACCGCCGAGTTGCCTACATTCTAACTTGTGCTGATTTACAGGGAATCCTCATAATACCCTATTTGGACGACTTCCTAGTCACAGCCTGGACAGAAGACTATCTTCTACTCCATCTAGGTCCGGTAAAAGAAACCTTTCTTTCCCTAGGATGGATTATAAACCGTGAAAAGTCAAATTTCATCCCTGCTTGGCAGAAAGTATTTGTGGGTATTCTACTGGACTCAAGCCTTCAGATGTCCTTTCTGTCAGAAGAAAAACAACGGATTATAGATCAGAAAATCGCTCATTTTTGAAAATTAGAAACTTCCACGATCAGAAACCTCATGACTGTGTTAGGTCTCCTAACATCCTCTATACCTGCAGTCAGATGGGCGCAAAGCCATGCAAGAATATTACAATCCTTTCTTCTAAAATCCTGGGACGGTACTCAAATCTCATTGGAAAAAAAGGTAAGCCTACCATCAGAAGTGTTACAGTCCCTAGCCTGGTGGAGAATAAAAGGAAATTTACAAACAGGAGTCGCTGGCGGCAGGAAGATCTGTTAGTTGTCACTACAGACTCCAGCAGCAGAGGCTGGGGAGGACATGCAGCAGACCTAATAGTCCAAGGTCTTTGGGACGACTCTATGACAACGGCCTTGTCCAATCAAAGGGAGCTTATGGCAGTATACGAGCTTCTACTAGCACTCCATGCAAAGATACCTCTACGTCAATTAAACATCCTGTCGGACAATATAACGACGGTTGCTTACATAAACAGACAGGGTGGCACGCAAAACAAAGTTCTGGCAGAGATCGCAAGAAGGATTTTTATATGGGCAGAGAGACATCTGACTACCCTATCGGCGGTCCATCTAAAAGGAAGCAAAAATCTAGTGGCAGATTACTTAAGCAGGCAGACAATAAAGAAAGGGGATTGGGCCCTGAATCCCGAGATATTTCAACAGATTACAGCAAGATAGGGTGTCCCAGTCCTGGACTTGTTTGCAAACAAATCCAACAGAAAGGTGTCAAGATTTTTCTCCCTATCTCCACAGGATCAGCCAGAGATCCTAGATGCCCTGTCTTGCCCGTGGCCAAAGGGTCTACTGTATGCATTCCCCCCGTTCAACTTAATACCCAGAGTGCTGATGAAGGGGGCGGAAGAACGAGCTCAGGTGATGATTGCTCCTTACTGGCCAAGGAGAGTCTGGTTCTCCCTGCTTCTAGGTTATCAGGAGGGGAATACTGGACTCTCCCGGCACTTCCAAATCTTTTATTTCAGGGTCCAGTCTACCACCCCACGGTCACTCAGCTCAGATTGGCGGCTATGGGATTGAACGCTCAAATCTGAAGAATAAAGGACTCTCTGATCCGGTAATCTCAACCATGCCAAAAGGAAGAAAGACAGTGACCTCTAAGATTCATCTTAGGGCTTGAAAGGCCTTTCTTGCCTACGCAAGGAGCAGGAACTGTCTTCAATTCCTCACCAATGTTCCCATCATTTTACATTTCTTGCAGTCAGGATTAGACAAGGGTCTAAAGCCCTCTACCCGAAGAGTTCAAATATCAGCCCTGAGTGTTTTTTTGGATGTAAAACTTGCAGAGCACCCTTTAATAAAACAAGTTTTTAGAGGGACAGTAAGAATCTCTCCAACAGTACGTTCTACCCTTCCAGTATGGGATCTGAATCTGGTTCTTACAGTCTTAATGGACTCTCTGTTCGAACCTAATACTATTCCCATTAAGCTATTGTCATTTAAGACGGTCTTTCTTTTAGCAATAACAACTGTGAAAAGAGTAGGTGAGATCCAGACCCTCTCTCTTGTCGCGCTCCGTATCTGAGAATTCTAGATGACCGCATAATCCTTAAGCACTGCCAACCTTCCTTCCAAAAGTGGTGTTTGAATTCCATTGCAATCAGGAGGTGATTCTACCATCCTTTTGTGCTTCACCTTCCACAGACCAAGAAAGGAAATTCCATAATCTGGATGTAAGACGCTGCCTGCTATGTTATCTGGAAAGATCAAAGGAATTCAGACAGCCAGATCTCCAGTTCCAGGGGCCTAATAAAGGTCTTGTGGCCAGAAAACCTACAATCGCTCGATGGATTAGAGACATTATCTCCTTGTGTTATACCAGCAAGAATCTGGTTGCTCCACCAGGGCTTAAGGCCCACTCGACCCGAGCTATGTCATCCTCTTGGGCAGAGAACGCCACAGTATCAATTGATCAAATTTGCAAGACGGCGGCCTGGGCTAATCCCATGACCTTTTTTAAGCACTACCGGCTGGATGTGGCACATAATCAGGACTTGTCCTTCGGGTGTAGAATCCTTTCTACAGTGGTCCCTCCCTAAAGTACAATTATTCTGTTATTCCTCCTGTCATTGCCGTTAGGGAGGCGCCGGGGAAAAGGGTTAATTACTCTTACCGGTAATTGGATTTTCCATTAGCCTCCCCAATGGCACTGGGAGTTCCCTCCCTTAGGTTGATTTACTTTCTGGTAAGAGTGTGATTACCTTGATGAATTGTACAGAAAATTCTGTTAATAATAATAATAATAATTTGTTTTGCATATTTTTCGTGTCCTTGGTTATTAACTGGTTTAGGTAAGGAAAGGAGGCCTTTTTCAATCTGGAGCTCCAGTGTTGTTTCCTGTCCAGGGGGCGGGGATACCCTGTTGTCAGTGCCGTTGGGGAGGCTAATGGAAAATCCAATTACCGGTAAGAGTAATTAACCTTTTCTGGTTGGGGGGCCACATTATCAGACTGAATGAATCCCAAGGGCCGAAAATAAAAGTTAAAGGGGTACTACAAACTAGAATACTGTATTTACGGCGTATTGTACATACAGTATATACTATAAATGTCTGGTTACACCTCCAGGATTCCCATCTAATGGGAGCATACATGAAAGACACAGACATGTGTGTCTTTCACCAGATGGTTGGGGGGCCGCACAGAATGATATCAAAGGATGGTAAAGGATGTCCTCTTGTTAGAGTAATGAACTGTAAATCTCTGGAAATAAGCAACCAAGGTTTACACTTAAAGAGCACCTGTCACCTCTCCTCACATGCTTATTTTAGTTTGTGCATTGTATGCAGACCCATTTGTTTCAATGGGACCACAAAAAATGCAGACAGCAGAACGTGTCTGCATGTCCGTCCTGCAAAAATATAGAACATTGTCTATTTTGTGGGCAAGAATAGGCATTTTCACAATGGGGCCTGCAGAAATTGTGGGATGCACACGGCTGTATCTGTATTTAGCGGACCACAAAATACATATGGTCATGTGCATGGGTCCTTAACCCCTTAAGGACTCAGCCCTATTTCACCTTAAGGACTTGGCAATTTTTTGCAAATCTGACCAGTGTCACTTTAAGTGCTCATAACTTTAAAACGCTTTGACTTACCCAGGCCGTTCTGAGATTGTTTTTTCGTCACATATTGTACTTTATGACACTGCTAAAATTGGGTCAAAAAAGTTAATTTTTTTGCATAAAAAAATAAAAATTTTACCAAAAATTTTGAAAAATTAGCAAATTTCAAAGTTTCAGTTTCTATACTTCTGTAATACATAGTAATACCCCCCAAAATTTTGATGATTTTACATTCCCCATATGACTACTTCATGTTTGTAGCATTTTGGGAATGATATTTTATTTTTTGGGGATGTTACAAGGCTTAGAAGTTTAGAAGCAAATTTAGAAATTTTTCAGAAATCTTCAAAATCCCACTTTTTATGGACCAGTTCAGGTTTGAAGTCATATTGTGGGGCTTAGATAATAGAAACATCCCAAAAATGACCCCATTCTAGAAACTACACCCCTCAAGGTATTCAAAACTGTTTTTTCAAACTTTATTAACCCTTTAGGCGTTCCACAAGAGTTAATGGCAGATGGAGAAACAATGTAGAAATTTCTATTTTTTGGAAAATTTTCCAATATAATAAATTTTTTCCAGGAGTAAAACAAGGGTTAACTGCCAAACAAAACTCAAAATGGGTTGCCCTGATTCTGTAGTTTGCAGAAACACCCCATATGTGGTTGTAAACTACTGTTTGGCCGAACAGGAGCACATAGAAGGAGGGGAACACCATATGGGTTTTGGAAGGCAGATTTTGCAGGACTGGTTTTGTTTATACCATGTCCCATTTGAAGCCCCCTGTTGCACCCCTAGAATAGAAATTTCAAAAAAGTGACTCCATCTAAGAAAGTACACCCCTCAAGGTATTCAAAACTGGGTTTACAAACGTTGTTAACCCTTTAGGTGTTCCACAAGAGTTAATGGCAGATGGAGAAACAATTTAGAAATTTCTATTTTTTGGAAAATTTTCCAATTTAACCCTTACTTTATTACTGGAAAAAATGGGTTAACAGCCAAACAAAACTCAAAATGAGTTGCCCTGATTCTGTAGTTTGCAGAAACACCCCATATGTGGTCGTAAACTACTGTTTGGCTGAACGGCAGGACATAAAAGAAGGGGAACGTCATATGGTTTTTGGAAGGCAGATTTTGCTGGATTAGTTTATTTACACCATGTACCCTTTCAAGCCCCCTGATGCACCCCTAGAGTAGAAACTCCATAAAAGTGACCCCATCTAGGAAACTACGGGATAAGGGGGTTGTTGTTTTGGGACTATTTTAGGGGTAAATATGATTTTTGGTTGCTCTATATTACTCTTTTTTGAGGCAATGTAACAAAAAAATCTAATTCTAAAATTGTTTCTACATTCGCTATTTAGTTTTGTGGAACACCTAAAGGGTTAACATAGTTTGTAAAGTAACTTTTGAATACCTTGAGGGGTGTAGTTTCTTAGATGGGGTCACTTTTTTGGAGTTTCTAGTCTAGGCTACATCAGGGGGGGGCTTCTAATGGGACATGGTGTCAAAAAAAAAAACTGTCCATCAAAATCTGCCTTCAAGAAACCGTATAGAGTTCCCTTCGTTCTATGCCCTGCTGTGCGGCTATATAGCCATTTACGACCACATATGGGGTGTTTCTGCAAACTACAGAATCGGGGCAATAAATATTGAGTTTTGTTTGGCTGTTAACCCTTGCTTTATTACCGGCAAAAAGGATTCAAATGGAAATTTTGCCCAAAAATTGTTGTTTTGGCACAGTTTTTTTTTTAAATATTTTTAACACCATTCATCCGAGGCGTTTGGTCAAAAGTTATTTTTATAGCGACTACTTTTACGCACGCGACGATGCCCAATATGTATGGCTCTCAGACTTTGGAGACACTAAGCAGGCATCCTAAAACTGCGGCCCACCAGATGTTGTAAAACTACAATTCCCACCATGCCCTGCTGATGGCTGTAGGTTTTTCTGGGCATGCTGGGAGTTATAGTTTTACAACATCTGGAGGGCCGCAGTTTGAGGATGCCTGCACTAAAACTAATATTTTTTTGGGGAAAAAAAATGTTTTCGTGTCTCCAAAGGCTGAGAGCCATAGTTTTTTATGTTCTCTAGTGGACTGTTGGGGATTATAAAAATTTTGTACTCCATGGAAGTGTGATACTTCCTGAAGCAATCGATAACGCAGAGGCCCGGATGATCGGGGCACGTGTCGCACTGAGTGGTGGTGTCCTTCCGTATCCCCCTCCTGCGACACACTCTGCACTTTTTTTTGGGTTCGTCCCTTCTTTCCAGTATGGGGGACCACACCTGGAAAGTGTTGGCCAGGGACGATCCGGGCACCTACAGTTCCCGAGGTACTCCGGCCTGCTCTTTCCCGGTCCGAAAAGATCAGGGCCTTGAGGACTGCCTCATAGAACTGGAGGAATGTCCCTGTGCTGCCAGTGCTTCGGGATAGTACAAAAGAGTTGTACATGGCAACCTGCACCAAGTAGACCGCAACTTTTTTGTACCATGCCCGGGTTTTGCGCATGGCGTTATATGGCGTGAGGACTTGATCAGAGAGATCAACTCCTCCCATATACCGATTGTAGTCGACGATACAATCGGGCTTGAGGACCGTTGCCGTGGTACCTCGCACAGAGACTGGGGTGGTGCTGTTACCGTGGATTGTGGACAGCATAAGGACATCCCTCTTGTCCTTATACCTGACCAGCAACAGGTTTCCACTGGTAAGTGCACGGGTCTCACCCCTGGGGATAGGTACCTGGAGGGGGTAGGCAGGGAGGCCGCGTTGATTTTTCCGCACGGTCCCACAAGCGAACGTGGATCTGGCGGCAAGGGACCTGAACAAGGGAATGCTGGTATAAAAGTTATCCACGTACAAGTGGTAACCGTTATCCAGCAGTGGGTACATAAGGTCCCACACGAGTTTCCCGCTAACACCCAGAGTGGGGGGACATTCTGGGGCTTGAATACGGGAATCTCGCCCCTCGTACACACGAAATTTGTAAGTGTACCCTGAGGTACTCTCACAAATTTTGTATAGCTTCACGCCATACCTCGCCCGCTTTGTGGGAATATATTGGCGGAAACTGAGTCTCCCCTTGAACGCAACGAGAGACTCATCAACCGCGACCTCCCTTCCAGGTACGTAGGCCTGCTGAAATGTGGCCCCAAAGTGATCGATGACCGGCCGTATCTTATACAGCCGGTCATAGGCAGGATCACCTCGGGGTGGACATGCTGCATTATCGGAATAATGCAGACATTTCCGGATGGCCTCAAACCGGGGACGTGTCATGACCATACTGTACAGTGGGGTCTGGTATAGGACGTCCCCACTCCAGTATTGCCTGACACTGGGTTTTTGGACTAGACACCCATATGCAGCACGAGGCCCCAAAATGTCCTCATTTCGGCTGCACTGACCGGCGTCCAGCCACCGGGTCTAGACAAAAATCTGATAGATGGATGAAAAAAGTTAGGAATAATTTTTTTTTTTTTTTTTTTTTTCTAACTAACTTTTCCCTTCTTTCCCTGCCTAACGGTGCCTCTCCCTCACTGACCCTAACCTACCTGGGTGGCGATGGGTGCAGGAGGGTGATGGATGGCGATTAGGGGGACACAGGAGCTGGTGCTGGACGATGCTGCCGGGTGCTCGTGCAGAACAGGAAGAGGAGGGGAGAGAGGAGCGCAGGAAGTTTGAATTTCGCGCCTCTCTCCCCTGCACCAATCAGCACCCTGGACAGCAGTGTTCAGCACCAGGGCCAGCACCGCCTCTCCAAATCCTCGGACTGCGATTGGTGGTGTATAATTACGCCACCGATCGCAGTCTTTTTCCGGTTCATCGGGTCACAGGACACCCGAATGGACCGGAAACGCAGAAAACTGCAGGTCTGAATTGACCTGCGGTTTTCTGCGATCGCCGATACGGGGGGGTCAAATGACACCCCCCTGCGTTGTTACGGGATGCCGGCTGAATGATTTCAGCCGGCATCCCGTTCCGATTAACCCCCGCGGCGTCGGAATACCGATTTAAAGTTAGGACGTACCGGTACGCCCTGAGTCCTTAAGGACTCGAGAAATAATAGGGCGTACCGATACGCCCTGCGTCCTTAAGGGGTTAAAGGGGTTGTGCAAGATTGGGGGGGTTTGGCAAACCCCCACCCCCCACTTGGCCAGACCTGCAAGGGGAAGCTTACTTACCTGCTTCCCAGCACTGGCTCCCCACTGTCTCATTCAGGTCTGCGATGCTCTGCTGGTTTCCTTCACTGTAAACATTTGGTTTGACAACGCTACAACCAATCACTGGCTGCGGCGGAGACTGAATCCCCTTGCATCATGTGACCATTTGCAATGTCAAACTGGGTGTAGTTAAGGCTGAGTTCACACTTCAGTTATTTGATCAGTCATTTCCATCAGTTATTGTGAGCCAAAACCAGTAGTAAAGCGTACTCCAAGATCAGGTATAATGGGAAGATCTGCACCTGTTCTGTGTTTTGACCCACACCTGGTTTCGGCTCACAATAACTGATGGAAATAACTGACCAAATAACTAAACTCAGCTTACACAGTACGGTAAGCATGTAAGTAAGCTTTAACTTACAGGTCCGATGCTTTTTAAAGCAAGCACAGATCTTGAAAACAAGGAGAAATGACTGACTGCAGTTTATTATTTCATTGCACGGTCATAGTGTCATTTTTGATATACCGCACTCCAGGACCCTGTGTGTAAGTTCATCCAAAATTAATTAAACTTTAGATTTTAAGCAAATTCTAAGTTGAACAATTTTGGGAGGACGTAAGATTTGTCCCCCTTGACTGCTGTTTCTCTGGTGATTTTGATGGCGTACTAATTATTTATATTTTTTGCAAACTGAGGTTTGGCTATTTAAAATTGCAGCTAATTTTACCTCTAGACTCCTTTTGGGTCATATCTTCATTTTGGTCAGTAGTCCCTGAGACTGAACATTTCTTGTAGGTAATGACCATGTCTTGGGACTTGATAGAAGTTATTATGAGCCGCATCTTTCCTCGGTTCTTCAGAATTTTTCCATTATGCTGGCCAGCTCTGGTTGTACACAATATAAAGTGGACGTTCAAGTGGTTGCTTTCTGCAATAGTTGATGTTTTTTTACCTTCTAATTTCTAGGATGAATTCCATACACGTCTACGCTTTAATCGAAGAGGACTGGTTGCCATGGCAAATGCTGGACCTCATGACAATGGCAGCCAATTCTTCTTTACCCTTGGACGTGCCGATGAGCTTAACAACAAGCACACCATCTTTGGAAAGGTCTGGAAAATGCGTCTGATTATAGTTAGGGACAGTAACATTATCTGGAAGCAGATAGCATGAGCTTGCTGTAAATAGTAATTTGGCAGGAGAGACAGAGGTAGTGTCTCTTCTGCATTTTATAAGGAACAGCAAAATGTTAAAAAAAAAAAAAAAAAAAAAAACCCCAGACAAAGCAAACTCATTGTGATTGTACACCCTTCCTAATAAGCTAAGTACAAAGACAAACCTACAACAACTACCAGGGTAAGTTCAGAGATGGCAGATGTTACAGTTGCCGATTTACAGTAATATACGTGGATTGGGTTTTGATGATGCCATCCACATGCAGCAGATGAAAATCTGCAGCATGCTCTTTTTAACTCCTCAGCAAAGGGGTTATCTCATGAATAATGTAAAAAAAAAATGTAATCATTCATTACTCTGCTAGATTTATATGAAGCTGGCAGCTCAAAGGGAGTGTCTTTCCTGCTGCAGCTCAGGGGGCGTGTCCATGCTCTCCCTATCACAGCTCAGGGGGCGTGTCTCAGCTTTCCCTATCACAACTCAGGAGGCAGTTGAAGGCTGAAACGGAGCATGTGTGACCATATTAGTGAGCAGGACAAAGATTAAAAAAAACTGGTGGCTCTATACAGATACAACAACTAAACTTAGCAATACAAAGATATACCACCGGCGCTGATTACAGTATTAAAGCAGCAGTGTCAGAAACAGCTCCGCAATAGCTGTTATGAAAGGGTTAAACACATGATTTATAAAGGGGAGAGACACCGCGCTAAGCCTAATTCACCTGACCCTAATTAACCTCTTGTTCCGATCGTGTAAAGCCTATCCACCTCAGTTTTTAAAAAGCAGGATTACCTTGGTTCTGATGTGTGGGATTAGGGGACCCCTAATCCCACACATCAGAACCAAGGTAATCCTGCTTTTTAAAAACTGAGGTGGATAGGCTTTACACGATCGGAACAAGAGGTTAATTAGGGTCAGGTGAATTAGGCTTAGCGCGGTGTCTCTCCCCTTTATAAATCTATACAGATACATTTTGTTTAAGATAACTCAGTGGCTATGCAACATTTTTAATTACAAAAAGAATTCAGATCCAGGTGCTGGTATGAAAGCTGTAGAATATTTATCGTGGGCCAACCCCTTTTAGGCAACACTACTGTGACCTAACAGCAGGCTTACTGAGCAGACAGCCCTTCACAGACCCTCAGGCTGACTGCAGATCGTTCCCCAATCACCGGGGAGTAGCTGCAGCATGATCAAAGGGTTAACAGTCGGTTCAATTTGTGCCAAAAACTGGTGTACTTGTCACCATATTTATTGTTTTAGACACTTTATTTTTTTTCTCCTCATCTTACAAAAGGGCATGGCCTACAATAAAATTCTGTTGCAAAGTAAGCCAACTAATAGATGGTATAAAGTTAGACTAGACGATCTAAAAGTGCACCAGTATCCGCCACTGGGACCAATCTGGAGCTTCCTTAGATTGTCCAGTCTTAGTAAATCGGATTCCGCATCAGAAATCCACCGGGTGGCCGCGTGGAGTCCATCACCCATTGTTTTCAATGGGAGGCCACAATGCTATTCATGCAGCCACAGACTTGTCCTTTCTTGGCGTGGTCATGGCCTCCTACTGAAAATTATCGAAGGCAAGTGTCCACATGGCTTCCCAGCAGGTTTTTAGTGCACGATTCACACCAAATTCACCCTGCAAAAGAGTCTATTTGAACAATGGCACCACTCTGTAGACTGCAATGTCTTGTGTATTCCAGGTGACTGGAGACACCATATATAATTTATTACGACTAGCAGAAGTGGATATTGGTGAAGAAGACAGGCCTGTCAATCCACACAAGATAAGGACCACTGAGGTATGCCTTTACTGGTGAAGCTCTAGACGTATCTAGCAGTTTACCACTGATTACTAACATCTTCATTTTCTTATGGAATATACCGTTGTAGAATACACTTATCCACGTGAAGCCTCTTTTATTATGGTTGCTTGTCACTGTTTATTGGTAGACTTTCTTGTATGGTAGCACTATAGGCAAAAGCTTCCATATGTGATGTCTACGATTTATTCTGATACGTAGGATAGGACATGAGGGATGGCATGAAACGTGTATCTTGCCTGAGCAGCAGATGGCATTATTGAAATTGAAGGTGCAACCATAAATCTAGGGCCTTGCATATTCTAATAATATCTGTTCCATCTGCATCTGTGCTGGCAATCCAGAGGAAAAAGTATTTTGTTGTGCAAATTAGCCCCATAGGTGCAAAGAGGGCGTTGCCATTGCACCTTGTTGCACACAGAGACTCCATTGATCCACCTTGCTGGCTGCACCCCCACCGTACTCACGCCTGGCCCTGAATGTTCACGTTAGGCACTCGCTCAGTACGAGAATGTGCCGGGAGATCTCCATCCCTGTATTGTGCATGATTTGAACATGTTGCCACAAGACTTCAGGGCCATTGCCTGCCGCTGTCTACGCAGTCAATGGGGCTCCAGGGACCAGCCAGCAAGGTTGATGAGTGGAGCTTCTATTGGCTAATTTGTATAACATTAAAAGGCCTTTTTTTCTCCAGATTGGCAGCAAATGGGACAGATATCGTTAGAATATCCTGACAAGCGCGGATCTGCAGAGGCTGATGGTTTTAGCCAACTGCTGTGTAGTGACAGATTTCCCTTAGATGGGATGTGCTGAATTCACTGATATCACTTCTCAGAACCCCTTTAAAGAGGACCTTTCACCACTCCTGAGATGCCTGTTTTATTAGCTACATGCATTCCCAGTGTAATAACAATTCTGGGGCATCTATTCTTATGTCTGTATGTTGTGCCATTATTTTATTGTTCCTGTTAGAAGTTATGAATGAATTGCTAGCAGTCTGCAGTAAGGGTACAGAGTGGTGTTAACCAGTTGGGGGTGTGTCCCTCCACAGTCTGACTCTATCCAATCAGTGCTGCCATTGTCAGACTATGCAGATACACACCTCCAACTGGTTAACACCCCTCTGTACCCTTACTGCAGACTGCTAGCAATAAATTCATAACTTCTACTAGAAATAATACAGGAACGGTACAACACAGAGCCATAGGAATAGATGCTCCAGAATTGTTATTACATGGGGAGTGCATGAAGCTATTAAAACAGGCATGTCAGGAGTGGTGACAGGTCCTCTTTACATTTCTCTACAAAATGCTATAACGTACCTAGATATTGCTGATACAGATGGCGCCCCCTGGTGGTCTCTTAATTCTCTTGATAGAATGTCTAGCTGATGCTCCTTCTAGTGCTAAATCATTCCACCTCAAAGGGGTTTTCTAGGAGTAGAATATTGATGACCTATCTGGTGGGTGTTAGATTCCCGTCATCACCACTTATTCTTTGTTTGAAGAGAACTAAACACTCCAGTGAGAGCTAAAGCTGCTTACAGCATACCAAGCACCGAGTGCCTACATTGTACTTTGTATTGCAGCCCTGCCCTACTTACATGAATGGGACTTAGCTGCACCTAGGCTATGTGATGTGACTGGCCTAGGAGGAGGCTGCAGCCTTTTCAAACAGCTGCCAGGCGAGAGTGACGAGAGTTGGATCCCCACCAGTCAGATATTGATAACTATAGCTCATCGGTTTTCTACTCCCAGACTCCAAGACTCATTAAAGCATAGGCCATCAGTATATTAATAGGTCCAATGGTCCAGATCACATTTTCCATTTGCAGTTTGCTATCTTGCCTACACAGGGGTAATGTTTGAAAGGAGGGGAGAGCAGTGGAGCTGTAGAATCTTAGAGATTTCAGACTCGGCACCTGAAGAGGACACCTCCTCGTCTCTTATGTGAAGATCTACAAACAAAACATATCTAGACATTCTTTTCATTAAGAAAGCCGAAGCTATTTCAAAAGACTAACGTTAGAGAATGCCATTAAGTGCTTAATTGCAACCTGCCACAGAACAGATTTTATGCTGTCGGATTTACCTAAATTGGAGCTTTCCTAATTGTTTAACGACAACCGCACTCTCCTGATGATGATCCTGATGTTATAGTTTTGCTTGCTTTTTTATCCATTGCTTTGTGTCACACCCAGTATTATAAGTGGTATGACTAAAAGCTTTCGGATGACCCCCCCACACACATTTTTGAGCTGTACAATCTCACTATCTCACTCTTCCACCCAAAGGGCCAAAATCTAGGTTAACCCAGAGAACCATGACAGTTGTGCCCATCCTGTCATTTCAGGGGTTTGGCCGAGGACAAAACAATGACCCTGCCGTCCTACCGAAGGGAACTGCTTTTTATTTGAAATGATTTCTAAAAACGAGTCATTCCACAGTGTTCACGTTTCTGCAAGTTTTTATGGAAACCCCAAGAAATATAAAAGGTTTGGCCACTTTCTGGCCATCTGCGACCAATGCTTAGGCAAGACGACTATATAGCACCCACCAACATACTCTCTGTTGACATTCTGAGCCGTCTGCTACATTTCATAAGCCATGCCCACCTGTTAGGCAAATCTTCTGTGCCGTCACATAGAGGTCCCATCTATAAGATGGCCGCTGATATCATTGTGGTGGTCCCAGGGGTGGAGGTAGAGTACTGCAACTCAGTCCCTTGGAGTCGGCGAGGCTGAGTATCTTCGTTGTGTTGGTTGGTGGCCTCTTTAACATGGTGCAAGTATTTTTTATTGGCGGATTGCTCTGTCTAAAGAGTATTGTGAAGCTTTGCACTCCCCTTCTCCAATTCCGTGTTTTTGGCTGCTTGGACACCCAGCAATTTGATAAAACCTGTGACAGAATCTGACATAAAGTGTTCATTTTTAGTGCCATCACAAGGGTAATGTGCCCTGTCCTCCGGTGTATGAGACCCTCTTTGTGGTCATTTTTTTCCAGGGCAATTTGAAGCGTCTTCTGAACAGGGGACTTAAAGGTAGAACCACACGGCACGGCCATTAACAATGAAGCAATGTGGTCCTGATTAGTTAATTTAGTTTGTGCGGCCGCGTGGCACTTTGCTGCAAGGTGCCGTGCCATGTGGTCATACCCTCACTTGGAATGCTCCCCCGTAAGGCATGGTCATTGAAATCGTTTTCTGTACCAGACAACCCTGTTAATGGAAGTCTGACAACATTTTTCGTGCATTTTTCTAAGGTGCTGTTTAATCCATTTGATGACATAGTTCCTAGAGTAACTAAAAAGTTGAAAAAACAGGAAGAAGAGACTAAGCAGTCAAAGGTGAAAGGCACAAAGTAAGTAGTTTGTTACGTCTTTACCTTCATCGCCTACACTGGTGAGACATTAAGCAATGTATTTATGCGACTGTATTTCCCCTCCTCATACTAAAATGTCAGACATTGTGGACTGGTTCTCTCGGAGCTTCGGGATTAAACTATGCCATCACCAGGGCGATAAACAGCAGGAAAACTGTTCTTAAATGGAATGTGTCATCAGAAAATGACCTATTGTTTAAATCATGTTTTTATGTGTAATGTATTATTACGGAATTTTTGATGATGTGGTTTTTAATTTTCCATGTCAATATCTATATTTAAATAAAAACCTGCATTTTTCACACTAACCACTAAGCCCTTATAATAGGCACAACTTCTTGGTGCGTGTACAGTAGGGCTGCACCGAGTACTCTATTAAATCGAGTAATTCGACACCAAAAAATCCATAATGCAAATTTTCTGCATTGAGGATTCGTTTGTGTCACGTGACCACGGAGCAGGAGGGAAGCGCTTGCTATTACTCCTGCTCCATGGTCTCCGGCTGCGCTCGGAATACTCACATTTCCAGCAGGGGGCCTCCGGACACTCCACAGCATGTCCATGGTCCCGCGCTGCACTGACCTTTTCACGTACACACACCGTGACCTGATGTGCTGTGACGTCAGGCCCAGAGTAGTGCGGAACGATGGAGTGTCAGCGGCAACCCTGCTGGAAAGGAGGCACTCAGCAGCTCCCTGGTGACCCGCGCAAGGAGGGAGCCGCTAGAGCGCGATGTGACGGAGCCCGGTTTCAGGTGTTATAGGATATGGCCCATCGCCCTGCAGGAGAGGGATAAGCACCCGCCTGATGTCCTGCACGACCCCCATGGGCCAGCACATGAAGCAGCAGGAGCACCAGCAGCTGCCGAAACACATCATGGACTTCAATGCTGAGGATGCCCAGCAGCACCACGGTATCTGTCCTGACAACCGCTCCCTGATACGAGTCCTGACAACCCCATCCCAATACGAGTCCTGACACCCCCTGCCCTATGCCAGCCAGTCCAGCCGCCCCCTGCCCGGTGCGAGCTGGCCCTGACAGCCCCGCTGCCAATAAACTCGCACCCTGACAGGACCCCCCACCACACACACACACACACAAACACACACAGGTACTGACACCCTGCGACTTTCTGTTTGCAGTCACTTAAATGATCAGAGGTTGTGTTTGCATTTCCTTACATAATCTTTAAGGTTCATTACACTTCTTACTTCTTTCTCTAAGATGTGTCCTGTAATGAAACCGCCCGGGTCTATAGGTGAGATCTATAGGTGTAGGCGGGCGTTCACCTAATAACAACCCTTCAGAGCTGCCGCAAAAATTGGCTTTCATTATAGTGTTATAATTGCCCAGCCCTAGTACCATAAATAATATGCCTGAAGATGATTTCAGGTTATGAAAGCTTTGTTACTGCCGCAAGGAGGTGCTCCGGGGAACAGTTGCAGGCCTGTTTGGTGTGGCCCGCCTTCTCCCTTTTGCCACCCCACTGCCTCTTCCAGCCTGTTGTGGTGCTGCGGATCCCTCCCTCCTCTGTACTGCTGTCCTCGCTCGGCTTGCCACCTTCCCAGGTTGGGTTAGTGATTTCATCGTCCACCACCACCTCTTCCACTTCCTCACTCTGGTCATCCTCCTGACTTGTTGACCTAACAAGAACCTCACTTATTGACAACTGTGTCTCATCCTCATCATCAACCCTTTTGAGACACTAATTGCCGTTTACTTATTGGCAACTGTGTCTCATCATCATCATCCACATTGTGAAACACTAATTGCTGTTCCCCACCGTCTTCTTCTGACTGTGGAGGCTCAAGAGTTTGGGAATCGGTGCACATGATCTCCTCATGTCCCTCTTCAAGCGGGCTTGGCGAGAGGCCCAAATCAAGCAGGCGATGAAAAGAGCTCCTCAGAATATCCAAGTGTGGGACCGCTTGTTTGCCACGACTCTCCATGGTGGGAGGAAGGAGGATCGGGGTAAGGATTCTGTTGACCAGACTCTTGGCTGTCGAAGACAGGGTGGTGCTTAACCGACTGGAAGCATGATCTGCTGCAATCCAACCGACCACCTGGTCGCACTGGTGTGACTTCGAGAGTGGTGTCCTGTGCCACCCTGCAAACTGGAACATGAAGCTAGGTATCGTGGTATATATGCTTGCCAGTATGTCCTATATACAGTAGCGCAGGTTTTTTAACCACCTCAGCCCCCCTAGCTTAAACACCCTTAATGACCAGACCACTTTTTACAATTCTGCACTACACTACTTTCACAGTTTATTGCTCGGTCATGCAACTTACCACCCAAATGAATTTTACCTCCTTTTCTTCTCACTAATAGAGCTTTCATTTGGTGGTATTTCATTGCTGCTGACATTTTTACTTTTTTTTGTTATTAATCGAAATTTAACGAAATTTTTTTTAACTATAAAAAGTCAATATCTAAATTTTTCTCTAAATTTATTGTTCTACGTGTCTTTGAAAAAAAATGTTTGGGTAAAAAAAAATAGATGGTGTTTACAAACTATGGTACAAAAATTTGAATTTCCGCTTTTTGAAGCAGCTCTGACTTTCTGAGCACCTGTCATGTTTCCTGAGGCTCTACAATGCCCAGACAGTAGAAAAAAAAACACAAATAACCCCATTTCGGAAAGTAGACACCCTAAGGTATTCACTGATGGGCATAGTGAGTTCATCGAACTTTTTTTTTTTTTTGTCACAAGTTAGCGGAAAATGATGATTTTTTTTTTTTTCTCCTTACAAAGTCTCATATTCCACTAACTTGTGACAAAAAATAAAAACTTCCATGAACTCACTATGCCCATCATGAAATACCTTGGGGTGTCTTCTTTCCAAAATGGGGTCACTTGTGGAGTAGTTATACTGCCCTGGCATTTTAGGGGCCCTAATGCGTAAGAAGTAGTTTGAAATCAAAATCTGTAAAAAATGCCCTGTGAAATACGAAAGGTGCTCTTTGGAATGTGGGCCCATTTGCCCACCTAGGCTGCAAAAAAGTGTCACACATCTGGTATCGCTGTACTCAGAAGAAGTAGAGCAATGTGTTTTGGGGTGTCTTTTTACATATACCCATGCTGGGTGAGAGAAATATCTCGGCAAAAGACAACTTTTCCCATTTTTTTTTTATACAAAGTTGGCATTTGACCAAGATATTTCTCACCCAGCATGGGTATATGTAAAATGACACCCCAAAACACATTCCCCAACTTCTCCTGAGTACGGCGATACCACATGTGTGACACTTTTTTGCAGCGTAGAAGCGCAAAGGGGCCCAAATTCCTTTTAGGAGGGCATTTTTAGACATTTGGATCCCAGACTTCTTCTCACGCTTTAGGGCCCCTAAAATGCCAGGACAGTATAAATACCCCACATGTGACCCCATTTTGGAAAGAAGACACCCCAAGGTATTCAATGAGGGGCATGGCGAGTTCATAGAAAAAAAAAAAAAATTGCCACAAGTTAGCGGAAATAGATTATTTTTTTGGGGTTTTTTTTTCTTACAAAGTCTCCCTTTCCGCTAACTTGGGACAAAAATTTCAATCTTTCATGGACTCAATATGCCCCTCAGCGAATACCTTGGGTTGTCTTCTTTCCAAAATGGGGTCATTTGTGGGGTGTTTGTACTGCCCTGGCATTTGAGGGTCTCCGCAATCATTACATGTATGGCCAGCATTAGGAGTTTCTGCTATTCTCCTTATATTGAGCATACGAGTAATGAGATTTATTTTTTTCCGTTCAGCCTCTGGGCTGAAAGAAAAAATGAACGGCACAGATTTCTTCATTCACATCGATCAATGTGGATGAAAAAATCTCTGCTAAAAAAAAAAAGAGGGGAAAGGCGTCTGCCAGGACATAGGAGCTCCGCCCAACATCCATACCCACTTATGCCCTGGCAAACCCGATTTCTCCATTCACATCAATCGTTGTGGATTAATTAATTATTGCCGGGATTTTTATTTAACTTTTTTTTATATACAAAGTGTTTGCCAAAGCATATGAACACCGCCGCCCCCTCAGCTCATATGCCTCGGCAAACGTATCTTTTACTGCAGAGGAGAAATCTCGTCTTACAGCGCCGCATACACCGACTTTTGTGTAATCTGACAGCAGCGCAATGCTTCTGTCAGAATGCACATCAGTGCTGCAGCTAGTCCATCGGTTGGTCCACCTGGAAGGTAAAAAAGAAAAAACCAGGCCGCAACGCAATAAATTTATTAACTTTATAATAACATTTGAACGGAACATATAAACTTTATTTAACTTTTTGAACAGAGCGTTAACTTTTTTGCTTACCGGTGATTATTTTTATTTTTTTAACCTTTTTATAGGACAAACCTCTCCTTCCCCATGGGACAATGTGCAAAGCGCAAATCGCCCAAAGATGTGGCGAAGTACATTATGCACTTTGTCCCAGGTGATAGGAGAGATTTGCAGCAGCTCTGTGTGAATGGGCCCTAATAGCCCTGTGTGCCTGTCCTGTGAGATGCAATCCCTATGCTAAGTGTACCTGTGTGTGGTACTTCTGGAAACACTCCCCTAAGCATAGGGCAGGGTGGTCAGGACAGAAATAGTGGGTGTCACGCCTTATTCCACTCCTGCTACAGACACAACATTTTTTTTGGGGTGGGGGTCGGTTTTAGGTACCAGCAACGACACTGGGGAAATGTCGCTCGTGTAGACGGCTCACTACACTGGTGGATGGGACCACGGAACCTCCTGGATACAGGAGGTTCTTGATGATCTCTACCTGAAATTTGAGGAGATCCTTCCTCAAAATTTCCTATATAGCACCCGATGATGCTTTCCGGTCAGCCAATCACTGTAATGCCAGTAACCAACATGGCTACGGCATTACAGAGAGGGCCAATACTTCCCCGCACGTTTATTGGCTGTGTAGCAGCCAACAAACGTGCGGGGAGGAGACTCTAGCATCGTGCTCAAGCACATGTGGTGTTCAGCCGAACACCGCGATGTGCCAAGCATCGCGATGCTAGAGTGAAAATGGTGTTCGGCCGAGCATGCTCGCCCAACACTCAGCACATGAAGGAAACCCTGATATCAGAGGAATTGTAATCAGTAAACATGAGCAGAAGATTGGCCTCTATCCACTTGCAGAGAGAGCAGAGCCTCTAGGTGTAATGGTAACTCCCCCATTGCTCCTAGAGGCTCATTTCCATACATTAAAACTTCATATCTCAGCAATGCAGGCACAAATGAACATGGGACCAACACAGATGCCTTCAGCTGCCAAGCGCACGTGTAACAGATCAGCCAGTGTCATAGGTACAAATCTGCTGACAGATGCCCTCTAAGCTGCATTTTTTTCTAGAATCTGTTTGTACAGCCATATTGGTATGAGATGTGGAGAAGGACGAACTGAAGGCACACACAGTAGAGTATTAAAAGAAGGGATGGATAGCATGCACCACAGAGAACGACGCTGGAGCTTGCAGCGTCACATACAGGCTTGTCCGATAAAACAGGTCTTGAAAAATAAATTAGGCGATACACAAAATCATCCCAGATACTCCGTATTGTACTCGATACACTGGTCCATATGGAGAAAAACAACAAAAAGTAATATGCCTTGGCCTCATTTATCAGTCATGTACCTTGTGCACCTCAGTATGGAGTCTTTGCCCAGCTATTAGGTCATGCCTTTTCTTTCATAGCCCTGTGGTCTTCAGAAAGGGACATTTATATATCTATCATTTCTAATCCCTTTTTGCATTTCTTTAAAAATTCTGTAATTAACCCTATTTCTCAATCCTGTAAATTAATTCTGCATTCTGCAGGAACCGCCAGGTAATAATCCGTGACTTGTTCTGCTCCCGGGTCACGGCAGGATGCAGCTGACAGCCTGGAGTCCACTATTGTAGAAGCAGGACTTAATCACATAGGAACAGAGCCTAATAATTAACAAAGTGGCGTGTTTACAGCACACGCTAGTCGTGATTTGTAAATGACCCTATAATGCGCGTTAATGGCTGCCTTATGCCTGGCGGGGTACATACAGTCTCTTCTATATGGGCAGCTTTTCAACACATGATGGCTATATCTGCAGCGTTAGGCCTCATAACCGTGTTTTGTTTTTCCTGCATCCCATCCACATTTTTTGAAGATCGGATGCGAACCAATTAATTTAAATGCAGACGCAAAAAATGTGGACAGCACACCATATGCTGCCCGCATGTCCTTTACGCAAAAAAAAAAAATCGAACATGTCCTGTGTTTGTCCATTTGGTGGACAAGAATAAGCATTTTGACAATAGGTCTGTATCTGTATTTTGCAGATCCATGGTTTGAGGACCGCATAATACATACTCTCGTGTGCATGAGGTCTTAATAATGCAAAGAAATGCAAGTATCGGGACATAGCATAAGAAAAAAAAGCACCTTAACAAGGACTTGTCTCCACTTCTGACATGTCTTTTTTTAGGCCAGACACATACAAGCGAATTGAATGCGAGGAACTTTCAGCGCGTGTCAGTGTGAGGTCCCGTTCTGGCCTCCTCTCGTCTAACAGGATTGCAGAGCAGAATAATGATCTATAACACTGTGTGACCATGAGAGTCTATTGTATCACTCTGACAGAATTATGTATTTAGTAGATTCTAGGTCTCCTAGGGTCACACAGAATTATAGATCAGTACCTACTGTCAGAATTGAATGTGAGAAACTTTCAGCACGCCACGCGCTGCAAGTTTCTCACATTCAATTCGCTCGTGTGTGTCTGGCCTTAGGGATTACTTGCATTCTCCATTTAATAAAGATGGCTGTTTCTCTATTCCTCCTGAACACATGACTACCTTGACAACTTGGCTTTCACCATTGCCTTGGTCAAACGGGTGTGTCCTGCGTAGTCTGGCACTGGCATCACTGATTGAACAGTGTCAGACACTCGCAACCAACTGGTAACACACAGTGGTCAATTTATTCATACATTTTCTAGGAGAATCTGACCTGGTCTGATGATAGAACATCAATTTTGAACTCATGGAGAACCACTTTAAAACTAGTCCTGGTCATTCCAGTTTATGAACAACAGTTTTTTGCATATTTTTTTTTTCTCAAATGGCCTCCATGGACATTCCCACCTTGTCAGAAGTCTCCTTTGACACTAAGCTGATCACAAAGTGACCCCCATTTGGAGAGAAACAAGGAACCAAGTTTTCAGTTTTCCCACAGCACCCCCACAGGGACAATTAGGCATTACACTTTGGCAATTCAAATGAGTGAGTTTTTCTTTTTTCTTTACAGAAACTTCAATTTACTTTCCTTTGGAGAAGAAGCTGAAGAGGAGGAGGAAGAGGTGAATAAAGTCAGTGAGGTAATACTCTATATCGATTACAACTCAGTCAACTGGTGCTGGATGAAAGACGTTTTACTAGTGTTCGTTTTCCGGTATTGAGTTCCGTCCTAGGGGCTCAATACCGGAAAAAAACGCATTAGTTTTATCCTAATGCATTCTGAATGGAGAGCAATCCGTTCAGTATGTCTTCAGTTTCGTCACTTTTATGGTATTTGGCCAGAGAAAATACCGCAGCATGGTATTTTCTCTAGCCAAAATTCCGAAATACTTGCCTGATTGGCGGATCCGCCATTAATTTCCATTGAAATGTATTAATGCCGGATCCGGTACCAAGTGTTCCGGAAAACCATCCTGTTGCCCGGTCTGCACATACCTTTTAAAAATGTGAATAAATAATTACGGATCCATTTTTCCGGATGTCACCAGAGAGACGGATCCAGTATTTCAATGCATTTGTCAGACAGATCCGCATCCGGAAACAAATGGTATCAGTTTGCGCACGGATTTCCGTTGCCTGAACTGCCTGCCAGATCTGGAAATCCTCTAAACACAAGTGTGACAATAGTCTTGTATAGTAATTTCCATGCAGTTCATTTCCGATAAATAGCTCCTGTAAAGGTGCCGCAGATCACCCCATGAATGAGCAAAAAAACTTGTTCATTGGGTGAAATGATCTTTGGTATGGACACCTCTGTCATCATTTCTGGGCAGCAGGTTCTTTATCCCAGAACTAGAAACCATCTTCCGTAGCTGCTGGTGGCTGCATGGATGAAGGCCTGTTCTCTCCCAGGGATCTGTGTGTATTTTACCTGTGACCACGTAGGAGATGAGGCTCTCTGGTCAATGAGAAGGAAAATATCATATGATAGATGTAGTCTGGGTGGGCATCACACAGGAGAATGACATGTTAGTTGTATCTGTACGTCAGGTTCTGCTGACGTATGCGTATATCAGAAGCCACGGCGCTGTTCTGGATCAGTTGTATATTGGATCCCAGCAGAGCCCATTGACTTATAATGGGGTGTTCAGAGTTCTGTGGGGCTTCTGTCATTGTATTGGTAATAATAACACTGCATGCCTCATGATAGGGCATCAATATCGGATCAGTGGCGGTACAACTCCAGGCATCCCCGTCGGTGCGGTGGCCTTTGCGCAAGCACTTTGTCCTCTTCTGTGTTTACCTGCACAGTGTCCAAACACCTGATTGGCGGGGGTGCTGAGAGTCAGACCCCCCCGCCGATCTTATATTGATGTTCTATATTAGTCATCAATATCCTGGCGCCGCTAAACCTATTTAAGGTGAGCAACTGTTTCTCCAGCTTTCCTGTGAGACTATAGTTTTTTTCATACTGATACTTGTAAAGGCACTCCGCCAACAGCAATTACCAGCTCAGTCGGGTGTGTGTATGTGTATTATAGAAGCAGTTTGAGTCCACTTCTTCCCAATGGCTGCCTGTAATGAATGTCTCTGCGGTCTTCTAACTCACCTGACTGATCTGACCCAAGCTAACGGAGAGAGCCAGGCGACTTCTTGGTGCCTGCAAATGCAGGATATTGCAGAATGATCAAGAGACATGACCTGTTGCACTTTTTATCTGGTAACTCTCACGTTGCACTTTTTAGTATTTTTTTTATAGAAAAAAATACAATTCAATTTTGCACCAAATTAGTCTTGAGTGATACAATATATCTGTGTATTGAATTCCTGTTGTGTGAGAAAGACAAGATGGCTTTTATTTACCGTATCTCGCCAACATATTGTGCAGCACTGGATGACACCTTTTACATAAACTGTAGATGGGGGGGGGGGGGGAACCAGAGGGGGAATCTACGACCTTAGCATCATCAGGAGCTGCAGGAGGTTTAACAGTTGGGTAATGGCAGTTTCTTTTTTTTTTTTTTGTCTTTGCTTTTTTCCTTCAGCTAGTTTTAATTTTTAGACTCTTGAACAACATCTTGGTTGTAGGAAAAGAATAGAGAAAAAGGTTATACTCGCTGTTCTGAACCTCCTGCACTCCAGTTCCACCAATTCAATTCAATTCATGTTCTTGGCTGCAGCAATTACCGTACATCCCATTGGTCTCAGCGCCATACGGCACAAGACCACTGAGGCCAATGATTGGCTGCAGCGGTCACGTGGAATATACAGGCACGTCACTGCTGTGGTTATGTAAACAAAGCCTAACCGGAGGATTGGCGTGACTGCGCTGGAGCAGAGGGAGTTTGGAACAGAGCGCATAGGGGCTCTAGATGACTGCGCTGCGAGGTTGTGTTGCGTTTGTGACGCGGCTGCGCGGTAGTCGGGTACAATGCGGCCATACTGTCCACAGCTGGCTTCCTGTGAATGCTTGTTCCCGATAATTGGCCTGAAAATTGTTCAGTCTAATAGGGCCCTCATTTTATATTGTTTTAACAACCTCTCTGCCTTTATTGTTTTTTTAACTGTCAAACTGAGACTTCTCCATGAGCTGAGCCCAGTATTTCCACTCCTCTCTACTCAGGGGAACTGCAATACCAAGCACAGTCAGTGGACTTATTGAATGTGTTTTAATCAGGGCCGTAGCTATAGGGGAAGCAGTGGAAGCTGCAGCTTTGGGGCCCTGACCCAGAAGGGGCCCATCCAGGAGGAGGAGGACTAAAGGATTTGGTCAGGGCCCCCTCAACAGTATTACACTATGAAATTATATACAGTGACCGTATAGACAGTGTATAAAACGGATGGAACAGTTGCCGGCCCTGGTCTGAGAGAGCGATCTTTACTAGCCACAGGAATGGGGCGGCATAAAAGGAAGGGGTCACTAAAAAATTACTGTGGGATGGAGCCCCATTAAAAAATTTGCTGTGGGGACCAGTCAATTCTAGCTACGCCACTGGTTTTAATGCTTTTCTGCGGTTATGGGGTAAAGGTTTGACTACTGTATGAGGAAAGAAGGTATAAAATGTAAACATTTTTTCGATTTTATTTTACAGACATTCAAAGGAAAGAGTAAGAGTAGTCACGATCTCCTTAAGGATGACCCTCGTCTAAGCTCAGTTCCAGCGATTGACAAGTAAGAAATCCTGTAATGTGGACCAAAGTGTTTTGGTGGGAAAGGGTCTGGTCTAGAATTTTTCATGTTGTTTTTACTATCATTATAAGAAAGTTTAAGTTTACAATAACTCATAAGGAAGAATTGGACGGTAGTTTTTTATGTATTTATTTGAGCCACACGTTTTGTGTATTAGGTTTTAACCTTCTAATGGCCAGACCTGAATATGTCTTAATGACCTTACACTTTTTATTTAGTGCTCGTGGTGGTTTAACAGTCCTAACTTTATTTCTTGGGCTGTCAAAATTATTTGTGCAACTTTCTTGCGTGTCACCTAGGGCTTTTTATTACCATGTTTTTTAGGGAATAATTTTTGCAGATTTTTTTTGTTTTATTTTGGGAAAATAAAAGGATTTAATTGAACACCTGGATTATATAACCCAGTACACGGACATACACATCAGACTCTCTACAGATTTCTAAGGCTAGCCATACACCAAAATTGGCATGGACGACCTTTATCTAATGTGTATGGCCATCTTTGTCACCTCTATTGCCCTTAGGCATCCTGCACACGAACGTGTGCTGCCCGTTGCCGTATTGCGGACCATTCACTTCAATGGGTCCGCAAATCCGGAGATGCGGAATGGAAGCACGGAATGGAACCCTACGGAAGCACTACGGAGTACTTTCATGGTGTTTCGTCCCGTACTTCCATTCTGCAAAAAGATAGAACATGTCCTATCTTTTTGCGGATCGCGGACCCATTAAAGTGAATGGGTCCGCGATCCGCTGCGGTTGCCCCGCGGCCTGTGTTTGTGCATTGCGTCTCGCAGCTCGGCCACGGGGCACACACTTTTTTTATTTGTCGGTTCATATAGCCATATGAGGGCTTGTTTTTTGCGGGACAAGTTGTACTTTTCAACGCCATGATTTAATATTGCATATGATGTAGTGGGAAGCGGGAAAACAATTCCAAATGGGGTGAAACTGCAAAAAAAATGCAGTTGCACCACAGTTTTACGTTTTTTATTTTTTTTATTTACGACATTTGATAGAACTGACTAATTACTTTTATTCTACAGGTCAGTACAAATCTGGTGATACCTTTTATCTGTATCGTTTTTATTGCGTTTTGAAAAAATGTAAAAGTATAATTATGTGTACGGAGCTGTATGGGAGCTCATTTTTTTTGCGGGGCGATCTGAACTTTTCATTGATGCCATTCTGGGGTGTTTTTTATTTAATTTTTAATCGGCCATTTGGACGTTTTTTTCCGTTTTGCTGTTTGCCGTATGGGGAATATATTTTTATACTGTAGGGGTTTTCGCGACACCGATGAAGTGTATTTTTTAGATTTTTTTAGTTCTTTTACTTTTATTTTGTGAAAAGGGGGGTGATTTGAATATTTTATTTTTTTTAAATTTTATTTTTTACACTTTTTTTTGTTATCGTTCCCATAAGGAACTACAACAATCAACCATCTGATTGCTATTATAATAGACTCCAATGCACTTGCTTGAGTTTACTACTTTCCTATGGAGCCCGATTACAGGCAAGGGCTCCTTAGGAAATACTATGCAGCAGCCTCCTGTCATTCACAAAGACAGGGGCTGCTGCACACAAGCTCCGGCTCCTCTGATCGACTCACGGGGGAGCCGGAGCACCACCGAAAGCTTGTTCTTTCGGTTTTTCGCGCTTAGATGCCATGGTCAGAATAGACCACTGCATCTGAGGGGTTAAATGTCCGCGATCGGCATTACTGCCGGTTGCGGACATGAGCCGCGGGTGATGCTATAAGAAGCAGGCGCGCTCAGGAGTGGGTGCCATCTTTAAAGACCTGGCCTGCGCCGTACTATTACGGCTCTGAGAGGGAAGGGGTTAAAATGGCTTTGGGGGAAAAAACTCCTGAAAGTGGCCCCATGTTGTAGGTGGGTTCAAACTGACAGAAGAAGGGCCAATTCAAGTAGGTAGGGACAACCGAAGTAGGTGGGGCCTGCAATACTGTAGCAACAGAACCAAATACCACAGGACAGCAGAAAATACTGCCGCCCTCATCACAGTATTCAACTGTACCACCGTTATGAGGACAGTAATACAGTTGAGTTAGGGAGGGCACTGTTGAGCATTTGATCAATATGTACCTGGCCTGCGGCCATCAAGAGTGTTGACTGGCCCCCTGGGAAATTTCCCTGTAGGGTCTATGGCCAATCTGCCCCTGAATGAAGCTGCAGTGCTTGTACATCACCTGCTGCTTCATCAGAATGGGCGGACACAGGACTCCCGTTCTCATAAATTGTGGATGTCCCAGTAGTTGGACCACCACCTATCAGATACTTACTGAATCCCCATCCTGTGAATAGAGGATATGTTACTATCTTTGCACAACCCCTTAAATGATCTATCACCCCATCTAAAATGTCTTTATAGAACATCTTTTAAATATTGGACTTTTCTCTCAGCCATTCATTTGTTAACGTGCCTAATAAAGGGGCCTCTGTGCTTTTGCAAATGTAATTTTTGCTTATCCAATTTGTCTTTTTAACACCCATAAGTTACCTACTAATCTGCTCTGAAGGGCCATTCACACAGGCCGAATGAGCAGCGGAGAGCGTCACAGCCAGGGAGAAGGAGACACCCCTTGAGAAACAGGGCCGTTTCCTCCTCCCTGTACCGATGGTATGATTGACATACCAGACAGAAAACCAGAGCAGCGGGGGAACGGAGCAACTCAAAGGGAAAATAGTAACCGATATAACATGCCTTCAGTATGCCCTACCTTGCCAGCTATTTACATGATAACGTCAGGACTGTTGAAAGGTCCTCTTTAAGCCACATTCTTATCAGTAGTATAAGTAAGAACTGAGCTATAATGAGTGTTTATAATGTCAGCAAGCAGAGATAAGGAGCCTTTCTGACTGAAAAGAGAGAAAATACAGATCCCACTAGTAGTAAACTCAAAGCTGTGCAGGGAAAACAGCTCATCATGTTTAATAAAGATCAATGAAAAAAAATATTTTTAGTTCAAAATTAGTACAATGCAATAGTAAAAAAAAAATCGCTACAAAACCTGTACATAGCACATGCGCACAACCTCTCCATTCATTTCTTTGGGAATTCCGCTCTACTCGGCTATCTCCAGAACGCCCATAAAAATTAACTGTGCAACCACGCGCATGTACGAACCGCCACTCCGGTCATTTCAGGTGAGCTGCAAGGGGGTACTGAGCCCCTGTTCTCGTGATCGCGGGGGTCCCAGTGGTAGGACCCACACCAATCTGATAGATATTCAACCGGAATACCCCTTTAAGTAACATGGCCACTGAAATTTTCATAATTCTTATTTTCCAGTCCTCAAATACTGTTTTATACTTAAAATAATATTTGGAATATGTATTCTTCTAAAATATCCTTCAATATCCTACACAGTGAATATCTGATAGCTGCCAATGTCAAAAATCAATGTAATATTCCAAATCTGTTTTTCAGCTCAAAAGCCTCGGCACAGTCTAACAGCGACAGTGATGAGGTAAGTGTACAATTTTTTGGTTGCTATGGTAACTTTAGAATTTATAAATTTTTATTTGATTGCTCGGCTAGGGGTGGCGCTGGGAAATTAAAAGGTACAACATACGGTAGTTTTCTGAGGCGAAAAAGAAGCACTGGAGTATAAGCAACTGAAGCTGAACAGTCTTTGGAAATTGAGTACATCTGAAAGCCACGAGAAAATTGGTCAATTTTATCTTCAATAAGTCTAGTTCTAAGATCATTTCAAAAATGATATTGTAAAGTGTTATTTTTTATAGTATCAGTGTAATGTATAATACAGTGTGATGTAAAATGGAGTGATTTCTCAAAACTGGGGTAAAGGAAAACTGGCTTAATTGCCTATAGCAACCAATCAGATTCCAACTTTCATTTTTCGCTCCTTTGGAAAATGAGAGAAATCAATCCGATTGGTTGTTGCGTGCAACTAATTCACTTTGCCTTTGCAAAAAATACTAATCCCGTAGGACAGAGGGATAAAACTTAACATTTATTATTGGTTCAATCTAAAATTATAGACACCAGAGGAGAAGCCTCTACACCAAACAAGAATTAACAAGACAGCCCGGCGGGCAAGACAGTACATATATATATATATATACAATGTGAACAGAATATTGCAAATAACTGGAACGTTCTCACCCGATTGTGGATCAGGATGTCTCATGAAGAAGACTGGAGGTGGAAACGGTCCTTTAGTGCTTCTTGTTCACACAGGAAGGATAGGCATGCCCCTTCAGATTGGGTGGGTGACGGGGTAGTTGACCCTAGGCAACCCTAAGAAGGGGGGCAGGGGCTAGTATGCCCTACCTATCTATACGGGGACTTACCCCGCAAGGAGCGTCCCCGTCCGGATACCTGGCCCTGTGGGGACAGAAAGCCTAGTAGTCCCTTAAAAATGCTCCCTACGTGTCACGTTTCAGTTCGTCACAGAAAATCATCAGGGGAGATCAATGGTACACACAGGGCTATGGATTGGGCATGTGCGACCAAGGAGACAGAATAGTACAAAAAAAGGGGGGGTTTTTATATGGGTCAAAAGCCTGAAAACGTGTGTAACCAGTCAGGCTAAAGCACACAAGGCATGACCGCATCAAAGGTTATATCAATCAATATAGGTGCACCAGTGGGTGCCAACTATGATATAACACTGGGCCACAGGATAGTTAATCCGAGGGCAGTGTACTCACCACTCTGTGTCTTTAAATACACTCCAATGTCGCCAGTTACCCTGCCGCTTCCTGTTTCCGGGCACGTGACTAGGTGAGCAGGATGTCACATGTCCGGCGGAACGCAGGAGGTGAGCGTGCGTTCCACCCAGACGCGGCCCGTGGAGCGCGTCGCCAAGAGATGACGCCGCACAACATGTGATAGATCACATGACCAGTGACTGGTCACGGGGCGCGCCGGGCCGGAAAGACCACGCCCACCACCCCAGCGCCGAGGAGGAAGCCTAACAGTGTATGGGCAGGGGGCGGATTGGTGTGTGGGCAAAATAATTGAACACATTGGTTGATTGTGACACAATTAATCGCTAGGTGGATCCAAAGTTATGAGGATCCATGGTAACATTTCAATTATATGAAGTAGATAAACTAGGCTATTAGAGGCAGGTTCAAATGTACACCGGCCAAAGGAGGGGTATAACCGGCCCAGCGGGGGAAGAGAGAATATACAGATAGCCGGATATTTAAATAAAACAGCTAAAATTAAGCTGTTCGTTTAATCCCAAGGGGGTCACTGTTTTCAAGTAGTAGATCCAGCGCAATTCGCTCTGCAATATGGCACGGTCCCAGTCCCCTCCGCGTTTAGGGGGTAAAACGCGGTCGATGCCCATCACGGAGATACGGGCTTTCCCATTGTGTTGACGGTGAACATGATTGGCGACCGGAGTGTCCTTAGCTTTAGCTATGTTGCCATAGTTTGCTAAAACGTCCCTAATTTTTTTAATATTCTACTTTCAAAAATAATATTCGACTCTAGAGCAATAGTAAAAAGGCAGCATAGCAATACTAGTACTTTGTAGAGCTTTGTAGCCTGCTAAACATGGGGGAAATGGGTATAAAGTAAAAAACTAAAGTATACTACTTTATAATATGTCTTGTTCTTGTTGTGCTTTGTTAGTCTTGTTTCATTAATGGGTTTACTTACTACTGATTTACAGAAAGCTGTGGTTAACAAGTGGACTCTGACTACAGTAGGCACTTGTGTAGTCAGGTTCTGTCAGTGGAAGAGTTATTCCTAAGTAGATAAAGCAACATATTCAATCAATTGCAAGAACTGGAAAGTGTTTGTTTCTTACCATTATAATGTAGGGGTTGGTGGTATTGTCTGGGAAAAAAACACAGTACACAAGAGGGGAAGTAATGACGTACTAAGTGAGTCTATGTGCTTGTCCAGGATTTGTCCACTGGATACACAGTGTAGAGCAATCCGGGGTGGGCTGGCCATAGACCCTAAATGCTGGAGCATCAGATACTTATGCACCTGGGCAGCAGCCGCAGGTGCCTTCCTGAATTCAACTGTATGTGTCTTCAGTATGGTGATAGGGGCAGTATTTTTATGCTGCACTATGGTATTTGGTTCTGCTGTGGCAGTATTTTGTGCTGCAGTATAGTATCTCTGGCCCCACCTACTTCTGTTGTCCCTGCCTAGTTGTGGCTTGTGTTGGCCCTGCCTACTTGTGTTGCCTTGCCCTCAGTCAATTTGGAGTTGCCGACAACTTGGGGCTACTTTTAGGTTTGTTTTTCCCAGGGCCACTTTAAGTTCCAAGTCTGCCCCTGAGAGCAAGACATAACACCCGGCACTTGCACTGTATGTATTTTGGATCAAAAGACTTCAAACACTTAAAGGGAATCTGTCACCAAAATATGACATTGTACACCACTTACATGTCTCTCTAGCACACCTATCCATGATCAAATGGTAGCTTTGTAATTTTCTTCTGAGTTTCATCAGCAGGAAAAACGCACTTTAATCCATATGCAAATGAGGGCTCGCAAGTGCCCAGGGGCGGCGTTCTGTGTGTAGGTGCCCAGGCTGCTCTGCCTTCTTTTTACGTTACTCCTCCCCAGCCTCTTCCTTGGCCCGCCCTGCAAGTCCCTTACGTCATCCACAGGACCGGCCGATATACCGTGCGTGCGCAGTGCACCGCCGGCACGGGCATGCGCACTGTGATGCCAGTTGTGAGCACGGCATCGCTACATGTAGTGCGCATGTGCCAGCACAGGCATGAAACCAATGACTAGAGGGTGGACCAGAAGCAAACAGGAGGACTGGAGAACATGTAACGATGCTGTGCCCACAATGGGCATCACAGTGCGCATGCTCGCGCCGGCGGTGCACTGAACACCCGCGGGATATCGTCCGGTCCTGTGGATGACGCAAGGGACCCTTGCAGGGCGGGCCAAGGAAGAGGCTGGGGGGGAGTAACGTAAAAAGAAGGCAGAGCAGCCTGGGCACCTACACACGGAACGCTGCCCCTGGGCACTTGCGAGCCCTCATTTGCATATGGATTATAGTGCGTTTTTCCTGCTTGTGAAACTCAGAAGAAAATGATAAAGGTACCATACGAATCATGGATAGGTGTGCTAGACGAACCATGTAAGTGGTGTACAATGTCATATTTTGGTGACAGACTCCCTTTAATAGATTGACCAGCCCATATATTCGGTGACCTGTGCTGTCCATGTTCTCAATTTCATAACCCCCCCCCCCCCCCCCCCTCTCAAAATTGTGCCTATGTAATTGACAAAAAATAAAATATCAATGTATATTGTGTGAATTGTTGAGAAGTATAATATTTCCACATCCCTATTTCAGAGAAATGATGAACTCTAGTGGTATCTTGTCTGTATCGTGTACCACACTTTGTGTTAAAGGGGTTTTCTGATCCCATAATTTGTTATTATCTGCCCAGACTACTCCACACACTCTGTATGTTTGCCCCAAATACCTGTTTTTCATGTCGGCACGTTCTTTCTCCTGTTCTCAGCATCGCTGCCTCCTGGCAGAATATTTACATGAAGAACTTCCTGTTTTCATTACCTTCCTGCTGGGTTTTCTAACCAGTTCCAGCATACTTTACTTTGTAATGTTTGGATTGCTCCACCTAACATGGTGTAGGGGCTGTGATTTCTGCAGTGTGGCAGGTGGAGCCCAGAGAAACATTACAGAGCAAAGAATGCTGGGTTTTGTTTAAAAACCCATCTGAGAGGAAAATGGGAAGTCCTGAATGTAAACATCCTGCCAGGGTGCAATGATGCTGAGAACAGGGGGTGGAAAGTGCTGACACATAAAACAGGTATATGGGGCAGAAAAATGCAGTGTTTGGGGTTACTCTGGGCAGACACAAAATATTTTATAAGGGGACTAGAACTTTAAATTCCAGATAAAATTGGGCAGCAACAAAGCATATTTACTCCTTTGCGGCTTTAGGAAAAGAGCTCTTTGGCACCATAAAGTTAAATTCCGTACCATAAATCAACTTGTCTCACTTGACTTCAAGCCAGATACTCATGGATACTAACAGGTCACCTGATAGTATCTCATGGTTGCATTCACCTGACCATATTTTCGGTCTGTGTCCAAATTGCATTTTCTACAGATGGCATGCAGACCTATTAATTTCTATGAGGCCTCAAAAAATGCGGAGAGCACACGTATGTCATCCATGTACTATCTGCATCCGTGTATCCGAGACGCAAATTAAACAACACATCTCAGTGTGGTGCTGTCCATCTGGGAGGACCACATTCGCTCCATTGCCTGTGCGATTTATCAGATTTTGAGCCTTAACCAAAGATTTAAAGAGCTCCACCATTCCCTATCCCAATTTGGTTTGATGTGATAAGACAACGTTAAGTCTAGTATAACCAAGTCTAAAAATATATCTGTGTGGGACACGTGTCCAAAGAGAGACGTTTTTGTACCACCCATATAGTGCCATAGTATCTGCAATAGCGCTGAACTTTATTACCATAAAGGGGAATTAGACTGCGAGTGTCACTTTATCCAGAGACCAACGTGAGTGCAGTTCTGCCGACTGTAACAGGGCTACGGAAATAGCTGAAGATCAATATAGTAGTCTGAAGAAGCAGCCATGGCATATATATAGCCTTGCTATAGTACAACATGAGATGTTTTGTGTACTGGCTGCAGTCTGCTATGGCCGCCATTATCAGACTAGCTGCCACCCACACACAACTTAGAAATAGTAGCATGAACTTTAGATACTCTTTGGGCCACTAGCTACGTTGGTACATGCCAGTACACCAGCTGATGTCATTTCATATATATTCACAATGCGCTGAAATTAGTTCCAGGCCTGCTGGATAGATAAGTGCTGTAATAGATAGAGTTATAGTGAAGGCCGACAAATAATGTCTAATGAGAGCGTATTCATGAAGGCTCTTATGTCTCTACTTAGAATTCCTCAAGACTTCTACAATCAGAACAAAAACCAGCTGGTGTCTAAGCCCAGTCTTGAAGTAAATCCTTTTAAGATGCAGTTTTATCGTCTTGTTATAATACTCTTCTGCAGCGCTCTGGTCTCTGGGAGCCCTCTATGTGCCCAGACAGTCTAATTGGTATCTAATTATAAAATGAAAGGCATCGAGAAATGTGAATAGATTGTGACATAGAAAGCACAGGAAGCATCAGAAATACACACACATGCTGGCGGTGCCCTAATAAAATATATTATGCTGGTGCTCATACTAAAAGTCCAGCACCTTGCATTAGTGATTTAAAGGGAATGTATCGCCTATATACTTTTTTTTTTTTTTTTTTTCTCACTGTCAGCAGATTTGTACCTTTGAAACTGTCTGATCTGTTACATGTGCGTTTGGCAGCTGAAGGCACCTATGTTGGTCCCATGTTCATATGTGCCCTCATTGCTGAGAAAAATGTTTTAATATATGCAAATGAGCCTGTAGGAGCAACGGGGGGCATTGGCATCACACCTAAAGCCTCTGCAACTGCCACACCCTCTGCACTTTGATTGACAAGGCCAGGCATTATGAACTTACCACATCGTAAATCAGTGTCATCCAGACATTAGGGGAGCCACAACCAACACGAAGGTCGTAAGACTCCTCTAAAACCTAGGTGCGTCTTATAAAGCGAAAAATACGGTGTGTATAATATATATATATATATATATATATATATACACACACACAGTACAGACCAAAAGTTTGGACACATCTTCTCATTCAAAGAGTTTTCTTTATTTTCATGACTATGAAAATTGTAGATTCACACTGAAGGCATCATTCTAGGTTCTTCAAAGTAGCCACCTTTTGCTTTGAATACTGCTTTGCACACTCTTGGCATTCTCTTGATGAGCTTCAAGAGGTAGTCACCTGAAATGGTTTTCACTTCACAGGTGTGCCCTGTCAGGTTTAATAAGTGGGATTTCTTGCCTTATAAATGGGGTTGGGACCATCAGTTGCATTGTGGAGAAGTCAGGTGGATACACAGCTGATAGTCCTACTGAATAGACTGTTAGAATTTGTATTATGGCAAGAAAAAAGCAGCCAGTCAGTCCGAAAAATTGGGAAAACTTTGAAAGTGTCCCCAAGTGCAGTCACAAATACCATCAAGCGCTACAAAGAAACTGGCTCACATGCGGACCGCCCCAGGAAAGGAAGACCAAGAGTCACCTCTGCTGCGGAGGATAAGGTCATCTGAGTCACCAGCCTCAGAAATCGCAGGTTAACAGCAGCTCAGATTAGAGACCAGGTCAATGCCACACAGAGTTCTAGCAGCAGACACATCTCTAGAACAACTGTTAAGAGGAGACTGTGTGAATCAGGTCTTCATGGTAGAATATCTGCTAGGAAACCACTGCTAAGGACAGGCAACAAGCAGAAGAGACTTGTTTGGGCTAAAGAACACAAGGAATGGACATTAGACCAGTGGAAATCTGTGCTTTGGTCTGATGAGTCCAAATTTGAGATCTTTGGTTCCAACCACCGTGTCTTTGTGCGACGCAGAAAAGGTGAACGGATGGACTTTACATGCCTGGTTCCCACTGTGAAGCATGGTGGAGAAGGTGTGATGGTGTGGGGGTGCTTTGCTGGTGACACTGTTGGGGATTTATTCAAAATTGAAGGCATACTGAACCAGCATGGCTACCACAGCATCTTGCAGCGGCATGCTATTCCATCCGGTTTGCGTTTAGTTGGACCATCATTTATTTTAAAGGAGAGTGATGGGGTGCTGCGCCAGATGACCTGGCCTCCACAGTCACTGGACCTGAACCCAATCAAGATGGTTTGGGGTGAGCTGGACCGCAGAGTGAAGGCAAAAGGGCCAACAAGTGCTAAGCATCTCTGGGAACTCTTTCAAGACTGTTGGAAGACCATTTCAGGTGACTACCTCTTGAAGCTCATCAAGAGAATGCCAAGAGTGTGCCAAGCAGTAATCAAAGCAAAAGGTGGCTACTTTGAAGAACCTAGAATATGACATATTTTCAGTTGTTTCACACTTTTTTGTTATGTATATAATTCCACATGTGTTAATTCATAGTTTTGATGCCTTCAGTGTGAATCTACAATTTTCATAGTCATAAAAATAAAGAAAACTCTTTGCATGAGAAGGTGTGTCCAAACTTTTGGTCTGTATTGTGTGTGTGTATATATATATATGTATATATATATATATATATATATATATATATATATATATATATATATATATATATATATATACACAATTGCAGATACAGCAGCAGCACAGTCAGATAGTGTTAACTGGGTGCAATTCCTCTAGGAAGGCAGGCTTTTCCTCCACTATAAATACATCCAAATAACAAGGCAGCACTCCAGAATAGTGTGAAAGGGTGAAGACCCCAAACTTTAATCCCCAAGCAACGTTTCGGCCTACTGGGAGCATTCTTAAGGATGAGGCGGGTTATAGTCAAATTATTATATAAACACAGGTCAATTATATTACAGTCTCTGGACAGTATCAATATTAAATGTGGCTATAATCCCCCTCATCCTTAACCTCTTCAGGACACAGGGCGTACCGGTACAATCTGATGTCCTGTTACTTAAGGGTACGTCGTGTGTATTTCCGATCACCGCCGCCCATCGGAACCCGGTGCCTGCTCAAATCATTGAGCAGGCACCTTGGCTCAATTCAGACCTGCTGTTTTCTGCTTTACCTGCGGTTTGCGGCGGCGATCGGCGGTGCCATCGGGTCCCCATCGCGCTGCCTTCCTGTGACGTGCCCCTGGATCTCACAGGCCGGAAGCTGTATGAGTAATACACACAGTATTAGTAATCCAAAAAACGGGGGCACATCAAGATTGAAATGAGTGTCGGCACACGGTATGAAACATACAATATAATCCAAAAAAGAAAATGAATACCGAGATAAGAGCCGCACATCTAAATAATATATTGCATTTATTCAGGACAACAGACACAACAAAAATGGCTTAAAATCATTGTATACAATAAATCATAGTTATGTGGACCAAATGCGTGCCTTGAGCCCTTTTCTTTCCCTGACCACCACGCATACTCCCACTATGCCAGTGTTTCCCAACCAGTGTGCCTCCAGCTGTTGCAAAACTACAACTCCCAGCATGCCTGGACAGCCTTTGTCTGGGAGTTGTAGTTTTGCAACAGCTGGAGGCACACTGGTTGGGAAACACTGCACTATGCTACCTAAATGATAAGCATTTCATTCATAACATTCATGTTGATGGATTTCATGCACTTTAAATAGAATTTTACTTATTTCACACTTATTTATGTGGGAGAATGTTCATGGTTTTGTGGTGAGCCAGGGTGCGTGTGGCACACATTTGGTCCACATAGCTATGATTTATTGTATACAATGATTTTAAGCCATTTTTGTTGTGTCTGTTGTCCTGAATAAATTTGATATAATATTTAGATGTGCGGCTCTTATCTCGGTATTCTTTTTTGGATCATATAATACACACTGTATTACTCATACAGCCAATGCATTCCAATACAGAAGTATTGGAATGCATTCTAAAGGATTAGACCCCCAAAAGTTCAAGTCCCAAAGTGGGACAAAAAAATAAAGTGAAAAGAAAAGTTAAAAAAAAAAAATACCCCCCCCCCCCCCCAAAAAAAATTACGTTTCAAGTAAAAATAAATAAAAATGTCATTTTCCCCAAATAAAGTTTCAAAAAATTGGTAAAAAAATAGGGGGGGAGTATACATATTAGGTATCGCCGAGTCCGTATCGACCTGCTCTATAAACCTATCGCATGACGTAACCCCTCAGATGAACACCATAAAAAATAAAAACTGTGCTAAATAAACAATTTTTTTGTCACCTTACATCACAAAAAGTACAACAGCAGGCGATTAAAAAGGCGTTTTCCCACCAAAATAGTACCAATCTAACCGTCACCTCATCCCGAAAAATATGAGACCTTACCTAAGATAATCGCCCAAAAACTGAAAAAACTATGGCTCTCAGAATATGGAGACACTAAAACATGATTTTTTTTGTTTAAAAAAACAGATCAATTGTGTAAAACTTGCATAAATAAAAAGAAAAGTATACATATTAGGTATCGCCGCGTCCGTATCGACCGGCTCTATAGAAATATCTCATGACCTAACCCCTCAGATGAACACAGTAAAAAATTTAAAATAAAAACTGTGCTAAATAAACAATTTTCACCTTACATCACAAAAAGTGTAATAGCAAGCGATTTAAAAAGTCACACGCACCCCAAAATAGTGCCAAGATAGTCATCTCATCCCGCAAAAATCATATCCTACCCAAGGTAATCGCCCAAAACCTGATAAAATTATGGCTCTCAGCCTATGGAGACACTAAAACATGATTTTTTTTTGTTTAAAAAAACAGATCAATTGTGTAAAACTTACATAAATAAAAAAAAGTATACATATTAGGTGTCGCCACATCCGTGACAACCTGGTCTATAAAAATATCACATGATCTAACCTGTCAGATGAATGTTGTAAATAACAAAAAATAAAAACGGTGCCAAAACAGCTATTTCTTGTTACCTTGCCTCTCAAATAGTGTAATATAGAGCAACCAAAAATCATATGTACCCTAAACTAGTACCAACAATACTGCCACCCTATCCTGTAGTTTCTAAAATGTGGTCACTTTTTTGGAGTTTCTACTCTAGGGGTGCATCAGGGGGGTTTCAAATGGGACATGGTGTAAAAAAAAACAGTCCAGCAAAATCTGCCTTCCAAAAACCGTATGGCATTCCTTTCCTTCTGCGCCCTGCCGTGTGCCCGTACAGCAGTTTACCACCACATATGGGAAGTTTCTGTAAACTACAGAATCAGGGCCATAAATATTGACTTTTGTTTGGCTGTTAACCCTTGCTTTGTAACTGGGAAAAATTATTAAAATGGAAAATCTGCCAAAAAAGTGAAATTTTGAAATTGTATCTCTATTTTCCATAAATTCTTGTGGAACACCTAAAGAGTTAACAAAGTTTGTAAAATCAGTTTTTAATACCTTGAGGGGTGTAGTTTATAGAATGGGGTCTATAGATTTGCTTCTAAACTTCTAAGCCTAAGTAACATCCCCAAAAAATAAAATATCATTCCCAAAATGATCCAGACATGAAGTAGACATATGGGGGTATGTAAAAATTAATAACTATTTTTGGAGTTATTACTATGTATTGTAGAAGTAGAGAAATTGAAAGTTAAAAATGTGCAAATTTTTCCTAAAATGTTGGTAAATTTGGTATTTTTTTTATAAATAAAAAAAATATATTTTGACTCAATTTTACGTGTCATGAAGTACAATATGTGACGAAATAACAATCTCAGAATAGCCTGGATAAGTCAAAGCGTTTTAAAGTTGTCACCACATAAAGTGACACTGGTCAGATTTGCAAAAAATGGCCTGGTGCTAAGGTGAATTAAGGCTGTGTCCTGAAGGGGTTGTCCGGGATCAAAAATATATATATATATATATATATATATATATATATATATATATATATATATTTTTATACTTTACTCACTATTACTAGCAGAGTCAAGGTTCCCTTGATGTTTTTAGGTATTTTTTACACTTGTGCATGGCTCCTACGGTCCCCAACAGATTGTTGACATTGATGTTTATGTGTGTGCTGACTTCCTGCCGCACTGCACTGTGGGTCCCAGCGCAGCGTGGCATCTCCTGGTTTCAACTGTCTATCAACTCGTCCCTGGACCCACCCCCCTCATACATATTCCGCCTCCTGCCGCACATCGTCCTCTCCTCTATGTATCCGCCCCCCTGATTCTCAATTCTTCTGCCCCATTAGCCTGTATTTTACATGGGAGGAGTTTTCTATGCTTAGTAGAATAGTGATCTGCCTTCTTCATTCATTAGAAAGCTCCATACCCAGTGACGTCACCGAATGCGATGTCTGCCAGCCAGCCTAGTTACCGCCCCTCCGTGCGCTCTGCATAATTATTTAGGCTGGCGGTGACGTCACCGGGCTCCCTGCGAAGCGGAATAAGAGGCTTTGCTCGCAAGGGACCTAGTACGTCACAGAGTATAAGAAAATAGGCACTTCCGGCTAAGAATTTTCTGTATCAAAATGGGGCTTCAGAAATGTGTGGCAAAGGTAGGACATACATGTGTGTAAGATGTATGTCACTCTTGTACACTTACAGCAATCTCCCCAATCCCGGACAACCCCTTTAAAGGGTTTCTACCACTTAGGTGTCACATATTTAGCTGTCAGACACTAGCGATCCGCTAGTGTCTGCTCTGCCCAACCATCCTAATATAATTGCTTTTGGGGCGGTGGTTTGGCTAAAAAAAACTACTTTTATTAATATGCTAATGAGCCTCTAGGTGCTATGGGGGCGTCAGGCGCAGTGGAGATGTCTGAGCAGGGAAGCTGTCAGACATTTACTGCACATGCGCCGAATACAGGCGCTCACAAGGAGGATCGCATTCAGGAGGAGATGGGCGGGCTGGAGGGACGCGCTGGGCGGCGGCAGTTTCTGAAGGTAGACGGAGCCTCTAGGTGCTAATGATGCCCCCATAGCACCTAGAGGCTCATTAGCATATTAATAAAAGTAGTTTTTTTAGCCAAACCACCGCCCCAAAAGCAATTATATTAGGATGGTTGGGCAGAGCAGACCCTAGCGGATCGCTAGTGTCTGACAGCTAAATATGTGACACCTAAGTGGTAGAAACCCTTTAAGAAAACACCCATGTACTGCAGTAACTGGATGCATTCTTATGGATGAGGAGAGTTATAGTCATTTTTATATAAACACAGGCCTATTACATTACAGTCTCTGGACAGTACTAATATTAAATGTGACTATAACCCCCCCCCCCCCTTCCTCATCTTTAAGAATACACCAATGTACTGCAGTGCATTGGTGTTTTCTAAAGGATGAGGGGGGGGGGGGGGGGGTTTATAGTCACATAACAGTGCATCATCCAAAGATCTCCCAAATATACTCATAACAGTGTGTCATCCATAAATCCCCCATAAGTCTAAACTATTATTGTTCTTTTTATTAATTATTTTAGCACACCTTTTGGTTCAAAATATTTTTTTTCCTATCTTACTCCTCTAAAACCTAGGTGTGTCTTATAAAGTTAAACATATGGTGTGTGTATATGTGTGTGTGTGTGTGTGTGTGTATATAGATAGATAGATAGATAGAGATATATATATATATATATATATATTAGAGCAGCACTCCAGGTATAGTGAACGGGAGGAATACCAGGAGTGCTGCGTCATTTTTGTATTTTGTATCTTTTAGTGGACTACTGCCTATTGTATGAAGGAATTGCACCTGACTATCACCTTTCAGACTGTGCCGCTGTTTTCTTCTTGTTTTTGTGTGTGTGTATGTATGTGTGTGTGTATATGTGTGTGTGTATATATATATATATATATATATATATATATATATATATATATATATATATATTTATTATAGAGGACAGTGTACAGATGGATCTGGATAGATTAGAGGTTTGGGCAGAGAAGCGGCAGATGAGGTTTAACAATGACAAATGTAAGGTTATGCACATCCGAAGGAATAATGCAAGTCACCCGTACATACTAAATGGTAAAACACTGGGTAACACTGACATCGGAAAAAACTTAGGAATTTTATTGAACAGCAAACTAAGCTGTAGAAACCAGTGTCAGGCAGCTGCTGCCAAGGCCAAAGAAATAATGGGTTGCATCAAAATGGGCATAGATGCCTGTGATAGCAACATAGTCCTATCACTTGACAAATCACTAGTCAGACCACACATGGAGTACTGTGTGCAGTTCTGGGCTTCTGGGAACAAGACAGACATAGCAGAGCTGGAGATTGTTCAAAGGCTTATATTTCAAGCATACTCCAAAAATCCCTAATAACCATACTAGGGCTTATTTTTGGGGGAAACTCTGTACCTTTTTTCTGCCATACAGACTGTGTAATATCAGTCTTGTCTTAAGGTGGCCATGCAAATTTACTATAAGAAGGTTGATGAATCATTAAAGAGGGTTTCCAGGTTCCTGTGATTAATGACCTATCCTCAGAATTGGTCACTAATATGTGATTGGAGGAAGTCTGACACCCAACACCTTCACCAATCAGGGCTTGTCTCACTTCAGCAAGTGGCATTTATCCTGTAAAGAAAGTTAATACAAGGCACTTACTAATGTATTGTGATTGTCCATATTGCCTCCTTTGCTGGCTGGATTCATTTTTCTATAGCATTATACACTGCTTGTTTCCATGGTTATGACCACCCTGCAATCCATCAGAGATGGCCATGCTTGCACACTATAGGAAATGGTGCCGGCCTCTCTGGTGGCAGGGATTGTAGGAATACACATGCTGGTGCTTTTTCCTATAGTGTGAAACCACGACCACCACTGCTTGAGTGCGGGGTGGTGGTAACCATGGAAACAAGCGGTGTATAATGCTATAGAAAAATGAATCCAGCCAGCAATTGCCAAAGGAGGCAATATGGACAATCTTAATACATTAGTAAGTGCCTTGTAGCAGCTACATCTACATGATAAATGCCATTTGCTGAAGTGACACAATCCCTTTTTAATTGAACAATTTCATCCTGCAAATGATCATTTCGGTCGAAATCATCTGTTTTGATCAACTTTAGAATAATGTACACAACCAACCTTTTACTTCTGTATCTGGGCTCGGATGCGAACATGTAACTTATGCAAATTATTCTCAAATCTAAGGAAGATTCAAGTGAAGATGACGAAGATGACATAGATAGTGATGAGAGACAACAGATGAAAGATCGCATAACCAGCAAATTGAAAATGGACCCCAATAAAAGCACCAAGTCATCGGGGAAATCTTCAGGGGATCAGGATCTTCAGGAGAAGAAAAGTAGTCGAAGGTAATTTGTGAGAAAACCGTTGTCAGATTTGTCTGTGCCAGGGATCAGCAACCTTCGGCACGCCAGCTACTGTGAAACTACAACTCCCAGCATACACACGTACTCGGCTGTTCTTGTAACTTCCATAGAAGTGAAAGAAGGATTCGGGGAGTTGTAGTTTCAGACCAGCTGGGGTGGCGGAGGTTGCTGATCCCTGGTCCATGCAAATAAGAGTCAGAGCTTAGTATTGATTACCATCATCCTCCTCAGTGATCATATATTGACATAGTCAGTCCAAATGTGGGGGGGGGGTACTGCTTGGTGATAGACCGTGATCTGTGTGCGCGGTTATGAAGGCTGTCAGTCACTAAGTAGGACCGCCCACTGGACTCCTAAGCGTAGAAACAGAAGATATTTAAATGAGCAATGTACAAGTTACACTGAATAACTTCCCAATCTATATATCAATCTGCTCGGTTTCCCCTGTTCTAGAACATTCTGCCTGCAGTTCACACACCATGTTCAGGGTGACAGGTTTCCTTTAACATGTAGTAAACATAATATTTTACTAGTGCAATTGTCTCTTTAGTGAGCATGTTTTGGTTTTTAAAATGTAGAACAACTTTTTTGTGGATTCATATACTAGTGCTATTTTCTTGATGTAATTCTAATGTAAACCTCAAGGTGGCAGTAAATAACCATCTAAAATGCAAATTGAAAAAACATTTTGCAGAGTGATGTAAATGGTGTGTATGTTTATATCATATGTGTGCATTTTGTTGTCGTTTTCTGTAGGCATTACTTCGGCTATAATATAGGTTTATTTTGCCCCAAAACTTTTACTTCAAGGGTATCCTCTTAGGTCTGAGGTCACTGCATAGATGAGCCACAATATATTACAGTATATGAATAATAACCATTGTGAAGTCATAGAAAATGGTTATGGAAGCCACTGATTTCACAGAACAGGGATAATAAGTACAGTGATGTCACAGAAAAGGGATAATAAGTACAGTGATGTCACAGAGCAGGGATAAGGAACAGAGTGATGTCACAGAGCAGGGATAAAAAAAACAGTGATGTCACCTAATAGTGATAAGAAACGGTGATGTCACAGAACAGGTATAATAAACACAGTGATGTCACAGAACAGGTATAATAAACACAGTGATGTCACAGAGCAGGGATAAGAAACACAGTGATGTCACAGAACAGGGATAAGAAACACAGTGATGTCACAGAGCAGGGATAAGAAACACAGTGATGTCACAGAGCAGGGATAAGAAACACAGTGATGTCACAGAGCAGGGATAAGAAACACAGTGATGTCACAGAGCAGGGATAAGAAACACAGTGATGTCACAGAGCAGGGATAAGAAACACAGTGATGTCACAGAGCAGGGATAAGAAACACAGTGATGTCACAGAGCAGGGATAAGAAACACAGTGATGTCACAGAGCAGGGATAAGAAACACAGTGATGTCACAGAGCAGGGATAAGAAACACAGTGATGTCACAGAGCAGGGATAAGAGAAACAGTGATGTCACAGAACAGGTATAATAAACACAGTGATGTCACAGAGCAGGGATAAAAAACTGTGATGTCACCTAATAGTGATAAGAAACGGTGATGTCACAGAACAGGTATAATAAACACAGTGATGTCACAGAGCAGGGATAATAAACACAGTGATGTCACAGAGCAGGGATAAGGAACACAGTGATGTCACAGAGCAGGGATAAGAAACACAGTGATGTCACAGAGCAGGGATAAGAAACACAGTGATGTCACAGAGCAGGGATAAGAAACGCAGGGATAAGAACCAGTGATGTCACAGAGCAGGGATAAGAACCAGTGATGTCACAGAACAGGTGTGATAAGAAACGGTGATGTCACAGAACAGGTATAATAAAAACAGTGATGTCACAGAACAGGGATAAGAAACACAGTGATGTCACAGAACAGGTATAATAAACAGTGATGTCACAGAGCAGGGATAAGAACCACAGTGATGTCACAGAACAGGGATAAGAACCACAGTGATGTCACAGAACAGGGATAAGAACCACAGTGATGTCACAGAACAGGGATAAGAACCACAGTGATGTCACCTAATAGTGATAAGAAACGGTGATGTCACAGAACAGGTATAGTAAACACAGTGATGTCACAGAGCCGGGATAAGAAACACAGTGATGTCACAGAGCAGGGATAAGAAACACAGTGATGTCACAGAACAGGGATAAGAAACACAGTGATGTCACAGAACAGGGATAAGAAACACAGTGATGTCACAGAACAGGGATAAGAAACACAGTGATGTCACAGAACAGGGATAAAAAACACAGTGATGTCACAGAGCAGGGATAAGAAACACAGTGATGTCACAGAGCAGGGATAAGAAACACAGTGATGTCACAGAACAGGGATAAGTAACAGTGATGTCACACAACAGAGATCTGCATAATTTGCCTGCAATCAGTGTAGCCATGCTCATCTCTGGAATAACTTACATGTACACTTACACAGCTATATTGCAGGTTGTACCGCAGGCCTGTAGATAGAAATTCAGATGCAGCATAACGGAGTTTGTCATTTGACGCTGTATACGAAGGAGATTAGCACGACAAGCATGCATGAAGCTACGTTTCTGTAGATATGCCATACATGTCTGATACGTAAGGGTGTCTCCCATCTCAAGAGCAGATCTCAGTCTTGCACCCATTATGAATGGAGCGGTGGCATCCATGTTAAGCTTTCTTCATTCACTTCTATGGGAGTTCTGAATAGCAGAGTAAGCGTGCTCAGGTAGATTGATCAAATCGGGTGAAAACAAACCGTGTGGTAGCTTCACAAATCTGCCACTTTTCCGTTGCACCAGTTGTTTACTCATAAAACATTCCCCAGTGTCTCCTACGTGACTAAACTAAAAATAATTTCCAATATTATGGTCAGACCTGAGGCTAAACCGTGGTTGCAAATACCAGTTGTCCTCTAGGAGGCATGCCGTGTCCATACAACGCAGAAGATCATCTCCAGTGATGGCAGTGCCCTGGTTTTCCAAAGCTATGCCAGAAATGTTGACAGGTGAAAATGCAAGTCAAGAGACGTCAGATTTACGGTGCTGTGGAAAGTCCCTCTCACTCTTCAGAGCTGGTCCCAAAGTTTTGCTCAAGTACCGACTGGCAGGAGCTATATATGTAATGGTAGGTGTCGTTATGACATCGTTCTTCTGCTGGCGTGAACACCTCCAGCTAGTAGACCTCTGCGGAGAGGTTAACCTGCAGCATTGTTTTAATGACCACTAACAGAGAGCGGCTTGTTTTACGATTAATTACAGGACAGGAGAGATCCCAGGAGTCTGCACTCCCCAAACTTCCCGTCTAGCTGCGAACGCTCCACTCTTTGTTTGAATATCATTTGACATTCCTCTATTTTTATTTATTTTTACTTTTTTTTTTTTTACTTCTGTCTGACTCCAGGGTTTTATATGCATTTGCTGAATTGATTAAATAAATGTCAGAATAGAAGTGGCTGTAAAATGACTGTAGTTGTAACCTGTAGGACCTCCTGAAAGAAGCGTTGTATTATGTGTAGTCTTGATGTGCCAGCTTCACCATGTCAAAGTCTATGTTCCCTTTGTTGTCTGGATAGCCCACCCCAGTCTTTTTCCCAGCATCATTTATAGTTAAAGGGGTTATCCAGGTAAATAGGCCTTCATTATCGGACCCCCGCCAGTCAGCTATTACAAGGAGCCGCCAAGCTCATTGGAGCCGTGGTGAGCGCAACCGAACCCCTGTAGCTTTCCAAGCACAGCGCTGTACGTTGTATAGTGGCAGTGCTTGGTATTGCAGCTCGGCCCCATTCACTTCCATGGGGATGAGCTGCAACTAGGCCACGAGACTGATGTATGGTGACTTCACATGGACTAGAAAGAAGACCTCATCTAACAGCCGAGCAGCAGGGGTGCCGGGTGTCGCACCTCTGCCAATCTGATATTGATATCAAAGTGATGCCATCTCGCTAGGATATGACATTACTTCATGATCGTTGGGGTCCCACCTTTGAGAACCCACTGAGAATAAAGGGTCCACAGCATTTGTGTGCTACTGCGTTCCTTGTGCACCCCCGGCCATCTGTTTTGGAGGAAACTATAGCTGACCCTATACAACTTTAATGTAGCTGTGCTGCGGTACCCTGGGCCATAGTAAGTCGGGGCACCCCTTGCATCGAAAGACTGTCCCCTCTTTAGCTCTGGAATGCCACCCATCATAAGGTGGAGGAATATCTTAGATCTATGGGAGATGGGAATACGCCGAGGGGTTGTTGAAGATTTTACATTGACTGGCATCAAACTGTGATCAATGAGGGTCCAAACCCCAGGACTCCCCTAATCAGCAGACCAAAGGGTCAGCTGGAGCTCTGTGGACCTTTCATTGTACATCCAGGCCCAGCAAACTATTTCCAACGTGTTGCATGTTTCTACCAGTGACCACCGCTTCCAAAGAGCATATTTCAGCGAGGAAGGATCTGAGGACCGGCGTTGCCTTCACACGGTAAGGAAGGTGGGTGTCTTTGGTTAGCCTAAACGCCTCATGCACAGGCACATTCATAGCTTCAGTTTGTACTGAGACATAATAGGACTTCCATAGAGGTCCATGCGGCAGCTGTTATACGCCGGCATGCCTCCAGTTTCATACAAAGGGTATTTTTCTGTTCAATTTCCTACGAATATGGCATAAAAAATTTGGGGCATGCTGTGTCAGATGCCGTATGTATAGCGATACCCTCCCCTAGAGACATTGAATAGAAGGATCCTGTATGGTGCTACACCATGGAACCTCACAGCCTCCGTATATGGCCATATAGGCTCCGCGCACAGGACTTTACGTGTGCACGAGGCATGGCTATCTGTATAATCTCTCTTTCAATAACGTTATCCATGGACTTGATGCCTGAGCTGCCGTCTATATAGGAATAGTGAATATGCAACCTGGCACTCATTGTATGTAGATACTTTTTTTTTTTTTTTCCTCCTAGAAGCTGGCAAGTGTCTAGTGAGTGGCTTTATTCAGTGCAGGGGCTTGGAGATCATTTCTGCCTGTGAGGAGAACCAGCTCCCTGTCAGAAGTCAGACATAGTGTGTACTGCACACATGGCATATTGCTCCAGACTTGGCCGGCGGCCCAGCTCACCCCATCCACTCTTCCCTAACAGGCCTACTGTCTGCAAATAGCAGGATTAAGGCCCTACAAGAACCATTCCATTTGTTGAAAGGAAACACTGCGACATATGGATAATTAAGAACTGCTGAAGTTGTACTGACAAGGGGTGTTTGAGAGGGGGGAAACCGGCTAACTAGATGAATCTGCTCATTAACTTTTGTTGTGTCTGTGCCGTGGAATTCCTTGTTCCCATTTACAGTAGTAAAGTCATTCTGCTGGAAGCTACTACTATAAGTGCGTAAACTGCTGCAGATGAGGTCAGTGTATTAGCGTAAGCTCTTCTAGGTAAATGTATGGCTTTAATTAGCCATGGTTTTAATTTGCATGTGTTACGTCCATTGTCTGCATTTCCGAAATCGCGTTCTGCTGCACTCTGCCAGTCAAGTCTTCATCTATAGCTTTGTCTTTCCCCCCAGCTTTATTACCGGGACGAGTGATCGAAAGACAATAAGACCTGTCATCTATGTTCTTGCTTGCCCGGACAACTAGTCTAGAATTGTCATCTTCACACTCTAGCTACTTTCTACATTTTTTCTGTATAATCTTCTGCACTGGTTATGAATGGGTGGTTCAGTTATTCCCACACGGGGTGTGTGTATCACTAGATTTTTTGTACATTATAGATCAGTCCAGACCTTGGAATAGCCCCCGTAATCATCTGTCCTAGGGCTTTCCAGGGACCTTCAGGAGGCACGAGACACGGGATCGCCCTTGTCAGGGCGGCAATTCCGTTTGAAGGCAGGGCCACCAGAATAGGGTGAGCATTAGGGACATTGCCCCAGTTTTTTCATCATAACTGTACCTGGCTGCCCTTCCTGCCAGTAAGGAGATAATCGATATATAGGTTTTGATTTGATTTCTCTTTATTTTTGTTCTTATTTAAAGGGTCCATTCTTTTAATAGTTATTATTAAAGGCTATATTTTAGAATTAATGGTTATCCTGTGATGTCTGTTTGCCCGTACAGTGGCCTGACATGGTAAAACCAGTTATATGGGGTCCCTCGTACTTCGGCACACATCAAAATGGAATCTATACTGAGACAAAAAAAAATTCTCCAATGTATCAAAAATTATACTTGTAATATGATGGCCTATTGTCACGACGCGGTGTGGGTGGTAAACTCCACACTGAACAAGGAGGGAAGGGAAAAGGTACTATGCCTGGAAACTAGGGAAAGGTCACCACTGAGTTAATCCCTAAACCGAGCCCTGACTACTATCAGTATGAACAGACCTCGATGGTAGGAATGTTCATACGCAGGAACCTAGAGCCCTATCTGACCCTAAAGGGCCCTGGAAATAGTGTCAGGACAAAAGATGACCTGTTCCTATCCCAGCTGAAGGAACAAGAGACTCCCTCAAGCCTAATATCAAAAGATAGGGGAATACAACAAACTAGAAATAGGATAAAGACACTTATCTCCGAAGTACGCGTACGAGCAGGAACTCCATGGAGAACCAAACACCAGCACTTTCACAACCAGAAAGGAGCTATCAACCGCATAGCATGATGGGTGAGACCAGACTAAATAGAGGAGTTGGAATGACCACTTAAGCTACACCTTAGACAAGAGGTGTGGTCATCACCAGCAACAACACAGAAACAAGTGAAACCAAAGAGGCTGTCAGATCACATTACGTGCAGCCACTCTTAGATCTTCTGATCCCTGTCACGGGAGAGACCGTGACACCTATCCCTAGGATATGCTACCACTTTGATAGGCGGGGGTCTGTTCTCTGGTTCCCCATTAATACAGAGTAGGGGGCTCGCAGCGCTGGATTAGGGATGCATCTAAAATACAGAGGCAAAACTATGAAGGCTGTAAGCTGAATAACAGCGGCGTATCATGCTTTCAGGTTAAAGAGGTTTTACAGGATATAACATTATGGTGGAATAGTGTAAAAAATGTGTGAGACTTACCCTTCTATGTCCCTGTCAGTCATATATAGCATAGATCTAGGCGTGTCTATTCATGTATGTGCTTCTACTTCGTCATATATGGAAACCTTCAGACCTGTTACATGTGCACTTGGCACCTGAAGGCATCTGTGTTGGTCCCATGTTCATATGTGCCCGCATTGCTGAGAAAAATTAAAGGGGTTGTCCGAGTTATGAAAAAAAAAAAATATAGCACTGAAAATCTGATGGGCAGCAAAATATAACTAAACTAAGCAAGTTTTATGCAAAAAAAATAAAAAATATATATATATTTCCTAATTTCCCTGGTTCTTTTCTGGCCCTTTGTTTACATGCAATAAAAACAATCTCTGCCCCTCCCCCTGCTCTGCTAAGGGAGTGGCTACAAGAGCTGCCCTGAGTGACATGTCTGCCTGCTGGGAGACTGAGCAGCATGTTGTATGTGTAGGTCTACAAGTCCCACCTGTATAATGACTCTGCTAATACACACAGGATCTTCCCCCTACCTTCTTGTGCAATGCTCTCTCTAGTCCTTCAGCTCCTGTGCCCAGAATTGTCACTGCTGCGGATACCCAGTGTGTGCAGCTGAAGGGGTTAAGAATCCTAGGACACAGCAGATGGCAGTGAGGCGGGGGGCGTGGCCAGCACAGTGACATCTCGTTTACAGGCTTGTAAACAAACTTTATCAGAGCAGGGAGAGAAGCTGACATCACAGGTCATGTGACCCTCAGTGAAATCTGAGAAACCAGCCACTGGAGATAAAGTGAGTGAATTGGAAAGCTGTTACATTTGCCTAGTTAGGAACATAAAAAGAACAAAAAATTAACTCGGACAAACTCTTTAAGTCTTAATTTATGCAAATTAGACTCTTGGAGCAATAGGCTCAGCTGTCTCTGCAAAGGCAACGCCCCTGTTGCTCCTAGAGGCTCATTTGCATATATTAAAACACAATTTTTCTCACTAATGCAGGCACCTAGGAACATGGGACCAACACAGGTGCCTTGTAATGCATATGCAACAGGTCAGCCAGTTTCATGGGTACAAATCTGCTGACAGATGTCCTTTACTATAGATGATGTCAGTGTAGTGTGTAATGAATTCTTTATATTAAATACTATAAATTCTCACTTAAAGGGGTTGTGCCAGGAATAATAATTTCCATTTTTTAAACCAGCACCTGGATCTGAATCATTTTGTAGTTGCAGGTCATTAAAAATGTACTATAGTCACTGAGTTATTCACGGAAATCTATCTAGCGCCACCTGCTGTTTGTTGTTTTTCTAAATTCTGTCCTGCTCACTGAGATGGAAGCACATGCTCAGTACCTTCCTTCTGCTGCCCCCAGCTGCAGCAGAAAGGATTTGCCCCCTGATAAAGTGCACGCCCTCTGAGCTTCCGGCTTGAAATAAATCTAGCAGAGCAATGAATGTGGAGATCTCTCTAGATCCATGTGAGGTTCAGGGCTGGTTCTAGCTTTGTTAGAAAGATTTTTTTACATTACTCATGGGATAACCTCTTTAATATTTAACAGAGGGGGGAGTCTGACTCCTAGCACCCACACGATCAGCTAGGCACTGTGCTCCCTTTCCTGCAGTAGTGACACAGTAACCCTCTCGCTCCTGCAGCTCTGTCTGGTACCTGTCTAGACACAACGCCATTACATGGATGGCATTGTATTGTTTACAGTTGAGGCCTCTGCGCTCCAATCATAGCTGTCGCCCCTGCTCTCTGCTGATTTTGGGGTGTACTGGCAGTCAGATCCCTTCCAACCATGCATGGCCTGCCCTAAGTATGTTCTATCCTAGAAAGTCCTTAATTCTAAGCCTTAATGCTGACCTATAGTTTGGGCTGTGACGAGTAGTACATGATGTCCCTGGAAAGGGTTCTTGCTGTTAATAGCATTGATCACCTCCCCACTGGATAAGTGATAAATGTATGAACGCTGGGGGTCCGGCCGCAGGGAGAGTGCAGGAGAGTGGGTGTCCCGGAGTCCCCTGTGTGAATAGAGTGGTGCCACTTCATTCAGTTGTATGGGACTGCTGAAATTAGATTGTACTCCTAAAAAATTATCATAAAAATTAATAGAGTGGTGGTTACACATGCACACCGCTGCTCCAGTCACACCGTGGACCCCCGATAATGTGATCCCAGCAGTGGAACCACCCGACATTATATTGAAAAAAATAAAAAAATAAATCCATCTTCCCGTAAAAGCGATGGCCTTTATTTCCTCACGCACTACGATCCAAAAGATAACACAGGATACAAGCAACCTCTACGCGTTTCAGATTATGGATTTAAGATCCTTACTCATGACTGTACTCTTGAATGTAGTATAGTAAGCTGGCTATTCATATGACCTGACATCCATTGGCAAGTGGCTTGTTGTTTAGCTGTTTTGGCTTGTATTGTGCCCCCCAATGACATCCATAGGTCCTTCTAGGACATATGGAAAAGGGGATATCTTCCTAATCCAAACACATTCATGGCTCATAGCTCATCATAAAGTTGATCCAGCTTCCTGGTCGATTAGGTCTCCAAAAACAAGAATGGATCCCAGAAAAGCATACAAGGGAATACAATCACATTTCTGTACCTCTGTTTTTGTTTCCAGTGACTATAAGGCTATGTTCACATTCCGAAAACTGTGCGACATCCACGCTGGAACAGCTTCCCGCTCTTTTCGGTGGGAGTCCTCACCGCCATCCATGTGCCCGTGGATTGACTTGTGGTTTTCCAGACCATACCAAGAATGGAAATGTTCACACCACGGGAATGTGTGGCAGGAGCCTGGATAGGTCATCAGTATCTGATCGGTGGGGGTCTGACACCCAGGATCTCCGCTGATCAGCTGTTTGAGAAGACAGCGACTTTCTCTGTTCTCACCAAGCACGTACATAGTATAGCGGCTATAGCGGTATCATGCTCAGCACCATTCACTTCAATGGGGCTGATGTGTGCTTAGGCCATCTGACCACATGGCGTAAGAAAAGCTGTGCTAATGCAAGAGCCTGTGCCTTCTTAAACAGCTGGTCGGCGGGGGTCCCAGATGTCGGACCCCCACCAATCGGATACTGATGAACAATCCAGAGGATAGGTCATCAGTAAAAAAAACAAAAAAAAAAAAACTCTTGGAAAAACCCCTTTAACTGTGAATCTGCTGCATTGAAATAGAAAAAAAAAAGCATGCAGAAACTTGTCACAACTCGCCGTATGAACATAGCCTAAGGGGGACAGAGCTGGATTGGGGGCAGGAAAGTTATTTGAGTTCAGCCGCTGACGGTGCCCGCTCGGTCTTCCTTCAGTCTGTAATTCTAATCTCACTGTATAGATTCCTGCGCACCGTTTGTTTAGAGTTTTGGACACAAAATCTTTTGGTGCATTTTTATACATCCCAGAAGGAGTATACATTATTTTTATAGCCAATTAAATGGGATAAATTCTTCTGTCATAGGAAAGTCCAAACTGGAAACGGGTCACAGAGTTTAGAGAGCGTTTTCATTAGATTGATCGTCCGTTCATTCATATAAAGCAGAGCTTTTATTATGGCTGACTCGTGGCTTGGCACTTATCTCACTCCCCGTTTTGCTCATTTAAATAGCTTAAGTGCCATATACAAAGAGCTGGAGTTGGCAACGGCAAGGCAGACTGTAAAATAGTTTACATAAAAAAGCATGGCCGCACTCTGACTGCTGTGTTTGCTGATTGACAGTGGAAATGCGATTAGTTACCATATATAAAGCTTCAGTGTGAACAGAGCCAAAATGTTCTGCTTTATTTTTTAAAGCAATATAACATTATACCGCATGGTACTGCTCAAATATGTACTGCTCTGTTTACTAGAGATTGCTCCCATCAGCACATGCCCTTTAACCCTTTCTACCCTGTGTTTTTTTTTTTCCGTTTTCGTTTTGCGTTCCCCGCCTTCCCAGAGCCATAACTTTTTTTATTTTCCTGTTCACATAGCCATATGAGGGCTTTCTTTTTTTTTTTAGCAGGACAAGTTGTACTTTCCAACGCCACCATTTAATATTGCATATGATGTAGTGGGAAGCAGGAAAAAAAAATCCAAATGGGGTGGAATTGGGGAAAAATAGCAATTCCACCACAGTTTTATGTTTTCTTATTTTTTTATTTACAGCGTTCAATGTGCGATAAAACTGACTAGTTACTTTCATTCTACTGGTCAGTACGAATCCGGTGATACCTTTTTATATGTATAGTTTTTCTTGTGTTTTGATACTGATAAAATAATAAAAACCCTGGAAAAAAACTTTTATTTTTTTGTAAGCAAGTCAGGCTTTTTTCTTGACTCCCGAAAAATGAAGAACCATGTGAGGCAGCACCCATACAGCTGTTTCACCTGTTGAAGTGTACAAATACAATGACCATTGGGTGTTACCAGTAGCGGATGTGTCACAGCATAGTCTGACCTTGTCCAATAAATACTGCTAGTGTCAGACTGGCCAGGGACCACTCAGCCAATTTATTCATAAATTTGTAGGAGGCATAACAGGGGAACGACACAACAAAGAGTTCTAAGAATAGATGCTTGTTATTTTGGGGGAGATAAAAGTATTTTACTAAAATGGACATGTCAGGAGAGGACAGCTCCTCTTAAACCCATAGTGGTTGCACTCTGAAGGACATGACCATGATTGACTTTATAACTGAAAGCAGCATTGTTCCTGATCTTCAACCCATGTTGAAAGACCCCTTAAAGGGGTTTTCCGGGTTCAGGGCTTAACCCAAAAATTAGCTGTTCTTTATTCTTTTACTCTGTATTGAGTGGAACATCGGAGCATTTCCTTGCTCTGATGCTCCCCTTGCCTCGTGCTAATGGTGATGTACCAGGCTTCACATCACTATTCTAGGTTGAGACCTCTGCCTAGCGTGAGCCCAGTGATGTCACCGGCACAGATGAGCGGTTTATAGCACTGCCATAGGCCGTTTTGGAGGCGGGTACTATGCAAAATATATGATGTCACCAGGCTCACTACTAGGCAAAAGTCTCCACCTAGCTTAGTGATGTAAGGCCCGATACGTCACCGGCAGTAAACAAACAGACCTTATGCTGCGCCATGCAGTGCAAGGCAAGGGGGAGTATCGGAACAAGGAAATGCCCCGATGATCCACTCATATAGAAAAAAGAATAAAGAACAGCCCTGCACCCAGACAACCGCCTAATTTATGATGAGGCGTCCACCACCAGGCTATGATAAATCTGCTCCAATGTCTTGGAAAAGAAAAAGTACTTTGCATATGCAGATGAGCAGTTAAGTGCACTGAGGGAGGGCCCAAGCCACTTGGTGCACCCTTGCTTCTTCTGTTTCCTCTGCCAGCTCCTCCTTCTCCTTCTTGATTGGCAGGGCCAGGCAAGATGACTACATGAACCTGTCCTTGTCAATCAAGAAGAGGGAGGAAGCAGGAGGAGCAAGGGTGCATGGTGTGGCTTGGGTCCGCCCTTGGTGCACTTTAGTGCTCATTTGCATATGAATTACAAAGTACTTTTTTAAAGTGAAAGGCATCATTACCTTCAGCACAGGGCATTGTGCCTGGTTTAAGTACAAAGGTCTATCAGAGCCTCCATAAATTAGAGTGGAGACCCTTATGGTATGCTTCCCGGCTCCGCAGCTATTTTGTGTTATCATAGAAAATGATCCCCCTCCCGCTTTATTTGGTAATATTTAACCCCGTTCTTCCCCTGCATTCTGCTGCGGTGGGTGACTGGCAGCGTCTTGCAGGCAGCCCTGCTATAGTACATTAAACACAATCACAGATTGTTTATAGGCACAAAACTGTATCCCAGCTGAGGTTTTTCTTGGCTCCGCATCAAAGCATATTATAAGGTATAGTGTTGAGCTAGTACAAAGACGGGATTGTTAGTGTGGTACACTTCATCCTGCTGCTACTTGGCATGGTTCAGTGTGTTTTTAACTTCAGCATTGCTTTTTTTTTTTTTTTTTTTTTTTTTAAGTCTCCCCCCCTTTCTTTTCTCTTCGCAAGTATTTGTCTAGTCACCTGGAAAAAAAACGATGCTCAGATGACCCGTGAAAATGCACTTGGTGCGGTGGAAGTTGAGAAAGTGTAATCCACATTACTCTGGATTGTTAACACAGCGCGCGGTGCAAGATATCATTTCAAAGCCGTACAAAACCTTCAATTGTCAGCGAGCACATGTGGTTTTGTACAGTAGCTTAATTGCAAAAGTGTATGCTCCCGTGCTTCTGTATAACTGGATATGAGAGTCAAGCGGCTTACTTAGATTGCAAGCTTCAGTGACGCCGTAACCTACCTTTTTTTTTTTTTTTTTACACTTAATACTTTGAGTTTTATGTCTGTACTCCCTTTTTTTTTTTTTTTTTTTTTACTGTAAGTTATTTAGACTTGAAACTGCGCTCCAATTACTGTTTTCCTAAAGTAGTAATTGCCCCCTTTGTATGCTCCTGTTGCTGTCCGCTAATCCTTGTTTCATGATTGCCATTGGGGAAACATCTGGCTGTTAAAGATCAAGCAATAAAAAGAGAGATGCAAGACAAAAGCCATGAAGCGTATTCATAAACCCCTGGGATCCTTATCTCGATCTGTGCACAATTCATTTTAAACCACGTACAAATCGGGACATTTTTTTTCTCTCAATGTGTATTTTTTTGTATATATTACTCTGCAATAAATAGCGCTTTAAATTAAAGGGGTTGTCTCACTTCAGCAAGTGGCATTTATCATGTAGACCAAGTTAATACATGGCACTTACTAATGTATTGTGATTGTCCATATTACTTCCTTTGATGGCTGGATTCATTGTTCCATCACATTATACATTATGACCACCTTGCAATCCTTCAGTGGTGGTCGGACTTGCGCACTATAGGAAAAAGCATTGGCCTTTCTGGTGGCCAGGACATAGGCTAATGCTTTTTCCTGCTGGATTGCTGGGTGGTCATAACCATGGAATCGAGCAGTTTAGAACGTGATGGAAAAATGAATCCAGCCAGCAAAGGAAGCAATATGGACATAATAAATTATATTTGCTGAAGTGAGACAACCCCATCTTGGACGTCTGCTAGGTGTGGGCACCTATTCTTAGAATGAAGCTTGTAAAGTGCTGAAGGGTGCACCGCACATGCGTGGCCACCCTCCGTTCATTTCTATGGGACCGCCGAGCAGCGCGCTTGGCTATTTTCTGAAGTCCCCTTGAAATGAATAGGAAGTGCATTTCGCAAGTGCAGCCACTGCTCCATTCACTTCTAGTGAGCTTACGGAAATAGCCGAGCCAGCGCTCTCGTAGAAATGAATGTACGGAGGCTGCGCATGCGCGGCGCACCCTTCGTCACTTGGTGGGCTCCGTTCCAAATGTCCAAGATAGAAATACTCTTTTTCAGTATTATTACAATATACATACAATAAAAAATATTGTAAGATTATTTTATGCACATTTTGCTCTCTGGTAGCGCCACCACCGGTAAACCAGGTATGTGCAGCAGTCCCCCCCCCCCTCGGTGGTCGTGTAGTGATCTCATAGTGAAATGGCCCGTACACCTTTCATTCATTTAATATTGCTATATCTCTCTCTAGGCAAAGGAGTGCATGTGAAAAGTGCGTTTCCAGTAACCTAGCCACAACACTTCACAACTTTACACGTTCCTACTAAGCTAAACTAACATCACCATATCGACCCAAATATGTGGCTGTAGTACAATCGTCTGAAATTGCATATAGTCCTTTAGAAAGAACCATTTGTTCTCCAATGTTCTTGGCTTTAGTTAAGGTGGCCAAGTGCATTAGATTAATGTCACCCGAACCTCTCTAATGTGTATGGGGGCCTCCCAACAGCAGATGTCAGGGGAAATAAGGATTGCGCATGTGCCAGAGATATCTGAGAGTAGCTTACACCCCTCTCCACATCCAGAACACATGCACTCTTGGCTGAACCAAATGTGCATGTGTACGAGGCAGCATGAGGAACAACTTATAGCCAACCACTAGCTGAAGCGTATGGCTAGCTTAAAGAGGACCTTTCACCAGAATAAAACTTCTAAAGTAACTATACAGGCATGTAGAGCGGCGCCCAGGGACCCCCCTGCACTTACTGTTATACCTGGGCACCGCTCCGTTTTATTCTGGTGAAAGGTCCTCTTTAAAGGGATTATGCCATGATTGATATAAAAAATTAAAAATCGAGATCAAACAGTACATGACAATCTCTTCCTAACTAAGCTAGAACCAGCCCTGTACCTCACATGGATCCAGAGATCTAATTCATGGCTCCCATTGTTCTGCTAGATTCTCTTTTGGCCCAGCAGCTCGGTGGACATGTCCTTTCTCAAGGGGTGTTTCCTTTCTGTTGTAGCACATTCTCTATAACTGCCACAGCTTTTAATAATCAATATGACGTAATAGTTGAAGATTTAAACTGGGCGTGCGCGACCACCTCAGTGAGGTGGACAAGAAATAAGGAAAAGAAGCAGGTGGCGCTATACAGATACATTTTATTGAATAGCTCACTGGCTATACTAATTGTTTAATTACATGCAATTACAAAAGTATTCAGATCCAGGTGCTAGTTTGCAAAAAGTAGATGTTTTGTGGCAAAACCACTTTAAATGGGTATTCCCATGTGAAATTTATGCTGAAAACGTCATATGTGTCAGACCGGTGCGGCTCCCACTTCTGGTACCTTCTCCTATGAGGAGAATGGGACCCCTGCAGTGTACTGCAGTGATTGGAGAGCAGGTCGTGCATGCTTGGCTCTCTCCATGCTCTGCTATGGGACTTCTGAAAATATAGCCTAGTAGGCAGGGTCTGCTGTTTTTGGAAGTCCCATAGCAGTGAATGGCAAGCATGGCAGAGTGTTTTGGTGTCCCGTTTTTGAAATGGAAATGGGACCCACACCTTTCGGACTTTTATGCCATATCATGTGGATACATGCCCAGGCTGAGAATACCCCATTATGTGTTGGTGATAGTTATGGCAGGATAATAATATTTCTCTTAGTATAGCACACGGGAAGGAAGTGTAGTCTTTGCACCGTTATACCGTTGTGTATTGTATGGCAGTAGTTTAAATTCATTGTTTCCTTGCAGCCTCTTTTATATGTTGTTTGGCGCTGGTGGAGTAGAATCTACACATGGGCTTTTATTCTCTTTAATTGCAACCAGTCTATGTCGATGCTCTCCAGTGGACAGTTCTCCCTGACTTTAAAGGCTGAATAGCATACTGCTGTCATCGGTAATTACTATAGCACCAAAATTATTTTTAATGAGGACTAAAGCAGCGGTGGAGAACGTTTGAAGTTCCCAGTACGTCCTTTTGATAAGCAGCCATACTGAGCTCACTGCTGGAAAAGGATTCCTGAAGGAAAGTGGCTTGTGTTAAGTGCCGTTAAAACATTTTATGTCACCATGACATCACTCTGATAATTGGTTACACCTGCCACTTGTTAATTACGGTAATCCAGCACGCAGTCATATGCTGAAATGCACAATGTGAGATTAACACTTCATACCTTAATATAATTGTATAATTTTTGTAAAAATTTTTGTAGTGGTGGTTCCCGATTTTTTTTTTTTTTTTTTTTTTTTTTTTTTTTAATACATGTAAATGTTTGCGTATTCCTGGACCAATTAAAAGGATACATAAACTTTTATCATCGCAGTTGTAATGTTAAATTCACAAAATAGTATTGGCGCATTGAAGGGCTTATCAGGCCATTCTATATATGGTTTGTTTTACAGATCATAAAAAATAAAACATAGTTGCCATATACATGCTTTTTAAAAATGATCCAGCGAAGAGCTATTGTATTTACTTACATAGCATGGCACCACCTGGTGGTCTGAGTGTATAGCAATGTGCACATCCATTTTCTGAGCTGATCCCTTGCTGGTCACACATGCTCAGTCGCTCTCCCTACAGCTAGGTCTCTGTGAGATCACTGTAGAGGAGCAGAGGCCACCAACCTCCGACACTCCAGGTGTTTTCATACTGTGACTCCCTGCATAAAGACTTGCTTGGCTGTTCTTGGAATAGAAGTGAATGGAGCATGCTGGGAGTTGCAGATTCAAACAGTTGGAGTGCCAGAGGTTGATGAACCCTGGAGCAGGGCTTCTGCAGTAGCATGGCAGTATAGCTTAAATGACTCCTTGTGCAGGGGAAGTAAGAAGAGACCTTATTACCTGCTGACAAAGGGGGGTTGTCCAGGACCTGCCCTTCGGCAAAACGCAGATTAACAGCAGCTGTAAGGAAAACATGGAGGCAAAAAGATAAAATAAAACATGAAGGAATTTTATTTTTTTTATGTTGCAAACACTGCGGATTACTTTAACCTCTTGCCGACCTCCAGGGGCAGCGGCAATAATGATGATCACAGACTTTTATGCCCCCCAGATAATGTGGTCAGTTACGATTAGGGACTCTGAGGTGACTTTCCCTGGGAGCGCTGCAATCGGTCTCTCTGAAGGAGCCGAGGGTACCACAACAGTATTTCCTATGGAGGCCTGCAGGTGGCAGAGCTCCATAGGCACATAGCACAACTCCCATATGTTGCAGTGCTAATTCATTGCAGTCTAAGGGACAAGCAATCTAATAATCGCTTGTTAAAGTTAAATATGTGTAAAGAAAAAAAATGTAAACAAAAATGTTTTTTAAAATATATAAATTCAAATCACCCCCTTTTACTCAGAATGAAAATAAACCATAAAAATGTCCGACCTATTAAAATATAAACCTATATATCCCGTACAGTGAACGCCGTAATGGAGAAAAAAAAATAAATCAAAATGGCCATGTTGCTGTTTTTCCTTGCTTCACCACACACATTTTTTTTTTTTTATAAAAAGTGATTTAAAAGGTGTACGCTCTCTAAAATGGAATCGCTGAAAACTAAAGACCCCCCCCCCCCCCCTAAAAAAAAAATGAGCCCCCCACACAGCTATGTAAATATAAATTAAAAAAAGTTATGGAAGTTAATATGGCCATGCAAAGCAAAAATCTTTTTTTTTCCCAAAGTTTTAATGTTTTCTAAGTATTAAAACACAAGAAAAACTATACAAGTTTGATATCACTGTAATTGTACTTACCCGGGGAATGAAGGTAACAGGTCAGTTAGGGAACGCCATAAAACAGAATCAATAAAACTATGGTGGATTTATTTATTTATTTATTTTTTTCCCCAATTTTACTTCATTTTTATTTAAAAAAAATCCAGTTTCCCACTACATTGTATGCAATATTAAATGCTGCAACTTGTCCCACAACAAACAAGCCCTCATAAGGCTATGTGAATAGAACAAGGCCGAGAGATAAAAACTGAAAATCCCAGGGTCTTTATGCTATCGACAACATTCAGAACTTCATGGGAAAACACTTTTAAGTGTGCAAATAAAAAAAACTCTCCTATTTAATTTTCCTTGCAGCATATATTATCTTAAAGGGACACTGACAGGGCCAATAAGCATATTGAGGTCTATATATGTCACTACAGGTCTTATAATGGGTATTACAATCATATAAGTATCCCCCCTGTCCACATTATACAAACAGTAAACTTTAAGTTTTATAACCTGCTCCAACGGTCTGCAATCTGCCCAAGGGGCGGCGTTTCACTTCTCTTGCGCCCAGCCAGCCTCCCCAACTGCCGATTTGAAGCGCCGCCCAGCTCATGAATATTTAGTTTGCTGGGCGGCTTCTGCGGTCCCCGCTCTGAAGCGCTGCGCTGAACAGTGCCCTGCGCATGCGCCGGATCTTGTGAAGTCGGGGACAGTAAGCGCCGCCTAGCGAAGTGAATATTGATGAGCTGGGCGGCGCTTACTGTACCGGACTTCACAAGATCCGGGCGCATGCGCCGGGCACTGTTAAGCGAAGCGCTTCAGAGCGGGGACCGCAGAAGCCGCCCAGCAAACTGAATATTCATGAGCTGGGCGGCGCTTCAAATCGGCAGTTGGGGAGGCTGGCTGGGCGCAAGAGAAGTGAAACGCCGCCCCTTGGGCAGATTGCAGACCGTTGGAGCAGGTTATAAAACTTAAAGTTTACTGTTTGTATAATGTGGACAGGGGGGATACTTATATGATTGTAATACCCATTATAAGACCTGTAGTGACATATATAGACCTCAATATGCTTATTGGCCCTGTCAGTGTCCCTTTAATTACTTTTCAATCAATTACATTCACAGGGGTGACCAGAGTCTTAGTGTACATATACAAGTATATAAAACCACAAATTACAGTCCTGATCAAAAGTTTAAGACCACTTAAAAAAGGGCAAAAAATCATATTTAGCATGACTGGATCTTAACAAGGTTCCAAGTGGAACTTCAACATGCAACAAGAAGAAATAAATCCATCTTCCAAACATGAACTTAGTAATGAGTAGCTCCGCCGTTCTTGTTTATCACTTCAAAAATTTGCTTCGGCATGCTTGATGCAAGCGTTTCCATGAGATGAGTGGGAACATTTCTCCAAGTGGTGAAGAGATCCAATTGAGAACCTATGGGGATGGATGGTAAGGGAAGTTTACAAAAATGGACAACAGTTCCAGACAGTAGATGGCCTTCGTGCGGCCATCTACTGTCTGGAACTGTTGTACATTTTTGTAAACTTCCCTTGCCATCCATCCCCAAAGGTTCTCAATTGGATTTAGATCAGGGGAACATGCAGGATGGGCCAAAAGAGTGATGTTGTTCTCCTGGAAGAAGTCCCTTGTCCTGCAGGCATTGTGTACTGTAGCGTTGTCCTGTTGAAAAACCCAGTCGTTACCACACAGACGAGGGCCCTCAGTCATGAGGCATGCTCTCTGCAACATCTGGACATAGCCAGCGGCCGTTTGACGCCCCTGCACTTCCTGAAGCTCCATTGTTCCACTGAAGGTAAAAGCACCCCAGACCATTATGGCGCCCCCTCCACTGTGGCGCGTAGAAAACATCTCAGGTGGGATCTGCTTGTCATGCCAGTAACGTTGGAAACCATCAGGACCATCAAGGTTGCATTTTTTTCTCATCAGAGAATAAAACTTTCTTCCACCTTTTGAATGTCCCATGTTTGGTGCTCACTTGCAAAGTCCAAACGAGCAGTTCTGCGGCGTTCAAGGAGACAAGGTCTTTGTTTTTGAAGCCCTTCAGTCTCAGATGCCGTCTGATGGTTATGGGGCTGCAGTCAGCACCAGTAAGGGCCTTGATTTGGGTCGAGGATCGTCCAGTGTCTTGACGGACAGCCAATTGGATCCTCCGGCTCAGTGCTGATGAAATTTTTTTGGGTCTTCCACTTGACTTTTTTATTTCATAACCCTCAGGATCATTTAGGAAATGACTGTCTTACTGCGTCCTACCTCAGCACGATGGCTCGCTGTGAGAGACCCTGCTTATGCAGTTCAACAACCCGACCACGTTCAAAAAGGGAGAGTTTTTTTGCCTTTGCCATCACAACGTGTGACTGCCTGACAGAAAATGACAATGAATCCACATCTTTGCACAGATTTGGCCTTTTAAAGGCATGTGGTCCTAAAATTTGGATCAGCTGAAAAACAGCCTGTTTTCAGTTTAATCGTTATTTTCAATTAATTGAATGCTCAAAAAATGTTTTGTCTCACTCTCATTTCTTCTTGTTGCATGTTGAAGCTCTACTTGGAACCTTGTTAATATCCAACAATGTAAAATATTATTCTTTGCAATTTTTCAAGTGGTCTTAAACTTTTGATCAGGACTGTATAATGCTGACAAATAACACAAGCAGGAAGATTTATCAAAACGGGTGCAAATAACAGACAATCAGATTCCTCCTTTCATTTATCAGAGCTCCTTTGGCAAATGAAAGGTGGCATTAAATTGATTGCTATGGGCAACTGAACCCGATTTCCTTTACACCAGTTTTAATAGATCTCCCTCAAGTTGCTATTAATTCCATATAGCTTATTTCCTGTTAGTCACTAGCTAGTCAGTGTAGTTTCACATAAAACATTATGCAAAAAAAAAAGAAGAGAAACAACCAAGGCAAAGTCTTAAAGGAGTTTTCCAGAGCTTTACATTGATGACCTATGCTTAAAGGCGTTGTCCGTTAATTAAAATCTGCTTTGAAACTGCTCAGAGTAGATAAAAAAAAATGAGAAAAAAACAATACTCCCCACTACTTTCTCATGGTGCTCTCGTACACACCCTTTCAATGCCCCCCCCCCCCCCACTGTTTTCTCCTTCTTGGTCCCTCTTGACTTGCAGGAAATGACCACTCAGCCAATCACTGGCCACTGTGGTGACCTCCCTCACAAGTGATTGGTCATTTCATGCATGTCAAAAAGGACCTGGAAGGAGAGACTGGGTGGGGTTTCTTATTATTTTTTTTTAACCCATTCTGAGCCTTTTGTATGAACGACTGCCCCAGTGATCAGCTTATCACTGCAGATCCGGTTTCTTCAGCTGTAATTGACGAAAAATTATACCACTTGCTATAGATTTTGGCCAGCAGTGGCTGATCATGTGATGCATAGTTGGTTCTGAGCCACTCCAGGCCCTACTCCTCCATCGCATATGCCTTGATAAGGAACAGTATAGACCTGTTTTATTTTTTTTATTTCTTTCTATCCTGGAAAAGCCAATCTAGAATCAGTACAGAATAACCAGCATACTAAAGTCTTCGTTATAAGTTTTATACTGAATTATTTACGGCAATCTAATTATCACCGTTATAATGAAGGGTAGTAAAATATTTTTCGTTTTATTTAACAATGGTTTCTTTTTTTTTAGCCGGATCTCGGCTGATTTCTTTTCCATATCCTTGTTCTTTATTTATTGTGAGTTTTGGATTTCCTCAAAAGGCTGAGGTGTTGAGAGTTGCCCTATGTTTTTCACTAAGTAATATCCCATTAGGACTTTGTAAAGTATACTACAGTATTTACTATACTGGACGTGATGACAAGGCCAAGTAAACTGGACTGTTATTGTAGTAATGTTAAAACAAAAAATCTTTTTTTTTTTTCTCTTTTTTTTCTAATGCATGCGTTTGTAGCACATGGTTTCTTCCGCAGCTCTTGGGAACATTAAACTTTGTTCATCCTTGTTACTGGTCAGAGGTATCGGATCAGAAAGATTCATTTTAATATTTATTGATTAATACTGGCCACAGGGGGATCCTAATCATGTATGGATCACCCCATGTGAGGTCGGGTTGCGACATGTAGGCAATCTATAGTATTGTTTTATAGGTGTTACATTGTGAAAACATAGTACATCCTCCCCCTTTCCAAACCCCCCTCCCCTGTAATATAATATTCTTGTTAAGGTGGTACATATATTACCTTAAGGTTCCGTTATATCGATTTAGCCCAGTTTTATACTAGGAACGCACTGTGCACTCCACATACGGTCTCTTGCGACTACATCCGCTTTTATCGCTTGTGTACGTGCACAGCGATATTATCTAGTGCGGCTCCGGTCTGTGGAATGCATATGCGTTACAGACAAAACTTCTGACCCCATCAACTTCCGGTCTGGCATCTGTGGAACGCACTGATGTTATGTGGTGCGTATTTCCGGTCTGTGGAAAGCAGATGCGTTCCATAGCGGCGTTTTCAGATATTCTGCTAAGAATACATATCTAGGGATCAACCGATATTGATTTTTTAGGTCCGATACCGATAATTTGTGAACTTTTAGGCCGATAGCTGATAATTTATACCGATATTATGTGAATTTTCGTTTTTGAAAAAAAAAAAGTTCCTGCTGAAAATGAATGTTTTATTGTTAATGTGTAATTTATTTATTTATTTTTTTTTGTAAATCTTTCTTTCTTTTTCATTTATACTTAATATTTTGGTGGTTTTTTTTTTTGTTTTTTTTGTTTTTTTTTTACTAACTTTTAGCCCCCTTAGGGACTAGAACCCTTGTCCTATTCACCCTGATAGAGCTCTATCAGGGTGAATAGGAGCTCACACTGTCCCTGCTGCTCTGTGCTTTGTGCACACAGCAGCATGGAGCTTACCATGGCAGCCAGGGCTTCAGTAGCGTCCTGGCTGCCATGGTAACCGATCGGAGCCCCAGCATTACACTGCTGGGACTCCGATCGGAGGAGGAGGGGATCGTGTGGCCACTGCCACCAATGGTTAATACGGGGGGGTCGCGGGCGCACTGCGCCACCAATGTTGTTAATACTGAATGAAAATAAATGTCATTCATTCATATACAGGAGGCGGGAGCTGGCTGCAGAATCATAGCCGGCTCCCGACCTCTATGAGCGGTAGCTGCGATCCGCGGCACCTGAGGGGTTAACTACCGTAGATCGCAGCTACAGCTCAGAGGTCGGGAGCCGGCTATGTGATTCTGCAGCCAGCTCCCGCCTCCTGTATATGAATGAATGAGAGACTTATCTTCATTGGTGCGCAGTGGCCATAGCTCCTCCTCTCCTCTTGTTCCCTGTCCTCCCATTGGCTACAGCGACAGCAGCAGCACAGGGGGAGGGAGACACTGCTTCCTTCTCCCCTGTGCTGCAGAGGGAACACGGAGAGCGCTGTCAGCAGCGCGATCTGTGTTCCCGATTTGTTATCGGAATATCGGCAAAATAAATGCCGATACCGATAACTGTTAAAATCCTCAATATCGTCCGATAATATCGGTAAAACCGATAATCGGTCGATCCCTATACATATCATTATGAAATCTCGTTTATGGCCATTATATACTACAAATTGGGACACATGGTATCTGGTCAAAGACAGCTTTACAAAAATGGTGGGGAAGTATTTTTATCGATGGGTAGTTCAGAGCTCTGGGAGGAAGTTGAGGGGTGTGGTTAGGGGGGTGTACTGTATTTAGGGCGCCAGTGTTGAATGTAACACTGAGAAGCCTACATCATAGCCCAGGTCTCCCAGTGGGTCTTATTTAAAGGGGTTGTCCGGGTTCAGAGCTGAACCCGGACTTACCCTTATTTTCACCCCGGCAGCCCCCCTGAGCCTAGCATCGGAGCATCTCATGCTCCGATGCGCTCCCGTGCCCTGCGCTAGATCGCGCAGGGCACAGGCTCTTGTGTTTTCAATAACACACTGCCGGGCGGTAACTTCCGCCCAGCGGTGTGTTCGGTGACGTCAACGGCTCTGAGGGGCGGGCTTTAGCTCTGCCCTAGCCGTTTTACTGGCTAGGGCAGAGCCAAATCCCGCCCATCAGTGCCGGTGACGTCACCGGGCTTCCTGTCAGCCCCATAGAGAGCCCCGGTACGTCACCGGAACTCAGAAAAATGCCTTTGCCCTGTGCAATTTAGCGCAGGGCAAAGGAGAGCATCGGAGCATGAACTGCTCCGATGCTCATGTCAGGGGGGCTGCCTGGGTGAAAATGGAGGTATGTCCAGGTTCTGCTCTGAACCTGGACAACCCCTTTAAGGTACCACTGCTTGTTTATCATGTAAGTCAGAGTCTTTATCTTGAGACTCTGCCCAAGTTATATTTCATTTAACCCCCTGACGAACCAGTCTTTTTTGTTACTGCGTCGGGATTCTCTTTTTTGTGCATCTATTTTTTTGTTGTTTAAAGTGCTCCCTTTGGTACATTTAATAGCAATCCTCCCAGCTTATGTTTTCTGCCTGATATATGGCCTATTGTAGGGTTTAAATAGGTGACTTGCAGACGAGGCACGCGGACAGGGAACCCCTACCATCAAGGGGTGTCCCTGGGCTGAGGATAAGGAAGGGATAAATAGGAAAAGAATAGGAACTCCCGTGTATGTACATTCCGTTTTTTTTTTTTTTTTTTTTTTTTTTTTTTTCTCTCTCCCTGTTCTATACGTACCTCAGACCACCATCTATGATCCTCGGTGGTTAACATCTCTACCAAGACGTTGAGATCTCTACAAACCAAGAGTAACATCAACGACCTTATCAGTCTTGCTGTTGGGAGTTATCAAGTGTATTGCATAAATGTGCCGGATGACCTACTTGATCTGGGCTTAATTTGAGCTCCAATTTTCAAAGTTTTCTATTAAAAGTTATATTTTATATGTGGGAAGGTGTCTAAAGTGAAGTTTATCCTTGTTACTGTGCAAAATGCATCCATAGGATTTGCCAATAGAGTGTTCTCCGACATTGGCGTATCATTTTTTATTTTTTTTATAGCATGTGTTATGGTTTCTACACAATTAAGGCTAATGCCCAATGGGCCAAATTTCGTAGTGATTGTACTTAGTATTTGGTTTAAAATGCACCAACATTTGGTACGTTTCAAGTGTATAATTTCACTTTTTAGAACTACCCTATTTATGAAGCAAATGCGCCAGAAAGAAGAATCCAGTGCGCTTTGCTCATCATGCAGGAACTGGCTTGACTTGGCTTAGTGGAAAGGGCGTGACTTAAGATGCACCAATGTGCTCCAAAATTACAACCAAATTTTGGTGCAAAGTAAAGCAACCAGTAGATCCCCTGTGGTAAACTTGGTGCTTCTTTAGTCACGGTGTTGAGGTAAACGCACACGTTCATGATTTATGTGCGGACAATCAGCACTGAAATCCGCAGATTTTCGCAGGGAAATCCGTGCGGTCAATCCGCATCAATTAGTGCGTATTTGCATGATGATTTGGTGCGGATTTTCAGCATGTGGATTTTCCTCTCCCCATTAAAGTGAATAGAGAAAATCCGGTCAGGAAAAATAAAATAAATTGACATTCTGCGGATTTTATAATCCACACCATAGGTCAAAATCTGCGTGGAAAAAATCTGCATAGTGTGCATGAGAATTAGAATTTCTCATAGAATTCAATGTACGTGACCTAGGTTCTGCGAATTTCCCACACGCAAATCCACGTGGAAAATCCGCACATAATCCTGATTCTGTGCATTTACCCTTACAATTCCCACATTTGTTAAGCAAACCCAAGGTTTGTAAAGTACTTTACAGGTGATTTGTTGATATAATAGTGCCAAAGTGAGTTTAAATAGATTTACTTTACTTTGCTTATGGTAAAGGCGCAGAAACCAGCTCACTACATTCATGGTGTGTTCTTAAAGGGAGCCTGTCAATACTTTTGACCATGCAAAAGGTTGACATAACTAGGTAAGGGCTGGGAAGAGCAGTACAAACACACCTTTTAAGAAACTTTTCTCTTCAGAAGTAGTGTGGATATGAAGTTTTATTCTGTCAAATTATGCGCTTGTAAGTTCCCAGGAGGTGGGGCATCACTGTGAAGTGCTCTCTGTATTGGGCGGTTTCACAGCCCCTCCACCCTGCTTTGAGTGACAGCCTGAATGTTTCCAACCAGGAGACAGACCAGTACAACCATCACTCAGAGCAGAGGCTGTGAAGTAGCTCAGTGCAGAGTGTACTTCCCAATGAAGCTCCGCCCTGAGCACTTGCAGGAGCAGAATCTGGCAGAATAAAACTGCATATCCACATTACTGGTGAGAAAATGCCCAGAAAAGGTATGTTTGTACTGCTCTCCCCAGCCCGTATGTAGTGACAACAGCATGGTCAAAATTGCCGATAGACTCCCTTTTAGATGACCATACACACTAGATGTGTGTCAAACAGACCCGCTGATTTCCGCAGGACCAATTGACCATCTTATGTGTATGAATGTCCTCCAATCTCTGTCCAACTGCAAATAACTCAGAGGTATGGACCGGGCAGTTGGATTTTAGATGCCTAATCCTTTTGTTCTGAGAGGGCCAAGACTGCGCCATTGGATTCTATTAGCGGCTTTCTCCCCTCTATTTGCTCAGGACACACGTTGCCTTAGCCGAGCGGGCATTTGTATGGGGGATTGGAAGACATTGCTGTTGGCCAAGCTGTATGGCTCTTTGTATGGCCGGCCTTAATCATAGCACCAATGACTGTCCCAAAAAACTGACTTGGCGTTCGAAGCGTAAGTGTACGTGTGCTCAAGCAGCTTTTTCTGAAATGGAATTTAATATTTGGTAAAAAAGATTGAATGCGACCTTTCCCAATGCTGGTAACGAAAAAAGTTACCTATTTATAGAGATTATCCAGAGTGACCATCCAGGAGTCTGGAAAGCTGGGTGTCATCATTTATAGAGTCTTTAGGTTTTTGTTTGTCATGCAGCTTCTGCAGTAAGACATTGGATAAGAAACATCTGAGGAGACTTAACATGATGGAGACATTCTTCTGATTTTTTTTATTGTATGTTATTACAGACCTGTTTGTGTGGGTTATGATTTTGCACAGAACGTGAACACGGCTCTGCAGTTTATCTGTCTTTACATTGGAAAGATCTGTGCTGTCACGTGCTGGTGATAAATGGCTTTGCGCGTAGTATAATAAATGCTATCGTCTTGCATTTCACCAGTGACACCTATGGTTGGTATTAAGCGTTGGTTATTTTTTCTTTCTCTCCGCATTGCTGGGCTTGCGGTGTTGTTTTACTTCATTGATTGCTGAAACGACATTTCCTGCCTGTTGGCAGAGGAGAGGCGCATTCAATGGTAGCTATTGTTCTGTGCTTGTTAAAACCGTTTGACTAATGGTTTGGTGAGAGTGCCAGCTGAATAAAAGTGACAATGCTGTCATCAGCCAAGAGCCAGATGTAAGAGGCGGTGGAATATGAGCAAGTGTAATCTCCAGTGCGGGACAGCGTTAGAAAGAGCTCCATTTTCTTGGTTTCTTAAGAGATTTTGCAACTCTATTAAGTCACTTGTTGTGCCTGTTCATATCTGAATCGTGGCTTCACTAAAGTAATTCGCCAATATAGTGTCATGGCAGGTTATACTCTTTGTAGCAGAAGTAACCAGTAGGGAGGTGTAGCTTTCTTTCTGATAGTATTTCTTATTTTGTAATTTTGTCTCCAAACATAGATATACCATTTGGCTGAACTTCCTGGTGCTCCTAAATGTACAGACCTTTTTATCTGTTCAGAGCTAGGACTTCTCCTGTGTCCTAATTGAGGAGCAGAAGGTGTTTTGGGACGGTGTGGTCATTTGGGCTGGCCATACACATCAGATAGCTGTTGGCAGAGCATACATGTGTTCTCAAACTGCTAAGAGACACTGTTGGCGGGACTAATTTTCTTCAAGAACAAAAGGATTGGGCATGTTAACATGGAGTTGCCCAGTCCTTCACTTCCTCCTCCTCTGTTAGGGGAGAACCACGAGGCCCCCATACATATTAAATGGTCAGCTGGTTCTACCAACATTGATTAAACTGCTTGATTACCAAAGTGTTTACCCACCTTTCCTTACCAGGCCAATTTTTTTATGTTAGCAGCAGGCCTATATAACAGCAAATATCTGAGCCAAGCTACATGTATGTGATATTATTTTTCACAGGCAGGACACATTAGACCTTTCTTTTGTACCATTAAACCATGTACGGCAGATGTTGGGTCTTTAAAGATGGTGCCCGGATTAGAGCGAGTGCCATAACTAGCGGGTGCCTGCTGTTTAATACAGCAGACAGCTGCGGCTAATGTCTGCGAATGGCTGTAATGCCATTAATGCCGAACACAAACGTTTAACCCATCAGATGTCATGGTCAATTCTGAGAAGGTGGAAACTCGGAAGTGCATTTCATGCGCAGGAAGAAGGAAGGGTGAAACCTAGAGTTTTATATCTGACATGCTTTGTTTTAATCGATTCTTGTGAATAGAATAAATCCGTCTTTTAGCCCAAAGTGCCTACGGTACTTCACTATCTTGCTCCGTGATTCCTGATATTACAAGTTGATTGGACGTGAAAAGACTGAGTGGCACTGCACCAGGACATATTAGCCGTGTTTGGTGACATAAGGAAGGATCTGGCATCTGACTTTTGTTTGTGGATTCCAGAAGAGCAGCGCAGTCCCTTAAAGGGAGTCTGTCACCTCCATATGGCCATATACCAGTGATGGCGAACCTATGGCACGGGTGCCAGAGGCGGCACTCAGAGCCCTCTCTGTGGGCACCCACGCCCTGGAAATAGTCTATGGTGTACCAGTATGCCTTAGACTTTTCCTGCCATTAATCAGCGCAGGGCACACTATGAACAGCACAGGCAGCGCACTGAATGCAGGCAGGCTATTATAGGTAAATGATAAAGTACATGGAAGATATACTCTACTGGAGTGTAGTATTCAGGTTAAATTGCCGTGTTGGCACTTTGCGATAAATATGTGGGTTTTGGGCACTCAGTCTGTAAATAGTTCGCCATCACTGCCATATACAGTGCTTACATGGCTCCATAGCACACCTATACCGGATTGTAACGGTACCTTTGTTCTTTTCTTTAGACTGGCACCAGCTGGAAAAACAAAGTTTTATTCATATGCCAATGAGCACTCGCAAGTTCCCAGGGGCGGCGTTCAGTGTGTAAGTGCCCAGGCTGCTCTGCCTTCTTTTCACTTTACTCCTCCCCAGTCTCTGCCTTTGCCCGCCCTTCAAGTCCGGACCTATCGATGAGGCAAGAGACTTGAAGGGCGGGCAAAGGCAGAGGCTGGGGAGGAGTAAAGTGAAAAGAAGGCAGAGCAGCCTGGGCACTTACACACTGAACGCCACCCCTGGGCACTTGCAAGTGCTCATTGGCATATGAATTAAACTTTGTTTTTCCTGCTGGTGCAAGTCTAAAGAAAAGAACAAAGGTAGTGTTACAATCCTGTATAGGTGTGCTACAGAGCCATGTAAGCACTGTATATGGCCAAGTGGAGGTGACAGACTCCCTTTAACTTTATTTTCATGCTCAGGAACGACTTCCCCCAGCGGAGATCTGGGACGTTGTTCCTTGAAAGTAATGAGTCTGTACTAGGCTTCCAGGCTTATTTGTATATTACATTTCACACCAGCAAATGGCAGCACTGAATTATAATATACAGATTGCAATCTATTGATTGCATGGTGTGGTCTACTTGGGGACTTAAAAAAGTAAGAAAAAAGTTTAAAAAAATTAATATATTAAAATTCAAATAATCCCCCCCTTTTTCCCCAAAATCAAAATACTTCAACAATAAAAAAAAAATCGACATCATGGGCATCACTGCATGTGAAAATATCCATACTATTAAAATATTTTAAAGATCTCATACGGTGAAGGGTGTAATGGAAAAATGGCAGATTCGCAATTTTTTCATCAGTTTACATCCACAAAAAATTGGGGTTGCCACGATACCAAAATTTTGATTTGCTTTAGGTACCATAAAAAAGTATTGTGATTGCGGAAAAAATAAAACACAAAAAAAGCTGCGTGCATTCCAGGTTTTATGAAACGTCCAGCCCATAATAGAACAGTCCTATCATATTTTTAACCCCTCGGGTGCAGCACCGGATCCGCGGATCGCAGCTCAGTCATAGAGGTCGGGTATGTTATTCTGCCGCCGGCACCTGCAACCTGTATTTGTATTAATGGGTTAGTTATCGTCATTTGTGGCGCAGTGGCCACAGCCCCTCCCCTCCTCCTCCCCTCTCTCCTGTTATTGGTGGCAGCAGCGGCACAGTGGGGAGGAGAACATGGCGCGCGCTGACAGCAGCAAGTGCCATGTTCTCTGGTACTAGACTGCGCAGTACCGCAGCCTAGTATCAGTAAAAGTCAAATCCTGGTATCGAATCAATACCAGTACAATAGTATCGATCGGGTGCAACCCTACAAATTTTTTTTATAAAAAGTGATCATACACACCCTAAAATTGTATTAACAAAAGCTACAGATCGTCCTGCAAAAAATGAGCCCTCGCACATGTCTGTAGACATAACTATAACAAAGTTATGGCCATCAGAATATGGCGATGAAAATTGAAAATTAGAAATTTGATATTTTTTTTTTAAATGCAAGGTATCGCCGTAATCGTACTGACCTGGCAAATGAAGAGCACATTGTGAACGCCGTAAAAACAAAACCTATAAAACTGTGACAGAATTGTTTTATTTTATTGTCACAGTTTTATGTTTTTTTTTATTCCAGCTTCCCACTAAATTCTATGCAATATTAAATGGTGCCATTAGAGAGTGAAATTTGTCCTGCAAAAAACAAACCCTCTTTGCAGCTATGTGAACGGAAAAATAAAAAAGTTATGGCTCCATGAAAGCAGACAGCTAAAAACAAAAACGCAAAAACAGTAAATCGGCAGGAAAGGAGTTAAAGGGCTTCAGACCTATAAAACTGGCTGCCCTGTAGTATGTGCACTTGGAAGCTGAAGGTATTTGTGTTGGTAACATTATTATTATTATTTATTATTAAAGCGCCATTCATTCCATAGCGCTGTACATATGATAAGGGGTGCACATATATAATACAGACAATTTCACTAATCATAAACAAAATGAGTTACAAACTGGTACAGAAGGAGAGAGGGCCCTGCCCGTGAGGGCTTACAATCTACATGGTCTGGGAGAAGGACACAGTAGGTGCGGGTTAAGTTGGTCATGGCGGTATAGAGGCAGCAGGGTCACTGGTTGTAGGCTTGTCTGAAGAGGTGGGTTTTCAGGTTTCTTTTGAAGGATTCCACTGTAGGCGAGAGTCTGATATGTTGGGGTAGCGAGTTCCAGAGTATGGGGGATGCACAGGAGAAATCTTGGAGTCTATTGTGGGAAGAGGCGATAAGAGGAGAGGAGAGAAGGAGGTCTTGTGAGGATCGGAGATTGTGCGTGGGGGTGTATCGGGAAAGTAGCTCAGAGATGTAGGGAGGGGACAGGTTATGGACGGCATTGTATGTATTTGTTAGTACTTTGAAGTGAATTTGTTGGGCAATGGGGAGCCAGTGAAGGGATTGCGTAGATTTTGGAGGCCTATTTTTCTATTCCTGGTTTTATGTCCTAATGCTGACAGAATAGATGTTGTACAGTTCTAAAACATTAGAAACACATTCCATGGGACACATGTTCATATACTTATGCTATTTGGAATGATGGCCTATTTATATATTTACAGTGCCTTGCAAAAGTATTCACCCCCATTGACTTTTTTCGTATTTTGGTACATTACACACTTATTTTCACCCAGGCATCCCCCCTGAGGCTAGCATTGGAGCATCTCATGCTGCGATGCGCTCCCTTGCCAGATCTTCAAAAAATGCTTTACCCTGCACCATTTAGCCCAGGGCAAAGGGGAGCATCGGAGCATGAACTGCTCCGATGCTCAAGTCAGGGGGGCTGCCTGGGTGAAATTGAGGGATGTCCGGGTTCAGCTCTGAACCGCCTCCTACAAAAAATCAGTCCAGTACAACAGACGGAGCTGCAGACACCGGAGCATATACCGGGCGAACGGAGCGGCGCCCAGGCATACTAGTAAGTGCAGGGGGACCCCTGGGCACCGCTCTGCCCACAGATAGAGTTAGTTTTTAGTTTGTATACTAGTGAAAGGTCCTCCAAGTCATATTTTTATCAGTTTTATAAGAATTTTGCTATCAGTGTTTATGAGCTGTCAGAAATTGAGAGATAATGGCTATACATCTGGCTGAAAGAACAGCGACATGACGGCTCAGTGTGAAACTGAAAGGAAGGTATTCTGCAAATAGGCTGAAACTGAACCCTGTAGGAAAAAAACTGTTGAAAATCTTTAATAAAGACCAACTAAAATAATATGTTTTTTTAGCCCAAAATGAGAGAAATGCAAAAAAAAAAAAAAGCTGTCCCCGATAGTGTTCATAGCCTTTAAGTATTATTCTAAGTATTATTCTCCATACTTAAGGCCCGAGGTGCTTATCCAGCCAACGAAGATAGTAAGCTTATGGACTTCTAGCACTAGGTCTGATGCATGAAAATGTACTTCTAGGCAATAATTACTATGCCTTATCACCAAATTGACGCACTAGGTCTGTCTGCACAAATTTTTATTAATGCAAATTGTAAAATACAAAGCATCGCACATCACTATAATTACGAGAACTTTCATCTTTTCAGAAGTCACTTTGTAATTACAAAATTCCAGAACTTGATACAGAAGACAATGCAGCCTGGAATATCTTAACTTGCTTATAAAAATGTGCTCAAGTATTTCTGGGGTTTATGAAATTCATTTCTTTTTATGTACCATATGTGTAGACATACCAAGGAAAACCTTAGGTCACTTGAGGATAACAATTCAAAAGGAATGCACAAGTTATCATAGTATTTTCATGATCCTGATGCTATGAATTCTTTGATAGCATACATCCTGACAGTCTACCAGACAATAATTATGGCATGGCATGGTTACACTTGAACTTCACAGATGGTTTCTTAAACTAATTCAAATTTTTTTTGTATTGTGAAGCAAACAACAAATAGGACAAAATAACAGAAAAAGTCAATGTGCATAACTATTCACCCCCCTAAAGTCAATACTTTGTAGAGCCACCTTTTGCGGTAATCACAGCTCAAAGTCGTTTTGGATTAGGCCTCATGCACACGACCTTTTTTCAAGGTCCGCAAAACGGGGTTCCGTTGTTCCGTGATCCGTGTCCGTTTTTTCTTCCGTGTGTCTCAGCCTTGATTTTTGGAGGATCACCAGACCAGAAAAGTGAAAAAAAAAATCTAAGTCAAGTTTGCCTTAAAAATGATAGGAAAAAAAAGGGAAACCGATTACGGATGCGGATGACAATCTTGTGTGCCTCCGTGCTGGCCAATCGCAGCGCACAGCTCATAGCCTGGCTATGAGCTGTGCGCTGCGACTGGCCAGTGCTGCAGCAAGGGACACGCCTCCTACAAAAAATCAGTCCAGTACAACAGACGGAGCTGAGACACCGGAGCCTATACCGGGCGAACGGAGCGGCGCCCAGGCATACTAGTAAGTGCAGGGGGACCCCTGGGCGCCTCTCTGCCCACAGATAGTTAGTTTGTAGTTTGTATACTAGTGAAAGGTCCTCTTTAAATGTTGACCCCAACACAAGTAGACCTCCAAAATAACTATGGACCCTTGGCCCTAAATAAATATAACTTACAATGCACAGAACAGCTCTGTCACACCGGCTTGAGGACCCAGCGCACATATGGTCATGTGACATTATCTGTGCAGGTCCTTCTACTCTACAGCAACAAGCCCAGCAGACATTTAGGATCACTGCACATCAAATTTTTTCTATGATTTGTGGCAAAAACTTAACTAAAAATGTGATCTTCATTAAATCCATCTCTGTGCCCCTAGTAGGCTGTTGCCTAACTCTAATCCTAGCTCTGTATGTTATTTATGTGTAAGGCTACTTTCACACTAGTGTTTTTTGCAGATCCGTCATGGATCTGCAAAAACACTTCAATTACAATAATACAACCGTCTGCATCTGTCACTAAATAGACTCTATTTAACTGTACAATTTTTACTCTATTTGATGCGCCCGTTTGAACTATCAGAGATTGTGTTTTATACATATAGTCCTGATCAAAAGTTTAAGACCACTTGAAAAATGGCAAAAAATCATATTTTACATTGTTGGATCTTAATGAGGTTCCAAGTAGAGCTTCAACATGCAACAAGAAGAAATGAGAGTGAGACCAAACATTTTTTGAGCATTCAATTAATTGTAAAATAACGATTAAACTGAAACAGGCTGTTTTTCAGCTGATCCAAATTTTAGGACCACATGCCTTTTAAAAGGCCAAATCTGTGCAAAGATGTGGATTCATTGTCATTTTCTGTCAGGTAGTCACACATTGTGATGGCAAATGCAAAAAAACTCTCCCTTTTTGAACGTGGTCGGGTTGTTGAACTGCATAAACAGGGTCTCTCACAGCGCGCCGTCGCTGCTGAGGTGGGACACAGTAAACAGTCATTTGGAATTTCTTAAATGATCCTGAGGGTTATAGAACAAAAAAGTCAAGTGGAAGACCCCAAAAAATTTCATCAGCACTGAGCCGGAGGATCCAATTGGCTGTCCGTCAAGACACTGGGACGATCCTCGACCCAAATTAAGGCCCTTACTGGTGCTGACTGCAGCCCCATAACCATCAGACTGCATCTGAGACTGAAGGGCTTCAAAAACAAAACGTCTTCAAAGACCTCATCTCCTTGAACGCCACAGAACTGCTCATTTGGACTTTGCAAGAGAGCGCCAAACATGGGACATTCAAAGGTGGAAGAAAGTTTTGTTCTCTGATGAGAAAAAATGTTACCTTGATGGTCCTGATGGTTTCCAACGTTACTGGCATGACAAGCAGATCCCACCTGAGATGTTTTCTACGTGCCACAGTGGAGGGGGCGCCATAATGGTCTGGGGTGGTTTTTCCTTCAGTGGAGCAATGGAGCTTCAGGAAGTGCAGGGGAGTCAAACGGCCTCTGGCTATGTCCAGATGTTGCAGAGAGCATTCCTCATGACTGAGGGCCCTTGTCTGTGTGGTAACGACTGGGTTTTTCAACAGGACAATGCTAAAGTACACAATGCCCGCAGGACAAGGGACTTCTTCCAGCAGAATAGCATCACTCTTTTGGCCCATGCGTGATCTAAATCCAATTAAGAACCTTTGGGGATGGATGGCAAGGGAAGTTTACAAAAATGGACAACAGTTCCAGACAGTAGATGGCCTTCGTGGGGCCGTCTTCACCACTTGGAGAAATGTTCCCACTCACCTCATGGAAAAGCTTGTATCAAGCATGCCGAAACAAATTTTGGAAGTGATAAACAATAACGGCGGAGCTACTCATTACTGAGTTCATGTTTGGAAGTTGGAGTTCTGTTTTGGGGGGGGGGTTTAGATTTTTTGGGAGGTGTGGTCCTAAACTTTTGATCAGCTGAAAAACAGCCTGTTTCAGTTTATTTGTTGTTTTCATTAAATTGAATGCTCAAAAAATGTTTTGTCTCACTCCCATTTCTTCTTGTTGCTTGTTAAAGCTCTACTTGGAACCTTATTAAGATCCAGTCATGCTAAATATGATTTTTTTGCCATTTTTCAAGTGGTCTTAAATAGAGTTGAGCGAACACCTGGATGTTCGGGTTCGAGAAGTTCGGCCGAACATCCCGGAAATGTTCGGGTTCGGGATCCGAACCCGATCCGAACTTCGTCCCGAACCCCATTGAAGTCAATGGGGACCCGAACTTTTCGGCACTAAAACGGCTGTAAAACAGCCCAGGAAAGGGCTAGAGGGCTGCAAAAGGCAGCAACATGTAGGTAAATCCCCTGCAAACAAATGTGGATAGGGAAATTAATTAAAATAAAAATTAAATAAATAAAAATTAACCAAAATCAATTGGAGAGAGGTTCCATAGCAGAGAATCTGGCTTCCCGTCACCCACCACTGGAACAGTCCATTCTCAGATATTTAGGCCCCGGCACCCAGGCAGAGGAGAGAGGTCCCGTAACAGACAATCTGGCTTCATGTCAGCAGAGAATCAGTCTTCATGTCATAGCAGAGAATCAGGCTTCACGTCACCCACCACTGTAATAGTCCATTTTCATAAATTTAGGCCCAGCACCCAGGCAGAGGAGAGAGGTCCCGTAACAGACAATCTGGCTTCATGTCAGCAGAGAATCAGTCTTCATATCATAGCAGAGAATCTGGCTTCCCGTTACCCACCACTGGAACAGTCCATTCTCAGATATTTAGGCCCCGGCACCCAGGCAGAGGAGAGAGGTCCCGTAACAGACAATCTGGCTTCATGTCAGCAGAGAATCAGTCTTCATATCATAGCAGAGAATCAGGCTTCACGTCAGCCACCACTGCAACAGTCCATTGTCATAAATTCAGGCCCAGCACCCAGGCAGAGGAGAGAGGTCCCGTAACAGACAATCTGGCTTCATGTCAGCAGAGAATCAGTCTGCATGTCATAGCAGAGAATGAGGCTTCACGTCACCCACCACTGCAACAGTCCATTTTCATAAATTTAGGCCCAGCACCCAGGCAGAGGAGAGAGGTCCCGTAACAGAGGATCTGGCTTCATGTCACCAGAGAATCAGTCTGCATGTCATAGCAGAGAATCAGGCTTCACGTCACCCACCACTGCAACAGTCCATTTTCATAAATTTAGGCCCAGCACCCAGGCAGAGGAGAGAGGTCCCGTAACAGAGGATCTGGCTTCATGTCACCAGAGAATCAGTCTGCATGTCATAGCAGAGAATCAGGCTTCACGTCAGCCACCACTGCAACAATCCATTGGCATATATTTAGGCCTAGCACACAGGCAGAGGAGAGAGGTCCCGTAACAGACAATCTGGCTTCATGTCAGCAGAGAATCAGTCTTCATATCATAGCAGAGAATCAGGCTTCACGTCAGCCACCAATGCAACAGTCCATTGTCAGATATTTAGGCCCAGCACCCAGGCAGAGGAGAGAGGTCCCGTAACAGAGGATCTGGCTTCATGTCAGCAGAGAATCAGTCTTCATGTCATAGCAGAGAATCAGGCTTCACGTCACCCACCACTGTAAGAGTCCATTTTCATAAATTTAGGCCCAGCACCCAGGCAGAGGAGAGAGGTCCCGTAACAGACGATCTGGCTTCATGTCAGCAGAGAATCAGTCTGCATGTCATAGCAGAGAATGAGGCTTCACGTCACCCACCACTGCAACAGTCCATTTTCATAAATTTAGGCCCAGCACCCAGGCAGAGGAGAGAGGTCCCGTAACAGAGGATCTGGCTTCATGTCACCAGAGAATCAGTCTGCATGTCATAGCAGAGAATCAGGCTTCACGTCACCCACCACTGCAACAGTCCATTGTCATAAATTCAGGCCCAGCACCCAGGCAGAGGAGAGAGGTCCCGTAACAGACAATCTGGCTTCATGTCACCAGAGAATCAGTCTGCATGTCATAGCAGAGAATGAGGCTTCACGTCAGCCACCACTGCAACAATCCATTGGCATATATTTAGGCCTAGCACACAGGCAGAGGAGAGGTTCATTCAACTTTGGGTAGCCTTGCAATATAATGGTAAAATGAAAATAAAAATAGGATTGAATGAGGAAGTGCCCTGGAGTCCAATAATATATGGTTATGGGGAGGTAGTTAATGTCTAATCTGGACAAGGGACGGACAGGTCCTGTGGGATCCATGCCTGGTTCATTTTTATGAACGTCAGCTTGTCCACATTGGCTGTAGACAGGCGGCTGCGTTTGTCTGTAATGACGCCCCCTGCCGTGCTGAATACACGTTCAGACAAAACGCTGGCTGCCGGGCAGGCCAGCACCTCCAAGGCATAAAAGGCTAGCTCTGGCCACGTGGACAATTTAGAGACCCAGAAGTTGAATGGGGCCGAACCATCAGTCAGTACGTGGAGGGGTGTGCACACGTACTGTTCCACCATGTTAGTGAAATGTTGCCTCCTGCTAACACGTTGCGTATCAGGTGGTGGTGCAGTTAGCTGTGGCGTGTTGACAAAAGTTTTCCACATCTCTGCCATGCTAACCCTGCCCTCAGAGGAGCTGGCCGTGACACAGCTGCCTTGGCGACCTCTTGCTCCTCCTCTGCCTTGGCCTTGGGCTTCCACTTGTTCCCCTGTGACATTTGGGAATGCTCTCAGTAGCGCGTCTACCAACGTGCGCTTGTACTCGCGCATCTTCCTATCACGCTCCAGTGCAGGAAGTAAGGTGGGCACATTGTCTTTGTAGCGTGGATCCAGCAGGGTGGCAACCCAGTAGTCCGCACAGGTTAAAATGTGGGCAACTCTGCTGTCGTTGCGCAGGCACTGCAGCATGTAGTCGCTCATGTGTGCCAGGCTGCCCAGGGGTAAGGACAAGCTGTCCTCTGTGGGAGGCGTATCGTCATCGTCCTGCCTTTCCCCCCAGCCACGCACCAGTGATGGACCCGAGCTGCGTTGGGTGCCACCCCGCTGTGACCATGCTTCATCCTCATCCTCCTCCACCTCCTCCTCATCCTCGTCCTCCAGTAGTGGGCCCTGGCTGGCCACATTTGTACCTGGCCTCTGCTGTTGCCAAAAACCTCCCTCTGAGTCACTTCGAAGAGACTGGCCTGAAAGTGCTAAAAATGACCCCTCTTCCTCCTCCTCCTCCTCCTCCTCCTGGGCCACCTCCTCTTCCATCATCGCCCTAAGTGTTTTCTCAAGGAGACATAGAAGTGGTATTGTAACGCTGATAACGGTGTCATCGCCACTGGCCATGTTGGTGGAGTACTCGAAACAGCGCAACAGGGCACACAGGTCTCGCATGGAGGCCCAGTCATTGGTGGTGAAGTGGTGCTGTTCTGTAGTGCGACTGACCCGTGCGTGCTGCAGCTGAAACTCCACTATGGCCTGCTGCTGCTCGCACAGTCTGTCCAGCATGTGCAAGGTGGAGTTCCACCTGGTGGGCACGTCGCATATGAGGCGGTGAGCGGGAAGGCCGAAGTTACGCTGTAGCGCAGACAGGCGAGCAGAGGCAGGATGTGAACGCCGGAAGCGCGAACAGACGGCCCGCACTTTATGCAGCAGCTCTGACATGTCGGGGTAGTTGTGAATGAACTTCTGCACCACCAAATTCAGCACATGCGCCAAGCAAGGGATGTGCGTCAAATTGGCTAGTCCCAGAGCTGCAACGAGATTTCGCCCATTATCACACACCACCAGGCCGGGCTTGAGGCTCACCGGCAGCAACCACTCGTCGGTCTGTTGTTCAATACCCCGCCACAACTCCTGTGCGGTGTGGGGCCTGTCCCCCAAACATATGAGTTTCAGAATGGCCTGCTGACGTTTACCCCGGGCTGTGCTGAAGTTGGTGGTGAAGGTGTGTGGCTGACTGGATGAGCAGGTGGAAGAAGAGGAGGAGGAAGCCGAGAAGGAGGAGGTGGCAACAGGAGGCAAAGAATGTTGCCCTGCGATCCTTGGCGGCGGAAGGACGTGCGCCAAACAGCTCTCCGCCTGGGGCCCAGCTGCCACTACATTTACCCAGTGTGCAGTTAGGGAGATATAGCGTCCCTGGCCGTGCTTACTGGTCCACGTATCTGTGGTTAGGTGGACCTTGCTACAGATGGCGTTGCGCAGTGCACACTTGATTTTATCGGATACTTGGTTGTGCAGGGAAGGCACGGCTCTCTTGGAGAAGTAGTGCCGGCTGGGAACAACATACTGTGGGACAGCAAGCGACATGAGCTGTTTGAAGCTGTCTGTGTCCACCAGCCTAAATGACAGCATTTCATAGGCCAGTAGTTTAGAAATGCTGGCATTCAGGGCCAGGGATCGAGGGTGGCTAGGTGGGAATTTACGCTTTCTATCAAATGTTTGTGAGATGGAGAGCTGAACGCTGGCGTGTGACATGGTTGAGACGCTTGGTGACGGAGGTGGTGGTGGTGGTGTTGGTGGTACATCCCCTGTTTGCTGGGCGGCAGGTGCCAACGTTCCTCCAGAGGCGGAGGAAGAGGCCGAGGCGGCAGCAGCAGAATAGGCCGAGGCGGCAGCAGCAGAAGAGGTAGCAGGGGGAGCCTGAGTGACTTCCTTGGTTTTAAGGTGTTTACTCCACTGCAGTTCATGCTTTGCATGCAGGTGCCTGGTCATGCAGGTTGTGCTCAGGTTCAGAACGTTAATGCCTCGCTTCAGGCTCTGATGGCACAGCGTGCAAACCACTCGGGTCTTGTCGTCAGCACATTGTTTGAAGAAGTGCCATGCCAGGGAACTCCTTGAAGCTGCCTTTGGGGTGCTCGGTCCCAGATGGCGGCGGTCAGTAGCAGGCGGAGTCTCTTGGCGGCGGGTGTTCTGCTTTTGCCCACTGCTCCCTCTTTTGCTACGCTGTTGGCTCGGTCTCACCACTGCCTCTTCCTCCGAACTGTGAAAGTCAGTGGCACGACCTTCATTCCATGTGGGGTCTAGGACCTCATCGTCCCCTGCATCGTCTTCCACCCAGTCTTGATCCCTGACCTCCTGTTCAGTCTGCACACTGCAGAAAGACGCAGCAGTTGGCACCTGTGTTTCGTCATCATCAGAGACATGCTGAGGTGGTATTCCCATGTCCTCATCATCAGGAAACATAAGTGGTTGTGCGTCAGTGCATTCTATGTCTTTCACCGCTGGGGAAGGGCTAGGTGGATGCCCTTGGGAAACCCTGCCAGCGGAGTCTTCAAACAGCATAAGAGACTGCTGCATAACTTGAGGCTGAGACAGTTTCCCTGGTATGCATGGGGGTGATGTGACAGACTGATGGGGTTGGTTTTCAGGCGCCATCTGTGCGCTTTCTGCAGAAGACTGGGTGGGAGATAATGTGAACGTGCTGGATCCACTGTCGGCCACCCAATTGACTAATGCCTGTACCTGCTCAGGCCTTACCATCCTTAGAACGGCATTGGGCCCCACCATATATCGCTGTAAATTCTGGCGGCTACTGGGACCTGAGGTAGTTGGTACACTAGGACGTGTGGATGTGGCAGAACGGCCACGTCCCTCTCCCAGCACCAGAGGGTCCACTAACACCACCACGACCATGTCCACGTCCGCGTCCCTTACTAGATGTTTTTCTCATTGTTATGGTTCACCACAACAACAAATATATTATTTGGCCCAATGTATTGTATTCAAATTCAGCGGGATATAAATTTGAGGCCTAGTATTTAGGCGCTGGGTGACCGGTATGGATTTAGTGACAGAATTAGACTTGGAAATGCACAGAAGCGTGTGTGTGAAGTTATTCTGAATGACCCTATGTGCACCTTGAATATTATATACCCTTTTTGGGATAGATTTCAAATAGCTCTGATATAGCAGGAACCACTAAATTATGAAATTGCTAAATTGGGAATTGTATTTCAACCCAGAACAAAAAATGTGCTTTGACGGACACTAAATATCTTGCCCAGCAACAACAGTACAGCGGTAACGAGAGATTTAGCAGGATATAAATTTGAGGCCTAGTATTTAGGCGCTGGGTGACAGGTATGGGTTTAGTGACAGAATTAGACTTGAAAATACACAGTAGCGGGTGTGTGTGAAGTTATTCTGAATGACCCAATGTGCACCTTGAATATTATATACCCTTTTAGGGATAGATTTCAAATAGCTCTGATATAGCAGAAACCACTAAATTATGAAATTGCTAAATTGGGAATTGTACTTCAACCCAGAACAAAAAATGTGCTTTGACGGACACTAAATATCTTTCCAAGCAACAACAGTACAGCGGTAACGAGAGATTTAGCAGGATATAAATTTGAGGCCTAGTATTTAGGCGCTGGGTGACAGGTATGGGTTTAGTGACAGAATTAGACTTGGAAATACACAGTAGCGGGTGTGTGTGAAGTTATTCTGAATGACCCAATGTGCACCTTGAATATTATATACCCTTTTAGGGATAGATTTCAAATAGCTCTGATATAGCAGAAACCACTAAATTATGAAATTGCTAAATTGGGAATTGTACTTCAACCCAGAACAAAAAATGTGCTTTGACGGACACTAAATAACTTTCCCAGCTACAACAGGACAGCGGTAACGAGAGATTTAGCGGGATATAAATTTGAGGCCTAGTATTTAGGCGCTGGGTGACAGGTATGGGTTTAGTGACAGAATTAGACTTGGAAATACACAGTAGCGGGTGTGTGTGAAGTTATTCTGAATGACCCTATGTGCACCTTCAATATGATCTACCCTTTTAGGGATAGATTTCAAATAGCTCTGATATAGCAGAAACCACTAAATTATGAAATTGCTAAATTGGGAATTGTATTTCAACCCAGAACAAAAAATGTGCTTTGACGGACACTAAATAACTTTCCCAGCTACAACAGGACAGCGGTAACGAGAGATTTAGCAGGATATAAATTTGAGGCCTAGTATTTAGGCGCTGGGTGACAGGTATGGGTTTAGTGACAGAATTAGACTTGAAAATACACAGTAGCGGGTGTGTGTGAAGTTATTCTGAATGACCCAATGTGCACCTTGAATATTATATACCCTTTTAGGGATAGATTTCAAATAGCTCTGATATAGCAGAAACCACTAAATTATGAAATTGCTAAATTGGGAATTGTACTTCAACCCAGAACAAAAAATGTGCTTTGACGGACACTAAATAACTTTCCCAGCTACAACAGGACAGCGGTAACGAGAGATTTAGCGGGATATAAATTTGAGGCCTAGTATTTAGGCGCTGGGTGACAGGTATGGGTTTAGTGACAGAATTAGACTTGGAAATACACAGTAGCGGGTGTGTGTGAAGTTATTCTGAATGACCCTATGTGCACCTTCAATATGATCTACCCTTTTAGGGATAGATTTCAAATAGCTCTGATATAGCAGAAACCACTAAATTATGAAATTGCTAAATTGGGAATTGTATTTCAACCCAGAACAAAAAATGTGCTTTGACGGACACTAAATAACTTTCCCAGCTACAACAGGACAGCGGTAACGAGAGATTTAGCAGGATATAAATTTGAGGCCTAGTATTTAGGCGCTGGGTGACAGGTATGGGTTTAGTGACAGAATTAGACTTGAAAATACACAGTAGCGGGTGTGTGTGAAGTTATTCTGAATGACCCAATGTGCACCTTGAATATTATATACCCTTTTAGGGATAGATTTCAAATAGCTCTGATATAGCAGAAACCACTAAATTATGAAATTGCTAAATTGGGAATTGTACTTCAACCCAGAACAAAAAATGTGCTTTGACGGACACTAAATAACTTTCCCAGCTACAACAGGACAGCGGTAACGAGAGATTTAGCAGGATATAAATTTGAGGCCTAGTATTTAGGCGCTGGGTGACAGGTATGGGTTTAGTGACAGAATTAGACTTGAAAATACACAGTAGCGGGTGTGTGTGAAGTTATTCTGAATGACCCAATGTGCACCTTGAATATTATATACCCTTTTAGGGATAGATTTCAAATAGCTCTGATATAGCAGAAACCACTAAATTATGAAATTGCTAAATTGGGAATTGTACTTCAACCCAGAACAAAAAATGTGCTTTGACGGACACTAAATAACTTTCCCAGCTACAACAGGACAGCGGTAACGAGAGATTTAGCGGGATATAAATTTGAGGCCTAGTATTTAGGCGCTGGGTGACCGGTATGGATTTAGTGACAGAATTAGACTGGGATATGGCCAAAAAATAACCACACTATTGCTGGTTAAATGCACTTGGTGACGGGCGCAGCTTGCCCCTGATGTAGTATATGGCCAAAAAATGAACAGACTATTGCTGGTTAAATGCACTTGGTGTCACAGCTTGACCAACCACACTACTGAGGGTTAAATGCACTTGGTGACGGGCGCAGCTTGCCCCTGATGTAGTATATGGCCAAAAAATAAACAGACTATTGCTGGTTAAATGCACTTGGTGTGACAGCTTCACCCTGATGTAGGCTTTAGCCAGAAAACAACCACACCATTGAGGGTTAAATGCACTTGGTGACAGGCGCAGCTTGCCCCTGATTTTGTATATGGCCAAAAAATGAACAGACTATTGCTGGTTAAATGCACTTGGTGTGACAGCTTCACCCTGATGTAGGCTTTAGCCAAAAAACAACCACACCATTGAGGGTTAAATGCACTTGGTGACAGGCGCAGCTTGCCCCTGATTTTGTATATGGCCAAAAAATGAACAGACTATTGCTGGTTAAATGCACTTGGTGTGACAGCTTCACCCTGATGTAGGCTTTAGCCAAAAAACAACCACACCATTGAGGGTTAAATGCACTTGGTGACAGGCGCAGCTTGCCCTTGATTTTGTATATGGCCAAAAAATGAACAGACTATTGCTGGTTAAATGCACTTGGTGTGACAGCTTCACCCTGATGTAGGCTTTAGCCAAAAAACAACCACACCATTGAGGGTTAAATGCACTTGGTGACAGGCGCAGCTTGCCCCTGATTTTGTATATGGCCAAAAAATGAACAGACTATTGCTGGTTAAATGCACTTGGTGTGACAGCTTCACCCTGATGTAGGCTTTAGCCAAAAAACAACCACACCATTGAGGGTTAAATGCACTTGGTCGCAGCTTGTGCTGGCGCACCACAAGACACAAAATGGCCGCCGATCACCCCAGAAAAATGTGACTGACAAACGGTCTGGGCAGCCTAAAAACAGTGAGCAATTGAGGATCAGCAGCTCAATGATCCACAGCTGCAGATCGATCAGTTAATCAAGTCCTTTGGAGGAGTTAATCTGCCTAATCTCGCCCTACTGTCGCAGCCGCAACCTCTCCCTACGCTAATCAGAGCAGAGTGACGGGCGGCGCTATGTGACTCCAGCTTAAATAGAGGCTGGGTCACATGGTGCTCTGGCCAATCACAGCCATGCCAATAGTAGGCATGGCTGTGATGGCCTCTTGGGGCAAGTAGTATGACGCTTGTTGATTGGCTGCTGTGCAGCCTTTCAAAAAGCGCCAAGAAAGCGTCACAAAAGCGCGAAGAAAGCGACGAACACCGAACCCGAACCCGGACTTTTACGAAAATGTCCGGGTTCGGGTCCGTGTCACGGACACCCCAAAATTCGGTACGAACCCGAACTATACAGTTCGAGTTCGCTCATCCCTAGTCTTAAACTTTTGATCAGGACTGTATAACGGGCTGAAACAATTTTTGGGCATAAAATACAGATAGGTTATGTGTTATTTGTGAATTTATTATTTGTGGATTTGTCATATCCAATAAGAGGAATGTTTTATATCCTGCAATATGATTGCGCTATCATCCAGATAATTTAGATTGCTCAACTTCTGGTATTTTTGCAGTCTAAATCGCCGTATCGCAATCAGAATTTGCGGTACTATTGAGAAAAACAAATTATTTATTTTACCTCTGAGAGTGCACATGTAGAAGGTGTATTTAATATTTTTTTTCTATTTTATAGTATTTATTTTGTATATGAGTTCGTTTTTTCTTGAGACTACTGACCTATGTGAATAAACGTTTATTTTTAATTTGTCTTATATAGCCAAGACGGATCCATCATGAACACCATTGAAAATCAATGGGGGATGGATCTGTTTTCTATTGTGTCAGAGAAAATGGATCCGTCCCCATTGACTTACATTGTGTGTCTTGCTCCGCACCACATCGCGGACAGATGAACGCTGCTTGCAGCGTTGTTCTATCCGTGATGGGAGCGCAACCAAATAGAACAGAATGCATTTTGGTGCATTTTTTTTCGTTCAGTTCTGTCCTCATTGACAATGAATGGGGACAAATCTGAAGTGTTTCTACCGCTATTGAGATCCTATGACTGATCTCAATAGCGGAATTGAAAACGTTAGTGTGAAAGTAGCCTAAGTTTTACCCCCACGAAACAGGAAGTGTGAGCCTATTAGTAAAAAATAGCAAGATTTCACTTTAAAAAATAAAATAAAAAATTACCACAAATAAAAAATGGCTTATAATTAAAGAGGTTGTTCACCGCTGACAAGATTTTCTGCAGACCCCCCCCCCCTTTCCCACTCAGTGTGGCTGAACCCGTTGGGGAATCGTACTTACCTGATCCCTGCCACTTACCTGATTCAGAACCCCTCTCTCGGGCACCACAGATTTTGGGTCTCTCTGCATCAACATCCAGTTTGACGATGGTCACATGGCTGTTGCAGCCAATGACTGGCCACTGAGATGACGTGCATCACGTGGCCCAGTAACATAACACCTGGGTGACATGTCACCCTTGCTGCCAGTCATTAGTTGCAGCGGGCACATGATCAACGCCAAACCAAATTTTGAAGCGGGGAGATTAGAGACCTGCAATGCCCGAAGTGGAGCGATGCAACCAGAACCTAGCACTGGGAATCGGGTAAGTATGATTTTCACCAGGGGTCCAGTACCTTAGAGTAGCCAGCAACATGTTTGTAATGATCCTTTTCTTCCTGCAGGTAGTTAAGCGGAAGCTGTAAAAACGTTCTTTAATCCCCTGCCCGGCGCGCTTTTCTAGTCAGGCTTGAAGTCAAGCGGGCAGCGGCCTCCACGGTAACCACTCCCCATTCTCTGCCCCTTCGCTGTGATTGACATCGCTTATGCAAGACAGTTCTGCTGGCTTTGCCGAACTGCTGGCTGTCAATCACAGCGAAGAGGCAGGGAAGGAGGCGTGGTTACCGTGACTTGAAGCAAGGAGGCCGCTGCCCGCTTGACTTCAAGCCTGACTAGAAAAGCGCGCCGGGCAGGGGATTAAAGAACGTTTTTACAGCTTCTGCTTAACTACCTGCAGGAAGAAAAGGATCATTACAAACATGCTGCTGGCTACTGTAAGGTACTGTTGCCAGCTTGGGATGTTTTTAGGAGGTGACAGGTTCCCTTTAAAGAGGACTTATCACCACTCCAGTTTTCAGCAACATGGAGTTGTGCCTCTGCACAGTCTCACTCTGTCCAATCAGTGCTGCTAATGTCAGACTGTGCAGGGACGCACCCCCAACTGGTAATACCTAGTTGAACATTGATTGATAAGTTCTAGTAGCAATAACACCTAGAGTTGTATGACAGATGCCCCAGAATTCTTTCATCGGGCTTAGTGTTAATTACTGATACAAGCGTGTCTGGAGAGGTGACTGGTCCTCTTTAAATTGATTCTCTATTCAGATCCATATTCACCGTAACAATTTAAATAAGATTATTAGTAATTCAATGTGGTTTATGACTTTATATGAATTTCTGTATAATAAGTACCAAGTGGATATCGGATCTCTTATGTGGCTATAGTTTCAGGTATGATTTCTATGAGTCCAGGATTGTACAGCCTTAGGGCACTCCGGCACGCTCCCTGTGTGAGCGTCATCCCCTGTTCTGGACACTGTTCGTCTTGTAGGAGCGCACGGCATTATACTGATTTGTAATGCTGTGTGTCTCTGCATGACCTTACTGCTACAGAATCATACTGACAGCTCTATGTCACTGTGATCCTGGAGAAGTAAAGTCATGCAGAGACACATAGTGTTATAAATCAGTATAATGCCGTGCGCACCTGCAAGGCGAGCAGTGTCCAGAACAGAGGATCACGCTCACACAGGGAGTGTGATCTCCGGACTACAGACGCCATTTTGTCTTTTTAGGTGCATGTTGGTTTTTAAAGGTAAAGCTGGTGTAAAAATGTGGCCAACATAACAATGAGCCGAGAAAGCCGACACTGACCAGTAAAGGGGCCATATACTAAAGGTCTTTTTACAATGAACAATGTACAAGTAGATTTTCCTTCCCGACAATCTGCTGATCGCTAGCGGAGGAGACCAGTGCGCAGGGATCTCGTCCAGAGTATGAGTAGGGGCGATCGCTCTTCCCCATACAGACTGGTTAGTTCCCGGCAGCAGATCGGGTTTGCACAGAACGATCTGCCACTGGAAAACAAGGGTGTTTGTGCTGCACTAACGATTCAATTACCCGATGGAAGAGCGCTACGGTTTTTCATCAGGTAATTAGTGGTACATTTACACCGCCAGAACATTGCAAACGAGCGTTATTGTGAACGCTCGTTAGCGATGATCTTTTCAATTCTCGTCCTGTGTAAAGGGCCTTCCCACAACAACAGTGTTTCTGCCAATGGCAAATACTGTACGTTTGCATTGTCCCACGTCTGTTTTTGGTAACGTTGATGTAACCGCAGCCGCAAAATGATTCGGATTGTTAACAATACAGTACGTGCCTGCATTATTCACAAGAAATTCTTCACTCGAGATCGTATGTGTGTAACAATCACAGGACACCTCATTGCTTCTCCGGTGTTTCCAGTCTGGCCTGTAGAGGGTTTGAAGCTGACCCTGATTTCCGTAGCCATATTTCTGGCCAAGAACCTACCAAATCACTGGTTTGCAGTCGAAGAAAAAAAAAGTGTGATATTATGTGTAAAATATAAATTTGCACGTTTCTTTACTAGTGCTGGAAAGATTTTTGGAGGCACGCGTTGTATTTAGAAATCCTATCAGACCATTTTTATGTGGAAAACAGATTTACTGTCCGTTATAGTGAAATTAGGATGGCGTCCGATGGTGTATGTTACTGTATATTCTGTTGTAGCTACTGGTTTATGTAAAAGAGATTTATATAGTCAGGTGACTGTCAGCCATGCCAAGACATGTGCAGGTCAATAGGTGTGAAAGTAGCGCCTATTCACTTGCCTTGGCATGATTTTACACTTGCCTTGGCATGCATTGACTAAAGGACTGGAACAAAATGCCTGGAAAGAGAGAGGTTAAAGATAATTACAATCGCATGAACAGAAGTAAACCTTGGTTTTTAATAAGTTCCCTTAAAGTGAATGTCCATTCTTGAACACTGTAACTGTATGGATAGATTATTTTTTTCTTATTTCAAGATTCTGTACTGAATAATTGTTCGCCCCTTAGGCTAAATGCACACGATCAGGATTGCGTGCGGATTTGCATGCGGAAAATCCACACCGTAGGTCATGTACATTGTATTCTATGAGAATTTGAAATTCTCAATGCACACGATGCAGATTTTTTTTCTGTGCAGATTTTGACCTGCATGTCAATTTATTTTATTTTTCCTGACCGGATTTTCTTCGTTCACATTCAAAATCCGCATGCAAATCCGCGCTAATTGATGCGGATTGACCGTACAGATTTGCCTGCGAACACCTGTGGATTTCAGTGCGGATTCTCCGCACATGAATCCTGACCGTGTGCATGTACCCTCCGGTTCAAGGGGAAAAAAATTACATAAACTGGGGAGCAAACAGAAGACTTACCTGGTGACGTCATTTTCATCTGCAGACCCCTGAATTTCCTCTTCTATCATCCAAGATGGCCGCACTACTTCTCAGACTACCAGATAGATACTGTGCATTGGGTAGAACAATACACTACCCGGTGCCCTCAGATTGGCCAGCATTGCTCACGTGATCAGTGCTGGTCAACCCAAGAACAGAGCTGTTCTTGCGGTGCTGCCATCTTGGATGGCAGAAGAAGAGCCTGGAACTCCATGGATCTACAGTTGAAAAGATGAAAAGGAGGTCACCATGTGAGTGTTCTGTTCTTTCTCCAGTTAACCCTCATGCACACGACCGTTTTTTGTCCGCGTCCGATCTGCATTTATTGCTGATCAGATGCGAACCTATTCATTTCTTCGGGGCGCAAAAGATGCAGACAATACACTTTGTACTGTCCGCATCCATATATCCGTTCTGCAGCTCCTCAAAAAGATTGACCGTCCTAATCTTGTCCATATTGCGGACAAGAATGGGCATTTCCACTGTAGTGCGAGACACACACAGCTGGGATTCGTGTTTTAGCTGATCCACAGTTTGTGTACTGAAAAACATGGTTGTGTGCATAAGCCTTACTGTGATTTTTTTTTTTTTTTTTTCCTGGCTTGAGGGGTACCTTTTTAAATACCCACCTGTTTTGGGCTGTAAAATGGTTATTCCAGCTTTAGACAACTTTTTACATTTGGCCAATACTACACCATACAGAAACAAAAATATCCATTCACCTGCTCCCTTCTGCTTGGTTTCTGCACAGAGTCTCCTCTTGGCAATGCTTCCGGTCCCAGGCTTTTACACATCCAGGCGAGGTGGACCGCCAGAGATAGCCAAGCACAATAATCATCTGTCTCTGGCAGTCCTATAGGAAAAATGGAGAGCTAGCTTGCATGTTCAACCGCCACTGCATTCATATGGGGGGGGGCCCCAATTTTTGTGCTTGGTGGGGGTCTCGGAGATTGGACCACTACCTATCAGACACTTATCCCCTATCCTTTGGATAGAGCATAAGTTTAAGTCGTAGGACAACCCCTGTTAGTTTCTTACATGACTATTTTTCTGCCTGTGAGGGATGTTCATTTAGTGTCTGTCGAAGATCTTCATCAGGACATCATCCTGGTCTATATATTATGAGCTCCGTTGTACCCAATGGCCGGATTATCAGTGAATGATAGCATTCCTTGTATAAGTGTATACAGAGATGGTTGACGGTCACTGATGGTTGTGTGAGGGTTTGGCCTTAAAGGGGGTTTTTCTATCTCAGACAATGGGGGCATATCGCTAGGTTCATGATTAATAGAAATATTAGGATGCCTCCACCTCCCCCCTCCCCTTTGATCCCTTGTGCCCCTAAGAGGTATTCGATTATCCCAACGGAATGAAAATACCAACCTTTTTAAAGTGGATATTAGTGTCTATGATATGCGTTCCACCTTGGAACACACATTTCCGGTCTGAACATAGGAAGTGTTGCCCCTCCCCACCTCCACTCCAGCACATGGTCATGTTAAACTCAAGTATATAAGGCCTACTGGTAAGTCAAACCACTATAACTCCATTCTGTTGTCTGTACACTTACTTTTACTGCTCCCGAAGAAGGGGTATATATTGAATAACCCCCGAAACGCGTTGAGCCCACCTTTAGATATGATTTTTAGAAAATAAAAAGAAGTATTGGCTACTGCCGTGTTTTTTTCCTACTACACTACAAACGATCCTGGCGGGGGGAGGCAGCGTCCTTGGGTGTCTTGAGCTTATCCCATTGATTTTATTTTAATTCCGGTTTCCATTGGATTTTATTTTCAACATAAGATCTCCACTACAAAGGCCATATACTTTATTTATTTGCATGCTATTCCGACCAATGGTACTATAATCTCTTTCAGTTATTACGTTAGGTTTGGCGCCATCTTTGTCGTGGTTTTCTTTTTTCCCTCCTTCAATAGTTGAAAGGCTATTTTGAGCTAAAAAAAGAGCAGATACTTAAATATGTAAATTAAAAGTTTTATTTATTCTTTTACCTAAAACTATATATCAATCTGCTCACCTCCTCCTGCTCTATAACCTGCAGATTGCATTGCATTTTGTGGTTACAGGTTCCCTTTAAGTTGCAGCTCGGCACAGTCTGAAAAAATGTGTCCAAACTGAGTGCAATGACTTGTAGAAATGTGCTGACTAGCAGATGCTGAGTAACAGAGCTCTATTGTTTCAATGTGGGATGCCTCAAATGTACTGGGAAATGTGCCCATTCTCAGCAGCTTACCTGTCCTGTGTGACCGAGCAAAATCTAACCCATGGAAATGACAGCGCAGAGATAAAGTAAATCCTATGGATGAGCATTTATGCACAGTCAGCTGAATGTGTCTTGGCGCGTGGCTCACAAGCGTGATGGTGCACTTTTTGCTTTTGTTACAGATGCATTATATTTTGGCTTATGAGGAACCGTGGATCCTTGTCAGATATTATCTTTTTTTTTATTTCTTCATCGAATTTTGACTAGAATCCCAGAGGGGTTGTCTGTCATGGCTTGGTGGTAGTTTGCCGTGACACTTTTTCCGTGCATGCTCGTTGCCAGTGGCAACGTGTTGTTTGTTAAGCATGCGTGTGCACTTCCCTTTTAAGGCTTTCTTACTTCCCTTTCTGGTATGCACGTAAGAGGTGTGTAAGGGTGAGCTGGGTGTGGTCTCAGGTCTCTTCATATACTTTTGCTGTGAGACCATTGTTATGTCTGCCTTTGTAAGAGAAGGAACTTGCTCCTTTCTTGGATGCTGTATGAGGGCCATCCTAGTTTGACATCGATGTCAACTGATGTCTTTTTATTTCACCCCTTTGTGTCTGTTTCTGTTACCCTACCTCACTCGTATGTTTGGTGTGGGTTTATGTTTGGGGTTGTTGTTATGTCTGGTTTGGTGTTTCATGTCTGGCCTGTTTGGTGTTTCATGTCAGCATGGATGCCAGACATATCCTTTGTATGTCCTAACCTCCAGAAAGGGGGTCCCTGGAGTTCCCTGGAGGGGGGACTACAAGCAGCGTGGCCTAGTGCCGCCGTGGTTCAGGCTGTTACTACTGGATTCTGTGTTTGGTGTTCATGCTAGGTCCTGCCTGGTGCATGTGTTTGGGCCTATGCACATTACCAGGATCCAGTGGTAGCGGCGTGGACGGCTTGAGTTCCTGTTGCAGCTGTGTCAGGTAGGTAGGTCCTGTTGGCAGTGGTGTTTTCTGCCTCTGGACACTTACCTGTCGTGTCATCCACTGTTGGCTACTTTCTTCCCCTTTGTTGCTAGGCCTATTGGAGGCTCCAGACATTCACTCAGGGTTCGAGATTATGGTGGATGCAGAAGAGAAGTCCTGGAGATGATCAGTATTGGTTTAGTGAGGGCGGGTGGAAGCAGGTTATTTAAAGGCTTTGAACACCTTTGTGGGCAGTTGTTTTATTATTGCATTCTAAATAGTTTGAGCTAAAATCATTTGATTCTTATTTAAAAATTTCAACTGTTTTTCCTGTACGGCATTCACCTTCAGATGTCTGCAGATTGTCCCTTATCTTTTTCAGTGAATCCATTAGAGAGCTCCTGGCACCTCAAACTAGCACTGTGAAAGGAACCGGAGGCACAGCTCAGTTGAATCATACTGGTTATGCTGGGTTGCTGCAGCTCCGCTACCATTCACTCCAGCGGGAGCTGAGCTGTAGTAACCTGGCACTAGCCACGACACTTTGAACGGTGCTGTGCTTCCTTCTTCATTCAGAGTTCTAGTTCCAGTCCAGAGGCTACAGAGAACAGCTGATCGGTGGGGGAGCAGAGTGTCGTTCCTTCATCAATCAGATATTAATGATCTATCCTGAGGATAGGTCATCAATGTTTGGAGCCTGGAAAACCGCTTTAACATTAAGCTGTTCCTATGGAAACCCTCTTCGAAGTGTTCATCGATGTTCAAAGGGTATTCAATGAAGGGACTAGCAGAGAGCAGAGGACTGAGAGGAGAGGTGGCTTAGTAGGGTAGCAGGGTTGAAGCTGGATTGAGAAGTGCTGTAATCTTAGAGTGAGAAGTCTGACTTTCCCTAAATCTCTCTGGATGTATGGAAAACATGCTGAGGGATTTTATTCGTTATATTGAAGCGCTGTTTTGAGTGTGTGCACTTTTTTTGCCCTGTGACAGCTGCAGGATGTTTTCATTTTACTTTTACAGCAATCGTTAAATGAGCCTTTGTTTCTTCTGTAAAAACAGTAGCAAACTACAATATTTAGATCTCTCACTTCCAGAGCGTTTCTTGTTTTAAAAGTTCTTAGAAATGGGATAGGATTCTAAAATCTTTCCTGGAAGTGCACCTAGTGGATATCCTGAGAAATGTTTGGCTTTTCATTATTTATACCCAAAGTGCAAGAGTGCCTTATGCATACTGAGAAATACAAAGAACGGCAATTTCAAAGCTTAAGACGGGATTTTAAAAAAAAATTTTTTAGGGGGGCTTCTTGATGACTCACCCTGGTAACAACCGATAAAGTTTTGATGACCTGTTCATTTTTGTATTTATTGGGATTTAGGCATTCCTTGTATTTAAGGTTCCAAGTATTCAGTTGCAATAGACAGCGATAGAATATGGGACTACCTTCTCTATTGGTCCTGGTGTGTATTTGAGAAAGGGACATTAGAAACTGGGATTGATGTGAATGATGACCATGTCTGTATAGAATATATTGGCGCTGTATATACAACAGGAAATTTAAAAAATAGGAAATTTGAAAACAGTGGTTCAAAGTAATTCACAAACCTTGTTGTCTCACTTCAGCAAGTGGCATTTATTATGTAGAGAAAGTTAATACAAGGCACTTACTAATGTATTGTGATTGTCCATATTGCCTCCTTTGCTGGCTGGATTCATTTTTCCATCACATTATATGCTGCTTGTTTCCACGGTAACGACCACCCTGCAATCCAGCAGCATTGGTCATGTTTGCACACTATAGGATAAAGTGGCGGCCGAGACTGTGGGAGCTCACATAGGCTGGTGCTTTTTTCTTTAGTGTGCAAGCACTGCAGTGCATAATGTGATGGAAAAATTAATACAGTAAGCAAAGGAAGCAATATGGAAAATCACAATACATTAGTAAGTGCCTTGTATTAACTTTCTCTGCATAATCAATGCTTATGGCTGAAGTGAGACAACCCTTTTAAGTAAAAGCTGAATTGTATGGTTTGGCTAGAGTTGCCCAGGGGGTCATTTATCATACTCTACACTCCAGAATTCTGTCTTGAGAAACTCACAAAATAGGGCTTCTGCAACTTTGAGTTCACTTTTTTGCAAAATTTTTGAATTTTTACACTAATCGCTCTAGTTTTGGAAAGTGGGTTGAAAATTGGCCATAGTTAGCTCTGTATTGAACTTTACTCCAGATTTGTGACTGGGGTGTTTTTAAAAAGACACATCAAAAAGGCCTAAAGCCGGTGGAGTAGGAAAGTCTAGAAATGCTACTCTAGTTATGTCGGATTTTAAAATACATGCTTAAAAAAAAATCCGCGCAGAATAAAAATGTCTTTCAGCGGGAAAATAAGTATTCACTTCAATACAAAGCTGAATTTTCAGCTTGAAGATTTTAAAGCAGATCTGTGCCAAAAAATGTGCGAAAAACGCACTAAAAATGCATGAACTTTCATGGAGCTGTTTTTTTTTTTCTGCTTCCTATTTATTTCAGTGGGAGATTCAGTGCTGATTCTGCCCCCAAGATAGGGCATGCTGCTTCTTTTTAAAGGGAGTCTGTCATCAACATTTCACCTTTGTAACCCTTCCCATAGCTTTCTAGCAGCCTTACAGTTAATAAAAACGTTACCTTTATGAGCAATCCTGGACTTATAAAACCGGCAAAAAACAACTTAGTAGCATATGCAAATGAGGGCTCGCAAGTGCCCAGGGGCGGCATTGCCCTCGTAGGTGCCCTGCTAGCTCAGCCTTTTCTTCGCTTCCCTCCGCCTGCCCATCCTTTCCCTCTGACCGCCTATCTACTAACTTCTTGTTTCGCTGAGATCCCGCGCCTGCGCACTCATCCGTTGGCCGGCGCATGCGCACTGCGATGCCCATTCCTTGTACGGCATCACAGTAATTAATGCGTATGCGGCGGCTTCCCACCGTTAGCCGGCGCATGCGCATTAATTACTGTGATGCCGTACAATGAATGGGCATCGCAGTGCGCATGCGCCGGCCAACGGACTGAGTGCGCAGGATCTCGGCGAAACAAGAAGTTAGTAGATAGGCGGTCAGAGGGAAAGGATGGGCGGGCGGAGGGAAGGAAGGGGCGGGGGGAAGCGAAGAAAAGACAGAGCTAGCAGGGCACCTAATAGGGTAACACTGCCCCTGGGCACTTGCGAGCCCTCATTTGCATATTATATATTGCCGGTTTTATAAGTCCAGGATTGATCATAAAGGTAACGTTTTTATTAACTGTAAGGATGCTAGAAAGCTATGGGAAGGGTTACATGTGTACAAAAGAAACAAGTGCTGCTTCCTATTGAAATGAATGGAAAAGGCTGTTTTGAGACCTTTTTGGAGCAGATTTGAAGCAGATTTTGAGACCGAAATGCTCCAAAATCAGCCCAAAGAAACTGTGTGAGCTGGCCCTTAGGGTTGACATTGCGTCAATTTTAACATACAACGTGTACTGTTTGATAAATTTGGTGCAAAGTCTGACAATGGATGGAGACTCAAGGATAACTGACTTCAAATATTACCCTCATGATGAATTCCCCCCACAGTTATTCTTTTTAAGAACTAATAAGGAACATTTTCTCATAGTTTATGTGGATTGTGTGTCTGTTTTTTTTATTAGCTTCATTATTTGTGTTTTATTGGTAAGTTTCCTTGATTGTTATATTCTGTATTCATGCCTTCAGTGAAGAATTACGTAAAGAAGTACGTCAGCTAAAACGAGAACTAAACACAGCAAAAAGGAAAAGGGAAGACGAAGCAAAAGAAATTGAAAAAGAAAAGGAAGCAAAAGAGGGTAAGTACTTTTCAGTGTGTGATCTTGCATAATGATCCAAATGTAACCATCTCCATTTTTTTTATTCTTTCTGTAAAGGGGTTATCCGACTCTTTGTAACTATCCTCTGCATAGGTCATCAGTATCTGATCGCTTGTTTGAGAAGGCACCGGCACTCCTGTGAGAGCTGCAGCCTTCTTGCTGTTTACACTTGGCCACTGACATTGTGTTCACCGGTCAATTGGCCTAGGCGCAGCTCAGCCCCATTCACTTGAATTGGGCCGTGCGACTGATGGTCGTGAAGTCACTAGCCTAGAGTAAGCATTGAAAAGGCCATGACGCTCACAGGAGCACCTGGGCCTTCTCAAAGAGCTGATCGTTGGAGGTCCCAGGTGTCAGACCGCCACTGATCGGATGCTGATGGCCTATCTAGAGGATAGCTCATCAATTGCAAAGAGTCGGATAACCTCTTTTAAACCTGCATTTTCAGGGGATCTAGTTCTTATGGAAGTCTGCCAAGGAGTATCATGGTCAGTGGAAAGATTGACAACCTTAACACTTCCGGGTGACACTTCCATAAGTGTCAGTTCCATTGTGACAGTGCTCAGGGTATGTACATGCTCTTGGTATCTCTGGAACAATTTCAGTTCCAAATTGTCATAAAATCCCCGGTGTGGGCCCTTGATCTTATATTCACTAGAACTGCTTTGAAAAGCTTCTCAGATGTTTGGTGCCAGTCTTTTAAAAAGGGTATTCTGGTTATAACATGTTATGATCTATCCACAGGATAGGAAATAACTTTCATATTGATGGGAGGCCTACCTCTGAGACCCCCACCGATCATGAGAACAGGGTCTCTGTACCCTGTGGAGCCCCCCTGAAATGGATGGAGCGGCAGGTCGGAAAAGTGCAATGCCAGTACATTAACTTCTGTGGGAGCGCAGGAGATAGCCGAGTAATGCTCCCCTTTATGTAGGAGCTTTGTTGAGTCATTGAGTCATAAAATGCTCCAAATCTAGGTTGTTGTCCCCCGTCCCCCCCTTCCCCTAGCAAACTGGTCTAAAGTAAAATACCCAAAAAGTGGAGCAAAGAAAAGAGGTGCCAAATCTATTGAAGTATGTGAGCCTCAGATATATATTTGGCGCATATTCAGCCAAGCTCTTCTAGATTACCTTTTGTATGCAGAAATGGAGACTAAGAAGTAGTAAAAAATAAATAAAAAATCTGTCATGTAAACCAATGACATACATTTAAAAGAATACATGGGCAGCTTTAAACCCAGGTTGATCTGCATTACATTTAAAGAGAATGTGTAGTCAGAAAATGTACTGGTAAACCAGGCACAATGTGTGTAGGGCTAGCTCAGCAGAATGCTATAATGCCTTTGACTTACCCAACTGTTTCATTGTGGAGAAAAAGTACTTTTAATTCATATGCAAATGAGCAGTTAAGTGCACCAAGTGCAGACCCAAGCTCCTCTTGCTTCCTCTTCTAGTCCCTCCCTCTCCTTGATTGAGAGGGCCAGCCGAGATGACTATGCAGAAATTTAGTCCTGTCAATGAAGGAGAGGAACGAGCTGGCAGAGGAAGCAAGTTGCACATAGTGGCTTGGGCCCTTAAAGGGGTTCTACTAGAATTATTTAAAATGGCTGCCAGAAACCTATCCTAAAATATAAACAGGACTGGTTGCCTAGGAGGGTCGAGGCCTCACTACGCACTACACTGCTCTACAGTAGATGGTAATGATACAATCCTGCCTTTCATAGGCCATGATGGCTGAGCAGCCTGACAGGAATGCTCACCAATGTGTAGTATATACAAGTGCTGGAGCGTGGTGTATAGTGAGGCCCCACCCTAGGCTCTGCAAGTCCTGCTCACATTCTAGGACAGGTTAATGGTGGCCATTTTAAATCCTTCCCGGAGAACCTCTTTAACTGCTCATTTGCTTGTACTTTTTGTCCAGAATGAAGCAGTAGACCGCTAAGTGAAAGGCATCATTACATTCAGCTGAGCTAGCCCTACAAGGCATTGTACCTGGTTTACCAGTGAATTTTCTGCTGACCGACTGGACAGGTGGGCGCTAAATGGTTTGTCTCATTTTGACAACCCCTTCTGAATCCTTCAGTGATCAACTGGCCTTGCCATACATTTCATCCACCTGGGCTGCTCCTCACATGCCTCCAATAAATTATAGTACAGCACCATATTTCATGGATGATGGGACTGGCCATTGCAAAGGTTCCTCTGCCTGCAGGGTAGTGCCATATACATAGCTCCACCAATACAAAGCTTGGGTAACTTCTTTTTATTTACGTGTCTGAATATATTCCTAAATTAATAGGATGGCCTTCATGTTCACCTCTTATAGCTTTATTTTATTTCCTGGAGTATCTATCCCATCTGCAAGTGACCTGTAACATAAGATTATTTGTATTTCTGCTAATAATAGGTCCATGGAATTTTATGCTATTTTTGTTTTGTCAGAAGGATAATATTTTCAGATTGCATATTTAGTCCCAAATACTTGGCCCTAGCATTTTGTTTTGTAGCAAAGTAAATATTTAAGATTATAAACGCTCTTATAAAACCTGGTTTTCATACGAAAGAAACACTTTAGCTTTTTTTTTCGTAATATACACAAATGAGGAGTCATTGGTGGCATGTTACTAGGGTATGTTCCCAATGTCTCATCACTGGGGGCAGACAATTAAGACCACTGTCAATCGCTGGAACGTAGGAGCAGCAATGTGTAACCGCTGGTATCACGGGCCATAGAACTATCCAGGCCTTCTACAGCCTAGGAGACATGGGCAACTGTAGCGTCAAATGTTCCACCAAATCCGTTAACATTTATTACAGTGTGAGCAGTCGTGGCCAAATGTTTTGAGACTGACACAAATAATGATTTTTCACATAGATTTCTGTTTTGTTTTTAATTTTGACAATTTGCATTAACTCTAGAATGTTATGAAGAGTGACCAGATGAATTGCAATTAATTGCAAAGTCATTCCTTGCCATGAAAACTAACTTAATCAGAAAAAACCATCTTCAGTGCACTTCAGCCCCGCCACAGAATAAGGCTACTTTCACACTCGCGTTTTGGGCGGATCAGTCATGGATCTGCAAAAACTGATCTGTTACAATAATACAACCACATGCATCCATCATGAACGGATCCGTTTGTATTATCTGTAACATAGCCAAGACAGATCTGTCATGAACTCCATTGAAAATCAATGGGAGACGGATTTGTTTTCTATGGTACCAGATTGTGTCAGAGAAAACGGATCCATCCCCATTGACTTACATTGTGTGTTAGAATGTATCCGTTTGGTCAGGTGGACAGCAAAACGCTGCAGGAAGCGTTTTGGTGTCCACCTCAAGAGCAGAATGGAGACTGATCTGAGCCAAACTGATGCATTCTGAGCAGATCTTTTTCCATTCAGAATGCATTAGCGCAAAACTGGTCCGTTTTGGACCGCTTGTGAGAGCCCATGACTGATCTCACAAACGGAAAGCCAAAACACTAATGTGAAAGTAGCCTAACTTCATTTCAGTGAACTTCTCATTAGCTCAGGATAAAGTGTTAACAAGGACAAGGTAGCTGATATCACTGTTATGCTGATTAATAATAATAATCTTTATATGGCGCCAACATATTCCGCAGTGCTGTACAATCAGGGAATTCAAGTACAAACAAAGTCCTAAATGACATAGCAGCAAACAGGTCAACAATTATAACAAGAGGAATGAGGGCTCTGCTCGCAAGAGCTTACCATCTATGAGGAGATGGGGTGAGACAAAAGGTGACACAAAAGGTAAAAATTGCTTGTTTTATATACTGGGCCGGCCATCTCAACACAATAGGGGAGTAGATATAAGGCTGCATGAGCTTCTGAGTGCATGGGGTGTGGTGGATACTGATAGATGCTGATTGAGTTAGAGGAGCAGACTGGTTGCTTTAAAAGGGGGGGTGGTACTTAAAATCATTGTCTTCTTCTGTTAACCATGGTTACCTTCATGGAAGCATGTGTAATCACTATTGCTTTGCATCAAAAAGCCTTCACAGGCAAGGACATTGCTTTTAAGATTGCATCTAAATCAACCATTTATGGGATCATCAAGAACTTCAAGGAGAACTGTTCAGTTGAAGAAGGCTACAGGGCACCCAAGAAAGTTCAACAAGTGCCAGGATGGCAGAGAGGGTTCAGCTGTAGGATGCTGCAGAGCTTGCAGGTGGGAATGCATCTGCATACATAGTGAGGAGAAAGACAGACCGACATTTTGCAGAAAGTACCGGGATTGGACTGCAGAAGACTGGGGTAAAGTTATTTTCTCTGAAGAACCCCATTCAGACAGTTTGGGACATCTGGAAAAAATGATTGGTGGGAGAAGAAAAGGTGAACTATGAATCCTGTCATATCAACAGTAAAAAGCATCCTGAGACCATTCATTCATGTGTGGGGTTGCTTCTCATCTAAGGCTACTTTCACACTTGCGTTCGGGGCTCCGCTTGTGAGTTCCGTTTGAAGGCTCTCACAAGCGGCCCCGAACTGATCCGTCCAGCCCTAATGCATTCTGAGTGGATACGGATCCGCTCAGAATGCATCAGTATGGCTCCGTCTGTCCTCCGCTCCGCTCAGCAGGCGGACACCTGAACGCTGCTTGCAGCATTCGGGTGTCCGCCTGGCCGTGCGGAGGCAAACGGATCCGTCCAGACCTACAATGTAAGTCAATGGGGACGGATCCGTTTGAAGTTGACACAGTATGGCTCAATTTTCAAACGGATCCGTCCCCCATTGACTTTCAATGTAAAGTCAAAACGGATCCGTTTGCACTATCATGAACAAAAAAAAAAATATTTTTTTTTTTTTTTTTTTTTTTGTTCATGGTAATGCAAACGGATCCGTTCTGAACGGAGCCACCGTCTGCATTAATATGAGCGGATCCGTTCAGAACGGATCCGATCGAACGCTAGTGTGAAAGTAGCCTAAGAGTAGGCTCACTCACAGTTTTGCCTAAGAAGACTGCCATGAATAAAGAATGGTATCAAAACCGCCTCCAAGAGCAACTTCTCCCAACCATCCAGAAGCAATTTGGTGATGAACAAAGCTTTTCCAGCATGATGTTGCAACAAGTCACAAGGCTAAAGTTATAACTAAGTGGATGGTGAACAAAATGTTGAAATTTTGTGTCCAGGAAGAATTGCAGAAGTATATAACACACACATGATAGGCACCTCGTGACACAATATCCTGAATTTATGTTGTTCTGAAAAGCTGTTCATTTTGTGACACACATTGTACTGCAGTATACTATAGAACAGGGATCAGCAACCTCCGTTACTCCAGCTGTTCTCCCAGAATCCTTTCATTTATATGGGAGTTACAAGAACAGCTGTGCAAGTTTGTAGTTTCACAGCGGCCGGAGGGCCGAAGGTTGCTGACCCCTGCTTTAGAAACATCTGACAAAAAGATCTAAAAACGTTGGAGCAGCAACGTTTGTGAAAAACAAAATTTGTGTGAGTCTGAAAACTTAAGGCCACGACTATACTAGGCACTTAGCAGATACTGTCAATGCTGTAAACAAGGCCTATGAGGGTATGTTCACAAGTTGGGATTGAAGGGGTTTTCTTCTTTATTTATATTGACCTATCCTCAGGATATTTCATAAATATCAGATCGGCAGGGGTCCGACTCCCGACACTCCCACCGATCAGCTGTTTGAAGAGAAGGCGGTGCCAGGAGTTGGACCCCTGCCGACCTGATATCAATGACCTACCCTATCAATATAAACAAAGCAGACAGCCCGTAAAATCCGCCGTGTTTTTTTGTTTGTTTTTTTTTTGTTTAGTTTTTTTCTAGAGGGTCTTCATCAGAAATCTGCAGCTATTGCTTGTTTTTTTGCCGTGCATGTGTCAAATATATGCTACAAATCCACAGCTTTTCCTTTTGTAGCTTTTTTTTAAAAAAATCTTTACTTTTTTTTTTAAATATATGGGTTAGTTCCTCGAGTGTACATCTGCCAAGGTTTCTGGCAGAAACCGCACCAAGAGGGAACATGTCCCTTGAAGTGTTATAAAAATGTGCATGGAAATAATCCACTGTGTTATGGACAGTAACATGGACTCCCATGTCCATGTGCTTTAGATGTGGAAATCTGTGCCCTAAGACAGGGATGGGCAAACTGCGGCTCTCCAGCTGTTGTAAAACTACAACTCCCAGTATGCCTAGTCTGCCTACAGCGATCAGCCTACAGCAGGGCATGATGGGATTTGTAGTTTTACAATAGCTGGAGAGCCGCCGTTTGCCCATCACTGGGCTAAGGCTCTGTTCACACTGGTATTAGGTCTTGTCAATTAGGCTTCAGTTGTTTTATGACAGAATAGCATAACATGTGTTGCAGGTATTGTATCTAGCAAAAACTGATACCTGACAGAAACTTGGCTGACCCATTACTCTGTGTTCACACTACTACCATGGACATCACAATGGAAACCCCTCTGAACTCCATGATAATTCAGTGGGATCCTTTGGGCGCAGATCCAGCACTGCATCATGGTTTTCATTTACGACACAGACTGTGACGCTAGTCTGAACATAGCTTAAGACATTGTAGAGACATAAAACTGATCTGTCAGACAGATCAAAAGTGATCATGATGGATTTGTCATCCTTCCTAGTTCTTGTAAAAACAGAAATCCTGATGCCAGTGTGAACCAAGCCTACATATTGCAGTGGAGTCCAGAGATGTCTAGATATACCGTACTTCTGTTTCCTCGGTGTGGAGGAATGAAACATGGAACGGTTTACCCTTCCTCTAAGGGGATAAAAGGTTAGATGTCTACATACATAGCTGATCATTTCTGGTCTCTTCATTTGAGTGGGTGGTTTCAGGCTTTGCCAAGCTGCTGTCAAGACCGTTCTTTAAATAAGTTCTTTTTTTGCTTTTATGCGACATTTACTGTAGTGGTGCCAGAAATTACATCAAACACATCATTCATTTAAGCACCAAATTTCCTTAACATCTTGTAGCACTTAATCAAGTATTTGAAAAGATACCGTCCTCTTCACAAGTTTCTGGTGTAAACCTGTGAATGTGTTACAAGCTAGGTCACTCTAGGCAAGGCTAATCTGCTGCTTATGATTAATGGCCGCACTAGGGAGAGCTGGTAGCTGTATCGGGTGCAGACTGTTGTACTTTTTTTTATTATTATTTTTTTTTTTTATGGGAGCACATTCACATTGCAGCTGGAGACTTTCCGGACCACACATGTTATTTCACTATTGATTTTGATTAATTACAACTTGTTCAGTCAGAGTGCCTTAAAATTATAATGACAGATGATTTAAAGTTTCCAAATTAGAGTCAGATAAGCAATATTGTCCCAGGAGCCGATCTGCATCGAGTTAGGATTCTTGCTCCTCTTTTAGTACCATGTGCTTTTTAGGTCCAAATTTTTTTTTTTATATATATATATATATATATAACTTTGAGAATATAGGACTGCACTCCAGATAAAAGTGAAAATTGTGCGCTTTTATTCACCCATAATATGGCAACCTTGCGACGTTTTGGCTCACAGCTGGAAGAAGGCTCTTGTGAGCCGAAACGTCGCAGGGTTGCCATATTATGGGTGAATAAAAGCGCACTATTTTCACTTTTATCTGGAGTGCAGTCCTATTTTCTCGAAGTTGTACTATTGGGGTATTGCCGCTGCCCTTGTGGACATTGCACCCGGTCCTTGGTTGGTGCTCCCGCTGGACTTTTTTTTACAATATATATATATCTTTAGAGGGGATGAAACACCATTTTACAGATATGGAGCTACAAAAACAGTTAAAGGCTATGTACACCTTTCGGGACATTTTTTAAAATTATTGCATTGTACCCATTTTGAGCTCAGTCATTTATTTTAAATTTTTTTAATTGTTGTTTATAAAAAAAAAATGAAGTCTTTTTTTCTGTACAGGGCTGAGATACTCTGGTAGCAGCCTCTGGGTTTTCTCTGTCTTTCGTCATCCATCTCACTTGACGGGCTTCTTATTTCTGCTCTCTGACATTATAAACGCTCATTATAGAGCAGTTCTTATTCAGCTGATGAGAATGTGGCATAAAGAAGTGACCTCTTAAAAAAAATTAGAGGGAAGGGTTATTAGATGACCAGCACAACCAGTCACACAGCTAGAAAAACTGTTAATCCTTTATGACAGACGTGCTCAATATTTTTTTTTAATAAAGGCCAATTGAAAAAATGATTTTTAGTTCAAAATTAGTTATGCAATCATAAAAAAAAAATAACTTTGAAGGCGTACATAGTCTTTAAAGGGGTTTTTCGCAGACTCAAATTAATGGGACTGAGCTGAAATCCCAAGCACAGCCACCAACAAAAGTACGGCACTATGCTTGTTAAACAGTAAAGTTGACATGACGCTCAACAGAGTCCTGCAGCCACTTGAGTCAGCTCATCGACAGGGGTGGCCATGGTAAAACCCCCATCAATCCATTGATTCATTCTTAGGGATAGGCTATAAATATTATATTCCCAAAATCCTTTTAATGATCCCATTCTAGCTGCTTGCCACTAGGGGTGCTAAGGAGTTTACTTAAAGGGGTCGTCTCACTTCAGTAAATAGTATTTATCATGTAGAGAAAGTTAATACAAGGCACTTACTAACGTATTGTGATTGTCCATATTGCCTCCTTTGCTGGCTGGATTCATTTTTCCATCACATTATACCCTGCTTGTTTCTATGGTTACAGACCACCCTGCAATCCATCATAGGAAAAAGCAGTAGCCTATGTGGGCTCCCATTGTCCGGGCCACCAGAGAGGCTGACACTATTTCCTATAGTGTGCAAGCACGACCACCACTGATGGATTCCAGGGTGGTCTGTACCATGGAAGCGAGCAGTGTATAATGTGATGGAAAAATGAATCCATCCAGCAAAGGAGGCAATATGGACAATCACAATACATTAGTAAGAGGCTTGTATTAACTTTCTCTATGTAATAAATAATATTTGTTGAAGTGAGACAACCCATTTAATCAGTTCAATGTACAAACAGTATGCTACTCCTAGCGGTGGCTAAAGGTAGCTAATATTTTATAGTGACCCCCTTACGAAGACCCTTTCTCCTTATTTACATAATGTTCATCTTCTTTATGTTGGTGTAGTAATCTGTACTTTATAGTCATTATGCCCTTGTTGTAATATACTGTACCTTTTCCAAATACGTATTGAAATAAGTATATCAGTATGCTTCTTTCCTGCTCTTTACTTGCTGCCCACAGACCAGACCCCATGTTTGGTGGGATAGGTTCCTATGTTTAAAAAAAAAAAAATGTAAAAAACAATAGCATGTGATGTGTTTTAATGTCCTGTGAATCTGTTTCGAAGTCATCTGGTCACAGTAGATGCTTGATATCCTATTAACTGCTTCAGGACACAACAATTTATTTGCACCTTCGGGACGCAGCCTAATTTTGCAAATCTGACCAGTGTCACTTTATGTGGTAATAACTTTAAAACGCTTTTACTTATCCAGGCCATTCTGAGATTGCTTTCTCTTGACATATTGTTCTTCATGACAGAGGCAAAATTGAGTCAAAATATTTCATTTTTATTTATAAAAAAAATACCAAATTTACAAAAAAAATTTAAATTGGCAAATTTCCAAATTTCTATTTCTCTACTTTTATAGTATAGTAATACCTCCAAAAATAGTTATTACTTTACATTCCCCATATGTCTACTTTATGTTTGGATCATTTAGAAAATCGGATTTTATTTTTTTGGGGATGTTAGACTTAGAAGTTTAGAAGCAAATCTTAAAATTTTCAAGAAAATTTCCAAAACCCAATTTCAGGACCAGTTCAGTTATCAAGTCACTTTCTGGGGCAATTTTTTTTTTTTCCAGTAACAAAGCAAGGGTTAACAGCCAAACAAAACTAAATATTTATTGCCTTGATTCTGTAGTTTACGACCACATATGGGGTGTTTCTGTTAACTGCTGTATAGGCACACGGCAGGGCACAGAAGGAAAGGAACGCCATATGATTTTTTGGAAGGCAGATTTCACTGGGATAATTTTAAGTTGCCATGTCACATCTGAAGCCCCCTGATGCACCCCTAGAGTAGAAACTCCCAAAAATGACCCCATTTTGGAAACTACAGGATAAGGTGGCATTTTTTTTGGTACTTTTTTTGTTGTTGGTTGTTTCAGTTTTGCATAAGAAAAGCATTTTTGAAAGCCATCGATTTTATTTTTTTTTTGATTTTTTTTTTTTTGATTTTTTTTTTGGCGACTGTCTTATGTAGGGGCTCATGTTTTTCCGGTATGAGATGACTGTTTGATTGGTACTATTTTAGGGTGCATATAACTTTTTGATCGCTTGGTATTACACTTTCTGTGATGTAAGGTGACAAAAAAATGGCTTTTTTGACACCGTTCTTATTTTTATTTTTTTACAGTGTTCACCTGAGGGGTTATGTCATGTGATATTTTATAGAACAGGTCATTACGGACGTGGCAATGACTAATATGTATACTTTTTTTTATTTATTTAAACTTTACACAATGTCATTTTTTTAAACAAAAAAATAATAATCATGTTTTAGTGTCCCCATAGTCTCCATAGTTTTTTTTTATTTTTTGGGCAATTGTCCTAGGTAGGGTAATTTGCAGGATGAGATTACTGTTTGGTATGATTTTGGGGTGCGTATGACTTTTTGATCGCTTGGTATTACACTATGTGATGTAAGGTGACAAAAATGGCTTTTTTAACACCGTTTTTATTTTATCTTTTTACGGTGTTCACCTGAGGGGTTAGCTCATGTGGTATTTTTTATAGAGCAGGTTATTACGAACGCGGCGATACCTAATATGTCAACTTTGTTGCCGTCTTAGGTAGGGGCTCATTTTTTGCGGGATGAGGTGACCGTTAAATTGGTACTATTCTGGGAGGCATATGCCTTTATGATCACTTGGTTTTGCACTTTTAGTGATGTAAGGTGACATAAATTATTTTTTTTAGCACAGTTTTAATTTTATTTTTGATGGTGTTCACCTGAGGGGTTAGGTCGTGTTATTTTTATAGAGCTGGTCGATACAGATGCGGCGATACCTAATATGTTGACTTTTCTTATTTTCCCTATTAAATTTTCTTTTTTCTTGAAACTTACATTTTTTTACTTTTTATATTTGTCCCACTGTGGGACTTCACGTTTTCAGGGTTTAATTACTGTTTCAATTGCTGAATTGAACTGTCAGAGTCTTACACAGTAAGGCCTCTTTCACACTGGCGAGTTTTCCACGCCGGTGCAATGCGTGAGGTGAACGCATTGCACCCACACTGAATCTGGACCCATTAATTTCTATGGGGCTGTGCACATGAGCGGTGATTTTCACGCATCACTTGTGCGTTGTGTGAAAATCACAGCATGCTCTATATTGTGCGTTTTTCACATAACGCAGGCCCCATTAAAGTGAATAGGGCTGTGTGAAAATCGCAAGCATCCGCAAGGAAGTGCGGATGCGGTGCGATACTTTTTTTTTTTTCTGCATGGTTGCTAGGAGATGATCGGGATGGGGACCCGATCATTATTATTTTCCTTTATATGGTTATAATGGAAAATAATAGCATTCCTAATACAGAATGCTTAGTAAAATAGGGATAGTGGGGTTAAAAAAAAAATAATAATAATTAAACTCACCTCATCCACTTGTTCGCGCAGCCCGGCTTCTCTTCTGTCTTCTTTGATGACCTGGGAGGAAAAGGACCTTTGGTGATGTCACTTCGCTCATCACATGATGGATCATGTGATGGACCATGTGATGAGCGCAGTGACGTCACCAAAGGTCATCAAAGAATAAGACTGAAGAGAAGCCGGGCTGTGCGAACAAGTGGATGAGGTGAGTTTAATTATTTCTTTTTTTTTTTTAAACCCCCTCATCCCTATTCTACTAAGCATTCTGTATTAAGAATGCTATTATTTTCCCTTATAACCATGTTGTATAGATTCTTAAATTTTCCCTTATAACACCTAACCCAAACCCGAACTTCTGGGTTCGGATCTGGGTACCAAACGTGCCGATTTTTCTCCCGTGCGTGCAAAACGTGCGTGCATTTTCCTGCAACCCACCCGCATCTTTTCCCGCACGTCACCTGCAACGCCCGTGTGAACCCAGCCTAAGACGCTGACGGTTGCCTAGAAGACCCAGCCTGCCAGGTGGATCTCCTAGGCTTCCGTAGCTGGCAGGCTCTGATGCCTGTGTAAGGCATCAGGGCTGCTATGGCAACCATCAACCCCCTGCCAGCGCAGCGCGGGGTCTGATGGAATCAGAGGGAGCCCTCTCCCTCTTTAAACCCTGCACATGCCGCAGTCAGAGCTGACCGCGGCATGTGAAAGGGTTAACCCCTTTAACACGGGTGAGTGCAATGTGTGAGGTGAACGCTTTGCACCCGCACTGAATCCGGACCAATTCATTTCTATGGGGCTGCGCACATGAGCGGTGATTTTCACGCATCACTTGAGCGTTGAGTGAAAATCGCAGCAAGCTCTATTTTGTGCATTTTTCACGCAACGCAGGCCCTATAGAAGTGAATGGGGCTGAGTGAAAATCGCAAGCATCCGCAAGCAAGTGCGGCTACGGTGGGAAATAATACAATCTACACAACCTTCACCGCATACAGCGATGCCAGCAGATGCAGCAGGGGCCCGGCTATCCGTAACAGCCGAGCATGTGCTGCGGATCCGGCGGGCGCAGCTCCTGCACACGCCCGATGCCATCACGTACATGCACGTGGGAATGCGGTAAGGCACCACATTCCCCACGTACGTGTACGTGAAAATGCAGGAAGGGGTTAAAACCATTTTATCATAGTTAGGGCGCTGAGTTCCGTCCTAGGGCCTCAAATCCGGAAAAGAACTGATCACTTTTATCCTAATGAATTCTGAATGGAGAGTAATCCGTTCAGGATGCATCAGGATGTCTTCAGTTCAGTCTTTTTGACTGATCAGGCTTTTCAGAAAACCGTAGCATGCTGTATTTTTACCTCCGGCCAAAAATCCTGAACACTTTGACTGAACGCCGGATCCGGTCTTTTCCCCATTGACTTGCATTAACGCTGAATCCGGCGCAGTGTGTTCAGTCAAACCGGATCTGGCTTTTGCATGTTAAACCCGAAAAATGTGAAAAAAAAAGTTAGTCCATAAATGGCGGATCTGTTTTTTCCAATGCATTTTTTCATTGTGATCAAAATCCTGATCAGGATTCAATTGTAATCCGTTTTCACACGTTTTTCCGGATCCGGCAGGTAGTTCCGTTGTCGGAATTGAACGCCGGATTTAAACAACGCTAGTGTGAAAGTAGCCTCATATAATATTTAGGGCATATACTTTAATACTAAATAATATATATATATTAAAATTTATGGGTATGCGTTTGACTAAAATGAGCAGTTTTGTTTTATTCTATAATTTATTGACATTTCTCCCAAATTCCAGAAAACAAATATAGTATTTTAGAGTATTTTTATTTTTAAAATAACTGGTCAAAATAACAACACCGTTACAGTAATATCAGACCTCGAATATTATTTGTTATAATTTTATTTATTCATTAGAATTCATTTTCAAACAACTCAGCGCTAATATTTTAATTTAGGTGGAGTCCAGAAATCAATATTTCATGGAATAACCCTGATTTGTAATCACAGCTTTTATACGTCTTTGCGTGCTTTCCACCAGTCTTTCACATTGCTGCTGGGTAACCTTATGCCCCTCTTTGCGCAGAAATTCAAGCAACTTGGCATTGTTTGTTGGCTTGTGACCATTCATCTTCCTCCTGATCACATTTCAGAGGTTTTCAGTGGGGTTCAGGTCTGGAGATTGGGCTGGCCATGCTAGGGTCTTGATCTGGTGGTCCTTTATCCACACCTTGATTGATCTGGCTGTGTGACATGGGGCATTGTCCTGCTGAAAGAAACAATCGGAGTTGGGAAACATTGTCTGAGCAGAAGGAATTTAGTTTTTTCTTTCAAGATAACTTTGTATGTGGCTTGATTCATGTGTCCTTCACAAAGACAAATCTGCCCGATTCCAGCCTTGCTGAAACACCCCCACATCATCACCAATCCTGCACCAAATGTCATAATCTGTGTGAGACACTGTGGCTTGTAGGCCTTTCCATGTCTCCTAACCATTACATGACCTGGTATTGGGCAAAGCTGAAAACTCAACTCATCAGAGAAGATGACCCTGTGCATCCTCTATGGCCTAATCCTTATGGTCTTTTGTAAACTTCCGCCTGGCTCTTTTTTGCTTCTCATTGATGAAAATTTTTATTCTCTAGACTTCAGCCCTGCCTCTAGAAGACTGTTTCGAACCACCCTCACCATGCATTTCACCCCAGCTCCCGCTTGCCATTCTTTTTGTAGTTCACTTGATGTCATCCTACGGTTGTTAAGTGAGATTCAAATGAGGTGGCGATCATCTCGGTCAGTAGAAAGTAGTTTCCACCCACTACCAGTCTGTAACTTTGTTACCCCTGATGTTTTCTGCATGACCTTGTTCTTATGAATCACTTTATTTGAAATGTTAAAGAGGACCTTTCACCGATTATTACAATGTGAACTAAGTGTACAGACATGGAGAGCGGCGCCCGGGGATCTCACTGCACTTACTATTATCCCTAGGCGCCGCTCCGTTCTCCTGCTATGCCCTCTGATATCTCTGCTCACTAAGTTATGGTAGGTGGAGTCTGCCCTTGTTCTTCTGTAGCGCTAGCCAATCGCATTGCAGAGCTCACAGCCTGGGAGAAAATAACCTCCCAGGCTGTGAGCTCTGCGCTTCGATTGGCCAGCGCTAGAGCAGAACAAGGACAGACTCCGCCTACCATAACTTAGTGACTGAAATCTCCGCCTACTATAACTTAGTGAGCGGAGATACCGGAGGGCATAGCGGGAGAATGGAGCGGCGCCGAGAGATAATAGTAAGTGCAGTGAGATCCCTGGGCGCCGCTCTACGTGTCTGTATACTTAGTTCACATTGTAATAATCGGTGAAAGGTCCTCTTTAAGGATGGAAGCAACCTGACACTCACTGTATCCCTCTGCCTGACACTCACTCAGAACTTTTCCTTTCAACTCTTTTAGCATGGTCTGTAGTTATTTTTTGATCACACTTACTTTTCGGGTACTACTAGCACGGCTGTTGCTGTCCACCTGGTTCTATAACCAGAGAATAGTGATTACCACAGGAGAGGTTTTTATACTATTGCTCGGTAAATAAGATCTGCTTTAGGTGATCACCCAGTCAGCACCTCAGTAAGAATGAGTTGTGCCTGTGGTCGCATTGAACAAACACTGGAATAGATTGGCTGCCATACATGTGGAGATACTGATTTAAGAAGATATTGGAGTGGCCTCTTAATTTCTTTCCAGAGCTGTAGATATATCCTTCGATTTCCAATATAACTGCTTTCACTGTAATAGTTTTTTTTTACTTTAAACCTAAATGACATTCTCTGTAGCTTTGTATCCTTACCCGCCCTTTGCTTTATGGTGTACCAATCCTAAATTATGTGTTTTTTTTTCAACATTACATTGATTTCTAGTTCAGTGATTGATATGGACAGGCAGACAAAACATAACTGATATCTGTACAAACATTTGGAAACTTAATTGACCTCAAATACCTCAGTAGGAATGCAAACCCAGAAACGTATGTCTGTAGGTTTCACGCGCCTATCACCACTTCCTATACGATATATCTAAATGCCCATCAGTTGTCTCTTGTGAATACTGTAACGTCTGTTTTGACCAATCCTTTGTGCAGTTCTAGACTGGCTAGAATTCACATTCAGTTTCTTATCCCGTACAAAGCTTGGTGGTCGCACAGACGCATCAGCCGCCCCTTCGGAAGTGGTTCTCACAGACTGACTGCTGGACGTTTTTGTATTAATTGTGTTGCTGTTTTATAGTGATTAGATTACTATTTGTATGGAGCTATCGTTTGCTCACTGTATGAAGGTATTACTTGAGCGCTGTATGAACTTTAGGCAGTTGTATGGAAGTGTTATTTGGCCAATGTGTGGTATTACTGGCTGCGGCACCATCCGTATGGCACTTATAGGCACTCTGTACTGTAACAATGCTATACTACTGTATATGGCCCGGGTATCAAGAAAAGGTACCAAACAAGGCAGCATCCAGCATAAGGACAGCCCTAATATTAAGTGTAAAAATAGATACACATACTGTATGTGTTCTCCGTCTCTGGAGGCGGACACCAAAACACTGCTTGGCACACAATGTAAGTCAATGGGGACGGATCCGTTTTCTCTGACACAATCGGGCACAATAGAAAACGGAACAGTCTCCCATTGACTTTCAATGGAGACAGATCCGTCTTGGCTATGTTACAGATAATACAATCGGAGCCGTTCATGACGGATGCATGCGGTTGTATTATTGTAACAGATCCGTTTTTGCAGATCCATGACAGATCTGCCCAAAACGCGAGTGTGAAAGTAGCCTTAGATGGAAAAAAGTACTTAGTGGGGGGCTTTTTTATATATTTTTTTTTCATCTAAAATAACGGATCTCAGTTGGAAATGGAAAATGGATGTTAAATGAGCATAACGGATGCTCAAAAAAGGATCTTTTTTTTTTCTTCTGATGGATCAGAAGAACAGAAAAAGAAATGATGATTTGATCCTAGTCTTAGTCATGCAAAGTTTGCTAAGAATTTTCTTCAGAAACTTGTGTTCTGGTCAAATTTCTTTTTTTATTATTATTATTAGTTCTCCCATTATAGTATAGCATATTACAACGGTATGTTAATATGCCTGTATGTTTTAACTGAATAATTAAGGGAAAACGTTAAAGTGATTTGATGAATTGAATGATCTTGGTCTGTTCTTGAAAGAGGCAGCCTAAAGCCATGATAATTCAGAGAGAATTACTCCTTACTGGCAAGGAAGAGTGCTTGTATGAATCTCTACAGTGTGTGTGTATCTTTGTCACAACATGTGGGGTTGTGAATTCCATACAGTAGTAACAGGATGAGACATGAATGTTGTCAGAGGCTATCAAGCAGAATTATGGCTGCTAGTTAGAAAATCTAAAAGAAACCCTCCTCATATTGTCCATTATTAGGACCGCATAGTATTTTGTGTTTAAGAGCTTTCTATCAAAATGAGCAGCGTTGAGTTGATGGATTTTCCCTGGTTCACTAATTCATATTGTACATGGGGTGTTTCTCTGATACCTGCCGTAAGTTCAAGACTATGGAAATGACAACTGCCCTTCTGCTGATGACCGTGTGGGCCCACATCGTGTGGAAATTTACCTCTATATGCAAGAACTGCTTTGTACTTGCAGCCTAGGTGTTCATTCAGTGGAATGAATTTAATGTCTGGTGGCTCTCCGCATGTATCATGGACAGCACACGGACTGAATGCTGACCTATTAAAGTCGATTGAGCAGTTCACATGGGCAATTGTTCTTTGGCCCGTGCAGAGAAGATTGCAGCATCCCATTCCAATTTTCCTTTGAGGTTCAGTCACTGAAATTAATGGATCTGCTAGAAAAGTGGACGCCATTCATGTGTGGTCCATTTATAAACTTTCCATGTTTGCCAACCAGATCACGGACAAGTGTTATATTGTTCATCTGTGTACGGCCTTTCAGTATGATCAAAGCAAATTTAAAACCTGGTGATTTGGCAATGCTCAACTTTGTCGAGAAGTTTATCTGTAGTAGTAACTTTTTGGTTTGATTTTTCTTAAAGCGATTTTGTTTTCTAAGGGTAGGTCCAGACAGTGTTTTTGGAGGAGGTTTAGAAGCAGATTTTCCTGCAGTTTTTCTGCCAAAGCCAGAAGTGGATCCAGCAGGAAGGAGAATTCGAAGTCCTTCCTTTATACTTCCAATTCGTTTCGAATCCACTTCTGGCTTTGACCAAAATCTGCTTCTAAACCTCCTCCCAAAAATCTGTTTGAATCTACCCTTAGAGTGTAGCTAGACAAATTAATCTTATTCCACAATAGATAAGGCCTCATTTATGAAATTTGTCCGAAAGAAACCTGACCTTGTTGCCCAAAACAGCTGCTGTGTGCGATGAAAGCTGCCCTGTGATTAGTTGGGACATCTAGGACGTCATGGTTTTGTTAAATAGTTTTGATAAATGAAATCCATGTGACCAAAATTACGAAAACTGTTGAAACCAAACTTTTTGGCCCATAGAAGCCAATCGCGCTGCAGTTTTAATCCCTTAGGGTATATGCGCATGGCTGTATTATGCAACATGTTTTGTCTAACTCTGTGCATTGGGGCGTATTCCAATTTTACTTTTAGGGCAAATTGTCTCAGTAGGAGATTTTTAGTTAGATTTGTCTGCTTTGGCGCAGTTTGTGCCAAATTTATCACATCACACATTCTTTGATAAATTTAGCACATCTTTAAATATGTCTAGAGATTTAACTCTAATTTTTGCACCACAACCACTTGAGTGAAATTGAGTCCCCATGATCAGAGGGCTTCCCAGTGGTGGGAACCTCAACAATCTAATAGTTGTCACAACTGGAATAGCCCTTTAACCCTTTCAGTACTGGGCCAATTTACACCTTTCTGCCCAGGCCATTTTTAGAAAATCTGACATGTCACTTTATGTGGTAATAACTTTAAAACGCTTTTACTTATCCAAGCCATTCTGAGACTGTTTTCTCGTCACATATTGTACTTCATGACAGTGGTAAAATTGAGTCAAAAAATGTCATTTTTATTTATAAGAAAAATGCCAAGTTTACCAAAAATTTAGAAAAATTAGCATTTTTCAATTTCTCTACTTTTAGAATAGATAGTAATACCTCCAGAAATAGTTATTACTTAACCTGTTTGGGACACAGGGCATATAGGTATGCCCTGATGTCCTGGTACTTAAGTACAGGAGTACCTGTACGTCCTGTGTATTTCTAATCATTGAGCAGGCATCTTGGGTCAATGCGTGTCGGCGATCGCCGCAAACTGCAGGTCAATTCAGACCTGCGGTTTGCGGCTTTTACTGTGCCAGCGGGTCCCGTGCAACTGTAGGGGGGACCCGATGGCATGGAAGGCAGCGCGATGACTTCCTTGGGCATCGGCGCTGCCTTCTGGAGACGAGCCTGTGAGATCCAGCCCCCTGAATCTCACAGGCTGGAAGCTGTATGAGTAATGCACACTGTATTACTCATACAGCCAATGCATTCCAATACAGAAGTATTGGAATGCATTGTAAAGGGGATTTAGACCCCCAAAAGTTTAAGTCCCAAAGTGGGACAAAAAAAAGTGAAGAAAAAAGTTGAAAAAAATTAAAGTTTTCCCCCCAAAAATTAAAAGTTTCAAGTAATAGACATATTAGGTATTTAAATATATTACATGACCTAACCCCTCAGATGAACACCGTAAAAAATAAAAACTGTGCTAAATAAAATAAAAATTGTCACCTTGCATCACAAAAAGTACAACAGTAAGCGATCAAAAAGGCGTATGCCCACCAAAATAGTACCAATCTAACCGTCACCTCATCCCGCAAACAATGAGCCCCTACCTAAGGCAACCAACCCCCCCCCCCCCCCGCCCCAAAATAAAAAAATATGGCTCAGAATATGGAGACACTAAAACATGATTTTTTTTGTTTTAAAAACGCTGTTATTGTGTAAAACTTAAGTAAATAAAAAAAAAAGTTTACATACCCCTCAGGTGAACACCGTAAGAAAAAATAAATAAAAAAACTGTGTAAAAAAGCAATTTTTTGTAACCTTACATCACAAAAAGTGTAATAGCAAGCAATCAAAAAGTCATATGCACCCCAAAATAGTGCCAATCAAACCATCATCTCAACCCGCAAAAAAGATGAGACCCTACCTAAGATAATCGCCCAAAAAACTGAAAAAACTATGGCTCTCAGACTATGGAGACACTAAAACATTATATATTTTTTTGTTTCAAAAAGGATATTATTGTGTAAAACTTACATAAATAAAAAAATAGTATACATATTAGGTATCGCCACGTCCGTAATAACCTGCTCTATAAAAATATCACATGACCTAACCCCTCAGGTGAACACCGTAAAAAAAATTATATATATAATAATGGTGTAAAAAAGCAATTTTTGTCACCTTACATCACAAAAAGTGTAATGGCAAGCGATCAAAAAGTCATACGCACCCCAAAATAGTGCCAATCAAACTGTCATCTCATCCCGCAAAAATCATACCCTACCCAAAATGATTGCCTAAAAATTGAAAAAACTAATGCTCTCAGACCATGGAGACACTAAAACATGATTTATTTATTTTTGTTTCAAAAATGAAATCATTGTGTAAAACTTACATAAATAAAAAAAATATAGTATACATATTAGGTATCGCCACGTCCGTGACAACCTGCTCTATAAAAATACCACATGATCTAACCTGTCAGATGAATGTTGTAAATAACAAACAAAAAAACTGTGCCAAACGGCTATTTCTTGTTATTTTGCCTCGCAAAAATCATATGTACCCTAAACTAGTACCAGCAAAACTGTCACCCTATCCTGTGGTTTCTAAAATGGGGTCGCTTTTTTGGAGTTTCTACTCTAGGGGTGCATCAGGGGAGCTTCAAATGGGACATGGTGTCAAAAAAACTGTCCAGCAAAATCTGCCTTCCAAAAACCGTATGGCATTCCTTTCCTTCTGCGCCCTGCCGTGTGCCCGTACAGCAGTTTGCGACCACATATGGGGTGTTTCTGTAAACTACAGAATCAGGGCCATAAATATTGAGTTTTTTTTTGGCTGTTAACCCTTGCTTTGTAACTGGAAAAAAACAATTCAAATGGAAAATCTGACAAAAAAGTGAAATTTTGAAATTGTATCTCTATTTTCCATTAATTCTTGTGGAACACCTAAAGGGTTAACAAAGTTTGTAAAATCAGTTTTCAATACCTTGAGGGGTGTACCGTAGTTTCTAGAATTGGGTCATTTTTGGGTGGTTTATATTATTTAAGCCTCACAAAGTGACTTCAGACCTGAACTGGTCCTTAAAGGGAGTCTGTCACCAGCATTTCACTTTCCCACAGCTCTCTAGCATGCTTACAGTTAATCAAAATGTTACCTCTGGCATCTTTCCTGCTCTTATAAATCCATCAAACACAATCTTTATAAGATATGCAAATGAGGGCTCGCAAGTGCCCAGGGGCGGCGTTACTCTCTTGGGTGCCCTGCTTGCTCAGCCTTTTCATTGCGTCCCCCCGCCCCTTCCTACCCTCCGCCCGCCCATCCTTTCCCTCTGACCGCCTTTCTCATAGCTTGTTATTCCGCCGATATCCCGGCACTGCGATGCCCATTCCTTGTTCAGCATCACAGTAACTATAGAGCATGCGCCGGCTAACGACGCGAAAACTCAACAAAGGAGGCGGTCCATCGGCGCATGCGCATTAATTACTGTGATGCCATACAAGGAATGGACATCACAGTGCGCATGCGCCGGCCAAAGGAATGAGTGCGCAGGCGCGGGATATCGGCGGAATAACAAGCTATGAGAAAGGCAGTCAGAGGGAAAGGATGGGCGGGCGGAGGGTAGGAAGGGGCAAGGGGACGCAATGAAAAGGCTGAGCAAGCAGGGCACCTAAGAGAGTAACGCCGCCCCTGGGCATTTGCGAGCCCTCATTTGCATATCTTATAAAGATCGTTTTTTATGGATTTATAAGAGCAGGAAAGATGCCAGAGGTAGCGTTTTGATTAACTGTAAGCAGTGGGAAAGGTTATAAAAGTGAAATGCTGGTGACAGACTCCCTTTATAAAGTGGGAAAATTTCAGAAACATTTCAAGATTTGCTTCTAAACTTCCAAGCCTAGTAACATCCTCAAAAATGTTTGTATCATTCCCAAAATGATCCAAACATGAAGTAGACATATGGGGAATGTAAAGTAATAACTATTTTTGGAGGTATTACTATGTTTTATAGAAGTAGAGAAATTGAAACTTAAAAATTTGCTAATTTTTCAAAATCTGTGGTAAATTTATTTGTTTTTTATAAATAAAAATGATTTTTTTTTTTTACTCCATTTTACCAGTGTCATGAAGTACAATATGTGATGAAAAAACTATCTCAGAATGGCCTGGATAAGTCAAAGCGTTTTAAAGTGACACTGGTCAGATTTGCAAAAAAAATTGCCTGGTTCTTAAGATGTAAATGAGCCTCCCTCAGGGGTTAATATTCCCCAAATGTCTACTTCATGTTTGGATCATTTTGAAAATGACATTTTATTTTTTTGGGACGTTAGAAGGCTTAGAACTGCAAATCTTAACATTTTTAAGGACATTTCCAAACCCCAATTTTTTCAGGAACAGTTCAGTTATTAAAGGGAACCTGTCACCTCTACTCTGATACCCTCACTGAGCTTTTCTAAATGTTCATTGTGTTACCCTAAACATATAAATTACACTTTTAATTTAATTTGCAGACGAATTCAATAAGTATTATGCATTTTTGTACTTCCCGCCTTTTATGCAAATTAACATAAGAGTCATATCTTTCTTGTGTGACCAGAGAAGAGTCATATTTTCAAGCTCTGACTCATCTCAGGTTAATTTGCATATGTATCAAATTGGTTTTTTTACACAATAAAAGCACACAGAGCTATGGGGACCGGATATTGCGGATGAGCTAGTGGCCATCTAGCAACCCATGTCCTCAGCTCTATTCCCAAAATCCAGGTGACAGGTTTTAAGTCACTTTCTGGGGCTTACATATTAGAAACCACCCATAAATCACCCCATTTTAGAAACTAGACCCCTCAAGCAATTCAAAATGGATTTTAGAAACTTTGCTAAAGGGGTTCTGCACTTTGTTTAAACTGCTGATTTATCCTCCGCTAAATCCGCTCTCCAAAAGCCATATGGTGTTCCTTCCACTCTGAAGCATGCACCCACACATCCGTTTTTCAGCATACATGGGGTGTTTCTGTAAACCCCAGATTCAGGGTAATATATTTTGAGTTTTTTTGGCTGTTAACCCTTGATGTGATGCAGAAAAAAAAATAGAGTAAAATTTAAAATCTGCAAAAGAAAGTGAAATTTCATTCTCGTGGGGCACCTAAAGGGTTTCCCCCCGAATACGCCAACACCCCATATGTGCTCAAAAATGATGTATGGGTGCATGGCAGGGCTCTAGAGTCCAACAGCTAAATATGGATTTTGCTCACCTGAATTGGCAGACATGTATTTTAGGTGCCATGTTGCATTAAATAAATTCCTGAGGTCCTTGGAAATGAAAAACCCCAAGTGACCCCATTTCGGAAAGAGCATCCCCGTACGAACATTTTAAGTGGTGGAAATGGTACTTTTCAACAAACAGGTGTCTCACAGAAGACAGAAATACTAGAGAAAGCATTTTAAAGCACACATTTGTAAAAATGAAAAATTACTAGCAGACTCCAATTTTTCACTTTCACAAGGGTTTAAAGGAGAATATGTACCCCAGTATATGTTCCCCATTTTCTCCCCTTTTTGCAAACACCCCATATGTGCGTGTAGCCTGCTGTATTGGCGCACAGCAGGTCTCCAGAGGCAAAGTGCAAAAACTGGTTTTTGCAGGCCTAAATAAACAGACATGGATGTTAGCTGCCATGTGGCATCAAATAAATTTCCTGAGGTTCGCAGAAATGAAAATCCCCAAGAAGTGACCCCACTTCAGAAAGAACACCCCCGTACGAACATTTTAAGTGATGTAAAGGGTACGTTTCAACAAACAGGTGTCTGACAGAAGGCACAAATACTAGAAAAATTATTTCAAAGCACATACTTGGGAAAAAACAATAATTACTAGCATGCCCCAATTATTTTTTCACAAGGGATTAAAGGAGAAAAATGCACCCCAGGTGTGTGCCCCCATTTTCTCCCCATTCAGGAAACACCCCATATGTGCTTCTAGCCTACTGTATGGGCGCACAGCAGCCAAACGACAGAAAAACAAAACAAAAACAAGAAGTGACCCCTTTTTAGGAAGAGTCCCCCCCTGTATGAACATTGTAAGGGGTGGAAAGGGCACGGTTGTCTGACAGAAAAAAAATATGTAGTGGTTGTTGGAAAGTGGATATGCAAGCGAGGTGGACAAAATCAGAGATATAAAGTGGAGTCTGGTAGAAAATGTCCGAACTCCAATTTTGCCTAATGGTTGTTTTTTTTTACAACGCCCATATGCAGCACAAGTCCCCAAAATTTCATAATCTCTGCTGCACTTACTGGGGTCTAACCTAGGGGTCTAGGATATGGTGAAGTAGGGTTCTGGGAAATAAATTGCTGGGCATATAAATTTGTTTTGGTCACCAAATTTATAAAATCTTCTGAGAAAAAGCTTTAGAAAAAATCAATTTCTGTGAAGTCCGTGCCACACAAAAAGTCTTTTCTGCACACAAAAAAATAACTTGCAGTGCAAACTTAGCAGACCCAATCAGTAATGAATACTACTGATTGGTGCTTAGTGGTTGCAAAATGCACGTACGCAAATGGTGCATTCGTGCAAAAACCTAAACTTACACTAACTGAATTTTATTTATATATATAACTACCACTAACTGCAGGTCTTTTTTCACACAAATTTTTTTATATTTAACTCAAAAAGGTGCAGATGCTCCTGAGCACACTACTGATCGGTGCTCTGCAGCACGCACACAGACCCTGCGTGCGCGCAAAAACTGTAGTATAAAAATTCACTACAGTGCTCTGCAAAATGCACGCACGCTGATGGTGTGTTCCTGCAAAAACCTAAACTCACACTAATTGAAATTTATATATATATATAACTTACTACCACTAACTGCAGCTCTTTTTTCACACCAAAAAAAAAACCCCTCTAAAATGTGCAGATGCTACGGAGCACACTACTGATCGGTGCTCTGCAACACGTGCGCACACAGATCGTGCATGCAAAAACTGTAGTATAAAAATTCACTACAGTGAACACTGGCTAAAAATTTTAAGGGTTTCAGTCATCAGAAAAATTGTTATGTATCTGGCTGATATTAGCGATGTGCTAATATCAGAGGAACATAACTCAGATTTTTAACTCCCTGCCTACCGCCGTTTCCTCAAAATAAAGACTTTAATAATATGCTAATGAGCCTCTAGGTGTTAGTGGGGCATTGCTGCAGCACCTATAGGCTCCGTCTTCTCACCCTTTGGCACGCCCATGTCCAGTTGAATGACATTCTAGTTCTCCTCAGTGCCCCGTAAATCCTGTGCCGTCCCGTTTAGTATCAGACGCAGTGAGTGAAGGACACTCTTCCTGCTGCTGCTTCACTCACTGCGCCTGCGCCAAAGACTAAACAGGATGGCGCAGGATTTTACAGGCACAGAGGAGAACTAGGACGTCAATCAACTGGACATGGGCGTGCCAAAGGGTAAGAAGACGGAGCCTCTAGGTGCTGCAGCAACGCCCCACTAGCACCTAGAGGCTCATTAGCATATAATTAAAGTCTTTATTTTGAGGGAACGGCGGCAGGCAGGGAGATAGAAGTCATACAGTTATGTTCTGCTGACATTAGCACATCGCTAATATCAGCCAGATGCATAACGATTTTTCTGATGACAGAAACCCTTTAACATATATATAGAGAGAGAGAGAGAAATATAGAACTCTATATATATATATATATATATATATATATATATATATACATACAGTACAGACCAAAAGTTTGCACACACCTTCTCATTCAAAGAGTTTTCTTTATTTTCATGACTATGAAAATTGTAGATTCACACTGAAGGCATCAAAACTATGAATTAACACATGTGGAATTATATACATAACAAAAAAGTGTGAAACAACTGAAAATATGTCATATTCTAGGTTCTTCAAAGTAGCCACCTTTTGCTTTGATTACTGCTTTGCACACTCTTGGCATTCTCTTGATGAGCTTCAAGAGGTAGTCACCTGAAATGGTTTTCACTTCACAGGTGTGCCCTGTCAGGTTTAATAAGTGGGATTTCTTGCCTTATAAATGGGGTTGGGACCATCAGTTGCGTTGTGGAGAAGTCAGGTGGATACACAGCTGATAGTCCTACTGAATAGACTGTTAGCTGCTTATTTCTTGCCATAATACAAATTCTAAGTAAAGAAAAACGAGTGGCCATCATTACTTTAAGAAATGAAGGTCAGTCAGTCAGCCGAAAAATTGGGAAAACTTTGAAAGTAAGGGCTATTTGACCATGAAGGAGAGTGATGGGGTGCTGCGCCAGATTACCTGGCCTCCACAGTCACCGGACCTGAACCCAATCGAGATGGTTTGGGGTGAGCTGGACCGCAGAGTGAAGGCAAAAGGGCCAACAAGTGCTAAGCAGCTCTGGGAACTCCTTCAAGACTGTTGGAAGACCATTTCAGGTGACTACCTCTTGAAGCTCATCAAGAGAATGCCAAGAGTGTGCAAAGCAGTAATCAAAGCAAAAGGTGGCTACTTTGAAGAACCTATAATATGACATATTTTCATTTGTTTCACACTTGTTTGTTATGTATATAATTGTGTTAATTCATAGTTTTGATGCCTTCATAGTCATGAAAATAAAGAAAACTCTTTGAATGAGAAGGTGTGTCCAAACTTTTGGTCTGTACTGTATGTATGTATGTGTGTGTGTATATGTATGTGTGTATGTATATATATATATATATATATATATATATATATATATTTAAAGCCCTAACTAGTTTTTTCCTCTTTTTTTTTTTTTTTTTGTAAAAAAAAATAAAAATAAAAAATTTGCCCAAAAATCTGCACAAATAATCCGCAGGTGCTGATCAGGCAGTTACGCACTAAACAGCACTTGGCGGTCACAGCTCGCACGCAGATAAAGTGGTGCAGAGCTGGAAAAAAAAAAAAAAAAAAAAAAAGACCCCAAAAAAGTGCACGGACCAAATGACATCCATATAAAAAAAGGACAGGGGGAGGAAGGGGGGTCGGGAAAGGACAGGGACGGAGGGTGGTTTAGGGATCTGGAACAGCTGCAAATGAAAAATAAAATCTGGAGATAGGTAAGTATTTTTTTACCTTACCTAATTGCAGAGGCTCTGGGGGCAGTATGGGGGGTGGGAGAGGAGAGGACTGGAGCAGAAAGTCTATCCTATTCAATGGCATTGGCACAGTAATAAGAGGGGGCGATTATATTAGCAAAGAGGGGGCCAGTACATTAATAACAAAGAGGGGGACATTACATTAGCAAAGAGAGGGCCAGTACATTATTAATAAAAAGGGGGCCATTATATTAATAATAAAGAGGGGGCCAGTACATTATTATTATTAATGTAATGACCCCCTCTTCATTATTAATGTAATGACCCCCTCTTTATTGTTAATATAATGACCCCCTCTTTATTATTAATATAATGACCCCCTCTTTGTTATTAATGTAATGACCCCCTCTTTATTATTAATATAATGACCCCCTCTTTGTTATTAATGTAATGACCCCCTCTTTATTATTAATATAATGACCCCCTCTTTATTATTAATATAATGACCCCTCTGTTATTAATGTAATGACCCCCTCTTTATTATTAATATAATGACCCCTCTGTTATTAATGTAATGACCCCCTCTTTATTATTAATATAATGACCCCCTCTTTGTTATTAATGTAATGACCCCCTCTTTATTATTAATATAATGACCCCCTCTTTATTATTAATATAATGACCCCCTCTTTGTTATTAATGTAATGACCCCCTCTTTGTTATTAATGTAATGACCCCCTCTTTATTATTAATGTAATGACCCCCTCTTTGTTATTAATATAATGACCCCCTCTTTATTATTAATGTAATTAATATAATTAATGTATTATTAATATAATGACCCCCTCTTTGTTATTAATGTAATGGCCCCCTCTTTGTTATTAATGTCATGACCCCCTCTTTATTATTAATGTCATGACCCCCTCTTTGCTAATTTAATGACCCCCTCTTTATTATTAATGTAATGGCCCTCTCTTTGTTATTAATATAATGGCCCCTCTTTATTATTAATGTACTGGCCCCATCTTTGCTAATATAATGGCCCCCTCTTTGTTGTTAAAGAGGGGGCCAGTACATTAATAATAAAGAGGGGGCCATTATAATATACAGGGGGAATAATATTATGGGGAATGAAAGCTATCTGTCTGGCTCTAGCTCAGTATTGGGGGGCAGCAGGATGACAGTGTTGAGACACCAGGAAGGAGAGCATGATAGTAAAGTGAGGAACCTAAAAAAAATTCGGTGAAACTCTGCAGAGACGAGAAGCGGCTGAAAGAAGTTATCATGGTGGTCTTATCTCTGAATGAAGACGTCGAGGAGAGTCTACAGCACAGGAGACGTCACTGGATGTAACAGGTATGGTGCGGTATTCTACTGTAATAATAATGTCCATCCACATATCTGTTTCATGGTAGGGTTGGGGGAGAAGATTGAGAATTTGGCCCATACTGCCGCATTCTGGCCCCAGACTTCAGGTCACACTGTGTGTGTTCTGAATTCTGGCGGCTCACACCCATCTACTACATTATCTGTACTCAGAGAGTTATATCTGTGTTATCTGAGGTGTTACATAGGACTGCTAGTGATCTACTACAGTATCTGTTAAAAGTGGCGTGCCTGGGGTAGGCGCGGGGGGGCGCAATTTTTGGCTTGCCCCGGGTGCTGGCAACCCACGCTACGCCACTGTATACGCTGCTATTGGCTGGAGCGTTGTTCCAGCCAATAGCAGCGCTGGCAGGTGACCCAAAACACTGGTGTCCCCTGCCTCGGAGGTGACCGGTGCTGACTTGTTCAGCACCTGCCCCTGACCTCCTCCCGACCCTCCCCGATGCCTCTGACAGCTGTGCCGGTCTCATTGATCGGCCAATCGCAGCGCTTGGAGCTGCAGGGGGTCACCCGACATGGCTGCCTGCCGGTAAAAGCAGGCATGGTGCTGCGACTCCCCCTCCCCTATTGTTCCCCAGAGCCCCGCGGACCTTGTGCTGTACATGTATGGCACTGGGCATTAAGGGGTTAATAAAGTCCTGCTTTTGATTGAACTGATGGAGCGCTGGATGACCTGGATTGATTTTCTGTGGAGTCCTGACTATCCGTGTCACTCTTGGTTCAAGGGAATTGAAAGCAAGGCGGTCTGCTTGAGCTGGATTTCAGCATGTCCACACCAGTGTATTCACAGCAGGCTTTCCCACCCTCTTTTTAAACAGTCTGATCCTGATCCTACACAACATCGGCCATCAGGGAATAGTAAGGGTCCTTATACACAGACTGATGTTTTAGGCAATTATTGGGAACTAATTATAGTTGAGCGAACCAGTTTGTACCTAACCCGAATCTTTTCAGGTTTGTTTTGGACGAATACAGTAAAACTGTGTATTTGATTGCAAATGTCAGTGTGAAAAAAGCCCTAAGGAGGAAGAAGGATTCTCGCATGACCCTGAGAGGAACTTAGGGGGAGGGCTTGATCTGATTGGATCCCAGGCCAACGGACAGCCTGGATGAGCCAATCAGGGTGGTGCCCTAGCAAAACGTTATTCTGTGCTGGGCTATGAATTAGGGTGGTTGGGTCTCAGTGTCTGTCAGAAAAATTATCTTGGGGAGTCCGGGACAGGGAGAAATGAATCAAGCTTGTTGTAATTTACTGCCCGTAAAGGGAAAGAATAGAAGGACGAAGAAGAAGAATTGTGTGTGCAGAATAGGGACTATATCTCCAAACCAAACTTTGAAATAAATTTGGTAAACCAGAACTGAACCAAATCTCTAGTGATTCGCTCATCTCTAGAACAAACCATTAATTCCTGATAATTGCCTGATCGTCAGCAGAGATGAGGTCTGCATTTCCCCCATACCGTAGCATGGAAAATCGTTGTTCCTGGGAAGCAGGTGCTTGTTTACACAGTACAGTTTGCTGCCCAGAAATTCAGATTTTAGGTGCCGGCTGAAGGACATGATCACCCAATGAACGAATGTTTGCTCATCCATTGGGTGAACGCCGACACCTTTACACAGGCCAATTATTGGGAAGTAGTGTTTCCACCAACTCATATTCCCCTATAATTCGCCAGATTTTCAGTTCATGTAACAGGACCTTTAGGCAACACCATACCCTTTAGATGGTCAGCCCTTACAGCGGACATTTATATAATGTGCATGGCCAACTTTAGCTTATTCCTCTTCACCCCTCCCAACAAGATTTGGCTCTCAAAACAAATAATTATTCATCTCTTCTCAGCTAATATTTATGTAGGTTTGGGTGGATGTTTTAAGTGTGACGCACCATGGCACATGATGGGTAGATGCACAGATTGTAAACTTAGTGGATATGATCTAATTATGCACATTACACCCTTAGTTCATCGCCACGGGCTCATAAACATACATACATACTGATGTCGAGATCATATTAAAATAAAGGTGGTGGGCAAGAGCTGGATTCATACGGCTTCCTGAAATCCTAAGTGCTGGAAAATTATTATATTGGAGCCTAGAATATGAAGTCATGCCAAAAGGCACAACCTGTGAGATAAGATTTCTTATCATTTGTCAGGTTGACTGGTTCCACATTTTAGGCAGTCATTCAAAACTTTTTCTGCCTAAACGATTCTTCTTATTTATTTTATTGCTGTGGTTTTTAGCTGATTATCCCTGTTATGTCATACCATATTGCATTCATGATTAAAAAATATTTCCGTAAGAACAAAATATGTTTATTAATATTTCTTGTAATCTCTGGGGTCCAAACGATAACAATCTGATATTTTTTCCCTAACTGTATATTTTTTATTTTTTTCTGTTTTTGCCTTTTGGATTAAATTGTAACTGTCATCTTTTCATCAAAAAATTAATTTTAACATACCGGTATGGTACTGCTGCCGCAGCATTATGCATGAAGCAATCTTTAGTTTCTTCACATACCAATGTTTTTTCCTTCAGCTTTTCCCTTAGTTACGGCAGTTTTGAAGCCTACAGTATGAGGAATTTCTCAAAATGGCTCCTCTGCCAGCTCTGTGAGGCCAAAACTGCCTTCCCTCACATACACACTTTCTGTAGCCACCAGTTTCCTGACAGCCAATCAGATTGCATTACTGAGAGACACACCTCCTCACTCTGAAACCTAATGCAGGCATGCAGTGTGAAGGACCTCCCCTATGTCGTCTTCTTCCAATAAAGGGAAGACAGAAAAGGACAGGAGACCTTAATGAAAGCAGTTTTTTTAAGGTAATTCCAGATCTTTTGGCAATCATTGACTGACAGACTAAGGCCTCATTCACACGACCATGGTTTTTGTCCGCATCAGAGTCACATTTTTTGCGTCTCGGAAGCAGACCCATTGACTCCGTGTGCTGTCCGCGTCCGACCATGAAAGAAAAAAAAAAAGAGAACATGTCCTATTCTTGTCCGTTTTGCGGACAAGAATAGGCGTTTCTATTATGGGCTGCCCGTTCTGTTCCGCAATTAGTGGAACGTCCATGGGCAGCATCTGTGTTTTGCGGATCTGCAATTTGCGGACCGCAAAAAATGGCTCGGTCGTGTGCATGAGCCCTAGCTCAGGTATACACACCTAGCTGTAATAAACTAGCAAATAATAAAAAAAAATATGACAGCTACACTTTAAGGTCTCATGCAGACAACAGTTGTGTGTTTTGCGGTCTGCAAATCGCGGATCCGCAAAACACGGATGGCGTCCGTGTGCGTTCTACAATTTGCGGAACGGAAGCCTTTAACCACCTCAGCTCCCCTAGCTTAAACCCCCTTAATGACCAGACCACTTTTTACAATTCTGCACTACACTACTTTCACAGTTTATTGCTCGGTCATACAACTTACCACCCAAATGAATTTTACCTCATTTTCTTCTCACTAATAGAGCTTTCATTTGGTGGTATTTCATTGCTGCTGACATTTTAACTTTTTCTATATAATTCAAAATTGACCGAAATTTTTGCAAAAAAACAACATTTTTCACTTTCTGTTGTAAAATTTTTCAATTAAAACTACATTTCTATATAAATTTTTCTCTAAATTTATTGTTCTACATGTATTTGATAAAAAAAAATGCAATAAGTGTATATTTATTGGTTTGGGTAAAAGTTATAGCGTTTACAAACTATGGTGCAAAAATGTGAATTTACGCACTTTGATTTACTGACCACCTGTCATGTTTCCTGAGGTTCTACAATGCCCCGACAGTAGAAACACCCCACAAATTACCCCATTTCGGAAAGTAGACACCCTAAGGTATTCGCTGATTGGCATAGTGAGTTCATGGAAGTTTTAATTTTTTGTCACAAGTTAGCAGAAAATGATATTTATTTATAAAAAAAAATTTCTTACAGAGTCTTATATTCCACTAACTTGTGACAAAAAAATTTAATTTTACGTGAACTCACCATACCCCTCACGGAATACCTTGGGGTGTCTTCTTTCCAAAATGGGGTCACTTGTGGGGTATTTATACTGCCCTGGCATTTTAGGGGACCTAAAGCGTGAGAAGTAGTTTGGAATCCAAATGCGTAAAAAATGTCCTGTGAAATCCTAAAGGTGCTCTTTAGAATTTGGGCCCCTTTGCGCACCTAGGCTGCAAAAAAGTGTCACACATGTGGTATCGCCGTACTCAGAAGAAGTAGGGCAATGTGTTTTGGGGTGTATTTTTACATATACCCATGCTGGTTGAGATAAATATCTCTGTAAAAGACAACTTTTCCCAATTTTTTATACAAAGTTGTCATTTTACAGAGATATTTCTCTCACCCAGCATGAGTATATGTAAAAATACACCCCAAAACACATTGCCCTACTTCTCCTGAGTACGGCGATACCACATGTGTGACATTTCTTTGCAGCCTAGGTGCGCAAAGGGGCCCAAATTCCAATGAGTATCTTTTAGGAGGGCATTTTTAGGCATTTGGATTCCAGACTTCTTCTCACGCTTTAGGGCCCCTAAAATTCCAGGGCAGTATAAATACCCCACATGTGACCCTATTTTGGAAAGAAGACACCCCAAGGTATTCCGTGAGGGGCATGGTGAGTTCCTAGAATATAATTTTTTTGGCACAAGTTAGCGGAAAATGATTTTGTAAGAGAAAAAAAATCATTTTCCGCTAACTTGTGCCAAAAATAAAATATATTCTAGGAACTCACCATGCCCCTCACGGAATACCTTGGGGTGTCTTCTTTCCAAAATGGGGTCACTTATGGGGTATTTATACTGCCCTGGCATTTTAGGGGCCCTAAAGCGTGAGAAGAAGTCTGGAATATAAATGTCTAAAAATTTTTACGCATTTGGATTCCGTGAGGGGCATGGTGAGTTCATGTGCGATTTAATTTTTTGTCACAAGTTAGTGGAACATGAGACTTTGTAAGAAAAAAACTAATTTCCGCTAACTTGTGCCCCCAAAAATCTTCTATGAACTCGCCATGCCCCTCAAAAGTAATCTTTATAGCGCCGCAGCGATTTTACAGTGTTTTTGCAGTGATCAGAAAAAAATAAAAATTCTGTGCGCACAAGATCAGGCTTAATCGGGCGAACACTGCATTTTTTGTAGAGCCTATAGATCATGTCCTATTCTTGTCCGCAATTGCAGACAAGAAAAGGCATTTTCTATATAGTTCTGGCAATGTGCGGATCCGCAAAATGCGGAAAGCATATTGCCGGTGTCCGTGTTTTGCGGATCCGCAGTGTCCGTGTTTCGCGGATCAGTGTATCCACAGATCCGCAAAACACATACGGATGTCTGAGTGGAGCCTTACAGGGGGGTGATCAATGACAGGGGGGTGATCAGGGGTTAATAAGGAGTTAATAAGTGACGGGGGGGGGGTGTAGTGTAGTGTAGTGTGGTGCTTGGTGCTACTTATTACAGAGCTGCCTGTGTCCTCTGGTGGTCGATCCAAGCAAAAGGGACCACTAGAGGACCAGGTAGCAGGTATATCAGACGCTGTTAACAAAACAGCGTCTGATATACCTTTTTAAGGGTTAAAAAAAAAATCACATCTACAGCCTGCCAGTGAATAATAGCCACTGGCAGGCTGTAGATCAACTAGTTTACCTTCGGATCCTGTGAACGCGCTCTCCTGTGTGAGCGCGTTCACAGGAAGTCTCGCGAGATGACTCGCCGGCGCGTCAAGGAGGAATAACCCGGCCCCCCGCAGGACGCAGTCCTGCGTTAGGCGGTCGGATAGGTAAAATAACAGCCTATTCTTGTCCGCAAAGCGCGGGCAAGAATAGGACAGGTTATATTTTTTTGCGGGGCCATGCAACGGATGCGGACAGCACACTGAGTGCTGTCCGCATCTTTTGCGGCCCCATTGAAGTGAATGGGTGCGCATCCGAGCTGCCAAAACTGCAGCTTGGATGCGGACCGAAACAACGGCTGTGTGCATGAGGCCTAAAGGACAACTCCACATAAAAATCATAAGTTGTAGTTGGAGTTTCAAGTGTTCTTCATTGAATGTTTTTGGGCCCTGCCTCTGAAGAATCCCAAGGGCACTTAAGATAACCACAGACCCCCAAACATAATGTCATATTCTTAAAACCTATGGGACCTTCCTTAAGCTGTATGTTTTTCTTCATGGGTTCCCATGCATGCCACATTAAAGAGAATTCTCCACAAGGCACCACACAACAAACACGAGCATTATCTGTGGTCCGTGTTCTGCGCCCCGTAGTGCAGTCCACATATGGCTGTGCGAGTCTATGTTGTTAGTTTAGCTGAGTGCTATTCAAAAGGCAGGATATGAACAAATGAAAGGCTTGTGCATCTCGATTCTACACACGCCTGCGTTTGGCAAAAAAAAAAAACAATTGAAAACTGGGACAAGAACTGCATGTGCAATTCCAGGACTAGGGTATGTCCAAACACGGTGGAAAAGCTGCAGAATTATCCTGCAAATAACCAAAAGCATTAGCAGCAGCTTTAAAAAAAATATATCTCATCCACATGCTTAGGAAAATTTCTGCAGCTACATCCTTACCTAACTTGACATGTGGTGTGGATTTTAAATGCACATCATGTCAATTCCACCTCGGATTTCATCGTTTACAGTGCAAAGGATGAAATATGTGGCAAATCTAGAACATTTACGCTATGAATTCTGCAAAAAAAAAAAAAAAAAACGTTTGCACCAATTGGTGCAGAATTTGCAGCTGCAGACTTCTGGCAGATTTGTTGTGGTTTTTCCTATCCCAGGTGGCCATACACATTAGATAGAAGTAGGTTGATGGTTGAACAGTAATTAAACAAACAAACATCTGGTAAAAGTGCATTTCGCAGACTTGGCCATACACATTTTTGTCCATATTGGACGGTACAGATGTTCAGACTGCCCGTACATGTTCAATGAAACCTGGCAATGGATGAAAGATCTTTCTGAAAACCTGGTTTCAAAGAACGATCTTTTGTTCACGAAAGAGAAAAATTTGTACCCAGATAAAGCCATTAAGTTTTAATACGCCCCCATTGTTGCTATCTTAAAAAATTCATAGAATATTCACATACTGGTTGTGAGTGACGTTTTAAAAAATGAGATTCGGACACTTCACCAGATTTTTCAACAAGTTCACCTTGTTCAGAATTAATTTGTCAGAAAGCTCTTTAAATCAGCTATATCCTGGCCTGCAGGGAGAGTGCATCTTGGTGTACCTTACTGTGCAATAACAGTAGAATTAGACAGCTTATTCACCCTAATTTGGGAATCAAGGCGTAATAGAATTGCTTATGTAATAAACAAGGTAGACACCCCAATAACAGTAGAACAAAACAGGTGATTCACCCCAGTTTGAGAATAAAGGTGTAATAGAATTGTTTTTCTATTAAACAAGGTGGGCACCCCAATAACGGCAAAATTAGAAAGCTTATTCATTCCATTTTGAGAATCAAGGCATAATAGAATTGCTTATTTATTAAACAAGGAGGTCACTGTTCAATTAGATAGCTCTGTGCCCTATATGGGGATTGATGCAAACTGCACTGTCTCCTATGAATCCATTCAGCTTCAGATTACAGTCCCTGCACTGTCCCTGCAGTCTCCCTATCCAATATTCCACAATTAAAAGCTTTTAGCAACGTTGTCCCTAGCGCTTGCCACATCTCTCCCTATGCTCAGCCACAGTGGAGTGGAGACCGCATGGGATGAGGCTTGTAAAGAGCTATGACATGACAAGGGTTGGCTAGCTGCTGATTGGCTATCTGCACGGTATTATGGGTGATCCCGCATTCCCGGGTTTCTGACTTCGTTTTTAACACGTGTAGCTGCAATTTTAGATTTGTTGTGAATCTAATTTTTCCTAAACTTCATATCGAATTCTACTTCGGATGCTTCGATTCGCTCAACACTAATTATAAGCAATTAATTGATGGAAGTGTTCCTTTAAGTGATAGACTACGGTCTGCATGTGGTTGAAGCGGTTGAGAACCCCTTTCATATGGGTACTCTTCTCCTCCGCTTCCCCTCCCCACAGGGCCAGAAGTGTTACATGCAGTCTACACGCACTTCACCATTGTTGGCCACTGTCACCTCAGTGATGATGTATGTAGGCATGGGGCGGAAGAAAAGGGAGCTTGGCGCTTGAACCAGAATGCTGGAGAGTCTTGTTTTTTTATTTTTTTAATATTACTGCTGCACCCGTCTGGGCCATATGAAAAGGGGTTCTTGGTCAAGGATGACTTCTTTAATTCAATTTCTTGAGATTCTGTCATGGTAGTATAAATCTGAAGTTTCCAGTAAGGAAATTACACCGATGTCTGACCATTATCCTAAGTTCACACCTGAGCGTTTTACAGCGCGTTCAAACGCGCTGTAAAACGCTCAACACGTGAAAACCAATGCTTCCCTATGGCCCTGGTTCACACATGAGCGTATTACAGCGCGTTTGAACGCGCTGTAAAACGCCCGACGCATAAACAAGTTCTTGAGCTTTTTTGGGGGCGTTTGTTGCGCGTTTTGGCCCATAGACTCATTGGACAACACTGCAGTCAATCACACAAACGCGCGTCAAACGCGCATTTACTATTGCAAAAAAACCGTGCATAAAAACGCGCGTCTCAGAAACGCTCAGGTGTGAACCCAGGGTTAATGGTCCACCGTGGCAGCGGTGGCAGGAAGGTTGCGTGCTCGTTTTGCTCCCGATCAAGGCTGCATGGTCGTGCTGGTAATCCTTGAGGGCACAGCGGTGGAGCCCTAACTAGGTGGGACATTGATGACATATCAAGGCGACATGCTAGCAAATGAGAAAAACATTAAAACTGTGTGTTTTTGCCAGCTGAATTTTGGCGTTGGCACAAAATTGGAAATTTCCCCAGCGGCTGCAAGGTTTCTACCCCCCAGTCATTAAAATTTGAGGCGGTGCTGAAAATTGCGGAGCGGCAGTTTCAAAACCGCGACGGCATGTAGAGCCCACATGTCCCTTCTCAGCTTGGCCACGGCTTTCACCTTCACTCCTCAATCTTTTGTCTTTCATTTCCAGTAGGGCTAGTAAAATTACAAGCAAAATGCCCATGAGAAAACGTTGAGGTTATCCACAATTAGTAGCAATGGTATGATTGGTGTCCTAGTGTTCATGTTCACACAACATAGTTTTGAAGCTGAAACATACAGAGCTGATTTCAATAGAAATTGGCCTCTGAAATATAGGCGCTTTTTGGTGTATTCCTTTTTCCAGCCACACAAACAACCGCAAAATATATACTTAAAAGCTATTGGACACCTTTTGGGGCATTTTTTTATGGTTGCATTTTACTCATTTTGGGCTTTAAAAAAATAAAAGTTGGTTTTTATTAAATATTTTCAGCAGTTTTTGACAGGTGTTAAATTTCAGTCTATTTGCTCATGTCTGTCTCTAATCTCTGATCTCCTGACCTTATAAACACTAATTATGGTAAAACTCTTTTCAAACTGATAATAACATGGGTAAAGGTGGATTTACACTGTCCAATGTTCGGGACAATTATCAGTAACGAACATTCCTATGAACACTCGTCCTGATAATCTGCCCATCTAAAGGTGCTGCAGATCACCTGATGAATTGGCAAAATGATTGCAGGTGCAGACACCTCCATCATCGTTCCCGGGCAACAGATCGTGCTGTCTAAACAGCAATCTACTGCCAAGGAGCAATGATTTTGTATGGGAACGGGCGATGGCAGCAGCGATCTCTCGTCTTCATACTGTGGAGGTGATTGCTGCATGTAAATGGAGAGCTTCACCTCCGCAACCGACTGTCAGGAAGGTACGCCTCCCTCCCGACAATCGGTTTCTCTCCTCCCTTGTAAATCCACCTTTAAATAAGTGTTTGAGCGCTTAGGAGATCAGAGATAAGGACTATACATAGCCCTCAGAAGACGGCTCAGAGTGAAAGTAAAATGCTCACAGCTGGGCAAAGACATAATCCTGCAGAATTTTTTTTTATATTGACCAATTAAAATTATTATTTTTAGCACACGCAAGTAAAATGCAATCATAAAATAACACCACCCAATGTTCACATAGCCTTAAATAGCAAATAAGCATATTTGGAGTGTATTTTGTAAAAATCATCTTAAGAGAAGTGACATGGCGCTTCTTGAAACTTTAACAGTGGCGTAACAATATGCTGCGTGTGAACGATGGCAGGTATTTCCCATTGCAAACAAGAGAAGTTGTTTTCAAGTGTTATAGAAATGTATTTCACTTGCTTTGCATTTTGCCATGTGAACATGACCTAAAGGTGCACTTACTAGGGCTGAAACGATTACTCGATTGAATCGAGTAATTCGACACCAAAAATCCTTGATGCAAATTTTTTGCATCAAGGATTCGTTTGTGTCATGTGACCACAGAGCAGGAGTGAAGCGCTTGCTATTACTTACCGCTCCGTGGTCTCCCGCGCACTGCACAGTACCCTGACACATCGTCAGGACATAGTGCACGAATGCGTGCACTATGACCCGATGCTGTGTGACTTCAGAACGACAGTGGAGCTCAGGGAGAAGAAGATGGAGCTGTGGAGCGTCGCCCCTACAGGAAAGGTAAGTACTGGCCACTCCAGGTCCACAACCTCACTGCAAGAAACAGCAAAGTAGGAGTGCGGACGCTGCCGTGAGCACACTGCAGAGATCTGGGGTGACATGGTGCAGGCAAGGAGGACTGCAGGCGATGCGCACTTGCGAGCTTCATTACTGCTGAGTTCAGGGCTTTCAGAGCCCGGACAGACCATCTATGAAAAGCATCCTGACTGAGCGGCGGTATTGCGAGTGAGCGGCACTAGCACTACTCAGTAAATGGGACGATTAGCAAGAAGCTGAAGAGTCTGGAAAAGGGCACAGTCCGCAAGGAGGGGGGGTATGTAATAAACACCGAGGTGTGAGCTGCAGGCTCAGCAATAATAGAAATGGAAGCTACTATAGGGAGCCCCCCATAAATTAGTGCTCAGGGGTGAAGTCCTCATCACAAGCGGATTGTAACTGAACCTGAGAGAGTGCCTTTATGAACAAAATTGCGGAACTACAGTAAAGACTGACACATGGCGGGGGGGGGGGGGGGATCACAGCTTCTTCTCTGTAATACAGTCCTGATCAAAAGTTTAAGACCACTTGAAAAATGGCAAAAGATCATATTTAGCATGGCTGGATCTTAACAAGGTTCCAAGTAGAGCTTCAACATGCAACAAGAAGAAATGGGAGTGAGACCCAAAAAAATTTGAGCATTCAATTAATTGAAAATAACGATTAAACTGAAACAGGCTGTTTTTCAGCTGATCCAAAAGTTTAGGACCACACCTCCAAAAATTAAAAACGAACCCCCCCCCCCCCCCCCAAAAAAAAAACAAACTGAAATCCAACTTCCAAACATGAACTAAGTAATGAGTAGCTCAGCCGTTATTGTTTATCACTTCCAAAATTAGTTTCGGCATGCTTGATGCAAGCGTTTCCATGAGGTGAGTGGGAACATTTCTCCAAGTGGTGAAGACGGCCGCACGAAGGCCATCTACTGTCTGGAACTGTTGCCATGCTAAATATGATTTTTTGCCAAGTGGTCCTAAACTTTTGATCAGGACTGAATATGTCACGAGTCATGCTCTATGGCTGGATGACTTGCCTCCTGTTGTCCGAGGCACTCTGGACCTCTGCCGCCTGGTTCATCACTCGGACTGGCTCTTAGTGGGGCAAGCTGATGGCACTGTGATGGGGGAGCGCTGAAGGAACTAGGGGAACGGAGCTGATGGCACTGGGGGATAGTGTAGCTTATGGCACTGGGGGGAACTGATGTACTTGGTCTGATCACACAGCGGGGAACGAAGGGTGTTGGAGACTGAGAGCAGGATGAGTTTTTATAAAGGAAAACAGTCTATTAATTCATTTTTTCTTATTAGATTACTCGATTAATCGTGAAAATTATCGGTAGTAATTATACTTTATGACTAAAATAATTGTTTACTGCAGCCCTAACTTACACCTCCAGTAGCTGTTCATTCACATGTCCGTTGTTTCTTTCCTGATCTGTTCCGTTTTTTGCGGAACAGATCTGGACCTATTAATTTTCAATGGGTCCTGAAAAAAATCGGACAGCACAATGTCAGATTTTTTTTCAGGACCCATTGAAAATGAATGGGTCCAGATCTGTTCCGCAAAAAACGGAACAGATCAGGAAAGAAACAACGGACGTGTGAATGGACCCTTAGCCGAGGCTTTTCAGTGGGGAGAGAAGAGAAAGCCTCCCCAAACATCATTTGTCACTGAGTCAGGAGCTTCCGATACACATTAGATTGTCAGCTGGTCCAACCGAAAACAGGCAGTTCTGCAGACTATGCACCAGTGTGTACGGGGGCTTGATATCCTGGCTTTTACTTTCTTTTTTTGTAGGGTAAATAAGCTGTAAGTAGTAAAATATGGGCTTCAGGAAATGAATGAGCCAGTGCATAGCATTTATGTCAGTGCTGCTTAAATAATAGTTCTCCTCGTACCCATCGCAGCTTTTGAGCAATAACACGTTGTCCTTTCATTATTCTGCCACTGTGTTCTGTAATTTTATGTAGTGTATCAGGCTGAGTAATGTGCAGGACAGTATTGTTAATCATGATAGCATGCCTTGTAACACACTACAATTTCAGCCTCCGGTCATATTTTAAGCCCTTGGCTACACAGAATTCTCTTTGAAGTTTTGTAATGAGAAAAATGTGGCGTATTTCATGTAGCTACATTTTTCTGCCCCGACTTCGCACTGGTGTATGTCCAGAAATAATTTCCTGGACCATGGCTCACTACAGACAGCAATGAGTATGAGAACAGTAGGAAGGCCACCGCGTAGCCATATGTCAGGTGCATCTCCCTCATCGCTTTCCTGCAGAACTTAATACATGGCCCGGATTTACTAATCCTATAAATGGCGTACATTTAGGCTGTCTAAACGTGCACCAGATTTATCACAGGGGCTCAGGCTGGATGATAAATCTGGTGCAGGGATAGACCTGCATGCCGGTCTTAATAAAGCCCCATAGCTGGCGGTGGATCTGCCAAAGTTATAAAGAGGTGCCGGTCTCTCCATAACTTTGCCGCATCCAGGGCCAGTTCTAAATATAAGACAGCTTCCGAGCTGTCTTACATTTAGACCATTTTCTGTGCCTAAAACAGTCGTAGAAAGTGGCAAATGAGACGGGTCTGCCCGCTCATCCTCTTCCCTGCCCATGCCATGCACACTTATTTAGACCTGGCGTGAGCGGGGAAAAGTTTCAGATTAATAAATGACCCCTGTATTTCAGATTAATAAATTACCCCCTTTTTTCTAGCTCTATACCAACTATTGGTTGGCTTACTTTGAGACACCATTTTACTCCAGAATTGTGGCACAGTTTTGGTACAAAAACACCACATCTCAGGCCACGCCCCCTCTCAGGACTCGTCCTCACTTTATTAATAAGCTCATACCTTTCGAGCAAGTCGGGGGAAAAAGTGTAGAGACCCTAGTAGTGCCAGAATTGCACCAATTCTCCGCACTTTGCTATGGAGTGACACACTGCCCCAACTGCTGGTGTGATGATCCAGGGAACCATCGCATATGACAGTCAGTCACCCCTAGTAGGTATCCCTCGTTTCACAACAGCTCAGCGATGTGTGCAGGACATCCTGCAGCCACATGTGTTGCCTCTCATCGTAGTGCTTCCACCTCGTATTTTTCAGCAGGATAAGGCCAAGAGCGGTCCGCGTGTTCCGCGGCCGAGAGTGGTCCGTGGTATGCCGGGCTGGATTCCTGCTGAGAGCAGGAGCGCACGGCATCATTGGTTGCTATGACGCCGTGCGCTTCCTGCTGCCACCGCAGTACAGTAATACACTGGTGTGCATTCGGCCTAATGCTCACCCACAAACAACAAGGGTTTCCCAGGAATGTCCCAAGATTACAACACTTCCTTGGTGGACCAGTAACCAGATTTATCGCTAATCAAGCATTTATGGAACCAGCTGGGACACCGACTTCATCAGCCTAGGAGTGTTCAGGGTCTACAGGCTTAGGCTACTTTCACACTAGCGTTCGTCGGTCCGCTCGTGAGCTCCGTTTGAAGGGGCTCACGAGCGGACCCGAACGCAGCCGTCCAGCCCTGATGCAGTCTGAATGGAGCGGATCCGCTCAGACTGCATCAGTCTGGCGGCGTTCAGCCTCCGCTCCGCTCGCCTCCGCACGGACAGGCGGACAGCTGAACGCTGCTTGCAGCGTTCGGGTGTCCGCCTGGCCGTGCGGAGGCGTGCGGATCCGTCCAGACTTACAATGTAAGTCAATGGGGACGGATCCGTTTGAAGATGCCACAATGTGGCTCAATCTTCAAGCGGATCCGTCCCCCATTGACTTTACATTGAAAGTCTGGACGGATCCGTCCGAGGCTATTTTCACACTTAGCTTTTTTTTTGCCATTTTAATGCAGACGGATCCGTTCTGAACGGAGCCTCCGTCTGCATTATTATGAGCGGATCCGTTCAGAACGGATCCGCCCGAACGCTAGTGTGAAAGTAGCCTTAGCTGTAACATCAGTATGCCACAGGATACCATACAGAACCTGTATGCCTCCAGGAGCAACCGTATCTCATCTTTTATCTAGGCTAGAGACAGTCCAACAGGGTACTAGAGCCTGCTTTCCATTGTACAGTTTTCCCCTATAGATGTATCCTTTCCCTCCTAATATTGTAATCGGTTAAAGGGAACCTGTCAGCAGCAAAAACCACCCCAAACCGCCAGCAGTACCTTCAAGTAGCCGGCAGTTTGTTTCTAATGATGATTTTCTTCCTGCAGTCGGATGCGGTAAAAGCAGGAAAAAAAACTCTTTTATCCTCCGTCCGCACTATTTTCCAGTCACTCGTAAAGTCAAGCAGGCAGCGGCCTCCTTGCTTCAAGTCAAGGTAACCGTGCCCCCTTTCTTGCCCCTTTGCTGTGACTAACGGCGCTTTTGCCCGACAGCCGGCTGTCAGTCACGGGAGAAGGGGCAGGGAAGTGGGCGCGGTTACCATGACTTGAAGCAAGGAGGATGCCGCTGCCCGCTTGACTTCATGAGTGACTAGAAAATAGCGCGGACGGAGGATAAAAGATCGTTTTTTTTTCTTCTTTTACCGCATCTGACTGCAGGTAGGAAATCATTAGAAACACACTGCCGGCTACTTGAAGGTACTGCTGGCAGTTTGGGGTGTTTTTTGTCGCTGACAGGTTCCCTTTAAATATTTCTCCATTACATTCACACATAGAAAGTTTCATTTGATTCCAACAGCTCCTCCTTTTTTGTCAGTGAGTGTACATTTTGCAGCTCGGGGACGTGGTGGGGGGGGGGGGGGGGTACCACAAATAAGAGAAATAACAAAGTTCACAGTTCAAAGCTGAAGACAAATTGTATCAGTATTTCACCTAGTGCAAGAGATCTGCTTACCAGATGTTTTATTATAATGAATACAGGATTTCAGTTTTCCAGGCAACTATGCAACGTCTGGATCCTCTGACATCTGTCATGTATTAAAGACATGCACAGTTTTGTGCTGTGCACAGATTGTAATCACCCACAACATGGGTTGCTGTCCCCCACAAGGCTTCTGAGCGCAGACACATACGCCAATTGACCTACGAATATGTTCTTTAAAGTGTGTGAGGAGGCCAGAGTACCACTCTCCAAGTTATGTTGGGTTTCCTGAATTTTGAAACCCAGTCCACTTTGCAAACATCAATGGATTGGGAAATGCTGCATTAAAGGGAGTCCTTCACCAGGATTTCACTCTTAAAGGGGTTAAAAATTGTTCCCTATCCACAGTAAAAGGCATAACGATTAGATTGGTGGAGGTCCTACCATTGGGATCCCCACTGATCATGAGAACGGCTACCCCATACCCCTCGGAGCCCTCCGAAATTAGTGGCGAAGCAGGTTGGGCCTGTGAACTGCTGCTCCATTCATCTCTTTGGGAGTGCTGGAAAAAGCCAAGTGCTGTACACGACCTGATGCACTGTTCATTTTTGGGGGCTCCTAGGGGTATGGTGTACCTGGATAGGGGCAAACTTTTGACAACTGGAATACCCTTTTACATCAGGGGAAGCTCAGCTGAATGTAATGATATCTTTGACCATTTGTTGCTTCGTTTTGGAGAAAATCTAGTTTTAATCCATATGCAAATGAGCAGTTAAAGAGGACCTTTCACTAGTTTAAAAACGAAAAACTAACTATATCAGTGGGCAGAGCGACGCCCAGGGGCCCCCCTGCACTTTAGTATGTCTGTGCGCCACTCCGTTCGCTCTGTATAGGCTCCGGTGTCTGGAGCGCCCTCTGTTGTACTGGGCGGAGTTTTTGTATTAGGCGTGTCCCTTGCTGCAGCGCTGGCCAATCGCAGCGCACAGCTCATAGCCTGGGAGTCCCAGGCTATGAGCTGTGCGCTACGAATGGCCAGCGCTACAGCAAGGGACAACCCTAATACAAAAACTCTGCCCAATACAACAGAGGGCGCTGCAGACACCGGAGCCTATACCGGGCGAACGGAGTGGCACCCAGACATACTAAAGTGCAGGGGGACCCCTGGGCGCGGCTCTGCCCACTGATATAGTTAGTTTTTAGTTTTTAAACTAGTGAAAGGTCCTCTTTAATGCACCAAGGATGGGTCCAAGCAACTCTGTGCACCCTTGCGCCTCCTGCTCCCTTTGCCAGCCTCCCCCACTTTCTTTTGTGATAGAGCCAGGTTTCTGCATAGTCATCTCACCTGAACCTGTCAATCAGGAATAAGAACTATCATCTGTTTCTAGCAGGCGCCGGAATCAAAAATGGGTGACTCCCGGTATTATTCTGTACAGGTGTAGAAGTTCACTACAGGTAAACGTCGTCTAATGGGGCTGTTTAAAAAATAAATATATATTCAGTGAAGTTCTCCTTTCTAAAACAAAAATAAAAAACTGGTCCTATTTTGGATTATGCTCTTTTAATATGTCCTAAATCAGTAAATGGCACATTGATTATCACTGTAACAATTGGTGCAATATGATTTTATTCTGATCACTAAATGGTGTAAAAAAAAAAAGGAAAACGAATTACTTCTTTTTCTGCAGTTTCTTTGTAAAGGTATAATACATACTCATGTGAATTGGAAAATGTAAGAATACTACATCTCATCTTAGAAAAAATTTTACCATACAAAAAAAATAATTATGGCTGTTGGATGTGCATTTTTTTTAATTTCTACTTATTTAATCTGCATCACACTCCAGTACTCTCAGCACACACCGTTCAATGCGGATTCTTCCTCCTGCCACCTGCCTGCTTCTGCCTCCTGTTCCTATAGCCCATCATTACTGGTGGCAAGAATCATCCATAACCTTGAAACCAATCGAGATTTTGTTTTCAAAGCCTATCACCCAGCACTTAGTGGAGACCCCACCATCTGTTAGTCTAGCACAGTGATGGCGAACCTATGGCACGGGTGCCAGAGGCGGCACTCAGAGCCCTCTCTGTGGGCACCCGCACTGTGAAAAAAGTCTATGGTGTACCAATATGCCTTAGACTTATTCAGGTTAAATTGGCATGTTGGCACTTTGCGATAAATACGTGGGTTTTGGGTTGCAGTTTGGGCACTCGGCCTCTAAAAGGTTCGACATCACTGGTCTAGCATCATGTAGAGCTCTGTATTGCTGTTCACTTTAGCCAATGACTTAAAGGGTTTCTACCACTTTGTTTTCACATAATTAGCTTTCAGACACTAGCGATCCGCTAGTGTCTGCTCTGCCAAACAATCCTAATATAATAGCTTTTGGGGCAGCCGTTTCGCTAAAAAAATAACTTATATTGATATGCTAATGACCCTCTAGGTGCTATGGGGGCGTCATTAGCACCTAGAGGATCGGTCTACCTTCACAAAATGCCGCCGCCCAGCGCGTCCCTCCAGCCCGCCCATCTCCTCCGGAATGCGATCAAGCGGACGACTTCTTGCACATGCGCCGTGCACGTCTGTATTCGGCGCATGCGCAGTGAATGTCCGACTGCTTCCCTGCTCAGACATCTCCACTGCGCCTGCGCCGATGGAGCACTGTGACGCCCCATAGCACCTAGAGGGTCATTAGCATATCAATATAAGTTCATTTTTTTAGCGAAACGGCTGCCCCAAAAGCTATTATATTAGGATTGTTTGGCAGAGCAGACACTAGCGGATCGCTAGTGTCTGAAAGCTAATTATGTGAAAACAAAGTGGTAGAAACCCTTTAACACGGTCTCATTTGGTTATCCAGAGATCTGAAATCTGCTTTGATCTTTTTAAAGGGAACCTGTCACCGGGATTTTGTGTATAGAGCTGAGGACATGGGTTGCTAGATGGCCGCTAGCACATCCGCAATACCCAGTCCCCATAGCTCTGTGTGCTTTTATTGGGTAAAAAAAAAAATAAGATTTGATACATATGCAAATTAACCTGAGATGAGTCCTGTGATACTTTGATGGAAATTTGTTTCCAGCTTCACACAATTCGCTTTGGCTTTGCTTTACATGTTAAAGATGGTGACAACCAGGAGTCCCTCATTAGACCGAGCAGTTTACAAATTAGCATGCTACGGGAAGGTGCAAAAAATAACGTAACTGTACAAGAAGACATGCCATGCTTATAGGAAAGAAAGAATAGAGATAAGAATGCCCTTTTTGGCCTTTACTTTGTGGGGCAGTTTTGGGGTTTATTTGTACCTAATAGTATAGCTTTAGATTTGGTAGAGGGAGTAAAAGCTATAACCACATACCGAATAGGACAGGGAGTCTTCATGATGAATTTACTTTCAGGAACTAATACTCTGTAATATATTAGTAGTCCCAGATATTTTTTTTTTTTTGTCAAATTGATGGGTGGTTGCTGGGCTGTCATAAAGTTAGATAATGTTGCCCAAATGTTTCTGCAGACTCGCAAGAAGTTCTTTGTTCACTCGCTTTATTACTCAAGCAGATACTGAAATAAACTTACATATGGAAACACGTTTTTGCCAAAAATCATGATTTTTTTCTTTATGCATTTTTGATTTACGATGCATATTAATGGTATAGGAAAATAGTCATAGCTCATTATTTCTGAATGTATACTTCCTCAACTGCTTAAACTTAATTCAAGCACATCAATGGCTCTGTTCATACTAGTGGCTAACATTTAAAGGGGTTATCCCATGACTAATGTAAAAAAATGAAAATCAGAAATCATATGGTACATGACCACTTCTTTCTAACAAAGCTATAACCAGCCTTGTACCACACATGGATCCAGAGATCTCTTCATCCATTGCTCTGCTAGATTTATATCAAGCTGACAGCTGTCTTTTGTGCTGTAGCTCAGGGGCGTGTCCATGCTCTCCCTATCACCGCTCAGGGGGTGTGTCCATGCTCTCCCTATCACAGCTCAGGGGGTGTGTCCATGCTCTCCCTATCACAGCTCAGGAGGCAGTTGAAGGATGAAACTGAGCAGGTGAAAGAAATAAAGAAAAAAAAAACTGCAGCTCGTGCTATACAGATACGTTTTATTGAATAACTCAGTGGCTATGCTAAATGTGTAATTACATGCAATTACAAAAGTATTCAGAGCCAGGTGCTGGTTTGAAAACTGTTGAATATTTTTCGTGGGACTACCCCTTTAATAACTTGACAAGTATGCTAGATCCAGTTTTAAAGCAATCGCAGCAAGTGCAAACAGAGTTTTATTCAGTTGCTGGTTTTTTATCCAGGTTAGCATACCATTTTGGGGTGTTGATCAGTTGCTATGGCAGCCTGGGACCTTGTAAAAGCTTCCAGACCTTCCATTGTAAACTGCCTATTAAACCCTACCTGCAGCAGGGCTTACTAGGAAGCTCACAGAGTTCCCAAAGACTGCAGTAGTAAACCATTGCACTGTATGGTATAAACGATTGCATGGTCAATTCCCCTAAGTGGGGGGGGGGGGGGGGAATAAAAAAAAAACAATTAGCACCCAATTTTTGTAAAGATAAATAAACTGAAAAATATAAACTCAATTGGTGTTGCTGTGTTCAGAATAACTTACATAAGTATTTATCCTGCATGATGAACACCGTTACAGAAAAGGGGGAGGGGGGGGGTTGGGGGGAGGGGCTACCTCGCGCACAAAAAAAAAAATGGAATAAAAAGAGATATGTACCCCAAAACTACAACTGACTCCACACAAAAAAAAACATGCAGCTCTGTAGATTGAAATATGAAAAAGTTATAGCAACCCAGAGCAAATATTTCCAATTATCCAATTCATGGCACGGTAAATTGAATGGTGTAATTAAAAATACAACTGCAAAATCAAGCTATCATATGGTTATGTGAACGGAAAAGTAAAAAAATAAAGTTGTGGCTCTTGGAAGGCGTGGAGGGAAAAACATTACTTGTTTTCAATGCCTAGGGTATATAGGATATATAGGACTGTGCAGCCTATATGTATATTTTTTTTTCAACAAGAACTTGAAGAGGAAAAGAGCACTTGAGGAGCAACTTCAGCAGACACTCAAACTCATTCTAGCTGCTCCCTTTTCCCCAAGCCTCTAGCTTGCTTTTTGATTGTTGAAATCACTGCCTTCAGGGCAGTAGCTCTGGCACCTGAATGACCCTTGATATCTCTCCCAGATATGATATAGAGTGATACGGCCAGATTAAATTTTATCAAAACACAAAGTTGCGTAGATCTTTGTAAGCAGGATGCAGGATAGCCACAGATGCAGGTCTGATCAGTGGGCCTAAATCAATAGTCCAAGCAGAGCTGAGGAGACACACGGACAAGCAGACTGCACAGCTACATAGGAAGCTTATAGCTCATCACAAGTGCTTCATTAACAAACCTGCAGGTCAGTACTTCTCTGCCAAGTCCTCTGTTTTCCTGAGTTACTGTGAGACAATTAGGTAGGAGATTTTCCTCTACTTTCTGCATTAGCAGTGGACGGCAGCAGTTCTCCATCCACCATGTCTGAAGAAGCTGCAAACCAGATATTCAGCAAGCAAAGAGGAAAACTGCAAAAAAAAAAAAATGCCATATACAAGCCATATAATGGCCAGAAATAGTGTTGTTCCTCATGTACACACGCTGTACTTTTGACTAATGCAGTTTGAGTAAGCTCAGTGCTGCTTTATGGCACAGGAGAGGCTGCAGACGTGCTGTGCAGCAGCGTGCTTGTCACAGCAGTGTGCAAACTTCAACCTACTGCCAGGATGGGGTGAGAGAGATGATTGCTTGTCAGCAACCTTACATCATGTACAGGACGCAGTCTACTGGAGATAAAATGACAACAGGAAAATATGGCAGACATATATTCAAGAATTTGCAAAGGATTTTATGTTGGTCACCAGAATTTCCCCATCATGTTGTGATGATCAAATATGTGTACTGGGCCCCAGAAGTGCAAGGCAGCCGCGCAAACCACTGAGCCATCAAACAGGTGTCACTTAATTGTAAAATTCTCTGCATTTGTATAATTTAGGAAGATGGGGTGATTTGAGTATGGCAGATCTATACTTGTATGTTATCAATCAAGTTATTATGAGGTGCTTTCACTGCTAAAGGAAATCCCCTTTGGAAGTATGAGTTGGCATTTATAGCTTGAGATGAATGCCAGTTTACTGCTTGAATGTTATTTCTTTACGTATTGGCAGAATGTTTACTTGTGTTGGCACGGTGCCTCAATAACTTTGGCATGGTGCATGTTAATCATTTAAGCCGAGTCCTTCCTGCTTCTGTTTTTTGAGCTTCTGCTACGATATGGCTCCAGTATGAGTTCCTATACCAGTGTGTACATAAAACTCTGTCTTATCTGCCCAGAATATACTGCATAGTAATGCTTCCCACAATTTATATCTATTTACAAGCGTTTGTGTTATTGTAAATGTGGAATATCACGTAATTAACATGAATTGTAAATTCTTGATCTCTAGTATACTTTAAAGGCGCTGTTCCATGATTAAAGTGTCTGTCCAGTCAGAACCTCAAAAAAAGTCAGTACCTATAAGGGATGCTCTCCTACTATTTCCTTCATTGCTTATTTCTTGGCTGCTTTTTAGCTCCGCTCCATTAGGGAGTGTCTACAGTGAGTCTGAAGTAGTCTGAGACACACCTCCTGTTTCCTGATTCGTTTAGGCTGCTACTTTCTCCCTCCCCCTGTAACCCCACCCCTTACAACTGACACAGTCTCACTAGGAAGTCAGGTGATTAGGAAAGTGATTTATATTACAACAAGGACAGAAGTACATTTCCCACACCACAGTGGTAAATAGATGAGGGGAATGAGGCTTAGTAAGAGAGAGCCTGAACTATTACTTTTCTTTCTTAGGTTCTGCAAAAGATATACATTTTTCAATTGAAATTAAAAAAAATTATGCCCATGTCTAGATATTATTACAGTTAGATACATTGGTATAGCGCCCGCTCCCTTCCTCCACTTTCTTTTTGTTATCCTGTTAGAACTTCCATCTGATGTCTCCAATGTTGGTGGCCACACATGGCCAGTAGCTCAGTGACATCACCCGGATCCTCTTTTAGGTTGGCACTGGAGTGATTTCTGCTACTGTGCAGGCCAACCAGTATGAATCGGTACGCTAGAAATGGGTTCTCATCAGCACTGGATTCATTAGGGAACATAAGAACTACATCTAGATGTTACAGCCATATCTAGACAAAATTCTAATTATAAAATTACTATGTTTTCCATGATGTTAACAGAGAAATGTAATGTTTAATTGTGGACCAACCCTTCTAACTGCATATGGCTAGCTTTTTACAAGAAATATAGATAGATAGATCATTTATTTATTTTTTATTCACATATTAGTTCTTTATCCAAATTACATACATTTGCATAGATTCAGTATTTTGGCATTTACTTCTTGCTTTCTCTTCTAGCTGAACAGACAGTAGCCAACAGTGCCGTGGAAGAATACTTGAAGGAGAAAGAAAAGTATAATGACTGCAGGAAGAAAAATACAAAGAAAGGATCTTCTAGAGAAGAACAGGTGATTCATCAAGAGATGCAGTTGGAATTTTACTAACTTGGCCAATTAGAAATATTTTAAAGCTGTTGGCCACCTTTTTTTGGGGGGAGGGGAGGGGTTGCATCCACTCTCCTGATCAGACCTCAAAAGGGAGTCATACTTACCTGCTTCCTGCTGCTGGTTCTCGGCTCCTTCTCTACCTGGTTTTATTTAAGAAGCAGTGCCACTTCTGACACAGTTGTGTGTAGCTGGTAATGAAGCTCAACCTAAAGTAAAACACAGCTTAGGCTACTTTCACACCTGCGTTCAGGTGTCCGCTCGTGAGCTCCGTTTGAAGGGGCTCACAAGCGGCCCTGAACGCAGCCGTCTGGCCCTAATGCATTCTCATTGGAGGCGGATCCACTGAGAATGCATCCGCTTGCCAGCGCTCAGCCTCCGCTCCGCTCAGTGAGCGGACACCTGAACGCTGCAAGCAGCGTTCAGGTGTCCGCCTGGCCGTGCGGAGGCGAGCGGATCCGTTCCGACTTATAATGGAAGTCAATGGGGACGGATCCGCTTGAAGATGACACCATATCGCTCAATCTTCAAGCGGATCTGTCCCCCATTGACTTTCAATGTAAAGTCTGAACGGATCCGCTCAGGCTACTTTCACACTTAGAAAAATTTTCTAAGTTATAATGCAGACGGATCCGTTCTGAACGGAGCCACCGTCTGTATTAATATGAGCGGATCTGAACGGATCCGCTCGAACGCTAGTGTGAAAGTAGCCTTAGCTGCAATACTAGACTCGTCGATTTCAACGAGGTAGGGTAGATGTCCCAACTCCCAAAAGAAAGGTTTGGACATGTTGAAGGTGAACATGTGCATTCCTTTCTTTCTCAAGGGAAATCTAAAGTATATGGCCATTATAAAAGCCCTATTAGACCAAACGATTTTCATGCCAATTATGGGGAGCAAGCGTTCATAGGAATGTTCATTTCTGATAATTGGCCCGTATAATCAATCGGCCAATGACGCTCGTTTCTTTGACTGATGTCATCTTTCATTATCAGCAGCACTTGTTCCTGAGTAATTAGGGATGTGCTGCCGACAATAAGTAGAACAGAATGTGGGAGGAACAATCGTACCTTTTTAAAATACTGTCATTGACTTAAAGAGGACCTGTCACCACTCCTGACACGCCTATTTTAATAGCTACAAGCATTCCTTATGTAACAATAATTCTAAAGCATCTGTTCTTATATCTCTGTTGTGCCATTCCTTTATTAAGTCGTGAATGAATTGCTAGCAGTCTGCAGTAAGGGTAGAGAGGGGAGGTAACAAGTTGGGGGGGTGTACCTGCACAGTCTGAAAATGGCAGCACTGATTGGATAGAGTCAGTCTGTGCAGGTACACCCCCCCCAACCGGTTACCTCCCATCTGTACCCTTACTGCAGACTGCTAGCAATTAATCCATAACTTCTAGTAGAAATAACAAAGGAAGGGCACAACATAGAGTCGTAACAATAGATGCTCCAGAACTGGTTTTACATAAGGAATGCATATAGCTATAAAAACAGGCATGTCAGGAGTGGTGAAAGTTCCTCTTTATAGTAAATAACACATAGCATAACGATGGAAACCGAAGAGGTTACTTACAAGGTGTATTTAAGTGCATTAGCATGGTTATGGGGTACAGCAATGCAAATGCACCATCTTTTGTTTTTTCAGGAACTATCGAGTAGAACCCTTTTTAGTTCCCATGTGTTACCCTAGGACCTTTCAAATGTTGTTTTTATTTCTACAGCATCACTGACTACCTTCATGTAATGGTAGGTAAAGGAAATCTGTCAGCTCCGAAACACCCCTCCCCCAAAACGACAGTAAGCGGTATCTAGTGTAAATTACGCTGTGTGCAAGTATTTCAGTTGTATCTTAATACTCAGTGCATTGTGCTGATGTGTGCACACAAACTGACTGTAAAATGCATAGCACTCCTGTTGGAGTCCGTTATGTGCATATACTAAGGAGTCCTCTCAATGCATTTCACTGGCGGTTTGCATAGCATCAGCATGTGCATATGAAAATACAAATGACATCGCAGCATTCAGTGTCTTTTACACTGTACACTTTGGGGGCATGTTTTGGATGGATTCCCCACTAGTGCAGGCGTAATACAGCATGGGCACATCCAGCAGGGAGCCTTCGGAAAAACAGCTATAGCTCAAATAAAGCTGGAGCATCTTTAATTAGCCATATCCCAATTATTCCTTTTGTAGATGCATTAATGGGGTTGTCTCTCCTTCAACATAGGTGGCATATTGCTAGAATATGCCACCAGTGTCAGGTGTGAGACCCATACCTATCTCTGGGACCGACCTCCCAAAGTGAACAGGAACGCACTGCTCATGCGTGGGCGCCCTCCATTCATTTCTATAGGAGTAACAAAAATAGCCAATTTCCGTGCACACCTATTTTCAGAAGACCCAAAGAAATGAATGGGGAGCTATGCGGCCACTACTCCCTTCACTTCTGTGGAGCTGCAGGAAATTAATGGAAAGCAGCCGTGCACTTTAATGGCTTTTTAATAATTCCAAATAATCATTGGAAAGGTTTTGGTTAAATTAAAATCACTGTAGGACAGTAGTATGAAGAAAGATGTTTCCTGCCTTTGTTAGCCTGCCAGTCCTTGCATCATCAGCAATAGCTTTGATGTAGATGAAGAGATGGATTCCCTGAAATAAGTGTCATCAGGTCACATTAAATGCAGATGGTCGGAGAACCCCACTGAGTGCTGCCTTCCCAGTATATGTAGTACACATGACGTCAGAGACTCACTGACGCAGTTCCCACTTCCTAGTACTCAGAATTGATGTGTTTCTTCATTTGGAATTTTAATCTGTCCCATTATAGACGTTGTCTCTTTTGGACCGTTTCAAATCGAAGCTGACACAGGCGATAATTGATGCCCCTGAAGAGGATCCTGTCTCGGAGATAGAAGACGACGATGATAAAGGATGGTAAGGGATGGGATGATTCTTGTCAGGCTTTGTAACAGCATATAGTACGTATTTTTGGTATTGGGTGCTATATAATAAATGTACCCGTATTCCTAGCCCGGGGGCCTTTAATATTTTTCTGAAAATTGTAACCTGCCATTGTTGTGTGACACATGCCATAGGTGGAAAGGCTACTGAAAATAACAGTGGCCGAACTCCCTATGTTTAAAGTTGTGGGCATGAAGCAACTATACAGTACACTTATTCAGCGATCAGATACTATGTTGCCCGAAGAAATGTGGAATCGGACTACAAGAACTGGATTCTTTAGTCATAGGATGCTACGCGTTTTAGCCTTATAACCAAGGTCTTCATCAGGCATATTAATATAGCAGTGAGTGTTTATATACACACACGCAAAATATCTACATTATCGGGATTAGAGAGGTATAGCTCCACAAAGTCTACTGTTTTCTCGAGACACATCGATAAAACAGGGCAGATGACATGTGAGGGGAGACATCGTTTCTGCCAACTCGCGGGAAAAGAAAGAGAAACTCCAGCAGTGCATAATGCCAAGGAAGGGCGTAACACTGCATGACTCTGGCCAGACAGGAGGTGCACGATGACCCACTTTCTGGAGGTTGGTCTTCCTCTCCTCCAAGGATAGCTACCAAGCTATGTGCTCCTCTGGCCAGGTGTTAGCTGGCGGCACCATGTGGCAAAAGTCGATTTCTCCTCCCCAGAGGGAAGTAGAATTGAAAGCTTAATTAATGCTACCAGTTGACAGAGGTATAGGTTGAAATGCGTAGAAACGCTTCTTCAGTCCACATACAATAGCACTCCAAATAATTTTTTTTTTTTTTTTTTTTTTTTTTAACTAGTTTCGTTATGTAATGTGGATACATGGATACTGCTCTCAACTTTTGGGAGATTGCCGCCATGGTCACATCGAGATTAACTCTCCACAAGCTTAGGCTACATTCACAGGACTGTAGTGTTTTGCGGTCTGCAATTTGCGGATCTGCAAAATACGGATACCAGGCCATTCGCGTTCCACAATTTGCGGACCGCCCCTTGCCGGCACTATGAAAGAAATGCCTATTCTTGAATAGGTCCTGCTCTATCTTTTTTGCAGGGCCGCGGAACGGAACAACGGATGCGGACAGCATTGAAATGAAGGAGTCTGCTCCCCTTCCACAAAATTGCGGAACGGATGAGGACCCATTCATACGGCCGTGGATCTGTGCTCTACATGCTAAAAAAACAGTCAATAAAAGCCAAAGGGGCTGAGCACTCTGAGCAGCACTTTTGCACCTTCGGTTTTTCTACAAAGTTTTGCTCACCCTTTTATATTAAGCTAGGAGATAGGCGAGCATTGCCTTTACTGTCATCTGTGTGGCACTATCAGTCCTGACAATGTTGCCCTAGAGGAGCACAATCCTCTCTCTAGATTTCTTGTTTTATTGTAAGCAACTCTATCTCCCCATGAACATGGTTAAAAGAGTTATCTAATCTCAGACTTTGACATATCACTAGGATACGCCATTGGATAGGTGCAGGCCATCTGTTGGAAGTGGCTCCCTGTGTCAAGATCCGACTTTCCAACAAGCCTTGGGATTTGACCAGGGATTATAGCCAACACAGATATCCATCTGTTGAGCTCTATTTCCGGGTGCTTGCGCCATTAGGTGGCGCTGGCGGAGATGGTTCTCTTTCTTGGAAGATACCTCTTTGCATAGCCATCTAGTTATACTGTAAAACCTTTTGCTTTCTTCCTATTTGCTAACAGTGGCATGGTAGGAGTTTACTAGAATTGGCATTTTTTTCGGTGTCCCATCCAACCTGCCGCCTCCTTTTCTCCGTTTTACGCTGGCACACTAAACCTCCTTCCTCATTTTCAGCGCCACATTCCTCAAACGTCTTCATAGCCTCCAGTTTTTTTTTCTCCTGGCATGTCCTCTCCTTCAGCTGGTGTCAGTCAACTCTGCCTAGACTGACTGCAAGAGGAAGCACACCATGACACACAGAATAAACATTTCCTATTAATATATTATAAACCCGAGCACAGTTACCCTGCTGTATACATTCTGGTACACTACCTCTATTGACCTTGGATGTCTGCTCTCGCTAGCAGTTTGATTATTTATTTGGACCCTTCATGGTTACTTTGCTATGGTACATTGCTGCATATTAGATAAAAAAAACATATTATAGGAAGTGTGCCTAGCTGTTGAATATTTATTTTCCCTGGTGTCATGAAGGAATGTGTTGGAGCTCTGTTATGCTGCTTGTAGCCTTGGGGAACTGCGTTTTTCAGCACACTTAATTAAAGGTAAAGTGAATTGATTAAGCATGCAGTAACCAGAGCTTCTTTGGAATCCTGACCTTTTTAGTAGAGAACGAGAACTTTGACTGGACCTTGTTGCACCGACCACAGAAACGGGCGTCCAAACACTTTTGCACATTTGTTGTCGTTCTGTACGCCATTAGACCATTTTTGAACTGTATACTCTTTATTTCAATAGAATTTCCTCTGATTGTCTGCCCACAATTAGCATTATAATGTTGCCAAAAGCAAGGGTCCGAAATGACCTTTTTTAGCTATTGGTAGCAGATGTTTGAAATGTCAGAAAGTGTTTCAGGACTCAGACCAAGGCAAGGCGGAGAGGTGGTTTTGTGGTGCTTAGTGATATTATAGAGGTACAGTACATTATGTTCTCAAAGAATGATGGCTAGCTCGTTGTGTGAACCATAGTAGTTGTATTCAGCATAGCCACTTCACTGGTGTGAAGCTCATAGACCTTGAAGCAGTTTTGTACCACAGCTTCCAAAATATTTATCGGTTATACAGAGACACAGTTTATAAACTTGTGTTACCTATACACATTTTAAAGAGCATCTATCAGCAGGATCAACTCTATTAAACCAGGTATGCCACACTTTATGGATGGTTCTACATTGCACTGTTCCCGAGAATTAACATTTTTATTAATATACATATAAGGTCATTGGAGCACTGAGAGGCTGGCCTGAGCCCTCGGGCACCTTGTCATCACCACCCTGCAGCTCCAGCCACTCCTCCTCCTTTACTGACAGGATCAAACATCTCCCCTGGCCATGTATTCTTGTGCTTGTGCCATAGTCCCTGGTATCGGCGCACCCCTTGAGGATCTGCTGCTGCTTCCATACCTTGTCAGCGTACACGCGGAGGCGGGAAAAGCAGGAGCAGATGTGCTGTGCAGGTGCCGATACCAGGCCATATGGCGCAGGTGCAGGTTTACAGGACCAGACAAAAGGCTGATGTCTGGCCCTGTCAATCGAGAGAAGGAGGAGGGGACAGATAATGAAATTGGAGGAGTTACGGTGAATCAAAAGGGCTGTGGCATGCCCCTTGGTGCACTTAAGCCCTAATTTGCATAAACATGTTTTATTTCTTGAAAACGGCACAACGGATTTCAACAAGAGAGGTATGGTCCTAGTCAACAGGATCAGCCCTACCAGGTATTATTCTTTTTTTTTTTGGGGTTGGTCCTGCTGACAGATGCTCTTCAGGTATGTTCAATTAGGTCAGGCCATGTGAATACATCTCAATACAATCCCCTTCTGTGTGTCTAGTACATGCTGAGTTCATCCCTGTTTGTCTAGCGTTGCTGTACGACTTCCTTGTCCATTGTCGACGGGCAGAGATAACATTCTAGTAGTCTGTCTACAGACAATTGGTCATATTTAACTTCGGTAGACCAGCCCGTCGTGTTTACATTTTTGGTCGAGCCTTTCCATTGGCATAGGTCACGTCAGGCATTTTGATCCCTTTTAGCAGCTCTCAACTGTTTCTCTATGTAAAGAATTTGGAAACCCAGTTCCTTTGTAAACGTTGTGTGTAGTGTTTGATAATCATTACCAGATTGTGCCGTCTAACATGGCATTTAAGGAAGGGTTATTAGCAGATCTGAGGAGGAGATACCAAACAAAAGTGTTCTCCATTGAAAGGTCTGAGGAATCTGTACAAGACTGCCAGATACTGTGGAATTTTGTGGCAGTCTGGCAGGGGCGATAACATGTGCCTGCCCCGCATCCGCTGTGTTAGCTGTCAGCCACAGACATCTTGTCTCACTTTCTATAACATGGACTTTCCTAGTCCTGCTGACCTGTTTGGGTCAAATGAAATGAAATCATGCATGCATATTATACAACTATATGATCGCGCCACTTATGGAGCAGCCTTGGACGATGTGGTGAAGTTATAGAGATGTTATCTCTTTAAGGGTATGTCGTTTGCAGTGGGGGCAAAAAAACTACAAAGTCGGCAAAACAAATGTTTTGCTTTGGATTTGCCGTAGATTTCGGCATGTGCATTGAAACGGATGAAATTTGCTGTGGAAATCCGCAGCATGAATTGGACATGCTATCATCAAACACGTAATCACTGGAGCCGCTTGAACAAAGACCGGTGGGGGATCAGGGAGGTGTCGGGTTAGGGTTAGGGTTGGTAAAGTCAGTGGGTTTTTTTTAAATACCATTATCTGCTGTTTGTAAAAACATTTCATGGTGTTGAAAAACCATTTAACTGCCAGTGATATAGTTTTGAACCCAGTGCCAAGTTGTGCTAATGGTATGAAATCTCAGGTACCACTAGTGCGTGATAAAATTTGCAGCTCCTAAAAGCTGGGGAGGCACGTGCAAAGGACACATACAGATGTAGCCAGCCATACCTGGTGCGTTATCATACTAGCTTATCGCTATGGCTAAGTTTAAAAGGGTTTCCCACTAATAATAATCTAAAGTTTTCAAACCAGCACCTGAATCTAAATACCTTTTGTAATTGCATGTAATTAGAAATTTAGTGTAGCCATTGAGTTATTTAATAAAATGTACCTGTATAGTGCCACCTGCTGTTTGTTTTCTTATTTCTTTGTCCGACTCACTGAGAAGGCCGCACATGCTCAGTTTAATCCTTCAACTGCCTCCTGAGTTGTTAGGCAGAGCATAGACACGCCCCCTGAGCTGTGATAGGGAGAGCATGGACACGCCCCCTGAGCTGTGATAGGGAGAGCATGGACACACACCCTGAGTTGCAGCAGAAAAAACGCTCCCCTTCAGCTGTCGGCTTGATCTAAATCTAGCAGAGCAATGAATGGGGAGATGTCTCGATCCATGTGAGGTGCAGGGCTGGTTCTAGCTTTGTTAGAAAGTCATGTACTATTTTTTATTTTTTACATTAACCATGGGATAACCCCTTTAACTATGTGCAAATCTTGATTAACTTATTTAAATTAAAGATAGCTTTATTCACTCGCAAATAAGTTTTCGCCTTGGGTTGTAGGAATTGAGGAGTGGTGACCTAGGGCCGACAGTTCCAGATATTACAGGTAATTAAGTATAATTAGAGGATCCGATTAATAAGGACAATGTGTTGTCGGAGGATATCTATCCATTACGGCATTGCACGTTTAATTTGAGATCCCTTGTGAAGGATTACCATAAGTATTTCAGAAAAGAAATGCAGGTTTCTGTAGACGCATCTGTTATTTATGTGGGCACATAGATCTAAAAGAAAATCAAGCTTCGGCCTGAAATATGTAGAGTATCTAGTCAGCCTTTGAGGTTGTTTCAGGTAAAACACTTAAGAAAAAAGTCTGAAAGCGTCTGGAAGAGACAGACGGCCTCACAATGGTATCAACAGATTTCATTTGCGGACGTCTACAATTTAGGGCCACCTGTGGAGGCCAGCTTGATGTTCTGGTAACATGGGACTTTATGTACCATTTTAGATAGGGGATTTTTAAACTTTAAGAACAGGGTTAATTTCTTTCAGCATGGAGAGTGCTGAAATTTAGTAACACACTCGATTCAATGCTGTTCCCAAGCCAAAACCTAGGAGAGTTTTTATATGGGTGACACATACCTCCCCTTTAAGAAAGATATTTTGTTATCCTAAATCATTAAATCATTTTAAGTTGGTTTCCCCGTTACAATATAATGCACAAAGAATTGGATTATGAGGGGAGAGCAGCCAATGTTTGACAAGGAGGTTGGTATCAGGTTGGATGTGACCAATGGAAATTTGTTCCATTGATTGTAAATGTTTTTTAGTAATTGTGCTCACAGTACTGAGAAACGTTAAATAGATATATTAGATATACATTAAAAAGAGGAAGGACCTCTTTATCACCAATTAATTAATTACAGCCCGCCGCTTTCTCTGTATTGTGACTTAAATAAACCAGAGACAGCAACGGCTCATGTAAAACGTGAAAATAGTCAGGCTAATCTACAGTAAAACTAGGGGCATAATCACAACACCGCAGCCTAATGGAGGGCTGCCACAGAGGGTGTGATTATCTCTACTCAATTTCCACTTCTCCCCCTGGTAACAATTCAGACCAGTGAGTGGTACCTGACATTCAAGCGGCTATTTGCCCTAGTATCTGTCCTCATATAGTCTGTGCGAACATTGCTGCATTATCCTCTGCTCTACGTGTTTCGACTAAAGCTCATCAGGAGCGCTGGATACAGGCAGGACAGACAGACGAACAAACATGCCGTCCGCCTCGTATCTCAAGGCGGCGGCATCGGTGCTAGGGTGGCCGCTGCAAACAGCTGTTTAAATGGGGGACGTTTCTCCCCCTACAAAGGTGTGGCGAGCCACTGTCCGCGAACCGGAAGGCGGTAGGAGTGTCTGAAAGACACGTAAACTCCCGTCCTCCATGTACACCCTCTGCAGCGTTGTCACAATGTAAACGAGCATATGCAGTATGCAGGGACCAATCAGTGGTTAAAGTACAGGTACGGAGGCAATATCAGTACCTATGGAAATAAGGAGAATATCGTTCAGATGTTCCCCTATCCGTCGCCTTAACTCCCGTATTGTCTTACCCACATATTGCACGCCGCATATGCATGTTACCAGGTAAATGACACCACTCATTCTGCAATTGATAAATGAACGAATTACAAACTTTTTCCCTGTAACCGTACTCCTGAAGCTGTTGCCTCGTTCAATTGCCGCACATGCTACACAGCCTCCACACCGGAAAGTACCACAAGGTTGTCAACTAATCCATGTAGTTGGCTCAGGGCCGGCCTTTGGGGTGTGCGGACTGTGCGGCCGCACAGGGCGCCATAGCAACAGGGGCGCTGGGCGGCCGACAGCTCGCAATGTATATGCGGCAGCGGCAGGCGAGGCTGCACTTGTGTTCTACCTCGGGGCGCCCCCTCCATCTCCCCCTCCCCTGTCTGACCTGATTCCTCCTCCCCTGTGTCTGACCTGCCTGCTGCCCCCGCCGCTGCCAATAAGAAGAGAGACGGGAGGAGAAGGGGAGGGGCTGTGGCCACTGTGCCACCAACGTTTCTTATAAAGTTATACAAATACAGGAGGCGGGTGCCGGAATCAAATAGCCGGCACCCGACCTCTGTGACAGGGAGCTGCGATCAGCGGCAGTTGAGTTAACCCTTCAGGTGCGGTACCTGAGGGATTAACTGCCGCTGATCGCAGCTCCCTGTCACAGAGGTCGGGTGCCGGCTATTTGATTCCGGCACCCGCCTCCTGTATTTGTATAACTTTATAAGAAACGTTGGTGGCATAGTGCGCCCCCCCCCCCCCCAACAAACACCCCAGTATAAGAAACGTTGGTGGCACAGTGGGAAGTGCCAATGAGGGTTAAAAAATAATAAAAAAAATTAACTCACCTCCTCCAGTTGATCGCCTAGCTGCCGGTCTCCTGTTCTTTCTTCAGGACCTTTGGTGACGTCACTGAGCTCATCACATGGTCCATTACCATGGTGATGGATCATGTGATGAGAACAGTGATGTCACCACAGGTCCTTTGACAGGTCATGAAGAAAGAACAGAAAACGATCAATTGGAGGAGGTGAGTTAATTATTTTTTTATTTTTTAACCCTCATTGGCACTGCCCACTGCACCACCAATGTTTATTATACGGGGGGGGGGGGGGGGCGCACTGCGCCACCAATGTTTATTATACTGGGGTGTTGGGGGGGCGCACTGCGCCACCAATGTTTATCATACTGGGGTGTTGGGGGGGGGGCACACTGCGCCACCAATGTTTGTTATATTGGGGGGGCCCACTGCGCCACCAATGTTTATTATACTGGGGTATTGGGGGGGGCGCACTATGGGCCAGTGCACAGGTGCGGTGATCGGATGGATGTTCTCAGCTGGACACCGGCCGACACTGCGCATGCGATGGGAGCCTCACCAGCGGTTAGGGTAGGGAAAAAGCACTGGCCCGTAAGTAATTTTTCCCTTCCCTAACCGCTGGTGAGGCTCCCGGTGCATGCGCAGTGTCGGCCGGTGTCCAGCTGAGAACATCCATCCGATCACTGCGCCTGCACACTGGCCCATAGTTTTTCCCTACCCTAACCGCCGGCAAGGCTCCCGGCGCATGTGCACTCTGCTGTGAAATTTCCCTAACCTGTCGTTGTGCGCCTGCACGGCGCTGCACACCTCCTCACGTCATGTCCGGTGCGACCGGAAGTGACGAAGGTAGGGAAATCTCACGAAGTAGGGGAGTATAACATTACACCGGCCTTTGGGGTGTGCGGGCTGGTAACTACTTGGTTGGATAGTCAGCCAGCCTATGCCATGATGCCAGCAACAAGCAGTGTTTTTTTTTTGTTTTTTTTTGGGGGGGGGGGCGGGGGCGCCACAAGGTTAGCTCGCACAGGGCGCCTGAACACCTAAGACCGGCCCTGAGTTGGCTGTGGACTATGGTGGAGGCTATGAACAAGTCTATCCCTTAGGTTACGGCCTCGAAGGTACGTAATAGTCAGGGTAGTATCTTCAAGATGTCCTACATCTGGGTCAGACTATAAAATACCCCAGTAACAGGTAAGGACATCCCGTACTTTTTGATGAGCTTCATCAAACGTGGCAATGATGCAGATTTTATCCTTTTCAATTTTCTCTCTTCCGAGGTTAAAGTAGTGTGTTCCGATTCACTGCTAATGAGTGCTGATATGAATTCTTAAGGACCAGATCAGGGTATCCCCTCTTCTTAAAGCGGATTTGGAGGTCCTTGGCTGCCACCCTGTAGTCCGATAACCTAGAGCAATTGCAGCGCAGTCTCAAATATTGCCCTTTGGGGATACCCCTTTTCAGGGCTACAGGATGGCAACTGTCCCATTGTATGAGACTGTTTGTAGCAGTCTCTTTCCGAAACAATCTTGTGCTCAGGTTCCCAACACTGGGTTCAGACCTGAGCGTTCGCGATGGAGCGCTCTGTATGTGCGATTGTACAGGCGTTTGCAATCACGCATACAGAGACAAGCGAACGCCCATTGTCGCGCGTTCCCGCTGAAGTCAATGTACGGGAACGCGCGACAAGACGCCCCAAAGACGCTCATGTACTTCTTGGGGCGTCGGGCGTTTTACAGCGCAATCGTACGCGCTGTAAAACGCTCAGGTGAGAACCATTCCCATAGGGAATCATTGGTTCTTGCCTGTTGAGCGTTTTACAGCGCGTAGGAACGCGCTGTAAAACGCTCAGGTGTGAACCCAGCCTAAAAATAGTCATGTCCAGGAACATGATTTTATTTTTGTGGATTTCTGATGTGAAAAATAGACCTAGCTCATTGTTATTTAGATCCTTCACAAAATTCTCGAATTCCACTGTGCTTTACCACCGAGCTGGTGGTAAATCCTGCGGTCAAATAGGAATATGTTGTGTTCCAAAGTAAATTGCAGTAATTCCAGTACGAATTCATTGTGACGCCAAATATGTGTGCCTCGTTGCTGTAAAAAGGCCGCTACAGCCCCACACCCTTTTTGCTGGGGTATGGAGCTGTAGAGCGCCTCCACATCCAGACTGGCTAGCATTGTGTGCTCATCAATTTGAATCCCTTCAAGCTTCTTAATTACCTCCATGGTGTCTCTGACATAGGATGGGAGTGCCCACACAAAGGGTTGCAGAATTTCGTCCACGTATGTACTAATGCCCTGAGTGAGGCTCCTTATTCCAGAGACAATCTGGTCTTCAATAAAATACCACAACTTAATCGGTTATACAAAAAGTACAAGTGGTCCTGTAAGTAGCAGTATTAAAGGGTTGGCCCTTTCTGGCCTGACATGCAAAGGGAAGCATATTTTCTGCTCTCCGCCACTAGGTCCTTCACTCCCCAGATTCAGCTGCCTCACTCAGGTCTCCCATTGTTAACATCCGTTTGATCCCGCTGCAGCCAATACCTGGCTGCAGTAGTGACCTGCCCCCATTGCCACATGACAATTGGTCATGTGACACAAGGGGGGGGGGGGGGCGAGTCACTACTGCGGCCAGCGATTGACTGTGGTGGCATCAAAATAGATGCTGAAAGTGGTGGAACTGAGCGAGGTAGCCAAGGCCGGGGGGAAAAAGGAGGCAGAACTCTGCGTTGGAGAGCAGGTATGTTTCCCTTTGCAGGTTTGACAAAAACCCTCTAAAAGGTGGGTAACCCCTTTATTATGTTCTGGATTACCATAATAAGATGGACAAACTGTAACTTAAAACCATAATTCTATGGAAAACGAATAAGTAGTTCCGAGGTCCCCAAAATGTCAACTTAAAAAAATACTAATAAGCAGATGATAATACAGATAAAGCAAGCCCTAGCATATAAGAGTCAAAAAGAGCTGTTAGAGACTGTAAATCACTTTCTATGTTGAGGATAGGAGCTTCTTCAGGGTCCAGTAAAATAAAATGAAGTTGCCCGCATATTGAGTCCCAAGGAGCCAGCTCATCCTGGCACAGGTAAAGAACAGTACAGAACATATAATACTGATCATACAGTAGTGTTAAAGGGAACCTGTCACCTGGATTTTATGTATAGAGCTGAGGCCATGGGTTGCTAGATGGCCGCTAGCACATCCGCAATACCCAGTCCCCATAGCTCTGTGTGCTTTTATTGTGTAAAAAAAACAATTTTATACATATGCAAATTAACCTGAGATGAGTCCTGTCCCTGACTCATCTGACGTACAGGACTCATCTCAGGTTATTTTGCATATGTAACTAATCAGATTTTTTACACAATAAAAGCACACAGAGCTATGGGGACTGGGAATTGCGGCTGTGGTAGCGGCCATCTAGCAATCTATGTCCTCAGCTCTATACACAAAATCCCGGTGACAGGTTCCCTTTAAAAAGAATAGCAGTGAGTTTTTTTTTTAAAAAAAGGGGCTAAATCGCAAAAACATTATAACTTTTTGTTTCCAGAAATACAAATGCACTAAAAAAAATACTACATATTCCATTCCAAATCAAAACAATAGTGCCAGCATTTTTCTTTAAAAACTCAAATATTAAATGTATGAACTGCAAAAATGTTTGAGTTTTCACTTTAATTTGAATTACTCAACTAATCTTTAGTAGCAGAACGATTGTTTCTGAGAACTGCTTGGCATCTATGTTGCATGGAGTCCACTAGCTTCTGGCACCTCTGAATAGGTATTCCAGTCCAGGACGATTGGACTACATTCCATGGTTATTCTGCACTTTTGGGGTTTGCTTCATAAACCATATTTTTTATGTCACCCGAACAAGTTCTCTATGGGATTGAGGTCAGGGGATTGGGTGGGCCACCCATTACCTCAATCCTGTTTGTCTGTAACCAAGATGTGTTTTGGGTCATTGTCGTGTTGAAACACCCCCTTTCTAGGCCATTTCTTCTTGTGCTTAGGGCAACATGATTTCCTCAAATATTCAAACTGACCCATGATCCTTTGTATGAGATAAATAGGCCCAACACCATGGTATAAGAAACATCCCCATATCACGATTTTTGCACCACCATGCTTTACTGTCTTCACAGTGTACTGTGGCTTGAATTCGGTGGTCTTCTGACATACTGTCTGTGGCCACTAGACCCAAAAAGAACAATTTTGCTTTCATCAGTCCACAAAATGTTGCACCATTTCTCTTTGGGGCAGTCAATTTGTTCCTAATCTGTTCAAGATGTTGTTTTTTCAACAACAGGAATTTGCAGGGAGTTTTTTTTCTGGTACAATCAGCTTCACTTAATTGTCTTCTGATTGTAGCAATGCTCACTGAAAACTTCAGATCTTTGATCTTTTTGGAGGTGATCACTGGCTGAGCCTTTGCCATTTTGGCTATTCTTCGATCCATTTGAACAGTAGTTCCCCGCTTCCTTCCGCGTCTTACAAGTTTTGGTTGCCACTTCAAGTCATTTGAGATCAATTTAGCTGAGCAGCCTATAATTTGCTGCAATTAATTATGTTTTCCCCTCTCCAGACAACCTTTTAATCTAAGTACGGCATGTTCTTTATCAGGCCAGGCGTGATGACGTTTTTACCATCTTTGTCCTGTCAATCAAATTGCAGAGAGCATGGCAGTTGCAGAAAGAGCTCCTAGAGGCTAATTTGCATATATTGACACATCATATATCTCAGCAATGCGGGCACGCTGCCAAGCGCACATGTAACAGGTCAGCCAGTTTCATAGGTACATATCTGCCGATGGATGCCCTTAAGGGCATTATTTACCTTTTCATATTTTTTTATTTTTATTTTTTTTGTAGGTGACTTCAAGTGCTACTTTTTGCTTTTTTTTTTTTTTTTTTACAGTAGTTTGGTTTTGACTGCTCTCGTGTTTTTTTGTCTCTAAAGAGGACGAGGCTACTAAGCAGGTTAGCAGGTTGCAGTTTTTCTCTGTAAGTGAAATCCAATGTGTGAGAGAAGCCTTGATCCTATAACAGACAGGGAAGTTATGACAGGTGACTAGGAAGGCATCTGTTACTGAGGTCTGTCTGAAGGAACAGGAACTTACATTGCCACAAAGCTGTTTTAATCATTGTAGGATCTCATGAATGAGATCTTAATCTTGTCTTTGAAATTTGTACCTTAGTGCATGGATGGCCAACCTGAGGCTTTCCAGCTGTTGCAAAACTACAGCCTACAGCTATGAGCCTACAGCAGGGCATGGTGGGAGTTGTAGTTTTACAACAGCTGGAGAGCCGCAGGTTGGCCATGCCTGCCTTAGAGCTTTAATAGCGTTACCAGTAAATTTAATACATCCTAAGTGGTTGTCTATCATCACTGAAATAATGATTTCTCCTTTAAGAAGATTATTTATAACATATACTGTTTTAGGCATTGTGAGTCTAGGAATAGAATTGCCGGTGTGAGTTATTAAAGCCACTCAACTCTTTATAAATGTAGGTTTGTACTTGCATTGACTGACCTGTATTTAGCAGGTTTTACACAATATGCCTGCCATTCTTTTTGTAATATTCAATATTAGATTACACATACATGTGTAAATGTTACAGATATCCAAACAGGCCTCACATCCATTACTTTTATTTGTGGATCAGAAAAGTCTTCACCTTTCCTTACCCCATGCAACATTTCTTCCGCCCAAGTGGCAATATTATTTGATAAAGGTCATTTGGGATCGAAGTGTCATACTGTATTTGGCATTTTCACAAGGAAATAAAATATATCCCTGCACTGCATTAGTTACAAGGTGCTCAAGATCTTTCTGTAGATGTTGTTGTGGTGGGAACCTTACTTAAAGGGATTCTGTCACCAAGTTTTGGGCTATAGAGATGCGGACATGCACGGCTAGATCGCCGCTAGCATGTCCGCAATATACCTGTCCTATAGGGCTGTGTGATTTTAATTTCTTTAAAAAAGGATTTTATTGATATGTAAATGAGTCTTATATGTGTCCAAGGGGCTGTACTAACCTTCCTGGAGCCCAGCTGTGCCCAGCCACGCCCGCCTGTGAAGGAGCCCAGCACCGCCTATGTCCTCCGAATCTCCTCCTTTCATAAACTATAGATTGGCGTAATCTCGCGATGCGCGAGCTTGCGGATGCGCAGTTCTTTCCCTGAGGCTGATGCCAGCACAGGGAAGGAACACTATACTGGCACTGTGCATGCGCGAGCTTGCGCATCGCGAGATTACGGCAATCTATAGTTGATGAAAAGAGGAGATTCGGAGGACATAGGCGGTGCTGGGCTCCTTCACAGGCGGGTGTGGCTAGGCACGGCTGGGCACCAGGAAGGTTCGTACAGCCCCTTGGACACATACAAGACTCATTTACGTATCTATAAAATCCCTTTTTAAAGAAAATAAAAGCACACAGCCCTATAGGACACATATATTGCGGACATGCTAGCGGCGATCTAGCCGTGCATGTCCACAGCTCTATAACCTAAAACTTGGTGACAGAATCCCTTTAAAGTCAACTAATTACAGTAGGTCATAAAACCTACTAGTGTCGAAGTGAGGCTTGGATATAAATAGACTCTCAATCAGCACTCCACCCTAATCAACCAGACAAGGCTAGACAATAATCAAACCCAGATCTAAATGCAAAGCATTTGCATAGCAACTGCAAAGATTTAGATAAAACCCTGTTCAAGGAGAATGCTCAACTATTTTGTCCACCCTTTTTTAGCAGAATCTGTGTCAGAGGGCCCTAAATGAGCCTCTGGCATAGAACATTTATTATAAATTTTCTCCTCTGCAAGCTCCATCTAATTCTCAGATGTCCCTTAGCTTATGGGTGGAGATTGCTATGATGTCTCCCCATAGACTACAAATAGAGACAGGAAATTCTGCACCCTAGCTCTCTCACACTCAATCGCTCCAAAGCACTATGTAGGGCATTGTAGAGAACTAAGCAGTAATGATTTGATTCAAGCACTTGGGGTGAGATCACTTGTTTCACACACACTGCAGCTCACACCTCCTCCTGCTCTCCTCTCTCTATAGATTTATATCGGAGATTATAATCTGAGCCTTTTGTGAGCTGAGAGCCTTTTTGGTCTCACAAGACAGAATTAGCAGAAATTTCAGCGAGAATGTTGTGGAAGGAGAGACTTCTCTTTCTGATAAGATATAGTACACAGTTTCTTATATTCACCTCTATTATTGATTCATGCAAAGTTGTGTGAGACGTTAGTGACCATTTAAGTTATTGGTTTTCTGAATTTCATAGGAAAAATAAAATGTTATAAAATAGCATACATTTCTTTAAATCTAAGTGGCTATGAAATAGGAGATGAAAGTTTCTGCATGTGAATATTGTGCTCGCAGCTTAGCTCATACAGTTCCCACTATCCGTTCATTGTATGGTAAACTGCTCAGTGCAGTGGCCGCTTGTAGTAACCGCTGTAGTCCTGGAAAGCCCCTTTAATAGATATGGACCTGTATGGTTAGGAGAAAGGTACCTATGCTACTGTACATCGAGTTAGCAGATTATCCCAGTGTTGACACATTGGGATAACACCAATGACAATTTGGCATCAGCTACATCCGTATGCCACTGACCTATCCTTTGCATTAGGCAAGAGACCTTTCATGGTCCATTGTTTGCTTGGCAATAAGCAGTCATTGTAAAGTAGTCGGCCACGATTTACTGTCTCAAGGGCTAGTTCCTAGTAAAATCACTTAATGGCCTTAAATCCTTTCCTTTTAGTATAGTAAATTTTCTCCTTCCAACTACCCCTCCATAGCTTTACGTCTCCATATCCCACGATCATCCTCGTAGTTAATGTACATACACTACATTTGATCTGTGGCTTTTTCTTCTCTAAGCCCTGTCTTCCACTCCTGACATATTGAATCTTGACTGATTCTTTTTCGTATGAAACTTAACACTGTGTCTTAGACACATCTAATGTACATTCCATATTACGTCTCTTCTAAAGCGATAAACACAGATTGATTAAACAAACCTCCTTAAAAAATATCATACCTGACAAAAATGACCAACCACAGCATTTTTCTTGATTGCTAAAGAGTCTGAGTCCTTTTCAATTACAGTTAATTCTAGACATATGTTTTGGTAGAAGGAAAAAGAAAAAAAACGGGCAGACATTCCAGATAGAGCGTTATGTGTAAAACATATACTGGATTGTCTAGGCTGGAAGCCTCTTATGTTCCACAAAGCTTTACCTTCAATAGCCCAGGCCTAATGCTTCCATGTTCGCTGTTCTTAGTGTCAGATTTGTTGGAGTTTCTTCCGCCTTGGTATAACCTGATCTACTCCTCAGATCAGAATCAACGTCGGTATAAATTATATAACATGTATAATTCTGCATTGTATAGTCCTGCTTTGTCTCCATCCTGGCCTTACCCTCTAAAATGTTCATTCTGCCCAGTTGAAACACTTATGGAACATGATTTATTACTCAAAACAAAAGGACTCCTAAAAGCAGTTACTTTAATAGATCAATAGTTAAAAGAAAGAGAACCTCTAAAGCCACATATAAGCAGACTTAGTCAGAAAGGGTAAATTATCATAATATTGCTACTAAATTGATATCATCCATAGGAGTTATAAAGCAAGGGACAATACCCAAAAGTGAAAAACTAGCAGAGGTAAAAGAAAAAAGACAATGAGGGACGAATTAGTCCAAACATAGAGAGAACAATTGATCCTTGCTCTTTCCCTGACCCAGTCCTATTATAGCCTCTGCCTGGAGACAACCCCTGATGGTGGGATTGCTCTGTCCCCGAACTTATACCTGAATGACCCTCGGTGTCCCTATGGTATAGGACTTACAAACACATATTCCCCAACGCGTTTCCCCCAAAACAAATGGGCTCCTCAGGAGGCTGATGCATATCAAAAGAAAAAGATAAAAAATAAAATTGTATACAATACTTATGGTAGTAGTTCAGTCAGGCCTGTGCAGTGGGGTCTTGTACATAAAAACTGTAGATGTTGCTGAATACAGTCGTGGCCAAACATTTTGAGAATTACATAAATATTGAAAATTGGAAAAGTTGCTGCTTAAGTTTTTATAATAGTAATTTGCATATACTCCAGAATGTTATGAAGAGTGATCAGATGAATTGCATAGTCCTCCTTTGCCTTGAAAATTAACTTAATACCAAAAAAACCTTTCCACTGCATTTCATTGCTGTCATTAAAGGACCTGCTGAGATCATTTCAGTAATAGTCTTGTTAACTCAGATGAGAATGTTGACGAGCACAAGGCTGGAGATCATTATGTCAGGCTGATTGGGTTAAAATGGCAGACTTGACCTGTTAAAAGGAGGGTGATGCTTGAAATCATTGTTCTTCTATTGTTAACCATGGTGACCTGCAAAGAAACGCATGCAGCCATCATTGCGTTGCATAAAAATGGCTTCACAGGCAAGGATATTGTGGCTACTAAGATTGCACCACAATTTATAGGATCATCAAGAACTTCAAGGAAAGAGGTTCAATTCTTGTTAAGAAGGCTTCAGGGCATCCAAGAAAGTCCAGCAAGTGCCAGGACTTTCTTGGATTCAGCTGTGGGATCGGAGTGCCACCAGTGCAGAGCTTGCTCAGGAATGGCTGCAGGCAGGTGTGAGTGCATCTGCACGCACAGTGAGGCGAAGACTTTTCGAAGATGGCCCGGTGTCAAGAAGGGCAGCAAAGAAGCCACTTCTCTCCCAAAAAAACATCAGGGACAGATTGATCTTCTGCAGAAAATATGGTGAATGGACTGCTGAGGACTGGGGCAAAGTCATATTCTCCGATGAAGCCTCTTTCCGATTGTTTGGGGCATCAGGAAAAAGGCTTGTCCAGAGAAGAAAAGGTGAGCGCTACCATCAGTCCTGTGTCATGCCAACAGTAAAGCTTTCTGAGACCATTCATGTATGGAGTTGCTTCTCATCCAAGGGAGTGGGCTCACTCACAATTTTGCCCAAAAACACAGCCATGAATAAAGAATGGTACCAAAACACCCTCCAACAGCAACTTCTTCCAACAATCCAACAACAGTTTGGCGAAGAACAATGCATTTTCCAGCACGATGGAGCACCGTGCCATAAGGCAAAAGTGATAACTAAGTGGCTCGGGGACTAAAACGTTGACATTTTGGGTCCATGGCCTGGAAACTCCCCAGATCTTAATCCCATTGAGAACTTGTGGTCAATCCTCAAGAGGCGGGTGGACAAACAAAAACCAACTAATTCTGACAAACTCCAAGAAGTGATTATGAAAGAATGGGTTGCTATCAGTCAGGAATTGGACCAGATGTTGATTGAGAGCATGCCCAGTCGAATTGCAGAGGTCCTGAAAAAGAAGGGCCAACACTGCAAATACTGACTCTTTGCATAAATGTCATGTAATTGTCGATAAAAGCCTTTGAAACGTATGAAGTGCGTGTAATTATATTTCACTACATCACAGAAACAACTGAAACAAAGATCTAAAAGCAGTTTAGCAGCAAACTTTGTGAAAACTAATATTTGTGTCATTCTCAACTTTTGGCCACGACTGTACATACCTACAAAGTAAAAGTGACATATAAGCACCATGTGTAACCAACCAGATATGTCATTTCATATAAAGAAGTTAGTCCCAGCAATACAAGCCATGAAGAAACACAAAAATGAGTAACTTACAAGAAGATGACCCACGGCAGATGTCTCGCCTGTCCTACAACTGATGGTGCAGGAGCCAAAATGAAGTTACCATCATCCCTAAAAAGCAAGTCTCACAGCATCCGGAAGCAACGTCAGGAGACGTGTTTCCGGTCGGTGGAACGCATTGAACATGCTTTGAAGGCCATGGACACCTTTGCACTGAATTTTTTATGTTTTTTTATTGTTCGTTTGCAAAATTCAGAAACTTTCTAAATTATCTTCATTAAAGGTTACCTACCATTTTGTTTCTGCTAACTCCGGTAGTGTGTTTCAGCAGAGGAACCATAGCCGACATAGCACTGGCGGATCCCCATTGACTATAATTAGATAAGGCATAAATGCTGGCTTTTGGACAGACAAATACTGCTGCATGCAGCCATTTATTCCGGATCCCCGCCAGATATGGTATCTTTGGTAGTCTGTTCCTCTGAAGGAACAGACTACTGGAGTTGGGAGCCGGAGCCCTTCATCTAGCTGCTGAATGTGACCTAAATCCATCAATCCTGCTCCCGTTTCTGACTGCTCTCCCCCTCCCTTCTCCCTGTGTTAAAAATACTAATACAAATTTAAACCTACACTGGAGATGGATAAAAATGTCTCACTTGCAGACTGAAGTAACCTCCATTGGTATACTCTCAATGTGAACAAGGCTCTCCGCTGCTAAATTCAACCACAGTTTATCTCAGCTGCTTCTTCTTCCTTCTGGTACAGCCACTACACAATCCCTGTATTAGGAAAAAGGTTGAAGCACCCAAAATAGTGTAGCATCGCAGTGGCAATAAGCTTCTCACACCCTTTTATTGTACTCACAGAAGTAAAGATAAAGAGGTTGTGGTACTTCAGAAAATTGCATTTATTATGTAGGGAAAGCTAATACAAGGCACTTACTAATTGTAATACAAGACAATACTAATTGTGATTATCCATATTGCTTCCTTTGCTGGCTGGATTCATTTTCTCTTTCACCTATGACAGCACCCCTGGAGAGACCACCTCTACCTCCTCAGGACAGGAAACATTAACAAGAACTGCCTTTTAAAAGAGGTATCATCCCCTCTGCCTTCAGTTCTGTGTTCTAAGAGGCAGGAGGGAATCGGATCCGCTGGAAAAGACTAAGATGGTGCTGCGGGGGCCCCGGCTATTGGTAAGTGTGAGGGGGGCCCCCGTGCGGCGTAAGACTCCTTTAGGAGCCGCTGCAGAAGTCTGGGCTCCCGTCTCTCTCCCTACCTCCTTTCGTTCCCCTTCTCTGATCCTGGGGAGGTTTCGATCTTTCTGGGCTTCTCAGAACCTCTGCGGCCGTGTTCACGTTTGGTGCTGATGCTGCGGATCGGAAGGGGAGGGAGCCGGCCGGCTTGCGCGCTGAGGAGAAAAGCACAGCCAGCTCACTGCCATGCCGAGTGGAGTAGGTTGACAGTTTCCTCCATTCTGGTTTGGTTGCTGTGAAATATGGAGCAGGCTCAGCACACTGAAATCACCAATACATCAGTACCAGGGTGGGGTAAGAGGCGTTATCCCCAGCATGAATTTTTTATAATAGTGCTCATGGAGTCATGTTTTGTGCTTAGGTGTCTAAGGAGTCTTCTAGGAAGACCTCCAGAGCAAAAGAAAGGGGATGTGATATGTGGGCTAAAAGAAGCTACCCTCTGCCTGGGCAAAACCCCTATGTCAAGTTAATGGAAGAGGAAGCTCCGTCTTTAATGGGCAGCATTAAGCACATGATCTGTGAAGAGGTTAGAGAGTCTGTTAGCAGGTTGATTAAAAGCCGTACCAGTACTTCTACAGCTACTGCTAAGGATTCCCCCTCCAGTGACCGTCATATACTTTCTGGTTTGGAGGAAGGAGGAGTATGGGGGTAGTCAGAGGAGTCTTCTGAGGACGAGGCCGCAGGGGAACCATTGTTTCATGTTCAGAACACTCAAGGCGGTTAGAGTTACCATGGGGTTGGATGATCAGAAGCCACAGCTATCAGTCAAAGACTGATTTGAGGGGTTAGGTCCCAAGAAAAGAAAGGTGTTTGACGTGCATAGAAACATTCAAGCGGTGATTGACAGTGAATGGAAAAAACCTGATAGGAAGTTTTTTGTTCCTTCTTTGGGGAAATGGAATTATCTATTTGTCAAAAATGTCCAGAAAAGCCGCACTCCCCTTTGAAGATATGGGTTCAGTTAAGGACCCGATGGACAAGAGAGCAAAGGTTTATTTAAGAAAGAACTGGGAAGCCTCTGTGGCGGCTTTTAAATCTGCTATTGCCGCTACATCCATTGCTAGGTCCCTAAAAGTGTGGATGGGGGAGTTAGAGGCTCACATTAAAGGGGGTACCCCTAGGGAGCAGTTACTTTCTTCCTTACCTACTATAAATAATGCTTTAGATTTCTTAGCGGACAATTCTGCGGACTCTAAGATTTTCCACTGGGGCCTCCACCTTACCCAACTCTGCCTGTAGGGCAATTTGGTTAAAAGGCTGGAATGGGGATGCTAGCTCCAAGGCAAAACTTTTGCTATTTCTTGTCAGGGCGAGTTTTTGTTTGGGCCGGTCGTTGACGATTTACTAGAAAAGGCCTCTGACAAGAAGAAAGGCTTTCCCTCTGTTAATCACCCCCCCCCCCCCCCCCCCCCCGGAGGTCCTTCCATCCCAGATTCAATAGAGCTTTAAGCAGGGCCAGTTCTAGGTGAAATGGGGCCCTGGGTCGAAAAACAATAAGGCCCCCCCCCCCCCCATGACACTTGATGACTTTTACAGAAGAAACTGTATATTGTGGGCACATTGTATGCTATATGTGTATAACAAACATATTTCAAATGAAAACTTACAATTACTTGGCTTGGCCCTTGGGGATCTCGGACACCACTTCAACACTTTGGCCGGGCGCTAGCTGATGTTGTGTTTTATCCTAATGAGAAAGATTTCATAATAAGAATTTGGAGAAGGGGCAGAGGGATAGCAAAGCAGGGAGAGGCTGGTGCTGCTACTAGGGGGCTCATACCATGCAGGAGTAATAAAGCCCTCCCCCAGTAGAAATAATTCTCCTTATAATGTAACAGTGCAAGAAATACCCCCTTGTAATGCCCCCAGTTGCGCTAATGTCCCCATAGTGCCCCCATAATGTGCCAGTATAAAATACCCCTATATAGTGACCCCAGTAAATGCCCCCAGAGTGCTTCTCTCCCCCCTCCCTCCTAGTACCCCCCATAATGTACCAGTATAAAATGCCCCATATATAGTGCCCCAGTAGATGCCCTCAGTGTCCCCCTTAATTGTAAGTATAAAATACCCTTTCTTAGTGCCCCCCTATAGATGACCCCATAGTAGTCCTCTCCCCCCTTCCCCATGGTACCCACCATAATGTGTCTCAGTATAAAATGCCCCTATACAGAGCCCCCATATAAAATAACCGTTCTTTGTGGCCTCAGTAGATGCCCCTATAGTTCCCACCAATCATGTGCCAGTAATAAGAGCTCCCCCACAATCATGTGCCAGTATTGTACTTGAACACACACAAAAAAAAAACTGTTATACTTACCTCCTTGGCAGCGATGCGATGTAGGCCTCTTCCGGCCCGTGTCCCGCGCTGTTCGGCTCAGGGCTCAGGCGGCGCGATGCCTGCAGCCTATCGGAGGAAGGGGAAGGGACACACCTCTTCCTCCCCTGCCCTGCTGCACAGCCATCTGTATCGCTGTCCTGAGGACGGCGATACAGATGACTGGAGATGAGCGCTTTCACAATGGAAGCGCTCATCACCGTGTGATTGTCCTCCCTATAGTTAGTAGCGGGCTGGCGTGGGGGGGGGCCCTAAGGACTCGGGGGCCCGGGGGCAATTGCCCCCCTTGCCGCTATGGGAGCGCCGGCCCTGGCTTTAAGGGGAAGGAAAGAGCGAAGAAGTTTACAGGGGCTGGTAGGAAAAATAAGGGATTTCTTTTTTACGGGTCAGATACCTCAAAAAAGCAGTCCCAATGACGCCAGGGCCCCTGTCGGAGGTCGTCTGTATGATAAATTTTGTGATAGGAGAGGGCCTAAAGCTAAAATGTCATAGCATTCCTGAAAAGATATTTGTAATTACAGATTACCGTTCAGATCCCACAAAACAGTCAGCCATCATCTCAGAGGTTTTTACCCTAATAGAGAAAAAGATGTTGGTAACAGTTCCAGAGCAGGAAGTAAAAAAAGGGGTTTTATTCGACCCTTTTTCTTGTCAAAAAACCAAATGGCTTGTTTCAGACCATAATAAACTTAGTGTTTGAACCGGTATCTGCTGTACGAGAGATTTCGTATGGAGTCCATCAAGTCAACTGTGATCAATCTTTTTCCCGGACTGCTTTATGGCCACAGTAGACCTGAGGGATGTGTACTTTTATTTCCCCATCCATCCCAGCCCCCAGAAGTTTTTGAGGGTAGCAGTCCAGTTAGAGAGGGATGTTCTGCATCTTCAGTTCCAGGCTTTATCCTTTGGGCTCCTTCAAGCTCCGAGGGTTTTCACAAAGATTTTTCAGAAATGATAGCCCACGTCAGGCAGAGGGAGATCAAAATTATACCTCACCTGAACGATTTTCTTCTTGTGGCCCGGTCAAGTCTGGTTCTTCAGGGACAGATTGCCTGGTTAAAGGAGGTTGTAGAGAAGCTGGAATGGGAGATAAACCTGGAAAAATCCAGTTTATGCCCAAGCCGAAGATGCAGCTTCCTAGGAATGATTTTTGACTCCAGTTCCCAGAAGTGCCTGTTACCCCTTCAGAAGGCTTTGCTTTTCAGATCAAGGGTTCAGCTAATTCACTTGCATCCGTCAATCACCCTAAGAGAGGCCATGTCCTGCAGAGGACAGCGCTCACTGGTTCTTACCACCTCCTGCACCCCCAGATATACTGTAGGTGCCCTGCAATAACCAGTAAGCACTTTCCCTGAATGCTCATGCACACGCCCATTGTTTTTAGTCCGCATCTGAGCTGCATTTTATTTTTTATGCGGCTTGGATGCAGACCCATTCTTTTCAACTGGGCCGCAAAAGATGCCGACATCACTCCATGTGCTGTCCGCATCCGTTACTCCGTTCTGCAAAATGCAGAACACACATGGCTGGTGTCCTGCAGACCAAAAGAAAAGGTACAATCGTGTGTATGAGGCCTTACTTGCTGGGAAAGCACTTTTTTGGTTAACCCTTTTATGACCAGGCCTGAAAAGACCTTAATGACCAGTCACTTTTTTGTGATTTATCACACATGGTTCAAACACTTGAACCATGACCAAAATAACTTTTGCAGCTTTTTATTACATAACGCAGGGCTTTTTAATATTTTTTTTAGTTTTATTAGGGGGAAACTGAGTTAAAATTACTTAAAGGGGTTCTTCACTTTCATTTAACTGATGATCTATCCTCTGGATAGATCATCAGCTTCTGATCGGCGGGGATCCGACACCCGGGACCCCCGCCGATCAGCTGTTTGAGAAGGCAGCGGCGCTCCAGCAGCGCCGCGGCCTTCTCACTGTTTACCGCCGGGCCGCCCGCCCACTGACGTCACGACTTGTATCAACTAGAGTGGGCGCGGCTAAGCTCCATTCAAGTGAACAGAGCTTAGCCGCGCCCACTCTAGTTGATACAAGTCGTGACGTCAGTGGGCGGGCGGCCTGGCGGTAAACAGTGAGAAGGCCACGGCGCTGCTGGAGCGCCGCTGCCTTCTCAAACAGCTGATCGGCGGGGGTCCCGGGTGTCGGATCCCCGCCGATCAGTTAGATCGTCAGTTAGATCATCAGTTAAATGAAAGTGCAGAACCCCTTTAAAAAGATATATATTATTGTACAAACTAAAGCTCATTATTTAAATATGCAAATTATTATAATTAGTTCCCTATATGTGTTGGATCGTTCTATTATACAATATGTATAGTTTCACATGAATGGGGTGATAATTGTAATGGTTTTGTTTGGTAGGGGCGTTTTTATGTAGTTTACTATTTTAATTTTTTATTTATTTTTACTTAATTTTTTTAAATATATTTCTGCTTCGGGGGACACTGACTTTATTTTGCACATTTTCCTTTTTTTTTTCTTCTCCTTTGCCGTGATAATCCATCCCGCCTCACAGGTGTGTCATATCAAGGTGCTGATTAGACAGCATTAATATTGCACAGGTTTTCCTTAGACTGCCCACAATAAAAGGCCAATCTGAAATATGCACAATTTTGCCTTACGGGGGGGGGGGGGGGGGGTCAGAAAACCAGTCAGTATCTGGTGTGGCCACCATTTGCCTCACGCAGTGCAACACATCTCTGTCGCATCGAATTTATCAGGTTATTGATTGTGGCCTGTGGAATGTTGGTCCACTCCTCTTCAATAGCTGTGCGAAGTTGCAGAATATTGGCAGGAACTGGAACACTCTGTCATATACGCGATCCAGAGCATCCCAAACATGCTTAATGGGTGACATGTCCAGTGGGTATGCTGGCCATGCAAGAACTGGGATGTGTTCAGCTTCCAGGAATTGTGTACAGATCCTTGCAATATGGGATCATGCATTATCATGCTGCCACATGATGTGATGGTCGTGGATGAATGGCACAACAATGGGTCTCAGGATCTCGTCACGGTGGCTCTGTGCATTCGAAATGCCATCAATAAAATGCACCAGTGTTCGTTTGTCCATAACATAAGCCTGCCCATACCATAACCCCACCTCCACCATGGGCCACTTGATTCACAACGTTGATGTCAGGAAACCGCTCACCCACACAACGCCACACACACTGTCTGCCATCTGCCCTGAACATTGAAAACCGTGACTCATCCATGAACCGAACGCCTCTCCTACGTGCCAGATGCCATAGAATGTGAGCATTTACCCATTCAAGTCGGTTACGACGACAAACTGCAGTCAGGTCGAGACCCAGATGAGTGAGGACGACAAGCATGCAGATGAGCTTCCCTGAGACGGTTTCTGACAGTTTGTGCAGAAATTCTTTGGTTATGCAAACTGATTGTTGTTGCAGCTGTCCAGGTGGCTGGTCTCAGACGATCATGGAGGTGAACATGCTGGATGTGGAGGTCCTGGGCTGGTGTGGTTACACGTGGTCTGCGGTTGTGAGGCCGGTTGGATGTACTGCCAAATTCTCTGAAACGCCTTTGGAGACAGCTTATGGTAGAGAAATGAACATTTATTGCACGGCCAACAGCTCTGATAGACATTCCTGCAGTCAGCATGCCAATTGCACACTCCCTCAAACATTGCAACATCTGTGGCATTGTGCTGTGTGATCAAACTGCACATTTCAGAGTGGTCTTTAATTGTGGGAAGTCTAAGGCACACCTGTGCAATATTCATGCTGTCTAATCAGCACCTTGATATGCCACACCTGTGAGGTGGGATGGATTATCTCGGCAAAGGAGAAGTTCTCACTAACACAGATTTAGACAGATTTGTGAACAATATTTGAGAGTAATGTTTAAGATCTTTAAGGGGGGGGGGGCTTTGTTCAGGGCAGGGCTGGTGAGGCTCTGCAGTCCTCAGTCCATGTGATCGCCGGGTCTACACTGCACAGCGTGACGCTCACCTGTGTGAGGAGAAGGAAGAAGAGCTGATACTCTGCTTCTGCCTTCTCCTCAGGTCTAGTGCTGGTTCTGACAGTCGGGGGGGATCCGACACCTGTCCTGCTCCTACTAAAGTGTGGGTTGTGCACCCCTGGTTTGGGTTATGAAGATATTATGTTTCTTAGTTCTTTAGAAAAGGACTGGAGGTAGAGGGGATGATCCCTCTTTTAAAAGGAGGTTCTGTTTCCTGTCCTGTGGAGGTGGGGGCGGTCTCTCCAGGGAGCTGTCATAGACTCAAAGAAAACCGATTACCGGTAAGTGTAATCTAATATTTTCCATCACATTATACCACTGCTCGTTTCCATGGTTATGACCACCCTGCAATCAATCAGTGGTGGTCATGCTAACGCAATATACAAACCGGATTCCAAAAAAGTTGGGACACTATACAAATCGTGAATAAAAATTGAATGCAAAGATGTGGAGGTGCCAACTTCTAATATTTTATTCAGAATAGAACATAAATCACGGAACAAAAGTTAGAAATGAGAAAATGTACAATTTTAAGGGAACAATATGTTGAATCAGAATTTCATGGTGTCAACAAATCCCCAAAAAGTTGGGACAAGGCCATTTTCACCACTGTGTGGCATCTCCCCTTCTTCTTACAACACTCAACAGACGTCTGGGGACCGAGGAGTTTCTCAAGTTTAGAAATAGGAATGCTCTCCCATTCTTGTCTAATACAGGCCTCTAACTCTTCAATCGTCTTGGGCCTTCTTTGTTGCACCTTCCTCTTTATGATGCGCCAAATGTTCTCTATAGGTGAAAGATCTGGACTGCAAACTGGCCATTTCAGTACCCGGATCCTTCTCCTACGCAGCCATGATGTTATGATTGATGCAGAATGTGGTCTGGCATTATCTTGTTGAAAAATGCAGGGTCTTCCCTGAAAGAGATGATGACGTCTGGATGGGAGCATATGTTGTTCTAGAACCTGAATATATTTTTCTGCATTGATGGTGCCTTTCCAGACATGCAAGCTGCCCATGCCACACGCACTCATGCAACCCCATACCATCAGATATGCAGGCTTCTGAACTGAGCGTTGATAACAACTTAGGTTGTCCTTGTCCTCTTTGGTCCGGATGACATGGCGTCCGAGATTTCCAAAAAGAACTTTGAATCGTGACTCGTCTGACCAGAGAACAGTCTTCCATTTTGCCACACTCCATTTTAAATGATCCCTGGCCCAGTGAAAACGCCTGAGCTTGTGAATCTTGCTTAGAAATGGCTTCTTCTTTGCACTGTAGAGTTTCAGCTGGCAACGGCGGATGGCACGGTGGATTATGTTCACTGACAATGGTTTCTGGAAGTATTCCTGAGCCCATTCTGTGATTTCCTTTACAGTAGCATTCCTGTTTGTGGTGCAGTGTCGTTTAAGGGCCCGGAGATCACGGGCATCCAGTATGGTTTTACTGCCTTGACCCTTACGCACAGAGATTGTTCCAGATTCTCTGAATCTTCGGATGATGTTATGCACAGTTGATGATAATAGATGCAAAGTCTTTGCAATTTTTCGCTGGGTAACACCTTTCTGATATTGCTCCACTATCTTTCTGCGCAACATTGTGGGAATTGGTGATCCTCTACCCATCTTGGCTTCTGAGAGACACTGCCACTCTGAGAAGCTCTTTTTATACCCAATCATGTTGCCAATTGACCTAATTAGTGTTAATTGGTCTTCCAGCTCTTCGTTATGCTCAAATTTACTTTTTCCAGCCTCTTATTGCTACTTGTCCCAACTTTTTTGTGATTTTTTTGTGATTTGTTGACACCGTGAAATTTTGAATCAACGTATTTTTCTTTTAAAATGATACATTTACTCGGATTAAACGTTTGATCTGTGATCTACGTTCTATTACAAATAAAATATTGACATTTGCCATATCCACATCATTGCATTCAGTTTTTATTCACAATTTGTATAGTGTCCCAACTTTTTGGGAATCTGGTTTGTAGAAAAAAGCGCCGGCCTCTCTGGTGGCCGGGACTCTAGGAGTGCACATAGAAGTTGTTTGTGGTTGAGGGAGCCCACCGAGTCCCCGCCACCCGATGAGTGAGAAGACAGCCCGATGTGGTGCAGAGGCTGCCCAATGCCTTCTACGGGAGCTGAGGAAATCCAGCCTCAGGCCCGGTCTCCTAGGCAACCTGTTAGTGTATAGAGTCATATACTCACAGGCAATGCATTACAATACAGATGTATTGTAATGCATTGCAGAGGGGATCAGACCCCCAAAAGTTGAATTCCCAGAGTGGGACAGAAATAAAGTTTAGTAAAAAAAAAAAAAAGTTTTCAATAAAAGAAAATAGTTTTAAGTTAAAAAAATAAAAAAAAAGCCCCTTTCCTCTAATTTTATAATAAAAAAAACAAAAAAAAACACACATATTAGATATTGCTGCGTCTGTAACGGCCAGCTCTATAAATATATCACATGATCCACCACGTCCGATAGACACCATAAAAAAAAAGTGTTTTAAAAAAAAAAGACATTTTTGTCACCTTACATCATTAAAAGTGCAACACTAAGCGATCAAAAAGGCGTATGCCTCCCAAAATAGTACCAATCTAACCGTCACCTTATTCCGCAAAAAATCAGACTCTACATAGGACAATCGCCCAAAAAATAACAAAAAACTATGGCTCTCGAGACTATTGAGACACTAAAACATGATATTTTTTTTTTGTTTCAAAAATTATATTTGTGTTAATAAGAAAATAGACATATTAGGTATCGCCGCGTCCGTAAAAACCTTCTCTTCAAAAATATCACATGACCCAACCCCTCAGGTGAACACCGTAAAAAAAATAAAAATAAAATGATGTAAATAAAGCCATTGTCACCTTACATTACAAAAAGTGTAATATCAAGCGATCGAAAAGACATATCCACCAAAATAAATTAGCCCCTACATAAGACAGTCGCCCAAAAATAAAATAAAAATATGGCTTTCAGAATATGGAGACACAAAAATATATATTTTTTTTCAAAAATGTTTTATTATATAAAAGTGAAACAAACAACAAAAAGTAGTCATATTTGGTATTGTCGCGTCCGTAGCAACCTGCTCTATAAAAATAGCTCATGATCTTAACTGTCAGATGAACGTTGTAAATAACAAAAAATAAAAACAATGCCAAAACAGCTATTTTTTGTTACCTTGCCTCACAAAAAGTGTAATATAGAGCAACCAAAAATCATCTGTACCCTAAAATAGTACCAACAGAACTGCAACCTTATCCCATAGTTTCCAAAATGGGGTCACTTTTTTGGAGTTTCTACTCTAGGGGTCTTCAAATGTGACATGGCAAGTTAAAATTATCCGAGTGAAATCTGCCCTCCAAAAACCATATGCTGTTCCTTTCCTTCTGCGCCCTGCCGTGTGCCCATACAGCAGTTTACGTCCACATATGGGGTGTTACTGTAAACTACAGAATCAGGGCAATAAATATTGAGTTTAGTCTGGCTGTTAATCCTTGATTTGTTAGCAGAAAAAAAAATATTAAAATGGAAAATCTGCCAAAAAAGTGAAATTCGGGAATTTCATCTCCATTTTCCATTAATTCTTGTGGAACACCTAAAGGGTTAAAAACATTTGTAAAATCAGTTTTTAATACCTTGAGGGGTGTAGTTTCTAAAATGGGGTCATTTTTAGGTGGTTTCTATTATTTGAGCCTCACAAAGTGACTTCAGACCTGAACTGGTCCTTAAAAAGTGGGTTTGGGAAATTTTCGGAAAAATTTCAAGATTTGCTTCTAAACTTCTAAGCCTTCTAACGTTCCTAAAAAATAAAATTGCTATCCTAAAATGATCCAAACATGAAGTAGACATATGGGGAATGTAAATTAATAACTATTTTTGGAGGTATTACTAGGTGTTATAGAAGTAGAGAAATTGAAACTTGGAAATTGTTTGGTAAATTTGGTATTTTTTTTATAAAAATGATTTTTTTTTTCCTCCATTTTACCAGTGTAATGAAGTTCAATATGTGATGAAAAAACATTCTCAGAATGGCCTGAATAAGTAAAAGCGTTTTAAAGTTATTCACACATAAAGTGACACTGGTCAGATTTGTAAAAAATTGCCTTATTCTTAGGGTGAAAATTAGCCCAGTCCTTAAGGGGTTAAAAACAGCATATCATACAACCACCAGGTGTCAGATCCCCCACTGAATCTGTTGACCTATCATGCTAGAGGATAGTTTCAGTTACAAATAGTCAGATAACCCCTTTAAACATAATTTTACAGTTATATAGACATACCATACTATATGGCTTAGACAAGGTCTACTTACACTTGTAGCACTACTGATAGATTTCAAAGGAGTGTCCCCATCTAGGACGTGTATGGCATATTGATGGGACAAAATTGGGTCCTATCTCCAGTATAGGGCACCAGTATGAACTGAGAGCAACATAAACAGAAGACTGCTGGCTTGTCTGCTTCCGTAAGTAGTGAATAGAAGGTTGGCCTCGCTTGCATGGCTTGCTCTCCATTTACTGCTATTAGAATTCGGAAATTAGCTGAGGGTGCTCGCTCGGCTATTTTTGGTAGTCCCATAGCAGTGAATGGAGAGGATGCCGCACATGCACTATGTGCTTTCTGTTTACATTATGGCATCATGCTGGGAATAGGATAAACTAGTACATCAGAACCGAAGCCAAGTTCGGTTTCAAGTTTTAAAGTGGTTCTCCACTTTAAAAAACAATTATTGAAGAGATTTAACGAAGTCACACGTGACTTCGCGAATAACTAACTTCGGCTCATCGGAGCCCATACATTCTAACACTGTATGGAGATGAATCTCCATACAGTATTATTCCGAAGTTTTGAAGACTTGCAGACTGGTGCTATCACTCAGTAGTTGAAATCAGTCAGTAGAGTTGCAAAACATCCCAGTGGGGCCCTAGCCTAAGGGTATCGTCACATGTATCAGCTGAAATGCAACCTCTGCATCCATAAATAGTCATAACAATGGTTTGCATACATATGATTAACATGTTGCAGAGAGTCATGTTTTTCAATTATCGTTTTGCTTTAAGAAAAAAAAAAATCCACTGGCCACTAGAGGGCATCTATGAACACTGCATTTGTAGAAGTGATTCCCCATTGTGTAGAAAGTTGTCTGCAAACCCTTCTCTCTTTCTACAAATTGCAGGTTTTCCAGTTGTTCTACAGTTGAACTAGCATGCAGGACAGCACTTTAAAGAGCCAGAAGAAGGTACTATAGAGCTACTCTATAGTAATTTTAGTAGTACATATGCAGGCAATAGAGGGGGAGTGCAATCTCATCTTTTCCAGAGCTATGACCAGCAGTCCATACCATATGACTACTGTCATCCATATTAAACAATGGATGCCTATTGAGTAGGGATGATCGAACTTCTGTTTTCAAGTTCGGCGTACAAGGTTCAGGTTATCTAAGAATTCTGTCATGGATTCCGCTACCACGGACCATCAGTTATGGTCCATGGTAGCAGAATCCATAATGAATTCTTAGATATCCCGAACCCGAATCTTGTACGCCGAACTTGAAAACAGAAGTTCACTCAACACTACTATGGGTTTTATTAGGTGTTAGTAACACTTTGTTTTCCCCTTAGCAATATTTTCTTCACTTTTCCCTATGATTTTCTGGACAAGATCCTTCAGACCAGGAGAAGAGGACCCAGAAAGGGTTGTCCTTATAGGACATGATACACCTATTGGTCCCTTCCGCTTTAGCCAAGTCAGGGAGCGTCTAAATAACAGAAGCTCCCCCTTTTCTTTTTGATTTAGCACATCTATGTATTACATGGTTGCCTGTTCACATGTGTGGCCAGCTGGTACTTCCCATAACAGTTTCAGGACCTTGAACCATATTAATCTCCTCATCGCTGGGTCCGCTATCTTTAGAGAGGAGATTGTCCTTTATGGTTATGAGACAACCCATTTAAGTCACTACTAAACATCTGAAGCCCTTGGTTGGTCTTTTATCTCACTTGAGTCAAGTCCATCTCTGCAAGATGTCCCTCTGGCAGACATGATTTGTTTAAATAACCGCCATGTAATACTACATTTCTCCAACAGCGACCACTGCATGGAAAATATGGGTTTGAGATCAACTTTCCCTAGCAACGCTATCTGCCAGGGACCCTTTGGAGAATTAAGTTCTGTTGCTATGTTCTGTTATATTGGAATGTACTAGATTAAAGGTGTTGCCCGACCTTACAGCCAACAACCCCTATGGCTCTAACCTGGGCCCCTTAACAAAGAAAACACCACTAACCTCTCTGACATTGTTCAAACCAATATAACCGCTAAGGCATTTGATTGGCCACAGTAGGTATAGGACCAGACTGCTTCCTGGTTCTATGGAGACCAGAAGCAGCCAGGATCAGTGCTGCAGTGGGACCGCGGACAGGTGAGTGGTATTTTATTTTGTTAATGGGCTCAGATTAGTACCATAGGGGTTGTCGTCACAAAGGCCAGAAAGCCCCCTTAAAGGGAACCAATCAGGTTGACCATGGAATCTGAACTGCAGGCAGCATGTTATAGAGCAGGAGAAGCTGAGCAGATTGATATATAGTTCATGAAATTCAGTAAATTTTGTATTTTATTCATTTATATCCCTGCTCATTCTGGGATTGGAAGTCCAGGAGTTGGTTCTATCAGTGATTGACAGCTCTCTCTGTATACACAGTCATAGAGGGAAGGCTGTCAATCACTGATAGGACCATCTCCTGGACTTTAAAGCCCAGAATGAGCAAGAATTTAAATGAATGATAAACAGAATATACTGAATCTTTTCCCATAAAACTATATATCAATCAGCTCAGTTCCTCCTGCTCTATAACATGCTGCTAGCAGATTACACTGCATTTTCATGGTGACAAGTTCCCTTTTAATATGTCACTCAGCACCACTTAATGCACTTCTCTAAACTAGTACCACGTTAACACAGGAGCTGCTAGTAAACCTTCTTTTGGGATCCACAGTGATGTCTAGTTGCAGTTAAGTAGTTATGAGTGTGACAAATTGGGGGCACCTTCATATACTACATATTGGTGAGTGTTCCTGTCAGGCTGCTCAGCCATGATGACATATCTTAGACAGGATCACATCATTACCATCTATTGTAGAGCAATGCAGTGTGTAGTGATGCCCCACCTCCTCACCCACCTAGGCAGCTCTGCTAGTGGTGGCAACCAGTTCTGCCTCACATTCTAGGACAGGTTGCTGGCAGCCATTTGAGATCATTCTCGGAGAACCTCTTTAAGAGCCTGGATGCATTTTACTTAAAAGGAAAAGCCAGTCATTGGCACTTTAGTCCTGTCCTTGCTGCTTCCAGTCTCCTGTGGACCAGAAATATGAAGTCTAGTCTGTCGTCATGTGCACCACTGCAGCCATTCACTGGCCTCTTTGATCATGTACCTCTTGGGGACATGTCACTTCTGAGGCCAGTAAATGGTGGAGGCAGTGCACATGACGACAGACGGGACATCACACTTCCATTCCTAGGGAACCATAAGCACTGGAAACAGGACCCGAAGCGCCATTGAAAAGGTAAGTCGCTATATTTTGCATTAAAGGGGTTTTCTTATTTTGCCATTACTAAGACGAGATGACACTACAATGGAGTGGGCCAGCACTATGAAAAACTGTCTTAAAAGCTTGCTGTAATCTTTAGGGTCCATTCACACGTCCGCAACGTGTTTTGTGGATCCGCAAAACACGGACAGCGGCAATGTGCGTTCCGCATTTTGCGGACCGCACATTGCCGGCACTAATAGAATGTGCCTATTCTTGTCCGCAATTGCGGACAAGAATAGGACATGTTCTATTTTTTTTCAGGAACAGAATTGCGGACCAGTAAGTGCGGCCCATAGAAATGAATTGGTCCGCAATTCCGTTCCGCGGACATTGGAATGGCCCCTTAAAAGAAGGCTTGTCCAGAGTTACATAACCTTGCAACTCCTTAAGGATTTTTTTACATGGGCCAATGCACAGGACAGTGATTTAGAACAATTTGTTCCCAATCATTGAGCAAAAATAAATCTGCTCTTATATACAGCAATCCTACCTTTGTAGGGGGATCAATGATCGCTACTGTGATTGTTTATCCTCATGGAGGCAGCCACAAATGATGATTTTAGATGCCACAAGAAAAATGCAATCGCTCGTTGAACAAGTATTTGCCCTTTGTCATGCAATGGCAGCACCTTTACATGGAACAGTTATCGGGAACGAGTGTTCATACATTTGCTTGCCCCAATAATTGACCCGGCTCGTATAAAAGTGCCCTTCAATATAGCAACAGTGAAATCCCAGTAAATCCATGCATGCTACAGTTGTCACAACCTATGTAACTCGAATGGTACACACACTGCATGTGAATCAGGTTAGAATGGAATTGTGATGAGAGATTAAAATGAATTATAAAGAAGAAAAAATATATATATAAAAAAAAAAGAAGTTGCCTGAAATCTCCTACAGCTTTAATGCAGTGTAGCTCCAGCCATGAAAGATATAATCTGCAGAACGAACCTTTCAGTTTACTCAAGCTATGGCTACTTGCTTCTGTCATTTAAAGTTTGTGAAAGGACCTGAAAATTGTAAGCATGTAATTGAATTAGGAAAATGCAGCTTAAAGTTTTATGTGCTTTCTGTGATTTGTAATGGGCAAAAAGCTTGTCTGAAAAAGAGATGCATTTATTGCAGACTGTTAATCCTGGAACATATGGCTTTAGTTTTCACTCTTATACCTAAAGTATATGGAAACTGTTGCCCAACAGACTAGCTAGTTATTTTCCTCAGGTTTGGGGAAAAACACTGTAGCAGATTCAACGCTGTGTTCTCTGTAGACGTGAAATATTTGTATTTAATACAAATATTTGTTTAATTTCTATATCAATCAAGAAGATTCCAAATTCTCACATTTTATTACTTTAGGGCTTAGCGATTTCTTGGCACAGTGTTTATCTTTATCTAGTTTTAGTATGGACCCTGTAGCCTTCAAGGGATTTTCAGTTTTGCATCAGCATCCTTTAAAATAACCATTTATGAAGGTTGCTGTAATTTTGTAATGTATTTCTTTTATCTTTATATCTCCCATTCTGGCCTGTGGTCACATGACCATGTCCATGCAGCTCTTTCTTATTTCCTGTGATGTTCTGTCCATGGGCAGGGCAGTGATAGGGCAGTGTCTATGTAACTAGCTGGGTGGGAGGAGCTATAAACTAGCTGGGTGATAGGGCAGTGTCTATGTAACTAGCTGGGTGGGAGGAGCTATAAACTAGCTGGGTGATAGGGCAGTTACTATGTAATTAGCTGGGTGGGAGGAGCTATAAACTAGCTGGGTGATAGGGCAGTGTCTATGTAACTAGCTGGGTGGGAGGAGCTGGTGGTGTGGCAGAGAAAGGGGAAGTGCATCATGGGTTTGGTTGGATACAGCAACAGGAAGTGCTACATTCAGGAGGGAAACAAGCCAAAATGATTAGTTGACATGGAGAAAATAAATCTGTAGAGACCAAATTGAGAAACAAAATGCATGACGAAGATGTACATGAGGTAAGCAACTACATGAACATATCTGTTAAAAATCCACAGTAATCCCAGAAAATCCATTTAAAGCACACCTGTCACCTTACTGATTTTTAGGCTTCTGCCAAGAAACTAGTTTATTAAGACCAGTGTTTTTAGACGCTGGTCTTAATAACCCCTTGTGCTGTCAGTGAATCCATCAAAGTTAGGCCTCATGCACACGAACGTATTTTCTTTCCGTGTCCGTTCCGTTTTTATTTGCGGACCGTATGCGGAACCATTCACTTCAATGGGTCAGCAAAAAAAAAAAAAAAACTGAAGTTACTCTGTGTGCATTCCATTTCCATATGTTAGTATTTCCATTCTGCAAAAAAACAGAACATGTCCTATTATTGTCCGGACAAGGATATTACTATTAGGGGGCAGCTGTTCCATTCCGCAAAATACAGAATACACACGGATGTCGTCCGTATTTTTTGCGTATCAGTTTTTTGCGGACAGCAAAATACATACTGTCATGTGCATGAGGCCTTATGTTGAAGTGCCAGCCTCTACATAACTTCAGCGCATCCACCGCCAGTCTAAATGTAAGACTGCTTCCTTGCTGACTTAAATTTAGACCATTTGCTATGCCTAAAATAGGTGTAGAAAATGACAAATGAGACGGCCCGTCCAAGCCACACCCACTTTTTTTTTTTTTTTAGACCTGGCTTGAGTGGGTTTAGTCACAGATTGCGGCGCAAATAACCTTTGTGTCGCAATGTGTGACATATATGCTAGAAAGCTGACAAATATCACTTAGTAAGTGACCCCCTTTGTGGGTGTAATAGAAAATGGACAAGTGCTACCACTGCATATGTGTTGCCCACATGTAAGTATAGGTGGAAATCCACAGGGGTCTTCTTGCTCTCACTTTGCTTTATTCTCTGGTCCCTGGCAGCATGTATAGGTAATGAATGTATGTGCACTGCCTGGGACTTGACCACTTTAGCAGGCTGCATGGATCTCGTTATTAACAACTAAGTAGTAAGTAATTAATAAGTAATATTGCATCTGATGGATAATGCAGGAAATTTAGTCAGATTCATATGGAATCATAGCGAAAAAGCCTCTGTATGTGAAATCTAGAGACATGTGGATATACAGCATGGCCCCATAGACTGCTGTGTGCATTTGGTAGGTCTACGACTAAAGGCCTCTTGTATTGTGTATCAAATGGATCTTCCAAGAACGTTTGATTCGGTCAACAACCTAACGTGTTAAGGAAATCTCCCATGTTCCCCCCTCCCCCCCCCCCCCCCCCCCCGACATATGGAAAGCGTTGAGCGAAATTAAATTTTCCACCATATCCTTTTGTTCTTTCAGGAGATATCACCACTAGAAGTGTTCAGTAGTGGTTTTCTCATCCCTCCGTTGAATGCACGTACACTTTTGGCTGAACCGAATGTGTATGTGCATGAGGGAGTCGTGAGAGATAGCAGTTGGACGATCCATCTCTTGGCCAACAGCTATTGAATGCGTATGGCCAGCCTAGAGGTTACATATAGTGGTGCAACATGGTGGCTTTTTGTAAAGTTCTATTTGTCCTCAGTAGTTATCTCACTTTATATTATAGTATATTGTGTATATATAGTACAGCCAGTCCTCAATTTACAATATCCTGGAAATTTTAATTTTAAACCAAATTTAGGGCCCTATACCACGGCACTGGAGTCTCTTCTTTTGCCAGTGGTGTCGTGTTCAGTGGTCACATGGCCTGTTTGCAGCTCAGTCCCATTCAAGTGAATGGGTCGGGGTTGCAATACCAAATACAGCCACTATACAATGCAGGTTGCTGTGCTTGGTTAACTGTGAGAAGGACGTGAAACTCCATAGTCTCTTCAAAGCTGATTGGAGGTGGTCCTGGGTGTTGGACTCTAACCGTTCAGATATTAATGACCTATTTTAAGCACAGGGAAAACCCCTTTAATCTTTTTTATTTATTTTTTTGTTTATTTTTTCATCTTATTTTTGGTTGGAACTTAGGGGCATTTGAACCATTTATAGTTATAATCTCAAGTTACAATATTTTGCAATAGTCTCATGGAACAGTTTGAGGGACCAGTGTATAGTATGGAGTAGTTACGTTGATATCCCAAATTCGTAGACTCTGCTTGCATTCCCACCTCAAGCTTATTTCTAGTCTGTAATAAATCTAATAATTATTATAATTAGTAAAATAAAAATGGCCAGAAGATTGTGTAGATGAGCTGACATGCTGTATAAATGTCCTCGGTCCCTTGTGTGTATATATGGAATCATAACACATTGCCTCTTCATTTTTCCATTTAACGGCTCTTTTAATTCCGGTTTGTTCCATATGAGGTCGTTTTCTTCTAGCGCATTCTGTAGCCGTTCATTTATCACTTTTACAAGTTGAGCTCCATCACAATCGGCTTCCCTCTGTCCTCCCCAGACTGTCAGAAAACCCAAACACAGTAAAGAATGTGAGCTGAAGCTGTCCACAAAGAGCTGCTATAAAACTCGAAAATAAAATATGATATATTAAGTAGCTGTTGAGCCTCACTCAGGGAACTCGGGTCATTACAGGTCAGACACTGGAAATCAAGTCTGGACTGAAAATGTAAGCTATGCAGGCAGCAGTCTAGAACCTGCCTCAAAGGGACGGAGGCCTTTCACTCGTCAGGCTGCGGGAGAGGAAAATAAACAGTTGGCTAAACGGTTTCTGATGGAAAAGTAAAACTATCTACCGGCTTGTAGTGGCAATTCAAGTTTGTAGAGCAAAGATTTGCCAACAGTTATACATCATCATCATACGATGGTTTCATCTAGGTCTTGTCCGTAGGCCGTGTATGAACTATGTACATGCATTAAAGCGTACATCCAATGATGCACTTCAAACCTACTTATGATATGCAACTCAATGTGTAAATACAAGTTTCTAACTTAAAAACCGTGATCTGTGCTTTTTATTAGCTTAAAGGGGTTGTGCAGCCAGTACGTATTGATGACCTATCCTAAATTGTTAAAATCAACAAGTAGTGCTACAAAAAGTCTAGCTGTAGCTCCAGCCTAAGGCCAGTGCTACACTTGTGGTGGTGGCGAACCTATGGCACGGTTGCCAGAGGCGGCACTCAGAGCCCCCTCTGTGGGCACCTGCACCCTGGAAAAAGTCTATGGTGAGTAATACACTTACAGCCAATGCATTACAATACAGAAGTATTGTAATGCATTGTAAAGGGGACTAGACCCAGAGTAGGACAAAAAAAAAAAAAGTGAAAAAAGAAGTTAAAAAAATAGTTTTACAAAAAAAAATTTCAGTTTCAAGTAAAAAAAAAAAAAAGTGTCCTTTTCCCAAAACAAAGTAAAAAAGAAATTGTAAAAACATATTGGGTATCGCCGCGTCCATATCGACCGTCTCTAAAAAAGATCACATCATCCACCCCATCAGGTGAACGCCGTAAAAATAAATAAAAACTGTGTCCAAAAGGCCATTTTCTGGTCACCTTGCCTCACAAAAAGTGTAATACCAAGTGATCAAAAAGTCTTATGTACCCAAAATGTTACCAATCTAATAATCGCCTACCTAAGACAATCACCCAAAAAATAAAAAAATAGGGCTCTCAGAAAATGGCAACACAAAAACAAGATTTTATTCTGTTCAAAAATGATTTCACTGTGTAAAACTTAATAAAAATGATAGACATATTATGTATCGCCGCGTCCGTAACAACCTGCTCTATAAAAATATCACATTATATGCTTTCTCAGATGACTGCTGTAAAAAAAATAAAAAATTTGCCAAAGCAGCCATTTTTTTTTTACCTTGCCTAACAAAAAGTTTAATATCAAGCGATCAAAACGTTTTATGTACCCTGAAATGGTACCAATCAAACCATCACCTCATCTTGCAGAAAAATGAGCCCCCTTATAAGATAATCACTTAAAATATAAAAACCAATGGCACTCATAAACCTATCCATCAAAATCTGCGCTGCAAAAGCCATATGACGCTCCTTCCTATCCTGTGCCCCCACAGCAGTTCACCACCACATATGGGGTGTTGCCGTATTTAGGAGAAAATGGGTAACAAATTATGGGGTGCTTTTTCTCCTGTTACCCCTTATGAAAATGAAAAATTTGGGGCTGAAGCAACATTTTATTGGAAGAAACAAAACTTTTCATTTTTACAGCCAAATGTTTCGAAATTCTGTATAATGTTTAGGGGGTCAAAGTGCTTAGTACCCCCTCAATATATTCTTTAAGGGGTGGTGTTTACAAAATGGGGTCACTTTTTGAGGGTTTCCACTGTAGGAGTACGTCAGGGTCTCTTCAAATACAAAATGGTGCCTAAAAACCATTCTAGCGAAATCTACCTCCAAAATCCTTTCCTTCTGACCACTGCCACATGCCCATAGAGAAGTTTACCTCCAAATATGGGGTATTTCCAAACTGCATAATCAGAGTAATGCGTATTGAGTTTTATTTTGCTTTAATTCTTGTGGAACGCCTCAAGGGTTAACAAAGTTTGTAACATCAAATTGAATAATTTGAGGGGTGTTCTTTCTAAATTGGAGTCATTTATGGGTGGTTTCCTTTACGTAAGCCCCTCAAAATCACTTTATAACTGAATTGGTGCCTAAAAACATGGTTTTGGAAATTTTGTTTAAAATTTGAAGAATAGCTTCTAAATTTCTAAGCGTTCTAACGTCCTAAAAAAATTAAATGACATTTCCAAAATTATGCCAACATAAACCAGACATATTGGGAATACCATTTTATGAGGTATTACTATCTGTCTTAAAAGTAGAAAAATTCTAATTTAGAAAATTGAGAATTTTTCAAAATTTCTGGTACATTTTTGATTATTTTATAAATAAAGGGGAAATTTATTGACTCAAATTTACCACTGTCATGAAGGACAATGTGTCACGAGAAAACGGTCTCAGAATTGCTTGCCTTGGATAAGCGTTCCAAAGTTATTACCACATAAAGTGACATATATCAGATTTGCAAAAACCAGCCTGGGATTTAAGGTGAAAAGTGGCCTCGTACTGAAAGGGTTAAGGCTGGGCTTCAATGTTTGTATTCTGAGGCAGTTTTTAAGCCAAACGTAAGTGTAGAGTAAGTATAAAGATACTGACTCACTTCTTCTTTTTATTCCACTTGGTTCCAAAAACTCCATCAGAAAACCAGAATATGTAAACCCGGCCTAAGAGGATACTTTAATTACTGCAGCTCTTTAGTTCCTCCCTCATTATGTCAGCAAGACAAAAAAAAACATGTAAGTTGAATATGTATTTGCTAGTTCATTAATTCCTGTGATTATAGCAGCATGGGCACACAGTTTATAGGAGTGTACTAACAGGAATGTGGAGGAGTGGCAGGGGAGCATGCTACAATTCCACTGTATCTGTACATGGTAATGGCATGACAATGATAACATCTTCATTTGCAGCGCAAACATCTGAGCTTTGTAGGGAAAGATACTGTACTTCCAAGATCAAAGAGTATTAGGCCTTTTTTTTTTTTTTTTTCAATTACTTTTCAATTCAGGTATGTATCCTTTACAAGAAATCTCCAGTAATTGATACAAACCTTCATGTGGACGTGTTGTCCACAACGCCTGACCACAGTGGGACAGTCACTTTGTATTCTTGTCAGTGCAGTGGGCATAGCACAGTGGGGGTGGGAGTATCCATGGCAGGAGAAAAGAGGATTATTACATAGGCAGTTATTTTTTTTTAATGTTGCTCCCATATAACCCTTTTTTTTTTTTTTTAACCCAATGTAAGCCCCTTTAATGACCCTCATAAATAATCATTGCAGATTCAGCAATAACAACCATCTGCAGCGAGAACATTTCCAGCTTGTCCAATAATTTTTGGAAAAATGCAACGAGTTTTCCTTTCTGCAGATGCGTGGACTATTGCTCATAATGAACAGATGATGTTGCGTTGGCCTAATGATCTGTACATCTGTATCTATCATCAGTTATTTATTACATATCATGCCTCATTTTTTCTGTTCCTTCAGGTTATAAACATTATAAATGCTAATTGTATAGCTTTTTGTCTATGGAATAAATAATATTTAATTAACCATCCAGTGCTGATCATCATCTGCAGTAAAGGAACCTCCAACATTTTTTAAAAGTTTGGACAGGATTAAAAAAAACATTGCTACTTTTTTCTAAAACAGCACCACACCTGTCCATTGTCTGTCTGGTATTGCAGGTTGGCTCCATTTGAAGTAAATGCATCTGAACTGCTTTTTGTAGTAACAAGTAGTCTTGTTTTTCTAATTATAGACAGACCCTTAGGCTAGGTCTACACGACGACATTTGTCGCGCGACATTTTGTTGCACTAATGTCGCGCGACAATTTTTATAATGGCAGTCTATGGTGTCGCACTGCAACATGCGACATGCTGCGACTGCGACGCGATAGTCGCAGAAAATCCATTCAAGATGGATTTTTCTGCGACTGTCGCGTCGCAGTCGCAACATGTCGCATGTTGCAGTGCGACACCATAGACTGCCATTATAAAAATTGTCGCGCGACATTAGTGCAACAAAATGTCGCGCGACAACTGTTGCGCCCTATCTGTCGCGCGACAAATGTCGTCGTGTAGACCTAGCCTTAAATTGCTGGTCTTCCTCTGTATGGCAGCACACTATTACACATGCAAAAAATAGAACTATGGATTAGGGACTATTCTGGATCAAAGTGAGTGGTACTATACCTACTAGACATGAAAAATGAAAACTCTTTGCGCACATTTTTGATTAAACGTGTGTTGGGCCCATTTACCGGCATTAAGGTGGCTTCTGCAGATGGGTCCCTAACACTAACAGGACTGCCTCTCCTGGGCGTAACCTAAGCCTACAATGTTCAGGGCAGTGTAGGAACCAGCTACATTTATACTCTGCTCAGAAGCCCTGGTCAGATGGGCCTTGGAATGCTCAATCTAAAGGAGGGAGCTACTCTCCAAACATACTGCAAGACAATTGTAAAAACATATGTAGGGCTGCAGCAAACGATTATTTTAGCAATCGAGTATTCTACTGATTATTATTATTTTTTATTATTAATAGACTGTTTTCCTTTATAAAAATTCATCAGAGCCCCTGCCATCAGTCCCCAACACCCTTCGTTCCCCCCAGTGCGATCAGCCCAATTGCATCAGGTTCCCCCAGTGCCTTCAGCTCTCCCCCACCCCAGTGCCTTCAGCTCCACTCCGCCAGTGCCATCAGCTCTCCCCCACCCACATGCTTTTAGCTCTCCCCCACCCACATGCTTTCAGCTCTCCCCCACCCACATGCTTTCAGCTCTCCCCCACCCACATGCTTTCAGCTCTCCCCCACCCACATGCTTTCAGCTCTCCCCCACCCACATGCTTTCAGCTCTCTCCCACCCCAGTGCCTTCAGCTCTCTCCCACCCCAGTGCCTTCAGCTCTCTCCCACCCCAGTGCCTTCAGCTCTCTCCCACCCCAGTGCCGTCTGCTCTCTCCCACCCCAGTGCCGTCCGCTCTCCCCCACCCCAGTGCCGTCCGCTCTCCCCCACCCCAGTGCCGTCCACTCTCCCCCACCCCAGTGCCGTCCGCTCTCCCCCACCCCAGTGCCGTCCGCTCTCCCCCACCCCAGTGCCGTCCTCTCTCCCCCACCCCAGTGCCGTCCGCTCTCCCCCACCCCAGAGCAGTCAGCTCTTCCCCTCCCCGATGCCTTCAGCTCCCTCCTCGATGCCTTCAGCTCTCCCCACTCAGTGCCATCGTCTCTGCTCCCCCTTGTGCCATCGTCTCTGCTCCCCCTTGTGCCATCGTCTCTGCTCCCCCTTGTGCCATCGTCTCTGCTCCCCCTTGTGCCATCGTCTCTGCTCCCCCTTGTGCCATCGTCTCTGCTCCCCCTTGTGCCATCGTCTCTGCTCCCCTTGTGCCGTCCTCCTGACACCCGGAGTGCACAGCGTCGTTGGTTGCTATGACGCTGTGCACTCCGGGCACCCGGCCTTAGTTGCACCCCCACCCCCTCGGTGTCACGACTTAAAGGGAACCTGTCACCAGTTTTATGGTGTCCTAACTAAGGGCAACATAAATAAGTGACTGATTCTCAGCAAAATGCTGGGTCACTTTCTTTAATTGACCCAGACAATCTGCCAACATCTTGTATTGAAAAGCTCCAGCTGATAATGATGAGTCCTGAATATTCATGAGCTCCTGACTCTCGCCACCTGCTGCTGAATGACAGTTATTTTCCATATGAATCAGCAGCAGGTGGGCAGGGGAGCGGCTATAGCTCTGAATTAAATATACGCTGGACTCATTGACCTCACACTGGACTCAAATCAGCTCATTAGCATGTGGCATCTTTGTGTGTATATTATGAGGTAACCATCTGTCACACCAGTCAGTGAATACATTGAAGGTACTTTGTAGTTGTTAATGATTGTATATAATTAGTTAGATTATAATCAAATATCCACATGACAGGTTCCCTTTAAGTTTCCACCAGTTCAGCAGTTTTTTGAACAATTTTGTGTGAAAATGCATTTAGAAATGTAGAGCATTACAAACTGTTCGATATTTTCAGGTGACATTAACACATGCTTTTTTTTACACTGTGTATGTTTTCATTGAACATAGTGCAATTTGGTCTGCCTTTCTATCCAATGAAACCGGTGATTTATGAAGGGTCACAGGTCATGAACATGTTATGCCGAAAATCACAATAGCTGTTTTGTTTAAAAAAAAAAAAAAAAATTTAGTGAGTCAAACGCATCAAAAGACAAACAGATGAAGAATTTAAGAAAACCTTTGGAACACTTCATTTGTTTGTTTTTGCTGCAAAAAGGAAATGTTAAATGTATGAGTTCTGGGCAGAAACCCATAAGAATTATAATATTGCACATTGGATATACAATAAATACGTTTTATGGGGTCTGTTTAGTGTTATAAATCATTTGTGCTCAGCTGCACAGGTTAAGCACATCCACCTTGCATTGGTTTGTTTAGCTAATAACTTCCTATTTCTAGTCTTAAAAAATAGTTTAATCTGCTTCTAGGTTTAATGAAAGAGACAGAAAAGTCCTGAATGGGGCAAAGTAAGCTGTAAATGGGTGCCCAGAGCAACTGATTGCAGTTATGTTAGTGTTAGGGACCCATTTGCAGAAGCAACCTTGACGCCTGGTAGGTGGGCCTGACACGTTTTAGATCAAAAATGTGTGCAAAGAGCTTCTATTTTTTTAATTTATAGTAGGTATATTACCACTTGTGACGAATACCATACCCCGACTGACGTCGGATGTCAACTACGTAGAGCCAGCGAGATACAGTATGGTCACAGGTTACCAAGGTGTGACTTTACGCTGTCCCTGAGGAGCTGGTAAGGTCAGCTTGGTACAGTGTTCAGACTCCTCCTGTCAACACGGGCACAGAGAGGCAACAAGCTGAGGGAGCCTTTTCACTGCCCCAGTGAAACAGCGCGTTCTTAGCCCGGGTAACTGCCACCAGCTTCTCGTTTGATGTAAGCCCGGTCCACTAACGGGATTATATAGGGTGAGAAACCAACCCGCAGTAGCATATAACTAGGCCTGAAAACACGGACGTGGAGATTCGTAATCGAGATACAAGACAGCACAAGATTAAATTATGTATTAATTCGCCTTAAGGGCTCACTAGAAATAACACTATACACACAACATATATACAGTGGTCTGAGGTTACAAATACAGATGATAGGGTTAGGGCTGCAGTAAACGGTTATTTTACGATTAATCGAGTAATCTAATAAGAGAAAATGAATTAATAGACTGTTTTCCTTTATAAAAACTCATCAGACCCCCTGCCATCAGTCCCCAACACCCTTCGTTCCCCCCCTGTGCGATCAGCCCAAGTGCATCAGTTCCCCCAGTGCCTTCAGCTCCACTCCACCAAGTGTCTTCAGCTACACTCACCCAGTGCCATCAGCTCTCCCCCACCCGGTGCCTTAAGCTCTCCCCCATCGTCTCTCCCCCCTTGTGCCATCGTCTCTTCCCCCTTGTGCCATCATCACTCTGTCTAGTCTCTGCCACTGGCACTATTGATAAGGGCATTGTGGCTGGCACTATTGATGAGGTTACTGTGGGGGCACTGTTCCTGGTAGCATTTTGACTAGAATTATTAAAGGTGATTCTCTGGTTTGAGCCATTCATGGCAGCACTGTTGTTGGCACTATACAGAAGGGTGCTCTAGCTGCCATCATATATGGTGACACAAACTGTCACTAGTCATAGAAGCACTCTGACACCCTTTTTTTTATTTATTGTGGGCACCCTGGCTGGCACTATTTATGGACACCGTTACTTCCTTTCTTGTATTATCCTGGGATCTCGAGGACATGCCCCCTGCAAGCTTTAGCTGCAGCTACCACATGGAGCTTCTGTCCCAGCACCCAGAGCTCTGCCCGTCCATGCAGCCTGCCCTCCTCCTGACACGCGGAGTGCACAGCATCATTGGTTGCTATGACACTGTGCACTCCGGTCTTAGTCGCGCCCCCACACCCTTGCTGTCACCAACTTACCTTTCCAGCAGGGGTGCCACCGACACGCCACAACGTCACACAGCACATCAGGTTACGGCGTGTGTACGTCAGGAGGTCAGTACATTGGGGGGCCGTGGAGTGTCCGAAGGCTTCCTGCTGGAAAGGTGAGTATTTCAGGCCAGCGAGAAACCACGGAGCAGGAGCAATAGCAAGCTCTTCACTCCCGCTCCATGGTCACAGGACACAAACGAATCCTCGATGCAAATAATTTGCATCAATGATTTTTTTGTGTCTAATTACTTTATTTAATTGAGTACTCATTGCAGCCCTAGATAGCATACAACAGGGTTAAGCAGAACAAAAGTCAGTTTAGCAGATGGGTGAGTCCTTTGGGTGGTGATGAGTTCTTAGCTGTATCACATGGGAAGCAGTGATGTCAGCTGGTTGCAGGTCCCTCTAAAACAGGCATGTCCAAAATGAGGCCCGCGGGCCAATTGCGTCCCGTGTTCCGGACTGATAAGGCCCCACAGATAAGTTGCCTAAATATAGATCTTACGGCCCCCTCAGTGAGTCCCCAAGCGCCGCTCAGGACTCCTGGGATCTTTCGCCTCGGGACTGGACGTCATCAGCAGGCGCAGGGAGAAGGAAAGCCCAAATCTCTCTACGTCCGAGATCTCGCGAGATTTTGGCTTTCCTTCTCCCTGCGCCTCCACACACAGCTACAAGTCAACTGTCCGTCACTGTGCTATAATTCCATTATCTGATGTGTTACTATTGCACAGCTTGCTATTGTCTGTTTTTATATTAAAGCCAGAGTGATTTAACACCCATTTAGATTTGTCATCCAAGTTACAAAATGAAAAGTATGCCGTTTTCAATCAACTTTGCATAAAATAGTTAATTTGCATTTAATTTTTATGGATCAAAGAATGTCAGTCAAAGTGGTCGGCCCTCGCACATGTTCACTTCATCAAATCTGGCTCTCTTCGAAAAAAGTTTGTACACCCCTGCTCTAAACACATGGCACGATGTGACCTCCTTTCAGAGAAGAGACACACCCGCTTGCTGGCACAAGCCTTTTTTTTTTGTTATTATATTTTTATTACGTTTTTCATTAGAAACAAGGAAAGGTAACAAATGCCAAGGTACAGGGCATACAAGCCCAAGAAATACTCATAGAATACATTGTGAATACATAGTGAGCACATAGTGAATACATGATGGGTACAAAGTGACTACATGAGACACCATAAGAGAAAGTATTGAGAAAGTACAATATAGAGAAAGTACAATATAATATAAGAACGGAAGTGGGACCCCACATGTTTATTAGCTGAAGACATATGGGTGGAAATGGGATGAGAATTGCTTGCTCTACTCACTGGTGTGGACCAGGGGAGGTCAGTGGGTGGTATTTAATAATAGAACCTACATAGGCTACGGTGTAGCGGATATCTGTCTCGTGCCATATGCAGACGAGGTGGGTTTTTTAGGGAATCTATAGTTTGACCATAAAAAAACATTTTTTGAGAAATGTGACATGTGTGCAAGTTTCCCATGAGGACAGTTCCTCATCTATGAAGTTGATCCATTTTCAGGAGCCATTGTTCCATAGAGGGAGTAGAAGTTTGAAGCCAGAATCTAGGAAGCAAGAGGTGAGCTGCTATTAACATCTGTGTGAAGATGTAGGGTATGTGTGTATGAGGATCATCAGGGGGATAGACAGTAGGGCTAATTGTGGGGACGGTTGGATGGATGTGAGGCAAACCTTGTTGGCGAAAGAGAATATCTCGGATTACCACCTGGAAATTAGGGGGCAGGACCACCAAATATGGAAGAAGGTTCCCCTCTCCCTGTGGCACCTCCAGCATGTGTCTGAGACAGATTCTGAGAAAAGTGATGTCTTGTCTGGTGTGTTGTGCCAGCGGGTGCGGATTTTGTATCCGTTCTCTTGGGTTCGGGCGCAGCGGGAGGCCCTGTGGGGGGATTCAAGAAGCTTGTGGAGGGAGATAAAGGGAATTGTAATGTCCATGTCTAACTCCCATTGTTTTATAAACAATGACTTGGCTAGGACAGGGGGGAATCGTAATCTGCTATACAGTCGTGAGATATGCTTCCTAGGGGGTGTGGGTTGGGATATTATTGACTCGAGCCAGACCAGGGGGTGATGAAGGTCGCCCATATGGACGTGTTGCTTTATGTAGGACCTAAGGTATGAGATTGAGAAGAGGTCGCATGGGTGAGGATTAAGTGAGGTGTTCATGGCTTCCAGATCCATCAGGTCCCCTGGTGGGCTCATCAGTAACGTCAAGGGAGTCAGTGAAGATTTTAACCCCTGTGAAGTTGATGCTCTCAATGTAGGGGGAGCTGTGCACAAGATGTCTTTTACTGTTAATAGTGGAGAAGGGAAAGGAATGGAGCAATGAGACGTGGAAAGCCATTTCCAAGCCTCTAGGGTGGCTTTAATGATTGGGTAGGTGGGACATTTTTGTGGCCCAGCAGGAGTGCCCTGATGGGTCTGTCTAGGATGTCAAGTTCAATATCCACTCCAGAGCATTGCGGGGAGGGGCATAGCCAGGATACTGCTCGGGAGAGGAGTATAGCTTTGCCATATAATTCCGGATTCGGTAGGCCTTTGCCCCCTGCTTGTTGTGGCTTTGTGAGGAGGGAGAACGAGAGTCTCGCTTTCCTCCCATTCCAAACAAAGGACCTGAACTTTCTTTGCAACGAGACATAGAAGTGTTTGGGTATGGGGATGGGGAGAACTTGTAAGTAAGGCGAGGAAGGATTAGGGAGGAAAGCAGGTTCTTGCGACCAAACCAAGACAGCGTAGGGTTGGGCTGGGTGAGTTTGTCTATGGAGGCAAATATTGCGGTTCCTAGGGGGATGTAGTTGAGTGAGAAGAGATCTGTTATCATGGGGGTAATTTTAACTCCTAACTAGGTGATGGTGGGGGAGGACCAGTTGAAGGGCGAGTTCTCCATTAATTGTTGTTTGGTGGAAAAGGGAATTCCCGAGCACAGGACCAGGGATTTGCTAGCATTAATCTTAAAGTCTGAAACGGTGCTGTAAAGGTTGAGGTGGGCTTGAATGCTGGGGAGAGAGACTGTCGTATTAACGGTCATCATCATAACGTCATCCACAAAAGCTGCAATTTTTTGTTCCCTGCCTCCCAAATATAGACCTTCAATCCTCTGATCCCTTCTTATAGTGGACAAGAGTGGTTCCAGGGCTAGTATAAATAAGAGCGGGGAGAGAGGACAGCCCTGGCGAGTTCCGTTATTTATGGCAAATGGAGAGGAAATATTTCCATTGACCAAGACCAGGGCTGTCGCCTGTGCATACATGGCGAAGGTGGCTTGCACAAAGGAATCATGGAGGCCAAATCTCAACAAAACTTGCTTCAAATAAGCCCAGTTAACTCATTTGAATGCTTTCTCAGCATCAGTGCTGAGAAAAATCAGTGGGGAGGAAATATGGCGAGCGTGGCATAGTACGTTAATCCCTCTGGATGTGTTATCTTTGCCCTCCCTGTTGCGGATGAAGCCAACCTGATCCCTGTGGACAAGATGGGGAAGAAGATTCGCTAGCCTGTTGGCCAACATTTTGGCCAAGAATTTGAGGTCTATATTTAGGAGGGATATGGGTCTATAGTTGGAGCACTGCTTGGTGTATTTCCCCTCTTTGGGGATGAGCGTGATATGGGCAGCTGTCATGTCTCTAGACAATGGGACCCCTTGGAGAGCAAGGTTACAGACTTTAAGAAGGGGAGGGAGGAGGAGTTCTTGGAAGGTTTTATAGTATGAGACTGGGAGGCCATCCGGGCTTGGGCTCTTCCCGTGTGGCATTTTGCATAGAGCTTTGGTAAGTTCGACCAGGGTAAAGGGGGCTTCTAGAGTGATCTTTTGGGAAGCGGAGAGGGATGACACCAGCCTTTTAAACTGTAGCCGGCCCCTCCCATCCCGACCTCTGGGAGGGGCCCACTCCCCCTCTGCTGGGCTTGCAGCACATGAGCCACAAAACCGATTAGGGCTCATGGCTCCAGACCAGAATGTCGTAGGGAGGTGGTTCTGGGACCAATGGATCCGCCTGGGTTACCGGCTACCAGTAGAGTCCAAGCATGGTACCGTTATTTGGTTTCTGTGGGGAGATATGTATATCTCCTCTCCCTGGCATCCCACCACCAAACTATGACCATGGGCTTGTTCATCGAGGCCACAGGGTCCCAAATATGCATCTGGTTTATGTTTGTGATGAACGGGCGATTCATTAATTCCTTATGAATCGCCGGTTCCATGATGTCTGATAATGTTCATTGAACTGGGGAATGGCCTAGACCCCCTGCAGAGAGGTTTTTCCTGTTCCCTTAGCTGGGTTCCTGGCTGGCTGAATGGAGGTGAGAAATTGTAAACAACGGTGGCCTGCTAGAGGTTCTCTGCCAGTTGGCTGGGCTTTGAAGCAGGGCCCCCCTGTGGAGTTCACTACCTCTGCTATCTGACAGCTGATGGCTGGTGTGGGAACATGGCTGACATAAAATAATAATCCATATTCCTCACACCACTTTAATTTAGAATAATCCCCATTTCCCAGTTTTATTGTTTGTATGTGAAATGTTATAATAGAAGTCTAGGGCCTACATAACTGATCCGCCCGGTTTACGTTATGCTGGCGTCCTCTCCTGCATAATGTAAACCAGACAGATCCGTTATGCTGGCCATAGACTTCTATTCCGATTAAATAAATTACGGAATGCCTCTGAAGGCATTCCGTTATGCGTTCCGTCATGGAATTGCGTTATGGTCTGTGGTGACGGAATCCATAGCGCAATTCATAAATACCACAACACGAACCCATACACGAACTTCAAAATATGAAATTCACTCATCTCTAGAAATATTCCCTGACTATGTAATTGGAGCCCTTTTGACCTATAAGACTACTTTCACACTAGCACTAGGTATCTACTGATATAGTGTGAAACTAGATCACTTTGTCCCCCTCCCTGCATAATCACTGCTGCACAAGTCACAGAGTTAGTTAGTTGTTAGACTACTTTGTACAGAAAATAATTGGATCCCTTTTGACCTATAAGACTAGTTTTACAGTAGACTAGGGATCTACTGTTCTAGTGAGAAACTAGATCACTTTGTCCCCCTCCCTGTATAATCACCGCTGTACAAGTCACTGAGTTAGTTAATTGTTACACTATTCTGTACAGAAAAGAATGTAAGCCCTTTTGACATATAAGGCTAGTTTCACACTAACCCTAGGGATCTGCTGAGCACAGTGGTTTTCTTCCAGCCGATCCTTGGCATTTTTACCAGGTTGTGGCCGGATCTCCACTGGTCTCCATTACAGTTAATGGGGCCAAAGACCTTCAAGCTGGAATGCAGAGAGATCTGGAAGGCTGTTCCCTGACTAAACAGCCCGCCGGATCCCTAGCGCTCGTGTGAAACTAGCGTAAAAGTGGGCATGGTGGGGAAGGGGACACTGTCTCAGTACTCAGTTACCATTTTAGTCATAGAAAATGGTCTAACGGTAAGACAACTAGGAAGCTGTTTTACATTTAGAAGTGGTGGTGGATCTGCCGAAGTTATGTAGAGGCTGGCGCCGGCCGCCAGTGCAGGGCTTTATTAAGACTAGGGTCTAAAACGCTGGTCTTAATAAATATGCTCCTATGTTCTTTCTGGCTATCAGAGTTCAATGCTAGTGTGAACAGAACCTAAGTCTCTCAGTTGCAATAAACTGCCTAACTTTACCCTTTCTCTAGAAAACGACTGAAAAATAACTTTGACTTGTCTATTATACAAAGGTAATTTGCTGATTAATAATTGTGGTCCATTATGAGAAGGTAGGACTACTCCTAGGACCCAGTATTCCAAGTGTAGCTTTTCCTCTACTTGGGCCCCTTTCTATGATGGAAATAATTCTTATCCCCAGTGCATTGTGAATACAAGCAGTCCAGATCTAAAAATGTTTTGGCTAAAAAAAAAAATGAAGCGTCTGGAATATTAATTGAAGCAGCACCTGCGTTTAGACTGGAATACCGGTGGGGTGAAGCCGGCTTCTTGCCCGCTCATGTAGTTGTGTTATGTAGTGACTGTTATTTACTCACGTCTGTCCAGTGACAGCCTCGTGGAGTCACAGAAACAGAAGTTTTTCTGTCTTCTATATTATTCATGCTCTATATTCATGTAATGCTGATGTAACTCCAGACGCTTTTCGGTTACAATTTACCATTTTTGAGTAAACTAGTGTTTTCAGACTTTCGTTGAATTCCCGAGGGTCTAAAGTAACATCTGCAAGAGTAATGAACAAGTTCTTGGCTGTTCCCGCCGTGAGGAAGCCTGCAGCTGATCAGCTCTGCCTCATTTGTAGGTGTCACTGCAGTAGGAATTAGCGTAGAAGATTCCAGGCAACGTGACACACCGATCAAGCCAAAGTAAAGCTCCAAGCTAAAATTCATCTAATTTTTCAACCATTGTTTAACCAAAACAAAAACCAATTAGGACAGTGACGATGAGCGTGCAACTGCAGTGTGTCAGAATAGAGTTCTCATCCACTGCCTGTATGTTACATTCGCTGTGTAAAATTGGCAGCTCCGATTGTTTAATGACCAAAAAAATGAAGAATTAACTGGTTGTAACACAGCGTAGAGCTTTAGGATGCATTGCCTTGTACGGTATTAACATGGTCCTGACGCCAAAAACATTGAAGAAAAGTGTCATCAACTTAGTGGCTTATAGGGGAAGACGTTACCTGATTGGTTGCTACAGGCGACAATGACTTTTTTTTTTTTTTTTAGAACACATATATGAATATTTTTTGTTCGTCCTTTGTATTCTTCAGATTTCCGTTTATTGCAAAGTGTTACAAGATTGTGTAGTAAATCACATGTGATACAGGATCTCCAGAGCAGTCAAGAGGCGAGTGATCAAGTATTGGTTTCTCCTTTCCCTCTCTAGTAGAGACACCATTTTTGTCTGCAGACAGGTGGATGCAAAATGTTGATCCCCAATTTACCCAAAGGTTGAGCTTTGTTTTAATTGGATTTATTTAATATTTTTTATTTTAGCCAAGGTATACATACCTCACAGTATCTGTATACAAACTTTTAAGACTCAAAGGATGGGTTCCAGCATAGGTTTTTGCTGCACTTTTGCATTTTAGTAGCTTTTTTTTAATGCTTTTTTCTGGTAAAAACACCAGCTCCAGAAGTTAGCTGAAGATCTATGAAATGCAGGATTCACAAGTGTCTGGCTTTTTTTCCAAAGCACAACATGCTATAGCCGTTGGCGTTTTTTTCAGGCATTTTTTGCCTTTATAGTTGAAAAATATCATGCAGAGAACACTAATGGTAAGACCGAAAAACCGCCACAAAAGCACAGGTGACCAAAAAAAGCTTGAAAACAAAAAAGGCAATATTTGTGAGGGGCTGTAAAGGTGTTGCCCAGTAGGGAAGAATTTATGGCAATTAGCTCAGAGTAGTGGGTAAAAAAAAAAAGGAAGTGATACTCATCTCACCAGTCCTCTGCCTCTCCCGTTTCAACTCCTAAGTGGTCCCCGCTGGTCACCATACACAGGAAATAACTCCTCAACCAATCACTGGACTGCCGGAAGAGTGGCCAAGAAACATACTTATATGTAGATTTATATAGATGCCTCTCCTTTTGCTGTCCATTTTACAGGAAAGTCACACAAAAATAGGAAAATAGGAGACGTTCAGCATTTTCTCTAAAACTTGCCTTTGCTTTAAGAAGCAAACCACATGCAACTGTTGGGATAATAAAGGGATCCTGTTATTTTCACTGTATCCAGAGTGCTGCCTCTCTGCTTTGACATATATTATATACATATATATATTTAAAAACAAATCCTGAAATCCTGCAGTTTTCGCACTGACCACTAAGCCTAACCATTAGTGCTACTTCTTGGTTCTTGGTTCTTGTCATTTCATTATCATAACAGACAGGATTACAAAGGCAGATATCACTCAAATTGCTATTAAAGGGGTTTACTATTGATGACCTATCCTCAGGAAACTGAATTTAAAAAAAAGTTGGTTGAGCCAAATGATTTTCTACAAGAAGAAACTGTTTTTTTATTTTTTTTAATTCCCTCATTGTAATTTCTTTATAATATCTCAGGTTGTCCCATGTGCTTCAGTTTGATGAGAAAAGCCAGAAGGTAAAAGATGCCAATATGCAAGATGAAGATACCTTTGAGATTTACGATCCTCGGAATCCAGTCAATAAAAGGAGACGAGAGGAAAGTAAGAAACTGATGAAGCAGAAGAAAGAAAGGCGATAAAGGACAACCGAAGACATCTTTATAAAATGTGTAGATTTTTATTTTGGGTTTTCATCTTCAGTTTAGTAAAAGGACCATTAAGTTGTCAGTCGTCCAAGATATATCTTTTACTACGTTTATAATCGAAAAAGTTCATCCATTGGAAACATATTGGAATTTGTCAAAGCTGGTTATTAGGAACAGTGGAGAAGTTGTCTGTACTGATCAGTCAGATTGCTGCTTTCATTTTCAATAAGATTTCTGAAAAATGAAAGGCGGCGTCACTCATAAAAATCACCATCTTAAAGGGATTGACGCACCAGTGATTTAATTATACAGTTCTGTATAATTAAAATCACTGGCCTTAAAGGTTGCCTGACCTGAAACCCCTCTGGGACCTGCACCTATTTCTAGAGTGAAGCACCCAAAGATCGGGATAGCGCACTTGACATATGCGTCCGCCCTCCATTCTTTTGTATAGGAGGAATTTAAATAGCCGAGCGGCGCACTTCGCTATTTTCGGAAGTCTCATAGAAATGACTGGAGAGAGCACACTGCACAAGCGCAGCCCCCAGTCTAGTCACTTTTATTGAACTACTGAAAAGCCGAGCCAGCTCTCATACTAATGAATGGAGGGCGACCGTGCATGCACCATATTTGTGGCATATCCTTGTGACATGCTACCAATGTTCGAGGTGAGACAACCCCTTTAACAAAGGTTATCCAATTTGCCCACAATCTCTCTTTAAAGAGAGATTCCCCTTAAACCTTTAGAGATATTCCAGCCATTATTATCAACCATCTGTCCATGTGATTGGCAATAAATGCTAGTTATTTAGGGCACAAATGCTTGGAACCTCCACCAATCAGTAGAATGAGGAGCCCAAAGCTTGTTACTCCACACCAGCATTGGGATCTCAAAAAAGACCAGTAGGGGTGCCTAACCATAAGCTCTAAAACCATAAACTGTCTCGTAACCAGGTGATGAATCTTAACATCTAGAATACCTCCTTAAGGGCTGCATAGTGTTTTATGGCTGTTGAACCGGTAATATGTGATATATTTTACATACACCCAACTTGCTTTTATGCAGCTTGGCAAATTAAATCTGTTGTCTGACTGAGGTACATACTTGCTTCAGGTAACACCAATTTCATCACCATTATCTATAATGATCCTGGTATGTTTCATGAGAGAGGGAGAAACAGCTGTATCAGATCATGGCAGCATATTATTCCTTACAAGGAAGTAGTCTTCTTTATGCTAGCTGCATTTTTCCTACAGAAATCACTTCAAATAAAAGCTACATGATGCAAAATAATAATTTTTACTTTATACATGAAATCCCTGTGTTCTGCATGTTCTTACTTTATTGAGGTTGTGGATTTTAGCATTGTAGTCGTATGTATACAGTTCTCTATATTGTATATTGTGTCACTTTTTGCAAATAGTTTTGATCTGAAATTACAGATTTCATCTTCTGAGCCACTTAATAAAGTACATTGTGTGTTTCTTCTAGTTATTGTGCCAATATAAATAATCTATCTGTGCCAAATAGATCTACAGTTGAAACCAGAAGTTTACATACACTATATAAAAAGACACATGCATGGTTTTCTCAATATCTGACATGAAATCAGAATAAACCTTTCCTGTTTTTGGTCAATTAGGATTGCCATAATCTAATATATAAAGCTGTGTATGTATAAAGAGTATGTATGTGTGTGTGTGCGCGCGTGTATGTCCGCTAAAGGAATCCACACCTTTGCATTTACAATCATGTAATTTGGCACACAGGTACATCAGGTGTCCGGGAAGGTTTTAGAGCAGGTCTCAGCTCTCTAGGACGTACCGTTCCTGAGAGATTAAAAAAAAAAAATGCATTAGCCAATAGAAGCTTGGTCACGTGACCCTTATCAGCCAATAGAAACTCGCAGGTCCTCCAGCCTCCAGATTATGGCCAAAAAGTTCAAGTTTAGTTTCGTCAGACCACAGGACATTTCTCCAAAAATGTAGGTCTTTGTTTCTGTGTGCATTTGCAAACGTTAATCTAGCTTTTTTTATGTTTCTTTTGGAGTAATGGCTTCTTCCTGGCAGAGTGGCCTTTCAGCCCATGTTGATACAGTACTTGTTTCACTGTGGATATTGACACAATCTTACCAGATTCCACCATCATCTTCACAAGGTCTTATGCTTTTGTTCTTGGGTTGATATGCACATGTCGGACCAAAGCACGTTCATCTCTGTGACACAGAACCCGTCTCCTTCCTGAGCAGTATAATGGCTGGACATTCCCATCTTGTTTGTACTTGCATATAATTGTTTGTACAGATGAACACGGCACCTTCGGGTATCTTGAAATTGCACCCAAGGTTGAGCCAGACTTGTGCAAGTCCACAATTCTCTTCCTGATATCTTGGCTGACTTTTCTTTAGACTTTCCCATGATGCTACACATAAAGCAGTGTGTTTCAGGTGTGCATTTAAATACATCGACAGGTGTGTTTCTAATTAACTCAGATGTTGCCAACAAACCTAACAGAAGCTTCCAAACAAATGACATCATCATATGGGTGGTCCAGAATTCTTTAAAGGCATAGTAATCTTAGTGTATGTAAACTTTTGACATTGCAGAAAATAATAAAAAATGCCTTAAAACAGTCTCTCTCATTATTTTGTCAAATAATAATAATTATGGTAATCCTAATTGACCAAAACCAGGAAATGTTTATTCTGATTTCATGTCAGATATTGAGAAAAACATGCATACAGGGAGTGCAGAATTATTAGGCAAGTTGTATTTTTGAGGATTAATTTTATTATTGAACAACAACCATGTTCTCAATGAACCCAAAAAACTCATTAATATCAAAGCTGAATATTTTTGGAAGTAGTTTTTAGTTTGTTTTTAGTTTTAGCTATTTTAGGGGGATATCTGTGTGTGCAGGTGACTATTACTGTGCATAATTATTAGGCAACTTAACAAAAAACAAATATATACCCATTTCAATTATTTATTTTTACCAGTGAAACCAATATAACATCTCAACATTCACAAATATACATTTCTGACATTCAAAAACAAAGCAAAAACAAATCAGTGACCAATATAGCTACCTTTCTTTGCAAGGACACTCAAAAGCCTGCCATCCATGGATTCTGTCAGTGTTTTGATCTGTTCACCATCAACATTGCGTGCAGCAGCAACCACAGCCTCCCAGACACTGTTCAGAGAGGTGTACTGTTTTCCCTCCTTGTAAATCTCACATTTGATGATGGACCACAGGTTCTCAATGGGGTTCAGATCAGGTGAACAAGGAGGCCATGTCATTAGATTTTCTTCTTTTATACCCTTTCTTGCCAGCCACGCTGTGGAGTACTTGGACGCGTGTGATGGAGCATTGTCCTGCATGAAAATCATGTTTTTCTTGAAGGTTGCAGACTTCTTCCTGTACCACTGCTTGAAGAAGGTGTCTTCCAGAAACTGGCAGTAGGACTGGGAGTTGAGCTTGACTTCATTTTCAACCCGAAAAGGCCCCACAAGCTCATCTTTGATGATACCAGCCCAAACCAGTACTCCACCTCGCTGGCGTCTGAGTCGGACTGGAGCTCTCTGCCCTTTACCAATCCAGCCACGGGCCCATCCATCTGGCCCATCAAGACTCACTCTCATTTCATCAGTCCATAAAACCTTAGAAAAATCAGTCTTGAGATATTTCTTGGCCCAGTCTTGACGTTTTAGCTTGTGTGTCTTGTTCAGTGGTGGTCGTCTTTCAGCCTTTCTTACCTTGGCCATGTCTCTGAGTATTGCACACCTTGTGCTTTTGGGCACTCCAGTGATGTTGCAGCTCTGAAATATGGCCAAACTGGTGGCAAGTGGCATCTTGGCAGCTGCACGCTTGACTTTTCTAAGTTCATGGGCAGTTATTTTGCTCCTTGGTTTTTCCACACGCTTCTTGCGACCCTGTTGACTATTTTGAATGAAACGCTTGATTGTTCGATGATCACGCTTCAGAAGCTTTGCAATTTTAAGAGTGCTGCATCCCTCTGCAAGATATCTCACTATTTTTGACTTTTCTGAGCCTGTCAAGTCCTTCTTTTGACCCATTTTGCCAAAGGAAAGGAAGTTGCCTAATAATTATGCACACCTGATATAGGGTGTTGATGTCATTAGACCACACCCCTTCTCATTACAGAGATGCACATCACCTAATATGCTTAATTGGTAGTAGGCTTTCGAGCCTATACAGCTTGGAGTAAGACAACATGCATAAAGAGGATGATGTGGTCAAAATACTCATTTGCCTAATAATTCTGCACTCCCTGTATGTGTATTTGTATGTAGTGTATGTAAACTTCTGGTTTCAACTGTGTATCCCTTCGCTCTATATCGTATCGATCTATATCATATAATTTATCCCATATCAAGCTATCTATTTTCTATCCATATACATTATACATTAAACATTATATTATGTGTATACAGAGGCGTTGCTGGGGGAGGCAGCCTCTTGGTCCCACTTGTATGTTGGGTCCCATCTACTGCCCGACACCCGCCATGCCCTCAGTACATTTTCTCTAATTGAAGAAGCATCGTTCTTTTGGGGTTGCAGCAGTGGTAGGACGTTCCTCCTCTTTTGCCGCTGCCACCACTTAGAACAGGCATTCTCAAACTGTGGCCCTCCAGCTGTTGCAAAACTACGAGTCCCAGCATGCCCGAACAGCCTACAGCAGGGCATTGTGGGAGTTGTGGCTGTTTTACAACAGCTGGAGGGCCGCAGTTTGAGAATGTCTGAGTTAGAACTTGAGAAGTTAGGGAGGAGATCAGGGAGAGAGTAGAGCAACGTTTCATGCCTGTGCCAGAGGATTTTTCAGTGCTCATCACAGGATCTGCATTGCACCATAGAGTGAGAGATCTTAATTTTAAATAAGTGCTAAGTGTAGCTCATCCAGTATTGGGCGATTTGCCCGATGTGAGGTATGAGTGGCACATTAGGATTAATGTGTACATGATGGGGTTTACTTGCTATTCATATGAGCCACATGGAGTTATTCATTTAGTAAGTCCATGTACCTTAGATTAATAGTTAGTTACCCTGTGTACCTTACATTAACCCCAATCTGCTGCACATTGGGTTACTGTTATAAAAGTTCATAGAGGTACTATTAAGTGCCCCTATTATGGATTTATGCCAAGGTACAGTTTCATTCAGGTGTATGTGACACCTGAATGAAACTGTAAAGTGGCATAAATCCATAATACATGTGGTATGTCAGCCCCCCTGTGCTGGGCCCCTAGCTACACCTCTGTATGTGTACAGTATATACATTTGTCAGTCTATTCTGAGAAATGAAGACTGTTCCTTGTAGTTGTAACACATTTCCAAGAAACTGAAGATATAAAGGTGTGTATTTTTCCCGTCACAGATCAGCATAAACTGACTCGAAAAAGAAGTGGGAGGCCGCCCTGTTCTGTAGGCTAAACATTTCAGAGCCTCTGAGAACCTGGAAAGCAGCTTTATAAAGTAAATCTGAAAACAACCAGCCTCATCGTTATCAGTGAGCCTCCGAGGTAGAAGAGGCTGTGTCTGACATTGGCATATAAAAGTAAAAGACTCGACTGAGAAAAGGTTGTTTCAGGAACAGCTCATATTTAAAGGAATTTTGCAACACTAAAATATTGATGACCTATCCTCAGGATAGGTTGTCTATATCATATTGTCGGGGGTCTGACTGCCAAGACACCCCTGCGATTAGCTGTTTATAGGGCTTGCAGTGCTTGTACAAACACTGCTTCAAAACTACCTGTGCGCCGTCAAATTTGCAGCAGTAATTGCCACTGCTCATCCCATTGAAGTGAATAGGATGAGCAGCTGTAATTACACTGCACCGCCTCTACAAACAAGACAACGTGCAGATAATTTTGAAGCGGAAGCTGTACCCATACAAGCACTGATAGCCCTACAAACTGCTGATCGGTTGCAGGTGTCCTGAAGATAGGTCATCAGTATTTTAGCACTGTAAAACCCCCTTTAAAGATATTCTCCGGAACTTATGAAAATACTTAAATATTACTTTATTATAAATATATTACGAAATACTTGCTGAAAAATGCAGCGGCACTCACAAGTGTGATGAAAATCAAGCGGGTACTTTATTCCAATAGGCAGGTGGCAGACAATTCTAGACACGCATGAGAAGAGCGACAGCCATTTCGCGCTAGCAAGCGCTTCCTCAGGCTCTGCATCGGCGCATATGTTGCGCGTCACCCTTTTATAGCGGCACCAATGATCATCAGTGCTAATTGACAAGGCAGCTGTGCCTTCATTAAAGGTCAGTATAAATATATCAAAACAAGCAATCAAAAAACCAACAAATAACAGGCAATATAATATAGTGACACAAATAATCAGTGTTTGCAACAATGTATAATTACAGAAAGGATTTTAAATCGTTAAAACCCAGTTCACCCGAAGCCTGGGTGCGCAGGATCCACCTCGCTTCCCTCTGCAGGAGGAGACGGTGTCTGTCTCCCCCCTGCAGAGGGGTAGGCACAGTCTGGGGCAGCCTTTACCAGTTTTCACAGAATTAAAATGTTCTCTAACTCTCTCAAAGAGGCACCTGATCGTTTTCCCAACATAGAATCGGCCGCAATCACACTGCAGCAAGTACACTACATAGGTACTCCTGCAGTTAATAAAGCTTTTGACCCTGTGTTGGGTGCCACCAAACTCGACATATTTCTTTTGAGAGTTGTTTGCACAAAATGAGCAGGTGCCGCAACGAAAGTTGCCAACTGGGATACTGCTCCTAAGCCAGTTACCCCTTTTACTGGTCTGGAACCTGCTCCTTACAAGCCTATCCTTGATAGTGTGACTTCTTCTGAAGGATATGATAGGTTTGTGATCTGGTAATTTGGCCAAGGTTGCATCTCTCCTCAAAATGTCCCAATTTTTATGTATCACTGAGCGTATACGTTCGGCCATGGGACTATACTTAAAGGATAATGCAAACCTAGGATCCCCTCTAACCTCCCCCTTCTGTTTTATTCCTTTCTTCTCTCCACATGTACCACTCCTTAATAACTCCTCCTGGGAAAAGGACTGCACTCTTTTCATATCTTTGTTGAGCAGATCCTCTGGATAGCCTCTGGCCAATAGACGCTGCCTTAAATCAAGTGCTTGTTTTTGGTACCCACTATTCCTGCTGTTAATGCGCCTGAGTCTAATGAACTGGCCGTATGGCATGGCCATCTTGACATTCCATGGATGAAAGCTGTCGTAGTGGAGCAAGGAGTTGGTTGTTGAGGGCTTGCGGAAGCCCTCCGTGACCAACTCATCACCCTCAACCACGACAGCCACATCCAGGAATTGTAGACTCCTCCCCCAAAATTGAGGGTAAATGTCATTCCCATGTCATACTCGACAAAATCTTCACATTGAATTTCTGTACCCTCCCACACTATGAAAACATCATCCACAAAGCGTAAATACGTCTTTAACCTGGATAAAAATGAATTAGTCATAGAGTATACATACTTGTCCTCCAACCTGGCAAGGTACATGTTAGCGAACGTGCAAGACATGGGGGTCCCCATAGCCGTATCCAGCTTTTGCCTATACCACTCATCTCCAAACTGAAACACGTTATTAGAATAAACTCGAGTGCCTCACCAATGAAATCGCAAAAAAATTGACTTTTTCCAAGGTTGGTAACGATGTCAAGGACTGCCTCTACACCCGCATCATGTGGGATGCGGGTGTAGAGGCTCTCCACATCGAGAGATACCAACTGGTACCCTTTCTGCCAATGTAAATCCTTGAGGGCCAGTAAAAAGTCGTTGGTGTCTCTAAGATACGCGGGGGCGCCTACCAGGGCTGGCCTGAGAAGCCGGTCAACATATTTAGATAACGGTTCAGTCACTGAGCCAATCCCCGCGACAATGGGATGTCCCGGGGGGTGACTCAGTGACTTGTGAACCTTTGGTAGGAAATACCAAGACGGTTTTGCTGGAGATGAGGGGATGAGCTTATCCAACATATTCATGGGAAGAAAATCTACCTCTACATATTTAGTTACAAGGGATCTGAGCAACTACTGGGTATGGGGTCCCCCCGTATCCTCTCATAAGTACGGGGATCCCCCAATTTTTTTAGGGCCTCCCCTATATAATAATCTCTGGACATGAGAACAACATTGCCCCCCTTGTCAGCCAGTTTTACCACCACATCACTTTTAGAGCACAGCCACTGAAGGGCTTTACTTTCCTCAGCAGTAATGTTAGGTTGTGCTGAGGAATATATAGCAGCTCTAATGTCTCTCATGACTTGATGCTGAAATATGTCGATGCTACTGCCGGCGGGCATAGGGGGGCAAAATGTGGATTTAACTCCACCTGTAAATGGTTCCGAAGGTACCTCACTAGCAGGTTCTAATGCAGTCTCGCTACCCATGAGGAATTCTAGACAGGTCAATTCATCTATATCAAATCTAGTGGAAATGTGGAATCCTAAGGGATCAGGGGCTAAGGGGATCTCTCCCTGTCTGTGCACAACTTTCTGCGTGGCCCCCCCCCCCCCCGCAACAATTTATGTAAATGGAGCTTGCGAGTGGCTTTAAACAGGTCAAATGTAACAACATCAAATTGCTCGGTTAGGCTGTAGCCCAGTCCTTTACTAAGGACCTTTATACAACCAGGAGGCAGTTCATGTTCTGTGAGGTTGATGACCAAGTTCTCATCAGGTGGTGGGCAGATAGTTACTTTCTCCAGGACACTTGTTTCTTCTCCCTCTCTGATTTTCTGACTCCTCTTCCTCTTTGTCTTTCTGCGGCGCTGTCTGACCTTTTTCCTAAAGGGTCACTTGTTTCCCCTTCGGTGCCCACCAACACTTGATTGGCATCGTCAGACACACTGGAATCAGAGTCAGTGGTCTAATAATCATTGTTCTGATAACGGACTGGTCTTCTCTTCTGTTTCCTGAATTTTTTTCCTGTATTCCAGTCAAATATATGACCTGACTCGTAATCCTGTTTGTCCCTCACAAATTTATTCTTTTTTCTTTCCTTAACTTCGGCTTGTATAATTGTGAGTTTTTTTATTTATTCTCTTATCAAATGCCTCTGAGAGGTTGTCCGGCAACCTTGAGTCCAGCTCAGCTCTCGCTTTGCTGAGTTCCTCCTTTACTGTATCATATTCTTTTACATCTCTTTGCAACACTGTGTCAAGAATTTGTAGGGAGAAATCTGCGTGCAGTTGTTGCCACACTTTTACAAATGATGGATCATCCCCATATTGCACTGGATACTTGTAAACCCTGAGACCTCTGGGCACCCTCCCACATTCTTTGTAGGAATTCAATGATTTAACTGTCCAAAACAGCCTTATTTCTCTGTCAGCTAATTGCATGACTTTTGTTTCCAGTGATCGGGTGCTGAGGTTCTGCAGGGTGTCTTTTGTATTGCATTGCGTGAAGAAATCTTCTGCCCCTTCTCTGCCATCTAAAACAGAAGGACCCGGTGCTTCCGCAGCCATAGTAAAATGATCCGAATAATAGCTGTAGTTAGTGGTGCTGCTGTAAATCGCGACGTGCAAAAGCCCCAAACAAGAAAAGTCCAGACAATATAACAAGAAAGAGAGACAGGGGCGGCACAGTCACACACACAGTCCAACTTGAATCAGCAGGTAACAGGCTGCTCAGAGGCTCCACACTGACGGCGGTGCTCAGCTGCTGATAGCTGAGAGATTCTGATAATTGCAGTAGCAGGAGAAATGAAAAATGCAGCGGCACTCACCAGTGTGATGAAAATCAAGCGGGTACTTTATTCCAACAGGCAGGTGGCAGACAATTCTAGACACGCATGAGAAGAGCGACGGCCGTTTCGCGCTAGCAAGCGCTTCCTCAGGCTCTGCATGGGCGCATATGTTGCGCGTCACCCTTTTATAGCGGCACCAATGATCGTCAGTGCTAATTGACAAAGCAGCTGTGCCTTCATTAAAGGTCAGTATAAATATATCAACACAAGCAATCAAAAAACCAACAAATAACAGGCAATATAATATAGTGACACAAATAATCAGTGTTTGCAACAATGTATAATTGCAGAAAGGAACTTAAATATTACTAAATACATTTTATTAGTTATAATGGCTTTGTGACGAATACCACCTCTCGTGCCCGCTTTACATCGGACGTCAACTACATTGAGCTCACGAGATACGGTATGGTAACTGGTTACCAAGACGTAATGTTACGCCCTGCCGGAGGAGCATGTAAGGTCAGCTTGGTACAGTTTACACCAACTCCTCCTGTCTACACGGGCACAGAGAGGGAACAAGCTGAGGTAGCCTGGTCACTGCCCTAGTGAAACAGCACGTCCTCAGCCCGGGAAATCTGCCACCAGCTTCTCATTTGATATAAGCCCGGTCCGCTAACGGGATTATATAGGGTGAGAAACCAACCCGCGGTAGCTTATAACTAGGCCAAAAAACGGATATGGGGATTTGAGATCATGATAAAAGACAGCACAAGATTAAATTATATATTTAATCGCCTTAAGGGCACACTAGATAATACTATACACACAAAGAATATATACAGTGGTCTGAGGTTACGAATACAGGTAGTATGGTGCAAACGGGATTACACAGAGTACAAGTCAGTTACCGGGTAGATGAATGTTCCTTTGGGTTATGATGGTGAAATAGTCCTTGGCTGTGGTCACGTGGGGGCAGTGATGCCAGCAGTTTCCAGGTCTCTCCAAATACATGGCACGATGTGACCCCCTTTCATCGAAAGACCCGCCCACTTGCTGGCACAAGCCTTTTAAACTGTAGCCAGCCCCTCCTCTTCCCGCCTCTGGAAAGGGTCCCCCCCTCCCTGCTGATCCTGGCAACTCAATGACCCACAAAACACTTTAGGGTGTCATAGCAGAGAATCAGGCTTCACGTCACCCACCACTGTAAGAGTCCATTTTCATAAATTTAGGCCCAGCACCCAGGCAGAGGAGAGAGGTCCCGTAACAGAGGATCTGGCTTCATGTCAGCAGAGAATCAGTCTGCATGTCATAGCAGAGAATCAGGCTTCACGTCACCCACCACTGCAACAGTCCATTGTCATAAATTTAGGCCCAGCACCCAGGCAGAGGAGAGAGGTCCCGTAACAGACAATCTGGCTTCATGTCAGCAGAGAATTATTCTGCATGTCATAGCAGAGAATGAGGCTTCACGTCAGCCACCACTGCAACAGTCCATTGGCATATATTTAGGCCCAGCACCCAGGCAGAGGAGAGAGGTCCCGTAACAGACAATCTGGCTTCATGTCAGCAGAGAATCAGTCTTCATATCATAGCAGAGAATCAGGCTTCACGTCACCCACCACTGTAAGAGTCCATTTTCATAAATTTAGGCCCAGCACCCAGGCAGAGGAGAGAGGTCCCGTAACAGAGGATCTGGCTTCATGTCAGCAGAGAATCAGTCTGCATGTCATAGCAGAGAATCAGGCTTCACGTCACCCACCACTGCAACAGTCCATTGTCATAAATTTAGGCCCAGCACCCAGGCAGAGGAGAGAGGTCCCGTAACAGACAATCTGGCTTCATGTCAGCAGAGAATCAGTCTGCATGTCATAGCAGAGAATGAGGCTTCACGTCAGCCACCACTGCAACAGTCCATTGGCATATATTTAGGTCCAGCACCCAGGCAGAGGAGAGAGGTCCCGTAACAGACAATCTGGCTTCATGTCAGCAGAGAATTAGTCTGCATGTCATAGCAGAGAATGAGGCTTCACGTCAGCCACCACTGCAACAGTCCATTGGCACATATTTAGGCCCAGCACCCAGGCAGAGGAGAGAGGTCCCGTAACAGTCAATCTGGCTTCATGTCAGCAGAGAATCAGTCTTCATATCATAGCAGAGAATCAGGCTTCACGTCAGCCACCAGTGCAACAGTCCATTGGCATATATTTAGGCCCAGCACACAGGCAGAGGAGAGAGGTCCCGTAACAGAGGATCTGGCTTCATGTCAGCAGAGAATTAGTCTGCATGTCGTAGCAGAGAATGAGGCTTCACGTCAGCCACCACTGCAACAGTCCATTGGCATATATTTAGGCCCAGCACCCAGGCAGAGGAGAGAGGTCCCGTAACAGACAATCTGGCTTCATGTCAGCAGAGAATCAGTCTTCATGTCATAGCAGAGAATCAGGCTTCACGTCACCCACCACTGTAAGAGTCCATTTTCATAAATTTAGGCCCAGCACCCAGGCAGAGGAGAGAGGTCCCGTAACAGAGGATCTGGCTTCATGTCAGCAGAGAATCAGTCTGCATGTCATAGCAGAGAATCAGGCTTCACGTCACCCACCACTGCAACAGTCCATTGTCATAAATTTAGGCCCAGCACCCAGGCAGAGGAGAGAGGTCCCGTAACAGAGGATCTGGCTTCATGTCAGCAGAGAATCAGTCTGCATGTCATAGCAGAGAATCAGGCTTCACGTCACCCAACATTGGAACAGTCCATTGGCATATATTTAGGCCCCGGCACCCAGACAGAGGAGAGGTTCATTCAACTTTGGGTAGCCTCGCAATATAATGGTAAAATGAAAATAAAAATAGGATTGAATGAGGAAGTGCCCTGGAGTCCAATAATATATGGTTAAGGGGAGGTAGTTAATGTCTAATCTGGACAAGGGACGGACAGATCCTGTGGGATCCATGCCTGGTTCATTTTTATGAACATCAGCTTGTCCACATTGGCTGTAGACAGGCGGCTGCGTTTGTCTGTAATGACGCCCCCTGCCGTGCTGAATACACATTCAGACAAAATGCTGGCCGCCGGGCAGGCCAGCACCTCCAAGGCATAAAAGGCTAGCTCTGGCCACGTGGACAATTTAGAGACCCAGAAGTTGAATGGGGCCGAACCATCAGTCAGTACGTGGAGGGGTGTGCACATGTACTGTTCCACCATGTTAGTGAAATGTTGCCTCCTGCTAACACGTTGCGTATCAGGTGGTGGTGCAGTTAGCTGTGGCGTGTTGACAAAAGTTTTCCACATCTCTGCCATGCTAACCCTGCCCTCAGAGGAGCTGGCCGTGACACAGCTGCCTTGGCGACCTCTTGCTCCTCCTCTGCCTTGGCCTTGGGCTTCCACTTGTTCCCCTGTGACATTTGGGAATGCTCTCAGTAGCGCGTCTACCAACGTGCGCTTGTACTCGCGCATCTTCCTATCACGCTCCAGTGCAGGAAGTAAGGTGGGCACATTGTCTTTGTAGCGTGGATCCAGCAGGATGGCAACCCAGTAGTCCGCACAGGTTAAAATGTGGGCAACTCTGCTGTCGTTGCGCAGGCACTGCAGCATGTAGTCGCTCATGTGTGCCAGGCTGCCCAGGGGTAAGGACAAGCTGTCCTCTGTGGGAGGCGTATCGTCATTGTCCTGCCTTTCCCCCCAGCCACGCACCAGTGATGGACCCGAGCTGCGTTGGGTGCCACCCCGCTGTGACCATGCTTCATCCTCATCCTCCTCCACCTCCTCCTCATCCTCGTCCTCCTCGTCCTCCAGTAGTGGGCCCTGGCTGGCCACATTTGTACCTGGCCTCTGCTGTTGCCAAAAACCTCCCTCTGAGTCACTTCGAAGAGACTGGCCTGAAAGTGCTAAAAATGACCCCTCTTCCTCCTCCTCCTCCTCCTCCTGGGCCACCTACTCTTCCATCATCGCCCTAAGTGTTTTCTCAAGGAGACATAGAAGTGGTATTGTAACGCTGATAACGGCGTCATCGCCACTAGCCATGTTGGTGGAGTACTCAAAACAGCGCAACAGGGCACACAGGTCTCGCATGGAGGCCCAGTCATTGGTGGTGAAGTGGTGCTGTTCTGTAGTGCGACTGACCCGTGCGTGCTGCAGCTGAAACTCCACTATGGCCTGCTGCTGCTCGCACAGTCTGTCCAGCATGTGCAAGGTGGAGTTCCACCTGGTGGGCACGTCGCATATGAGGCGGTGAGCGGGAAGGCCGAAGTTACGCTGTAGCGCAGACAGGCGAGCAGCAGCAGGATGTGAACGCCGGAAGCGCGAACAGACGGCCCGCACTTTATGCAGCAGCTCTGACATGTCGGGGTAGTTGTGAATGAACTTCTGCACCACCAAATTCAGCACATGCGCCAAGCAAGGGATGTGCGTCAAATTGGCTAGTCCCAGAGCTGCAACGAGATTTCGCCCATTATCACACACCACCAGGCCGGGCTTGAGGCTCACCGGCAGCAACCACTCGTCGGTCTGTTGTTCTATACCCCGCCACAACTCCTGTGCGGTGTGGGGCCTGTCCCCCAAACATATGAGTTTCAGAATGGCCTGCTGACGTTTACCCCGGGCTGTGCTGAAGTTGGTGGTGAAGGTGTGTGGCTGACTGGATGAGCAGGTGGAAGAAGAGGAGGAGGAAGCCGAGAAGGAGGAGGTGGCAACAGGAGGCAAAGAATGTTGCCCTGCGATCCTTGGCGGCGGAAGGACCTGCGCCAAACAGCTCTCCGCCTGGGGCCCAGCTGCCACTACATTTACCCAGTGTGCAGTTAGGGAGATATAGCGTCCCTGGCCGTGCTTACTGGTCCACGTATCTGTGGTTAGGTGGACCTTGCTACAGATGGCGTTGCGCAGTGCACACTTGATTTTATCGGATACTTGGTTGTGCAGGGAAGGCACGGCTCTCTTGGAGAAGTAGTGGCGGCTGGGAACAACATACTGTGGGACAGCAAGCGACATGAGCTGTTTGAAGCTGTCTGTGTCCACCAGCCTAAATGACAGCATTTCATAGGCCAGTATTTTAGAAATGCTGGCATTCAGGGCCAGGGATCGAGGGTGGCTAGGTGGGAAATTTACGCTTTCTCTCAAATGTTTGTGAGATGGAGAGCTGAACGCTGGCGTGTGACATGGTTGAGACGCTTGGTGACGGAGGTGGTGGTGGTGTTGGTGGTACATCCCCTGTTTGCTGGGCGGCAGGTGCCAACGTTCCTCCAGAGGCGGAGGAAGAGGCCGAGGCGGCAGCAGCAGAAGAGGCTGAGGCGGCAGCAGCAGAAGAGGTAGCAGGGGGAGCCTGAGTGACTTCCTTGGTTTTAAGGTGTTTACTCCACTGCAGTTCATGCTTTGCATGCAGGTGCCTGGTCATGCAGGTTGTGCTCAGGTTCAGAACGTTAATGCCTCGCTTCAGGCTCTGATGGCACAGCGTGCAAACCACTCGGGTCTTGTCGTCAGCACATTGTTTGAAGAAGTGCCATGCCAGGGAACTCCTTGAAGCTGCCTTTGGGGTGCTCGGTCCCAGATGGCATGGCAGCGGTCAGTAGCAGGCGGAGTCTCTTGGCGGCGGGTGTTCTGCTTTTGCCCACTGCTCCCTCTTTTGCTACGCTGTTGGCTCGGTCTCACCACTGCCTCTTCCTCCGAACTGTGAAAGTCAGTGGCACGACCTTCATTCCATGTGGGGTCTAGGACCTCATCGTCCCCTGCATCGTCTTCCACCCAGTCTTGATCCCTGACCTCCTGTTCAGTCTGCACACTGCAGAAAGACGCAGCAGTTGGCACCTGTGTTTCGTCATCATCAGAGACATGCTGAGGTGGTATTCCCATGTCCTCATCATCAGGAAACATAAGTGGTTGTGCGTCAGTGCATTCTATGTCTTTCACCGCTGGGGAAGGGCTAGGTGGATGCCCTTGGGAAACCCTGCCAGCGGAGTCTTCAAACAGCATAAGAGACTGCTGCATAACTTGAGGGTGAGACAGTTTCCCTGGTATGCATGGGGGTGATGTGACAGACTGATGGGGTTGGTTTTCAGGCGCCATCTGTGCGCTTTCTGCAGAAGACTGGGTGGGAGATAATGTGAACGTGCTGGATCCACTGTCGGCCACCCAATTGACTAATGCCTGTACCTGCTCAGGCCTTACCATCCTTAGAACGGCATTGGGCCCCACCATATATCGCTGTAAATTCTGGCGGCTACTGGGACCTGAGGTAGTTGGTACACTAGGACGTGTGGATGTGGCAGAACGGCCACGTCCTCTCCCAGCACCAGAGGGTCCACTAACACCACCACGACCATGTCCACGTCCGCGTCCCTTACTAGATGTTTTCCTCATTGTTATGGTTCACCACAACAACAAAAATATTATTTGGCCCAATGTATTGTATTCAAATTCAGCGGGATATAAATTTGAGGCCTAGTATTTAGGCGCTGGGTGACCGGTATGGATTTAGTGACAGAATTAGACTTGGAAATGCACAGTAGCGTGTGTGTGAAGTTATTCTGAATGACCCTATGTGCACCTTGAATATTATATACCCTTTTAGGGATAGATTTCAAATAGCTCTGATATAGCAGAAACCACTAAATTATGAAATTGCTAAATTGGGAATTGTATTTCAACCCAGAACAAAAAATGTGCTTTGACGGACACTAAATAACTTTCCCATCCACAACAGGACAGCGGTAACGAGAGATTTAGCGGGATATAAATTTGAGGCCTAGTATTTAGGCGCTGGGTGACCGGTATGGATTTACTAACAGAATTAGACTTGGAAATGCACAGTAGCGTGTGTGTGAAGTTATTCTGAATGACCCTATGTGCACCTTGAATATTATATACCCTTTTAGGGATAGATTTCAAATAGCTCTGATATAGCAGAAACCACAAAATTATGAAATTGCTAAATTGGGAATTGTATTTCAACCCAGAACAAAAAATGTGCTTTGACGGACACTAAATAACTTTCCCATCCACAACAGGACAGCGGTAACGAGAGATTTAGCGGGATATAAATTTGAGGCCTAGTATTTAGGCGCTGGGTGACCGGTATGGATTTACTAACAGAATTAGACTTGGAAATGCACAGTAGCGTGTGTGTGAAGTTATTCTGAATGACCCTATGTGCACCTTGAATATTATATACCCTTTTAGGGATAGATTTCAAATAGCTCTGATATAGCAGAAACCACTAAATTATGATATTGCTAAATTGGGAATTGTATTTCAACCCTGAACAAAAAATGTGCTTTGACGGACACTAAATAACTTGCCCAGCCACAACAGTACAGCGGTAACGACAGATTTAGCGGGATATAAATTTGAGGCCTAGTATTTAGGCGCTGGGTGACCGGTATGGATTTAGTGACAGAATTAGACTGGGATATGGCCAAAAAATAACCACACTATTGCTGGTTAAATGCACTTGGTGTGACAGCTTGACCAACCACACTACTGAGGGTTAAATGCACTTGGTAACGGGCGCAGCTTGCCCCTGATGTAGTATATGGCCAAAAAATGAACAGACTATTGCTGGTTAAATGCACTTGGTGTGATAGCTTGACCAACCACACTACTGAGGGTTAAATGCACTTGGTGACGGGCGCAGCTTGCCCCTGATGTAGTATATGGCCAAAAAATAAACAGACTATTGCTGGTTAAATGCACTTGGTGTGACAGCTTCACCCTGATGTAGGCTTTAGCCAAAAAACAACCACACCATTGAGGGTTAAATGCACTTGGTGACAGGCGCAGCTTGCCCCTGATGTAGTATATGGCCAAAAAATAAACAGACTATTGCTGGTTAAATGCACTTGGTGTGACAGCTTCACCCTGATGTAGGCTTTAGCCAAAAAACAACCACACCATTGAGGGTTAAATGCACTTGGTCGCAGCTTGGATGCACTTGGTCGCAGCACCGCACAAGACACAAAATGGCCGCCGATCACCCCAGAAAAAAGTGACTGACAAACGGTCTGGGCAGCCTAAAAACAGTGAGCAATTGAGTATCAGCAGCTCAATGATCCACAGCTGCAGATCGATCAATTAATCAAGTGCTTTGGAGGAATTAATCAGCCTAATCTCGCCCTACTGTCGCAGCCGCAACCTCTCCCTACGCTAATCAGATCAGAGTGACGGGTGGCGCTATGTGACTCCAGCTTAAATAGAGGCTGGGTCACATGGTGCTCTGGCCAATCACAGCCATGCCAATAGTAGGCATGGCTGTGACGGCCTCTTGGGGCAAGTAGTATGACGCTTGTTGATTGGCTGCTTTGCAGCCTTTCAAAAAGCGCCAAGAAAGCGTCACAAAAGCGCCAAGAAAGCGACGAACACCGAACCCGAACCCGGACTTTTACGAAAATGTCCGGGTTCGGGTCCGTGTCACGGACACCCCAAAATTCGGTACGAACCCGAACTATACAGTTCGAGTTCGCTCATCCCTACTCCAGACCAAAAGGTCACAGGGAGATGATTCTGGGACCAACAGAACCGCCTGGGTTCCGGCTCTGAGTCCAAGCATGGTACAGTTATTTTGTTTCTGTGGGGAGATATGTATTTCTCCCTTCCCTGGCATCCCACTGCCAGACTATGACCATGGGCCTGTTTATCGTGGCCACAGGGACACAAATATGTATCCGGTTTGTGCCTTTGATGGCCGGGCGATTCATAATTCCTTATGAACTGAGGGCCCCAGAAAGTCTGATAATTTCCATTGAGTTGGGGAATGGACTAGACCTCCTGCAGAGACGTCTTTCCTGTTCCATGGGATTACCTGGGATTCCTGGCTGGCTGAATGGTGGACTGCTAGAGGTTCTCGGCCATCTGCTGGCTTTGAAGCAGGGCCCTCCTGTGGAGTTCACTACCTCGGCTATATGACAGCTGATTACTGGTGTGGGAATATGGTGGACATAAAATATTAATCCATATTTCTCACAGGCTTGTTTTGTCTAGGGAGCAATCATCAGTAGAAATAGAATGGCCGCCATCCTCTGCTTGTCAGGGATTGTGATACTGAAAATAGCTGATAAGATCTTCAAGTGATACTGCTCATTACTACACCCCACCCTCCTCACTGTCATTCCTACAGAGATTCAGCTGAAGATCTATTTCATCTGTATTCAGGATCATAATCCCTGACAGGTAGAGCAGAGAGTAGGACGAGGCAGCTCTTTAGCTCACTGTTGTGAAGTAACTTGTCCTGCTGTGTGATTAAGACAGGTTTTGTGTTTACTGATAGGACGGCGGCCATTTTATTTCTCCTAATGATTGCTCCCCAGACAAAACAAGCCATTATAACTAATGAAAGGGAATATATTTATAATAAAGTAATACTTAAGTACTTTTATTTTTTTAATTCCCGGAGAACCCTTTAAACACAACAAATAAAAGTGTCCCATTATAATTTTCCTATGATCTGAATGACCAAATTAAACCTTCCAACATGTAAAGGGAACCTACCATGAAACATGTGTGCAGGTCAGCAGAAGCTAGCATTCTAGGTCCCATTCCCATCTGGGGCTTTATTTCTGAATATTTATGCAAATTATCCTCTATGAGCCATGGGGGTGTTACCATTACTCCTAGAGGCTCCATTCTCCCTGCTGGTGCTACAGCCCCTGCACTTTGATTGACAGGGCCAAGCAGGGTAACTATCATCACGCCTGGTCCTGACTTCTAGTTTTGTGCCTTCGCCGTACGTTTTTAATACCCAGCGCAAGCACAATACAGGAAAGGGGCTCTTTGGCAGTTCTCTGTACTGCGCAGGACAAGACATTAGGAAAAGTAAGGGCCAAGCATGATGGCATTTACACTGTGTGGCGCAGTCAATCAACCTGCAGGAGGTGAGGTGCCAGCAGCAGGGAGAACGGAGCTTCTAGGAGTACCAGCAACGCCCCCGTTGCTCCTAGAGGCTCATTTGCTTACATTAAGACATTTTTCTCAGTAATAAAGCCACAGATGGGGAAAGGACCATGACTGCTAGCTTCTGCTGACCTGCATACATAACTCTTGTGACAGAAGCCCTTTAAAGAACTAAATGAACTAAATGAAGACCATTTAACCACTTCAGCCCCCCTAGCTTAAACCCCCTTAATGACCAGACCACTTTTTACAATTCTGCACTACACTATTTTCACGGTTTATTGCTCGGTCATACAACTTACCACCCAAATTAATTTTGCCTCCTTTTCTTCTCACTAATAGAGCTTTTTGATATTAATCTAAATTTACCGAAATTTTTGCAAAAAAATATTTTTTTTACTTTCTGTTGTAAAATTTTTCAATTAAAACTACATTTCCTTATAAATTTTTCTCTAAATTTATTGTTCTACATGTCTTTGATTAAAAAAATGCAATAAGTGTATATTTATTGGTTTGGGTAAAAGTTATAACGTTTACAAACTATGGTGCAAAAATGTGAATTTACACACTTTCACTTTCTGAGCACCTGTCATGTTTCCTGAGGTTCTACAATGCCCAGACAGTAGAATAGCCCCACAAATGACCCCATTTCGAAAAGTAGACACCCTAAGGTATTCGCTGATGGGCATAGTGAGTTCATGGAAGTTTTTATTTTTTGTCACAAGTTAGCGGAATTTTTTATTTTATTTTTTTTGTTTTTCTTACAAAGTCTCATATTCCACTAACTCGTGACAAAAAATAAAATTTTACATGAACTCACCATACCCCTCACGGAATACCTTGGGGTGTCTTCTTTCCAAAATGGGGTCACTTGTGGGGTATTTATACTGCCCAGGCATTTTAGGGGACCTAAAGCGTGAGAAGTAGTTTGGAATCCAAATGCGTAAAAAATGCCCTGTGAAATCCTAAAGGTGCTCTTTAGAATTTGGGCCCCTTTGCGCATCTTGGCTGCAAAAAAGGGTCACACATGTGGTATCTCTGTACTCAGAAGAAGTAGGGCAATGTGTTTTGGGGTGTATTTTTACATATACCCATGCTGGTTGAGATAAATATCTCTGTAAAAGACAACTTTTCCCCATTTTTTTATACAAAGTTGTCATTTTACGGAATACCTTGGGGTGTCTACTTTCCAAAATGGGGTCATTTGTGGGGTGTGTTTACTGTTTTGAGCAACCCTGTAAAGCCTAAAGGTACTCGCTGGACTTTCGGCCCCTTTACGCACCTAGGCTGCAAAAAAGTGTCACACATGTGGTATCGCCGTACTTGGGAGAAGTAGGGTAATGTGTTTTGGGGTGTCTTTTTACATATACCCATGCTGGGTGAGAGAAATGTCTCTGTCAAATGAGAGATATTTCTCTCACCCAGCATGGGTATATGTAAAAAGACACCCCAAAACACATTGCGCTACTTCTCCTGAGTATGGCGATACCACATCTGTGACACTTTTTTGCAGCCTAGGTGCGCAAAGGGGCCCAAATTCCAATGAGTACCTTTTAGGAGGGCATTTTTAGGCATTTAGATTCCAGACTTCTTCTCACGCTTTAGGGCCCCTAAAATGCCAGGGCAGTATAAATACCCCACAAGTGACCCCATTTTGGAAAGAAGACACCCCAAGGTATTCCGTGAGGGGCATGGCGAGTTCCTAGAATATATATTTTTTGTCACAAGTTAGCGGAAAATGATTTTGTTTTTTTAAAGTAAAAAACAAAAAAACATTTTCTGCTAACTTGTGCCAAAAAAAAATATTCTAGGAACTCGCCATGCCCCTCACAGAATACCTTGCGGGGGTCTTCTTTCCAAAATGGGGTCACTTATGGGGTATTCATACTGCCCTGGCATTTTAGGGGCCCTAAAGCGTGAGAAGAAGTCTGGAATATAAATGTCTACAAATGGTGAGTTCATGTGCGATTTTATTTTTTGTCACAAGTTAGTGGAATATGAGACTTTGTAAGAAAAAAATAATAATAATTTCCGCTAACTTGTGCCAAAAAAAAATAATCTTCTATGAACTCGCCATGCCCCTCAAAAGTGATCTTTATAGCGCTTTGACTGTGTTTATGCAGTAATCAGAAAAAAAAAATTCTGTCACTGCGGTAGGGTGGACTGAACGCAAGTGTGCGCACAAGATCAGGCCTGATCGGGCGAACACTGCGTTTTTTGTGGAGCCTATAGAACATGTCCTATTCTTATCCGCAATTGCGGACAAGAAAAGGCATTTTCTATATAGTTCTGGCAATGTGCGGATCCGCAAAATGCGGAAAGCACATTGCCGGTGTCCGTGTTTTGCAGATCCGCGGTGTCCGTGTTTTGCGGATCCGTGGATCCACAGATTCGCGGATTTGCAAAACACATACGGACATCTGAATGGAGCCTTACAGGGGGGTGATCAATGACAGGGGGGTGATCAGGGGTTAATAAGTGATGGGGGGGTGTAGTGTAGTGTGGTGCTTGGTGCTACTTATTACAGAGCTGCCTGTGTCCTTTTGGTGGTCGATCCAAGCAAAAGGGACCACTAGAGGACCAGGTAGCAGGTATATCAGACACTGTTAACAAAACAGCGTCTGATAAACCTTTCAAGGGTTAAAAAAAATCGCATCTACAGCCTGCCAGCGAATGATCGCCGCTAGCAGGCTGTAGATCCTGTGCACGCGTTCACAGGGAATCTCGCCTCTCGCGAGATGATGTTCCGGCGCGTCTAGGAGGAACAACAGGGCCGCCGCCAGCCAGGATGCAATCCTGCGTGCGGCGGTCCTGAGAAGGTTAAAGGGGTTTTCTGCGATTTTTTAACTGATAACCTAACCTCCAGATAGGTCATCAGTATCTGATTGGTAGGGGTCTGACACCCGGGACCCACACCAATCAGATGTTTGAGAAAGCACTGGGGCTCACAGTAGCACCACACCCTTCTCTCTGCTCACCAAGGACAGCGCCGTACATTGTATAGCGGCTGTACTTCTGAGGGGGGTTAGGTGCCCCTAAAGGTACCTTGACACGAGCCAATTATCGTGTCAATTCACGTTTAATTGTGCAAGACTGCACAATTATCCTGCCATATAAAAGCTGTAAACGAGCGACCGACTAGCGACAGTCTGTTAAATTTTCGCTGGGCCGATCGTTTGTGTAGACACAAAAATCATCGTTGGTTGTAAAAGGGCTTCTGTCACCCCACTAAACTCATAATATTTCTTTTTGGGGTACTTATAATCCCTATCCTGCGATATAGCTATACATTATGTTATTAATCATTTTCGTTCTGTAGATATGTCAAAAAACGTACTTTTATAATATGCTAATTACCTGTCTACTAGCAAGTAGGGCATCTACTTGCTGGTAGCAGCCGCAAAAAAACGCCCCCTCCTCCTGTTGATTGACAGGACCAGCGATCGCTCTCCTCTTCCGGCTGGCCCTGTCAGCATTTCAAAAATTGCGCGCCTGTGTTGATTCGGCTCTGAGATAAGGAGGCTCGCCTCCTCAGCACTCCCTCAGTGCGCCTGCGCCGATGACGTCATCGAAAGAGAAGAGGGCGTTTTTTTGCGGCTGCTACCAGCATATTATAAAAGTACATTTTTTTTCATATCTACAGAACGAAAATGATTAATAACATAATGTATAGCTATATCGCAGGATAGGGATTATAAGTGCCCAAAAAATAATAATAATGAGTTTAGTGGGGTGACAGAAGCAAGCCCTTTAAAGATATTTTTCATGTAAATGGCAATCGTTTAATGCCTGCACGATGTAGAGAATTCAATGGGTGGAACGGTAAATTATGCGATTGCAGCTACGAGGTTTCAAATTGTGATGTCTAAAAGGTCATTACTGAATCGTTCACTACACCCAGAAAGGACTCGTTCGTCGCTATGTCGTACCGATAATCGCTTCATGTAAAGGTACCTTAAGCCACGTGACTGATGAATGTGAAATCATATGGCCTAGGCGAAGCTGTGAGAAGGCCGGTGCCTTCTCAAACAGCTGGTTGGCGGTGGTCCCAGGTGTTGGACCCCCACCGATCAGATACTACCCTGAGGATTGGTCACCTCTTTTGAAATCTCGGAAAACCCATTTAAGATCATATACACCTAATTACACAGTAAGCCAACCCCCCCCCCCCCTCCCCCTGTGCATCCCCTGTATATAGAAGTCCTAAAAGTGATAATTGATATATTTTGATAAAAAAAAAGATCCCAAGCCACAGGGAGCTAATGCACTCTGGTAATCCAATCTTCTACCAAGCAATTAACAAGCAGTCATGGAATACTAATGTGTCCAAAGTTTGTCCTGATCCACAATTATACATTAGCACTTCAAAGTACAGCATGTAAATACTTAAAATACTTCAAAGGAATCTGCAATTGAAACCTTTCTGCCCTTACTCCAAGAGTTGCTGTAAAACAAGGTTTTGTCCTGTGGCTCCAGGAACCTGATCTGAGTTGCTCATTTACCCACACTTATTAAGCCTTTTGATCTTGTTTTCTTATTTAGGGTTCCCCTGCATCCATGACTTAATTCCTTTACTACATTATTATCCTTCACCTCTGCTGCAGGGCCGTTGGAGGCCATTTTCACATGTTGATGCAGAACTTTCTAGTGATGTGTATTGTATGTTGGATATAACTGTTCCTACATTCCCACACGTTCTCCGATCATGCGGTCACCTGCATTGGAAAATGCTCCACTTAGAAGAAACAATGCTTGCTGATGTCAGACAGGCTACAGACTAGTATGAGTAGCGTTTCCTCCAAATTATTTCATTTCCAATATGATTCATATTATAGAGAGTCCCGTACGGCTTTGGAGCGATCAAATGCTTGTGTGAAGGTTTCCACCATGTAACTTCCTATAAATGAAGTATAACAATGCTATCAGTAGAGGTGGAGTATACAATTTATTCATCTGACCGCCCTTCCTTGGCAGATGGGCTGCTGAGATAAGGGCAGGGAATGCTTTGTATGAGAAAATGATTTGTGCAAGTTGTAATTCCTAAATATAGACAATGTACTTTATGTTTTTTTTTTTTTTTTTTTACTAAATATGTTTTTTCTATATTAAAAGGATTCTTAAAGGGAATCTGTCACCTGGATTTTGGGTATAGAGCTGAGGACATGGGTTGCTAGATGGCCGATAGCACATCCGCAATATCCAGTCCCCAAAGCTCTGTGTGCTTTTATTGTGTAAAAAATTGATTTGATACATATGCAAATTAACCTGAGATGAGTCAGAGCTTGAAAATATGACTCTTCTCTGGTCACACAAGTAAGATATGACTCTTTTATGTGAATTTGCATAAAAGGTGGGAAGTAAAAAAATGCATAATTCTTATTGAATTTGTCTGCAAATTAAATTAAAAGTGTAATTTACACTCACTTAAAGAATTATTAGGAACACCATACTAATACGGTGTTGGACCCCCTTTTGCCTTCAGAACTGCCTTAATTCTACGTGGCATTGATTCAACAAGGTGCTGATAGCATTCTTTAGAAATGTTGACCCATATTGATAGGATAGCATCTTGCAGTTGATGGAGATTTGAGGGATGCACATTCAGGGCACGAAGCTCCCGTTCCACCACATCCCAAAGATGCTCTATAGGGTTGAGATCTGGTGACTGTGGGGCCATTTTAGTACAGTGAACTCATTGTCATGTTCAAGAAACCAATTTGAAATGATTCGAGCTTTGTAACATGGTGCATTATCCTGCTGGAAGTAGCCATCAGAGGATGGGTACATGGTGGTCATGAAGGGATGGACATGGTCAGAAACAATGCTCAGGTAGCCCTTGGCATTTAAACGATGGCCAATTGGCACTAAGGGGCCTAAAGTGTGCCCAGAAAACATCCCCCACACCATTACACCACCACCACCGGCCTGCACAGTGGGAAGAAGGCATGATGTATACAAGTTCTCATTCTGTTTACGCCAAATTCGGACTCTACCATTTGAATGTCTCAACAGAAATCGAGACTCATCAGACCAGGCAACATTTTTTCAGTCTTCAACAGTCCAATTTTGGTGAGCTTGTGAAAATTGTAGCCTCTTTTTCCTATTTGTAGTGGAGATGAGTGGTACCCGGTGGGGTCTTCTGCTGTTGTAGCCTACCTTTCTTTCCCATTCTGACATTCAGTATGGAGTTCAGGAGATTGTCTTGACCAGGACCACAACCCTACATGCATTGAAACAACTGCCATGTGATTGATTGACTAGATAATCGCATTGATGAGAAATAGAACAGGTGTTCCTAATAATTCTTTAGGTTAGTGTATATGTTTAGGGTAGCACAATGAACATTTAGAAACGCTCAGTGAGGGTAGCAGAGTAGAGGTGACAGGTTCCCTTTAAGCGGGTTTCCTTCTGTAGAAGGTGATGGCAAACCACTAAGGCTGCATTCACAGTTGGGAATCCGGAAGGCCTGTTCTGGCATAATTGCCGGCTGTTCACCGTACAAAAAAATGCTGAATGCAGTGGTATTTGTTCAGCCAAATCCTGACATTTATGCCAGAAAACAGCCGGATTACTACCGCATCCTATTATAGTCAATGGAGATCCAGCAGTACATGGTCATGTGTGGGAATGCTGGATATGGTAAGCATCTGTGTTTGATAAATCCTGTGTGTTTTGGCAGACTACCAGAATTACCATATCCGGCATAGCTGAACACTGCCATGGCCCGCCGGATCTCCATTCTCTATAATGAGATCCATCGGGATTCTTTCATGAATGGCAGCTTTCTGCCAGAAAAATACCGCTGCAGCTTTTTTATCTGGCAATAAGCCAGCATCCTTGCCAGACACCACCAGATCCCATTATAGTGAAAAAGGGATTCAGCGGGACACAGTGGTGTCCAGCATTGTAAGATACGGTAGTCTGCTTCTCTGCCAGAAAAGACTACCAGATTTCTTGAATGCAGATGTGGATGTAGTCTATGATCACTTACTGATCGGTGAAGATCTGACTCTTTAGGACCCCTGCTTGTACAGCACTGCATATGGAATGACAAAAGTGCCCCATTTATGTGAATTGAGTTGTATGGAAGTTTCATTCACAGCAGGTGGCCAGGAGCACCACTGTGCAGGAAATACGTATATTAACCACCTCCGGACCGCCTAACGCAGATCTGCGGTCCGGAGGTGGCAGCTCTGCGCAGAGTCACGCATATATGCGTCATCTTGCGAGAGCCGTGATTTCCTGTGAACGCGCGCACACAGGCGCGCGCGCTCACAGGAACGGAAGGTAAGCGAGTGGATCTCCAGCCTGCCAGCGGCGATCGCTCGCTGGCAGGCTGGAGATGTGATTTTTTTAACCCCTAACAGGTATATTAGACACTGTTTTGATAACAGCGTCTAATATACCTGCTACCTGGACCTCTGGTGGTCCCTTTTGTTTGGATCGACCACCAGAGGACACAGGCAGCTCAGTAAAGTAGCACCAAACACCACTACACTACACTACACCCCCCCTGTCACTTATTAACCCTTTATGAACCACTGATCACCCCATATAGACTCCCTGATCACTCCCCTGTCATTGATCACCCCCCTGTCATTGATCACCCCCCTGTAAGGCTCCATTCAGAGGTCCGTATGATTTTTACGGATCCACGGATACATGGATTGGATCCGCAAAACACATGCGGACGTCTGAATGGAGCCTTACAGGGGGGTGATCAATGACAAGGGGGTGATCACGCATATAGACTTCCTGATCACTTCCCTGTCATTGATCACCCCCCTGTAAGGCTCCATTCAGACGTCCGTATGATTTTTACGGATCCACGGATACATGGATTGGATCCGCAAAACACATGCGGACGTCTGAATGGAGCCTTACAGGGGGGTGATCAATGACAGAGGGGTGATCACCCATATAGACTCCCTGATCACCTCCGTCATTGATCACCCCCCTGTAAGGCTCCATTCAGACGTCCGTATGATTTTTACGGATCCACTGATACATGGATCGGATCCGCAAAACACATGTGGACGTCTGAATGGAGCCTTACAGGGGGGTGATCATTGACAAGGGGGTGATCACGCATATAGACTTCCTGATCACTTCCCTGTCATTGATCACCACCCTGTCATTGATCACCCCCCTGTAAGGCTCCATTCAGACGTCCGTATGATTTTTACGGATCCACGGATACATGGATCGGATCCGCAAAACACATACGGACGTCTGAATGGAGCCTTACAGGGGGGTGATCAATGACAGGGGGGTGATCACCCATATAGACTCCCTGATCACCCCCCTGTCATTGATCACCCCCTGTAAGGCTCCATTCAGACATTTTTTTGGCCCAAGTTAGCGGGAATTTTTTGTTTGTTTTTGTTTTTTCTTACAAAGTCTCATATTCCACTAACTTGTGTCAAAAAAAAAAATCTCACATGAACTCACCATACCCCTCACGGAATCCAAATGCGTACATTTTTTTGGACATTTATATTCCAGACTTCTTCTCACGCTTTAGGGCCCCTAAAATGCCAGGGCAGTATAAATACCCCACATGTGACCCCATTTCGGAAAGAAGACACCCCAAGGTATTCCGTGAGGGGCATATTGAGTCCATGAAAGATTGAAATTTGTGTCCCAAGTTAGCGGAAAGGGAGACTTTGTGAGAAAATACAAAAAAAATCAATTTCCTAACTTGTGCCAAAAAAAATAAATTCTAGGAACTCGCCATGCCCCTCACGGAATACCTTGGGGTGTCTTCTTTCCAAAATGGGGTCACTTGTGGGGTATTTATACTGCCCAGGCATTTTAGGGGACCTAAAGCGTGAGAAGTAGTTTGGAATCCAAATGCATAAAAAATGCCCTGTGAAATCCTAAAGGTGCTCTTTAGAATTTGGGCCCCTTTGCGCATCTTGGCTGCAAAAAAGTGTCACACATGTGGTATCTCCGTACTCAGAAGAAGTAGGGCAATGTGTTTTGGGGTGTATTTTTACATATACCCATGCTGGTTGAGATAAATATCTCTGTAAAAGACAACTTTTCCCATTTTTTTTATACAAAGTTGTCATTTTACAGAGATATTTATCTCACCCAGCATGGGTATATGTAAAAATACACCCCCAAACACATTGCCCTACTTCTCCTGAGTATACTGCCCTGGCAATTTAGGGGCCCAAATGTGTGAGAAGTACTTTGCAATCAAAATGTGTAAAAAATGGCCTGCGAAATCCGAAAGGTGCACTTTGGAATATGTGCCCCTTTGCCCACCTTGGCTGCAAAAAAGTGTGACACATCTGGTATCGCCGTACTCAGGAGAAGTTGGGGAATGTGTTTTTACATATACCCATGCTGGGTGAGATAAATATCTTGGTCAAATGCCAACTTTGTATAAAAAAATTGGAAAAGTTGTCTTTTGCCAAGATATTTCTCTCACCCAGCATGGGTATATGTAAAATGACACCCTAAAACACATTCCCCAACTTCTCCTGAGTACGGCGATACCAGATGTGTGACACTTTATTGCAGCCTAGGTGGGCAAAGGGGCACACATTCCAAAGAGCACCTTTCGGATTTCGCAGGCCATTTTTTACACATTTTGATTGCAAAGTACTTCTCACACATATGGGCCCCTAAATTGCCAGGGCAGTATAACTACGCCACAAGTGACCCCATTTTGGAAAGAAGACACCCCAAGGTATTCCGTGAGGGGCATGGCGAGTTCCTAGAATTTTTTATTTTTTGTCGCAAGTTAGTGGAATATGAGACTTTGTAAGAAAAAAAAAAATCATCATTTTCCGCTAACTTGTGACAAAAAATAAAAAGTTCTATGAACTCACTATGCCCATCAGCGAATACCTTAGGGTGTCTACTTTCCGAAATGGGGTAATTTGTGGGGTTTTTCTACTGTCTGGGCATTGTAGAACCTCAGGAAACATGACAGGTGCTCAGAAAGTCAGAGCTGCTTCAAAAAGCGGAAATTCACATTTTTGTACCATAGTTTGTAAACACTATAACTTTTACCCAAACCATTTTTTTTTTTTTGCCCAAACATTTTTTTTTTATCAAAGACACGTAGAACAATAACATTTGTGAAAAATTTATATATGGATGTCGTTTTTTTTGTGCAAAATTTTACAGCTGAAAGTGAAAAATGTAATTTTTTTTGCCAAAAAATCGTTAAATTTCGATTAATAACAAAAAAAGTAAAAATGTCAGCAGCAATAAAATACCACCAAATGAAAGCTCTATTAGTGAGAAGAAAAGGAGGTAAAATTCATTTGGGTGGTAAGTTGCATGACCGAGCAATAAACGGTGAAAGTAGTGTAGTGCAGAAGTGTAAAAATGGCCTGGTCATTAAGGGGGTTTTAGCTAGCGGGGTTAAAGTGGTTAAAGGGGTTGTGCAGTGATTTATATTGATGACCTATCCTCAGGATAGGTTACAAATATCTGATCGGTAGGGGTCCGGCACCCCCACCGATCATCTGTTTGAAGAGGAGGAGGCGCTTTGTAGAAGTGCAGTGTAATAGAATTACTTACACCATTCACTTAAATGGAGTGAGTATTTAATATTACACTAGCCGCCACTCCACAGGAGACGGTGCATAGTATAATAACGAAGAAGGTCTCGTCAAATAGCTGATCAGATATGGATGATCTATCCTGAGGAAAGGTTATCAATAGAAATTGCTGAACAACCCCTTTAAAGGCTATGTACAATTGGTCTTTATTAAAAATATGAAGTCCTTTTCTCTATACAGAGCTGAGATGCTCTACTACCAGGATCTGAATTTTCTCTCTGCTCTGTCAGACAGGGATCTGACGGGCTCCTAATCTCTGCTCTCTGACATTATAAACACTCATCAAAGCTGGTAAGAATGTGGCTTAAAAAAGTGTTTATGACCGCTTAGTAATTTAGAGATGAATTATTAGATGAAAGTGAAAGTAGGATTCATACAGCTAACCCTTTTTGACATAATGGTTCAATATCTTTTAATAAAGCTCACCAATGATACTATTATTAAATGTAAATATAGCACAGTCGTGACAGTTTTATGGTGCATTTGGAGTGAAAATATATATATATTTTTAACTTTTGCATAATAATACCCTACAAATTAGGGCATTATAGACTCATTCAGTGCAACTTAATTAAAAAGAAGCTGTCACCTGTCTGACATGTCTGTTTTAGTGACTGTTGGCATTCCCCTCATAAGAACAATTCTGCAGCATCTTTTCTTATAACTCTGTTGTTTTGCTCCTCAGTTGACTAGACTAGAAGTTTATTAATGAATCTTGTTGTTAGCTGTCGAAGACATGTCCCAGCATTGTCTGTCACTGTCCAATCAGTGCTGCTATTGTCAAAATGCGCAGGCATACACCCCCACACACACCAACTGGTAACACCCAATTGTAGATTTATTGATACACTTCTGGTATTAATAACTGAGGAACAGATGTAAGAAAAATAAATCAAATAAACATTGTTATTATTGTTTGATTGTTATAGCCAGGGGAATACAATTATTTTGTAAAACAGACAAGTCAGGAGAGGTGACAAGTCTTCTTTAAACATTGTAACAAAATGGGTATGTAAGGCAAGATAAAAGAATGTTCAAAAGTCTGCACTACAGTATGTTGTACTTGGTTTCATATCTTAATTCAAAGCATAAAACATGCTTTGTAACTGGAATTTAAAGACTATAAAGAGGCATAACCAGGGGTCTAGCTATATGGGGTGCAGAGATGTTCAATCTGGCTCTGGTGCCTGACAGGGTTCAAAAGGTCTTCTGATACATAGAAGGCACCTATAGTGTAAATGCTTTGCAGTATGTGGGGGCCCTGTTACAGATATTTCATTGGGGCCTAGCTTTAGGTTGGACACGGCTTACATAGCACCACTACCCTTTCTGGAAGAAGACAAGACAAGGGAAACTCATATCTCTTCGGCCTGTCCCTAGACTTTGCTTCAGGAGCTTGCAGAGTCTTCTAGAACAGGGCTTTGTAAAGTTTATCTATTAGTTCCTTCCCACCATGTCAAAATGTCCTATGATCCCTGCCTTGGCAGCTGGGAGTACCTCACTGGTGATGCCTACCCTACAGTTTTGGAACTACTGACAGATTTTTTGAAGACCATTCGTTAGTCATATGTTTATGGCCATAGGATGCATTCAACAGAAGCCTGAGACAATGGGGGTCATATGTTAAAGACTGGACTTTTACATCAGTCTTTGCTATCCCACTGCGCTTTATTGCAAAATGTAGGCGTGCAACTTTTCTACATCAGTTTCTAACATGGGGGTTATAAAGAATGACCCCTAATATATTACCTTCTGCTCATGGAATTTCATTGTTCCAATCCAATATCACGTTCAATGGACCCCTATAATAATACGTTTTCTAAACATGGTGTCCTTTCTACATCTCTAGTTGTGAGATTTTCTAGTTTTGTCCTACAAACTGATGGTAGAGAGCTAAATATTCCATGGTTCTAATATAAGAACAACTTGCCAGATGGCTTGAAATAGGTTGTCAGGCACAAGAAGCCTATTGCTCTTATCAGAAAGACTCTCCACAGCATTGTCTTGATGCCTCCTGAAGTGTGAAGAACATAAACCATTGTGCTACACTAATCCAAACCACATGGAATGGGGTCATTGTAGTAAACCATTATGTCTAAATACACTCTACAATCTATAAAGATAAGGCAACACAAAGCGGAGGTGTGAAATGAGTAACTGTTCCAGGCTGTCATCATCCTGGTCTTGGAATGAGTGTCTATTATAAGGAAGGGTGTAGAGGAGATGTGTTACATTCCTAAATACTGTCATTCACTGAGAGAATATGTGTCAAAGGCTTTTATTATCTCAGCGTTTTCTCCACTATCTGTTTGTGAAAGTGGCTTCTGTTAATTAGAAAACTTGAGAAGCCTTCTCCACCATGTGTTTAGTCTACAGAATTAGATGTGTTACAAGGTGTTTCATCATCCATGTCTATGGGTACTTTATGGCAAGTGGACCTTTAGCAGCCAATTCTGGATGAAATGTTCTATCTTTTTTCCACTGAATGGAGCCACTAGACTTAACAATGGGACTGTTAAAGGGGTTGCGCCCCCAAAATTGTCTTCATTTTTCAGACTAGCACTTGTATCTGAATACTTATGTAATTGCATGTTATAAAAAAAAATTGTATAGCCACTGAGCCATTCAATAAAATCTATCTGTATAGCGCCACCTGCTGCTTGTTGTTTTCCTTATTTCTTGTCCACCTCGCTGAGGTGGTCGTACGCGCTCAATTTAAATCCTCAACTGTCACTCACCAGCCATATCTTCTGTTAACCCCTTCTCTACCAGCGCTGTACATGTACGGCACTGGAGCAATGGGCAAACCTGGCGCTCGCTCACACGTGAGCTCACAGAAGCCTGCGTATAATTACTGCAACCATTAATAATGCCGATTGTGGTAATTAAAGGCTTTAGATGCCGTGATCAAGTGAAATCACGGTATCTAAATGCGCAAAAAACGGAAGCTCGCACGTCCGGGAGCGTTACTGGTGTCCCCTGCGGCCTATGGGGATGTCGGTAATTGTTTAATATGGGCTCAGCTTCGCTGAAGAGGCTGAGAACATTCAAAGTGAAATTCCAAATTTTGGCCACCAGATGGCAGGCCAACATAAGAAATTAGCAATTCTCAATAGTAAGTGCAGTTTAAAAATACATGATTTTTCAAAATTAAAAGATAGATTTTGTAGGCTCATATATGAGCTTCAAAATCATCACAAAAAAAGATTCAATATATAAAAAAAAGTATAAAAGTTTCAATCACCCGCCTTTCCATATAATAAAAATAAAAATACCTAAATAACTAAAATATAAACATCATAGGTATCACTGCGACCGAAAACGCTCTTACTATTAAAATATAAGAATATTTTTCCAATACGGTGAATGGCGTAACGGAAAAAAGGGTCAAAATTGCCAATTTGCCATTTCTTCATTGCTTCTCTTACCCAAAATAAAGTGAAATAAAATATAATCAAAGAGTCACACACACTCCCAAATGGTATCAATAAAAACTTCAGATTGTCCTGCAAAAAATTAGCTCAATAGATACTCTATAACTATAAAAAAAAGTTAACGGGGTCAGAATATGGTGATTTTTCAAAGTTTAAATTTATTTTTACACTATTTAGTAGAGGTGGGACAACAAATCCGTTGAATCCACGAATTTTGCTGGATTCAAAAGATTTGTGGACTCGAGTCCCTACCTCATTTTCAAAATTCAAATCCAACAAATCCCGGGCATAGCCATCTGTGTCATCTGCCCCAACACACCCAGCGCTGCTATATCTCTATATGACAGCTGCCCCAACACACGCAGCTCTGCTATCTCTCTATATGACAGCTGCCCCAGCACACTCAGTTCTGCTATATCTCTATATCTGGGGCAGCTGTCACGTGTATAGATGTAGCAAAGCTGAGTGTGCTGGGGGAGCTGTCATGTGTATAGATGTAGTAGAGCTAGGGGTGCTGGGGCAGCTGTTATGTGTATAGATGTAACAGAGCTGGGTGTGCTGGGGCAGCTTTCATATATAGAGATATAGCATAGCTGGGTGTGCTGGGGCAGCTGTCATGTGTATAGGTTTAGCAGAGCTTGGTGTGCTGGGGCAGCTGTCATATAGAGTTATAGCAGAGCTGAGTGTGCTGGGGCAGGTGTCATGTGTATAGATGTAGCAGAGCTGGGTGTGCTGGGACAGCTGTTATGTGTATAGATGTAGCAGTGCTGAGTGTGCTGGGGCAGCTGTCATGTGTATAGATGTAGCAGAGCTGGGTGTGCTGGGGCAGCTGTTAATATATGATATTCCACCCCATTTGGAATTTCTTTACCATTTCCCACTACATTGTATACCATAATTAATGGTGGAATTAGAAAGTACAACTTGTCCCGCAAAAAAAAAATCCCTCATACAGCTATGTGAACGAAAATATAAAAAAGTTATGGCTCAAGGAAGATGGGGAAGAAAAATGAAACCTCAAAAAAAAACAAAAAAACTCTTGTATCCTCAGGCTGGGTTCACACCTGAGCGTTTTACAGCTCCTACGCGCTGTAAAACGCTCAACAGGCAAGAACCAATGATTCCCTATAGGCATGGTTCTCACCTGAGCGTTTTACAGCGTGAACGAACGCGCTGTAAATCGCCCTACGCCCCAAGAAGTACAGGTGCTTCTTTGGGCCATAATGTTGCGCGTTTCCGCACATAGACTTCCGGGAATGCGCGACAATGGGCGTATACTTGTTTCCGGAGCCACGTATGTAAACACCCGATAAAATCGCGCATACAGAGTACGCTCAGGTGTGAACCCAGCGTCAGGGTTAAAAGTTGTGGCAGTTACAGGGAAAGAGCTGCAGCAGAACGGACACACCACCATAGGTGCCAGCCTGAAATTGAAGCAATAAATGTGGAGCTCTCTGGATCCATGTGAGGTACAGGGCTGGTTCTAGATTTGTTAGATTGTCATGTCCTATATGACATATGATTTTCATTTTTTACATCACTCATGACATATAACACAACAAAAAAAGAGTGCGGAACACACCACTAAGACATAGTTAAAAGTTAAATTTTTATTAATATATCAATAATTTTTAAACATGATCGACAGCATGTATAAAAATAAAAAAAGCAGGGACTAAACACAGTGTACACCGCCCTACTATCAGCCCTATCCCAATAAAGGTAGTAAGTGTGTCTCTGATGATCAATACAAGATGGAATGAATGACCTATTCAAGGTGATCGATCAGAACAATGTCAAATAGGTGCAAAATACCAAATATGAGAATGCCCCCCATGGATGATGGCAACACTACTGAGACCCAGAACAATCAAATCATACAGCCTAGAGGTGCTCTAAATAGAGAGGCAACATACCAGTATCGGAAGGGTCTGATGTAAGGGCGGAGGTGCTCCTCGACGCGCGTTTCGCGTGTTAGTTCGCTTCCTCCTGACTTGATTGTTCTGGGTCTCAGTAGTGTTGCCGTCATCCATGGGGGGCATTCTCATATTTGGTATTTTGCACCTATTTGACATTGTTCTGATCGATCACCTTGAATAGGTCATTCATTCCATCTTGTATTGATCATCAGAGACACACTTACTACCTTTATTGGGATAGGGCTGATAGTAGGGTGGTGTACACTGTGTTTAGTCCCTGCTTTTTTTTATTTTTATACATGCTGTCGATCGTGTTTATAAATTATTGATATATTAATAAAAATTTAACTTTTAACTACCGTATTTTTCGCCGTATAAGACGCACCGGCGTATAAGACGCACCTAGGTTTTTGGGGAGGAAAATAAGAAAAAAATATATTTTTAACCAAAAGGTGTGCTGTGTGTTTGGTGGGTTTGGAACTAATGGTGGTCTGTGGATGGCACTATTACTGGGGATCTGTGGATGACGGACACTGTTATGGGGGGGATCTGTGGATGACGGACACTGTTATGGGGGGATCTGTGGATGACGGACACTGTTATGGGGGGGATCTGTGGATGACGGACACTGTTATGGGGGGATCTGTGGATGACAGACACTGTTATGGGGGGATCTGTGGCTTGCACTGTTATTAAATCTGTGGCTTGCAGAGTTAATAAATATGCCTCTTTATTCCTAATAGTACGTTAAATCCTAAGCGCTTCAGTACAATGCCGGCAGGCCGGGCGGCCGGCGCGGCGCGTCACTCACTGACATCACTTGCCTGCGCCGCCTGCTTCATTCATGAAGTAGGCGGCGCAGGCACGTGACATCAGGGAGTTACGCTGCCGCCCGCCCGGCCTGCATTGTACTGAAGCGCTTAGGATTTAAGGTACCGTACTATTAGGCATAAAGGGGCATATTTAATAACTACTAATTGAATATGACATATTATATTAGTATACCGGCGGGGCTATAGTACAGTGACTGCACCGCCCCGCCGCTATTGCCGGCCCCAGCTCCTCCTCCCAGTCCCTCCCCGAGTCCCCGCTCGCTTTACATCGCAGCTTGCGATGTAAAACTGACAGCATTCGCCGTATAAGATGCAGGGGCATTTTCCCCCCATTTTGGGGGGAGAAAAAGTGCGTCTTATACGGCGAAAAATACGGTATGTCTTAGTGGTGTATTGCGCACTCTTTTTTTGTTGTGTTATTTTCAATACTGTGGGAGTGTACCCTTTCACAAGAGACCACAGGTGATTTAATCATGGCATAAACCCTTTAATTCTTCCACTCTGGTCTCTGAAATGCAAGTTTTCTCTCTGTACACTGTGAAGAGAGGAAGTAGAGGAAGTAATGAAATGGCTGGATGTTAGTAGGCTGTACTGACCCTTTTTGATGTCACTTAGTCCTCTTCTGGCTAAAGCTGCACCACACTGTCCTCTTGCTCTTTTTACTGCTTCTTCCAACATTTGGGCAAGAAAAAACGAAGAATTAGCTGAAAATGAGCATAAATCGAAGGAGAAAGTACAAAGATCTGTTAGACCCAGTGTCGGACTGGGGTACCTAGGGCCCACTAGTAAAATTTATTTTGGGGGCCCGCTGCACAGATACATTCAAATATTACCTGTTCACACAGCAGCAAGATGCTACTAGATGTTGAATATGGGGGTCCCTGCAGCAAATTTGAAAAGGTAGGTCCTGGGGAGAAGAGGACACTGGCAGCTTTCCTCCATACCTAGAAGTCATCTCAGCTCTGATCATGTCTAATAATAATAAACTGTGGAGTTTCTTTAAAAATCTATGAACATAGGCTGGTTGAGGTGCTGTACATTGAATATATGTATGTAGTGAAGTAAATATACTGTGTTATGTGCCACTTGTGCAGGGGGTGGGAGACTAGAGAACCACCTTGTTTAGGGTCCCATTGCGAATAATCGATGTGGAAATTACCAGGTACCCTGTGCCATCAATGTGAGAGTCAGCTACGAAGGTGCGCAAGGGTGGACCGACACACTACAATGGAGTAGCTCACCGCCGAAATGAATCAGCGGTCTTCCAGACATGTCTAAAACAACAGTTCAGTGAATCCTACTGTGTATGGAGCTCTGAAGCAAATGGATGGTCATCGCACTTCTGCTGAAAAAGTTGCAATGGCAAAAAAGGCTTAAATTTTCACTGCAGTATTGGAATTGGACCTCCACTGATTGGCAAAGGGTTGCCAATGGTTCTAGATGGACGTTGGCGTGTCAGGCTGAACCATTCCCTGAAACAGCATTATAATAGTACTTTACAGGTCTCTACCCCCCCCCCCCGTCCTCCATTACTCTCAGACATCTGTCCACATACAATGTTACTTGGCTCTACCTGGCAGAATATTTCACTTACATATGCCTTTCTTTCAGGATGGCTGTTTGCTTTGTTCATCTGGTTATTGTTTTATTCTTTTCATTCTATACTTTTGTTCATCTTGTTATTGTTTTTTTCTTTTCATTCTATAGTTTTATTACTGTAAGGGCTATTCTGTGAATTTACCCTTATGAGTAAGATGGACTCATATGTTCGTCATTGCATTCCATTTTTGATAGTGGACCCTCACCATGTAGAATTTCAGTGCATGAATGTTTTTTTTTTAGTGCGTTATTATGAAAAATCCAATAAACATCTAATGTGAAAAAAAATACAATATTTTTTCACGACGAGACCCCTTTAATCAACTTTGATGTGTCTAATTACATTTGGTTAACTAAAGGCAGCAATTAATTTTCTCACAGGGCCTGTTGATATTCAATTACTCTTTCCTTTAGTACAGTGAATGTAATAATAATTTAAAGGTTGCACTATGCTGATAAAGCAGTGTAAGGGTGGGGTCACACATAGATTTTTTTGCCTTATTTTATTTTTAGCTAAAGCTAGAAGTTGATCCAGCAGGAAGAAGAAATAAAAGTCCTTCCTTTATATTTCTCATATCTCAAAACTGCTGCAAAAAGCTGTGTGTGACGCCAACCTATCAAATATGCATAAATAAAAGAAATCGGAAAAGGGGGTAAATACTTTTCACTGTATTCAATTAAACTGATGTTTTACTTGGTGTGTGTGGGGGGGGGACAAGGGTCGTATGTAAATGGTTTTTATGCTCAGCTATATATATTTGCAACACATTTTGTGTCTAGTGTTTCTGTAGAGTGTGAACATCCCACAACATAAGATCCCGTTGTCATACATGAGCTTTAGGAAGACGATCATTATTTCAAAATGTGAATTCATCAAAATAGATCAGTCGCTCTGTCTTCAGCCTGTCATGTGAAATTAGACATAGGGTACTTCAGTGATACAGATAAAGCTGAAAGCACTTGTCATCGGCACTGCTCTACAGGGACTCGCTTTGTCCATCACTCATGCTGGTGTCCATATGCTGGAAGAAGGATTCAATGTGGACACCCTGATAAAAGTAAAGATCTAGGGAGGTTACAAGACAATAATGATTAACATGAAAGTAGAAGATAACCTGTGACAGTATGACTCTGCGTGAGCTCCAAATTTTTCAAGCCCTCCTGTAATTCTCTTTAAGCAATAGGTTATGACAAATGTATTATGTGCATGGGAATACAGTGGTATGATCTGGGTTCTTCTACTTTTGGAGTACATGGCTTATTACCGTATTTCATTCTTTAGTTATTGCTCCAGGTACATAAAAAACAACCAGACTGTTTGAAAACGGCCAACAAGTCTCCCATTCCATTCAATGTATCGTCAATATTTTATCGCTTCCAGTTTTGTGTTATTTCTTTTATAAATCTGTTGAGTGCACAGATTGAAACACTTAAAAGGACCATCATGAGATTATGATTAGTAGACGCAAGGGTTCTTAACATAAATCGGATATAGGTTGTAAACTGATTTAGTCATAAATGTGCCATATAGTGCACAGATGACTCATTAACCTTCATCTTCTGTATTAAATCCATGGGTTCCCATGACCTAGGTCAAATCTCTATGAGTCGTTTAGTGTAGAGTATCATTGGTTCAGGAGGATACATGAAGCCATCTGCATGGTTATTAGTCCAGGATTTAAGTGTTTTTCCAGTGCAGTAATATTTAAGTAATTGATTCCGTTCTTATATTTTAGTATTATACTTTACTGGTGTTACTGTTGTCTTTCGCTTAGCGGTTGCAAGAATTTTCTTTAAAATGGACATGTAAAACATAATATATAAAAAGGCTGGCAAGCAGTAGATTAAATAGAGGATGGAGTGGGTACAAAGATGCCATGCTATTGCACGAGTCAGTCGTAAAGATTTTATTCACCATATATGACAGGGTTTAATTGATATTTTTATATGACAATTTACTTTTGTAAGTTTTCATAAAGTTTGCAGCACATTATATGTGTTTCACAAGTCATCTCTGATCTCCTCTCTCAATGGCAACAATCTAAAATTATTGTTCAGTTATTTCCATGCTAGAAGGCTATCTATACTGTGTGTAGTGGACACAATGGTCAGCCACATAAAGGAATCAAGCCACGTGTTGCAGGTGAATGACATCGCAATGGTGGAATCAGGAAGCCCAACAGACACATGTAGAACTCGGCAAGATTCCCACAATGGGTGGGTCAAGCCTCTTTATTTATACACCTTCCAACAGCGTTTGATGGATGTAACTTCTCAGAGTATCGTCATAATTGGTTAACACACATCCAAAACAGGCCTCTTGCCCACGACCGTATTCCCTCCGAAATATACGGTCCGTGAGCGGGCCATATGCCCCGGAGCGGTATTGATCATGCGCGCGGGAGCGCACAGCATCATAGATTACAATGATGCCATGGATGTCGGGCTGCCTGCGGGGCTATTGTCTCGGACTAATATGATCATATGAGCATACGGTTGTGGGCAAGAGGCCTAACACTAATAGTTGAGTAATACTCAAACCATACTTTTCATAATTAATTATGGCTAATTGCTCAATTTGCAACACAAACACAGCTTACCTTACTCTAACATAAGACCACTAATTTCTACAGTTGTGGCCAAAAGTTTTGAGAATGACACAAATATTAGTTTTCACAAAGTTTTCTGCTAAACTGCTTTTAGATCTTTGTTTCAGTTGTTTCTGTGATGTAGTGAAATATAATTACACCGACTTCATACGTTTCAAAGGCTTTTATCGACATTTACATGACATTTATGCAAAGAGTCAGTATTTGCAGTGTTGTCCCTTCTTTTTCAGGACCTCTGCAATTCGACTGGGCATGCTCTCAATCAACTTCTGGGCCAATTCCTGACTGATAGCAACCCATTCTTTCATAATCACTTCTTGGAGTTTGTCAGAATTAGTGGGTTTTTGTTTGTCCACCCGCCTCTTGAGGATTGACCACAAGTTCTCAATGGGATTAAGATCTGGGGAGTTTCCAGGCAATGGACCCAAAATGTCAACGTTTTGGTCCCCGAGCCACTTAGTTATCACTTTTGCCTTATGGCACGGTGCTCCATCGTGCTGGAAAATGCATTGTTCTTCACCAAACTGTTGTTGGATTGTTGGAAGAAGTTTGCTGTTGGAGGGTGTTTTGGTACCATTCTTTAGTCATGGCTGTGTTTTTGGGCAAAATTGTGAGTAAGCCCACTCCCTTGGATGAGAAGCAACCCCACACATGAATGTTCTCAGGATGCTTTACTGTTGGCATGACACAGGACTGATGGTAGCGCTTACCTTTTCTTCTCCGGACAAGCCTTTTTTCTGATGCCCCAAACAATCAGAAAGAGGCTTCATCGGAGAATATGACTTTGCCCCAGTCCTCAGCAGTCCATTCACCATATTTTCTGCAGAAGATCAATCTGTCCCTGATGTTTTTTTTTTTTAGAGAAGTGGCTTCTTTGCTGCCCTTCTTGACACCAGGCCATCTTCCAAAAGTCTTCGCCTCACTGTGCGTCCAGATGCGCCCACACCTGCCTGCTGCCATTCCTGAGTAAGCTCTGCACTGGTGGCACTCCGATCCTGCAGCTGAATCCTCTTTAGGAGACGATCCTGGCGCTTGCTGGACTTTCTTGGACGCCCTAAAGCCTTCTTAACAAGAATTGAACCTCTTTCCTTGAAGTTCTTGATGATGCTATAAATTGTTGATTGAGGTGCAATCTTAGTAGCCACAATATCCTTCCCTGTGAAGCCATTTTTATGCAACGCAATGATGGCTGCACGCGTTTCTTTGCAGGTCACCATGGTTAACAATGGAAGAACAATGATTTCAAGCACCACCCTCCTTTTAACAGGTCAAGTCTGCCAGTTTAACCTAATCAGCCTGACATAATGATCTCCAGCCTTGTGCTCGTCAACATTCTCACCTGAGTTAACAAGACGATTACTGAAATGATCTCAGCAGGTCCTTTAATGACAGCAATGAAATGCAGTGGAAAGTTTTTTGGGGGATTAAGTTAATTTTCATGGCAAAGAAGGGCTATGCAATTCATCTGATCACTCTTCATAACATTCTGGAGTATATGCAAATTTCTATTATAAAAACTTAAGCAGCAACTGTTCCAATTTCCAATATTTATGTAATTTTCAAAACTTTTGGCCACGACTGTACACTTTGAGCAACTCAAATTGGCAAGCAGCCAGTCGCCATCTTCTCATTGCGCATTTAAAGGGATTGTCTCATCATGGACAATGGGGGCATATCGCTAGGATAAGCCCCCATTGTCTTATAGGTGCGGGTCCCACCACTGGACCGCTGAACGGAGCCCCCAAGTGAAGGAGGGCGCGCTGTGCATGCGCAGCCACCCTTCATTCATTTTCTAAGGGGCCGGTGAAAATAGCCCAGAGCTGTCTCGGCAATTCCGGTCGGCCCCATAGAAATGAATGGGAGCGGGGGCCATGCATGCTCGGTACGCTTCCATTCACTTCTATGGGGAGTCGGGTGGTGGTGGCCGGACCGGAGTCTTCCAGCCACCACCTTGCGGGGCTCCATTCTCGATATAGGTGCAGATCACAGTAGTGGGACCCGCACCTATAAGACAATGGGGGCATATCCTAGCAATATACCCCCATTGTCTATGATGAGATAACCCCTTTAAGAAATTTAAATACAAAATACAGTCTTGAACCAGAGTCTTTAAAATGATACCAGGGAAAAGCTGAAAGCTAGTTCATGTGATGGTCAAAAACTTTGTTATAGTCCAACCTGCCTAACAGATCAGTTTTGCCCTTAATGCATTCTGAATAGATAAGGATCCGCTCAGAATGCATCAGTTTGGCTGCATTACGCCTCCAACTCTTGCAGCGTTTTGGTGTCCATCTGACGAAACTGAGCCAAATGGATCCTGACACACAATGTAAGTCAATGGGGACAGATCCGTTTTCACTGACACAATATGGCACAATAGAAAATGGATCCATCCCCCATTGACTTTCAATGGTGTTCAAGACAGATCCGTTTTGGCTATGTTAAAGATAATACAAATGGATCTATTCTGAATGGATGCATGCGGTTGTATTATCAAACGTGAGTGTGAAAGTAGCCTTAGACTCACGGTCAAGATAGGATTTGTGGCAGTAATGTAAACCTACATTATGGCTGTCTGAATAAGGTCTAATAAAAGTACTGTAGGTTTCTCCCACTGTCCCACATTCCAAAAACTTACTGATAAGATAAATTGGCTTAGGATGAAATTGGCCTCTTGACACTTGGCTAATATGAGGGTAAAGGGAGTTGGACAGGTTGGATGTATGGTTCATTTGCAGAAACCCAAGGGGAGCGTGAAAATTATTGGACTAGTAGTTCTGAATCTGGTGACAGTGTTCATAGTGGTGGGGCTATATTCACGAAACCTCCCTCACTCCCAGGGCTGGCACAGTGGTGGGGGAGGGTGTAACGGCACCCCGGGCATAAAAGGGGGTAAATGCCGTTTATGCAATATTCCCTTTCCAGATGCACAGGCAGCTTCTAAAGACGCCAATCTCCAGAACTGGAAACCATATGAATGCTGCATACAGCCGAATAGGAAAAACCATATGAAAGGTTTACACTCCTAGCAGTCGGACTGGGACAGCATACAATCCCCCCAAGAACGAGACTACACATTCTTACACATTAGTACCACCCACAGGGTTTTGTAAAACAAGCAGTAACCCCGTACAATACACTCAGACACTCCCACACAAAATCCTCCACAATGCTCTTGCTAAGTTGAAGTAGGGTTCTCCTATTCTTAATGTCCTCTAAGAGGCAATTCATCAAATCACAACTGCAATGCAAGCTGCAGACAAATATGATAGGGTTAGCCAAAAGAAAAAACCCAGTCAAAGCTATGAGATCCATGTCCAATATGCGTTCCCCACAGACTGTCCACTCCACTTCATTTCAGCTCCACACTGGACTCCACTGACTGGCCGACTGAAGTCAACTTATTCCGTCGACAGACTTGACAACCGAGTGGAAAAGGAGCTTTAGCTCTGCCCTCCTATCAGAAAAACATCTGAGGTTTAGTAAACACAAGCTTTAAGCCTGTATTACATTGGTCGATCTTTTATGCCGATAATCGCTAATGAGCGTTCGCTCATTAGCAGTCATCTTGCAGTGTAATACTGCCGCCGATTGCACGATAAACAAGCAAAATCATGCTTAAAAATCATTGCTTACCGGTGGCAGATCGTGCTGTCCAATAGCAAGCTGCTGCGGGCAAACCTCTAGACAGTATGGGGACGAGTGATCGCATAGTGATCGCTCTTCCCCATGCTGCAGAAGAGATCATTGCATGTAATAGCAGTGGTTTCATCCGCTAGCGAGCAGGTGATTGCCGGGAGGGAGCTCTTCCCTCCTGACGATCGCTTGCTCAATTGGCCTGTGTAATACAGGCTTTAGACTCAGAAATATACATGTAACTTTACAATACAGTGGGGGTCATTTATGATGCTTAAATACGCCTATATTAGGCGTATTTCAGGCGCAAATTGCAATCAGTGGCTTCTCCCCACTTATGCTAGGTCTAAAATTGTGGGCGTGGGTGGGGAAGGTGACCCATGTCATTCACCATTTTCTACGCCTGTTTTAGAGGTAGAAAATGGTCTAAATGTAACACAGCTCTGAAGCTGTCTTACATTTAGAACTGGCAGAGGATCCACCGAAGTTATCAAGAGGCCTGCGTCTCTTCATCATAACTTCGGTGGACCACCGCCAGCTTAGGGGTTTATTAAGAATGGTGTATAAAACGCCAGTCTTAATGTGCCCCAGTATTTCTCTGCAAATAGAAGTAAAACAGCACAAAACAGCATAAAACATTAGAAACATGTCAGACATACCCATTAGCCACTAGTAGTGTCGTTGCGGGACCTTAAACTTTGTCCCCACAGGTGATAAACTGCTGCCAGAGGTGCAGACTCTGGTGTGACCACTGCCTACATAGGTAAACCCTAATATTAGAAATGGCACATGGTAGGTGGGGTTGGGTTATGTGTCTTACTGTGAAACTGTGCACTAAAGATTGTACTAAAATTGAGTATCATCATAACCACGGCTTATGTACTTAACAGAACTTCCCAGAATGCTGTCCTAATGGCATAGACAGACAGCGCGGTGGTGTTTCCAACACTTCTGAATTCCCATTCCACGTTTTTACTTGTTATAAATAATCTTTACGTTTATTAACATTAACCGTGAATTTATAATCACTTCCACAGACTCTTCCTTCTGACATTTCTCTTTGCCGGCCCTCTCCGACAGGAAAACTGCTATAACGTTTCATAAATTAAAGACTTTTTGATTTACATTTTGTGAAGATGCCAGCCCAATATATATTCATAGGAGAAGATGCAATAAAAGAGAATCCTAGTCCAAACTGCTGCCTAAAGGCTGGACTGCATCACGATAAATATAAGCAATAAAAAAGAAACTCAAATGACCCGATCACAAATAAAGTTCGGGCCAGATTCATCTATTTTGTCTCTTCAAGGGGAGACACCTGGCAATGTTTTAGTAGTGTTTACAGAGAGTCTGTACATAGAGTAATCTCGCTAGCAGACATTACAAATGGGATACAAATCAAATAGTGAAAAAGAAAAGGTTATGATATATCATCCTGGGCATAGTTTATTATCATTTTTCACTCTTTTTATGTATTCTTTTTCATAGGCACAAATCATATTTTATTGTTTTTTAGGCTGCTCTTACGCTTGCTCACTTTAAGTACCTAACCATTTGGTAGTATATTTTTGTCTGAGTGATTAGCATCTGTAGCACCTACTTAGATACAGTACATAACTAATTTAAACCAATCAGTCATTCTTCATTTAATGGAGATGACAAGTATTTGGCAACACGGGTTTCCTTGGAAATAAAGACTAGGTAATATTAACTATTATACATGATTTCTCTAGAAAAAGCGAGCGAAAGCCAACACACTCTCTTGATTTGCAAATGTCTAAACTGCCAGCTGGCTCAGTGTAAGCCCTGGGTCCTATCATTGAAGAGACCTCTTAGGAACATCACTCTAATTTAAGCCAGACGTGGACAGGCAACTAAGTCCAATAAGCTGTTTAACTGTCTATAGTGAGTAGCGCGTCTTTCTTGTAGGTAAAAGCTATCCCACCCAATATGATCACGACTGTTGTTGACCGACCATATATCCAACATGGAATTGACATTGGCTTCTTTAGTAAATGCAGTGAAACATCGCAATAAGGCCACCTCCTAGAGAAGACCACTTCCCAGAGTTAGACTAGGTTTCTTTGAGCCCTACATAAGCCTTGGGTCTTATCTGCATTTAGATTCTGGCATAAGAACAGAGTACCGGAACCATCAGATCCAGCATATGCTGGACATAGCTGGCATCCGATGGATTCCATTCACTATGATGGGGTCTGTTTGATATCCAGCGTGAATGCCTGCATGTAGCAATATTTTGTCCTTTTTATTGCAAGAATCGAGAAGAGAAGCTCTTGCTGAAACCTCCATCACAGATGTGACCCTAGCCTTAGGAACATCATTCTAATTAAATTGTGGACAGGTGACTAGCATGCTGTTTGACTGCGTACAGTAACTAGCCTGTTTTTCTATTTGGTACTGTAAATGCAATCCCATCCAACATTAGCATGACTGTTGTTGACCATATATCCAAGATGGAGCTGACATTGGCTTCTTTAGTAAATGCAGTGTGATGTCTCTGTATGACCATGTCCTTGAGATAAACATCCTCCAACGTTGAAGTCAGTTTTCTTGGGCCTATCAGAAAAACTGAATTTAAAGGCACACATTTATAGAACATGTTCCTGATCACTTTTAATTGCATAATGGCCATATCATTAAAAAGGTGTAATTGTTAGGGCAGTGGTTGTGAACCAACAGATCTGACTTTGGGCTAATGCTAAGGGCTTCATTCTGGCAGTCCTCTGGTAGTCACCCATATACAGAGATCTGGCGTTCGCATGAACAGGAACCTCCTGTAGTCAGGGACAGGCCAATGTCAGGTCAGGCAGAGTGCATGCTATATGGTAAACAATCCATGGTCAGGGCAAGCAGTGAAACGTAAATATGAACATCAGGCACAGGTAAGTTCAGGGGGGTGGGGGGGTGGGGGCAGAATCCAGTAAACAGGCAGATAGTTGGTGCACAGGCAGACAACAAAGCAGACACCTTTGCAGGATCCTAGCACACTATAACACCTATTGCTCAGGCAATAGGAAAGGTACCCCAAGGTTGCCAGCCTTTGGCTTTAGATGGCTAGAGTGCATGTGTTCTGGCCCTTTAAGAGCCATAGGGCATGCATGTGCCATTCGGGCAGAGGAGGAGGGGTCCTGCAAACAAGCAGGACTTGTGTGAGGAGACAAGCAGACCAGGCCAGGAAGATGAAAGCAAGAGGTGGACCTGGACTGCTAGGCGGGGTAAACAGAGCAGCAACAGCAGTAGTAACAGGTTATTTGTGAATCAACATATAAGAAAGACCATAGTCACAAGTGATTGGCCTCAAAGTCTTCTCTAAATGAATTTTTTTCTGCTAAACTTTTGGAGACCTTGACCCAACAGAGGATCTTCTGCTACATTAGCCCACTTTTTTTTACAGTACTATCCCTCTAGAAGACCAATTTTATGTAATTGTCTCAAATAATTTTCTCTCTATCTCCAAATAGTTTTTATATAGAGCACTAACCTAAACATTCTGCTTCTTTAATATCCTAACTATATTGGTGACAATTTTTATTACCAGATTTACCTTATTTAAAACAGTTCTTCTTTTCTATCCTTTGTCTATAGCAACGTGTACAGACTTTCCCCTAGGGCAACCAATCAACATATGAACAGGAACAGATGCAAAACACAAAACTGGATATTGTCTTGTGTGCTCTGTGGTCTGGCAAAATATTATGTTTTTGGTTTTATTAATATGTTGTCATTGTAAATGTATTTATTTTAATTTTCATTACAAATATCATCCTATGGGTTTTAGAAAACGAGCAAGCCAGATACTAGAGTAGGTGTCAGTAGCATGATTTCACATTATAGGTAGTTATCATAAAAAAATGATATTTGTTCAAGTTTATACACTCACAAGAAAAAAAGTAAGTGAACCTTTTATAAACAACTGAATTTCTGCATTGATGACTAATAAAACGTGGTCTGATTGATATCTAAGTCACAATTGTGGACAAACAGAATGTAACTAAATTAATAAAGCTACACAAACAGCTGTGCCATCTTTTATTAACCATTTTTGGTGCAGGGAAAAAAAATTACCATACGTGACCCCTCAAATTTAATCATCTGTAGATCCTCCTTTTAGCACAAATCACATCCACCAAATATTTCCTGTAGCTACAATGAAGATATGCTTAACATTCAGGAGGAATTGTGAACCATTCCTCCAAGCATATCTTTTTCAGCACAGCATGCACAGCCCTCTTCTGATCATGCCGCAATATTTTTATAAGGTTTAGGTCAGGTCTCTGACTTGGCCATAAAAATACACAGATGTTCCTTTTTAACAATTTTTTAAGTTGATTTACTCTGGGTCATTGTCTTGTTGCGTCACTCAACATCTCTTCAGCTTGAAGTCATGGATGACTACACTTACATTCTCCTGTAAAATATTTTGATACACCTTAGAACTTATTGTTCCCTCAATGATCACAAGAAAAGCAACTCCAAACCATGATGCTCCTTGCATCATGATTCACAGTTGGGGTGAAGTTTGCTGTTAGTGTGCATGGTTCTTTTTACTTCAATCGTAGCATTGTGCATTTGTGCTAAAACATTCAAGTTTTGTCTCCACTCTCTCACTGAAAACAGTCCTGAAATGTCTTAATTTGATTAAATATGAACTGATGTACTCACCACTTTTTTTTAGTAATGCTTTCATAGCCTTTGCTAAAGTTATGCGTAACGCGTATAACATGTCTTCTGAAAGTTGTATAAAGTCATGGTTCACACTAACCAAGCTTTTCTGAGATGATCATGTTTGTCAGTAATCAGGCTTTGTGTGCCTTTATTTAAAGGGCAAATCACATGTGGAACCCAGAGGTCCACTTGCATCTCCATAGTTGAAACACTTTTTGCCCATTGGCTTTTGGGATAGTCAATAATACAGGTGTTCACTTACTTTTTCTCTCTGCACTGTGAATGTTCATTCAATGTACCTAAAGGAAACCTGTCATTAACTTTATGCTGCCCATACTAACGGCAGAATAAAGTAAAGTAGACACAGGTGATATCACGATCGGCGTGACTATCACATACGTGACACAGAGGGAGGGAAAGAGGAAGGCCCTGCCCAAGTGAGAGGGAAGGTGGTGACCCCTGACTCACCTTGCGGCTGGCACCTGGCTGCCCTGACGTCCCTAGACGGGTTCCTCATCCGTACGCCGATCACGTGCCTAAAACCCTGGCTTTCCCTAAGATGAGCCCTAGATAGTGAACAGGGCGGTGGGAACACTAGTCCGCACCACTAGCTCTAAAGGAAAACACCAAGGGGAGGACAGACAATACAGACTAAACATATAATCCCAGGTGGGCGACAACAGGAGACAACAAAAAGCCCAACAGGGATCCGGAGGGTAGCACTCTGGAACAACAACCAGGATTCACAGCTCCAGTGGGTCAGTATAGAAGTCCAGGCAGGAAGCTCTATAACTGGCAACTAGAGAAGTGTGAGAGGAGAATATAAGGAGGTTGGGAGTGGCAGACAAGAAACAGCTGAGGAGGAGAAGCTACGGATCCCTGAGTGAGACAAAAAGGATTGCAAGGCAAACACAGAAAACAATCACTAAGAAACAACGTGATCTTTAGACATAGAGCGCGCAGCCACCCGCTGCGACTTCCTGACCCCGGGTATAACGGAGTCAGACGTGGCTCTTGACACCCTCGTGACAGGTGAGTTGATTTCAGCGGTCTGTCATTTCTAAGTTAAAAGTAAGTGGTTGCCGAGAACCAACATCACAATCATTGCAGACTGGGCCTGGAAAAGAGTCCCGGCCACCTGAGAAGAGTCCTGGTTATTGATGAATTCCTGCTCTCCTGCCCACCTGTTGATGACTGACAGTCTTCTACCTAGCTTTCTCCCTTTCTCTCTAGGAGAGAACTGCCAATCGTCAGCAGATGGGCGGGAGAGCAGGAGATTATGAATAACCAGGAATCTTCTCAGATTTGACTCTTCTCAATGCCTGGGCTGCAGTGATTATGATGCTGGTTCTCGGCAACCACTTACTTTTAGCTCACGAGTGACACACCGCTGAAATCAGCATTTCTGTCACTATTTTATTCTGCCCTCAGTGAGTCAGGCTCCCTTTAATTAAAGGTATGAACAGTACACCTGTTTGTGTTTTATTAGCTTAGTTAGATTGTGTTTGTCGATAATTGAGATTTAGACAACAGACATCAATGCAGAAATCCATGTAATTCCAAAGGGGTCACCTACCGTTTTTGCTACTTTGTTTATGGAGTGTCACCTACAATGCAGATAGAAGATATCAGGGAAGTAGCTAGCAGGCCATGTGCATTGGGTGTAAGTGGTGCATAAAGGCACTAACTGTAACATTTAAATTATATTATATTAATTATAATAGAGATATGTATCATTTTGTTAGCAGAATTGCTTTGCATGGCGGAAAGGCAGTCTGATGATGTATGTACACCAACACAGGTATCTCATGGGTCATTCTTCTGCACATTTAGAGGGTCAATGGCTGGTTGTTCACTTTGACAGCTCCTGATGGTGGCCAAACATGAAGTCATTTAGAAGAAATCCTAGTTTTCTCTCTGGTTGAATCCTCTTGGTTTATTTTTTGTAAATATGGATTGTACTGAAGGAATAATTATTAGAACTTTAGTTTGCAATAATAAAAAAGTAATGATGGTATAAGAGAGGTTAAAGGATCTTTTTGCAAAAATATTCTGCACCCCATGCTCTCTAGGTCTCATGCACACAAGCATATGATGGATCTTAGTTGTATGAATCTGTAAGGCAGCACCAATATAAATGTAAGTGCCTGTACTATACTTCTGTGTGCCTCAGGTTTCATACAGAATTGCTGAGAAAAATAAATTCGGGAATATTCCATTTGTTGCCATATGTTGCAGGTAATAATAGAGAGAATAAGAGAATATGGTACCTAGCAAAGGCACTATGGGGTTCATTTATGAATTGAGTTATGTCAGTTTTGCTGAGTAAAAAAGTCACAAGTCATGGCAACTGCGACATTTTTGCGTCATTTCGTGATCCTCGCCACTTTTCACAGTGGTCGATGATTAAAAGCTGAAAGTGAGATTAGACCGGGATTATGGCTCATTTACTATGTGCGAATTTTTCAAAAGTAGCAAAAAAGTCACAACCCATGGCAGGCAACCCCCTGGTGTACTTGTAGACCTAAAGGTGTAAACAGGGCCGGTGCAAGGATTTTTGCCGCCCTAGGCAAGAAAAAAATTGCTGCCCCCCCTTATCAGATGATCTGCTCATATCATGACATCACATATGTTACACCCGTTTCTCAGCATTTAAATTAAAAGAGAGTTATATGTTGCAATAAAGCCCCCTATTAAGAATGGTGGAGAATAACTACCATAACTTAAGCCATAGCTAAAGAGTCTGAGGCGAAAAACAATAAGGCCCCCTTCCCCATGACACTTGATGACTTTTACAGAAGAAACTGTATATTGTGGGGCACAGTGTAGGCTATATGTGTATAACATAAACATATTTTACATGAAAACTTACAGTAACTTGGCTTGGCCCTTGGGGATCTCGGACACCACTTCCACACTTTGGCCGGGGGCTCGGCAGAGCTGATGTTGTGTTTTATCCTAATGAGAAAGATTTCATAATAAGGATTTGGAGAAGGGGCAGAGGGGTCACAGAGCATGGAGAGGCTGGTGCTGCTACCATGGGGGAGTAATAAAGCCCACCATAATGCCCCCCCAGTAGAAATAATTCTCCTTATAATGTGACGGTGCAAAAAATACCCCCTTGTAATGCCCCTAGTTGGGCTAATGTCCCCATAGTGCCCCCATAATGTGCCACTATAAAATACCCCTATATAGTGCCCCCAGTAAATGCCCCCATAGTGCTCCTCTCCCCCTCCCTCCTAGTGCCCCCCATAATGTACCAGTAAAAAATGCCCCATATAAAGTGCCCCAGTAGATGCCCTCAGTGTCCCCCATAATTTGTAAGTATAAAATACCCCTTCTCAGTGCCCCCGTAGATGACCCCATAGTACTCCCCTCCCACCTTCCCCATTGTACCCACCATAATGTTTCCCAGTATAAAATGCCCTTATACAGAGCCCCCATATAAAATAGACATTCTTTGTGGCCTCAGTAGATGCCCCTATAGTGCCCACCAATATGGTGCCAGTAAGAAGTGCCCCTGATGTGCCAGTAATAAGTGCCCCCATAGATGTCCCCCAATAATGTGCCAGTAAAATGTGCCCTCATAGATGCCCCCAATCATGTGCCAGTAATAAGAGCCCCCCACCATCATGTGTCAGTAACAAGAGCCCCCCATATCATGTGCCAGTAGCCAGAGTCCCCCCCTATATCATGTGCCAGTAGCCAGAGCCCCCCTATATCATGTGCCAGTAGCCAGAGCCTCCCCTATATCATGTGCCAGTACCCGGAGCCCCCCCTATATCATGTGCCAGTAGCCAGAGCCCCCTTATATCATGCGCCAGTAGCCAGAGCCCCCCTAGCTCATGTGCCTGTAGCCAGAGCCCCCCCTATCATGTGCCAGTAGCCTGAGCCCCCCATCAACATGTGCCAGTAGCCATAGGCCCCCCTATCATGTGCCAGTAGCCATAAGACCCCCCTATCATGTGCCAGTAGCCATAGGGCCCTGTCCTGAGGACGGCTGTCCTGAGTACGGCGATACAGATGACTGGAGATGAGCGCTTCCACAATGGAAGCGCTCCTCTCCGTGTCCTGACTCCTGCCTATAGTTAGTTGCGGTTAGTTGCACCCCTAAGGACTCTATGGAAGCGCCGGACCTGCTTACTAGAGCGGCGACGCAGCATGAGGGGCGCCGCCGGCCACTTAATCAACGTTTTTTTTTAAAACCGCACGGTTCGGCACCCCCTGCTAAATTGCACCCTAGGCGGCTGCCTAAGTCGCCTTACAGATGGCGCCGCCCTGGGTGTAAACCACATTGCATTCACACCAGACATATTATTAGGATGCCCCAGTTCATAAATTTGGTGCAGATGCACAAAGCAAAGCCAGACTTAAAACTGACATAAAACAACCTTATATGTACTGGCTCTAACGCAGATTTGTGTGTAGAGGAGACCTAATGGCTTCTGGACGTGAACAAAATAAATGCTGATTTACTTAAACTTTGGAAAATAATGTACAAGAGGCCTATGCCCAAATTCAACTCATTCGGGGTATCAAAGACCAGAGTTTTACCCCCTGTGTCACTGGAGGATGTGCCAATTTATGTTGAGACGCAGACCTTGTCATAAATTAAGAGAATCCTCAGCCAGACCCTGGATGGAGTAGATTTAAAGCATCATTTAAAGGGCATCTGTCAGCAGATTTGTACATATGAACGTAGCTGACCTGTAGCATGTCCCCTTGGCAGCTGAAGGCACCTGTGTTGGTCCCATGTTCATATGTGCTTGCATTGCTGAGAAAAATTAAATATATGCAAATGACCCTCTAGGAGCAATGGGGGCGTTGCCATTACACCTAGAGACTCTGCTCTCTCTCTCTGCAACTATCACCCCCTCTGCACTTTAATTGATAAGGCCAGGCTGTGAAAACATCATCAAACCTGGCCCTGTCAATCAAACTGGAGAGGACGCGGCAGTTGCAGAGAGAGCAGAGCCTCTAGGTGTAAAGGCAATGCCCCGGTTGCTCCTAAAGGATTTTTTGCATATAGTAAAACTTCATTTTTCTCAGCAATGCGGGCACATATGAACATGGGACCAACACAGATGCTTTTAGCTGCCAAGTGCACATGAAACACCTCAGCAAGGTACAAATCTGCTGACAGATGTCCTTTAAGCCTGGCCCTATAATGAGATAATAAAATATATGTAAAAAACAAAGCAAAGTAGAAAAAAATTTATGTTTCAGTTTGTACCTTCCTTTAATGAATAAAACACATAAATTGATGCATTCTCTTTCATATAGCAGGCTTCTTTAACCCCTTAAGGACACGGCCATATTTCACCTTAAGGACCAGGCCATTTTTTGCAAATCTGACCAGTGTCAATTTATGTGTGAATAATATTAAAACGCTTTTACTTATCCAGGCCGTTCTGAGATTGTTTTTTCTTCACATATTGTACTTCATGACACTGGTAAAATGGAGTCAAAAAAATTAATTTTTATTTATAAAAAAAATACCAAATTTACAAACATTTTTGAAAGATTAGCAAATTTCCAAGTTTCAATTTCTCTACTTCTGTAATACATAGTAATACCTCCAAAAATAGTTATTACTTTACATTCCCCATATGTCTACTTCATGTTTGGATCATTTTGGAAATTACATTTTATTTTTTGGGGACGTTACAAGGATTAGAAGTTTAGAAGCAAATCTTGAAATTTTTCAGAAAATTTCAAAAAAACTCTTTTTAAGGACCAGTTCAGGTCTGAAGTCACTTTGTGAGGCTTACATAATTAAAACCACCCCAAAATTACCCCATTTAGGAAATTACACCCCTCAAGGTATTCAAAACTGATTTTACAAACTTTGTTAACCCTTTAGATGTTCCACAAGAGTTATTGGCAAATGGAGATGACATTTCAGAATTTCAATTTTGTTTTGCAAATTTTCAATATTAATCCATTTTGTTCAGTAACAAAGCAAGGGTTAACAGCCAAACAAAACTCAATATTTATTGCCCTGATTCTGTAGTTTATAGAAACACCCCATATGTGGTTGTAAACTACTGTACGGGCACATGGCAGTGCGCAGAAGGAAAGGTGTGCCATATGGTTTCTGGAAGGCAGATTTTGCTGGATTGGTTTTTAGACACCATGTCCCATTTGAAGCCCCCTGATGCACCCCTAGAGTAAAAACTCCAAAAAAGTGGCCCCATTTTGGAAACTACGGGATAAGGTGGCAGTTTTGTTGTTACTATTTTAGGGTACATATGATTTTTGGTTGCTCAATATTACACTTTTTGTGAGGCAAAGTAACAATAAATAGAAATTCTGAAATTTCATCTCCATTTGCCATTAACTCTTGTGGAACACTTAAAGGGTTAACAAAGTTTGTAAAATCAGTTTTGAATACCTTGAGGGGTGTATTTTCCAAAATGGGGTCACTTTTTGGAGTTTCTACTCTAGGGGTGCATCGGGGGGGGGGGGCTTCAAATGGGACATGGTGTCAAAAAAAAAGTCCAGCAAAAACTGCCTTCCAAAAACCATAAGGCGCTCCTTTTCTTCTGTGCCCTGCCGTGTGGCCATACAACAGTTTACGACCACATATGGGGCATTTCTATAAACTATCAGGGCAATAAATATTGAGTTTTGTTTGGCTGTTAACCCTTGCTTTGTTACGGGAAAAAATTATTTACAACGTTCATCTGACAGGTTAGATCATGTGCCATTTTCATAGAGCAGGTTCTTACGGATGTGGCGATACCTAATATGTATACTTTTTGAATTTATTTAGATTTTACACAATAATATCATTTTTTAAAGAAAAAAAAAACATGTTTTAGTGTCTCCATAGTCTGAGAGCCATAGTTTTTTCAGTGTTTAGGCAATTGTCTCAGGTTGGGTATCATTTTTGTGGGATGAGATGACAGTTAGATTGGTACTATTTTGGGGTGCATATGACTTTTTGATCGCTTGCTATTACACTTTTTGTGATGTAAGGTAACAAAAAAATAGCTTTTTTGACACCGTTTCAATTAATTTTTTTTACAGTGTTCACCTGAGGGGTTAGGTCATGTGGTATTTTTATAGAGCAGGTTCTTACGGACGTGGCAATACCTAATATGTCTACCTTTTTTTTATTTATCTAGGTTTTACACAATAATATCATTTTTGAAACAACAAAAAAACATGTTTAAGTGTCTCCATAGTCTGAGAGCCATATTTATTTATTTTTTTGGGCGATTGTCTTATGTAGGGGCAAATTTTTTGCGGGATGAGATGACTGTTAGATTGGCACCATTGTTGGGGGAATACACTTTTAGTGACGTAAGGTGACAAATCAAATGGGTTTTTAGCACAGTTTTTATTTTATTTTTTTGACAGTGTTCACCTGAGGGGTTATGTCATATGATATTTTTATAGAGCAGGTCGTTACGGACGTGGCGATACCTAATATGTATACTTTCTTTAATTTTTTTAAGTTTTACACAATAATATCATTTTTGAAACAAAAAAAATCATGTTATTATGTCTCCATAGTCTGAGACCCATAGTTTTTTTTTTTTTTTGGGCCATTGTCTCATGTCCAGGCTCATTTTTTGCGGGATGAGGTGATGGTTTGATTGGTACTATTTTGGCTTACATGCAACTTTTTTGATCACTTTTATTACCTTTTTTGGGAAGTAAGGTGGGCAATATTTTTATGGCGTTCACCGTGCGGGGAAAGTAACATAACCGTTTTATAGATCAGGTCATTATGGACGCGGCGATACTTGATATGTGTAGTGTATTTTATTTATTTTTATTTTTATTCAGTGATAAATGTGTTTTTTTATCTTTACTTTTTTCACTTTTTTTTCACTTTTTTTTGACCCAGACCCACTTGGTTCTTGAAGATCCAGTGGGTCTGATGTCTGTATAAAATAGTACAGTACACTATAGAGTGTCCGGTACTGTATTTTTTACTTTACACTTAGTGTGAACAGACTTCTTCCTTTAGCAGAAGTCAGTTCACACTTACCACTACCATGGCAAGCAGGACGCCTGTGAAAGCGTCCTGTTGCCATGGTAACCATCACCCGCTGCCAGAACAGAGCAGCGGGTGATGGGGAAGGAGGGGGGGCCCCCTCCCTCTGTGATCCCTTCCTGTCGGGTGGCTGCAAGGGCACAGCAGTCCCCCGATGGGAGAGGGAGGGAGCTCCCTGACTGGTAACCTCTTCCATAGAGCGGTCCGTATGGACTGCGGTATGGAAAGGGTTAAACGGCTGACATCACAGCACAGATGTCAGCCGTTTTTTACCAGAGTGTCAGCAATGTGCTGACACTCTGGTATACCCACTGGACGCCAATGAATATTCAAGAGGAGGCGGCCTCCCGAGCCACCTGCAACCCCCCACCCCCTCTGCACCACCCGCCGGCATAAAATCATTCAGGGGTGCGGGGGGGGGGTGAAAAATCATTATTTTTCGGCATTTAAAAGTTTCTGATCCCTGACATGGTGACAGTTTAATGCCATGACGTGTATACCTGTCATGGAGAGCTAAGAAGCAGTGCTCCATGACGAGTATACACGTCATAGGTTGGGAAGGGGTTAAAAGGTCTGTACTGTCTTCAAAAAGCAGTGCAGTTTACTTCAGCGCATTATCAGATACAACCGACAGGTTTGGTGCAGCCTCATGGTTTTTATAACTCAAAACATTAAAGTTGAGTGGTTAGGTAACTGTTTCTTGGGAGTCATTCTCAAAAAGAGACAATCAATTACAGGGCTGGACTACCCATCTGGCAAAATGCCAGATGGGCCAGTGACTGCAGCTGGCCACCGGCACTACTCTTGCAACCACAGCATTTATATAGTCTCTCTTACCTCCTGACTACCTCTTTACTGAGGTCCCCTCACCTCAGCTATGAAGCTCCAGTTCGTAAAGGAGCCCAGTCACAGGAGGCCCTGCACCTGCAGCAAGGAGTCTCCAGCCTGGCTGCAGGATTCCTGACTGAAGTTCTCCTCTGAGGAGAGGGCAAAAGAAATTGAGTAAAATGAGTTGGGCTGTTAGCTGAAGAGAATCCTAAGCAGTGTTTAGAGTGCTAGATGTGTGTCTATGTCACTATACACTCACCTAAAGAATTATTAGGAACACCTGTTCTATTTCTCATTAATGCGATTATCTAGTCAACCAATCACATGGCAGTTGCTTCAATGCATGTAGGGTTGTGGTTCTGGTCAAGACAATCTCCTGAACTCCAAACTGAATGGCAGAATGGGAAAGAAAGTTGATTTAAGCAATTTTGAGCGTGGCATGGTTGTTGGTGCCAGACGGGCCGGTCTGAGTATTTCACAATCTGCTCATTTACTGGGATTTTCACGCACAACCATTTCTAGGGTTTACAAAGAATGGTGTGAAAAGGGAAAAACATCCAGTATGCGGCAGTCCTGTGGGCGAAAATGCCTTGTTGATGCTAGAGATCAGAGGAGAATGGGCCGACTGATTTAAGCTGATAGAAGAGCAACGTTGACTGAAATAACCACTCGTTACAACTGAGGTATGCAGCAAAGCATTTGTGAAGCCACAACACGCACAACCTTGAGGCGGATGGGGTACAACAGCAGAAGACCCCACCGGGTACCACTCATCTCCACTTCAAATAGTAAAAAGAGGCTACAATTTGCACAAGCTCACCAAAATTGGACTGTTGAAGACTGGAAAAATGTTGCCTGGTCTGATGAGTCTCGATTTCTGTTGAGACATTCAAATGGTTGAGTCCAAATTTGGCGTAAACAGAATGAGAACATGTATCCATCATGCCTTGTTACCACTGTGCAGGCTGGTGGTGTAATGGTGTAGGGGATGTTTTCTGGGCACACTTTAGGCCCCTTAGTGCCAATTGGCCATCGTTTAAATGCCACTGGCTACCTGAGCATTGTTTCTGACCATGTCCATCCCTTCATAAACACCATGTACCCATCCTCTGATGGCTACTTTCAGCAGGATAATGCACCATGTCACAAAGCTCGAATCATTTCTAATTGGTTTCTTGAACATGACAATGAGTTCACTGTACTAAAATGGCCCCCACAGTCACCAGATCTCAACCCAATAGAGCATCTTTGGGATGTGGTGGAACGGGAGCTTCGTGCCCTGGATGTGCATCCCTCAAATCTCCATCAACTGCAAGATGCTATCCTATCAATATGGGCCAACATTTCTAAAGAATGCTATCAGCACCTTGTTGAATCAATGCCATGTAGAATTAAGGCAGTTCTGAAGGCAAAAGGGGGTCCAACACCGTATTAGTATGGTGTTCCTAATAATTCTTTAGGTGAGTGTATGTCAGTCATGTAGTTAAGGGGGTATAAAAAGACCTGTGAACTGTAAAGAGGGTAGGAGAGATTCCATGTGGTACAGATGAGTAGACCCTGTGGGCCAGATTTATTATTAGCTCAAGTCAGAATAATGGAGTGAAAAAGTCACCAAAAAAAATGCGCAAACGCTAAAACTGCGCACAAATTTGCGACTTTTTTCTGCTCTGCACTATGCTCGCCAGTTTTCTAAAACTGGGCGTGTTTTCTTATGTAAATTAATACTTTTACTATTGGGACTATTAAAAAAGTCGCAAAAAAATGCGAATTTTTTTTCGTAAAAACTTGCAACTTTTTCGTAAAAACGTGCGACTTTTGTAAAGCTGCTTACTGACGAATAAACTGCTAGCGTCAAACCACATTTATTACAGTCTTAATGGGCCGATCGTAAATCTGACTTGGCTAAAACTGACTTTAGCCATATGAGAAAGTGGAGTGAGCTGTCAGAGTCATGATTAATCTGTCCCTGTGTGTTTTGAGTGGAGGGGCTGGCATATGTGCTATGCTTACAGGTGAAACTCAAAATATTATAATACTGTGCAAAGTTCATTATTTCAGTAATGCGACTTAAAAGGTTGCATTACATGCAAAGCGAGATATTTAAAGCCTTTATTTGTTATTCTTGAGGAAGGGTTGAGACGTATGCATATATATCCATACATGCATGCAAACACGTGCATGCATGTATGATATATATGTATGCACTGACTGCCACATCATAGGATGATGTGCGCAGATGTGCCCAGCATCTGCGCACATCTGCCCTTGGTGGCCCACAGGGGCTCATTGTGGCCCCTGTTGGAAATATGTGGTCCCTGGTATATATATACAGTACAGACCAAAAGTTTGGACACACCTTCTCATTCAAAGAGTTTTCTTTATTTTCATGACTATGAAAGTTGTAGATTGACACTGAAGGCATCAAAACTATGAATTAACACATATTGAATTATATACATAACAAAAAAGTGTGAAACAACTGAAAATATGTCATATTCTAGGTTCTTCAAAGTAGCCACCTTTTGCTTTGATTACTGCTTTGCACACTCTTGGCATTCTCTTGATGAGCTTCAAGAGGTAGTCACCTGAAATGGTTTTCACTTCACAGGTGTGCCCTGTCAGGTTTAATAAGTGGGATTTCTTGCCTTATAAATGGGGTTGGGACCATCAGTTGCGTTGTGTAGAAGTCAGGTGGATACACAGCTAATAGTCCTACTGAATAGACTGTTAGAATTTGTATTATGGCAAGAAAAAAGCAGCTAAGTAGAGAAAAATGAGTGGCCATCATTACTTTAAGAAATGAAGGTCAGTCAGTCCGAAAAATTGGGAAAACTTTGAAAGTGTCCCCAAGTGCGGTCACAAAAACCATCCAGCCTCAGAAATCGCAGGTTAACAGCAGCTCAGTTTAGAGACCAGGTCAATGCCACACAGAGTTCTAGCAGCAGACACATCTCTAGAACAACTGTTAAGAGGAGACTGTGTGAATCAGGCCTTCATGGTAGAATATCTGCTAGGAAACCACTGCTAAGGACAGGCAACAAGCAGAAGAGACTTGTTTGGGCTAAAAAACACAAGGAATGGACATTTGACCAGTGGAAATCTGTGTTTTGGTCTGATGAGTCCAAATTTGAGATCTTTGGCTCCAACCACCGTGTCTTTGTGCGACGCAGAAAAGGTGAACGGATGGACTCTACATGCATGGTTCCCACCGTGAAGCGTGGAGGAGGAGGTGTGATGGTGTGGGGGTGCTTTGCAGGTGACACTGTTGGGGATTTATTCAAAATTGAAGGCATACTGAACCAGCATGGCTACCACAGCATCTTGCAGCGGCATGCTATTCCATCCGGTTTGCGTTTAGTTGGACCATCATTTATTTTTCAACAGGACAATGACCCCAAACACACCTCCAGGCTGTGTAAGGGCTATTTGACCATAAAGGAGAGTGATGGGGTGCTGCGCCAGATGACCTGGCCTCCACAGTCACCGGACCTGAACCTAATCGAGATGGTTTGGGGTGAGCTGGACTGCAGAGTGAAGGCAAAAGGGCCAACAAGTGCTAAGCATCTCTGGGAACTCCTTCAAGACTGTTGGAAGACCATTTCAGATGACTTCCTCTTGAAGCTCATCAAGAGTGTGCAAAGCAGTAATCAAAGCAAAAGGTGGCTACTTTGAAGAACCTAGAATATGACATATTTTCAGTTGTTTCACACTTTTTTGTTATGTATATAATTCCACATGTGTTAATTCATAGTTTTGATGCCTTCAGTGTGAATCTACAATTTTCATAGTCATGAAATAAAGAAAACTCTTTGAATGAGAAGGTGTGTCCAAACTTTTGGTCTGTACTGTATATACATATATAGGATGTGGCCCCTTATGTATATATGTGTCCCCCTTATATGATATGTGCCCCTCATATGTCCCATATGCTGAGAAATACATGTCCCCTTCTTATTCCCCATTATATGTACCTGAAACCAGGTGCATCGGTGTGAATGTGCCCCAAGCATTCACACTGATGCAATCTGGTTGATTGGATCAGATTGACCGGACAAAGGTCAGGTCATCCTGATGACTACAAAGAACTCAGATTCAACAGAATCTATCGCTGCTGGAAATAACTATACATGATAGAAGGAAGGGAGAAACCTCCCCTCCTTCTATTATGCGCATTCCGGCAGCGCGATTACAATCGCGCTGCCGGAATGCAAAGTGCTACAGGCGGGAGATCAAAGGCTTCTCCCACCTGTTAGCAAGTGACGTGTCGGGGCCGCGCTCATCCGGAGGCGCGCGGGACGTTATCTCACTGCGCCGGCCCCACATGTCCCAGATGGTGACGCGCGCCCGCGTGCCACGGTGTGGGCGGTGTGGCAGTGCGGGCGGCCGGATATAAATATCCGGCGGCCCCTGCACTGAGGGAGACGGAGCCCCCCCCCCCCCGCTGGGAGACGGAGCGCCCCCCCCCCCCCCCCGCTGGGAGAGGATCAACCCCTGAACGAATGAGCACCCCCTAGACGAACGAGCAGTAACGCTAAGTATCGATAAACCCCTACTCCCCTGATTATCCATATACCCCTACTCCCCTGATTAACCCCTGTCCCATACTATTAAACCCCTACTCCCCTGATTAACCCCTGATTATCATACCTACCCATATTATCCCTGATCACCCCCACTATTTGTATCTGACCCCTACCCACATCCTGCCCATACACACCCCCTCTCTGTACCCCTATCACTTGCAGGGTATTAACCCTTGCATTGCTGTATCCTACCCTTGCATTGCTGTCCGCTATCCGTCTGTGTCTGTGGCCTGCATTCGCCCCTGCAGCGCCACTGTTAACCCTCGTCGTCCCCTTAGGGACAGGAATAGGACCAGGTGGGGTGGGCTGCTAATATTTGTGTAAGTGTATTGTATAGTTAGTTTGTGGGTGGAATTTGGGAACCGTGTAGTGTAGTTTAGTGCTGTATTTATACTACTGTATTTTTAGTGTATTGCGTGCGTAGTGTATTGTTGGTATTACTAAATACTGTGTTTTATTTGTAACTATCTGTGTAATGTGTGGTAATTAGCGATAGTTTAGTAAGGCGCATGCAGCTAGCTTAGTGATTAGCGTAAGGCAAGTATAGTAAAAGTATTGTATTATTATTATATAAAGGTATAAATAGGGGGAGTCATCACTAGACGGCTCCTCCTATTTGTGAATATTAATTATTGATATTTGCATAAATACTGATGATTAATATTCCCCCTTTACATTAAAATTTGGATGATTATGGCTTATTAAACCCCAAAGTCAAAATTTTGAGGTCCCCTTTGCTCAGGGGGTATGGATTAATTAGCTTACTACAGTGTGACACTTTGAGCCTAGAATATTGAACCTTTTCACAAAATTTAAATTTTAAGCTGTATTAATGCAATTCCTTTTAAATTGCATTACTTAAATAAATGGACTTTTGCACGATATTCTAATTTTTCGAGTTTCACCTGTAGTTGTGCCTTTGAGGGTACGTGCCATGGCTGTGTAGATTTCTGTGCACTTCTGCCCAAAAATCTGCACCTAAAGCCACAAAGATAATTGACATAAAACCTTCTGATAAATGAGGAAACATTGTGGTTATGGATAGGCAAGAATATATAGACATTACCAGTGTCAGGCTGGGGTGCCCAGGGCCCACCAGTAAAATTTATTTTGGAGGCCCACTGTACGGATACATTTAAATATTACCTGCTCACAGCAGCAAGATGCTACCGGATGATTGAATATGGGTGTCCCTGCAGCAACTTTGAGAAGGTAGGTCCCGGGGAAAAAGAGAATACTGGCAGCTTTCCTCTATACCTAGAAGTCATCTCAGCTCTGATCGGGTCTATAATAATAAACTGGGGAGTTTCTTTAAGAACTTATCAATTTTTTTTTTTATATGAACATAGACACATGTACAGTACAGACCAAAAGTTTGGACACCTTCTCATTCAAAGAATTTTCTTTATTTTCATGACTATGAAAATTGTAGATTCACACTGAAGGCATCAAAACTATGAATTAACACATATTGAATTATATACATAACAAAAAAGTGTGAAACAACTGAAAATATGTCATATTCTAGGTTCTTCAAAGTAGCCCCCTTTTGCTTTGATTACTGCTTTGCACACTCTTGGCATTCTCTTGATGAGCTTCAAGAGGTAGTCACCTGATATGGTTTTCACTTCACAGGTGTGCCCTGTCAGGTTTAATAAGTGGGATTTCTTGCCTTATAAATGGGGTTGGGACCATCAGTTGGTGTTGTGGAGAAGTCAGGTGGATACACAGCTGATAGTCCTACTGAATAGACTGTTAGAATTTGTATTATGGCAAGAAAAAAGCAGCTAAGTAAAGAAAAACGAGTGGCCATCATTACTTTAAGAAATTAAGGTCAGTCAGTCCGAAAAATTGGGAAAACTTTGAAAGTGTCCCCAAGTGCAGTCACAAAAACCATCAAGCGCTACAAACTGGCTCACATGCGGACCTCCCCAGAAAAGGAAGACCAAGAGTCACCTCTGCTGCGGAGGATAAGTTCATCCGAGTCACCAGCCTCAGAAATCGCAGGTTAACAGCAGCTCAGATTAGAGACCAGGTCAATGCCACACAGAGTTCTAGCAGCAGACACATCTCTAGAACAACTGTTAAGAGGAGACTGTGTGAATCAGGCCTTCATGGTAGAATATCTGCTAGGAAACCACTGCTAAGGACAGGCAACAAGCAGAAGAGACTTGTTTGGGCTAAAGAACACAAGGAATGGACATTAGACCAGTGGAAATCTGTGCTTTGGTCTGATGAGTCCAAATTTGAGATCTTTGGTTCCAACCACCGTGTCTTTGTGCGACGCAGAAAAGGTGAACGGATGGACTCTACATGCCTGGTTCCCACCGTGAAGCATGGAGGAGGAGGTGTGATGGTGTGGGGGTGCTTTGCTGGTGACGTTGTTGGGAATTTATTCAAAATTGAAGGCATACTGAACCAGCATGGCTACCACATCATCTTGCAGCTGCATGCTATTCCATCCGGTTTGCGTTTAGTTGGACCATCATTTATTTTTCAACAGGACAATGACCCCAAACACACCTCCAGGCTGTGTAAGGGCTATTTGACCATAAAGGAGAGTGATGGGGTGCTGCGCCAGATGACTTGGCCTCCACAGTCACCGGACCTGAACCAAATCGAGATGGTTTGGGGTGAGCTGGACCGCAGAGTGAAGGCAAAAGGGCCAACAAGTGCTAAGCATCTATGGGAACTCCTTCAAGACTGTTGGAAGGCCATTTCAGGTGACTACCTCTTGAAGCTCATCAAGAGAATGCCAAGAGTGTGCAAAGCAGTAATCAAAGCAAAAGGTGGCTACTTTGAAGAACCTAGAATATGACATATTTTCAATTGTTTCACACTTTTTTGTTATGTATATAATTCCACATGTGTTAATTCATAGTTTTGATGCCTTCAGTGTGAATCTACAATTTTCATAGTCATGAAAATAAAGAAAACTCTTTGAATCAGAAGGCGTGTCCAAACTTTTGGTCTGTACTGTACATTGAATATATGTATGTAGTGCAGTAAGTCTACTGTGTTACAGGTATGTGCCAATTGTGCAGGGGGTGGGAGACTAGGGTCCTACCTTGCTCAGGGGCCCACCTGGGGATTTTGGCCAGTCTGAGCCTGGACATCACAATAAGATTACTGAATGATTCAAAAACCTACAGGGCTGTAATTGATAGCAATCCAACAGACAAATATTTTGGGGAACATAAAAGGATTGTCTTCAGCAAGTGGAATATGTAGATAAAGTTAATACAATACACTTACTAATGTATTGTGATTGTCCATATTGCTTCCTTTGCTGGCTGGATTAATTTTTCCATCTCATTAAACACTGCTCATTTCCATGGTTACGACCACCCTGCAATCCATCAGTGGTGGTTGTGCAGCGTGCCAGTCCGCAGGGGTAGAACATGTGAGGTGCGCAGTGGGCCGGAATGTACATACAGTTCATCGGTTACTCATGGTTTAGCAGACGCCTCCCTGGGCCTGCAGTGCAGTGAAGGGGAGAACAGCACTGGATTCTCCGGGGCACACTCTATTACAGGGGACACCGGCCAGGTGGTGATTGAGGTGCCCTTGATGGTGAATGGGTGAGTGCTTGTGCGGCTGGGCCCCTGAATTATGTAATGTCGTGACGCCAGCACCTTGATGGTGCAAAATGTTGAGAGTGGTAGTAGTATGGAGTTAGAAGAATGAGGCAGGTTTAAATCCAACTGTAAACTTTACTATAACCAGGTTCTTGAGAACAGTTTACATCCAGTAATAAAGCAGTCTCTGATACACATGCAAGTTGGATGTGATGAATCCCAGTAACAGGCTGTGATGGAAGTAATGTGTCAGGCTAGGGTAGTTAGTCATGTACTCACTGATATTCAGCTCCTTGCCCTGCTGCAGTCTCAGTTGAGCTAGTTCCAGTCTTGATCTTCTACACCAGTGATACAACAGAACCATTATCTGTCCTTAGAATAACGGTGAGGCTGCCAGAAGCTAATAAGTCCTTCACCTAGATACAAAGGTGCCTAGAGCCTATAATAATGGCTTTGTCCTTCCTTTGTCTTTATCCAATAATAAACTTGACCAGAAATTCACTTGTAACTCCTGAAGAGTGAATAGTAGAATGCAGACTTTCCTCTGCCTGTCTTCCTGGCTTTGATACTGAGGTGTACGATGGCTGCCCCAGAGAGAGCTGAGAGAATAGGGGACCTCTCCTTCCCCCTTAGCTCCTCACTCTATCTCCTTCTCCTTCACAACTCCCAACTCTATACTCCCTCTAACTAGGCCTGAACTGCACTATAAATACTGTGGTGCTACCCCCATCTAGTGGTGTGATGTATGTGGTGCACCTGACAGCCTGGTAAAAAGCGATGTCACATGATCACACAATACAGCATGAAATTACAGAAGACAACAAAAAGCTTTTGCAGTTTCTACATAAGCTATTAGGACGCTGCAGTCGTGCTTGCACACTATTGGAAAAAGTACCGGCTGCTCTGGTGGCCAGGGCCATGGGAGTGCACATAGGCTAGTGCTTTTTCCTATAGTGTGCAAGCATGGACACCTTGAGCTAGAATGCAGGGTGGTCGTAACCATTATGAAGTGTTATACATAAGCATTCATCACAATTTGAGAATCAATGCAGTCAGACACTTTTTGGTCACTAAGGCTGCACAGTTTTATGATCACAATCATTTTAGTTATAACATCATTACAATTTTCTTGACTCAGATTTTTAATTTTTTTTACAATGTGACATTTTATCACCAAGTCATGGAACAGCAATGGGTACGAAATGTGCACCAAGATTTGCAAATGTATTTTTAGGGGGTGGGAAGATAAGTACCGTATTTGTCGCTTTATAAGACGCACCTTTTCCCCCCCACTACCTTTTCCCCCCCAAAAGTGGGGGGGAAATGGCCGTGCGTCTTATAAAGTGAATACTAGTGAGCGCTTCCATTATGAATTAGGTGCCTGGAGAGGGGAGCGAAGCGCCGCAAGCGCTTGTAGTACTTACTCTCCCCGGTCTTCCTTGCTGGGGCCGGTGCTGCACTGTCCTGACAAGCATACAGCAGATATGAGAGAAAAAAATGTAGAGGGTTAATCACAAGACTTACTTGGAACCCAATCCAAGAAGTCTATATAATTACTTGCAGGGCGCCAAAGGAGGAAAGAATGGAAGTGAATAGGGCAGAGAATACGGTAAGGTAATCGGTAGGCAGCCGAATGTGGTCGGTAGTGTGAACTGGTTCAACACATAAATGGAGTGAAAGAGAGGAAAAATAAAGTGAGTGACCACAGTGTGAGGCGCCAGTCGAGGAAGGGAAAAATAACAATGACAGTAGCTGAAAAATATGTATATTTTTTGACCCTAGAGATCAATGATAATGGTACCAGAGGTATCGAGATTTTAGACTAATTATTGGTCAATGGATAGCAGTAAAAGCAATCTGGAGGGTGCAACACGGGATTAGACCCTGAGCATTCAAATCCTGAATAGGCTGAGTAGACAAAATCTGGAAACAATAAAAATCACACTGGTGATCCTAGGTTTTAGACCCATGCAGGGTCAATCCAAATGCATAAAAATGTATATAAATATAAATACATGTAGTCGATTTAAAATCAATAGATAATAATAGTCACCACTCACTTCACAGGGAGGAAATTTTTGAGGGATAAAACTCAAGACACCCAAAAAGAATTTCCTCCCAATCCTGGGGCGCTTCAAAAGTCTTAGGAAGAGGCGGCAGTTCCACACTTGGTACTTCTTGCAAATTCCTTTATTTCCAATACAACAGGAAAAATAGAGCTCTACACATTTCGGGGCACAAAGTAAGTCCCCTTCATCAGGAGCAGGATGATAATACATAAGACAAACAGACATTTTATACCTAAAGTGTGAGATCAAACAATATGGTATCCTGGGGTTGGAGTGATGTCACTTCCAGGTCAAACATTGATGAAGTAATTATTGCCTAACGCAGTCAGGTAACAGAGCAGCACAGGCCGGAAAGACAAGGGAGATCGACTTCTGCCGGACGTGGAGATGAGCCGCGGCGCAGGACAGGTAAGAGATGTTTTTTTTTTATCTGATCTGAGGTCTGATGGGGGTCTCACTATCTAGGCTGATGGGGGTCTCACTATGTGGGCTGATCTGAGGTCTGATGGGGGTCTCACTATGTGGGCTGATGGGGGTCTCACTATGTGGGCTGATATGAGGTCTGATGGGGTCTCACTATGTGGGCTGATATGAGGTCTGATGGGGTCTCACTATCTGGGCTGATGGGGTCTCACTATGTGGGCTGATCTGAGGTCTGAAGGGGTCTCACTATGTGGGCTGATAGGGGTCTCACTATGTGGGCTAATCTGAGGTCTGATGGGGGTCTCACTATGTGGGCTGATGGGGGTCTTACTATGTGGGCTGATATAAGGTCTGATGGGATTCTGACATGAAGGGATGATGTGATGTCCTGATAAGGGGGCCTTATCTGATGCCCTGATATTTATGGGGGTCTTATCTGATGTCCTGATATTTATGGGGGACTAATCTGATGTCCTGATATTTATGGGGGACTAATCTGATGTCCTGATATTTATGGGGGTCTGATCTGATGTCCTGATATTTATGGGGGTCTGATCTGAGGATCTGATATAAGGTCTGATGAAAAATATTTTTTCTTATTTTCTTCCTTTTAAACCTGGGGTGCGTTTTATCGGGTGCGTCTTATAAATCGAAAAATACGGTATGTATTCAAAGAGGATTTATGTTTTTTCACTAGTCACATTTAATTTTGGGGGCCCATTCTCCTCTGACCTCTAGCATCAACAAGGCATTTTCACCCACAGGACTGCCGCATACTGGATGTTTTTCCCTTTTCACACCATTCTTTGTAAACCCTAGAAATGGTTGTGCGTGAAAATCCCAGTAACTGAGCAGATTGTGAAATACTCAGTCCTGCCCGTCTGGCACCAACAACCATGCCACACTCAAAAATGCTTAAATCACCTTTCTTTCCCATTCTGACATTCAGTTTGGAGTTCAGGAGATTGTCTTGACCAGGACCACAACCTTACATGCATTGAAGCAACTGCCATGTGATTGGTTGACTAGATATTCGCATTAATGAGAAATAGAACAGGTGTTCCTAATAATTCTTTAGGTGAGTGTATATAAGGCTACTTTCACACTTGCACTTTCCCTTTCCGCTATTGAGATCTGTCATAGTATCTCAATAGCGGGGGGAAAACGCTTCCATTTTGTCCCTATTCATTGTCAATGGGGACAAAACTGAACTGAACGAAATGGAATGCACCAAAATGCATTCCGTTCCATTTGGTTGCTTCCCCATCGCAGACAGAATAATGCTGCAAGCAGTGTTTTTCTGACCGCAATGTGCTGCGGACCAAGACGGATCTAACACAATAGAAAACTGATCCGTCCCCAGGTGACTTTTAATAGTGTTCATAACATACAACCGGATCCTTTCATAACGGATGCAGACGGTTGTATTATCAGAACGGAAGCGTTTTTGGTGATCCATAATGGATCCAGCAAAAACACTGGTGTGAAAGTAGCCTTACACAAAAGAGACTTAAACCAGCACCTCCAAAATATATATATACCGTATTTTTCGCTTTATAAGATGCACTTTTCCCCCCCAAAAGTAGGGGGGAAATGGCTGTGCGTCTTATAAAGCGAATAATAGTGAGCGCTTCCATTATGCTTTAGGTGCCGGGAGTAGGGAGTGAAGCGCTGCAAGCGCTTGTACTCACCCTCCCGGTCTTCTTTCCTGGGGCTGGCCCTGCACTGTCCTGATCGCGTACAGCATCAGGACGTAGTGTGCGCACTATGACCTGACGCTGCACGCAGTCAGGTGACAGAGCAGCGCAGGCCGGGAAGACAGGGGAGATCGACTTCTGCCACAGGTGGAGAGGAGCCGCGGCGCAGGACAGGTAAGAGATGGTTTTTATTTTAATCTGATATAAGGTCTAATGGGGATCTTACTATGTGGGCTGATCTGAGGTTGATGGGAGTCTCACTATGGGCTGATATAAGGTCTGATGCGTGTCTCACTATGTGGGCTGATCTGAGGTCTGATGGGGGTCTCACTATGGGCTGATCTGAGGTCTGATGGGGGTCTGACATGAAGGTCTGATGTGATGTCCTGATAAGGGGGTCAGATGTGATGTCCTGATATGGGGGCCTGATCTGATATCCTGATATTAATGGGGGCCTGATCTGATGTCCTGATATTTATGGGGGTCTGATCTGAGGATCTGATAGGTCTGATGAAAAATATTTTTTTCCTATTTTCCTCCTCTTAAGGCTCCATTCACACCTCCGCAAGTGTTGTCCGTACCCATTCTGCAATTGTGCGGAATGGGAGCTGACCCATTCATTCTCTATGGGGACTGAATGGATGCAGAGAGCACGCTATGTGCTCTCCGCATCCGCATTTCCGAAGTGCTGGAAAAAAATAGAGCATGTCCTATTTTTGTCCTCAATTGCGGACAAGAATAGGCATTTCTATGGGGTGTCAGCCGGGTGTATTGCGGATCTGCAATTTGCAGATCTGCAATGCACTACGGACGTGTGAATGGACCCTAAACCTGGGGAGTGTCTTATAATCGGGTGCGTCTTATAATACGGTATATAAAAAGGGGATACAGGTGCACGCCACCTTGGCTGCAACACAATGCGTAGAACTACAAGTAGCAGCACACTGCTTAATGCAAAAAGACACATGTGAACAGTGAATATATGAATGTATAAACTACATGACTGCTATACTTACTATATGAAAAAAATAGAATATTACCCATATACCAGCGACAAGGTGGCTTAAAACAGACGGGACCTACTCTAACAAAAGCCTCTCCTGGACTTTTGGCCTACAAGTTTCTGGGAAATGTAGGATCCAGCTATGAGATACTCTGATTAAAAGCACCAGGTAGATGGGCGGGAGTGCAAGCTTCACAGGGGACAACACTCCCCCACAGTTGCAAGAAAAAGTATGTGGACCCTTTGGAATGATATGGATTTCTGCACAAATATGTGAACCCTTTGGAATGATATGGATTTCTGCACAAATTGGTCATAAAATGTGATCTGATCTTCATCTAAGTCACAACAATAGACAATCACAGTCTGCTCAAACTAATAACACACAAAGAATTAAATGTTACCTTGTTTTTATTGAACACACCATGTAAATATTCACAGTGCAGATGGAAAAAGTATGTGAACCCCTAGACTAATGACATCTCCAAGAGCTAATTGTAGTGAGGTGTCAGCCAACTGGAGTCCAATCAATGAGATGAGATTGGAGGTGTTGGTTACAGCTGCCCTTCCCTATATAAAACACACACCAGTTCTGGGTTTGCTTTTCACAGGAAGCATTGCATGATGTGAATGATGCTTCGCACAAAAGAGCTCTCAGAAGACCTACGATTAAGAATTGTTGACTTGCATAAAGCTGGAAAGGGTTATAAAAGTATCTCCAAAAGCCTTGCTGTTCATCAGTCCACGGTAAGACAAATTGTCTATAAATGGAGAAAGTTCAGCACTGCTTCTACTCTCCCTAGGAGTGGCCGTCCTGTAAAGATGACTGCAAGAGCACAGCGCAGACTGCTCAATGAGGTGAAGAAGAATCCTACAGTGTCAGCTAAAGACTTGCAAAAGTCTCTGGCATATGCTAACATCCCTGTTAGCAAATCTACGATACGTAAAACACTAAACAAGAATGGATTTCATGGGAGGATACCACAGAGGAAGCCACTGCTGTCCAAAAAGCATTGCTGCACGTTTACAGTTTGCACAAGAGCACCTGGATGTTCCACAGCAGTACTGGCAAAATATTCTGTGGACAGATGAAACCAAAGTTAAGTTGTTTGGAAGAAACACACAACACTATGTGTGGAGAAAAAGAGGCACAGCACACCAACATCAAAACCTCATCCCAACTGTGAAGTATAGCGGTGGGGGCATCATGGTTTGGGGCTGCTTTGCTGCGTCAGGGCCAGGACGGATTGCTATCATCGAAGGAAAAATGAATTCCCAAATTTATCAAGACATTTTGCAGGAGAACTTAAGGCCATCTGTCCACCAGCTGAAGCTCAACAGAAGATGGGTGTTGCAACAGGACAACGACCCAAAGCACAGAAGTAAATCAACAACAGAATGGCTTAAACAGAAGAAAATACGCCTTCTGGAGTGGCCTAGTCAGAGTCCTGACCTCAACCCGATTGAGATGCTGTGGGATGACCTCAAGAAAGCGATTCACACCAGACATCCCAAGAATATTGCTGAACTGAAACAGTTCTGTAAAGAGGAATGGTCAAGAATTACTCCTGACCGTTGTGCACGTCTGATCTGCAACTACAGGAAAAAATTTGGTTGAAGTTTTTGCTGCCAAAGGAGGTTCAACCAGTTATTAAATCCAAGGGTTCACAAACCTTTTCCACCTGCACTGTGAATGTTTACATGGTGTGTTCAATAAAAACATGGTAACATTTAATTATTTGTGTGTTATTAGTTTAAGCGGACTGTGATTGTCTATTGTTGTGACTTAGATGAAGATCAGATCATATTTTATGACCAATTTGTGCAGAAATCCATATAATTCCAAAGGGTTCACTTACTTTTTCTTGCAACTGTATACAACAAAAAAGAAGATTAAACCAGCACCTAAATATAGTAAATACATGAAAGTGTAAACTGTATTAATGCTATACTTACTATATGGAAAGAAGAAAATATATCACACAGTACATAATGATCGTATGAACAGCATATACAGGTCCTTCTAAAAAAATTAGCATATTGTGATAAAGTTCATTATTTTCTGTAATGTACTGATAAACATTTGACTTTCATATATTTTAGATTCATTACACACCAACTGAAGTAGTTCAAGCCTTTTATTGTTTTAATATTGATGATTTTGGCATACAGCTCATGAAAACCCAAATTTCCTATCTAAAAAAATTAGCATATTTCATCCGACCAATAAAAGAAAAGTGTTTTTAATACAAAAAAAGTCAACCTTCAAATAATTATGTTCAGTTATGCACTCAATACTTGGTCGGGAATCCTTTTGCAGAAATGACTGCTTCAATGCGGCGTGGCATGGAGGCAATCAGCCTGTGGCACTGCTGAGGTGTTATGGAGGCCCAGGATGCTTCGATAGCGGCCTTAAGCTCATCCAGAGTGTTGGGTCTTGCGTCTCTCAACTTTCTCTTCCCAATATCTCACAGATTCTCTATGGGGTTCAGGTCAGGAGAGTTGGCAGGCCAATTGAGCACAGTAATACCATGGTCAGTAAACCATTTACCAGTGGTTTTGGCACTGTGAGCAGGTGCCAGGTCGTGCTGAAAAATGAAATCTTCATCTCTTCCATCAGCTTTTCAGCAGATGGAAGCATGAAGTGCTCCAAAATCTCCTGAGAGCTAGCTGCATTGACCCTGCCCTTGATAAAACACAGTGGACCAACACCAGCAGCTGACATGGCACCCCAGACCATCACTGACTGTGGGTACTTGACACTGGACTTCAAGCATTTTGGCATTTCCCTCTCCCCAGTCTTCCTCCAGACTGTGGCACCTTGATTTCCGAATGACATGCAAAATTTGCTTTCATCCGAAAAAAGTACTTTGGACCACTGAGCAACAGTCCAGTGCTGCTTCTCTGTAGCCCAGGTCAGGCGCTTCTGCCGCTGTTTCTGGTTCAAAAGTGGCTTGACCGGGGGAATGCGGCACCTGTAGCCCATTTCCTGCACAAGCCTGTACATGGTGGCTCTGGATGTTTCTACTCCAGACTCAGTCCACTGCTTCCGCAGGTCCCCCAAGGTCTGGAATCGGTCCTTCTCTACAATCTTCCTCAGGGTCCGGTCACCTCTTCTCGTTGTGCAGCGTTTTCTGCCACACTTTTTCCTTCCCACAGACTTCCCACTGAGGTGCCTTGATACAGCACTCTGGGAACAGCCTATTCGTTCAGAAATTTCTTTCTGTGTCTTACCCTCTTGCTTGAGGGTGTCAATGATGGCCTTCTGGACAGCAGTCAGGTCGGCAGTCTTACCCATGATTGCGGTTTGGAGTAATGAACCAGGCTGGGAGTTTTTAAAAGCCTCAGGAATCTTTTGCAGGTGTTTAGAGTTAATTAGTTGATTCAGATGATTAGGTTAATAGCTTGTTTAGAGAACCTTTTCATGATATGCTCATTTTTTGAGATAGGAATTTGGGGGTTTCATGAGCTGTATGCCAAAATCATCAATATTAAAACAATAAAAGGCTTGAACTACTTCAGTTGGTGTGTAATGAATCTAAAATATATGAAAGTCTAATGTTTATCAGTACATTACAGAAAATAATGAACTTTATCACAATATGCTAATTTTTTTAGAAGGACCTGTATACAAAATGGAAACATGGACATCAGAATATAAGATACACCCATTATCATCAATAAGGTCCAGTAATTCTTATTTTGAAGTGTATCTATCTATATGGATTATATAACTCTGGATTCATAAATTTATGTAATAATATTTTATCTTAAAAAGATTCAAAGATAGCCAGTACCATATTCCCTATAGTGACACATGAAAAGGTATATTTGGAGAGATAATTAATGAAACCATACAATCATATGTTACATAGTAACATAGTTTATAAGGCTGAAAAAAGACATTTGTCCATCCAGTTCGGCCTGTTAGCCTGCAAGTTGATCCAGAGTAAGGCAAAAAAAAATAAACTGTGAGGTAGAAGCCAATTTTCCTCACTGTTAGGGGTAAAAATTCCTTCCCGACTCCAATCAGAATAACTCCCTGGATCAACGACCCCTCTCTAGTAGCTATAACCTGTAATATTATTACACTCCAGAAACACATCCAGGCCCCTCTTGAATTCCTTTATTGTACTCACCATCACCACCTCCTCAGGCAGAGAGTTCCATAGTCTCACTGCTCTTACCGTAAAGAATCCTCTTCTATGTTTGTGTCGAAACCCTCTTTCCTTCAGACATAGAGGATGTCCCCTCGTCACAGTCACAGTCCTGGAGATAAATAGATGATGGGAGAGATCTCTATACTGACCCATGATATATTTATACATAGTTATTAGATCTCCCCTCAGTCGTCTTTTTTCTAAAGTGAATAACCCTAATTTTGGCAATCTTTCAGGGTACTGTAGTTGCCCCATTCCAGTTATTACTTTAGTCGCCCTCCTCTGAACCCTCTCCAGCTCTGCTATGTCTGCCTTCTTCACAAGAGCCCAGAACTGTACACAGTACTCCATGTGTGGTCTGACTAGTGATTTGTAAAGTGGCAGGACTATGTTCTTATCACGGGCATTTATGCCCCTTTTGATGTAACCCATGATCTTATTGGCCTTGGCAGCAGCTGCCTGACACTGGTTTCTACAGCTCAGTCTGCTGTTCAGTAACATTCCTAGGTCCTTTTCTATGTCAGTGTTACCCAGTGTTTTACCATTTAGCATGTACTGGTGACTTGCATTATTCATTCCCATGTGCATAACCTTACATTTGTCAGTGTTAAACCTCATCTGCCACTTCTCTGCCCAAGCCTCCATCTATCCAGATCCCTCTGTAGCAGTATACTGTCCTCATCGGTGTTAATTACTTTACACAGTTTAGTGTGATCTGCAAAAATTGATATTTTACTGTGCAAGCCTTGTACAAGATCATTAATAAATACATTGAAGAGAATAGGGCCCCATACTGACCCCTGAGGTACCCCACTAGTGACAGTGACTTAATCTGAGTGTGTGCTGTTAACATCCACCCACTGTTTTCTATCCAGATATATGACATCCATTGATTCGCTGCGGTCAAGTCTAGAACTTACCTCCTCATATAAACTGATTAAATTAGTTTGACATGACTGATCCTTCATGAAGACGTTGATATGGCTTTATTTGCTTATTTTCATTGAGGTACTCCAAGATAGCATCTCTTAGAAAACCTTCAAACAGTTTACGCACGACAGATGTTAAACTTACCAGCCTATAGTTTCTGGGCTCTGTTTTTGGACTCTTTTTGAATATTGGCACCACATTTGCTATGCGCCAATCGTGTGGAACACTCCCTGTCATTTTAGAGTTGTTAAATATCAGAAATAAGGGTCTGGCTATGACATTACTTAATTCCCTTAGGATACAGAGGTATATGCCATCTGGTCCCAGCGATTTGTCTATTTCAATCTTTTTATGCCGCTGTACTTCTAATGGGGAATTTACTTTTACATTCTGCATTTCATCTGCGAAAATCAGCAATCGGGAAATTTGCGATATGAAAATTTACGATCAACACTGCTCCTGAAGTCAAAAATATTGCAGCCTTCTTATTGGCCCACAAGCAAGAAACAGTGAGGGATCATGGGTACTGATGAAAAAAAATCTAGAATATTCGCGATTGCAAAGATATAGCACTATATTCTAGATATTCGCTAATTCTTGAAGTGCCAATATTCGCGATAAAAATTCGCGATTAGAATATTCGTGATCAACACTAATGATGAGGCGCTGGCCCTTAACAGAAATCCACCACAGCTCTGAGCTGCTGTACATGTCTTCACTGGCGCCAGATAACTGGTGCACATAAATAAAATTTGTTGCAAGTGGTGTTATAAAAGTTGCAAACGCAGGGTTTGCACTTCTTTTCCACCAGAAAAATGGCATGGCAATAATGATAATCCCTCCCAATGTTTAATCTGTATATTAATGCAGCAGCAAGGCCACACCAAGGCCACACAACCTGAGTTGTGGTAGGGAAAGAACTGCATCAGGAAGGATCCGCCCCCTCAGCGGCCAACTTGAACTAAATCAAACAGAACAAATTGAGCAATGAATGGAGAAATCTCTGGATTCGTGTGAGGTACAGGTTCTCTGGATCCATGTGTCAGAAATAGATTTTCATGCACTCTTCATGTACTATATGATGTCTAATTTTTATGTTTACATCAATCATGGCATAACCCTTTTACTGGAGGTTTCAGGTGTTATAAATGGGGATGATCAAGGCTATGTTTGGTCAGATTAGGGTATGGTATTAGTTGAACAATATTCTATTTGAATACATATATGTTATACATTTCTTTAATTTTCAAAATCAAAAGAAATGTACAAAAATGATTTTCCAGAAGAAAGTTATTGGCAGCATCTACATCTTGACTGCTGATTGGAATCAGAGATCTTCAATGCTGTTCACCTGCATCATGGGATGTGCTGTTTAATAAACTCCAGAGTTCTGCAATCTGCCAGTACGGCCTGCAAAGCTTAATTTTGGCAAAACCATATCAGTCCCAGACAACTTAATTTCATAAAAAATGATTGTAGCCCTTTGTTTTGTAATCTGGTCTCGTACAACAACCTGACTGCAGATTTGTTTAAACAAAGAGTACTTTTGACTTGCAGTGAAATTCATTAAGCATGACTGTATAGCTAGTGTCATGCAGGCAGCGGCTTGACACTGTGCAGGCAATTTTCGGGCTTTTATTTACAGTAACCACAAAGTATGTTCCCTTGGATCAGTCATGAATTTTTACCACATTTAAATAATATTTAGCTTTAGTGATTATGGGTTATACAAGCATTACAAAACATTTGTGTAAATTATATCACATTTTCCATTTGTATTTACACTATTTTTCCTTTTTTACGCTTATTTTGCTGCCACATACAACAGTGAAGAAACAATGTCTGGTATTCATCATCAGCATTTCTGCAAAAACAATGTTTGTTCATTTCATTCTTCGAAAAATCAGTATTTTTTAATGAACATATTGTACAGACGGGTTGCCAGTTTTGCTTGTTTGCTTTACTTTTGGTTTACTTGTACCTGTTCATTTTTTATACTGGGACAGATAATCAAGATCAAGCTGACACAAAGCTACAGTTACTTATGCAGAAGAACGGAAAGGACTTATTTTTAAAAATCTGAGCAGAGTCTCTGGGTAAAGCTTCGGGCCCTGAAGGTCTGATGGCAGCATATTATAAGAAATATGCCTCCATTCTAGCTCCACATATTCAGATCTTTCGTAATCACATTCGCCTGGGACATGAAATGGTGGATGAATTCCTAGACTTGATGATTATGGTAATCCCAAGAACCCACTATCCCCCTCCAATTATTGGCACATATTTAATTTGGGCACAAAGATTCTCACTTCTATTTTGACCGAACCATTAAATCAACTTCCAAGCCTGATACATACTGACCAGGGTCGGTTTTATCCCCAAACATGAAGCCCGAGACAATATACGTCACTAACTGTTGCACTGCCACTGAGGAAGGGGTTGGCCCCCGAAACGCGTCTGGTGCTACACCCCATTGCTGTACTGAGATATTTACCTTACCAACAAACCGACCGTAACCGAATAGAGAGCCGTCTTTAATATCCAGATTGAATAGTGCTACAAACATCGAAAGGCATATTCTGGGAGTGAGTATATCTGAAGGCTCATGTGATAATTTCGGATGAACATCAGGTCGATACAAAGGTAACGGATCACCTTCACTTGCAAGTTATTTAGTAGCGGGACGCCGCTACCCACGTTGTTTCGGCGAGACGCCGCCGTGTTAAATCGGAACATTGCAGGACTTTTGGTTTCGATAAATAACGATCAGAATTATCGACAGTGTTTTTCGGATGTTAACTATCATTGGACTGGAGGTATATTCGATTGGATTATCGATCATTTGCTAGCTGGTCAATCGATCATTATTTTATCTGCAGTTTATTGTATGCTGTATATTTTATTGTGATTCATTGTTTTATCAATATATCTTGTTTTATCAATTATATCTATTTTAGTAATAACAATTGCTTTCAATACATGGTCACGGTTTTCCTTGAGTGCCCTGTTCATTTATATTTTAACCGTTGCACCGCCATCTGCACTGAAATGCACCTAATTTAGGCATATTTCAGTATAATGAATGACCCCCATGGTCTCAGAGACAAATAATCCATCTCACCCAGTTATCCTTAGATATTGAAAAGGCCTTTGATTGCCTGTCGTGGGACTATTTATTTGCGGTTTTCCAGTGTATGGGCTTTCAGGTCGTCTTTATAGGGGCTCTGCGTTCCATCTATTCTTACCCTAGTTCTTTCCTCATGCATCCTTCCTCTACTCCTTCCCCTGTCACTTGTGGCAAAAGAACCTGACAAGGATGTCCCCTCTTGCCAGCATTATTTGCTCTCACAATGGAACCCCTAGCTACCTTAATCGGACATAATCTGAATATCTCTGGGGTTATGACTGGCTCCCAGGAATATAAAGTGAACTTATTTGCAGATCTTTTATGAACCATCACCAACCAAACCTTTAACTTCCCTACTCAATTTATGTCAAGTATTAGGTGGCTTCTCTACAGCTTTGGGATTGTAGATCAATGTGTTGACATCAGAGGCTATTTATTGCAATTCTCCCCAATCAGCAGTCCACTTACAAAAACAAAATCTCGGATTCACCATGCATACTGTTAAACTACCTAGGTGTTTTTTTTGACACTTTACTTAAATGGGCTATACCAGGCTAATTATCCTCCTATTTGGCGTTCTATTAAAGCAGATATCACTAAATGGGACAACCCTATCCTTTCCTGAATTTACAGGATTCACACCATAAAAATGGTTGTTTTACCATGCCTTTTATATTTGTTTCACTCTCTGTCTGTCCCGGTCCCTATGGCGGAGCTCCATAAATTCCACCTTGATATTTCTCATTTTCTTTGGGCAGAAAAAAAAAAACAGAATTAACTGAGCAGGAGGATTCTCATTACCCAACTTCATAAAATATTACGGCACTGCCAAGCTTGCCCAGATTTTTCTAATCAATTCCCCCATGAAGCCCCCAGATGGGTCAAGTTGGAATCCGAACTCTTTAACCCCTAAATCCTGGGCAGCTCTGTTTTGGACTACTGACCCTATACCCATTTTAAGTTGAGGTCTGTACTTTAAATATGGAGAGCTGTTTGCTTTGCCTTATCTTTTTCCTGGTGGGTCTCAAACCATCTAACACAACTTCATGATGGGGATGAAAAGCTTACAGAACTTCCAGCTCAGGGCAAACATTTTTGTGCCAATGAGGGATATCTTCAGATTGTCACAGGTAATCTTTTTTTGGCACCGAGATGTACCTAGGGTTTCCTACACTCCATTTGTGTTGTATATTGATTTGAGAAAATGGGCCTTATATCATATCTCTATGGTCAGTTGAATAAACCACCAGATAAACGAAAACTGCCCTACATGATCAACTGGGACGAGGATCTCCACTTTCAAATGCCTTTGTCAAAATGATGTACATGCTCTGACACCATTAGTAAAGGTAGTTGGCAGGTTTCCCTACTGGAAACCTCACCCGAAATGATTCATAGAACATACTATGTCCCCAATGGTCTCTACCATATTTACCCTTTGGTTTCACTGCTTTGTATTTGGTTATGCGTTGCAATTGGATCCATGTATCATATTTGGTGGACGTGCCCCATAATACATATTTTCTGGGTCAACATTTGCACCACTCATATTTTAGGATCTACATTCCATAAAATCTCAGCAATTTGTCTGTTGGGCAATAAGCCTCTAGGGATAAAAATTTGCCCCAATTTTTCGTCTTGGCAGCTCGTATACACATAGTGGGCAACTGAAGGACTCCTACTCTCTTAGTATGCAGTGGGCCACTTCTCCAGGGTTTGGTGGCTGTGAATATCCTCTTACTACTACACTCAGAAGTTAGTTGAATTGATATCGTGGCTCACCCGTATCTATCAATATGGTAAAGGTGCACTGTTTTTAAGATGAATCACCTGTTCATCAATAATAAAGCAAATGAAAATATATAGATAAAAACAGGCACTCACCACTTGGTATGTCTATAGAAATTATTTTATATTCATTAAAACACATAAATATTACTAAAAATACAATATAATATAATATACTGAGGTTCGGGATCCGCTTATATAAATAGATTCACAAATGGATAAACAGTATATACAAATAATACCGAAAGTTAATAATATATTCAGAAATATCTCTGTCTTGTGACTGTGAAATTAAGATTATAAGATTGTGAAAGATAAGTGCAGTTCTCCTGTAAAAAAGTCCTTCTCCAAAGAAATTTTTTTTTTATGGTGATAAAGATTTGTGTAGAAACCTTGCAGTAACTTAGTATCTTCTTATAACTTGTTTGCATATAGCGTGTATCCAATGTTATTATTATAAGAAAGAGAAAGTCTTTAAATTTCTAGCAGCATATGTCATCCACACTTGCGATAGTACAAGGTAACTCAAGACAGGGTTTGGTTGTTGGGGCGTCCCCCTCTTCCTCACCCCTCTTACCTTGTCTTCAAAGTGTAGCTGCCCTGAAAGTTTTGCCGTTCTTAAAACTCTAAGATCCCATCGAGTTTTAAGAGACCTCAGTTAGGAAAAAAGAATAAAAAGAATATGGGGAATGGAAAGTATCCCTTCCCTTAGGAAATAATATATATGGTATAACTAAAAAAGACAAGGGGAAGCAAAATCCATAAAAAACGCATGAAAAACGCATATGCGTTTTTTGAGTGTGATGCGTTTTTTACTGTGTCTTTAATATAGAGACACAGAGAATAATTTGAAAACAACTATATACAGTTAAAATGAAAAGTTTTTCCAGTCTGTCGATATTTTATTCATTTTATCAATTTTATTAATATTAATTGCATCAATTTTATCAATTGTATAGAATTTTATCAGTCTATAAAATTTCAAGTTTTAAACTATATCAAATAAATTTTTGTATGTATAAGGTGTATAGTCTATAGAACAACACTGAGGTTATACTAGGTAAAAATTGAAAGAGGATAAGTCCATGTCGGGTTTTTGGTGGGATCTGTGGAAATAGAGTATTTAAAGAAGGGGGTAGTAGCATTCGTATCATAGCCACTGAGGAAGAGGGAGACCCCTCGAAACGCGTCTGGCTGGTCCTTGAGAGAGCGACGAACTACCCACCTAAAAAAACCCGAGCCGAGTCTAAGGGACTATTTAGTCATTAGAAGACTTATGCGCTGGTCTGGATACGGCTGAAACAGAAACCAGTCGAAGGTATCGCGAGATTCCGCGACTCCAGCTGAGTGTTGCCTGGAAGGCGAAACGAAAGTATACCACGTGGAACGCCGAGACCAGAGGACACGAAACAGCAAGTAGTAATTACCGGACGTAGCAAGCGCAAGAACGGCAAAACTTTCAGGGCAGCTACACTTTGAAGACAAGGTAAGAGGGGTGAGGAAGAGGGGGACGCCCCAACAACCAAACCCTGTCTTGAGTTACCTTGTACTATCGCAAGTGTGGATGACATATGCTGCTAGAAATTGAAAGACTTTCTCTTTCTTATAATAATAACATTGGATACACGCTATATGCAAACAAGTTATAAGAAGATACTAAGTTACTGCAAGGTTTCTACACAAATCTTTATCACCATAAAAAATTTTTTTCTTTGGAGAAGGACTTTTTTACAGGAGAACTGCACTTATCTTTCACAATCTTATAATCTTATAATCTTAATTTCACAGTCACAAGACACAGATATTTCTGAATATATTATTAACTTTCGGTATTATTTGTATATACTGTTTATCCATTTGTGAATCTATTTATATAAGCGGATCCCGAACCTCAGTATATTATATTATATTGTATTTTTAGTAATATTTATGTGTTTTAATGAATATAAAATAATTTGTATAGACATACCAAGTGGTGAGTGCCTGTTTTTATCTATATATTTTCATTTGCTTTATTATTGATGAACAGGTGATTCATCTTAAAAACAGTGCACCTTTACCATATTGATAGATACGGGTGAGCCACGATATCAATTCAACTAACTTCTAATACTGTTTTCACCTATATATCGGTGAGCTCCCCAATGTCTACCAATATGGACATATGGCAGTTTATAGAGACTCAGAATGACAGACTGGAAACATTTATTTTTGAGGAGGAAAATGTATTTAATACAAATGGACTTATGGAGAAATCCATTGCTGAATCTTTTAGAGAGCTTGAAACCCTATTAATCAGACAGCTGAAACAAAAATGGGAGATTAAATCCCTAACAAAACATCTAGAAATGGGTATTGTACCCAAGGGATTACAGCTCTCTAAAAATCCAGCAGTGGACTTATTGACTAATTCCTTTAAGGAAGAATGGGATGATCTTCTGGCAAAACAATCTATAGCATTAGTGGAATTAGTAATTAAAAGGAGGAACCAAATTCTAGAAGAGACTTCACAAAAGATTCTAAAAATTAAAGAAAATATACAAAAATTACCACAGAATGAGGAAACATTAAACTGGCAACAAAGAATTTGTAAAAATTTAGGAACAATAGAACAAGAGATAATGATTAAAAAGAGTAAGAAATTAAAAAATACTATCAGAAGGGAAAATGGAAATCATACACCAGTAGAGGATGTTGATACTAACAGAGGGATTAATGAAGAACATAACACAGATATTAGACAACATATAGAATATGGAATCCCAGTCAGAAATAGATATGAACCAATTGTGAATAATCATTTTTTAGATGGGACTCCTCCACACCACAAATCGAAAATACGCCAAAAGAGACACACAACACCAGAACGAGTGAAATCCCCCCTGAAAATAAACCATTATCAAGGAAGAGGTCATCAGTACAACTTGAGACACAAGGAACAATATCAAACACAACACAATTTCAGGGAGGGGGATTATCAGGGACGGGAAGAGACATACATCCCAAATCGTTACCAACAGCATCACGATCAAAGGGGACAAGGAGGGGAAAGAGAAAGGGGAAGAAGGAATCACAGATAATTAAACTCCAGAAAGAAACTGATTCCATTATTAATTTGAGTCAAACAGTACTTACCCCAACACAAGTCCAATTGTTGAACAAAGGCCTAAAATTTGCCCCCACAGCACAAGCCAATAAATTTGATATCTATATTGGAATAGAAAAATTTATTAGGAAGTTGTGCTTAAAGAAATATTACATGAAAAATCCCACAGTGATGATTTATGGGGAGAAAGATAGTTTCAAGCATACCAGCTTGAAACCAAAAAGTAAGATGTATCCGAGACAACAAATAGGCCATGAGATGGCAGCATTTAAAAAATCTGTAGAAAATGACATAAGAAAGTTAAAAACGAATGCAAAAATAGGAAATAATATAACAACACAAGAGATACAGGCCTTGAAACAACTACAAAAGATTGAAAATATCACTATAAGACCTGCTGACAAAGGAGGAGCTATTGTCATTCTGGAGACACAGAAATATGAAGCAGAATGTCTTAGACAGTTGTCGGACACTGGTACATACTCCAGACTGCTGAGAGATCCAACAAATGAATATAAGGTTGAGTTGGTGAACTATGCCAGAGATGGTTGGGAAAGGGGAATCTTAAATGAGCAGGAATTCAAGTTTATTAGTACCACTCACAGTAGATTACCAGTATTCTACTGTCTCCCAAAAGTACATAAAGATAAATCCAATCCCCCAGGGAGACCAATCATCTCTGGCATAGGTTCACTAACCTCTAATTTGTCAGAATATATTGATAAACTCCTACAACCAAGTGTAAAAAAGAATTTTGCGTATATCAAAGACACGACCCAGATCATCAAAATAGTAGAGGGACTAAAATATGAAACAAACTGGATATTGGGAACTTTGGATGTCAGTTCCCTCTATACAGTTATAAATCATAATCAGGGGATACAAGCATTAAAGAGCCAACTAAAGATGCATAGTGATCTCCAGGAAAAACAAATAGATTTTGTAGCGGAGGGGGTCAAATTTATTTTGACCCACAATTATTTCTTCCACAATATGGATTGTTATCTACAGACCAGAGGAACCGCCATGGGTACCAGGTTTGCCCCCAGCTATGCTAATTTATTTATGGCACAGTGGGAATGTGAAGAGATCTTACCCAGGCTGGGGGTAGACCTGGTACTATGGCACAGGTTCATAGACGATATCCTGTTCATCTGGAGAGGGACGAGGGATGATTTGGATATATTTCTCAGAAATGTAGATGTCAATCCATATAATCTCAAATTTTCTGCCAACATAAGTGTAGAGAAAATAGAATTCTTAGACCTTCTAATTAGAGTGCAGAATAAACAATTGATCTGCAGTACATATCAAAAAGAAGTTTCTCGGAACAGCTATATCCTGTTTTCAAGCTGCCATCTACCAAGATGGTTGCTTGAAGTCCCTAAGGGACAATTTAAACGGATAAAAAGAAATTGTACAGATGATGCCGATTTTGAAAAGGAGGCTGAAGATATGAAAGAATGTTTTCTAATGAAAAATTATCCCAATAAGGTATTAGATAAAGCACTCACAACGGTTAGGAACACACAGAGGGAAACTTTCTTTAGAGAAAAAGAGAATATAAAGAAGGAGGAGAAACAGACCAATTCAGAATAATATTACTCTTTAATAAGCAACACAAACAAATTGAAACGATTGTGAGGAAACATTGGCATCATCTATTGAAGGATAGACTAATAGGCCCCTTGATTAAGAGTGGCCCTCAAATAACATACACTAGGGCCCAAAACCTTTCTCTAAAGGTGGCACCAACGATTAAGAATAAAGAGAAAAATAATATGTCTATGCAGAGCTGGTTGAATTTGAGTGGTTTTTATAAATGTGGGAAATGTGGAATATGTAAATTGACATCCTTCCCCAAGAAGACCACTGAAATCCAATCACGGGTGAACTCTTTCACATGGAAAATTAAAGAGTTCCTGACCTGTAGCTCAACCAACATTCTGTATATGATAGAATGCCAATGTAAAAAACAATATATTGGGAGAACAAAACGTTCTCTAAAAAAAAGATTGTCAGAACATATCACCAATATTAGAAATGGTTATGAAAAGCACTCTCTTTCGCTGCACTACAAAGAACATCACAACAAAAATCCTGAGGGTATGGTCTTCGTAGCCTTTGAAAAAATAGAGGTACATTGGAGAGGGGGAGACCATATCTCCAGGATGTCTAGGCAAGAATCAAGACGAATTTTCGACTTTGAGACACTTATCCCACAGGGGTTGAACTCAGACTTTGAGATTTTTGGTTTCTTATAGAGAATGGAGACGGGTGCCTTCCTCTGATGGGACATCCTGAGTTGGCTGTTAACCAGCACCAGGATCTCCCATCCGAGTTAGGCTCCCTCTCCCTATACTACTCTAAGATCCCATCGAGTTTTAAGAGACCTCAGTTAGGAAAAAAGAATAAAAAGAATATGGGGAATGGAAAGTATCCCTTCCCTTAGGAAATAATATATATGGTATAACTAAAAAAGACAAGGGGAAGCAAAATCCATAAAAAACGCATGAAAAACGCATATGCGTTTTTTGAGTGTGATGCGTTTTTTACTGTGTCTTTAATATAGAGACACAGAGAATAATTTGAAAACAACTATATACAGTTAAAGTGAAAAGTTTTTCCAGTCTGTCGATATTTTATTCATTTTATCAATTTTATTAATATTAATTGCATCAATTTTATCAATTGTATAGAATTTTATCAGTCTATAAAATTTCAAGTTTTAAACTATATCAAATAAATTTTTGTATGTATAAGGTGTATAGTCTATAGAACAACACTGAGGTTATACTAGGTAAAAATTGAAAGAGGATAAGTCCATGTCGGGTTTTTGGTGGGATCTGTGGAAATAGAGTATTTAAAGAAGGGGGTAGTAGCATTCGTATCATAGCCACTGAGGAAGAGGGAGACCCCTCGAAACGCGTCTGGCTGGTCCTTGAGAGAGCGACGAACTACCCACCTAAAAAAACCCGAGCCGAGTCTAAGGGACTATTTAGTCATTAGAAGACTTATGCGCTGGTCTGGATACGGCTGAAACAGAAACCAGTCGAAGGTATCGCGAGATTCCGCGACTCCAGCTGAGTGTTGCCTGGAAGGCGAAACGAAAGTATACCACATGGAACGCCGAGACCAGAGGACACGAAACAGCAAGTAGTAATTACCGGACGTAGCAAGCGCAAGAACGGCAAAACTTTCAGGGCAGCTACACTTTGAAGACAAGGTAAGAGGGGTGAGGAAGAGGGGGACGCCCCAACAACCAAACCCTGTCTTGAGTTACCTTGTACTATCGCAAGTGTGGATGACATATGCTGCTAGAAATTGAAAGACTTTCTCTTTCTTATAATAATAACATTGGATACACGCTATATGCAAACAAGTTATAAGAAGATACTAAGTTACTGCAAGGTTTCTACACAAATCTTTATCACCATAAAAAAAAATTTTCTTTGGAGAAGGACTTTTTTACAGGAGAACTGCACTTATCTTTCACAATCTTATAATCTTATAATCTTAATTTCACAGTCACAAGACACAGATATTTCTGAATATATTATTAACTTTCGGTATTATTTGTATATACTGTTTATCCATTTGTGAATCTATTTATATAAGCGGATCCCGAACCTCAGTATATTATATTATATTGTATTTTTAGTAATATTTATGTGTTTTAATGAATATAAAATAATTTCTATAGACATACCAAGTGGTGAGTGCCTGTTTTTATCTATATATTTTCATTTGCTTTATACTACTACACTCAACTGAAAGTCTGCACATAAAGTAGGAAGCAGATATTTGGAAGCCACAAAAAACTGTTAGAAGGGAATTCCCAGCTTATCACTACAGGATAGACCGCAAATGCCTGATAGGTATGGGTCCCATCACCTGGATCCTCAAGTACTGTTTTCCCATAGAATTTAATGTAGAGGTGGCTGCACTAGCACATAATCCACTCCAGTTTCGTCTATGAAAGCCTATGGGAGTTGGGACATATTGTTTCATGCACTTTTAGTGGCTAGCTTAAAATTATCAGTATGTTAAGGGATGCTCCCATAGAAGTTGATGAAAGTGTTGACCCGTACCCCTCACACACTAGCACTCTTGAACTGACTGATACTGTCGCCTATATTTTTGGCTACAAGGTTATTCCCAAATAAATTCTCCAAACAACAAAGACAAGTAAAAAAGCATCATTGGGGAATAAGTATTTATGATCTGATGGTGAACTCTGTATTTCTTTTGATTCCATAGGGTTTTAGTAGCTGAAATCAGCACCAGGATACGGGACCTGGAGTGTATTATCTAATCATGTCTGGTATTTAAGGTGAGTCTGCTTGCCTGACTAGAAATCTCAGTCATCTGATATCAGTCCTTTTCCATAAGACGTTTTATGAATGAGAGTAGCATGAATAATTTATTCCACATGATAAGCCAGTAACAAAATGTGGAATATATAGAAGGATGGATATACAGATAACATTTTCTTTGTATTCTATGTACAGTGCGGAAAATTAAAAGTATTTTGATACACTGGCAATTTTGCTAATTTTCTCACCTATAAAGAATGGAGAGGTTTGTAATTTTTATCGTAGGTACAGTTCAACTGTGAGAGACAGAATCTAAAAACAAAAATCCAGAAAATCACATTGTATGATTTTAAAATAATTAATTTGCACTTTATTGCATGAAATAAGAATTTGATATAATAGAAAAACAGAACTTAATATTTGGTACAGAAACCTTTGTTTGCAATTACAGAGGTCAGACATTTCCAGTACTTCTTCACCAAGTTTGCACACACTGCAAACTGTAATTTGCGGACCACAAAACACGGTGCAGTCGTGTGCATGTAGCCTAATCAGAAGGATCAACTCAACCAGGCGGTATGACTAGCTTAGTATGGTTGATCGTACTAAGGGGTGCTCTTTAACTGCTTTCCCTGTGTCCTATCTAGTGCTGTCAGCAGTTTTGAAGGGTCTCAAAATTACTGACAGACTCCTTTTTATTTATTTCCTGTAACTTGTATAGCTCTAACATTTTTAAGACATTGTCAACAAACATATCAGTTTCTTTGATCCAAGGGGGCTCAAAATATAATTTTCCTATATCATATGCGAAAACACTTCCATGAGAAGTATATTAACCCAAAAGTTTTTGGGTGTGGGAGGAAAGCAGACTACCCAGAGAAAACGCACATAAACATAGAGAGAACATAGAAACTTAGGTCAACTTGAACCATCCATTATTCTGCCTCAGTAGATTTAAATATGCTGATAGAAATGCATAAAAAGACTAAACTATTTTTACATGTGGCCTTCAAAGTCCCGGGTCACTGGTTTTGCTTCCAAATATGAATTCCTTCTGCTTTCTTAGAATCTACATAGTACATTTCTCCAGAGCAGTCAAGACTGAGGAGAACCGCTTACTTGACAGGTCAGCCAGCTATAGAAGGCTAGGACTTTGCAGAAAGCTAGTGATGCTACACTTTAAGTCACTATGATCTGTCACCTACTTCAGTTTTTCTTTAGCATGGTGTCTAAATTCACTTGACACTTGAAGCGCAAGGTTTGTTACCAGTCTTCATCACATGTTGTGATCAGTTTTAATGGATCCATTATGATCTGTCTTATAGTTTTTGTATTTTTTTAATCATTGAGCTTAATTGCCGACAGATTAAAAAATGTTGAGGCTCTTTAACAGATTTTGCATCACACTCAGATGCTTCATGCTCCACCTTTGCCTAGATATGAAAGAGTAATGACTACACAATACCTGTCAATAGCTATCAATAGTTGTCAGCCAAACAATTGTTTGACCTTCAACTATCTCTTGCAGATCCCTCCCGATTCTCCCTTAAACATACATGTTTGGCTCAGCCAAACATGCATCTGTATTTAACAGGTAGAGAGGTGAAAGCCGATGCCGGCCACCTCTAAAGGTTGCTTATCTCCTGGCAGAACTAAAGGATTGGGCGATTCACTTCACCTGATTCTTCTCTCCCCTGACATCATCTGTTGGGGGAGAGTTGGGGGCTCTCCATACACATTAAACTGTTGGCCGAATCCACCATTCAGCTGACAGTACACTAATGTATATGGGAGCCTTTAAACCTCTTCCTCATTGTCATGTCTTCTCCAAAGGCTTCAGTTTTTCCTAACAGCTCCAGTGATATAATTTATACAAGGGGAACTAGAAATGCCAAGGTATCTCTACTATAAAGGTAAAAGAGTTACTATTTGCCTAAGAAACCGGGAATAAACAGGGAAATAAACATTACTCACCCACTATATTTCCTGCTGCTCCAGTGCTGTGCTTTGATGGTCCCTGCTGGTTCTGCAGCATTGACATCACAGCCTAGCAGTCACATATTGTACGTGAAAACATTACTTCTGAGGCCAGCAATTGGCTGAAGCCATCAAGTGAATGATGTATGTAACTTCATTGCTACAGGACCAACAGGTACTACCAGGGAAGTGGCCCAGGACCAGCAGGGGATTTAATGGGTATTTTTTATTTTATACTATTTCCTGCAGTGAGATAACTTTCTTAAAATCTCGGACAATCCCTTAAAGTTAATTATCCTTCTCTCCCAGTTCTCTACGCTTGATTTCTCAGAGTATCGCCTCCCATTGTAATGCAGTCAGAGGTGTAATGTAAGGCTCCTAGGCCCAGTGCGAAGTCTCTACCAGGGCTCCCTACCTATCATGTTCTCTTTGTGATGCTATTGTGTTCTTATGCAGCACTCTTAAGATGTTAATCTTTAGGCTCCCCTCCGACACCAGGGCCCGGAATTTACTGCTACTTCCGCACTCTCCATGCCAGTTAGGTAATATGTATTGCATGTATAGAGCATAATGTAGACATTGTTTGCTATTTCATTAGGATACGCAGCACAACTGCTGTGACACAATGTCCTAGATGTAAATGTATGTCATTGTGAGTTTAGGCAAGAAAACCATATGTCAAAGACCACCAAGAAGGTATAGGATAGATCCTTGATTGATGACCCTTGACTCAGATATACACTAGAGAAAAAGTGTAATGAGTGTAATGTTCCTGAGCACTCCATCAGTGATGTACAGAGTGGCTCAAAGGGGTTATCCAGGAAATGATAATGATAACCTACCCTCAGGTCCAAGTCCCGACAGGGCTTTAGGGAGCAGCCACGCTCACCAGAGCTCTGGTGAGTGATGCAGACCCCCAGCAGCTCACCAAGCACAGCACCGTACATAGTAGAGAGACTGTGCTTAATATTGCAGCTCCTCCCCATTCACTTTAATAGGGCTGAGCTGCAACTAGGCCATTTGACCAATGTACGGTGATGTTACATATCGTATGAAGAGGCCGCGGAGCTCTTTGAGCGACCTCTTCTAACAGATGATCTGCTGGGGTCCCGGTAGTCAGACCTCTGCCGATCTATTATTGGCCTGGTGATGTTTCCACGTAAGGGTACAGTATACGGTAAGTAGTTCTGCAGCATCACACAGGGGTGTGCGCAAGTGTGTGGCTGAAGGGGTAGCAGTACTCACAGATATGGCACTCCCTGATCCATCCAGTTACGAAAAAAGGACACACCTTTTATTCCTTTCGTGACACTCCCTGTCTCTTGGACCTCTTGTTGGAATGCCCTTAATAGTGTTAGGTTTGAAAGTGCACGACAGGGTTCCCTAAGGTGTAAGTCAATGATAAGGCCAGGTTTGATGCAACAGGTTCACTGTACTTTACTGCAGTAGTAAATGGATATGTTACACAAGCACTGCACACATCAAATGCAGTCTTCACATTTGGCAGTTGCAATTCCCAAGGCTTTGTATGGAAGGCTCTCTCCCTTTTTAATTAGGCCGTATAATCGTTCCTTTTCTGGCCTAAGAGGTGCACTGTCTGTATCTCAGTGTAATACAGTCTCCTAGCAGTGGATCCTTTCTGTCCTTTGGATATAATGGGAAGCCTGAAGTTTACCTTTCTCTGACAAATGTTCTGCAATCCTCTTTTGTAGCCTATAAACATTCTGTCAGATTTCTTTCCTTCAAGGACTGAGACATAAATTGTCACTTTTGCTTTTGTAATCCGCAGAGGAAAGAAAGCTTCCCTGTACAGCACTGCTCCTTAGCTGTTGACTTGTCTGCATCACACACCACATTCCCAGTAAGAGGAAGAGGTAGTGCCAACCCTGCCCAGCCCATAGGAAACCTCCCATTCTATACACAACATATAGGACCTGTAATACATGGAAAACAGTGACAGTAAAGGGGTTCTCTGTGGAGGGAAGATGTTTTAAATAGTACTTACCCTCCCTCCCTTTGCTGATGCTGTGATCTCTTGTGCACACTTCAAACTCTTCCACGATCAGTTAACCATAATGCAGCTGAACAGGAAATGTTGCCATTCTAGGTTTGAAACTGACCAAGGACAACATCTGCATGGAGTTTGTATGTTCTCCTCGTGTTTTTGTGGGTTTCCTCCGGATAATCCAGTTTTCTCCCACACTCTAAAGACATACTGAGGCAACTTAGATTGTGAGCTCCATTGGGAATAGTAAGTGACAATAATGTCTGTAAAGTGTTGTGGAATATGTCAGCCCTATATAAGTGAGTAAAATATAATAAATAAAAGAAGCAGCCACACCAAGTCGGGACTTGAAGCAACCACATCCTCTTGGTACCCGGGCGGAAGAGCTCACAGTGCGCCCGAGCACAGGAAAGACAGCAATGTCAGCGAATAAAGGAATGGTAAATACTATGTAAAACGTCTTCCCTCCACAGGTTAGCAACAAGTGCTCATTAGGGAACATACCTGGAGAGCCCCTTTAACACCTTCTAAACTTCTTCTGTGAAAGGATGCCATTAAAGGGGTTTTCCAAGAGTTTGATATTAAGGATAGATGATCAATATCTGATCAGTGGAGGACCAACACCTGGCTCCCCTGCCAACTAAATGCTTCCCAAAGAACTGTCACCTCTTCCTAGGTCAATGGTATCATATTCATTGGTCATTGTGTATCTCAGTCCCATTCCAGTGAGTGGGTCTGGTCTTCAACACCAAGGACAGCCGCTATACAATGTATGGTGTTGTGCTTAGTAAGCTGTGTTAAGGTCACAGCTCTCACTGGAAAACTGCAGCCTCTTCAAACAGCTAATCAGCGTGCATGCCAGGAGTCGGAACCCAACGATCATATATTGATGATCAGTCCTGAGGTATCAATATCATACATATAAAACTCCCGGAAAACCCCTTCAATAGGCTGTTGTGTGGTACCTATATGTAGTACCCCACACCTGGGGGTACTACAATTGCAAATAGTTAATGTATTATATTGTTATGTGTTGTATTATTATATGTCATGATGACAATAGTTGGCAAGGAACAGGGCTAACCACCCTGTTCCCTCTCTTCTTGGTCATAGTGGGCTGGTCCTTCTTTCTACCAGGAGGGGGAAGTTCCTGTGAAACACAAAAGGGAGAGGAAGCACACTGCTGAGCTCCTGCTCCTAAGAAGGATTCTCCAGATAGAACAGCCAACAATTCTCCTCAAGTAAATTCTTTAGAAGACATACAGCAAGGTGACCAGCTGAGACCAGCATTTAAAGACACTGTTGTGAAGTGAGGGACTATGGCTACACCCTTATCCAGACTAATACTAAGCCGCTACAATACTAGTGCTAAACTGTAGCCATCTAACCTGCCTCCATAATTCTTATTGGTGCCAGAAAATTACATTTGAAATCAGCAATGACCTGAAGAAGTACACCATGACACAACAATTCATCAGGGCCACTACCACTCCCATGCTCTGCACCAGCTCCCCTGTAGCTCGCTGCATATACAGTAGATAGTAAATACAATAGTAAATGTGACAAGACAAAATCTATGTTCCCTCAAAACGTTTCAAAGACATTTGTTTTCTTCCGAGAGGCCAATATGTTTTTATAAGAGCCAGGATCAAACTTTCCAGCTCTGGATACCTTGCCTCAAACAAACAAGTATACAGTATCCAAATGTTCTTTTAATTGCCTTCTATATCTATTTGAAAAAAAATTCTAATATTGTTGAATGCTTCCAGAACTGTGGATTAAAATAGGCCTCTTAATTTTTTATTTTTTTTAAACGAGGACCTACTAAAGTGGACTGGAAGTGTCTCTGGTATAGGCCATGCCTGCAGCTTAATCCTGTGGTTCCCTAGTGTTTGTTATCGCTGCAAAGAAATTTAGATTTAACCGGGACCATCTGTTAAATGCCTTAATTTAATCCCCAGGATGGGTAGTTTGTCATACTGGCTAAATGTCCATCTTGAAAGAGCAGCCAAGTGGGGCTTATCTATAAGAAGACATGATAGACTGATAAGGATGAACTATTATGTCTTGATGTCATAGGTAGCATTACCATTTAACTCATTGTGCTCTGCCAAGAAAAGTGTACAGCACAGGAATCAATAGTTCAGCAACCTGCCCGGAACCAAGGTGCATAGCTAAGCCTATATTATAATACGGACTTGCTGGTTAAGGGAGTTTATTGACTATTGCAATATATAATCCCCTGCAAATATATAAAGTAAATAATTACGGCTGTAAATCTCGCTGCAGTTTTGACAAAAATTGTTTCCATTCATAAGTAAAGCCCTTAAATTTTTCATTTTTATTGAAAAGCAAAATCATGTGGGACTCATTTAAACTCTTCAAGCAGCACTGCTCTTAATAAGTCAATTTATCAAGCCTTTTCATATGGAAAATCTCAGACATGCCACATTTGGCAGAGCGTAATTATCACACTGTGAAAGGCAGATAATGTCTGACATATGTAAATGATGAGCGGCATCCCTGGAAATCTTCCCAGAGTGCGATTCTCTATCAATATATATTATAAACTGTTTCAGAAAGGAATTAGGTAGAAATATTAGTATCTGATTCACTGCAATGGAATTAGTCCCTAACTGTAGTTATAAGGATCATGGGGGAAATTTATCCAAATTTAAGCCCAAACATTTGCCAAAAAGTTACACTTTTTTTTGTGCAAAGCCACTTTGGTGCAAAATTGTTCAATTTAATTACCCATTTATGTCGCACTAGACACTTTTCAGAAACGTGAGCGAAGCATAAATTGCATGCACCAGAATACAGGAGGACATTACACTAGAAATCTATGCCGGCTCCTAGCTGATGTAGATTTTATTTCTGATGCACAGACCTCCAAGGTTGCAACAAAATTATTAAGAGGCACGCGAATCTTAATATATTTGTCACATCCTACTCCAGTGGGATTTACACTAAGACTGGCATATGGAACACCAGTCTTAGTAAACTTGCCAAAGTGGCAAAATACAAAAACTCCAGTAACTTGTTTACCGTAATAAACTTTGGGGATCTGCGCCGCTGCTCCCCGCACTCTATTTTCTAAATTGCTGGTGATCTCTCTTTCTTAAACTTAACATGGATAAGACAGAATTCATAATCTTTCCCCCATCTTGTTCAACCCCCCCAACAGACCTATCTATCATGATCAATGGCTGCACACTCTCCCCAGTCAACAAAGCCCGCTGCCTTGGAGTGACCTTGGATTCTGCCCTTTCCTTCCGACCGCACATCCAAGCCCTTTCCACCACCTGCCACCTCCAACTCAAACACATCCGTGCTTTCCTTAACGTTGAATCTGCGAAAATACTTGTACATGCCCTCATTATCTCCCGCCTAGACTACTGCAACATTCTCCTCTGTGGCCTTCCACCTAGCACTCTCGCACCCCTCCAATCTATCCTCAACTCTGCTGCCCGACTAATCCACCTCTCACCCTATTATTCCTCTGCCTCTCCCCTTTGCCAATCCCTTCACTGGCTCCCCATTGCCCAACAAATTCACTTCAAAGTACTTACAAATACATACAAGGCCGTCCATAACCTGTCCCCTCCCTACATCTCTCAGCTACTTTCCAGATACACCCCCACACGCACTCTCCGATCCTCACAAGACCTCCTTCTCTGCTCTCCTCTTATTGCCTCTTCCCACAATCGACTCCAGGATTTCTCCCATGCATCCCCCATACTCTGGAACTCGCTACCCCAACATATCAGACTGTCATCTACAGTGGAATCCTTCAAAAGAAACCTGAAAACAAACCTCTTCAGAAAAGCCTACAACCAGTGACCCTGCTGCCTCTATACCGCCATGACCAACTTAACCCGCACCTACTGGGTCCTTCTCCCATACCATGTAGATTGTAAGCCCTCACGGGCAGGGCCCTCTCTCCTTCTGTACCAGTTTGTAACTCATTTTGTTTATGATTAGTGCAATTGTCTGTATTATGTATGTGCACCCCTTATCATATGAACAGCGCTATGGAATGAATGGCGCTTTAATAATAATAATAATGAAAAGGGCTTTTTTTGCTGTTATCTTGATGGGAAGCCACAGTAACTGCAGTTACATGTCAACGATTGAATGGTTATTCCTTTAAAAGGGTTTTTCCAAGATTTTTATACTGATAACCTATGTATAGCGCTGCTGTGCTTGGTAAGCTGAGAGAAGGTCATGGCACTCAGAAAAGCGCAAGTGCCTTCTCAAACAGCTGATCGGTAGGGGTCCCAGGTGTCGGACCCCCACGATCAGATACTGATGACCTATAGGGTAGGTCATCAGTATAAATATTTCAGGAAAACTCCTTTAAAGAGAACCTGTCTTTTCTTTAAAAAATGCTTGTGTTCCCCATACAATAACAATTCTGCAACTTTTCCAGGGCCTGCAAGCTTTAGCCAGCATACAGCCAGAGATAGGGCCTTCAGAAACCAGGTCAGGACTGAGATCTGCAAATATTACCTACAGATTTCATTCCCGACCTGGTTTCTAAAAGTTCCTTGTCTTATTTTAGAGCTGAGATTTGTATCCTCTTCCTGTGTAACTACTATACATGATGCCAGGGGTGGGGTAGCATGGATGTCTATGCATGTTATCTTCTCCTGCCCTATTAACCACAGAGCATGCTTGCTCTCTGATTGTCACATATAGGGGTCTTTTTTTCCAGAAAAGGAGCGAAAAGAGGCCATTTATTGGCCTCCATGAGCCAGACATTTACCAGCGTCCTGATCACAGCTTAAAATAAGCTGCACCAAACACTTGCACCACACTAATACAAACATCAATAAAGCTTACATTTTACTCTGTCCCTAACCTGTGCTGTTTTCCCATGTACTATTATTGTACATAAGTAGTAAAACATAAAAAAACTACACATTTATACCATGTGGGGAAGGGGTTGAGACCCATTCTAAAGTTTGCTATGGGGCCTAGCCTTTTCTAGTTACGCCCTGACCACAGAGATTCGATACTTAAGAAGGTTGTCTAGCAAATGGGGGCCCTGGCCGATTGACCGGTTTACTACCTGCAAAAACTGGCACTGTTTACAAGCCCTACATAAGGGTTGGAACAGTCCCAAAGCTTCTGACATAGGTTTTGAACTCTCACTATAATAAAATTAATTAAATTGGACAAATGTATTAGGACCTGTGGAAAGGAAAGTGGAGGAACTTCCTATAGAAACAATCAAACTGCTTTTTTAGGGCTTCTGAATATTGAGATCTGGAATCTGATTACTATAGGTTGTTGTTTTTATGTACCAGTTTAATAAATCTCCCCTAATATGATGATGGCATGCCAGTAAAATATCTTTCTTCTAACCCATAGCAAAGAAACATAATATATTAGATTGCATGTGTGCGTCAACAGTAAAGTCAACTGATCAAAGCTAATAAATGTGACTTGCATTGAAAACATCTGTCTGAATAAAGCAATAAGCAAAAATCTTTTATTTTTAAGTAAAGTTTCTGCCATTTTCACAATAACTTGGATGATGTTCCGTAAGTGTCTGTGATCTTAATATTTCATTTTATTTTGGAAAGTTGTATTGCATTTTTCTCGATGCTAACACATAAAAATATAAGTAAAGTACAGTATTAGCTACTCTTCTATATCATGAATTCATTATTTGCTGCAGCCAGGTTGAGAGATGCCTAATTTTCCTTCTAAATAGGGAGTAGTATGTGAGGCAAAAAACGTATAGATTCTTTGAGGGATTTGGGGGTGGTGGCAACAGGAGCAATTGCTATCCAATTCCAGAAAGACAGTGCCTGTCATACCAAAGCCATAACCTGCCATAAACGGGAAAAGATTCAGTATACAGTTGCAAGAAAAAGTATGTCAACCCTTTGGAATGATATGGATTTCTGCACAAATTGGTCATAAAATGTGACCTGATCTTTATCTAAGTCACAACAATAGACAATCACAGTCTGCTTAAACTAATAACACACAAATAATTAAATGTTACCATTTTTTATGGAACACTCCATGTAAACATTCACAGTGCAGGTGGAAAAAGTATGTGAACCCGTAGACTAATGACGTCTCCAAGAGCTAATTGGAGTGAGGTGTTAGCCAATCAATGAGATGAAATTGGAGGTGTTGGTTATAGCTGCCCTGCCCTATAAAAAACACACACCAGTTCTGGGTTTGCTTTTCACAAGAAGCATTGCCTGATGTGAATTATGCCTCGCACAAAAGAGCTTTCAGAAGACCTACTATTAAGAATTGTTGACTTGCATAAAAGCTGGAAAGGGTTATAAAGGTATCTCCAAAAGCCTTGCTGTTCATCAGTCCACGGTAAGACAAATTGTCTATAAATAGAGAAAGTTTAGCACTGCTGCTACTCTCCCTAGGAGTAGCCGTCCTGTAAAGATGAGTGCAAGAGCACAGCGCAGACTGCTCAATGAGGTAAAGAAGAATCCTACAGTGTCAGCTAAAGACTTACAAAAGTCTCTGGCATACGCTAACATCCCTGTTAGCAAAATTACGATACGTAAAACACTAAACAAGAATGGATTTCATGGGAGGATACCACAGAGGAAGCCACTGCTGTCCAAAAAAACTGCTGCTCATTTACAGTTTGCAGAAGAGCACCTGGATGTTCCACAGCAGTACTGGCAAAATATTCTGTGGACAGATGAAACCAAAGTTGAGTTGTTTGGAAGAAACACAGAACACTATGTGTGGAGAAAAAGATGCACAGCACACCAACATCAAAACCTCATCTTAACTGTGAAGTTTGGTGGTGGGGGCATTGCTATCATCGAAGGGAAAATGAATTCCCAAGTTTATTAAGACATTTTGCAGGAGAACTTAAGGCCATCTGTCCACCAGCTGAAGCTCAACAGAAGATGGGTGTTGCAACAGGACAACGACCCAAAGCACAGAAGTAAATCAACAACAGAATGGCTTAAACAGAAGAAAATACGCCTTCTGGAGTGGCCTAGTCAGAGTCCTGACCTCAACCCGATTGAGATGCTGTGGCATGACCTCAAGAAAGCAATTCACACCAGACATCCTAAGAATATTGCTGAACTGAAACAGTTCTGTAAAGAGGAATGGTCAAGAATTACTCCTGACCATTGTGCACTCCTGATCTGCAACTACAGGAAACAGTTATTGCTTCCAAAGGAGGTTCAACCAGTTATTAAATCCAAGGGTTCACATACTTTTTCCACCTGCACTGTGAATGTTTACATGGTGTGTTCAATAAAAACATGGTAACATTTAATTCTTTGTGTGTTATTAGTTTAAGAAGACTGTGATTGTCTATTGTTGTGACTTAGATGAAGATCAGATCACATTTTATGACCAATTTGTGCAGAAATCCATATCATTCCAAAGGGTTCACATATTTTTTGCCATATAGGGAGAGACGCGCTGCTGAGCCACGTCACCTAGTGACGTGACAGCATCCTTAGAAACAGGATGCAGTGATCTGTATCTCTCTGCAACGGATGTTTGCTGGGGGAGATTAGCAGTTGGCTGATTGCTCAGCTGCTCTATTTCTGTGTGCTAGTGTTTCTGACTAAGGGGACTTTCACACTAGCGTCACAGGGGCTCTGTACCGGAAAAAAAATGATCAGTTTTATCCCCATGCATTCTGAATGGAGAGCAATCCGTTCAGGATGCATCAGGATGTCTTCAGTTCAGTCTTTTTGACTGTTCAGGGCGGAGATAATACCGCAGCATGCTGCGGTTTTATCTTCGGCCCAAAAAACGGCACACTTGCCTGAATGCCGAATCCTGCATTTTTTTCTGTAAAAATGTATTAGTGCTGGATCTGGCATTATAAATACCGCAATACTGGATCCATCCTTCCGGTCTGCACATGCTCAGACCTTTAAAATAGTGGGGGAAAAAAATAGAAACAAATGCTGCCCGTTTGCATGCAGATTGCCGGATCCGGCAGGCAGTTCTAGCAACGGAACTGCTTCCCGGATCACTCTGCTTTATGGAGTGCCGAATCATGAACCGATCAGGTTCTGATCCAGGGACTTGGTGGTCTATTTAAACCCCTTCCTGGCAATACACCAGTGCCAGTAATAGTCTTTGATTCACTAGCTGTGTTGCTGGTTCCTTGCTCCTGTGCTTATTGGATTGCTCATCCCTATGACCCTGGTTTGCTACTGATCTTGGCTTGTCTTCTCACCACTCTCTGTCTCTCTGTTTGTACTGCATAGCTTGTCTGGTTCTGATTAATTTATGTATGACTCTCGTATTGTTTGCCTGTCGACCAGTTGCGGTCTAGCTATCTAGGGCTTGCACTGTAAGTAGGTAGGAAAAGCAGGCTGGGTTCTAGCCCTAGGGCTCACTGTCCTTGTCTGTCCCTACCTACAGTTGTAACGCTTCCTTCTATGACTGTGTATACAGAGATAGCTGTCAATCACTGATAGGACCGCCTACTTGACTTCAAAGCCCAAAATGAGCAAGAATTTAAATGAATCAAATACAAAGTATACTGAAACTTTTACCATAAAAATACTTATCAATCTGCTCAGGGTCTCGTGCTCTATAACATGCTTCCTGTAGCTCAGATACCATGATTAGTGTAACAGGTTTCTTTTAATAGTTGTTTTTTCTAGCAGTTTTCCACTCTCAGGAATGGGGTGTCCAGGATAAGTCTTTTCTTTAGGCCTTCTTGGCAGAGCCCAACAAGGGAATAATTTTTGGCATCATCTATTTATGCTTATAAATGGGGTCAATCAGGACTGAATTAAAAGACTATGAACAGAATGCACCTGAGGGTTTGGAATTAGGGTAGACATACAAGATAGATGGCTCCGGATTCTGACATAGACATGGTAGAACATACTGTCAGCACAATTACAGTTGTCACCAGGAAGGATCTAACACTTACTTTACATCTCTCCACATTGTCAAAAGTTATCATGGGGTGAATCACACACGTTCTTTGAAGTCTAGATGTACGAAAACTATATCAAGTCATTAGTAGAACAGGCACATTAAAGAACCTGGAGACCACCAAGGATAGTATATGATGCACAGACTACCAGCTGGACGACTGCGATATAACTACTTCTCCTTTTTCGTTTTCCCGGCTGACCATCCTGCACTTGTTTTTGAGCTTCTCTCCAGCTCTCATTCCTCATTACAATTCCTGGAAGTAGTGTGACTTGTATATTGTTCTATGTAATATATAAGGTGATAGAGCCAAAACATTGGCTGGAAAGTCATCCAGGAATTGCAAGGGAGATTAAGGCAATGACTCCAATCTTCAACTAACCAGAAAAATCCAAATTTAGATGTCAAATCCTCCTGACAAATGAAATTAAGAGCAGCAGGTTTGGAGTTATAAGGAAGCCCTGTTGCTAGGAACCAGTTTTTATTGCATAAATAAAGATCACAAATCAGGAATCCTGGCAATGTCTGTAGAACTCATCAGAGGGATAATTGGTTGTAGGAATATATAGTATTGCTATAAGTCTTAGTATGCCATAGCTTTCCTATGTCAGCCACAAAGTGAGTGCATCGCTGCCAAGGCTACTGTCAGATTATAAGATAGCTTCACGGATATTAGTATTACATCTGGTATATCATTAAAAAAGGGGCTCTCAATGAATAAAACATATGTTTCCTTCTGCAGCTCGTGCTTTGGCCTTAAGTTATCTTTAACCAAAATGTACAATTTACAACACATAGAAGGCATTCAGAACTCAGAATGGTATTTATAGTAAGATAAATGGCCTGCAAGTACAAGTAACTCAAGCAAAAATTGTGATAATAAACATAAAACGGCCAATGAAGATGTATAATAAAATCCCAAAACAGTAGCAGGTAAAAAGAATACTGCACTGAGTGATATGTGCAGTGTCCCACATCATAATAATAGTGGGCCCTGTATATATAAGTGTATTTGCAGAATGTAATTTTATAAGATGCATGTATATTGCTGTAATTCCTTCTAACAGGCTGTTTGCACCTTGCATGTAGATACACCCAGTCACCCCTATATATATAGGAAGTGCAAGGCAGAGTAAGAAGAGGAGGAAGACACAGAAGTCAGACGCTACAGCCAGACTGCAGAGTCAGACAAAAATAGCCGTATAACCAAAGCTAGGGCTGGACCAGCTGAACCTAGTAGACAAGTAAGCTGAGAAGAAGCTATCCCTCTGAGTTGTGTGCAGACCAAGGGTAGACTTCAAGAGAGTAATAACAGAAACCAAGAGTGTTGAAAGGGTATAAGGAGATAATAGTGGAGACGAGAGTGATACTTCAGCCTATAGACTCCATTAGCATCCAATGTGAGACAGGAGTTGGCCTACAGTGCCTGTTTACACTCTACAGTGAAGTACAAGTTGTATTTGGAGCCTCATTCTTCTATGGACAGTGTGGACATATTATTGTGAGTAAGCCAGGAAGCCAAGATATATGTACGGCCGTATGAAACAGAGAAGTTTATTGATGTATACTCTGCACCTGGAAGATACACAGTCAGCCAGAAGTTACAATAGCCCGAGTGTGACCAGAGTAAATACCTCAACAAGAGTCTGTTGATTGTTCTTTGAATGATTACAGCTACTGCTTTGCAGTGCAATAATCTGTACATCTACCTCAAGGCAAGTGATTCTCAGTAAATGTTCCAGTTATTTATTCAAACTGACTTCTATTTATCTCAGCACCTTTCCCTGCAACTTAAACCCTATACCATCATTGGTACCTCAACCAACATCTGTCAGGGGATTAATCAACACCAGAGTGTGCCCTGAAGGAATCCAGTGCCTGGCGTATATCAGATGGTAAATGACCCCCTTAGTTTGAAAGAAATAAAAATGAACCAGTTTCAGACAAAATTATTCTAGAGCCATCTCAGGTCTATGCTTGGGGTCCTTAGCAAACATAAAGTAGATTCAACTATATTGTATACTACAATATTGTTGTTATTTGCCATTAAATACACTTCAATGTTATGTTTATGAGATGACTCTGCTAGCTCTGTCCCAATGTACCCAATAAACCTGAAAAGTGAGCTGCAGAAAACAGAATGTCGATCTATTGTGTAGTAGTAATCGTAGTAGTAATAGTAGTAGTAGACAGTTGTAAACAATCCCCATATCTAGTATGGAACTGACTCTATGTTGATTTACTTTTACAATACATATAACTCAATTGCTTTAACTTCCTATTGACTTGTTATATCTTCTAGCTAAAGATAGATGCAGCTAAAATACAGTATATAGAAATAGATGAGGAGCAAAAGGAAATATATTTCATACTACAGTAAAAGTTTAAAGTCCCATCCAAAGTTCCACATGAGGATATGACAGCCCTATATAGATCTTTGCTATGACTGAAATATTCATACTTTTAGTTGAGAATGTGACAAAAAATGAATGAATGCAAGAGGTGAATGGTTTCCAGAGTTGCGTTCTGAGTTGGCAGCTATTAAACACCAGCTGTAAAATCCATACATTTTTCAAGCTCCCACCATTGTGAAATTTGTGAACATTTTTCAAAACTTTACTTTATATGTTTACAGCAAATATTTGCTCTCCAAACATTTCAGATGTTATTCTATGTCACAGCAGGATGTAACACATCATAATTTTGGATTTCACAGTAAGAATGCCGGTTGTGTCGTGGAGCTGCAGTTGTGGATAGCTGGACCTACACACTGTTGATACGATTAACACTTGATTGTTGATTTTTCCATTAGTGGGAACTCCGTCCAGAATGAGTTTCATTCATTTGATATTGATGTAAACAAACTTCTGGGTCTTGAATCCTTAAATGACCTTCTAGTTTTCTTATACAGAACTTGAGGAAGTCCATGAACTTCTACAGAAATGGTGGTAAATATATAATTACCTATTACTACAGTCCTGCACAATGGTTTTTGTGAGGATGAGTCAATGTGTTAGACTTTTCAGCCAAAACATCCACTGCTTTAATTAGCAGATGAGGCTGATTTCTTGTTATGATAGCATAACCATGTTTTCATTAACCGTCCATAGAACAGGTCAAACTTAGGTTACTTAATTAGGTAATTGAAACCACTGGCACTACTTACATTCTTGGAGAAAATATTGTGCTAAACAAAAACATAAAAATCTGCATCCACTAGAGGGAGCTCACTGCATACTGATTTATTATTGAGTTCAATGGGGTCATATAAATCCTTATGCATTAAATGAGTTATCCTATGAACCATATGTATCACCTATCCACAGGATAAGTGGTAAATTTATGATCACAGGGTACCCCAAATCTCAGACTCACACAATTCACTAAAAACCGGTCCCCAGCTGCTATCCAAAAGGACTTTGAATGCAGGGGTAATCGCTTATACACCCCCTGCTCCATTTAATCTTTATGGGACTGATGGAGATAGCCATGCTTTGTACTCGGTTGTCTGTCAGACCTATAGACATTGAATGGAGCGGCAGCGCATGAATGGTTTATTCCTATCCACTGGATAGGCCATAAATGTGGTTCATGGGATAACCCCTTTATGATCCCTCTAGTGACAGGCAGAGCTAGTCAAATTTTATCATTAAATGTATTTTCAGTGATTTTCAATGTATGATCAATGTGGTATTAACCCAGTCAGTAAACTTTCATGACCTAATGTGTGATTTAGTACATGTAGGAGGTGGTAAAGTGAATATAATCAGGGACAAACAAGACATCTTGGCATCTCTTTCACTGACACCAACACATGTGGAGACCACATGATAATTTTGCGTGTGCCTCTGCTATGGCATCTGAATTGACTCCTTTTAATCACCCAGTTCATTGAAATTTCATGTCATGGTTTTGTGCTTTCAGGACAAATAATGTGTCACGACGGTACAGCAGTGGAAAAGTACAGAAAAATAACCATTGTTGGTCCTTTGTAAGGATTTTCAGGGATGTCATCCTCTTCATAGAATGAAATCCATGGCAGATCTGCAACAAAAACCACATACAGAATTCACCATGGAATTTAAAAAAAGACTTAAGCACAACATTTGCCCAGGGCTTTCTTGTCCATATTGTGACTAGTGATATCATGTCAGTCTTCTGGCTTGCTCTGTGGCTGGGTCCTATTTGTTTACAGTGTATATAGAAATGTAATAATTCTTCACTCCCGTGTAGGTCGATGAATTTAGGAATAAACTATTACAGTCAACATCCTCTTTGCCTGATTTGTGGATAAAAATTCTAGATTTAACCATCCATCATTCCTCATTCTATTAAAAATCATGCTTTTTCTGCACAAAACAGTCGCTAGTTTTTTGTAATATAAGTTTGAAAAACTGCCAGGTTTTGGCTTATAGAGGAACTGCTACCACAAAATGCAAGTAATCTGCAGGCAGCATGTTATAGAGCAGGAGGAGCTGAGCAGATTTATATATAGTTTTATGGGAAAAGATTCATTAAAACTTGTAATTTATACTTTTATATCTCTGCTATTTCTGATTTCAGTGTTCACGGGGGAGGTGTGACTAACAGCTATCTCTGTATACACACTTACACAGAGAATGATATCACTGATAACACCTCCCCTGTGTACAGCTATCAGTGACTGACAGCTATCTCTGTATACATACTGTAAGAGTTAGGTAGCGGGGTAGTCGTTTCTGGGATCGACGAGCACACTCTATCGAGCCAGGTAGGAGGCAACCTCAGTTTTCCATCAACTGTCCATCTTTATTGTCGGCGGGTGGTACATAAAGTAAACATAAACAAAACAAAATTCTATGCCTGTCCGGCTCTAACTATGCAATCAGGAACTCCTGACTTACCCGGTGCCAGCCAAACTCTGGGCACCAAACATAAAAAAATCGTTTGTACCACCTGCTATGCTCTCAGAGACTCCCAGCAGTCCTGTTCCCAGGCAGAGTCAGGCACACGTGTCTGCATTCTCAGCCTTATATCAGGCTAGCACACCCAGGGAGTGATTACCTGACAGCCCAAACTCCAGACTGTCCGGATAAAGTGGGGGGCCCACCCTTCTCTTTCTCTTTTTTTTTTTTTTTTTTTAATGACAGAAGTGAGGAACCTTGGGCACACATAGACTCCGTCCATTACTTCTCCAGACATTCAGTCACATATACTCCCCCCCGTTTCAGACCCGCGGCAAGTCAGACAATGTACCCGCCATAATGCATCTGCATTTCCCATTTGGGTCCCTGGCCTGTGCTTTACTGTAAACCGGTACTCTTGTAGGGCTAAGAACCATCTTGTTACCCTCCTTTTTTTTTTCCTTATTCTCACACATCCAATTCAAAGTGAAGGCCCAGCAAATAATAGCGGAGTGCTTTCAGGGCCCATTTAATAGCGAGGCACTCTTTTTCCACAATTGCATACTTTTTCTCATGGTCATTAAGTTTCCTGCTCAGATATAGTACAGGGTGTTCTTCCCCATCCCGTACCTGTGACAGTAACCCTTTCTTAAAGTCTGGGGTTATCAGCACTGGCTGAGCGTATAGGAGGGTTTTTAGAGTCTGAAATGATTTTTCAGCCTCTTGTGACCACTTTACCATGACAGAGTCTTTTCCTTTTGTCAGGTCTGTTAATGGGGCTGCAAGGGACGCAAAATTAGGTATAAATCGCAGGTAATAGCCTGTAATCCCCAAGAAGGCACGGACTTGCTTCTTGTTTACCGGTTGAGGCCATTTTTGTAAGGCTTCAATTTTGTTTAAAATGGGCTTTACTAGGCATCGGCCTATGACGTAACCCAGATACTTAGCATCTTCAAGACCAATGGCACATTTTTTGGGATTGGCTGTGAAGCCTGCCTCACATAGTAAATTGATTACCGCCTGCACCCTAGATAGATGAGATTCCCAGTCTGGACTTTGGATGATGATGTCATCCAGATATGCTGCTGTGTACCGTCTGTGGGGCCTTAATATCTTATCCATCACCCTCTGGAAGGTTGCAGGGGCTCCATGCAAACCAAATGGCAAGCCAACATAATGGAGAGGCATCAGGAGGGGCAAAAGATGTTTTGTCTTTGGCCTCATTTGTCAGGGGAATTTGCCAGTATCCCTTGTTTAGGTCTAGAGTGGTTATATACCTGGCATTTCCAAGCCTGTCAAGGAGTTCATCAACACGTGGCATTGGGTAAGCATCAAACTTACATATGGCCTTCAACTTCCGGAAGTCATTGCAAAACCTCCAGCTGCCATCTAGTTTGGGGATCAGAACTTTTGGGCTGGACCACTGGCTATGGGACTCTTCAATTACCCCAAGTTCCAACATTTTCCTCACCTCTTCAGAGATAATCCCTCTCCTGGCCTCTGGTATTCTGTAGGGTCGCAGCCTAACCTTTTTCCCTGGTTCTGTAATGATGTCATGTTTTATGACACAGGTGCGACCTAGGATCTCCGAGAAGAAATCACTATTCTTACAGAGGAGTACCTGTACTTCGACCTTTTGTGTCTTGGCCAGGGAGTCTGGTACTGTTACCTCTGGCAACAGGGGCTTCCCAGAGCACCGTTGCTCTGGTGGGAAGGGGGTGTTGGCAGCCAGTGATAGTCGATCTTTTCACGGTTTTATAAGATTGACGTGGTATACTTGGTCAGGCTTTCTCTTACCTGGTTGACCGATTTTTTAGTTTACCTCATTTATTCTATCACCTCAAAGGAGCCTTGCCACTTAGCTAGGAATTTGCTCTCTATTGTGGGGATCAGCACCAGCACCCGGTCACCTGGTGCAAAGGTACATACTAGGGCACTGTGGTTATACACCCTTTGTTGTGCCCCCTGGGCCTGGGCCATATGTTCCTGTACAATAGGCATCACCGCAGATATACGATCTTGCATTTGTACCATATGTTCAATGACACTTCTATAGGGGGTATCTTCTGCTTCCTAGGTTTCTTTTGCTATGTCTAGCAGACCCCTAGGGTGGCGACCATATAGCAACTCAAACAGGGAGTAACCCGTAGATGACTTCACGGATGGCAAACATGAGATAGGGGAGAAGGAAATCCCATTTTTTTCATCTTTGTCCACTACTTTCTTAAGCATGGCTTTTAGAGTCTTATTAAATCTCTGTAGCAGTCCATCAGTCTGTGGATGGTAGACAGAGGTATGCAGCTGTTTAACTTGGACAGTTTACATAACTCCTTCATGATGCGTGACATAAAGAGGGTACCCTGATCTGTTAGGATCTCTTTTGGTAGTCCCACGCGACTGAACACCTGCACCAACTCTTTAGCTATGGCCTTGGATGACATATTACGTAAGGGTATAGCTTCCGGGTAACGAGTAGCCTAGTCCATGATTACGAGAATATGTCGGTGGCCTCAAGCAGATCTTACAATAGGCCCCACCAAGTTCATGGCTTATCTCTCAAATGGTATCTCAATGATTGGTAGAGGTACCAGGGGACTACGATAGTGTGGCCTAGGAGCCGAAATTTGGCACTCTGGGCAAGTGTTATAATAATCGTTAACATCTTTATGGACCCCAGGCCAGAAGAACCTTTGAAGTACTCTGTCTGTAGTCTTTTCAGCTCCCAAATGCCCCCCATAAGGTGACCATGAGCAATATCTAGTACCTTTCATTGGTACACTTTAGGAACCAATAGTTGTTCCACCAGATCCTCTGCCCTTTTTACCACCTGGTACAATAAGTCATGTTTCACAGCCATATGTGGGAAGAAAAGTATGTTTTGGGTCAAACCAGTTTACCATCGGTAGACTTCACATCTTCCCTGGCTCTAGTAAAGGGTGAAATCTTTTAATTGCTCAGCACCAAATTCCTCTTTCCTCACTGCAAGGTCTGGCAAATTGTCATCAAGAGAATCTTCTCTCACAGGACTGCTCTGACCCTCTTCTAACCCATCACTATGGTCAGAGACCTCAGGCTCCCCCACAATGACAGACAAGGAAAATTCATCGACAGAAGTCCTTCTTAAAAACCCACACCCTTCGATACCCAGTGGTAGGTCATTCCCATTCTGATTGACATTTGAAAGTTTATGTACCCATAGCTGCCAGAAATGTGAGAAATCCCTCCCCATGATGACATCATGTATTAACCTGGGCACTAAACCAACCCTAAATTTTTCTGCCCTGAACCGGGCATTTACATCTACCATAGCATTGTGATAATTACGAGTGTCTCCATGTATGCAGGTTACCGCAAAAGTCTTCGCTTGCCATTTCTTTGGATTTACCAAGTCCGTTTTTACTAGGTTGACCAGACTGCCTGAGTCTAACAATGCACTCACATCTTTACCTTCGACATTAATAAAACACATTTGTTTCTCACCCCCATGATTTGGTAATGCCACACATACAAGCTGAGCATACAGTGATAAACGGTGGTTTATAGAGGAGGCATCACACTGCATTGGTTCATCAGACATTGGGCAATTGGCAACAACATGACCTGGAATTTGACATCTGAAACATTTTATTAAGTCTCTATTATGTCTCTTATTGGTCACAGACCTCCTTGGCACGGCTTGCCAGCTTTTAGAGCCTGGGCCTTCAGTCTCTTCACTTGCACCCACAGATATATCACCTCTGCCAGCCCCCTAGAACAGTCTTACCAGGAAGTCCAGGAGATATCCACTGCAGGACTGGGGGGCGCTGCGGCAGACTCAGTAGCTCCTCCGCGGCTGTGTACCTCTCCACCATCTGGTCAGCATTCTTGGGGTCACCATGTCTCACCCACTTGCGCAAGGTAATAGGGAGGGCCCTTAAGTACTGGTCCATCACAACCCACTCTGGGGGCCTGTCAGGCTCTCCGGCTGCAACTACTTCTTGGTCAGGTGTATGAGGTCATGCATTTGGGAACGTTTAGCCATGCTGTAGTCCCAGTTGTGCACACGCTGTGCGCAGACTGAAAGAGTAGCTCCAAGTAAGGATCTCCTTTTTTAGCTTATCATAGTCTATAGCATCATGATTCTCCAGGTCAAAATATGCCTTTTGGGGTTCTCCTGAAAGGAAGGGTGCCAACAGTCCTGCCCACTGTACCTTTGGCCAACCCTCTTGCTCAGCAGTCCTTTCGAAGGTGGTCCGGTAGGCTTCCAAGTCATCGGCGGTTGTCGTCTTTTGCAAAAAGTTTCTAGCCCTTATGGAGGAATAAGTGGCATCTGCCATACCTGGGACCCCTCCCGCGAAACTGGTTAGTTGCTGCACCACAACTGTTAACGTCTCCCTCTCTTTTCTTTGCGCCTCTTATGCAGCCTCCAGTTGGCTGTCAGTCTGCGGCTGGTTTCCTCAAGCGCCTTTTGCTGTACTCTGGTAACCTCCTGCTGCACTCAGGTAGCCTCCTGTTGAGATGCAACAGCTTGCAACATAGCTTTAACTACATCCTCCATTTTCTAAGAGGCAGAAAACAATCTTTGGTGCACTGCACAAAAAAAAAATCTGGCCCGTTAAATGTTCAGTTCTCTTTTTTTTTTTTTTTTTTATGCCAGAATTTCTTGTGCCTGCATCCTCCAGCACTTGTATGAGTTAGGTAGCGGGGTGGTCGTCTCTGGAATCGATGAACACACTCTAATGAGCCAGGTAGGAGACAACCTCAGTTTTCCATCAACTGTCTAACTTTATTGTCAGCGGGTGGTACATAAAATAAACATAAACAAAATGAAATTCTATGCCTGTCTGGCTCTAACTATAAAATCAGGAACTCCTGACTAATCTGGAGCCAGCCTAACACTGGGCACCAAACATAACCATATCGTTTGTACCACCTGCTATGCTCTCAGAGACTCCCAGCAGTCCTGTTCCCAGGCAGAGTCAGGCACACATGTCTACATTCTCAGCCTTATATCAGGCTAGCACACCTGAGGAGTGATTACCTGACAGCCCAAAACCCGGACTGTCCGGATGGAATGGGGGCTCACCCTTCTCTCCCCATTCCAGCAACGCAGGCCCTAAAAACTTGTTTTGTTTTATTTTGTTTTGTTTTTAAATGAAAGTGAGGAACCTTGGGCACACATAGACCCCGTCAACTACTTCTCCCGACACTCTGTCACAAATATCACTGATAACACCTCCCCTGTGTACAACTATGAATGACTGACAGCTATCTCTGTATACACACTTACACAGAGAATGCTATCAATCACTGATAACATCTTCCTGTGTACAGCTATCAGTGACTGACAGCTATCTCTGTATACCCACACACACACTTACACAGAGAATGCTATCAATGACTGATAACACCTCCCCGTGTACAGCTATCAGTGACTGACAGCTATCTGTCACCACCAGACATCTGAGAAGCTCTAACAGATGCCTTTCAGAACCTCCTCCTTGAGCTTCCTTTGTTTTGCTTTCAGTTCCTCATCTCGTTAGCCTCTCTCAGCTGTCATGTAGTTGTACTGATTGCATCCCTTTAAATTCCTCCCCATAGTGCATCAGTGTGCGGTTTATATTACTTCCTGGAGTGTGTGTGCATGCTGATCCTACTTCTCAGTCTTCTACAAGATAAGTGTTGTGCATTCATTTGTGTTTTTCTGTTTGCTGGATCCCAGGTGACCCTGACTCCCTCCGTATCTAGTGTAGGGAGCCGGTGGTCGTGTCCCCTCACTATTGTAGGGTGTTCAGGTGTTATGCAGTCGAGGTACGAGGATATGCGATCATCTACCATTGGGATTTTCGCATAGGCTGAGCAGTAAGGGAGAGAGCCAGGTCTTATGCAGGGGTCTCCCTTTTTGTTCCTTAGTTTTGGATCCAGTGAGTCGTATATTCATTTTGTGTTGTCTTGTTTCCTGTACACATTCCGTGACACTATCTCTGTATACACACTTACACAGAGAATGCTATCTATCACTGATAACACATTCCACGTGTAGAGCTCAAGTCAGAAACAGCAGATATATAAACGTATAAATTACAAGTTTTATTGAATCTATTCCCACAAAACTATAATCAATCTGCTCAGCTCCTCCTGCAATATATATACATATAACATGATGCATGCAGATTTTACTGCATTTCATGGTGACAGGTGCTCTTTAATTAGTGGGTAGTTTTGGAAAGGTTCTAGAGGTTTTGGAAATGAGTTCAGAAAGGAGGCTCATTAGCATTAGGCAGCTGGTAAATGATAAATGTTATCAAAATGTCTTAAATGATTCCAGATACCACCATGAATTGGAGCTCTCTTTAGTACAGTATACATGTGTCTATCTAAATGTATAATTTATTACTTTGATTATTATAATGAATCCCCAGACCACAATATCCAACTAACAGAATTTAACTATTTGACTTTGTAATGAATAAAATTCATATTACCATTTTTTTTAAGTAATAATCCTCAGTTTTGGTTATTTTCAAATCCCTTATATCTTATGTCTGTGATAATTAGCTTTCCTATTATGGTGGGTAAATGTTATCAAATTGTTAGCTGGTTAAGTCCTATACACTTTTTGGTAGGCAACAATGAACGTGAAGATGTAAAATTATTGCCCTGATTTGTCCTACAGTGATTTTTCTGTTACCTAAACCAAATGGAAACTACAGTTTGACCTGATATGAAGATATGGGGTCCAAATGGGGTCCAAAGTCACAATCTAAAGGTTCAGTTAATGGTTTGGGAGGTTACCAGTGATGTAATTGTGAAAAATCTCCTTTATGTATATGTTTGCAAACCATTTTGTCAATTTTTGTATCCATCTCTCTTGGATGTCTAAGGGAAGGTTCAGAGATTTTTTTTGTGGCGGAGTTCATACAGCACAGATTTTCATATGCATGGATTTGGAATCCACATGGTGGAAAAAAAAGAATAAGCATGTTCATTCTTGGCATGGCTTCCATGCAGAAACTGCGACAAGCGGCTGCTCACAGAGTAACCCCATTGACTGGAGCTAAATCCACAGGTAGATAAGCAGCATGTAAAGTGAATATCCGCAGAGATACATGCATTTTCCCCCACGAGAAGATAAGATTACGAAAGGAGTGTTTTTACTTGTTGCTGTTCCATAGAGGTGCAGTCACCATATTAGAAAGGCTAGGAGGATCCATATAAATAGAAAATCTATGATTTTTTAGAAAAACTGTTACTCACACAAACCATTGTTATTTGATATGTTTGCATTTTAATAATTTCTGTTACCTTATCATAAAGCTGGAGTCTAGATTTCTTTTTTGTCATTAACTTTTCATTGATTTTTAAAGGTTTCTACAGTCATCATATAGTAGTCAATATTTTTAAAGAAGGAAGCAAACAATATGGCCATCAAAAAATAAAAATAAAGTAGAAGTTGATGGAAGTGAAAAAAAAACCCCTGCAAATCCCCATCTACCTTCCAGCAACCAGACTGAATTCCAGGAAGAAAACTTGAACATGTGTTCAATTTGGAAATTAATATAGTTTGTATTGTGTGTTTTCAGTTCATTCCTATTGAAACTCAAACAATGGGAAGAGTGTATCTGCTAGAAAAAATAACAATGTTTACATGTTCCATGGAAGTGACATATCTTATGTTAGTGTAATGCCTTATTACATCTACTGTGGAGTCTGTTGGCTCTAAACATACAAAAAAGATCCCAGAAGACTCAGTGCCAAAGGTTTCCAAACTTCTCAGATATACAAAACAAACTCACTGGATAAACTCTGTCAAATCTTGAGAAATCAAATGCAAACGCTAGTAATTCCAAATTCCAATTTTTCTAATATAAAGGATATGAGAATAATGCAGACATTGGGACATTGTGGGGGATGGGTTTGTAAAGGGAGTCAGACCTTGCGGGTGAAATATTTTCACCTGAGAGTGGTTGTTTGGCTCCCCTCTTAAGGATAACAGAAGAAGCTGAACACAGACATAATGTTGAACAGAAGTTCCTACTGATCACACATGGGGAAGCAAACTTGATGGTTACAATATCCTTTCAAGAGGTAGCACTCTTAGTGGTTACAGTCTCATATAAGGCAACAAGTGTATGATTACAAAAGTCCCTGAATGAGGGTACAGTCTCAGAGGCAATGGGTTGAATTTGGACGGCATACTTTCCTTCAGCAAGCAGGTTGAATTTGGATGGCGTTCTCTCCTTCAGCAGGTGTTGCACGTAATCTCCAAGGGTGTCATCACTCTTGATGGAGTCTTTCCTAGCTTAACAGCAGGAAAGATTCAGCAGCTGTAGCCATCTCTTCTCGTGGCTCACCACTGTAAAATTTGAACAGGCAGCTGTGGCTTATATTGCGTTAGGCTGGCTGGTATTTGTGGCCCTGACCTGGCTTCTCTACAAGTCTTTTAAGTACCCCAGAAGGGGTATTATCCATTCTTACGACCTGTGTATTTAATTCCTAGTTTTACAACAGCTGGAGAGCTGCTGGTTGGTCATCCTTGCTCTAGAAAGTCCAGTAACCAGACTGAAGCCAGAGATTAGCACAGCAGCAGAAAGATAAGGCAAAGTATTCAAGTTCACCTGCCAGTTTACCCTTAGCCTGCTGGAGCCCAAAACAAGATCAAGTATTGTTTGGATGTCCAGTCTATTGCAAGTTAATTCAGGTAAAGCCATTAAACTTCACGAAGTCTGGACTCTGGACTTATTCCACCAACTACAACTCCTTTGTTGCTGTGGAGCCTAACCCCGGGGAGCGACAGTATCCAGATAGGAGAATCGTGAAACAAACTATTAGGGCCACAACATATCACTCGGCATTCCTAAACACTGGGACCCAATCAGCCCTGGGGGGCGGCACATCGCATCTTCAGCCACTAAAAGGGTGCAGAGGGTAGGCTGCATCTGGCTACTCCTATACTCTCCCTCTTGACTGCAATCTCAGTTTCTCTGTGACCCTATCTATAACCTGAGGTAGTGCACTCTTTTGAGTAGTGCCACACACCTCTACTTCTTAGCTATCACTCGGGAGTATTTCTAGTTCTGTCTCTAGAAGCTCCATCTTCCCATTGTTCTGATAAAGCTGCTTGCTTTGAATACAAGGCTCTGCATATCACTTATTTGTATCACCTAGGGGACATGCTCTTGATATCGCTGTTTGCTCGCTTGTCTCGTTCTCACAACCGAAAATGACCGCCAGAAGTACAATCGGGAAATACTTGGTGTAGTGTGCGTCGATGTGTGTGCAATTCCTCCAAAATAGCATCACAGAGACGTTCTCAAGTAGGATCCAATAATGTGCCTGCTTCCAACAGCTAGGCAAGGTTTATTTATACCAGAAGATGGTCAATCATGACCAATGGGGAGACAGGTTATGGAATAAAGTGATTGGCTGGAAGGCGGTCTTACAATCATGACCAATGGGGAGACAGGTTATGGTATAAAGTGATTGGCTGGCAAAGATATGAATGATCGCGCAAACTTATGTTTGCGCGTTCGCACACTTATTCGCGCCCTTTCCGTTGCCGCACTTATCCTCGTGAATGAAGAAACCATTGTTCGACGGCCCCCATCCCTCCCGTCTCAGCCGGCGCCATGACACTGGTATCCTGCAGTAATACCAGTTCGGGCACAAATCAGCTACAGGTCGGGACGACCAGACCATCGTGCGAAAGTTTATGCGCAGATGCGAACGAATCTGCGCATCTCCATAAGATAGATGGCGACCATACGGTGAAAAATAATTTTTCCACAACATTCTCCAATGTGAGGACACTATAGGTGTGATCCCTCCAGTTTTTGCCACATCACAAAGCAGTTAATTCTACATTGCCATGAATGTACAGGTCATTCCTTACCTAATCACATATCGAGGTTTACATTTTCTTGGCATGCAGCACCTATCGACCGCCTGGCCCAGTGGTGTATGACTCCTAGCAGTGACAGAGTGCTATCACAGGCTACCTGTGACAACAGCACACACCATTATACACTTCTTTACCATGGCCATGGTATATGGGTCACTTCACCTATCTCACAGCTGATTTAAGGCTCATAACATGGATGTAATAAATTGTACCTTCTACATGGCACACATGTATAGGCAGGTATATTAGAATGCAAAATTACTACAGTGCAAAGCGGGCATGTCCTCAGCAAACAGTCACATATCACTTCCAAAACAGATGGTATTGCCACAGCAACATGATCAACAACAAAGGACAAGTTTCTTCTTGTAAGATAGGGTATTGCATTTTTAACCTCTAACAGATTGACTTTAGACAGGTACCATCCATGCTTTTGGTCATTGTTTTGCCAGTGCCCCAGTTTACTTCCACAATCCAAAAACATCTTTGCAAACTAACTGGACTCTAACTGAGTGAGTTGGCTTAAGTAAATGTGTTTGTGCGCTGTAGGAGGGAATTTAAAGATTCTTCGTGTCAGGAGGTGATGCGAAGGATGACTCACTGTCTGTAAAGTGCCAGACAATATGTCAGAGCTATATAAATAAAGGGTAATAATAATTGTAATGTTATCCCTAATGAAAGCCAAGAAACCTCCTATGTGGAAGAAATCAAGTAGGGTAAATTAACGTTGTTTTGTAATGAAGAGTTTATTAACTGCCCAGATAGTGTCCAAAGTATATAGTGAAAACTTTATTAAGTGTAAAACAGAGGCCCAAATTAAATCTACTGGACCCCTACCATGTACCATTTATAATACTGAAGTCTTCTTCTGGCAGAGGGGCCAGATGTTTATGTGACAAACCAGATGTTGACATTGAGGGAGCCCAGCGGAGCATTGCGGACCGGAGGAGAACGAGTGGCCCGTGCAGGGAAGTAATCTTTTCTTTACTGGTCTGGCCAAGTGGGTTTGCCCCATTCTTGCACAACTCCTTTAATGCTTCAAGACTAAATAGTAAAGCTTTCGCAATACTGTGTAGTTGGAAGACATTCCTAATATCAGAATTCTAATTAGCCATCCAAAAGCATTGTTAAAAAATGTAATTGAGTGTAACTATAGCTATAGCAGCCATGGTGCTTGCTATGTTTTTGTTTTTTTTTGGGGGGGGGGGGCTTTTCAGAGACAAGCACGACAGTCCTAGCCATGTATTTCAGCACAGCTTTAAGTACTGACTGTGAGGGAACAGGAAGGAAGTAGGAAAATAGTGATCTGAACCCCATATTTGCTACTACTACTCATGTATTATGGCAGATAATAGCCAATATTCTGGTGACAAGTTCCCTTTAAGAAAGGTATAAGAGAAATTTGTATGGCGGCATGGTGGCTCAGTCTCGGTGGTTATCACTGGTGTCTTACAGAGGTCCTGGGTTCAAACCTTGCCAAGGACAACATCTGCATGGAGTTTGTATTTTCTACCTGTTTTTGTGTGGCTTTCCTCTGACACTCCCAAAAAACAACAACAGGTGAGGCCGGGGTCACATCAGCGTTTAGTTTTCCCGTATTCTGATCTGTCAGAAGAACAGAAAACGGAATCTGTATTTTAAGCATCCATTCTGCTCAGTTATGCACATCTTGCATCCATTTTATCCATTTCCATCTGAGATCCATTATTTAGACGGAAAAAAGTCCTACACAAAGTATTTTTTTTTTCCATCTTAAATAATGAACGCCAAAACGGATGCAAAATGTGCATAACTGAGCAGAATGGATGCTTAAAGGAGTTATCCGACACTAACAAATGCTACTCACACTAGGGCTACAACGAGTACTTGATTAAATAGAGTAATTAGACACAAAAAACTCCTCGATGCAAATTTTTTGCATCAAAGATTAATTTGTGTCAAGTGACCACGGAGCGGTAGTGAAGCGCTTTTTTACCTCAGGCAGCAGAAAGGCTAGGTGCTCCCCTGTGGCACAGGCACAGCTTCTTAATATGACACTACCATTATTTAAAAGTATTTTAGATGAGCTTGGGTTTCATGAAAGAATACTTACTTTCATATAAGTAAACTGGCAAATTGGGACTGGGACTTCATACAAATTGGGACTTCATACTCAGGAAAGCTGGGGGAGCATTTGTTAGTGTCGGATAACCCCTTTTATATACAGATAAGAAGAATGAAAAACAAAACAATGATGTGAACCCGGCCTAACTTGGCTTCCATTGAAATTGACCCTAGTGACTGTTGATGATGTGCCTCTATGGCAGCCACCAACTTCCCAGGGAGTTGCCCTCTCTAGACAACCATCCATCTACTTTGAGTCCCCTATGTGGGAAAAGTGCATTACTAATGACTGTCATTGGTACAAAGACAAATGTATAAAAGGAACCCAGAACACTTCTCTAATGTGCAATGAACTCTTTTCTGCAGAGCTTTACAGATTTTTGTACTTCTGCACTTGGTTGTAAACGGTGCCAGCTAAGTGTGTGCACTGTTCTTTCCTGGGTTCAGGGTCAGAGAAATGGTTAAAACATATCTTGCATTTCTGTGGTAACACAGCTCATTGTGTTCTGATTCCATTTTGGGGTTTTACAAACATTCTCTAAAATTCAACAGGAATGATTCAAATGAGACAGGGAACCAGACCCGGCACACCACGGCCAGACAACTTACCACAGGGAGATGAATTTACAAGATAAAGGCTAATAGATGCATTTTTCTTATACCTTCCTTTAAGGCTACATGCACACGACCGTAAGTGTTTTGCGGTCCGCAAATTGCAGATACGCAAAGAAAAAACGGATGACATCCATTTGCCATCGTTAGTTTTTTTTGCGGATCCAATGTAACAATGCCTAAAACGGACAAGAATAGGACATGTTCTATTTTTTTTTGTGGGAATATTGAACGGACATACTGATGCGGACAACACACGGTGTGCTGTCCGCATTTTTTGCGGACCCATTGAAATGAATGGGTCCGCATCCTATCCGCAAAAAAACAGACACGGAAACAAACAATGTTCGTGCGCATGTAGCCTAAGTCTTATCCTTCATGCTTCGAAAACAAGACCTTTCTGCCAAACGGCCACAATTATATTAATAAATGGAAGAACGCACTGATCCTCATGCCCTCAGTCCTTTTCTATGTCATGTACCAGACAATGTTATCCAAGTGCACAAACATTTACCCCCCATAATTGTGTGAGGGGCACCAGCATCCCATGCAAGAGTATTATAACGATGCAGTCAATGGAGGAGACTAGGGCTGCAGTAAACGATTTTAGTAATCGAGTATTCTATTGATTATTTTTATGATTAATCGAGTACTCTAATAAGAAAACCTTCTGAAATAACATATTTCTTTATAAAAACAATATTTTTATTTCTTATAGTGGTATAGCCCATAATTGCACACACAAGGCTTATTTCACAGCTGCAATATACATTCTGTCAGAAGAACAGCCAGAATGTACCATATCGGGTATAGCTGGATTATCTGCGGCTGCTGCAGTGATTGACTGTAATGGGGTCCGGCCTTGTTACAGCATTAAAGCTGGGTTTTGGCCGGACAAAAAAAAAAAAGCTTTGGACGATACCCAGCATGTATGCCGGAACATGGCCAGATGGCCTTGGACCACATTAAAGTCAATGAGAGCATATAGCTGGTTGTATCCGGCTATACCCAATATGGTGTACCCCTGCAGGCTGTTCTTCTGCCAGAATGTGTATCTAAGGTTATGTTGTGAACGCCAGCAGTTTGTTCCGGTGGAGGAACAGACTGCCGGAGTTCACTGGCTGCGTCAGTCATTGCTGGATGCCCATTGACTGTAATGGGGACCCGGACAAAAAATGCAGTACAGTGACATAGCATTTTGATAAGACCCTTCCCAAGTCAGTCAGCCTTGTCCTCAAATCAGTCCCCCCATGCCGCAAGCCCGCAATCAGACCCCCCCTGCCACAATGATCAGACGCCCAGGCTGCCACCATCAGACCCTCAATTGCTGCAATCAGAGCCAGACCCCCATGCCATCCATTGCCATGTCCTCCAGTCCCCCAGTGCCATCAGATCAGCCCCTCCATGCCATGTCCCCCAGTGCGCCCATGATGGCACTGCCATCAGCCCCTCCATGCCATCCAGATTGCCATGATGTCTCCCTTCCCCAGTGCCTCCATGCCATCCACCATGTCCCCCACTCCCCTAGTCCCAACAGATCAGCCCCTCCATGCCATGTCCACCAGTGCCCCCATGATGGCACTGCCATCAGCCCCTCAATGAAATACAGATTGCCATGATGTCCCCCTTCCCCAGTGCCTCTGTGCCATCAGATCAGCCCCCCGTTCCATGTTCCCCAGTGCCTCCATGATGGCACTGTCATCAGCCCCTCCATGCCATCCAGATTGCCATGATGTCGCCCTTCCCCAGTGCCTCCATGCCATCCACCATGTCCCCCACTCCCATCAGATCAGCCCCTTCATGCCAAATCACAGGTGCCCCCCGCCATTACAGGATCCCCCCGCCGCTAACTATATACTTTCCTTTCCTGGCAGTGCGGCGTGCGCTGACACATGGAGTCCGCAGGAGACGCGTCTTCATCCCAGCATGCACTGGGAGGGACTTGACGTCACACAGAGCGTCAGCCAGCGCGCGACAATATGTGCACGCAAGGCCCTAGCCAGTGCAGCGCAGTGCCGAGTCGGGAGGCCACGGAGCGGTGAGTAAGAAGCTTCACTTCACTCACGCTTCATGGTCATGTGATTTAAACGAATCCTCGATGCAGGGAAACTGCATTGAGGATTTTTTTGCCTCGATTACATCAATTAAATCGATGAATCGTTTCAGGCCTATTCTCTGTCGTTGGAGCTGTGGGAGGGCTTGTTTTCTGTGGGCATGCTGTAGTTTTTATTGGTACCATTTTGGGTGTACAATTTTTAATTTATTTTGTGTATAGCAATAAACAATACCAGAGTTTCTTACATTGTTATATTGTTAATAAACTTAATCTAACTGGAATACCCCCTTAAAGGGAACCTGTCATCAACTTTATGCTGCCCATACTAACGGCAGAATAAAGTAGAGACAGGTGAGTTGATTTCAGCGGTCTGTCATTTATAAGTTAAAAGTAAGTGGTTGCCAAGAACCAACATCACGATCATTGCAGATTAGGCTACTTTCACACTTGCGGCAGAGTGATGCGGCAAGCAGTTCCATTTCCGGAACTGCCTGCCGGATCCAGCAAAACGTATGCCAACTGATGGCATTTGTAAGACTGATCAGGATCCTTATCAGTCTTAAAAATGCCTTGAAATGCCGGATCCGTTTTTCCGGTGTCCTCCAAGAAAAAAGGATACAGCATTTATTTTTTTTAGCTTTTTTTCAGACTGCGCATGCGCAGACCGGAAGGATGTATCCGGCATTCCAGTATTTTGAATCTGGCACTAATACATTCCTATGTCTTCAGTTTTTTTCGCTGGAGATAAAACCTAGCATGCTACGGTTTACTCTTTTGCCTGATCAGTCAAAATGACTGAACTGAAGACATCCTGATGCATCCTGAATGGATTACTCTCCATTCAGAATGCATGGGGATATGCCTGATCATTTATTTTCCGGCATTGAGCCCTTTTGATGGAACTCAGTGCCGGAAAAGAAAAACCCTAGTGTGAAAGTACCCTTAGGCCTGGAAAAGAGTCTCGGCCACCTGGTTATTCATAAATTCCTGCTCTCCCTGCCCACCTGCTGGTCATTGACAGGCTTCTCCTAACTAGTATTCTCCCAATCATCAGCAGATGGGCGGGAGAGCAGGAGATTATGAATAACCATGACTCTTCTGAGGTAGATTTGACTCTTTTCCAGGCCCTGGCTGCAATGGTTATGATGAGTGACACACCACTGAAATCAGCATTTCTGTCACAAATTTATGCTGCCCTCTGTGTGGTCAGCATAAAGTTGATGACAGGTTCCCTTTAAGATTATATGTTACTTATGCATTATTATATAATAATCGTTTACTTTGTTGAAGAGAAATTGTCAGGTAATTTATGGTGCCCTATCTGAGAGGAGAGCAAATCCTGACAGGACTCCTAGGAGAGTTCTGCTTACCCTTCTCACACACAGTGATTGAAAACCTTTGTACAGACACTGATACAGGAAGAGCTGTCAATCTCTTTAAGTGGGCGGGGCAATCAGGACTCACTGTCTTTCCTAGGAGTCCTGTTAGGTTTTAATCTGCTTTTAACTCAGAAATCCTTCTCCAAATCATATAACGTTATATATCACAGAGCTCAACTTCTCTCCCTCTATCATATCCTATTCTCTGATAAGGTAACAGAAATCATTTGACAGGTTTGTTTTTAGAAAGTTTTTCAACCTCATCCTATATGTTAATAAGAAGACATTCCCAGAGGGATTCACAGTTCCTTTGCAACATTTCTGTTACCCCTTAGGCCTCATTCACGCATCCATGTTCGTGATGACACCTATGACAACATGGTCAGTGCTTCATCCACGAAGATGTACGTGAAGAATCTATGTTTGGTCCATATGTCCCTTTTTGCCTTCTAAGTGTCATACATATTCTGCAGACACTGCTAAGCAGCATCTCCTACATCTCCTGATTTCCTCAGACCAAAAACAGATGCCATCAGTGTTGTGTTATCACTGACCCATAGCCTTTAAAATGGTTTTCCAGGATTTTGTAATGATGAACTATCCTCTAGATAGGTCATCAGTATCTGATTGGTGAGGGTCTGACACCCGGGACCCCTGCCAATTAGCTGTTTTGACAAGGCAGCGGCATAGCTTACCAAGCACAGGGCCATACATTGTATTGTGGCTGTGCTTGGTATCGCACTCAGCCCTATTCCCTTGAATGGGGCTGAGCTGCTTCTAGCCCACGTAACACATGAATGTGTCATATACTCCGCCTAGGAAAAGCAGAGAGAAGGCCGCGGTGCTCATAGCCTTCTCAAACAGCTGATCAGTGGGGGTCCCAGGTGTCGGACCCCCAATGATAAGATACTCATGACCTATCTTGAGGATAGGTCATCAGTATAAAAATCTCAGAAAACTCCTTTAATTTGTGTGAGAAGGCCATTGTAACAAATATAGAGTATGTGGTGTCACCACAGACCCATAGTCCATTGAAAATCACTGATGTGTGAATACAAGAAAGTCAATGGATGGAGGTGTGAGCAGTCCTTAGAAACCGTGGACAGCACATGTCTGTGATTTACTGACATGTGAAAGAGGCCTTTAAAGAGGTTCCCTTGTAGGGTTTCTCTGGGAATTAATAAAATATTACTGAAAACTCTGAAATATTAGATGACTAAAAACACATTTCCAAATATTTAGGTTCAGTATTACTGCTATTACTTTCTGTTCTTCTGCTCTATTCTAGCAGAATTGCCGGATTCAGCACATAGATTACCCAAACGGCACCCATTGACTGTAGTAGCTTCTGATAGGTTTCCATTCAGACGTTCGGAATGTGGCTTTCTAATGAGCCGTTGTGTGCGCTCTGCTACATACCAATATCCCCCACAGCAGTGTCTTGATCGTCATTTCTACACTTCACCTGTCTCAACACGAGGTCATTCCTTGATAGTCTGGAGGTACAGATATTCGACTGTAGAGCCTGTCACATGTATGCACAATCCTAATTACTGACAGGTAGAGCAGGGAAGACTTTGTGGCAGGTCTGGATCTCTGTGTTGTGGAGCACCCTACCCTGGTGTGTTCCTAAGATTACTTTTTTGTGCATGGTCAATTTATTTCACTAGACATAAACAAGCAATTGAAAATATTTGAAGGTATTTGTGAAGGTATTAAGGGTGGAACCCCACAGTATAAATAGTTACAAGAATAGGTGCACTACTGTAGTAGATTCAAACAGTAACATCTGACTAAACCCTCACACTGATGTTAAAAATGAGACTTTAGCCAGTATATCCTTATATTAAGGACATACTGGAGACCATGCACTGCACCAAGGTTTCTCAAGTGGCATGGGACCTAACGCTAAACCTACCTGTACCGTATGGGTAGTACTAGGAGCCAGTGGGCAAATTACAGCAGCATAAGGTCCGACTCACAGCAAACAGAGCCCAGTTCCCTCCAGTGTGACTAACCACACATACAATGGGAGGAGGGAGGAGGCTTATAGTCCCACCCATGGCTGGCTGATATGTTGTAGGCCTCACAGGTGCCCTAAATGCTGCCTATGTATGGTTATCAAGGAGCATTTAGATTGTAGTTTATACACCTCCACATATAAATATACTATTTAAATGACAAAAATACGTGGTCTCAAAAGGCAGGAAATGCTCGACCCCAAATGCAGTTGTGCATTTATGCTCAGGGGAGCAGATACTGTGCTTGTGGTCTATTGCTAAGGGTGATCCCCAGCAAAAAAAATTGTACCTTACGCTGCTGTAATTTGCCCACTGGCTCCTGGTACTACCGATACGGTACAGGTAGGTTTAGCATTAGGGCCCGTGCCACTTAAGAAACCTTGGCGTGGTGCGCGGGCTCAGGTATGTCCTTAATATAAGGATATACTGACTAAAGTCTCATTTTTAACTTCAGTGTGAGGGTTTGGTCAGATGTTATTGTTTGCACCTACCACAGTAGTGCACCTATTCTTGTAACTATTTATTCTATATATCATTCCAGGTCCACACATTTGACCATCTGGTGTAGGATGTCTCTGTGGCACTTGTGGTCTTCTGGGGGCATCCTCCACTGTATGCATTTTTTGCTGGGGATCGCCCTTGGCAACAGACCACAAGCGCAGTATCTGCTCCCCCAAGCATAAATGCACAACTGCATTTTGGGTTGAGAATTCCCTGCCTTTTGAGACCACGTATTTTTGTCATTGGAACCCCACAGTGCAGCTGGCAGCATGCACCCAGGCTACGCCCACTTACACAAACCAATGGTTGCACCAATTTTCTCGCAAACCCCCCCGCCCATTGGTTGCCACAGGTAGGTGTGGCTTGGCTGCATATGGCCAGGTGAACTGTGGGTACCCTCTCTTATAGTTATGTAATATTTTTGTATTTTCAGTCATTTCATTTTATTATTTCCGAAATAATCTTTTTAACCATTATATCAAAATTCTACCAGTTTCTAATATGCCTTTTTTTGTTTTGTTTTAATCAATTATATGTTTTAATAAAATAATTATTATTAAATCAATCAAATTAACATTTTCAAGATCTTTGCTGTCGGTGAATGAGAAAAATCCTGTTTATATTCAAAGGCTGCAAACTTATACACTTGCAGAGAGCCACCTTTAAGCGAAAATGCACCTTCTTATAATTTAATCTAAATAGGAGAACTTACTGAATACTGAATCAGGACAGTTCTAACTAAAAAAGAAATTGTAGATATTCACCGTAAGGGCATTTCATTTTAAGATACATGATGGTGCATTTTTTTGTTGTTGTTGAGGAGATCTATAATAATATAAAGAAATGAGAAGTTCTAAATAAAGAAAATGCTTTGAATGCTAAATAAGGAAAAAAGGTATTTTTATGTCTATTAAATACAAAATAGAAATCTGATCTCTGCTCCTTTGTAAATCAAATTCTAGTTTCACAAATACTAAAGAATGCATGACACTGTATAAAGTTAAATAAAGAAATTCTATTAAATGCTTTATCGTACTCCTTTCAACTTTTTACTTTTGGCCCAAATAGTGGCTTGTGGGAACATGACGCTGGAAATGACATTCCAGACAAAAGCAAGACAGAGAAACTAGCATATTATACCTTTGCAGAACATTCTTTATACTGTAACTTATCTCATGTGTAGAAATAATAAAAATGTAAAAATATATCATTAACAAATTGTTATAGCCAAGAAAGATAATCATTCTTTAGACCTCATGCACATGCCTGGCACACAGCACTCAGAGCCCTTACAGCTCTATATTACTGACTAGAGATGAGCAAATTTCACATTTTGAAATTCTTTTGAGCTTTGTTTGGTGGTAAAAGCAAAATTGCTTTATGGATTCCGTTACCATGGACCATTATGCAATTCCATGACGGAATGCATAATGGAATGCCTTTAGAGGCATTCCATTATAGTAGAAGTCTATGGCCTGCATAACGGATCCGTCCTGTTTCCGTTATGCAGAAGAAGACTCCTCTAAAGGCGTTCCGTTATGCATTCCGTCAAAGAAAAGTGTGTTATGGTCTGTGGTAACGGAATCCATAACGCAATTCTGCTTTTATCAACAAACGAATCGCAAACGAATTTCATAACATGAAATTCGCTCATCCCTATTACTGACCTTTAAGAGGCACTGTACTTTCACACCGTTCAATTTTAGATTATATAGAATGGTGTAACTAGCAAATTTCTAAATCACTTCATTTTAAAAATATGCCTGCATCCACCTGAAAAAAAGCAGTAAAGTCATGGCCACTAGGGGTCTCACTTCTACCTAATTTACAGTCCACTGCTTGTTGTCAGGCAAGATCTGTCCCTAGTAACAGAGACACAGAAGATGGCTCACAGGAAAGGGGGTTTCAGAGCTAGCTGAGCTTCTGAGCCTGATAAATAACTGCTTCTACACTGCTTCTGAAGATTATAGGGGCCTTATGTGTGTCTGTAAGTGTGATTTCCTTCTCCTTATCTGTTCTATGAGCTCCCGAGCTGAAAACAAACATAGTGGAAAGTAAGGGTAAGGAAATCACAGTAGTACAGTGCTGGCAGATTTCACAGAAGAGATACCTGCTTCTGATTGACATGCATCTAGCTACACAGTTGAAGAGGGGAATAATTAGGCTGAAAAAAACTTTAGGGAAACCCCTAAAAAGACATGTTCCTTCACAGTTATGCTTGTATAAAGAAGCAGAGCCATTATGCCAACTTAGGTATGCTTCTATCTATCCCAGAATGAATGTTTCCAGCGAATAATTTAGTATGCAATGTAATAAAACATAGTATTAAATTGGAAGCTGGGCTGGGATGGTTTTACACCTTATTGAAATAACAAAAAAATATATATTTTCCCCCTTTTTTAACGTTTTCCAGGTTATAAAAAAATAAATAAAATAAAAAAATAGTAAAATAAAAATTGTAAGCATAAAAAGAGCCCCATGCATCACCAAAAAGGGGGTAAAATCTTTTACATAACTGAACAGAAAAAAGTTATCGCTTTCAAAGATGCATGTTGTAGAAAAAAAATTGGAAGATGAGCCCGGTCAGGAAGGATATAAATGACCTGGTTTTGAACTGGTTAAAAATAATCACATACTGTAAGCTAAAATGAAATGTGGATATCATTCCTGGTGCATATTCTCTTAAAGGGGTATTCCCATCTGAGACAATTAGGATATGTCCACATTATCTGATAGGTGCTGGGACCTATATAGAGAACGGAGGTGGAAAAGTGGTAACTGGAGGACCCCAGGGTCTGGCTTTTTTTGACACGGTTTTTATTTTTATTTTTTATGGTGTTTATCGGACTGGGTGGATCATGTGATATATTTATAGAGCCGACCGTCACGGACGCGACAATACCAAATATGTCTATTTATTTTTATTTTTTTTGAAAAAAATAATTAATTCCTTACTTGGGGAATTTTTTTTTACATGTGAAACCTTTTTTATTTTAACACTTTATTTTTATTTTTTTTATTTTACACTTTTTGTCCCACTTAAGGTCATACAAGACCTCTGGGGGACATTTAACTTCACTTTTTTTTTTTCACTATTGATTTCTCCTGTACCTGGGGCTGACATAGTAGCCCCAGTTACAGTGGAAATACACCCCCCAGAGAGGCTGTAAAGTGGTATACTGCACTGTACAGCCTCAGTGCAGGGCTGATAGAGGTCTGTGAAATACCCGAGAGCTCCTGCACTCTCCTGGCCCCGGCGGTCACATGACCGCCGGAACAGGAAGCGCATAGCTCGGTGAGTGCTGTGTAAACAGCAATCTAGAAGGCAAGGAACTGTCCCTGCCTTCTCAAATGGTTGCCCTGTTGTCACTGACAGCGGGCAACCCGATCTGCAGCTGCACAATTAGCGTGCAGCTGTGATCTCTGAATGGACCTTCAGAAACATCCATTCAGAGATAGAGAACCACCTCCCGGACATTTATAGTCAACGTGCGGACAGGAGGTGGTTAAGGACAGATAAGATTTCTGTTGCATCGCTTGTGTGTAGAGGACGAGGACTTGAACTACCTTAACTGAGACTGAAGCAAGGCAAAGAGCTGTTTATCAGTGAGTACATAACTAGCTACCCTAGCCTGACACTTTACTACCAGCACTACCAGCACAGCCTGTTAATGGGATTGATCACATCCAACTTGCATGTGTATCAGAGACTGTTTAATAACTGGATGTAAACTGTCAAGAACCTGGTTATAGTAAAGTTCCTAGTTGGATTTAAACCTTCCTCATTCTTCTAACTCCACACCACTACCACTATCTAAATTTTGCACCATAAAGGTGCTGGCGTCACGACAAAACCTAAACCAGGGGCCCAGCCGCACAAGCACTCATCACCCATTCACCATCAAGGGCTCCTCAATCATCACCTGGCCGGTGTCCCCTGTAATAGAGAGTGCCCCGGAGAATCCAGTGCTGTTCTTCCCTTCACTGCACTGCAGGCCCAGGGAGGCGTCTGTAAAACTGTGAGTAACCGATGAACTATATGTACATTCCGGCCCACCGTGCACCTCACATGTTCTACCCCAGCAGACTGGCACGCTGCACCTGGCTGATGTCATTTGAAGCTGCAGCCCTGCACTGGTGGCTCAATATAACCATGATAAGAACGGGCAGAGAAGTGGAAAATACAGCTGTCAGCCAAAGATTCGGGGCATTGAGCTTGTAGTCCGGGGCCCAGGCCCCGAATCTACATGCCTAGTGATGCCCCTGTTGATTGCTATGGGCAACTAAGCCAGTTTTCCTTTACACCAGTTATGATAAACCTCCCCCATTGTCACTTGCTCAAACTGGAATTACTGGTTCTAAAATCTCTCGCTTGTTCCATTTTAATCCATTTATGTCTCCCTGTGTTGCACAGTAAATAATTAAATCTCTTTAAGAAGAAGAAAAGTTGTGCATTTTTGCCTTTCTGTATGCAAGACATGCCCTGAAAGAAAACAAATCTCAAGCTGGAAAATCCATCTCTCTACGAATATTTTATCAAAAACATTTTAGGACATGATGTTATTTCCAGATTTTGGTAATGACAATTCAATGTAGGTTACAGGAGACTCCAAACTGAGTTTCCAAACTTTTAGGCAAGCCGCCATGACAATATTTTTTGCCATCCCTCAACAAGCAAAAGGATGATCATTTTTAAAACAATGTAAATCCGTAATCATTGCACAGAATAAACTTAATTTTCCATATCCTTCTTTCCAAACAGAAGCAGTAAAATTCCTATTAACAAAGTTCACTCAGTAAATCTCTAACTTTTCATCTAATTTATAAATATTATACACAAAATTGGAATTTCAATTACTCTTCTGAGACACCCTAATTATTCAGTACATGGCTGATGAACACCTAAGCTTTTCCAGTACTTATTTAATGACAACACATTCTGCATTGGCATACATAGCATGTGTAAGCTCATACAGGTGCACCTCAATAAATTTTAATATTATTGAAAGGTTATGGAATATGGTTGAAAGGCTGATGATTATGGCTTACAGCTAATGAAAACACAAATGTTGGTATCTCAGAAAATTATAATATTATTGAATGAATTATTTACTGCATTAATACAGCGTGGCATGGAGGCAATCAGACTGTGGGACTGCTGAGGTGTTATGGAAGCCTAGGTTGCTTTGATAGAGGTGTAACGCCCCCAAGTGGCATTACCACTCCTATATCCTGCTTCTGTCTGTATATGCAATAACCATGTTATCTTATGCCTTTATTCCAGGTCCTCCATGTAGCTTGCATTTCTTCCTATGCATTAGTGTTTGTTCAAGTAATATAGATCCTAACCAAAAGAAAGATCAATGGGACTATGACTATAACATTTATAATAATCTTTATTAGTCAAAATATATAATTTAAATACAAAAATAAGGAGAAAGAGGTACGATGGAAAGTGATCCAGAAAAGATATACATGGGGTGTATAGATCAGATATACAGTAACACTTATGTCACAGATGTAATAATGGGAAGCAAACCCCAAACTCTTATATCAAGCTACATAGTAAAGCCAAAAAGATACCATAGAGTCCTAATAGTTGTACTCCACCAGTGGGGGATGAGAAAATACAAGCCCCCAAAAAACTTTTTGTTGACCAAGCTATTCAGGCTCTCCACCAGGGAAACAACAAATAGAAGCCAAGGTAATAGATTAGACTAAAACTATAAGGCTGAGTACATATAGGAACTTGATACCAAGGGCTAGGTGCATAGATATTGCACAAAGATATAAATGCTCCACTTGGCTACTAGCTGAACATATGGTGCTGAATACATACAAAATCTAGTTAGCCCTAAAGCTGAATACATAAAAAGGCTTTATAATACCTGAAGCTGAGTACATAAATTGTGCACAGAGCTGCAGATACCATACTATACTATACTTCTAGCAATATATATATTTGCTGAATACATGAAAAGTACACAGTCCTAGGTGCTAAACCTACTACTACTAAACTACTCAGGGGAACAGCCCATATGCAGCTATAGCAAGTTGCAACCTACCCACAGACATGATGTGCAATATGCTGAGGTATCACCCCACGCACAAACACCTCGACATGTATTTCGCCCCTCAGGCTTATGAAGGGTCATTCTAAAGGCAGTCATAATGCTAAAAGACCAATAGAATGGAATGAAAAGCAAGAGATCGCTTTCCAACTGCTAAAAGAAAAACTCACTGAGCCACCAGTCCTGGGCTATCCTGACTGTAGCCTGCCATTCAGTCTCTATACGGACGCCAGTAAGAAAGGGTTAGGAGACATATTATTTCAGACTCAAGCAGGAACCGAAAGAGTCATCGCCTACGCCAACAGATCTTTACGAGAACCGGAGCAGAATTAGCACAATAATAGCTCCTTCAAACTGGAATTCATGACTTTGGTATGGGCTATAATTGAGAAGTTTAAGGATTATCTAGCGGCCACACCTTTCACCGTCTATACCGATAATAATCCACTGGCTCATTTAAACACTGCACATCTGGTAGCTCTAGAGCAAAGATGGGCCTCTAGACTGGCAAACTTCGACTTTACCATTAAGTACCGGACAGGCAAAGCTAATGACAATGCTGAAGCCTTATCCAGGCTACCTGCCCAGAATGAACTAATTTCTAAAGACGATCAGTGGGAAGATGTGGTAATGCCAATGTTCTACTCCCAATTTACACGGCAGGAAGCTCTACGCACTATGCACCAGGTCTCCAAAGCCTCTAATGCTCCAAGGACCAGTGGTCCCTCACCTCCAGTTGAGAAAGAGCTCTGGCTCCAACTACAAGCAGAGAGTAGAGTTATCTGAGAACTATTGGATTACTTTTCCAGTGGGAGAGTACCGGAGAGAATCCGGTACCATGGAGAGATGACTCGGAGCTACTTCTTCTCTGGCGACAACGGAAAATGCTCTTCATACAGAGAGATCTACTCCTCAGAAGAACGTTTGATCCAGTCACCTCTGAGCGTCTTCATCAGATAGTGGTGCCCCGGAGAGATGCCAAGATGGTAATGGACATGTACCATAACAGGTCTGGTCACTTTGGAACCCAAAAGACGGAAGCCACCATTAGGCGGGGTTTCTATTGGATTGACATGAAAAGTGATATCAAAGCCTGGTGCCGGGAGTGCCCCACTTGTGCTGTGGCCAGAAGAGAAAGACATGATCAGCGAGCCCCCCTTCTGTCAATAGTAAGTAAAAGTCCTCTGGAAATTGTGGCTGTCGACCACATGAAACTGGAGCCCAGCAGATCTGGGTACACCTATGCTATGACGATCATAGACCACTACACCAAGTTCATTGTGGCTTTACTCGTGAAGAACTTAACAGCCAAAACTACAGCAGCTGCTCTGTGGAAAAGCTTCATTCTGCCATATGGGTGTCCTGACAAGATACTCACTGACCAAGGGTCCGCATTCAAGTCTCAGTTGTTATATGAACTTTGCGCTTTGTACAACTGCAAAAAAATGAGGACCACCCCATATCACCTACAGGGAAATGGCCTGTGCGAAAAGATGAACCAAACCCTGATCAATATGCTCAAGGCCGTACCACATTAACAAGAGGGCCGAGTGGTCTTTGCTTCTGCCTGAACTAGTTTACCTGTACAACAACATAACTCACTGCTCCACCGGGTACACTCCATAGACTTCCTCATGTTTGGAAGGCAGGGTTGTTTACCTGCAGACCTTGCCCTTGACATCCCTTTGCCGGACTCTGAACCCCAATCTGAGTGGGTCAAAGAGCATCAGAAGTGCTTAGAGGATGCCAGAGAAATAGTGGACTCTAAAATAGAGAAAGCTCAGCAAAAACAAAAACAGGACTTTGATCAACAAGCACATGCTGAGCCCTTGCAACTAGGAGACAAGGTTTGGCTCAGAAACAATCACCCAGTAAGCAAGCTGGATAGTCGCTGGGAACGTGAACCATACACAGTCATGGCTGTCCCCTCCCCTGTAGGTCTATGAGATCCAGAGAGCAGATAAAGGTACTCAGCGACTACACCGCAACAGGCTCAAGAAGTGCATGCAGGAACCTGTATAGGAACAGCCAAGAGAAGTGGATAAATCACTTGAACTACCATTGCTTCAAGTGACCGAGACTCCAACAGAGTTGGCGCCCATGCTGGACCCCCCTCAATGGTTCTCTCTGCCTCAAAATCTAGTTCTGATACCAATTCCTGCAGCCCCTGCATCTGCAGAACCAAGTCCAGTGGCCGATCCTTCACAAATCCCGGACACTTCTACTCCCGGAGACTCAGAACTGTCCTTGCAGAGATCCCAACGGACCAACAAAGGTATCGCACCTGCCCATTATTGGTAATCCTTTGAAATGAGTGTTTAGTTATAGAGACAATAGGAGCCAAGCCATGGACACATCTTGAGAAACTTGCCCCTTGTTTTGTGGTTAGATTTAGTTTTTCTTTTTCACCCTTCCTTTTTGTGCCTGAACTTCATGGACTCCAAACTTTAACTATACAGCATATAGATTATGGACTTTAAGTAGAAACGAAAGCATTCCTATTTAATATTGCTGATATAGCAGAGCTAAGAGAGTACACTACAGAGTCAGCAGAGAGAAGTTTGTTTTGCAGAAGTTGTTTGCCTGCCAAAGTCCTGCTAAAACCTGTTGGGAACCAAGACGAGTTCTGTGGATTGTTTGGATTATCGTTTATGCAAAGTAAAGCAACTGTTGAACTTCCATACAACCAAGTCTGGACTCAACTTTATTTCTACACTATCCAAGTTAACTACCCTTTTGCACTGCTTTGGACGACACGTCTGGGATCCAACTGTATCCAGGTAAGGAGCACCGTGACACGTGCAACACAACATCTTCAGGGATATTGTGGCCACTTCTACACCACCCTGGCAATCCTACACCTGGGTACCAACAATTCACTTAAAGGGAGCCTTGTGCTTTCGTTGCTGGAAGACAACTGGCATCACGACTACTTACTCTAACAGAGGGACATATAATCGTAAAAACTTCTTAAAGGGTAAGGGATACCCCAAACGCTGAACCCGTCCATTGCAGAGGCATTCAGCTGGTCTGCATGGTTGGGTCTGGTGTCTCTCATCTTCCTCTTGACAATAACCCATAGATTCTCTATAGGGTTTAGGTCAGGCGAGTTTGATGGACAATGAAGCACAGTAATACCGTGGTTATTTAACCAGGTATTGGTACTTTTGGCAGTGTGGGCAGGTGCCAAGTCCTGCTGGTAAATTAAATCAGCATCTTTATAGAGCTGGTCAGCAGAGGAAAGTATGAAGTGCTCTAAAATGTCCTGGTAGCCAGCTGAGCTGACTTTGGACTTGATATAACACCAGTAGATGACATGGCTCCCCAAACCATCACTGACTGTGAAACTTTCACACTGAAACTCAAGCAACTTGGATTATGTGTCTATCTACTCTTCCTCCAGCCTCTGGGACCTTGATTTTCATCTGAAAACAGGACTTTGGACCACTGAGCAACAGTCCAGTCCTTTTTCTCCTTAGCCCAGGTAAGACGCTTCTGATATTGTTTCACTGCAGCAGCGAAAAGGCTCTCTCAGCTTGTTGCCTCTCTGTGCCCGCGTGGACAGGAGGTGTGTGTGTAAACTTTACCAACCTGACCTTACGTGCTCCACTGGAGGGTGTAACTTCATGTTTTGGCAAACCCATGATCATACCAGGTCTCGTGAGCTCGACGTGGTTGACGTCAAGCGGGCACGAGGTGTGGTATTCATCACACTACTTTTGGGTTTTCATTAGCTGTAAGCCATAACTATCAACAGTAAAATAAATCAATGCTTGAAATAGTTCACTGTGTGTAATGAATCTATATAATATATGAGTTTAACTTTTGAATTACTGAAATAAATTAACTTTTAGATGATATTCTAATTTATTAAAATGCACTGGCATATTTATATCACCATTGCACAGGCTATCCAAAAGAAACTGTCCATATAGTAAAGGGGTTACCCAGAGGGGCTACTTTCTTTCCTAAACAGTGCCACACCTGTCTACAGGTTGTGTGTGGTATAGCAGCTAGGGCCCATTCACTTCAAGTGGTAAGCGGAGATCAGGCAGAGGTCAGGAAAGGCAGCAGACAGCAGAATGAGGTCAGCAAAATAAGCCGAATTGTAATTGTAAACTGCAGGAACAAATACACCTCAAAGCAGACTGAAACCAGTGCTTCTCCTCCTTATTCCAAAGGCCCAGTGGCTGGCGGACATCTGACATTTACACGGGAACAGGCAGCTGAACCATCTCTGAGGGAGATTTGAATGCAGCCTGGTGGCTTTACACCGTTTGATTGTCAGGCAAATTATCGAACAAACATTTGTGCGAACGCTTGTCCCAGAAAATCTGCCCTTGTAAACGTGCCGCAGATCACCCGATCAAGAAGCTAAAAGCTCATTCATCGTGTGAAAGAAATGAATCTGTATGGGATGCTGTAAATGCAGCACTTCATCTTCACTGGCAAGCCGGTAGTTGTCAAGATCGAACGCTTTCCAACAATCTCCTTCATCGGACCCTTAGGCCCCTTTCAGACGAGCGAGTTTTTAGCGCAGGTGCAATGCATGATGTGAACGCATTGCACCCGCACTATATCCTGACTCATTCATTTCAATGGGTCTGTGTACATAAGTGTTGTTTTTCATGCATCACTTGTGCGTTGCGTGAAAATCGCAGCATGTTCTATATTCTATGTTTTTCACACAATGCTGGGGGCGAGTTTTCCTGAACTCACCCTGAACGCATCCGGACCTAATCCATATCAATCCTGTAATAGAATAGATAACGACTGGCACTCGCTATGTAGGTCACATCAACAGCATTTATTCTTAAAAATAGTACAGTCAGATTTCAACAGCAAGAATTCAATGCCAATCACACTGTAAAAAATGTATAAATCACACTATAAAATTCACACTAATAAAACTTTACAATATCCGGATTAATGGCTCAAACATAAAATATCCCATATGGATATGGGTAAAATAGGCAATCCACTGGTGGTAAGGTCCTATATATGGGGTAGGGTCCTCTGTGTCAGAGTTGCCTAACACCTGAAGATCCTTTCAGTTAGGTTTTGTTGTGTTGTCCACATACCGCTTCTCTAACTTCAATGCTCGGCACAGTTCATCTTAACATTTGGACACTTGGACCTTTAAATCTTTTTATACTGTCCATCCGGACACTCAGGGTTCCCAAATGTCAGTCTGTTTGCGGTCTGGTCCTCGTGGAGCAGAGCGCCTCTTTCAAGGGTCTAGTAATAACAGCAATGTCATGTAGTACTCAGTGTTAGGGGGGATGTCGCTTACCGGTATGTATCGATGCCCGGCAATCGCGTTATCCTGCTCTCCTACCTACACCGCACGGTTGTAACTGTTTCCCGGCGTCCTTGCTTCTCTGGTATGTGTCACGTGATCCCTCCAGAGATATCGCAAGGTTTGGTGGTTCTGTTCCGGTATTTCGGTGAGATATACTCACAGTGAGAAAAAATTGAGCGCTCCAAGTTTAAACTTATTTCGATTCTCCCAATCGTGTCTGGATCCTTTGTCAAAGCAGGGATATGACGCCAAAACCCATGATCATACCAGGTCTCATGGGCGTCATATCCCTGCTTTGACAAAGGATCCAGACACGATTGGGAGAATCGAAATAAGTTTAAACTTGGAGCGCTCCATTTTTTCTCACTGTGGGTATATCTCACCGAAATACCGGAACAGAACCACCAAACCTCGCAATATCTCTGGAGGGATCACGTGACACATATCAGAGAAGCGAGGACGCCGGGAAACAGTTACAACCATGCGGTGAAGGTAGGAGAGCAGGATAACGTGATTGCCGGGCATCGATACATACCGGTAAGCGACATCCCCCCTAACACCGAGCACTACGTGTCATTGCTGTTATTATTAGACCCTTGAAAGAGGCGTTCTGCTCCACAAGGACCAGACCGCAAACAGATGGACATTTGGGAACCCTGAGTGTCCAGATGGACAGTATAAAAAGATTTAAAGGTCCAAGTGTCCAAATGTTAAGATGAACTGTGCCGAGCATTGAAGTTAGAGAAGCGGTATGTGGACAACACAACAAAACCTAACTGAAAGGATCTTCAGGTGTTAGGCAACTCTGACATAGAGGACCCTACCCCATATATAGGACCTTACCACCAGTGGATTGCCTATTTTACCCATATCCATATGGGACATTTTATGTTTGAGCCATTAATCCGGATATTGTGAAGTTTTATTAGTGTGAATTTTATAGTGTGATTTATACATTTTTTACAGTGTGATTGGCATTGAATTCTCGCTGTTGAAATCTGACTGTACTATTTTTTAGAATAAATGCTGTTGATGTGACCTACATAGCGAGTGTGCCAGTCGTTATCTATTCTATTTCCGCATATACTTTTACTGATTGGGTGATCAGTTTCTGACTAGAGCACCTTTACCATATCGGGAAGGGTGGTGAGCTATCCACGTTAATTGATTTAATACCATATCAATCCTGTGCAAGAGGCCTTAGAGTTGAAAATAATTGCAAAACTTGCTATGCGTTTGAGGGTTAATCACAGCCAAAAATGTGCCTTATTTCGAGAAATACGGCTCGAAGGCTAGCTTACATGCACAGTAGAGTATGCTAGCGAAACCACCCTGACTTCCTATAGCCAAATATGTATATTGCTTCCACACAATGCACTTGGTGTTATGTATCATATGTACTGTACTATACTATGTACTATACTGTGCTATCTAGGCATTATCTGACCATATAACAAAACACGGCATATTACTGGCAGAAATGTTCCAAGCTAGGACAGTGATTATATGTTTGAATTCATTTAGAAGTTTTGGTTTTCTCATAGGACACTATATGATGGTTTTTCATTGGATTTCAGCTACAGGGTTAACTATGTTTTGGAGATCTCACTAATTAATTCACCGTCTTCAGTGCCATTGGATCAAACATTGCGATAGAAAACACAGCAGGAATTAATATACATACTATCAAGTATTACCTCCGCCCTTAGGAGGGTAATACTTTGTCCAATTCTATGTCCATGCTTTTTTGTCATGTGTACATATGACAAACATACACATGTTCTTTTTGGTTTGCATTTACATTTAAGCCCATCTTCAGGTATAGCCACAATAGTTATGAAGAAGAGTTGTACTAACCCCAAATGCGTAGGTCTATGCCATTTTCTAATATGACAAAATAAAGACTGGATTTTTTTATATTTCGATAAAGAATTGCTTGGGTCCCAAAGCTTTTGGTGCATTGATGAGGAGTATTTCTGCAAACCATCCACCACACCAGGATTTGCAACAGAATGGATGAGCTGTCAACAACATTTATCATTTGATGTCTTGTAGTTAGTTCTACTTACCATATTTTTCACTCTATAGGATAGTAACATAGTAACATACGGTAGTATATAAGGCCGAAAAAAGACATTTGTCCATCCAGTTCAGCCTGTTATTCTGCAAGTTGATCCAGAGGAAGGCAAAAAATAAATAAATAATGTAAGGTAGAAGCCAATTTTCCCCACTTAAGGGGGAAAAAATGTCTTCCCGACTCCAATCAGGCAATGATAATAACTCCCTGGATCAACGACCCCTCTCTAGTAGCTATAGCCTGTAATATTATTACACTCCAGAAACACATCCAGGCCCCTCTTGAATTCCTTTATTGTACTCACCATCACCACCTCCTCAGGCAGAGAGTTCTATATTCTCACTGCTCTTACCGTAAAGAATCCTCTTCTATGTTTGTGTACAAACCTTCTTTCCTCCAGACGCAGAGGATGTCCCCTCGTCACAGTCACAGTCCTGGGGATAAATAGATGATGGGATAGATCTCTGTACTGACCCCTGATATATTTATACATAGTTATTAGATCTCCCCTCAGTCGTCTTATCTTTAAAGTGAATAACCCTAATTTTGATCATCTTTCAGGGTACTGTAGTTCCCCCATTCCAGTTATTACTTTAGTTACCCTCCTCTCCAGCTCTGCTATGTCTGCCTTGTTCACAGGAGTCCAGAACTGTACACAGTACTCCATGTGTGGTCTGACTTGTGAAAGAAGTAGGACTATGTTCTCATCACGGGCATCTATGCCCCTTCTGATGCAAACCATTATCTTATTTGCCTTGGCAGCAGCTGCCTGATACTGGTTAATTCCTAATTTTCCCCCCAAGAAGAGGAAAAATGGCAGGGCTTCTTATAAAGCTTTTCCCTGGTGTCGTGCTGTACTGTGTCCTGACAGTATACAGTGTCAGAACGTAGAGCTCGCACTATGACCTGATGCTGCGCAAAATCAGGTTACAGTGCAGTGCAGCAGGAAAAGCTTGCTAGATCTCCCAAGTGGCGGCATCATCCGAAGCAGGAGAGGTAAAATATTTTATTTATTTTTGTCTGATTTGAGATCTGATGAAAATTGAGGGTCTGATGAAGATTGGGAGTCTGATGGAGATTTGGGGTCTGATCTGAGGTCTGATCTGAGGCTAATTTGGGAGTCTGATGAAGATTGGGGGTCTGATAAAGATTGGGGGTCTGATCTGAGGTCTTGTTTTCTTCCTCTAAAACCTAGGTTCGTCTTATGGTCAGGTGCATCTTATAGAGTGAAAACACAGTACCTCTCTGGACAAGACTATTTTATTAAATGCTTTTATTCCCCATAAAATAACATTTCTGGTTCATCTTTATAACTCTGTGTTGTGCTGTTCCTCTGCTTTTCTTCCTGGAAATATATGAATCAATTGACAACTGGGTATTACCAGTTGGGGATGTGTTCCTACAGAGAAGAGGGGATTTTTAAAGGATATTTTTCCTGATATTGAGACCTATCCTCTGGAAAGGTCATCAATAGGAGATCGGTGGGGTGCAACACCCGGGTCTCCTGCTCTGGTGAGTGCAGCACATCCTACCAAGCACCTGCATCGCCCATTGAATAGCAGCTGTGCTTGGTATTGCAGCTCAGCCCAAGGCATGGAATCTGATGTCAGTGGCCTAGGAAGAGACCAAGGTGCTCTCTTTAAACTAATATTGATTACCTATTTTGTCATTGATATCAGAATCTCGGAAAAACCCTTTAACAGAAGCGGTGCTGACTCATGATCTATTTGTATACTTGTGTCCTTACACAGCCTAGACAAAAGAAATGGTAACACTCTTTTTTTGTTATAAAGGACTTAGGCCTCAGGCTAGTTGTATCCTGCTGGAGGTGCTCATGATAGACTTAAAGCCCCCCCCCCCCCCCCTAATTCCCCTCTTACCCTTTGCGATGCGTCTCCCACTCTTGATACAAAGAAAGGATCAAAACGGGATAATGAGAAAATTGAAGCAGAAAAAATGTAATATTCCATTTTCCCCATACCTTGAACCATTTATCCTCGAATTTGTATAGAGTATCCTCTTTGTATATTTATCCTCTTTGTTTGTATAGAGCATAGTTAACTTTTTATCTTGTTAACAAGATTTAACAATATATTCATAGTTGGTGTATTAGATGAGAACCAATCCCGTGCGATCAGTAACCTTGCCAAAAATATTATTTTAACCAGAAGACTCAGTTTATACTTATGACACCCTACCTTGGAAAAGTCACTCAAGATCCAAAACTCTACCGTAAATGGAATCTTGACTTTAAATTTTTGGATAATATAACTATGTATTGCCCCCTAATATTCTTTTAATTCTATACAGGTCCAAAAAATGTGTAGATGATCAACCTCAGGTAGATCACATTGTAGACAATTAGAAGTGTTTCTCAAACCCCACTCATAAAGCCTTAAGGGTGTAACATAAATTCTGTGTAAAATATTAAATTGAATCAATATATGATTAAATTGTGAGAAACTAACCACATAATACCCAATATCTTATCCCAGTCATCCGGTTGAACCATTGGGCAGTCCCTTCTCCAGGCCTTTTATCCAGGAGACTGTAAATTAGTAACTCGTGCATTGAGTAAATATTTATAACACTGCAAAATCTTGACCCTCTGTGCTGATTTTATTATTAAATTGTGCAAAAAAGTGGAAGAAATGGTAACACTCAGTTGTCAACTTATTAATACATTTCTAGGAGGAATACCACAGGAATTGCACAACACAGATTTCTAAGAAAAGAACTCTTTATTTCATGCCAAATTCCAGTTATAATAGACATATCATTAGGGCTGAAAATGTTTAAAACTAAAAACCAATCTTATACCAAGATATTTTGATATCTGTGCATTTTAATTGGGCCTTTCATGTAAGACACTTAGACATTGAATTTCTGTGGATGTTTCTATTTGCGCTCACTACATCGGGATGTGTCTATTCCTGAACACCCAGCAGGTTGACTGCAAGAGCTCAAGAGTTGTATGACATAATTTAGTGACACTTCACTCCCCTCTTTCTCTATTTCTCTTCATTCCTCATTTTCCGGGAAGCTCTGAGGTGAGGATGGTTAGACCGTGTACGGCTGTAGGGCTATACCGTCTTGTCCACCTGAAAAAAACCTTTTCTGATCGGATTTTGACATTTGAAGAACTGCAGGCTAAATTCTCACTACCACATACTCTAAAATTCCAATTCCACAGAATACTCCACTACTGTAGGAGAATATTGGGATCCAGGATTGTCCCCACCGTCATCCCGTTTGAGCGTATATGCACCTGGAGCCCCTCCTCCAAGGGCCTTATTTCTGACATATACCAGATATTAACCTCCTCAGGCTTTCCTATGGGTTTCAAACATCCATATATGCAGAAGTGGGAGGAGTGGCTACAAAGGGAGCCTTGGCGGACCATACGGAGACGGGCACACACTAATTCCTCTTCCATAACATATAGGAAGAACCAATTGAAAATCCTAATGTTCTGGTATCATACACCAGCAGTTCTCCACATCATGAACCCTGAGGTGCCAGATCTCTGTTGAAGGTGCTCTCTACCGAATGCCTCTTTATTTCAAATTTTCTGGTCGTGCCCCAATTGTAACGCTATTTTGGAGGCAAGTGACACGATTATTACAGGTTATTCTAGATACTCCTATCCTTAGGGATCCATCGACTTTACTCTTAAACATAGTCCCAACACTGAGAGGTAGAGGTGCCGGGCTGCTCCTTCATATACTAACTGCAGCTACATTTCTGATTGCCCTCTATTGGAAAAGCGCCATATCACCTTCGGGGTCGGACCTCTATGCTCGTATACAGGAGATCAGATCCCTAGAGTTTTCGGTAGCTTTTCAGCGGAACATGACGGACAAATACTTGAAATGTTGGCAACCATGGGACACTCGCAAGACTATGATAGCCTTATAGACATGGAGAGACACTGTGTTTCATTTTACATACTTTTATTGTTGTATTGTGAATTGATATTTACAGAAGTCTATTTGTATTGGACTGCTATAATTCTTGCACACTGTGATTTATTTTCTGTCAAAAATCAATAAATTATAAATGAGGAAAAAAATGAGCTTTATGACAATGGTTCTTCATAGGAAACAGATAAGGAGAAGCACAACTCGAATCTCATAGCTAAATATCATATTAGCATATATTATGGATGCAATTAACTTTGTTTTTGTCTAAGTATCTTTTCCTGATGGTTATGGAAGAGTGGGCTTACAGCTGGACTGCCGAGCCATGAAGATTGGACTACGTCCTAATGACCGGTCCTGCACTGATTCAGTGTTGATTTGACTGTAAACTTTTCTCCTTCTGTGATTTTGATGATGCAGTGGTAATAGAATCCAGTTTATCACACGAACATTGGAAATTACGGTCTATTAATTTGTAACATTATAAAAACACCATGTTGTGACCTACAAATGTGCTCCATTGCTGTCAAGAAGAGCCAGATGATAAAATAGGAGGTTGGCAGCTGTTAATATGATGAGCACAATTTTTTTTTATATTGTCCAGTATCTGAAAAACAATTGTACACATACTCATTAATTGTGTCCAGTTTTGTAGTCCTTTATATTAATCTAGTCTTTCTTGATTGTTACTGGTTGACCATGGCGCATTAGGCTGTGTTCAAACTTGCTGTACGTGCCTCTGTTGAAGGTTCTGTCAAGGTTTCCATCACTTCTGATAGCAAGACCTTGATCGAATCCTAAAAGACCCCATCAGCTGAGTCCTTCCATCAGCATTTGTATCTGTCATGCAAGAGATGTCTGTTAGTCTCTGTTCATTCTTGTTATATCTCTCTGTTGAAGGCCCCATCAAGGTTTCTGTCACTTTTGATGGCAAGAATATTGTGGCATACAACCATATTCTGGCCGCCAAACCTTGATGGAACCCTCAACAGCCCCCATTATTCTATCACCATTTAGATCATCTGTTGTTCACCTGATCTGACACAGTGACACCGCTTCAAGGCTTCTTATGAACAGAAGACATGACACTAGTATGACCAAAATCGAATTGACAAAACGATGGTTTATGTGATATTGCGTGGGTATCCTCCAATACTCCAAAGATACAGTATACATCGGGAATTTAGATTGTGAGCCTCACTGAGGACAATAAGTGGTGACAATGTCTGTACAGAGCTGCAGAATATGTTGGTGCTATATAAATGAGTAATACAAAAATAAAATAAATACTTTGTCAACTGGATTCCATTCCTTGACTGCTGTCTAGACAAGTAGATATTGACATGCATAAGATATGACTTGACCTTAAATTTCATCTTGTATAGTGAGCTGATAGTAGTAGATGAATCAATATCAATGAAGATATGTATAAACACTTTTTTCCCATCTGTATGTCCCAATAGGGCTTAAAGGGAACCTGTAGTGTTGCACCTGGTGTTTGAGCTGCAAGAAGCATGTTATAGAGCTGAAGAAGCAGAGCAGATTGATATAGTTTTGTGGGAAAATATTCTGTATAATTTGTTTAATTTCCTGTTAATTTTGGGCTTTGAAGTCAAGGTCCTCTCAGTGAATGAGTCTCTGTACACACAGTCATAGAGGGAAGGCTGCCAATCTCTGATAGGTCTGGCACCTTGATTTGAAAGCCCAGAATGAGCAGGAATTTAAATGAATAAATTACAAGTTATACTGAATCTTTTCCCATAAGACTATATATGAATCTGCTCAGCTCCTTGTAATGCAAGGCACCAACAAACAGACCAGTGATGAAAGCAAAAAGGTGTTTATTCACCAGAAACATAAACGTCCAGGACACTTGCTGGTAACAAGGAATAATAACAAAAAACCAGGCAAGGAGATTCCAGGAATAGTCCCAACCAGTGCTGAATGATGCTGTGCACTTGGCAGTCGAGTCACTCCAGATCTTGGGTCCGCTGTAAGGACAAAGTTCCTGGCAGTCTTCAGTCACTAGGAGTTGTGACCTATACCTGGTTGAGGGAAAATAACAGTGGGCACTGATCACCCTGAGAGACCTCCTTTTAAATGCCTGCTGACCAATCCCAGGGTGCCAAGTGTCCACTACCATAGGTGAACAAATTGCCCTGCACCTGAGTACAAGGCCTAAGGCAATCACAAGTTGATTAACCCATGGCTGGCTCCCTAATCCACTTTGCTCTTGTGAGTCAGTATAATATGCGCCACTGGTCGACGAAGTGCATAAGAAGCGCGTACTCGCGACCGTGTATCCCTTTGCGAACCTGCCCTCGTGCGTACGCACGGACGCATGATTGACTCAGCGCGAGTATGCGAGCGTGTGGACCCAGATGCGGAAACGGAAGTCGCAGGAGACACCGGAGACAACCCTGGCCGCGGCGTCTTGTCACTCGCCTGGCCACTCTGTCCCCGGGACCCCGACGGTCCTCCCCTCCGGTGTCCACGCGAACGCATCTCCGCACTGGCTCGCAAAGAGGTCAGCGCTGGTGCATCAGAGACACGCATAACCTGTCCCGCAACTCCACGAGGACCCCTCTTGGTTCCCCTGGAGTGCAAAGCAGGTGAGGATCTTACATTACCCCCCCCCCCCCCTCGAGGAGGCGGCTCTGAAGACTCCAAGCAAGCTTTCCCCAGATTATCCCGGTGAAAGGCTGCCACCAACTCATCCGCATGCACCTGGCGAGCAGGTATCCAACATCTCTCCTCTGGACCAAAACCCTTCCAGTCCACCAAGTATTGAAGAGACCTTTGGACAAAACGAGAGTCCAAAATTCTGTTCACTTCGAACTCCGGTACCCCTTGGACCTCCAGCGGGGATGGGGTCTGAATGAAGGGAGCGGAGTCGGCTGCCGATTTGAGAAGTGAAACATGAAAGGTGTTCACTCCTCGGATCGACGGTGGAAGAGCAACCTTGTACGTAACTCGGTTGATCTTTTGTGTCACTGGGTATGGGCCAATGAATCGAGGACCCAACTTGGAAGATGGCTGACGCAGCGGAATGTTCCGGGTGGAGACCCACACCTGATCTCCCACCTTAAACTTTTGCTCTACGGTGCGATGACGATCAGCAAATTTCTTCTGTTGCACCACCGCACTGCGGAGATTCCGCTGGGCCGACGACCAAATGGGACGCCTATCCTTGAACCACTGATCCACCACCGGTGAGTCAGTGGAGGGTCCGGCCAAAGAAGAGAGTCTTGGATCCCTGCCCCCCACGCACCTGAACGGAGACATCTTAGTGGAAGCATGCTCAGAGTTATTATAAGCCACCTCCGCAAAGGGTAGATACGCTGCCCATTCCTCCTGGCAGTCTGACACGAAGCACCGGAGATATTGCTCCAGGGTCTGGTTAGTCCTTTCCGTCTGACCGTTGGTCTCTGGGTGAAAACCAGAAGAAAAAGACAAATTAATACCCAATAGGGAGCAGAAAGAACGCCAGAAGTGGGAGATGAATTGCACTCCTCTGTCTGAAACAATGTCATCCGGCGCTCCGTGTAATCGAAAGACATGATTCAAGAACAGATCTGCCAATTCTCTGGCCGAGGGCAATCCAGGGAGTGGGATAAAATGGGCCATTTTACTAAAACGGTCCACCACTACCCAGATTACCGTACTTCCAGAGGACCTTGGCAAATCTGTGATGAAATCCATGGAAATGTGAGTCCATGGAGCCTGGGGAATAGGCAGTGGGAGTAAAGTCCCAGAAGGGGCAGACCGAGACGGTTTACATCTGGCGCAAACAGTACATGCCTGGATATAGGCCTTAACATCCACGGACATGTTGGGCCACCACACGTGACGTTTAACAAGGGCAAGTGTTTTTTTAACACCCAAATGCCCGGCAGACTTTGAGTCATGAAGCTGTCGGATGACCTCCAATCGAAGGTTAATGGGTACGAACCATCGACCCTCGGGTTTGTCAGGTGGACTCTCTGCCTGTGAGGGCTCAAGAAGAGAGGACAAGTCCTCCATTACTTCTGCGGCTCCCAGGGCAGCAAGAAAACATTTAGTTGGGAGAATGGTTTCTGGCTCAGAGTCCAGGACGGAAGCAGCCTCAGGGAAGCAGCGGGACAGGGCATCTGCCTTCACGTTTTTGGAACCTGTTTTATAAGTGAGGCGGAAATTGAAGCGGGTGAAAAATAATGCCCACCTGGCTTGTCGGGAGTTGAGTCTTTTGGCACTCTCTAGATACTCCAAATTTTTGTGGTCAGTGTAAACCGTGATGGGATGTTCTGCACCCTCTAGCCAATGTCTCCACTCTTGCAAAGCCAATCTTACTCCCAGAAGCTCTCTATTGCCGATATCATAATTACACTCGGCTGGAGAGAGCTTCCGAGAGAAGAAGGCACAGGGATGTAACCTCTCGGGGTCCCCAGAATACTGTGAGAGAACTGCCCCTACACCGACCTCTGAGGCATCGACCTCGAGAACAAAAGGTCTGGAGGTGTCTGGATGAGTAAGAATTGGTGCCGTGCAAAAGGCCTGTTTCAGCGTCTCAAAGGCTCTGACTGCCTCTCTCGTCCACTTAGAAGGATTAGCTCCCTTCTTAGTGAGGTTGGTGAGAGGTACTACTATCGCAGAAAAATTCTTAATAAACTTGCGGTAGAAGTTGGCAAAGCCTAAGAAACGCTGCAACCCCTTAAGATCCTTAGGTTGAGGCCAATCCAAGACAGCAGAAAGTTTGGATGGGTCCATAGCCAATCCCTTTTCTGAGATAATGTACCCCAGGAAAGGCAACTCCCTTCACCTCAAACAGACACTTCTCAAGTTTGGCATAGAGGCGGTTCTCCCTCAGCTTCTGGAAAACCTGACACATGTGTCTCCGATGAGAGACCAGATCCGAGGAGTAGATTAGTATGTCATCTAGATAGACAACAACACATCTATCCAAGAAATCTCTGAGAACATCGTTGATGAACTCCTGGAAGACCGCGGGAGCATTACAGAGACCGAAAGGCATCACGAGATACTCGTAATGCCCGTCTCTGGTATTAAATGCGGTCTTCCATTCGTCACCCTCTCTAATGCGAACTAAATTATAAGCACCCCTTAAATCGAGTTTGGTGAAGACTCGGGCCCCTGCCACCTGAGAAAACAGATCATCAATCAGAGGCAGTGGATACCGTAATCCGATTAAGGGAACGATAATCGATGCAAGGTCTCAAGCCTCCATCCTTCTTCTCCACAAAGAAGAATCCAGCTCCAGCAGGGGAAGTGGATGGACGAATGAAATTCTTCTCAAGGTTCTCTTTAATATACTCCCGCTGAGCCTGAACCTCAGGCCCAGTGAGATTATAAAGATGCCCTCGTGGTGGCATGGTGCCTGGCAACAGGTCTATAGGACAATCATATGACCTGTGGGGAGGTAATACATCAGCCCCCTGAGGACTGAACACATCTCGGAAATTATGATACTGCTGTGGTAAAGTACTTAATACTTCCATGGAGGCTAGTGACAGGTCGGGACGAATGCACTTAGTAAGGCATTCCGTACTCCACTGACAGATAAGACCCGAGCGCCAGTCCACTACTGGATTATGGAGCCTTAACCAAGGGAGACCCAAAATCACGGGAGTGGATGGCATGTCAAGGACAAAAAGGCTTAAGGTCTCCCGATGATCAGCCCCCACCGTTACCTGTATTCCCGGAGTCATCCACACTGCACGACTATCTTGAAGAGGGGAACCATCATTCGCGGTCACTGACATGGTGGTTTTCGGCTGGATCAACGGAATGCCAAGTCGACGAACCAAGGTTGAGTCCACAAAATTCCCAGCGACCCCAGAATCGATTAGTGCTGACAACTCATGGACCTTGTCTTGCCACCGTAAGGATATGGATACCATCACCCGGCTTGGAGGAGGGATAATAGCACCTAGGGGGTTCTCCTCTATGCCCCCTAGGTTCATTTGTTTCCCGCCGGCAGGAGGGGACAGGTTTTAACGAGGTGTCCAGACTTCCCGCAAAATAGGCACAGGCCTTTCTGTTGGCGAAGAGCTCGTTCTGCCTGTGTGAGATGGGAGGATCCAACCTCCATTGGCTCTTCGGCCGATTTTAGAGGCCCTGGATGTGGTCGAGAGGATGAAAACCGAGACGACCGTTCCACTCGCCTCTCACGGATTCGCCTGTCGGCATCGATTGCCTGAGAGATAGCCATTTCCAACGAGAAGGGGGTAGGCAAGGCCAAAAGAAGATCCCGGACCGCATCCGAAAGTCCCAAACGGAAGCGATGGCGTAGGGCTGCGTCGCCCCAGGTGGTGAAAGCTGCCCATCGCCTGAATTCCGCAGCGTATTCTTCAGCTGGGCGGCGGCCTTGTTGAATATGCTCAAGATTGGTCTCTGCGGTGCGAGTACGATCCGGGTCATCGTAAATCACAGCCATAACCTCGAAGAAGGCATCCACTGACGAAAAAGCTGTATGGTCTTGAGGCAAGTTAAATGCCCAACGTTGGGGGTCTCCACGTAGCAGTGACATTACAATCCCAATTCTCTGCCTGAGAGTGCCAGAAGCCATCGGTCGTAACTGGAAATAAAGGAGACAGGAGTCCCTGAAGTTTAAGAACTCCTGTCGCTCTCCTGTGAAGGGGTCAGGCAGAGGGATCTTAGGTTCTGTTTGATGCCTTGCGATAGTGACGGGTAGTGCTGAGGCTCCCTGGATAAGCTGCTGAACCTCCTCCATCACAGTTGTCAGTTGCTCTTGGATTTGCGCTGCAGCGGCTGCTGGTATATTTGGGCGTCGTTGGAACAGCAGGTTAACGGCTCCCGTTAATTCATTCAGCTGCTGCTGGATCTTGTCCATGGCAACTGTTAGTTGGGCCCACTGTTCTGTAATGCAAGGCACCAACAAACAGACCAGTGATGAAAGCAAAAAGGTGTTTATTCACCAGAAACATAAACGTCCAGGACACTTGCTGGTAACAAGGAATAATAACAAAAAACCAGGCAAGGAGATTCCAGGAATAGTCCCAACCAGTGCTGAATGATGCTGTGCACTTGGCAGTCGAGTCACTCCAGATCTTGGGTCCGCTGTAAGGACAAAGTTCCTGGCAGTCTTCAGTCACTAGGAGTTGTGACCTATACCTGGTTGAGGGAAAATAACAGTGGGCACTGATCACCCTGAGAGACCTCCTTTTAAATGCCTGCTGACCAATCCCAGGGTGCCAAGTGTCCACTACCATAGGTGAACAAATTGCCCTGCACCTGAGTACAAGGCCTAAGGCAATCACAAGTTGATTAACCCATGGCTGGCTCCCTAATCCACTTTGCTCTTGTGAGTCAGTATAATATGCGCCACTGGTCGACGAAGTGCATAAGAAGCGCGTACTCGCGACCGTGTATCCCTTTGCGAACCTGCCCTCGTGCGTACGCACGGACGTATGATTGACTCAGCGCGAGTATGCGAGCGCGTGGACCCAGATGCGGAAACGGAAGTCGCAGGAGACACCGGAGACAACCCTGGCCGCGGCGTCTTGTCACTCGCCTGGCCACTCTGTCCCCGGGACCCCGACGGTCCTCCCCTCCGGTGTCTACGCGAACGCATCTCCGCACTGGCTCGCAAAGAGGTCAGCGCTGGTGCATCAGAGACACGCATAACCTGTCCCGCAACTCCACGAGGACCCCTCTTGGTTCCCCTGGAGTGCAAAGCAGGTGAGGATCTTACACTCCTATAATTGGCTGTCTGTAGCTTACATTGCAATTTTATAGTGACAGGTGCCTTTTAAGGGTAAGGGCAGATATTTAGGTTTCCTGATGCAGGAAGCCAAAACCAGGAGTGGATTAAAAAAAGAGGTCGTATCTGTCCTTTATACATTTTTTTTTTATATACTTTTTTTATGATCCACTCCTGATTGTGGCTTCCAAAATTGCATCAGGAAACCTGAATGTGCAGCCATAAAAACATTCATGAGGTCAAGAGTAAGTACTGTAAACAATCGGTCCTGTTGCTTCCATAATTCTGGTTTGTGCACAAATGGTGAGTTGTGAGCTCAGACATAGAAAAAACTATGAGAAACTAATAAAACGACATAATAATACATACAAAAGAAACACAAAGCAACACATTGCAAGAATAACATTCCAAAGTAAGCACATAAAAACTATGTTTTTCACTCAACTAAAATATAAAAAGTGTAATGAATATAATAGCCAACTAAAATTCCTTTCAATGCTAAAAATCATATGATAACTAAATACAGATGAAAGAAACGAAAAATAGGTTTAAAGAAGACAGGAGATGAGTAACATGTGAATACAGGATCCTATCACATAGAGAGGTTATATAATCATGGAAACACTTATTGCAAGTCTGCATTTTTTATCCAAATGATCAGCAAAGTTGATGCATTATTAATTAGATTATTTGTGGTCATGAATGCTTATTACATGCCATTCCCATATTTGGGTACAAGTTAGGACTCTAAAAGTGAGTTTAGATATGATGTATTTGCAGTGCAGATTGTGCACTGTAAATCCACAGTAGAGATGAGTCAACCTTTCAAGATTTCAAGAGAAAGTCCAGTATACTACTCTATGTTTCTCAACAATATATACAGTATGTATTGTCTAAGGGGTACTTTATCTCATTATTGAGAGCTCCTAGTATGTGCAGTACATGTGGCCAATATTGTAGGCCAGTCGATAACCCTCTAGGTTTCTGAGAAAGATATGCAAATTAGCTTTCATAAGTCTATCTGGTGCAAGCAGATTTTAGACATGATAATTTGCATAAACTTTCCCCAGAAATAAAGAGGAGTATTGTTTAGCTTGTAATAGTCACCCGTATATCAACTGGTCTCCATGATAGAAATAGTACCCACCCAGAGGTTCCCCCCAAAGCCTTGCAACTGATTTGCTCTCTCAAATTTTTTCAGGCATTTTTTAACCCCTTTTCTATTGGAAAAAATAAATAAACACCTAAAAAAAAAATACATTCAAAGATATCTTAACACAAAAGTGCCAAACTTTTTTACCAGTAAAAAATACCATAGCTAATTTGTGTGTGAAGGGACCCTAACTCAGACAAATGATAGATCTATTGCAGACTGTATTTCAGTAACAGAAATATCAAATCCATCTGAGGGGCTCAAAATCATGTGCATTGCAGGGCTGTTCACATCATGTTTTTGTCCCACATTATATACAGGTGAAACTCGAAAAATTAGAATATCGTGCAAAGTTCATTTATTTCAGTAATGCAACTTAAAAGGTGAAACTAACATATGAGATAGACTTATTACATGCAAAGCGAGATATTTCAAGCCTTTTTTGGTATAATTTGGATGATTATGGCTTACAGCTTATGAATCCCCAAAGTCTCAATTTTGAGGTAACCTTTGCTCAGGGGATATGGACTAAATAGCTGACTAGAGTGTGACACTTTGAGCTTAGAATATTGAACCTTTTCACAAAACTCTAATTTTAAGCTGCATTAATGCAATTCCTTTTAATTTACATTACTGAAATAAATGGACTTTTGCACGATATTCTAATTTTTCGAGTTTCACCTGTGTGTGTATATATATATATATATATATATATATACAGTACAGACCAAAAGTTTGGACACACCTTCTCATTCAAAGAGTTTTCTTTATTTTCATGACTATGAAAATTGTAGATTCACACTGAAGGCATCAAAACTATGAATTAACACGTGGAATTATATACATAACAAAAAAGTGTGAAACAAATGAAAATATGTCATATTCTAGGTTCTTCAAAGTAGCCACCTTTTGCTTTGATTACTGCTTTGCACACTCTTGGCATTCTCTTGATGAGCTTCAAGAGGTAGTCACCTGAAATGGTTTTCACTTCACAGGTGTGCCCTGTCAGGTTTAATAAGTGGGATTTCTTGCCTTATAAATGGGGTTGGGACCATCAGTTGCAATGTGGAGAAGTCAGGTGGATACACAGCTGATAGTCCCACTGAATAGACTGTTAGAATTTGTATTATGGCAAGAAAAAAGCAGCTAAGTAAAGAAAAACGAGTGGCCATCATTACTTTAAGAAATGAAGGCCAGTCAGTCCGAAAAATTGGGAAAACTGGGAAAAAGTGTCCCAAGTGCAGTCACAAAAACCATCAAGCGCTACAAAGAAACTGGCTCACATGCCCCAGGAAAGGAAGACCAAGAGTCACCTCTGCTGCAGAGGATAAGTTCACCCGAGTCACCAGCCTCAGAAATCACAGGTTAACAGCAGCTCAGATTAGAGACCAGGTCAATGCCACACAGAGTTCTAGCAGCAGACACATCTCTAGAACAACTGTTAAGAGGAGACTGTGTGAATCAGGCCTTCATGGTAGAATATCTGCTAGGAAACCACTGCTAAGGACGGGCAACAAGCAGAAGAGACTTGTTTGGGCTAAAGAACACAAGGAATGGACATTAGACCAGTGGAAATCTGTGCTTTGGTCTGATGAGTCCAAATTTGCGACGCAGAAAAGGTGAATGGATGGACTCTACATGCCTGGTTCCCACCGTGAAGCATGGAGGAGGAGGTGTGATGGTGTGGGGGTGCTTTGCTGGTGACACTGTTGGGGATTTATTCAAAATTGAAGGCATACTGAACCAGCATGGCTACCACAGCATCTTGCAGCGTTATGCTATTCCATCCGGTTTGCGTTTAGTTGGACCATCATTTATTTTTCTACAGGACAATGACCCCAAACACACCTCCAGGCTGTGTAAGGGCTATTTGACCATGAAGGAGAGTGATGGGGTGCTGCGCCAGATGACCTGGCCTCCACAGTCACCGGACCTGAACCCAATCGAGATGGTTTGGGGTGAGCTGGACCGCAGAGTGAAGGCAAAAGGGCCAACAAGTGCTAAGCATCTCTGGGAACTCCTTCAAGACTGTTGGAAGACCATTTCAGGTGACTACCTCTTGAAGCTCATCAAGAGAATGCCAAGAGTGTGCAAAGCAGTAATTAAAGCAAAAGGTGGCTACTTTGAATAACCTAGAATATGCCATATTTTCAGTTGTTTCACACTTTTTTGTTATGTATATAATTCCACATGTGTTAATTCATAGTTTTGATGCCTTCAGTGTGAATCTACAATTTTCATAGTCATGAAAATAAAGAAAACTCTTTGAATGAGAAGGTGTGTCCAAACTTTTGGTCTGTACTGTATATATATATATATATATATATATTTTATATATATATATATATATATTTAGGGATCTGCCCCAATGGTAGCCTTCAGATAATAACACAGAAAAAAAAGAACAATTGTCTTTTATTCTTGACAAAACAATAAGACAGTGACCGGCTTTCTCCAGCCAGCCTCAAAGAAACAATAAAGTCCGGTATCTATAGTACAATACAGGTATGGTTATGCACAGTACCGTAACTCCACGTATGTGTATGTGGACCTTGATTTGTCCTCAGTCTTTCAGGCACAGCACCTCCAGCTAAGACTCTGATTCCACACAGCACTCCACAGAGCTTCACAGTCAGAGAGGTAATCACTCCCATCTGACACTGCTGGCAGTTTTTTTTGTAGACCAGGCAAGACCCAGCCTGGAACGTGGGGAATAGTCACCCACCCAGCACTATGACTACTCCCAGTAAGAGCCATCCTGGATCAGCTATTCACAGCTATACTCAATAAACAAAATGTCAACCACCTCTTTGATTAAGAACAGTAGGTAAGGCAACAGAAAATACCAATCTCGGCCATCCTTTTCAACTTCTTTCTTCAACATGGCCTTCAAGGTTTTGTTAAAACGTTCTACCAAGCCATCTGTCTGTGGGTGGTAAAACCGAGGTGCGGAACTGGGTAACTTTCAGTACTTTACAGAGATCCTGCATTACCCTTGACATGAACAGTGTTCCCTGGTTGGTCAGGATCTCCTTGGGCAGCCCTGTTCTGGAAAAAAAATCTGAAACAGCTCTCTGGCGATAACCTTGGAGGAGGCCTTTCTCAAGGGCACTGTCTCAGGGTACTGGGTGGCATAATCCATTACAACTAATATATATTGTTGCGCCTTAGCGGACTTTGCCAAAGACCCTAGAAAATCCTTCGTTATTCTCTCAAAGGGGACCTCAATAATAGGCAATGGTATTAGAGGGCTGCGGAAGTTTGAGACTGGGGAGGTTACTTAACACACAAGGCAGGACTGGCAATAATCCCTAATTTCTCGGTAACACCCTGGCCAATAAAACCTTTGTAAAACCCTTTCAAGGGTCTTATCGGCCCCCAAGTGTCCCCCTAAGACATGTCTGTGTGCCAGGTCCATTACCATGCATCTATATGGCTTGGGGACCACAAGCTGTTTCACTAATTCTTCACAGATTTTAGTCACCCTGTACAGCAAGTTTCCATTCATGGTGAGGGTACCTTTCTTCTGCCACTGGTTCTTGAGGTGCCCCATTGACTACCCCCACATTATTTAAGGCACCTTTTAAATTCTCATCTCGGAGTTGAGCGGTCCCAAAGTTTCCCCGAGATACTTCTAAGTCAGGGACCGTCTCCTCAAGGGCAGACTCCTCCTCATTATCACCTACCATGGCCAAAAACAGAAATTTAGGGACTACCTCAGGGTCAATGAGCACGGGGCTGTCTATGCACGCAAAGCATTGTTGAACAAGGGACAATCGCGGCCAATGATCATCTCGTGCATCAGCCCCTGCACCTCCCCTAACTGGTGGGACCCCATACCCTTCTCTGTTTTTAAGGTGACCTGGGCTACTGGGTAAACCTTGGTATCACCATGAATGCAGGTGACCCCCAAAGTTTTCCCAGGAACAAACCTATGAGGGATATGGGCCATTAGGAGCGTGACCAGGCTCCCCGAGTCCAAAAGTCCCATTGTGAGGGTGTATTAACACTGACTGAATAGAATGGAAGTCCCTCCCCAGAGTTTGGGACAGCTCCACTGCATAATATCTCTCTACCAAGCCTACCAAGTCATCCAGAGTCTGCGGGTTTCCTTGTGCAATCCAGCACTCCACTGGCTTGGAGAGAGCGTCCATGAAGCGGTCCATTATGACCCACTCCACCATTTTGACTGGGAAACAGACATCCGGCTGTAGCCATTTCTGGACAAAGTGCAGTAGGTCAAACATTTGGACCTGGGGGGCCTGCCTCTCCAAAACCCCCATTGATGCACCCCTGAGCCTGGAATGTGAAGGTTACCCCCCAGATGTGCCAAGATCTCTACTTTTAGTTTGGGGTATTCACACGCATCCTGCAATGACTAGTCATAATAAGCCTTCTGGGGTTCGCCTGAGAAAACTGGGGCCAAGACTTTGGCCCAATGCTCAGCTGGTAGTCTCTCACACTCAGTGACCCGTTCAAAGACTGTGAGGAAGGCTTCTACGTTGTCCTCTGTGGTAATTTTTTGGATGGCTTCTCGTATCATCCTCCATGTTCGCTGACATCCCGCATTACTGTGGGAAGCTAGGGTCTCCTTGACCTGGGTGGCTTCTCACATTATGGCCATTTGCTTTATGAGGAGCTGGTTAGTTTTAGTCTCCTGTTGTGCTTGTACAGACTCTGTAAGAGCTTGCTTCTGTTGGGTGATGGCCTGCACGAGGTGCTTCATAAGATCCTCCATTTTAACCGCCTTGTCTTTTATTCTAATTGCAGCCTCAACCCAGGACATCCAGAGACAAAAATGTTCTTTCAAAGGGTCAGTTCAGTACTGGCCCTTTAAATGTCCAACACAAATAATTTGTCTTCTGGCCCTTTCACTTGCTGTTGCTCCTCGCAACATCCACCAATTGTAGGGATCTTCCCCAATAGTAGCCTCCAGATAATAACACAGCAGCAGCCTTTTAGCGGTTAAAGCAAAGCAACAATTGTCTTTTATTCTTGACAAAACAATAAGGCCTCTTTGTCACGAGGGTGTCAAGAACCACGCCTGACTCCGTTATACCCGGGGTCAGGAAGTCACAGCGGTTGGCTGCGTGCTCTATGTAAGATAGAGCTGTTTCCTTATGGTAGCTTTCTGGGTTTGCTTTGCAACCCTTTTTGCCTCACTCAGGGATCCGTAGCTCCTTCTCCTCAGCTGTTCCTTGTCCAGCACTCCCAACCTCCTTATAGTCCCCTCTCACACTTCTCTGGTTGCCAGATATAGAGCTTCCTGCCTGGACTTCTATACTGACCCACTGGAGCTGTGTTGCTGCGTTCTCTGGTTGTTGGTCCAGAACGTTTCCCTCCGGATCCCTGTTGGACCTTTGTGGTCTGCTGTGGTCGCCCACCTGGGTTTATGTGTTTGTCTGTATTGTCTGTCCTCTCCCTGGTGTTTCCCTCTCAGTGTCAGTGGTGCGGACTAGCAATCCCACCGGCCCGTTCACTATCTAGGGCTCATTATAGGGAAAGCCAGGGTTTAGGCACGTGATCGCCGCACGGGTGAGGAACCCGTCTAGGGACGTCAGGGCAGTCAGGTGCCAGCCGCAAGGTGAGTCAGGGGTCACCACCTCTCCCTCTCCCTTGGGCAGGGCTTTCCCTTTTCCCTCCCTGTGCGTGACGCCGGTCATTACATTATATCTGGCCCTTATTTTGTGTAGGTAAAAAAATAAATAAAAATGGCCTGTCTTTGGAGGTGGCAGGATTGAAGGCGTCGGTCCTCCAGCAACAGCAGCAATTACAACTGACCGCAAGCCCAGCGGTTGCTTCTGGTAACCAGGTTGTTGCGGAACCCAAGGTCCCTCTCCCTGACAGATTTTCTGGGGGAAGGGACAAGTTTTTGACATTCCGTGAGGCCTGTAAATTATATTTTAAACTGCGCCCTTACTCCTCTGGTAATGAAGAAAAGCGGGTGGGGGTTGTTATTTCCCTGCTGCAGGGGGACCCGCAGTCCTGGGCGTTCGCTTTACCCACTGATTCCCAGGCTCTTCGGTCAGTGGATGAGTTTTTCGGGGCCTTGGGTCTCATATATGACAAACCTGACCGAGTCGCACTGGCTGAATCAAGATTACGGAGACTCCTACAAGGAGAGTGGCCGGTAGAGGAGTATTGCTCTGACTTCCGTAGGTGGGCTACGGATACCCAATGGAACGACCCGGCTCTCAGGAGTCAGTTCTGCTCTGGGTTATCCGAAAGGGTTAAGGATGCGCTTGCATTATATGAGACCCCCTTTTCCCTTGATGCGGTTATGTCCCTTTCTATCCGAATAGATAGACGCCTTAGGGACAGGTTGAAAAAACCGGAGCAATTGGTAACCCCTCCCAAGCAGCAGTTAGTCTGTACGGACTTAGACGAGCCTATGCAGCTAGGAGGAACCACTCGTCAGGTCCGTCCTCCTGAGGTTCGCCGTAGGCGTGGGGTTTGTTTTTTTTGTGGGGAGAAGGGTCATTTCATTAATGTCTGTTCTTCTTTCCTCAGAAACAAAAGACCGTCGGAAAACTACTAACCCCAGGCTGTGTGGAGGATGTCAGCCGGGGGGTATATGTTTCCTCCATACGTACATCGCAATTTGTGTTGCCAGCGGTTATTGTTTTTGGTGTTAAGACGGAGACTATTTCTTTCTTTCTTTCTAGACAGTGGAGCAGGGGTAAATTTGATAGATGCCCATTTTGCCCGCACTATGGGTTTGTCTCTCTGTACGCTACAGAGACCTATTCCCATATTCGCTATTGATTCTGCTCCTCTGTCTCAGAGAAACCTCACCCACATTGTTCATGATTTACACCTTCGGGTAGGGGACCACCATAACGAGATGCTTTCATGTTATGTTCTGGAGGGACTTCCCACTCCGGTAGTGCTGGGCCTTCCCTGGTTGGTAGCGCACAATCCAGTGGTGGATTGGCAGGCCAGGGAGATATCGGAGTGGAGTGAGCATTGCAGAGAAAATTGCTTAAATAGCAATTGCTTAGTCGCCTCCATAACTACCCTACCTACATTTATTTCGGATTTTGAGGACGTTTTTTCTGAAAAGGGTTGTCAGAAGTTACCACCTCACCGTCCTTATGATTGCCCGGTTAACCTTATTCCCGGAGCAAAATTACCCAAGACCAGGTTATATAATCTTTCGGGTCCAGAGAGACAAGCCATTAAAGATTATATCTCCGAGAGCTTGGCTAAGGGACACATCAGACCCTCTTCTTCACCCGTGGCTGCAGGGTTTTTCTTCGTTAAAAAGAAAGATGGGGGTCTGCGTCCTTGCCTAGATTTTTGCAAATTAAATCGGATAACCATCCGAGACCCATACCCTCTTCCTCTCATTCCTGACCTGTTTAACCAGATTGCGGGTGCTAGGTGGTTCTCCAAACTTGATCTTAGGGGGGCCTACAATCTGATTCGTATCAAGGAGAGGGATGAGTGGAAGACAGCTTTTAACACCCCTGAGGGGCATTATGAAAATCTAGCTATGCCTTTCGGTCTGACCAATGCTCCTGCCGTCTTTCAACATTTTGTTAATGACATTTTTAGTCATCTAATCGGCAGGTTTGTGGTAATATACCTAGATGATATTTTAATTTATTCGTCTGATCTGAAAACACATGAGGTGCATGTCAGACAAGTACTGCAGGTCCTACGGACGAATAAATTATATGCTAAAATTGAAAAATGTGTCTTCGCCGTTCAGGAGATACAATTCCTAGGTTATTTTTTATCTGCTTCAGGTTTCCGTATGGATCCTAGGAAGGTCCAGGCAATTTTAGATTGGGATCTTCCTGAGAACCTCAAGGCACTGCAACGGTTCTTGGGCTTCGCGAATTTCTATAGGAAATTCATTAAAAATTATTCAGTTATTGTAAAACCCCTTACTGACATGACTAGGAAGGGGACTGATTTTTCTAAATGGTCTGACGCCGCTAAAGTTGCTTTTTCCTCTCTAAAAGAGAGGTTTACCTCGGCACCTGTACTAGTCCAACCTGATGTCTCTCAGCCTTTTATTGTTGAAGTCGATGCGTCAGAGGTGGGAGTGGGGGCGGTGCTGTCTCAGGGTCCGTCTCCTGGCAAATGGCGTCCTTGTGCTTTCTTTTCTAAAAAACTATCTGCAGCAGAAAAGAACTACGATATTGGCAATAGGGAACTATTAGCTATTAAACTAGCGTTTGAAGAATGGCGTCACTTTTTAGAGGGGGCAGTCCACCCCGTCACTGTGATTACGGACCACAAAAACCTTCTGTACCTCGAATCAGCTAAGCGTCTCACCCCTAGACAAGCTAGGCGGTCGTTATTTTTTACCAGGTTTAACTTTATTATTACCTATCGTCCTGGGGCAAAAAATACCAAGGCTGATGCACTATCTCGTTGTTTCCCTGGAGGGGGTAATGTGAGTGATCCGGTACCCATTCTTCAAAGAGGAGTGGTTGTTTCTGTGGTACACTCTGCTCTGGAGGTGAAGGTGTTAGAGGCCCAGGGGGACGCCCCGGTCTCTTGCCCCTTAGAGAAATTGTTTGTACCGTTGAACCTGCGTTTCGAATTATTAAAGGAACATCATAATTCGGCACTTGCTGGGCACCCGGGTAGTAAAGCAACCTTGGAGTTATTGTCTCGTCGTTTTTGGTGGCCAAGGTTGCGTCAGGATGTATTGGATTTTGTGTCTTCTTGTTCTACCTGTGCGCGCGCAAATGTTTATCATACACGTCCTGCAGGGTCTCTATTACCACTCGTCATTCCCAATAGACCATGGACACATCTGTCAATGGATTTTATCACTGACTTACCTTTGTCTGCGGGTAAAACAGTTATTTTGGTAGTAGTGGACAGGTTTAGCAAAATGGTACACTTCATTGCGTTACCCGCACTACCTAATGCTAAGACTCTTGCTCAGGTATTCATCAGTGAAATTGTGAAGCTTCACGGGGTCCCTTCCGATGTTGTTTCGGATCGGGGTACCCAGTTTATTTCTAAATTTTGGAAAGCTTTTTGTTCCCGTTTGGGGGTACACTTGTCGTTTTCCTCAGCTTTCCATCCTCAGTCGAATGGACAGACTGAGCGTACCAACCAAAACCTTGAGACATATCTAAGATGTTTTGTGTCTGAAAACCAAGAGTTGTGGTCATCATATTTACCGTTAGCTGAGTTTGCCATAAATAATCTTCGTCAGGAATCCACTGGCAAGTCACCATTTCTTGGTGCATATGGTTTTCATCCCCAATTCTGTACTTTCAAAGAGGTTCTGTACTCTTCTGGGGTTCCCGAAGAGGAACAGTTTTCGTCATCTCTTTCATCGGTATGGCAGAAGGTGCAAGCTAACTTGAAAAATATGGGAGGTAAATACAAATGCATGGCTGATAAGAGACGGTCGCCAGGTCCGGACCTAGGAGTGAATGACTGTGTGGTTGTCTACTAGGAATATTAAATTAAAGGTTCCCTCTTGGAAACTGGGTCCTAGGTTCATTGGCGCTTACAAAATTGTATCCATCATCAACCCCGTGGCTTTTCGCCTGGAGCTACCTTAGACTTTTAAAATCCATAACGTCTTTCATAAGTCGTTACTCAAAAAATATGTTCCACCTCTAGAACAGTCACCGCTGCCACCCCCTCCTGTTGTTGTGGATGGTAATCTAGAGTTTCAGATATCCAAAATTGTTAATTCTCGTCGGGTCCGCCGCTCTCTTCAATATCTGGTGCATTGGAGAGGTTACGGTCCCCAGGAAAGAATGTGGGTTCCTGCATCTGAGGTAAACGCCGACAGGCTAGTTCGGGCTTTTCATGCCTCTCATCCTGAGAGACCTGGTCCTGAGTGTCCGGAGGCCCCTCGTAGAGAGGGGGGTACTGTCACGAGGGTGTCAAGAGCCACGCCTGACTCCGTTTTACCCGGGGTCAGGAAGTCGCAGCGGTTGGCTGCGCGCTCTATGTAAGATAGGGCTGTTTCCTTATGGTAGCTTTCTGGGTTTGCTTTGCCACCCTTTTTGGCTCACTCAGGGATCCGTAGCTCCTTCTCCTCAGCTGTTCCTTGTCCAGCACTCCCAACCTCCTTATATTCCCCTCTCACACTTCTCTGGTTGCCAGATATAGAGCTTCCTGCCTGGACTTCTATACTGACCCACTGGAGTTGTGTTGCTGCGTTCTCTGGTTGTTGGTCCAGAATGTTTCCCTCCGGATTCCTGTTGGACCTTTGTGGTCTGCTGTGGTCGCCCACCTGGGTTGATGTGTTTGTCTGTATTGTCTGTCCTCTCCCTGGTGTTTCCCTCTTAGTGTCAGTGGTGCGGACTAGCGATCCCACCGGCCCGTTCACTATCTAGGGCTCATTTTAGGGAAAGCCAGGGTTTAGGCAGGTGATCGCCGCACGGGTGAGTAACCCGTCTAGGGATGTCAGGGCAGTCAGGTGCCAGCCGCAAGGTGAGTCAGGGGTCACCACCTTTCCCTCTCCCTTGGGCAGGGCTTTCCCTTTTCCCTCCCTGTGCGTGACACCGGTCATTACACTCTTGCACTGGCCGTGTGCATTCCGCATCACTTGAATGGGTCCATAAATCCAGAGATGTGGTGCGGAACAGAACGGAAGCATGGAGCGGAAGCACTATGGAGTGCTTCCGTGGGGTTCCATTCTGCAAAAAAATAGAACTTGTTCTATCTTTTTGCGAAATGGACGGATCGCGGACCCCATTCAAGTGAATGGGTCCGGAATCCGCATGCAGCTGCCCCACGTTCGGTGCTCGTGCATTGCAGACCGCAATTTGCGGTCCGCAGCACAGGCACGGCCAGCACAAGGTCGTGTGCAAGAGGCCTAAGGCAATAATTGTCAGTGACCGGCTTGCTCCAGACAGCCTCAAAGAAACAATAAAGTCCCATATCTATAGTGCAACACAGGTATGGTTTTGCACAGTGCCGTAACCCCACAGGGTGTATGTGGACCTTGCTTTGTCCTCCGTCCTTCAGGCACAGCACCTCCAGCTCAGACTCTGATCCTACACAGGACTCCACAGAACTTCACAGTCAGAGGGTAATCACCCCATCTTACACTGCTGGCTGTTTTTTTTGTAGGCCAGTCAAGACCCGGCCTGGAATGTGGTGCGTAGTCACCCACCCAGCACTATGACTACTCCCAGTATGCTAAACTGAATAAATGAAATATCAACCACCTACTGCCGCTGACACACCTGAACTACTGGCTCCTACTTCACCGAAGCCAGGAACCTTGGTGACACGTATCTACCAGTGAGGAACAGAAGTATTTGAACACCCTGCGATTTAGAAAGTTCTCTCACTTAGAAATCATTGAGAGGTCTGAAATTCACATTGTAGGTGCCGTGGGGGTTTTAACTCCGTCACTGTGCACACATACATGCGTGTCAGTTCACTCTTCACCACAGGCAGTGTTTATTTCAGCAAACAAAAGTAAACATGTCCAAACTTTAGCTTTAAGCTTTCTTCAGCCCACAAATATTGCATAACATAAAGTCCCACATTTTCTGTTCAGTCCAAATCAGGTAACAACAATATGATCTCACCACTCTCTGGGGTCTTTCAGAGACCAAATCCTCCCTCTTAGTTTGTTCAGCTTTAGTTAGCCTGTACACACTTGATCTCCTCATCTGAGATTCCCACATCCTTTTTAACCACACAGTAGGAAAACCCTGGATGGAGTACGGGAGTGACCTGTCTCACTCAAGCTCTCTGGTCACTCCTAAAACCCGGACCCAAAATCCACTTTAATGAAAACCTCCCAGCAACCTAATGTTACTGGTATACTTATTTCTGGGAATTATATCACTGAAGCATACATTCTCAGTGAGACGTACTGACCATCCACGATTCTCCCCTCTGGGCTACTACATACCCTCCCCCTCTGCCTAAAGCCGAGGGGCTGGGCACCTGTTACCATCAAACAATGTACCCTTGATAAGGCGTCGGCATTCCCATGCAACTTCCCGGGCCTGTGTTCTATATAAAAATTGAAATCCTGTAACGTCAGAAACCATCTCGTTACTCTGGCATTACTCCCCTTTTTCTCAGACATCAGCGGTGCATGATCTGAAACTAATCTGAACCTCCTACCCAGTAGATAATATCTAAGGGAGTCCAGTGCCCACTTTATCGCCAAACATTCTTTTTCCACAATAGAATAATTTTTTTTCGCAGGGGGTAAGTTTTCGGCTCAGGTATAACACCGGGTGTTCTTCCCCCCTAACCTCTTGGGACATCACAGCGCCTAGACCTACCTCTGAGGCATCTGTCTGCACTATGAATTCCTTACTAAAATCTGGGCCACTAATACTGGCTGCTGGCACAACCGTAGCTTAAGCTGGTTAAATGCCTGTTCTGCTTCCGGGGTCCATCTAGCCATGACTGACTTTGTACCTTTTGTAAGCTCCATTAGCGGGGCAGCTATTGTAGCAGAATTCGGTACAAATCGTCTGTAATACCCCACTATTCCCAAGAAAGCTTTTATCTGTTTTTTTGTAAGTGGACGTGGCCAGGTTTGAATTGCTTCCACTTTGTTAATCTGGGGTTTAATCAGAGCTCTCCCTACTACATACCTAAGATATCTGGCCTCTTCCATACCCATGGCACATTTTTTGGGGTTTATGGTGAATCCGGCTGTTCTTAGGGAATCTAGTATGGCTTGAACTTTACCCAGGTGACTCTCCCAATCTGGGCTAAAGATGACGATATCGTCCAGGTATGCAGCTGCATACTTTTTGTGAGGGCCTAAGATCCTGTCCATAGCCCTTTGAAACGTAGCTGGGGCACCTTGTAAACCGAATGGCATCCTTACATATTGGTAACACCCTTCAGGTGTGGAAAAGGCAGTCTTTTCTTTAGCATCCTTTAATAGAGGGATCTGCCGATACCCTTTTGTTAGGTCTAACGTAGTAATATACCGCGCTGGACCTAACCTCTCAATGAGTTTGTCTACTCTTGGCATAGGGTAGGCATCGAACTCCGAAGCCTCATTGAGTTTTCTGTAATCATTACAGAACCGCCATTCCCCAGATGGTTTTGGTACCAAAACTATTGGACTGGACCATCCACTCCGGGACTCCTCAATCACTCCTAGCTCTAGCATCCTTTTTGATCTCTTGTGATATTACTTCCTTACGAGCCTCAGGGATTCTATAGGGTTTTATGTTTACCCGAACATGTGGTTTTGTTCGAATCTCATGCTCAATACAATTAGTGAGACCTGGCAAATCTGAGAACAAATCTCTATTCTGTTGTAGCAGTTCCTTACATTGCTGTTTTTGGGATTTGGAGAGGGTCTCCGCAATTGTGACATCCTGACTGTTACTTTTAGACTCTACCACCAAACAGGTAATTTCCAGGGAGTCTCGATCTTTCCACGGTTTTGACAAGTTCACATGATACAACTGGATAGGTTTTCTTTTCCCAGGCTGGTGAACTTTGTAGTTAACTTCCCCAACTTTCTCAACCACCTCATAAGGCCCCTGCCACTTAGCTAGGAATTTGCTTTCCACCGTGGGTACCGAAACTAGCACTCGGTCCCCTGGACTGAACTGCCTAACCTTGGCTGCCCTGTTATACACTCAAGCTTGGTTATCTTGAGCCCTCAGAAGATGTTCTTTTACTATAGGCAGGACCTTAGATATCCTCTCTTGCATTTGTGCAATGTGTTCCACTACACTTTTATATGGGGTAGTCTCATTTTCGCAGGTTTCCTTTGCCACATCTAGTAACCCCCGAGGGTGCCGACCATATAATAATTCAAAAGGTGAAAACCCAGTGGAGGTTTGAGGAACCTCTCTAATAGAGAACAGTAGGTACGGTAGCAGACAGTCCCAATCACGACCATCCTTCTCTACCACCTTTTTTAACATACTCTTAAGTGTTTAATTGAAACGTTCTACTAGACCGTCTGTCTGCGGATGATATACTGATGTTCGCAGTTGGTTAATTTTTAACATCCGACATAACTTTTTCATGACTTTAGACATGAACCGTGTTCCCTGATCAGTTAATATCTTTTTTGGTATACCAGTTCTCGCAAACATCTGGAACAATTCTCTCACTATGTTTTTTTGACAAGGTATTTCTTAAAGGGACTGCTTCCGGGTATCTGGTGGCATAGTCTACTACCACCAAAATATACTGATGACCTCTAGCTGACTTTACTATGGGTCCTACGAGGTCCATTGCAATCCGTTCAAATGGAACTTCAATGATTGGCAGAGGGACCAAAGGACTTTTGAAATGAGGGACAGGGGCTGATACCTGGCAGGTGGGATACGACTGGCAATAGTCAGCTATTTCCTTATAACACCCCAGCCAATAAAATCGCTGCAGAATGCGTTCTTGGGTTTTAGCTGCCCCCAAGTGCCCCCCTAAAACATGCGAGTGGGCCATCCCTAATACCACTTGTCGATAAGGACTGGGTACCAGCAGTTGTTCCACTACTTCATTCCCCCTTTTGGTCACTCTATACAACATATCATTGTTTATGGCGAAGTGGGGAAACTGATTATCAGCCCCTGGACTTTGGGCAACCCCATTCAGAACTGATACATTCTCCTGCGCACCTTTCAAGGTAAGATCCCTGAGCTGTGCCTCTCCAAAATTGTCCCGAGACACCTCAAGATCCAGAACATCGGTCTCAGGGGTTAATTCCTTGTCCTCCTCACCTAACATCACCGCTAATGGAGACCCTGATATATCCCCAGGACACTCCAATACCTCTCCTACCACATCACAACTAGAATGCTCAGTACTTGACAGTTTCATCGGGACCTTAGCGTTAGCCCACAGGTCCCAGAACAGCGGGAAGTCTCTTCCCAGTATCATCGGGTGCAGTAAGTCCTTCACAACTCCCACCTCATGCAGTACAGTACCACACATAGTGTTTATGGATACCTGAGCGACAGGATAATTCCGTGTGTCTCCATGGATGCACAACACTCCCACATGCTTTTCAGGATTTAATACGTGAGGCACCATGGACGTCATCAAAGTGACCAAACTTCCGGAGTCCAAGAGGACAGTCACTATAACACTGTTCACGGTCACTTGGCACACCTGGGGTCCTTCCTGGGCTTGGGTACCTGCACTGCACACAGGATGTGCAAAAAGAGAATATGGTTGGCCGACACCGCACTCCATGGGCTCAGTAGACAAAGGGCAGTGCGCTGCTATATGTCCAGGAGCCTGACATCTCCAACAGATAATGGGGCTGGTCTGGACTCGGGTTCCAGTCTCCAACTTTTCCTTAACCTGGGTTTTCCAGTTGGGACCGGGTTGTAGTCCTTTCTTGGGAAACCCAGTCCCGTTCTTAGAGTCGCGATATGGCCGTCTCAACCCCCCCTTATTTTCCAGGGAGTCCTCCACACTGATATACCTTTCTACGAGGCCCACCAATTCATCCGCAGTCTGGGGGTTTCCCTGGGCAACCCAACATTGTATGGGTTTTGGCAGCGTATGGAGGAACCGGTCCATCACCACTTTTTCCACCATTTGAGCTGGGGAGGATGATTCTGGCTGTAACCATTTTTGTACCAGGTGGAACAGATCGAACATTTGGGACCTGGGAGGCTTATCTTGGCAAAACTCCCAGCTGTGAACACGCTGCGCTCGGACTGCATCAGTCACCCCCTGCCGAGCAAGAATTTCTGCTTTTAGCTTGCCATATTCTTTAGCATCTTGCAAGGTTAAATCATAATAGGCTTTCTGAGGTTCTCCTGTTAAATACGGCGCCAACACTTCTGCCTACTGCTCGGGTGGGAGACTCTCCCTTTCTGCCACCCTTTCAAATACAGGTGTCATTTTTTGCAAAGTTTCCCTCACATTTTTTCGGGCTTTAACACTGCCATTTTGACTGGGAAGGCTCACCCCCCTCCTGAGATTTGACGGCCTCAGTCAATACAGACATCTGTCGTATCAGTAGCTGATTTGTCTCTTGCTGGGCTTGCATAGCCTCCATATGGGCTTTCTGCTGTTGAGCAGTAGCCTGTTGCTGCAGCAGGTTAGCCTGCACCAATTGCTTTACTAAATCCTCCATGGTTGGATGTTCAGACTGTAATTTCGCTGCAGTTTTTACCCAGGACATTTACCTCCTACAACTGCCGGTGGCTGCGATTTCTAGGAGCGTAGTGCCCGCATCCGACACCAATTGTGGGGGTTTTAACTCCGTCACTGTGCACACATACACGCGTGTCAGTTAACTCTTCACCACAGGCAGTGTTTATTTCAGCAAACAAAAGTAAACATGTCCAAACTTTAGCTTTAAGCTTTCTTCAGCCCGCAAATATTGCATAACATAAAGTCCCACATTTTGTGTTCAGTCCAAATCAGGTAACAACAATATGATCTCACCACTCTCTGGGGTCTTTCAGAGACCAAATCCTCCCTCTTAGTTTGTTCAGCTTTAGTTAGCCTGTGCACACTTGATCTCCTCAGCTGAGATTCCCACATCCTTTTTAACCACACAGTAGGAAAACCCTGGATGGAGTACGGGAGTGACCTGTCCCACCCAAGCTCTCTGGTCACTCCTAAAACCCGGACCCAAAATCCACTTTAATGAAAACCTCCCAGCAACCTAATGTTACTGGTATACTTATTTCCGGGAATTATATCACTGAGGCATACATTCTCAGTGAGACGTACTGACCATCCACGATTCTCCCCTCTGGGCTACTACAGTGCATTCCCACTCTGAGACAGAAAAAAATAAATAAATAATCCAGGAAATCACATTGTATGATTTTTTAAGAATGTATTTGTCTTGCACTGCTGAACATAAGTATTTGAACACCTGAGAAAATCTGTGTTAATATTTGGTACAGAAGCCTTTGTTTGCAATTACAAAGGTCAAACGTTTCCTGTAGTTCTTGACCAGGTTTGCATACGCTGCAACAGGGATTTTGGCCCACTACTCCACACAGATCTCCTCTGGATCTGTCAGGTTTCGGGGCTGTCGCTGAGCAACATGGAGTTTCAGCTCCCTCCAAAGTTGTTCTACTGAATTTAGGCCTAGAGACTGGCTAGGCCACTCCAGAACCTTGCTTCTTACGGAGCCACTCCTTGGTGATCCTGGCTGTGTTTCGAGTCATTGTCATGTTGGAAGACCCAGCCACGACCCATCTTCAATGCTCTGACTGAGGGAAGGAGGTTGTTGCTCAAAATCTCACAATAAATGGCCCCATTCATCCTCTCCATAATAAAGTGCAGTCGTCCTGTCCCCTTGTCATGGAAGGTGTACAGGAAACAAGACAATGCAAAATGAATATATGACTCACTGTATCCAAAACTAAGGAACAAAAGGGAGACCCCTGCATCAGACCTGGCTCTCTCCCTGTCTGCTCAGCCTATGCGAAAATCCCAATGGTGGATGATCGCATATCCACGTACCTCGACTATATACCTCCTGAACACCCTACAATAGTGAGGGGACACGACCACCGGCTCCCTACACTAGACACGGAGGGAGTCAGGGTCACCTGGGATCCAGCAAACAGAAAATCACAAGTAAATGTACAGCACTTATCTTGTAGAAGGCTGGAAAATAGGATCAGCATGCGCACACACTCCAGGAAGTTGTATAAGCCGCACACTAATGCATTATGGGGAGGAATTTAAAGGGATGCAATCAGTCCAACTACATGACAGCTGAGAGAGGCTAACGAGATGAGGAACTGAAATTCAAAACAAAGAAAACTCAAGGAGGAGGTTCTGAAAGGCTTCTGTCAGAGCTTCTCAGCTGTCTGGTTGTGACACCCCTTTGCAGAAAAGCACCCCCCAAAGCATAATGTTACCACCCCCATGCTTCACAGTAGGGATGGTGTTCTTGGGATGCAACTCATCCTTCTATTTCCCCCAAACACGACGAGTGAAGTTTAGACCAAAAAGTTCTACTTTGGTCTTATCTGACCACATTACTTTTTCCCATGCCTCATCTGGATCATCCAGATAGTCATTGGCAAACTTCAGACGGGCCTGGACATGTGATGACTTGAGCAGGGGAACCTTCCGTGCAATGCATGATTTTAAACCATGACGGTTTCTTTTGTCTCTATTGATTTTTGACATCTCTTTGGTCTTGCCCATGATAGTAGTTGGCATCTGACTGACTGTGGGTTGTCTTTAAAGAGCTCAGATAGGTGCTACTAAGATAGATTAATGAGTGGAGTAGAGGTGGACTTTTTAAAGGCACAGTAACAGGTCTTGGAGAGCCAGAATTCTTGCTGTTTCTCAGGTGTTCAAGTACTTATGTTCAAAACAAATTAATTCTTTAAAAATCATACAATGTGATTTCCTGAATTTTTTTTTTATTCTCAGAGTGGGAATGCACCTACAATGTGAATTTCAGACACCTCCATGATTCCTAAGAACCTGCAAAATCGTAGGGTGTCTAAATACTTCTGTTCCTCACTGTATATTTTATGCACTTATATAGCGCTACTATATTCTGCAGCGCTTTACAGACGTTAGAATCCAACTGTCCCAATGGGGATCACAATCTAAGGTCCCTATCAGTATGTCTTTGGAGTGTGGGAGGAAACCAGAGTACCCGGAGGAAACCCACGCAAACACGGGGAGAACATACAAACTCCATGCAGATGTTGCCCTTGGTCAGATTTGAACGTAGGACCCCAGCGCTGCAAGGCACCAGTGCTAACAACTGAGCCACCGTACTGTGTATATATATATATATATATATATATATATTGAAAAAAAGCACCAGTGCTAACAACTGAGCCACCGTACTGTGTGTGTATATATATATATATATATATATATATCTATATTGAAAAAAAAAAGGATGCAAAAGCACAGTACATTCCGCTTTTCCATCCTGCAGAGTCCCGCAAAAAAAAGTATGTGTTAATGAATATGTTATTTATTTTTTTTTTTTATGGTGACAGATGCATGGCAGCCATCTGGGGCATCCATTTAACATATATACCTTAAAGGTATATGTGTACACCTTAAACGTAGGACGAAAAACGTGATGTGAACATCATAAAATATGCTATTTAGACCATTTCTGGCTACACTACTTGGAATATACATCTACACATAAGAATACTTTTTGGTACTAAATTACTGAAACCTATATTTAAGATTTTAGAACTTATTCCCCCTTTAAGTTTTTTTTTTGTTTAACTCCCATTTCAGTTTAAATCATAAGTTAACCTGTTAAAGAATTTATTATTTAAAAATTCTCCTTAAAAAGGTGACCCATAAATATTACAGACTTAAATTATATACAGTAAGTAGGCTTCCAAGTCCAACATGTGTGTTTTACAGTTATTAACCTCCGAAACATGAAACCTTCTTTCTCTGACGAATGTAGACGGACATAGGTATCTCTGACATACGAAACCTATGAAATCATAGATACACAGAGTAATTAGATGCAGATGTAGCAGACCGTCGGTAACTATATATTTTTTTTGCTGTGCAATTCATGTTGAAGTGAGCAGGGTAACCAGTTAACCATTTTATCTTGCATATATCCTCCTCCTATTGCAAGATAAACATACCACACAAAATCATCAGTGGCTAAAAGAGGCAAATTAAGTCAGAATCCTATGAACAATTCACTTTTACTAATATCACTTATGCATCACTTATTTACACTAAGACATCAACATAAATCAGCACTTCCTTCCCAGACAAAACTTCACATAAACCACAGCTAAGTACACACAGACATAAAGGCCACAAAGCAATAGGTCTCTTTATGAACATGGGGGATGCAACTGAAATGTATATATCCTAAGGATAAGCAAACTTCTTGAAATAAATTTTTATTTCGTGTCAGATTCGTCTAAGTTTTCAAAATATTTGATTTGTGTCCAAATTGATTCTATACAAATCAAAAAGGCTCCAATTGACCTGACACTCTGAGGTCTCTGAGATATAGATTTCTACCCTCTGCCTTCTCCCTAAGCTCTTGAACAGCGATAGCAAATAATATCAGAGTGACACTGACATATATACTATGGGTAAACACATGGTTGGTGTTAACAAACAACATGCTTAAAAATACAATGGCCCTGATTTATCATACCTTCACTCCAGAATTCTGGCATCAAAAAGTCATAGAAATAGGGCTTTTGTTACTTTTTACTCTTGCTTGCACAAAATGTAAGCATTTGCGCAAAATTCTGCAACTTTTTTGCACTCACTTTTTGCATTTTTACACTACTCACTCCAGTTTTGTAATGTGGGGGAAAAAGTGTATGTGGTCAGCTATGTGTCATGGTCCCTTCTGTTACAGATGTCAGGAGATCAAGGAGACTGGCGGAGCGTGGAGGAATCCAACAGCCTCTTTGATTACTCTTTATTCAGTGTTTGTTTGTGACCTCATCCCCTGTTTCAGGTGTAGCTTAGTACTCATTACTTTACCCTATTTAGTGTTTCCCCACCCTTCTGACTGTGCGGTAGATAGTTTCATTTGTGTGAGGTCGTCTCTGGTGTGCTGAGCTGGTGTGAGGTCGTCTCTGGTGTTCCTGCTCGTCCATCACTACAGAAGTTAAGTGTTGCATTTGTCTGTGTTTTGTTTTCCCTTCCTTGCTTGTTGTTACTAGGCCTCAGGGAGATGCCTGCTCCTTCATTAGAGAAGGAACGGGTTGCCTCGGCCCTGACAATATTCTTAGGGCTCTCTAGGGTCTCCAAGGTCCCAAGTTCCATGGTATGGGCATTTCTACCTTCAAGGGGTGCCCATACGGTTAGGAGTCAGGGCCAGGAGTAGGTTTACTAGGAGGTGACCTTTTCCTGTCCCTAGCGTTAAGGCCTAGTGGCTTTACCTTTCCCTCCTGGTTGTCAGTTTGGTGTTTCCTCCTATACCTCATCCGTGACATTATCTACCGCCTAAAAAAAATCCATTTCGTTCAGGTCAGTGCAGCTATGGATCTTATGTCTTCACTGGTCGAACAGCGGCAGGGACTGTCATTGGAGGTAGCTGACCTTCACGCGACAGTCTTATGGATTCAGAGACCATAGGCAGCTGGTTCCGATGGTGGGTACCAGGCCTGCCCTGAACCTAAGGTGCCTCTCCCGGACAGATTTTATGGGGGTAGTGACAATTTCATTTGGTTCAGGGAATTGTGTAAGTTGTTCTTTTTACGCTGCATCCATACTCTTCTGGGGATGAGTGTCAATGTGTGGGTATGATCATTTCTTTGCTTAAGGATGATGCACACTCTTGGGCTTTTTCTCTGCTGACCAGATCACCGTCCCTCGAGTCTGGATAGACGCCTGAGGGGGAGATATAAGGGTCCTCACCCTCAGGACGTACTGTCAAATAAGGTGGCAGCTTCCTTTGACACTTATGGTAAAGAGACACCTGTGGTTATGCCTTGTGATGAGCCTATGCAGTTGGGGGGAGCTTCTCCTGGGACTACTGGTAAGAGTTCTGATCATATGAAGGGAAACAAAAAAAAAAGCTTAATCCCCAAATTATTATTAGTGGTGTGAGTGGAAATCAAGGTATTTATCGACAGTGGGGAAGGGGTTAACATGATTGAGGGACAGTTTATTCATATTCATGGGTTGACTACTAGTGCACTAGAGAAAAGTCTTTGTAATTGATTCAGCACCTCTTACCCAAAAATGCTTGTCGCAGGTGGTGAATGACATTCATTTGAGAGTGGGTGATTTTCATCAGGAAGCCATTTCATGTTTTCTGCTGGAGGGTCTGCCTGCTCTGTTGGTTTTGGGCTTACCATGGTTAAGCAAAAATAACCCGACCATCGACTGGCAAGCAAGACAGATTCTCAATTGGAGTGAATTTTGCAAAGACAACTGTCTTAATACATAGTTCTCTGTGGTTACCACTAAAACTGTACCAGAGTTTATTTCCGAATTTTCTGATGTATTTTCTGAGTATTTTCTCAGATTGGTTAACCAATCATAAGATCTATCTAAATTTTTACAAAGTCTTTGCTTGCAAGCTAGGATAAAGAACTTTTGAATTGTTTCTGAACTTTAACAAATATAAAGCACATGGATGTATTAATGTGAATAGCCACATACAGGCACTCCATTGAACTCAGCGCACCGCTCTTTGGCATTCGGATCACATGTAAGAGGAAATCCCAGTGTCACTGCTGACGTCAGGACTACGCTGAATTGCTTCATTGAACCGAACCTACGAGCACTATCCTACTCCACGTGAGACGGCGAGAAAGCCCGCGCACAGATACAGACAACAAACAGGATCTACGGGACTGCAGAGGGAAAACTTCTGAAAAGGTAAGCACAGGGTAAAATACCGAAGAACACGCGGGATGCCGCGCTGAGGTATACCGGCTTGAGACCTACTTGCCCTCATTTGCAGGTCCTTCACTAACCATTTGCTGCTGAGGCTTTCATATATGGCGAATTGAATTAAAACTTTATAAGTGCTGATACCGGTAGACATTTACTAACCACTACCACCCAGATCATACTGCAACAAATTGCCTTGAATTTGGATACATTTTTGCTATTCATTCTGTTACAATCATACCAGATTATCGAACTGGAACTTGAGGTATCCTCCTTGAAATATTTATTAAGGGTACTTTCACACTTGCGTTTTTCTTTTCCGGCACTGAGTTCCGTCACAGGGGCTCTATACCGGAAAAGAACTGATCAGTTTTATCCCCATGCATTCTGAATGGAGAGAAATCTGTTCAGTTTGCATCAGGATGTCTTCAGTTCAGTCGTTTTGACTGATCAGGCAAAAGAGAAAACCATAGCATGCTACGGTTTTCTCTCCGGCGAAAAAAACTGAAGACTTGCCTGAACGCCGGCATTTTTTCCCATAGGAATGTATTAGCGCCGGATCCAGCATTCAGAATACCGGAATGCCGGATCCGTCGTTCCGGCATGCGCATGCGCAGATCGGTAAAAATGAGAAAAATGTACAAGACGGATCCGTCGGTCCGCATGACAAGCAGAGAGACGGATCTGTCCTTGCAATGCATTTGTGAGACGGATCCGCATCCGGATCCGTCTCACAAATGCTTTCAGTCAGCGGCAGATCGGCGGATCCGGCGGCCAGTTCCGACGACGGAACTGCCTGCCGGATCACGCTGCCGCAAGTGTGAAAGTAGCCTAACTCAGTCGCTGCTATATAGACACCCTGATGTTTTTGGAATATTAGTATTTATTAATTTATATATCTACATATGCTTCTGCATTTATAACTACTACATAACTCTCATATGCTGCTATTTGATACTTATTTTATTCACTGTTATCGGCTGGTTCATTTTTGTCAATTTTTGGCATTGTCCTGATTTTAGACATTAAATATGTGCTCCATATGTAAGTGTTGCCTGCTACTATTTATTTATTTATTCACAATTTTAGATTGGGTGAGTCTTTTAGCAGTTGCACCTATCCATTCATACTCCTGGTTAAGCAACCCCATACTTCTTTTATTTTCTGAGAGTGGTACCCAGGAGTTACCTTGGCATCGGGAATATGATTGTCCCATCAACAGTGGCGTCGCCAGAGGGGGGCCAGAGGAGGCCCCCCCCTACATCATGCTATGCCCCCCCATGTGCCCCCCCCCCCAACTAAAATGCCCCCCCAAGTGAGCCACCGCAGTTGGGCACAGGGAGATGAGCTGCAGGCACTAGACCGGCAGCCTATCAGAGGCCGCCTGAGCCAAACAGCGCAGGACACAGGCCGGTGCATCGCATCGCTGACATAGAGGTAAGTATAAGTGTTTTTTTTTGTTTTTTTTTACAATAGTTTTACAGGCACATTAGGGGGGCTCTTGTTACTGGCACATTGGGGGGCTTATTACTGGCACATTGGGGGGGCTTATTACTTGCACATTGGGGGGGCTTATTACTGGCACATTGGGGGGCTTATTACTGGCACATGATGGGGGCTTATTACTGGCACATGATGGGGGGCTTATTACTGGCACATGATGGGGGGCTTATTACGGGCAGATAATGGGGAAGCTTATTACTGGCACATGATGGGGGCTTATTACTGGCACATGATGGGGGCTTATTACTGGCACATGATGGGGGGCTTATTACGGGCACATGATGGGGGGCTTATTACTGGCACGTGATGGGGGGCTTATTACTGGCACGTGATGGGGGGCTTATTACTGGCACGTGATGGGGGGCTTATTACTGGCACATGATGGGGGGCTTATTACTGCCACATGATGGGGGGCTTATTACTGCCACATGATGGGGGGCTTATTACTGCCACATGATGGGGTGCTTATTACTGGCACATGATGGGGGGCTTCTTACTGGCACGTGATGGGGGCTTATTACTGGTACATTGGGGGGGCTTATTACTGGCACATTGGGGGGCTTATTACTGGCACATGATGGGGGGCTTATTACTGGCACATGATGGGGGGGCTTATTACTGGCACATGATGGGGGCTTATTACTGGCACATGATGGGGGGCTTATTACTGGCACGTGATGGGGGGGCTTATTACTGGCACATGATGGGGGCTTATTACTGGCACATGATGGGGGGCTTATTACTGGCACGTGATGGGGGGCTTATTACTGGCACATGATGGAGGGCTTTTTACTGGCTCGTGGTGGGGTTTATTGCTGGCAAGTGATGGGGGGCTTATTACTGGCACGTGATGGGGGCTTATTACTGGCACGTGATGGGGGATTATTACTGGAACATTGGGGGCTCTTATTAGTGGAACGTGATGGGGCTGGGCTCTTATTACTGGCACATTGGGGGGCTAGTGTTACTGACACGTGATGGGGGCTCTTGTTACTGGCACGTGATGGGGGCACTTATTACTGGCACATTATTGGGGGCACTTATTACTGGCACATTATTGAGGGCACTTATTACTGGCACATTATTGGTGGGCACTATAGGGGCATCTACTGAGGCCACAAAGAAGGGGTATTTTATATGAGGGCCTCTGTACAGTAGCATTTTATACTGGGACACATGGTGGGTACTATGGGGAAGGGGGGAGAGGAGCACTATGGGGTCATCTACGGGGGTCATTAAGGAGGGGTATTTTATACTTGCAAATTATGGGGGACACTGAGGGCATCTACTGGGGCACGATATATGGGGCATTTTATACTGGTACATTATGGGGGGCACTAGGAGGAAGGGGGGAGAGGAGCACTATGGGGGCATTTACTGGGGGCACTATATAGGGGTATTTTATACTGGCACATTATGGGGGACATTAGCTCAACTAGGGGCATTACAAGGGGGTATTGCACTATTGTCACATTATAAGGATAATTATTTCTACTGGGGGGCATTATGGTGGGCTTTATTACTCCCCCATGGTATGACCCCCTAGTAGCAGCAACAGCCTCTCCCTGCTCTGTGACCCCTCTGCCCCTTCTCCAAATCCTTATTATGAAATCTTTCTCATTAGGATGAAACACAACATCAGCTCCACCATGCCCCCGGCCAAAGTGTTGAAGTGGTGTCCGAGATCCCCAAGGGCCAAGCCAAGTAACTGTAAGTTTTTATGTGAAATATGTTTATGCTATACACATATAGCATACACTGTGCCACACAATATACAGTATACCTTTACACTGTGCCACACAATATACAGTATACCTCTACACTGTGCCACACAATATACAGTATACCTCTACACTGTGCCACACAATGTACAGTATACCTCTACACTGTGCCACACAATGTACAGTATACCTCTACACTGTGCCACACAATGTACAGTATACCTCTACACTGTGCCACACAATGTACAGTATACCTCTACACTGTGTAGTCTGTTCTATAAGCACCCTTGTTCTGTGGTGGCGGACAGAAAATAATCTGGAAGTGCCCCTCCCGAGACCAGGCTCTGGATCCGCCACTGGTCTGGACCGCTCACAGGAGTGTACATTTCTTCTAAACTGTAATCTGTATGCTCTGACCTGCAGAAATCAGCACTCGCTCGGTAACAACTAACAGGCAGTGCTTGTAGGCTGTAGCCTGGCCCTGTTACCGAAGCTAGCCAAGTGGTGTAAGGTTAAGGTGCTAGTATAGATGAGCGGCCGCTTAATCCTGATTTAAAGTTAAAGTTACTGCAGGATATGGATTACAGTTTAGAAATGTCAAATGTACACTCCTGTGAGAGGCGGGGAGGGAGATCTGTGGATGACACTGTTATGGAGTGGGAAATGGGGATGACACTGTCATGGGGTGGATCTGTGGATTACACATATAGCATAAGATGCTATATACGGTATGTGTCATCCACAAATCCCCCCATAGCAGTGTCATCCACAGATCCCCCTCCCTATAAAAGTGTCATCCACAGGCAGCTAGGACATGTTGAAATCTGAGTGATTTTTTAATATTTATTTTAAACCACAGACAGCAGGACTTTTCTTCCCTGTGGCGGTTTTAGATATTTGGTAAAGTATTGCAGCATTTCTAAGTGTACTTGTGTAAATATGTAGTGTCCCACTAAGTAAATGTGGGCACTACACAAGGGTCAATATGGCCACGTTATTCTCCACCTCCTGTGGAACATTCATTGTATTTTATATGATTTTTTTATGTGTTTTTCCTGTTATCTCCTGTATCAGGCCTGTTAGGGGTAGTTCCTCCTCCTAGACAGTAGAGGGAGCTAGGGAACCCCTAGTATATGAAGTTAGGCCCAGACAGGAAAGGGTCAGTGCAGTATAGCCCAGGTTCCTAGCTTGCATCCAGGGGAAGAGTTTGCCTCCTGAGAAACCAAGTTCCTTTAAAAGTACAGTGCAGAGCCAAGTTTATTCCAGCCAAACAGAGAGCTGAAGGGCAGAAGGATATTCTAGAGCAAGGAGACATACCAGAGGAAGGTTTCCCTACCCAAGAATAAAGCAAGCAATAGGGCATACGGGCCTTGGAGAAAGCCAGACAGGAACTGAGGAAAAATGCAGCCTGATCTGTAAGTGTTATTCTCTCTGAGTATCTTGCAAGGACTTTACCTGCCGTTATATATAAAGCCTGCCTGTTACAACCTTTCACATGTGGAACTGACTAAAGACTGTAAATACTTGAACTGTTCAGTAAAAGGAAGTTCTCGTTCACTGCAACTTGTGTTCCTCAATTATTACTACGATAAATCGGTGTGCCACCGTTACCGGCACTGGCGTCACAAACTTAAAGGGATCTTGCCACTAGCACGTTAAACCTGCAACACCCAGGGCACCTCACCTACCACCCGGCCTGGTCCCTATATACAGAGAGTGCCCCAGAGGATCCATGTGCCAGCCTCTCCATCACTGCTGTACGCCAGCCCAGGGTATATAAAAAACTGTAAGTACCAAGAACACCCTCGGTTTAGTAACTACCCCTGTGACATCACCATTCGCCTCACCCTGCAGGGCTGCGTACTGCAAATATATCGTTGTTATAGCTACCCCCCCTACTTTTGTCCTGGCCCCCAGTGTGCCCCCCCAAAATTTGAAAGCTAGAGACGCCACTGCCCGTCAATCTTATTCCCGGAGCTAAACTGCTCAAATCTTGGTTGTATAATCTTTCTGTACCCGAAAGAAAGGCCATGCGAGAGTATGTCACAGAGAGTTTGGCAAAGGCACATATCAGAACATCCAAATCCCCAGTGGCTGCTGGGTTTTTCTTTGTAAAAAGAAAAAAAGGATGGTACTCTTAAGCCATGTCTGGACTTCCGTGAGCTCAACCATATTACCGTCCGTGATCCTTACCCTCTTCCTTAAATTCCAGATTTGTTTAATCAGATTGTCAGTGCCAAGGTGTTCTCTAAATTGGATCTGAGGGGGCTTATAATTTGGTAAGGGTCAAGGAGGGAGACGAATGGAAGACGGCTTTTAATACCCCTGAGGTTCATTTTGAAAATCTGCTCATGCCCTTTGGGTTAACCAATGCTCCAGCAGTTTTGAAACACTATGTTAATTACATCTTTCATCATCTGGTGGGGAGGTTTGCTGTTGTTTATCTGGATGACATACTAATTTATTGTCCAGACATGTAGACTCATCAGGATCATATGAGACAGGTGTTAAAGATCCTAAGGGAGAATAAGTTGTATGCTAAGATGGAAAAGTGTGTATTTGCAGTTCATCATCATGTTTTCGTATAGATCCCGAAAAAGTCTGTGCCGTGTAGGACTGGGATCGACCTGAACATCTGAAAGTGCTTATGCGGTTTTTGGGGTTCACCAACTACTACTGTAAATTCATCTTGAACTATTCGACTGTGGTTAAAACTTTAACACACATGACTAGGAAAGCTGCTGATGTCGCTGTTTGGTCTGATGCGGCAATACAAGCCTTTTCTGCAGTGAAGGAATGTTTTGCTTCAGCCCCTATTCTGGTACAACTGGACGTGTCACAGCCATTCATTGTATAGGTTGACACGTCTGAGGTAGGGGTGGGAGCAGTTTTGTAAATGGCGCCCATGTGCTTTTTTATCAAAAAAACTCTCTACTGCTGAAAGAAATTATGATGTGGGTAATAGAGAATTGCTGGCCATTAAGTTGGCTTTTGAGGAATGGCGTCATTGGTTAGAAGGAGCAATTCATCCTATCACGGTGATTACTGATCATAAGAATCTGGCTTACCTGGAGTCAGCTTCATTTGGGTTTGGCTGAGCTAGTGTGAGTTTGTCTCTGGTGTTCCTGCTCGTCCATCACTACAGAAGTTAAGTGTCGCGTTTGTTTGTGTTTTGTTTTCCCTTCCTTGCTTGTTGTTACTAGGCCTCAGGGAGATGCCTATTCCTTTATCAGGGAAGGAACGGGATGCCTCAGCCCTCATAATATTCTTAGGGTTCTCTAGGGTCTCCAGGGTCCCAGGTTTCATGGTATGGGCATTTCTACCTTCAAGGGGTGTCCATACAGTTAGGAGTCAGGGCCAGGATTTATTGCCCGGATTCTGTAGTTTACATAAACACCTCATAAGTGGTCGTAAACTGCTGTACAAGCACATGGTAGGGCGCAGAAGGAAAGGAATGCCATACGGTTTTTGGAAGGCAGATTTTGCTGGACTGGTTTTTTTGACACCATGTCCCATTTGAAGCCCCCTGATGCAACCCTAGAGTAGAAACTCCCAAAAAGTTACCCCATTTTAGAAACTACAGGATAAGGTGGCAGTATTGTTGGTACTAGTTCAGGGTACATATGATTTTTGCTTGCTCTATATTACACTTTTTGAGAGGCAAGGTAACAAGAAATAGCTTTTTTGGCACCGTTTTAAATTTTTGTTATTTACAACATTCATCTGACAAGTTAGATCATGTGGTAATTTTATAGACCAGGTTGTCACGGATGCAGCGATACCTAATATGTATACTTTTTTTTATTTATGTAAGTTTTACACAATGATTTCTTTTTTGAAACAAAAAAAATCATGATGAGATCACGGTTTTATTGGCACTATTTTGGGGTGCGTGTGACTATTTTATCGCTTGCTATTACACTTTTTGTGATGTAAGGTGACAAAAAATTGTTTATTTAGCACAGTTTTTATTTTAAACTTTTTACAGTGTTCATCTGAGGGGTTAGATCATGTGATATTTTTATAGAGCCGGTCGATACAGACGCGGCGATACCTAATATGTATACTTTTTTTTATTTATGTAAGTTTTACCCAATAAAATCATTTTTGAAACAAAAAGAAAATCATGTTTTAGTGTCTCCATATTCTGAGCCATATATTTTTTTTTTTTGGACGATTGTCTCAGGTAGAGGCTCATTTTTTGCGGGATGAGGTGACGGTTAGATTGATACTATTTTTGGTGGGCAAACGCCTTTTTGATCGCTTGCTGTTGTACTTTTTGTGATGTAAGGTGACAAAAAATGGTTTATTTAGCACAGTTTTTATTTTTTATTTTGATGTTATTTATTTTATATTGGTGTTCATCTGAGGAGTTAGGTCATGTGATATTTTTATAGAGCTGGTCGATACGGATGCGGCGATACCTAATATGTATACTCCCCGCCCCCCTTATTTTTTTTTACCAATTTTTTTTACTTTATTTGGGGAAAATTATGTTTTTGTTTATTTTTGGGACTTGAACTTTTGGGGGTCTAATCCTTTACAATGCATTCCAATACTTCTGAGTTGGAATGCATTGGGTGTATGAGTAATATTGTGTGTATTACTCATACAGCTTCCAGCCAGGGGGCTGCATCTCACAGGCACATCACAGAAAGGCAGCGGCAATGCCTCAAGAAGGCATCGCAATGCCTTCCATGCCATCAGGTCCCCCCTACAGCCCCATGGGGACCTGATGACACCACCGCCGCCACCGCTGCACCAGGTAAAAGCCGCAAACCCCAGGTCTGATTTGACCTGCAGTTTGCGGCGATCGCCAACATGGGGGGTCACGGGACCCCCCCGCGCATTTAGCCGAGGTGCCTGTGCAATGATTTGAGCAGGCACTGGGTTCCGATCACCGCCCGCTGGGCAGCGGTGATCGGAAATACTAATGACGTACCGGTGCATCATGTGTCCTTGAGTACCAGGACAACATGCCATACTGGTACGTCATGTGTCCTGAAGAGGTTAAGGACAAGACTTATCAAACAACATCTGACATTTGATAAATGTGGCATAAGGTAAGACCATGCAGACTCACGCAAAACTGACTTCATATATTCCTCTCATGATAAATTCCCCCCAATGTGCCTTTGCATGTGTTATGCTTTTTCATATTACAAACTTTCCAAAAATTGTCCAGGGACAGTGTTTAAAACAGTGACTTGTTCTGCATAAGCATCTGAAAATTATGCCTGAATGGGGTTAGAATTCCTCTCAGTATTTATGCACATGCATATGTTAATTGTCAGAACAAACAGTAGCTTGTTTTGAAGTTGAGCAAGCTTGGGAAAGTTATCTTATTTATTTGGGACTAGCAGCAGTACAGTGTGAATGTGGAAAGGTTAAGGTGTGTAGGGGTAATAGTGGTAGCAATAGTAGCTCCTCCAGTAGCAGCACAGCATGGAACACACAAGGCAAATAGGAGATGTACAGTCGTAGCCAAAAGGTTTGAGAATAACATAAATATTGGAAATTGGAAAAGTTGCTGCTTAAGTTTTTATAATAGCAATTTGCGTATACTTCAGAATGTTATGAAGAGTGATCAGATGAATTGCATAGTCCTTTTTTGCCATGAAAATTAACTTAATCCCAAAAAAAACTTTCCACTGCATTTCATTGCTAATCGTCTTGTTAACTCAGGTGAGAATGTTGACGAACACAAGGCTGGAGATCATTATGTCAGGCTGATTGGGTTAAAATGGCGGACTTGACCTGTTAAAAGGAGGGTGATGCTTGAAATCATTGTTCTTCCATTGTTAACCATGGTGACCTGCAAAGAAACGTGTGCAGCCATAATTGCGTTGCATAAAAATGGCTTCACAGGCAAGGATATTGTGGCTACTAAGATTGCACCTCAATCCACAATTTATAGGATCATCAAGAACTTTAAGGAAAGAGGTTCAATTCTTGTTAAGAAGGCTTCAGGGCGTCCAAGAAAGTCCAGCAAGCGCCAGGATCGTCTCCTAAAGAGGATTCAGCTGCGGGATCGGAGTGCCACCAGTGCAGAGCTTGCTCAGGAATGGCAGCAGGCAGGTGTGAGCGCATCTGCACGCACAGTGAGGCGAAGACTTTTGGAAGATGGCCTGGTGTCAAGAAGGGCAGCAAAGAAGCCACTTCTCTCCAAAAAAAACATCAGGGACAGATTGATCTTCTGCAGAAAATATGGTGAATGGACTGCTGAGGACTGGGGCAAAGTCATATTCTCCGATGAAGCCTCTTTCCGATTGTTTGGGGCATCAGGAAAAAGGCTTGTCCGGAGAAGAAAAGGTGAGCGCTACCATTAATCCTGTGTCATGCCAACAGTAAAGCATCCTGAGACCATTCATGTGTGGGGTTGCTTCTCATCCAAGGGAGTGGGCTCACTCACAATTTTGCCCCAAAACACAGCCATGAATAAAGAATGGTACCAAAACACCCTTTAACAGCAACTTCTTCCAACAATCCAACAACAGTTTGGTGAAGAACAATGCATTTTCCAGCATGATGGAGCACCGTGCCATAAGGCAAAAGTGATAACTAAGTGGCTCGGGGACCAAAACATTGACATTTTGGGTCCATGGCCTGGAAACTGCCCAGATCTTAATCCCCATGAGAACTTGTGGTCAATCCTCAAGAGGCGGGTGGACAAACAAAAACCCACTAATTCTGACAAACTTCAAGAAGTGATTATGAAAGAATGGGTTGCTATCAGTCAGGAATTGGCCCAGAAGTTGATTGAGAGCATGCCCAGTCGAATTGCAGAGGTCCTGAAAAAGAAGGGTCAACACTGCAAATACTGACTCTTTGCATAAATATCATGTAATTGTCGATAAAAGCCTTTGAAACGTATGAAGTGCGTGTAATTATATTTCACTACATCACAGAAACAACTGAAACAAAGATCTAAAAGCAGTTTAGCAGCAAACTTTGTGAAAACTAATCTTTGTGTCATTCTCAAAACATTTGGCCACAACTGTATGTGCACCTGTGTATTGCTGTATTGCTTTTGAAATAACACAGAATGGAATATTACACTAATATACAAAGTGTTCACTACCACTGGTATAATAATGCCGTTATTGCCATATTGCTTTTGCTATAACACTGAATGGTATCTTGAAAAAATATACAATGTTTTCAATAACACAAGTTTAATAATGGCGTTACTGTATTTTTGTTTTTGCTATAAAACTGAAGAGTTTCTTGAAGTAATATACAATGCATTCACTAACACGGGTATAATGCACTGAAATGACCAATTTCAAATGGTAAATAGAAACTGTTTTTTTTTTTTTTTATATATGCTATTCCCCCAATGGCAATAAGTCTATGAATTATAGAATATTATTTTTTTACGAAGCAAAATGCTGGCTGGTTGTTCAGACAAAATATTAGTTTCTTGCAGGATTCAGAACTTGCTAGCAGCCTATATGAAACAACTGAGAGAGTGACCAGTCCCTCAATCACTAAAACTCTGATATCTACCCAATTATATCTGCAGTTCTCTCCCTATAATGCCCCTATAGTGTCCACAGTAACTGGCTTGTGACACAGCCACAACACATCCTATCACAATCTCAGCTGCACACAGAACGGTGTTTCTTCTTTCTGTTCAGAAGAGCCTGACTAAATACTGCCTCCTGATTGGGTGATCAGGCTGTCTGTCAGCCTCTGAGCCAATCAGAGCAAGCTCTCCCCACCCTCCTCCCCAGGGTCATGTGATCCTCCAACTTCTACCTTTCTGTCATTTTGCCTGCCAATTTTCACAGTAAATTGGCGATGGGCAAAATGTAGTATTATATGGCACCCCTTTTATATGACAGGGCAACTGTAGAATACATGAAAATGTTGACTTTGGCAACAATCATATGCAATGAAAAGACCTTTAAAAGGATCTTTCACCATCCCGGACATGTCTGCTTTAGTAAATAATTGTATTTCCCAAAATATAAAACTTCTGGAGCATCTATTACTCTTATGACTCTATGGGGGAGATTTATCAAACTTGTGTAAAGTAGAACTGTCATTTTTCACAGATCCTTTGGAAAATGAAAGGTGGAATCTGATTGGTTGCTATGGGCAACTAAAAGTTCTACTTAACACCAGTTTGATAAATCTTCCCCTATGTTCCAAATTGACACCCGAATGTTACCAGTTGGGGGTACACTCTGACCCTGTCCAATCAGACTGCGCTGGGACACAACTTTTTGACAAGGGGGATGGTAACACCCAGATGTCAATTTATTCATCAATTTATTGTAGGAATAGTAGAGAAACAGAACACAACACAGAGTCCTAAGAAAAGATGCTTTAGTATTATTCTTTTATGGGAAATGCAGTTAGTTACTCAGACACATCAAAAGAGGTCCTCTTTAAGTTCAATAAAAACAACATTAATTATGGGAACTTCTGTCTTGGAAACCGTCCCTTGATACTGCTGGAATATTTAGGGGCATAAAGGGGGGTAGTTAGTCAACCATTTCCAGAGGGTTTCCGAATACTTCGGTTGCAGTCCTTCTCCATCTGGTCTTAGTGATACAAAAATAAAGAAGCGCCGAAAAAGTTCTTGTTGTACTTGATACATGACAGATGACTAGCAAAAAAAAAAAATCGTTTTGCACAAAAATCTCAATTAATTCCTATGAAAGTAAGTGCTTTAATTGTGCTGACTTTCATACAACTTTATATAAAAATAAAGTAGAGCATCAACAAATATCAGGCGTCTGCTATTCATGTGACCATATTACTGTTCATGATGTTCTTGGGTTAAAGCTTTGGTTTATTTATTTATTTATGGAGTTTTGTACCCAGAAATGCCATGCAAATAGTAGCTTCTCATCCGGGTACTGGTAGTTCACTCGAATGGTACAAAGCTGCAGTGCTCAACCGCTACTAAGTGTACGGTCGTCTTGGATATACAGTGCATTCAGAAAGTATTCAGATCCTTTCCATTTTTATTACATTTTGTTATGTTGCGGCATTGTGCTAAAATTAAAAGAAAGTCAAGTTTTTCTTCATCATTCTGCACTCACTTTCAATGAGAATGTGAGTTCAAAATGTTTGCTAATATATAGAATAGGAAAAACTAAAATATTGTATTGACTAGTGATGACCAAATCAGGTTCGTCCAAAGCGTTTAGATCAATGTACTATGCGTACATGTATTATTTTGTATGGCCTTGGTTGAGACTACATTAATATGGCCGCCATTATCACAAGATTTTTTTTAGTGTGTTAATGTAATCTCAGCAGAGCCTATGCAATATAATACATTTACACATAGTAAGGCAATTGGGAACTCAGTTATTGATCTAAACGAATCTGGTTCATCTAAAGCCATCACTAGCACTGACAGTAGCATTGACATAAACATTCAGACACTTTACTGAAGCACATTTGGCAGCGATTACAGACGACCGTCTTTTTATGTATGATGGCTATGACATTACAGGAATTAAGTAATGTCATAGCCAGACCCTTATTCTGATATTTGCAGACTCTATACCAACAGGGAATGTCCCACAGGATTGGCGCATGACAAATGTGGTGCCAATATTCAAAAACGGTCCAAAAACAGAGCCTGGAAACTATAGGCCGGTAAGTTTAACATCTGTTGTGGGTAAACTGTTTGAAGGTTTTCTGAGAGATGCTATATTAGAGCATCTCAATGGAAATAAGCAAATAACGCCATATCAGCATGGCTTCGTGAGGGATCGGTCATGTTAAACTAATTTAATCAGTTTCTATGAGGAGGTAAGTTCTAGACTTGACAGCGGCGAATCAATGGATGTCGTATATCTGGACTTCTCCAAAGCATTTGACACTGTACCACATAAAAGGTTAGTATATAAAATGAGAATGCTCGGACTGGGAGAAAACGTCTGTATGTGGGTAAGTAACTGGCTCACTGATAGAAAACAGAGGGTGGTTATTAACGGTACACACTCAGATTGGGTCACTGTCACTAGTGGGGTACCTCAGGGGTCAGTATTGGGCCCTATTCTCTTCAATATATTTATTAATGATCTTGTAGAAGGCTTGCATAGTAAAGTATCAATTTTCGCAGATGACACTAAACTGTGTAAAGTAATTTACACTGATGAGGACAGTATACTACTACAGATGGATCTGGATAGATTGGAGGCTTGGGCAGAGAAGTGGCAGATGAGGTTTAACACTGATAAATGTAAAGTTATGCACATGAGAAGGAAAAATGCAAGTCACCCGTACATACTAAATGGTAAAACACTCGGTAACACTGACATGGAAAAGGGTCTAGGAATTTTAATAAACAGCAAACTAAGCTGCAAAAACCAGTGCCAGGCAGCTGCTGCCAAGGCCAATAAGATAATGGGTTGCATCAGAAGGGGCATAGATTCCCGTGATAAGAACATAGTCCTACCACTTTACAAATTGCTAGTCAGAGTTGGTGTACAGTTCTGGGCTCCTGTAAACAAGGCAGACATAGCAGAGCTGGAGAAGGTCCAGAGGAGGGCAACTAAAGTAATAACTGGAATGGGGCAACTACAGTACCCTGAAAGATTATCAAAATTAGGGCTATTCACTTTAGAAAAAAGACGACTGAGGGGAGATCTTATTAATATGTATAAATATATCAGGGGTCAGTACAGAGATCTATCCCATCAGCTATTTATCCCCAGGACTGTGACTGTGACGAGGGGACATCCTCTGCGTCTGGAGGAAAGAAGGTTTGTACACAAACATAGAAAAGGATTCTTTATGGTAAGAGCAGTGAGACTATGGAACTCTCTGCCTGAGGAGGTGGTGATGGTGAGTACAATAAAGGAATTCAAGAGAGGCCTGGATGTATTTCTGGAGCGTAATAATATTACAGGCTATAGCTACTAGAGAGGGGTCGTTGATCCAGGGATTTATTCTGATTGCCTGATTGGAGTCGGGAAGGAATTTTTTATTCCCCTAAAGTGGGGAAAATTGGCTTCTACCTCACAGGTTTTTTTTTGCCTTCCTCTGGATCAACTTGCAGGATAACAGGCCAAACTGGATGGACAAATGTCTTTTTTCGGCCTTATGTACTATGTTACTATGTTACTATGCCACAAGGTTTTCACACCTGGATTTGGGAATCCTCTGCAGAAGCTCTTTCATGTTGGATAGGACCGTTGATGGACAGGCATTTTCAGGTCTTTCCAGGGATGTTCGATTGGGTTCAAGTCAGGGCTCTGGCTGGGCCACTCAAGGACACTAACAAACCTTTCTCTAAGCCACTCCTGTGCTGTCTTGAATGTGTGCTTAAGGTCATTTTCTTGTTGGAATGTTAACCTTTGGCCCAGTCTGATGTTACAGGGCAGTCTGGATCAGATTTTCAATAAGAATATCTCTGTAATTTGCTCCATTCAGCTTTCCCACAACTCTGACCAATTGTTCTGTTCCAGCCACTAAAAAACACATCCACAGCATGATGCTGCCACTACCATGCTGTACTATAGGGATTGTAGGTGGGCGGCCAGAAGACTCCTGGTTGTTCCAAATTTCTTCCATTTAAGAATTATGGAGGCCACTGGACTCTTGGGAACTTTTAGTGCAGCAGAAATGTTTTTGTACCCTTCTCCAGATCTGTGCCTCCACACAATCCTGTCTCTGGACTTTACAGGCAGCTATTTCCTCCTCATGGCTTGGTTTTGCTCTGCTATGCATTGTCAGCTGTGAAACCTTATTTAGACAGGGTTTTTTCTTTCAAAATCATGTCCAATCAACTGAATTCACCACAATTGGACTCCAATCAAGATGTAGAAACATCTCAAAGAAGATCAAGAGAAATGGGAGGCCCCCAGAGCCAAATTGCAAGTGTCACAGCAAAAACCCTGTATACTTATGTCAATGCTAAATTTTAGGTTTTCCTTTGTAATAAATTTGAAGACATTTCTAAAATTCTCTTTTGACTTACATAGTTGTTAAGGTTGGAAAAAGACAAAAGTCCATCAAGTCCAACCTGTAATCCTGCTATTGATCGATGGAACAAATCCCTGGACCAATGTTCATCTTACTTTTAAAAAGGGGTTGGGCCAAAGGGAAAGGGTGCATAGAACAAGATTTCTATACATTGTCATAAGCCTCAATATTATTTTGAGTTAAAAAGTAATCTAAAACTTTTTTTAAGCCATCTACTGTATTTGCTGTGACCAGTTCCTGTAGCAGGCTATTCCAGAGATGCACAGCCTTTGCTGTAAAGAATGCTTGTCGCTTCTTATGACTGAATCTTTTTTTCTCCAGGCGTAGGGAGTGACTCCTTGTTTTTTGAGGTGGTTTAACACAGAATAGCCTCCATTGATATTTTTGTATGGTCCATTTATATATTTTCACTGGTTAATCATGGCCCTCCTTAGATGTCTTTTTTATGGACTGGTGCCCAGACCGTAACCACATATTCCAGGTGAGGCCGTACCAATGCTTTGTATGGTGGCTATATTACATCCCTGTCCCGCGAGTCCATACCTCTTTTTATACAAGACAAAATTCTGTTGGCCTTAGAGGAGCTGACTGGCATTGCATGCTGTTATTTAGTCTATGATCTACTAATACACCTAGATCCTTCTCAACAAGCGAGTCGCCCAGTTTTACTCCCCCTAGGACATATGCTGCATGCAGATTATTAGCCCCAGGTGCATAACTTTACATTTATCTATATTGAACCTCATTTGCCAAGTGGAGGCCCAAACAGTAAGTTTCAGCTTGTAAGTTTCAGCTTGTAAATTATTAACATCTTCCATGGACTGTAACGTATTACAAAAATTGGTGTCATCTGCAAAAATAGAAACAGCACTATTAACCCCATCCTCTATGTCAATAATGAATAAGTTAAATAATAGTGGACCCAGCATCAAACCATGAGGTACACCACTTATAACCGAGGACCATTCAGAGTAGGAATCATTGACAACAACTCTTTGGATACGACCGTGAAGCCAATTTTCAATCCAATTACAAATTATATTGTCTGAACCAATAGACCTCAATTTACCTATGAGTCTTCTGTGCGGGTCAGTATCGAATGCCTTTGAAAAGTCCAAAAACACAATATCCCTCTGTCCAGGCTTACTCACCTCCTCATAAAAACAAATCAGGTTAGTTTGACAGCTTCTGTTCTTAGTAAAACCATGTTGGCTATCACTTATATTATTGACAGTTATATAATCCTGTATGTAGTCCCGGAAAAGGCCCTCAAACATTTTTCCCACTATGGATGTTAAGCTTACTGGTCTATAATTTCCTGATGAAGACCTAGAACCCTTTTTGAAAATGGGCACCACATTTGCCTTGCGCCAGTCCCTTGGTACAATGCCCGTCATTAAAGAATCTATAAATATTATAAACAGAGGCCAAGCAATAACTGAACTGAGCTCCTTTAGAACTCTAGGGTGTAATCTATCTGGACCTGGGGCCTTGCTCATTTTTTTTGATGTACCGGTACGGCATGGATCCCGAGTCCTTAAGGACCCATGACGTACCGGTAGGTCATGGCTTTAATTCGCGATTCCGGCGCTGCGGGGGTTAATCGGAATGGGATGCCGGCTGAAATCATTCAGCCGGCATCCTGTAACAATGCAGAGGGGGTCATTTCCCCCCCCCCCCCCGTATTGGCAATCGCAGAAAACCGCAGGTCAATTCCGACCTGCGGTTTTCTGCGTTTCCGGTCCATTCGGGTCTCCGGTGACCGATGAACCGGAAAAAGACTGCGATCGGTGGCGTGATTACACACCACCAATCGCAGTACGAAGATTTGAAGAGGCAGTGCTGGCCCTGGTGCTGAACGCCGCTGTCTAGGGTGCTGATTGGTGCAGGGGAGAGAGGCGCGGGATTCAAACTTCCTGCGCTCCTCTCTCCCCCCCTCTTCCTGTCCAGCACCCTCACCGTGCAGCACCATCCAGCACCAGCTCCTGCGTCCCCCTAAATCGGCATCCATCACCCTCCTGCACCCATCGCCATCCAGGTAGGTTAGGGTCAGTGAGGGAGAGGCACCGTTAGGCAGGGAAAGAAGGGAAACGTTAGTTAGGAAAAAATATAAATAAATACCTTTTATCTAAAACTTTCTTTGATCCATCTTTCAGGTTCTTACTGGTTTCCCGGCCCACCAAATAAGTCCACCGGAGCCCCCTGCTGATGAACTTAGCTGGTTTCCCCCAGTGGACTTTGAGCCTGAGATTCTGGATTTTGCTGGCAATCCTGGAATCCAGATTCCCACAGTGGGGTTTACTGAAATTGACTATTTTAGTTTTTTTTTCAGTAACCCACTGGTGAATCTGATGGTGGAGCAGACGAATCTGTACGCTCAACAGTTCGTCGCTCAAAACCCAGGCTCATTTTTGGCTAGACCCGGTGGCTGGACGCCGGTCAGTGCAGCCGAGATGAGGACATTTTGGGGCCTCGTGCTGCATATGGGTCTAGTCCAAAAACCCAGTGTCAGGCAATACTGGAGTGGGGACGTCCTATACCCATATTCCCACAAAGCGGGCGAGGTATGGCGTGAAGCTATACAAAATTTGTGAGAGTACTTCAGGGTACACTTACAAATTTCATGTGTACGAGGGGCGAGATTCCCAGTATTTAACCCCCAGAATGTCCCCCCACTCTGGGTGTTAGCGGGAAACTCGTGTGGGACCTTATGTACCCACTGCTGGATAACGGTTACCACTTGTACGTGGATAACTTTTATACCAGCATTCCCTTGTTCAGGTCCCTTGCCGCCAGATCCACGTTCGTTTGTGGGACCGTGCGGCCTTCCTGCCCACCCCCTCCAGGTACCTATCCCCAGGGGTGAGACCCGTGCACTTACCAGTGGAAACCTGTTGCTGGTCAGGTATAAGGACAAGAGGGATGTCCTTATGCTGTCCACAATCCACGGTAACAGCACCACCCCCGTCTCTGTCCGAAGTACCGCGGCAACGGTCCTCAAGCCCGATTGTATCGTCGACTACAATCAGTATATGGGAGGAGTTGATCTCTCTGATCAAGTCCTCAAGCCATATAATGTCATACGCAAAACCCGGGCATGGTACAAAAAAGTTGCGGTCTACTTGGTACACTTTGTCATGTACAACTCTTTTGTACTATCCCGAAGCGCTGGCAGCACAGGGACATTCCTCAAATTCTATGAGGCAGTCCTCAAGGACCTGATCTTTTCGGACTGGGAAAGAGCAGGCCGGAGTACCTCGGGAACTGGAGGCGCCCGGATCGTCCCTGGCCAACACTTTCCAGGTGTGGTCCCCCATACTGGAAAGAAGGGACAAACCCAAAAAAGAGGCAGAGTGTATCACAAGAGGGGGATATGAAAGGACACCACCACTCAGTGTGACACGTGCCCCGATCATCCTCTGCGTTATCGATTGCTTCAGGGAGTATCACACTTCCATGGAGTACTAAATTTTTATAATCCCCAACAGTCCACTAGAGAACATAAAAAACTATGGCTCTCAGACTTTGGAGACACGGAAACAATTTTTTTACCCTCAAACTGCGGCCCTCTAGATGTTGTAAAACTATAACTCCCAGCATGCCCAGACAACCTACAGCCATCAGCAGGGCATGGTGGGAATTGTAGTTTTACATCTGGAGGGCCACAGTTTTTAGGATGCCTGCTTAGTGTCTCCAAAGTCTGAGAGCCATACATATTGGGCATCGTTGCGTGTGTAAAAGTCGTCGCTATAAAAATAACAATTGACAAAATCCCTCGGATGAACAGCGTTAAAAATATAAAATAAAAACGGTGCCAAAACACCCATTTTTGGGCAAAATTTCCATTTGAATCCTTTTTTCCGGTAATAAAGCAAGGGTTAACAGCGAAACAAAACTAAATATTTATTGCCCTGATTCTGTAGTTTTCAGAAACACCCCATATGTGGTCGTAAATGGCTATATAGCCACACGGCAGGGCATAGAACGAAGGGAACTCCATATGGTTTCTGGAAGGCAGATTTTGATGGACTGTTTTTTTTTTGACACCATGTCCCATTAGAAGCCCCCCCTGATGTAGCCTAGACTAGAAACTCCAAAAAAGTGACCCCATCTAAGAAACTACACCCCTCAAGGTAGTCAAAAGTTACTTTACAAACTATGTTAACCCTTTAGGTGTTCCACAAAACTAAATTGCGAATGTAGAAACAATTTTAGAATTACATTTTTTTGTTACCTTGCCTCAAAAAAGTGTAATATAGAGCAACCAAAAATCATATTTACCCCTAAAATAGTCCCAAAACAACAACCACATTATCCCGTAGTTTCCTAGATGGGGTCACTTTTATGGAGTTTCTACTCTAGGGGTGCATCAAGGGGCTTGAAAGGGTACATGGTGTAAATAAACCAGTCCAGCAAAATCTGCCTTCCAAAAACCATATGGTGTTCCCCTTCTTCTATGTCCTGCCGTTTAGCCAAATAGTAGTTTACGACCATATATGGGGTGTTTCTGAAAACTACAGAATCAGGGCAACCCATTTTGAGTTTTGTTTGGCTGTTAACCCATTTTTTCCAGTAATAAAGTAAGGTTTAAAATGGAAAATTTTCCCCAAAATTGAAATTTCAAAATTGTTTCTTCATCTGCCATGAACTCTTGTGGAACACCTAAAGGGTTAACAAAGTTTGTAAACCCAGTTTTGAATACCTTGAGGGGTGTACTTTCTTAGATGGAGTCACTTTTTAGAAATTTCTATTCAAGGGGTGCAACAGGGGGCTTCAAATGGGACATGGTATAAACAAAACCAGTCCTGCAAAATCTGCTTTCCAAAACCCATATGGCGTTCCCCTCCTTATATGTGCTCCCGTTTGGCCAAACAGTAGTTTACGACCACATATGGGGTGTTTTTGCAAACTACAGAATCAGGGCAACCCATATTGAGTTTTGCTTGGCAGTTAACCCTTGTTTTACTCCTGGAAAAAATTGATTATATTGGAAAATTTCCCAAAAAATAGAAATTTCTAAATTGTTTCTCCATCTGCCAATAACTCTTGTGGAACACCTAAAGGGTTAACAAAGTTTGCAAACCCAGTTTTGAATACCTTGAGGGGTGTACTTTCTTAGATGGAGTCACTTTTTTTACATTTCTATTCTAGGGGTGCAACAGGGGGCTTCAAATGGGACATGGTATAAACTAAACCAGTCCTGCAAAATCTGCCTTCCAAAACCCATATGGTGTTCCCCTCCTTCTATGTCCTCCCGTTCGGCCAAACAGTAGTTTACGACCACATATGGGGTGTTCCTACAAACTACAGAATCAGGGCAACCCATTTTGAGTTTTGTTTGGCAGTTAGCCCTTGTTTTATTCCTGGAAAAAATTGATTATATTGGAGAATTTTCCAAAAATTAGAAATTTCAAAATTGTTTCTCAATTTGCCATGAACTCTTGTGGAAGACCTAAAGGGTTAATAAAGTTTGAAAAAACTGTTTTAAAAACCTTGAGGGGTGTAGTTTCTAGAATGGCGTCATTTTTAGGAGGTTTCTATTATCTAAGCCTCACAATATGACTTCAAACCTGAACTGGTCCATAAAAAGATTTGAAGATTTCTGAAAAATTTCTAAATTTGCTTCTAAACTTCTAAGCCTTGCACATCCCCAAAAAATAAAATATTATTCCTAAAATGCTAGAAACATGAAGTAGACATATGGGGAATGTAAAGTCATCACAATTTTTGAGGGTATTACTATGTATTACAGAAGCAGAGAAACTGAAACTTTGGAATTTGCTAATTTTTCAAATTTTTTGTAAATATGTTTTTTTATGCAAAAAAATTTGCTTTTTTACCCAATTTTAGCAGTGTCATGAAGTACAATATGTGACTAAAGAAAACAATCTCAGAACGGCCTGGGTAAGTCAAAGCGTTTTAAAGTTATGAGCACTTAAAGTGACACTGGTCAGATTTGCAAAAAATGGCCAAGCCCTTAAGGTGAAATAGGGCTGAGTCCTTAAGGGGTTAAGGACCATATCTACAGTCAGCCAGGTAAGTATGTTATTTGAGGTGTTTACACCAGTGACCACCCTCATTAGATGCTCTCTCGTCATTTGTATATACAGAGCTAAAAAACCCATTTAGGAGCTCTGTCTTCTCCTGATCCCCAGTGACCAACACACTATTACCATCATTTAGGGGTCCTACATGTTCAGACCTTGTTTTTTTGGCATTTATGTATTTGACTTTCTCAATAAGGGGCATTGAGTGCAGACTGAGGAGGGAAAACTTGATTTTTATTTTAACACAAGGCCGCAACGTGACAAAATTTGAAAAAGCTAAAGGGTCTCAAGACTTTCCAAATGCAGGATCCACCACAGAGAATAGGTGATAGTTACACATCGTCTTCACCCTCTTCCTGCACAATGACTTCTGCACAGGTCACAGAGCATGCCCACAACACTCTCCCATAGAAGTGTTGACGCCTGGTAGATGGGCCCAACACGTATGTGCGCTAAGAGCTTCCATTATTCATGTCTAATCATTTATATTCGGTATTGTACCACTTTTATCTAGAATGACCCCCATTTCTTAGCTCTATTGTTTGTATATATAATGGTGTGCAGCCCTTTTGTTTTTTGTAATTATGTTTGCTTCATGGATATGCACCTGTGATCCTGAAGGTTTTAGTATAAATTTTCTTGCAATATATTGGGGTGGCACCCCTTTTAGACTGGACACGCCCATCTACCTGGGACTTCTGAGCAGAATATGTTTGTAGCTGGTTCCTACACTGCCCTGAATATTGTAGGCTTAAGTAAGTCCAAAGTGAGGCAGTTTCTTTAGTGATAGGGACCCATCTGCGGAAGCCACCTTGACGCCTGGTAGATGAACCCGACACGTATGTGCGCTAAGAGCTTCCATTATTTATGTATACTCATTTATAGTCGGTATTGTACCACTTTTATCTAGAATGACCCCCATTTCTTAGCTCTATTGTTTGTATATATAACGGTGTGCAGCCATTTTGTTTTTTGTAATTATGTTTGCTTCATGGATATGCACCTGTGATCCTGAAGGTTTTAGTCTAAATTTTCTTGCAATATTTTGGGGGTGGCACCCCTTTTAGACTGGACACGCCCATCTACCTTGGACTTCTGAGCAGAATATGTTTGTAGCTGGTTCCTACTACACTGCCCTGAATATTGTAGGCTTAAGTAAGTCCAAAGTGAGGCAGTTTCTTTAGTGATAGGGACCCATCTGCAGAAGCCACCTTGAAGAAAACCACAGAAATAAGATAATAATGCACTTATTAAAGCAGATGCAAGCACTATATATGGACCAAGTCCTCACTCTGATATGATAATGTCTGAGACACTTAGTCAATATATTTTGATCAAAACACATCTAAGCCCGCCTACCGAACGTCAAGGTGGTCTCAGGTCAGACGGGTCCCACGCTAAACCTACCCAAGCCGTTGGGCTTCTATGTTCAGGAGCGCAGATGCCGCACATATGGTGTGCCGCTCCCAGTAACCTCCATGTGCATCAAGCAACCAATGGGAGGAGGAGCAAGCACAGCCATATGTACCACCTAATTAAGGCGCTCATTGGATAGGGGAGGGGGGCAAAAGTGCAGAGGAATGCTACTCCCAAGATACTAGGTGCGCATTCACACTTGAAGGTGCCACTCCCTCAAGCAAACACTGCATAAACAAAAAAATCACAGAAAAAAACTAAGATAAAAACATCCTGAATGATATGATACCAATTTGCGGATGTCCCTGGCAATATTATTGAAGAAAACCACAGAAATAAGATAATAATGCACTTATTAAAGCAGATGCAAGCACTATATATGGACCAAGTCCTCACTCTGATATGATAATGTCTGAGACACTTAGTCAATATATTTTGATCAAAACATATCTAAGCCCGCCTACCGAACGTCAAGGTGGTCTCAGGTCAGGCGGGTCCCACGCTAAACCTACCCAAGCCGTTGGGCTTCTATGTTCAGGAGCGCAGACGCCGCACATATGGTGTGCCACTCCCAGTAACCTCCATGTGCATCAAGCAGTGGCGACTCTAGGAACAATATATAGGGGGGGCACAAAGATACCACAGTCAAAAATGGGGGGGCACAAACAAAATAAGTATATATCAATAAGATTACAAAATACGAGAGAATTGCGATATGCAGGGATACAGTTATAATAAAGCAATTTACTTACAAAAGAAGCTATTCAGTCGTCTGCAGTGCCGTCCTCTGCTTGCTTCCACGGATTCTTTCCCCTTCTTTCTGTCTCTCGTCAGTGCACAGGCGCACTGTTATGGTGGATCTGTGGAAGACACACTGTTATGGGGGCATCTGTGGATGACACATTATGCCTCTCATTAGCCCTCATTATGCCTCTCATATCAGCCCCCATATCAGCCCTTATGCCTCATTAGCCCCCATATCAGCCCTTATGCCTCATTAGCCCCCATATCAGCCCTTATGCCTCATTAGCCCCCATTATGCCTCTTATTAGCCCCATTATGCCTCTTATTAGCCCCCATATGCCTCCTATTAGCCCCCATATGCCTCCTATTAGCCCCCATATGCCTCCAATTAGCCCCCATATGCCTCCAATTAGCCCCCATATGCCTCCAATTAGCCCCCATATGCCTCCAATTAGCCCCCATATGCCTCCAATTAGCCCCCATATGCCTCCTATTAGCCCCATATGCCTCCTATTAGCCCCATATGCCTCCAATTAGACCCCATATGCCTCCAATTAGCCCCCATATGCCTCCAATTAGCCCCCATATGCCTCCAATTAGCCCCCATATGCCTCCTATTAGCCCCCATATGCCTCCTATTAGCCCCCATATGCCTCCTATTAGCCCCATATGCCTCCTATTAGCCCCCATATGCCTCCTATTAGCCCCCATATACCTCCTATTAGCCCCATATGCCTCCTATTAGCCCCATATGCCTCCTATTAGCCCCATATGCCTCCTATTAGCCCCCATATGCCTCCAATTAGCCCCATATGCCTCCAATTAACCCCCATATGCCTCCTATTAGCCCCCATATGCCTCCAATTAGCCCCCATATGCCTCCAATTAGCCCCCATATGCCTCCTATTAGCCCCCATATGCCTCCTATTAGCCCCCATATGCCTCCTATTAGCCCCCATATGCCTCCTATTAGCCCCCATATGCCTCCAATTAGCCCCATATGCCTCCAATTAGCCCCCATATGCCTCCAATTAGCCCCCATATGCCTCCTATTAGCCCCCATATGCCTCCTATTAGCCCCCATATGCCTCCTATTAGCCCCATTATGCCTCCTATTAGCCCCATATGCCTCATATTAGCCCCATATGCCTCCTATTAGCCCCATATGCCTCCTATTAGCCCCATATGCCTCCTATTAGCCCCATATGCCTCCTATTAGCCCCAAATATGCCTCCAATTATCCCCCAAATATGCCACCAATTATCCCCCAAATATGCCACCAATTAGCCCCCATATGCCTCCAAATGCCCCCATATGCCTCCAATTAGCCCCCAAATATGCCTCCAATTAGCCCCCATATGCCTCCAAATGCCCCATATGCCTCCAATTAGCCCCCATAATGCCCCCAGCAGCCACATTTTCTATAAAATAAAAAATAAAAACACTTACCTCTCCTGCTCCTGGACGGACGCCGCCTGCCATTTTCTCCTCAGTCGACTGTGCTCTAAACTGGCGCGCACAGCGTGAGGTCACAGAGCGACCTTACGCTGTGCGCAGCCCTGCACAGCCGACAGCCGAGGACCAGGAAGTGGTGAGTACAGAGCGTTCACCACTTCCTGGTCCTTCGGTACTAATGAGCGCTTCCATAATGGAAGCGCTCATTAGTATTCACTCTGGGGAATCAGCGGGGGGGCACCCGGGGGGGCAAGGGACAACATAGGGGGGGCAATTGCCCCCCCTCGCCCCCCTCTAGCGACGCCACTAGCATCAAGCAACCAATGGGAGGAGGAGCAAGCACAGCCATATGTACCACCTAATTAAGGCGCTCATTGGATAGGGGAGGGGGCAAAAGTGCAGAGGAATGCTACTCCCAAGATACTAGGTGCGCATTCACACTTGAAGGTGCCACTCCCTCAAGCAAACACTACATAAACAAAAAAATCACAGAAAAAACTAAGATAAAAACATCCTGCACGATATGATACAAATTTGCGGATGTCCCTGGCCATATTATTGAAGAAAACCACAGAAATAAGATAATAATGCACTTATTAAAGCAGATGCAAGCACTATATATGGACCAAGTCCTCACTCTGATATGATAATGTCTGAGACACTTAGTCAATATATTTTGATCAAAACACATCTAAGCCCGCCTACCGAACGTCAAGGTGGTCTCAGGTCAGACGGGTCCCACGCTAAACCTACCCAAGCCGTTGGGCTTCTATGTTCAGGAGCGCAGACGCCGCACATATGGTGTGCCGCTCCCAGTAACCTCCATGTGCATCAAGCAACCAATGGGAGGAGGAGCAAGCACAGCCATATGTACCACCTAATTAAGGCGCTCATTGGATAGGGGAGGGGGGCAAAAGTGCAGAGGAATGCTACTCCCAAGATACTAGGTGCGCATTCACACTTGAAGGTGCCACTCCCTCAAGCAAACACTACATAAACAAAAAAATCACAGAAAAAACTAAGATAAAAACATCCTGCACGATATGATACAAATTTGCGGATGTCCCTGGCCATATTATTGAAGAAAACCACAGAAATAAGATAATAATGCACTTATTAAAGCAGATGCAAGCACTATATATGGACCAAGTCCTCACTCTGATATGATAATGTCTGAGACACTTAGTCAATATATTTTGATCAAAACACATCTAAGCCCGCCTACCGAACGTCAAGGTGGTCTCAGGTCAGGCGGGTCCCACGCTAAACCTACCCAAGCCGTTGGGCTTCTATGTTCAGGAGCGCAGACGCCGCACATATGGTGTGCCGCTCCCAGTAACCTCAATGTGCATCAAGAAACCAATGGGAGGAGGAGCAAGCACAGCCATATGTACCACCTAATTAAGGCGCTCATTGGATAGGGGAGGGGGGCAAAAGTGCAGAGGAATGCTACTCCCAAGATACTAGGTGCGCATTCTCACTTGAAGATGCCACTCCCTCAAGCAAACACTACATAAACAAAAAAATCACAGAAAAAACTAAGATAAAAACATCCTGCATGATATGGTACAAATTTGCGGATGTCCCTGGCCATATTATTGAAGAAAACCACAGAAATAAGATAATAATGCACTTATTAAAGCAGATGCAAGCACTATATATGGACCAAGTCCTCACTCTGATATGATAATGTCTGAGACACTTAGTCAATATATTTTGATCAAAACACATCTAAGCCCGCCTACAGAACGTCAAGGTGGTCTCAGGTCAGGCGGGTCCCACGCTAAACCTACCCAAGCCGTTGGGCTTCTATGTTCAGGAGCGCAGACGCCGCACATATGGTGTGCCGCTCCCAGTAACCTCCATGTGCATCAAGCAACCAATGGGAGGAGGAGCAAGCACAGCCATATGTACCACCTAATTAAGGCGCTCATTGGATAGGGGAGGGGGCAAAAGTGCAGAGGAATGCTACTCCCAAGATACTAGGTGCGCATTCACACTTGAAGGTGCCACTCCCTCAAGCAAACACTACATAAACAAAAAAATCACAGAAAAAACTAAGATAAAAACATCCTGCACGATATGATACAAATTTGCGGATGTCCCTGGCCATATTATTGAAGAAAACCACAGAAATAAGATAATAATGCACTTATTAAAGCAGATGCAAGCACTATATATGGACCAAGTCCTCACTCTGATATGATAATGTCTGAGACACTTAGTCAATATATTTTGATCAAAACACATCTAAGCCCGCCTACCGAACGTCAAGGTGGTCTCAGGTCAGGCGGGTCCCACGCTAAACCTACCCAAGCCGTTGGGCTTCTATGTTCAGGAGCGCAGACGCCGCACATATGGTGTGCCGCTCCCTTTAACCTCAATGTGCATCAAGAAACCAATGGGAGGAGGAGCAAGCACAGCCATATGTACCACCTAATTAAGGCGCTCATTGGATAGGGGAGGGGGGCAAAAGTGCAGAGGAATGCTACTCCCAAGATACTAGGTGCGCATTCTCACTTGAAGATGCCACTCCCTCAAGCAAACACTACATAAACAAAAAAATCACAGAAAAAACTAAGATAAAAACATCCTGCATGATATGGTACAAATTTGCGCATGTCCCTGGCCATATTATTGAAGAAAACCACAGAAATAAGATAATAATGCACTTATTAAAGCAGATGCAAGCACTATATATGGACCAAGTCCTCACTCTGATATGATAATGTCTGAGACACTTAGTCAATATATTTTGATCAAAACACATCTAAGCCCGCCTACAGAACGTCAAGGTGGTCTCAGGTCAGGCGGGTCCCACGCTAAACCTACCCAAGCCGTTGGGCTTCTATGTTCAGGAGCGCAGACGCCGCACATATGGTGTGCCGCTCCCAGTAACCTCCATGTGCATCAAGCAACCAATGGGAGGAGGAGCAAGCACAGCCATATGTACCACCTAATTAAGGCGCTCATTGGATAGGGGAGGGGGGCAAAAGTGCAGAGGAATGCTACTCCCAAGATACTAGGTGCGCATTCACACTTGAAGGTGCCACTCCCTCAAGCAAACACTACATACACAAAAAAATCACAGAAAAAACTAAGATAAAAACATCCTGCACGATATGATACAAATTTGCGGATGCCACCTTGACACTTGGTAGATGGGCCCGACACGTATGTGCGCTAAGAGCTTCCATTATTCATGTCTAATCATTTATAGTCGGTATTGTACCACTTTTATCTAGAATGACCCCCATTCCTTAGCTCTATTGTTTGTATATATAATGGTGTGCAGCCATTTAGTTTTTTGTAATTATGTTTTCTTCATGGATATGCACCTGTGATCCTGAAGGTTTTAGTCTAAATTTTCTTGCAATATATTGGGGTTGCACCCCTTTTAGACTGGACACGCCCATCTACCTGGGACTTCTGAGCAGAATATGTTTGTAGCTGGTTCCTACACTGCCCTGAATATTGTAGGCTTATGTAAGTCCAAAGTGAGGCAGTTTCTTTAGTGATAGGGACCCATCTGCGGAAGCCACCTTGACGCCTGGTAGATGGGCCCGACACGTATGTGCGCTAAGAACTTCCATTATTCATGTATACTCATTTATAGTCGGTATTGTACCACTTTTATCTAGAATGACCCCCATTCTTAGCTCTATTGTTTGTATATATAATGGTGTGCAGCCATTTTTTTTTTTGTAATTATGTTTGCTTCATTGATATGCACCTGTGATCCTGAAGGTTTTAGTCTAAATTTTCTTGCCCATAATCATGTACATAATATAGGTTAAAAAAAAGTCTAAAATCAGAAAAGAATTAAAAAAAAGTTAACGTATCTGGTTTAGATTATTGAAAAAACTAGGTGATACATTCCCTTTAACTCAGAGTAGTGTTACTAATTAGATGTCATCAGATATCAAGCGTAAACTTGGCATCTGCTAGATCTGTAGACTTGCTAAATTGAACCTTGTATCTCTTCGTGGCTGTATTCCTCATACTTACATCATATCTACTGTTTATCGACACGCTGTTCTCAGACATTATCATCATGTGCCTATCTGGCCAAGATGGAAATCCTTCAAAAATTGTTTAAAGAACAGTATATTTCAGCAGGCAAGTCAATGAACTCTGAATGCTATGTGGGTTGTCTCATTAGAAAGGCTAAACACACAATTAATTCAGTAGATAATTACTTTTAAGCATTAATTTATGCTTTAGCAGAAGGACTACATCTTGAGACCTAACAACTGACCTAACGTTCTCCTCAGTGCTTATTTCAAAGGATACCTAATGTACCCACTTGTTCATTTATATGTGCTAATTTCCAGTATTTTATTGTACTGTACATAAACTGTATGTGCAGTGACTCCTATCATCTCTTCAGTAAAGACAGACTTTATTTATTGTAATCTACATTGACTCCACTATTATCCCACCAGCCCTCTACTTTTACTTGTCCTCAGCATTGCAAGGCGCCAGTGCTAAACAATGAGCCACTGTGCTGCCCATAAATATAATTGCATAATTGTAATTGCATAAATGTAATTACATAATTGTAAAACGGTATACAATAAATATATAGTGAGCGGACGGGGACAATGAGGATATATAGTATATACAGAGTGTTGGTCATGGGAGTGAATGAGGGTATAGAGTATATACAGAGTGGAGGTGATTGGGAGAATTAGGGTTTACAGTATATACTAAGTGGAGGTGATGGGAAGATTGAGGGTATACTATATATAGAGAGTGAGGGGATGGGAACAATGAGGGTATACATTATATACAGAGTGGAGGTGATGGAAGAATGAGGGTATACATTATAGACAGAGTGGAGGTGATAGGGAGAATGAAGGTGTGCAGTATATACAGAGCAGAGATGATGGGGAGAATAACGCTATATAGCATATAACCAGTGGAGGTGATGGGGAGAATGACAGTATGCAAATGTACAGAGTGGAGGTGATGGAGAGAATGAGGGTATACAGTATATACAGAGTGGAGATGATGGGGACAATGAGGGTATTCAGTGTATAAGTCGCAGGGAAATGATGAAAATTGCGATTTGATCAAATCCCTAAGGAAGATGATCAATTTACAGAAGATGTTTAAAATAACATCTCTGTGGGGTGATTTCCCTAAAGAAAGTAAGTGATTTGGTTCAAATCTCTTAACTGTTTTAGTGAAAAGATGAAATAACAACAAGTAAGGAGTCCTGCAAAAAAAAGAAAGCAGTCGAAGGACATTTGATTACCTCATAGACATGTGACCAGTAATATTGCTATGTTACTGGTCACATGGTGATGATGTCATCAAAGGTCCTTTATCCCAAAGCTCTCACAGTTAGCTGATCAAAGGACCTAGCGATAAAAGGCCCTAGCGACGCCCCTGATTCTAGGTATATACTATTCTAGCAGGGGGAAAACAGCCAGGCACATTTCTGTGGGGGCACAGTCCTGGCCATGGGTTCAGATATAGAAAAAATCTAACTCTGACAGAAGTTGTATCTGAAGAACAGTTTAATGAAACTATCAGGATGTTTTTGAACAAGTGGCATGATAAAGTGGCATGATAAAGAAAAACCTTGTGGACTCGCAAAAGGATAGAAAAAGCTATCACAGTCATTGAGCAATTTAAATTAACACCACTACTTAAACTACAATGGACACATAAACAGTACTATTATGGGAAAAAATGAGTTTGAAGAGAAAGTCTGACTCCGATCCAAATATCTAAACAATATTATTTCATATTATTATTATATTATCAAAAATATTAAACTTTTCACTAAAACAGTTAAGGGATTTGATGATCAAATCACTTACTTTCTTTAGGGAACATCCTCTTCTGTGAAATGATCATCTCCCTTAGGGATTGGATCAAATCTCCATTTTCATCATTTCCCTGCGACTTACACTCACCTAAAGAATTATTAAGAACACCTGTTCTATTTCTCATTAATGCGATTATCTAGTCAACCAATCACATGGCAGTTGCTTCAATGCATGTAGGGTTGTGGTCCTGGTCAAGACAATCTCCTGAACTCTAAACTGAATGTCAGAATGGGAAAGAAAGGTGGGCTACAACAGCAGAAGACCCCACCGGGTACCACTCATCTCCACTACAAATAGGAAAAAGAGGCTACAATTTGCACAAGCTCACCAAAATTGGACTGTTGAAGACTGGAAAAATGTTGCCTGGTCTGATGAGTCTCAATTTCTGTTGAGACATTCAAATGGTAGAGTCCGAATTTGCCGTAAACAGAATCAGAAGATGTATCCATCATGCCTTGTTACCACTGTGCAGGCTGGTGGTGGTGGTGTAATGGTGTGGGGGATGTTTTCTGGGCACACTTTAGGCCCCTTAGTGCCAATTGGCCATCGTTTAAATGCCACGGGCTACCTGAGCATTGTTTCTGACCATGTCCATCCCTTCATGACCACCATGTACCCATCCTCTGATGGCTACTTCCAGCACGATAATGCACCATGTCACAAAGCTCAAATCATTTCAAATTGGTTTCGTGAACATGACAATGAGTTCACTGTACTAAAATGGCCCCCACAGTCACCAGATCTCAACCCAATAGAGCATCTTTGGGATGTGGTGGAACGGGAGCTTCGTGCCCTGGATGTGCATCCCTCAAATCTCCATCAACTGCAAGATGCTATCCTATCAATATGGGCCAACATTTCTAAAGAATGCTATCAGCACCTTGTTGAATCAATGCCACGTAGAATTAAGGCAGTTCTGAAGACAAAAGGGGGTCCAACACCGTATTAGTATGGTGTTCCTAATAATTCTTTAGGTGAGTGTATATATAGAGTGAAGGAGATGAAGAAAATGAGTTTATATAGTATACACACAGAGTGGAGGTGATGGGGAATATGAGGGCATGCAATATACATATTTTATTGATAAAGTCCTATAAAAAAAAAAACACTCAAGGGACACTGCCCAATGACAATAGGCAGAAAAACCCCAATAAAAAGACCTGGAATGACAGAGGGTGGTTGGGGCACAATGTGGTAAATGATTAATGTATGACCTATCTGTAGTACTCCACAATTGTAGCAGATATCCCCATGAGCCAATAAATGAAAATGCGTCATTCAAACATAAAAAGATTATGGGTGAGGATATATCTGAGCAGTGAGAAAACAAATTGATCATGTTGGCCAAAATGATCCCCCTTACCTGTAAGAAAACATCAATGTCCTCATACCCTTTCTTATGTGGTTTGGAACTATACAGTGAGTCCACATCTATGCTGGTGAGAAGAGTATCCTCCTCTACATAAAGGTGTAGGTGGGCAATGAGACCACCAAGGGGCTTAATATGATGTCTATATACATCCTTATGTCCTCCTCCTCCCCTTCCTATTGTCTCATGTAGGGCTTCCTTCCCACCAGAGGGGCCTTGTCTTCTTAGAGATGTCACGCGGCTGGTGCGCTAAGGTCACACTAGTGCCGGAAGCCATCACATACCATCAGCTGCGGTGTACTATATTGCTCGTACCAATGTATTCTGCAGCATAACCATGCTCCTGATGATACAATATACAAATGTTGAAATGCGTATAGCTAGTATTAGTTGAGGCAGTAACAATGGGGCTCTAATACAGAGCAAACATTAATTTAGACAGCTACGGATGAAGAGTGTCATTTAATTGACCACTTACCAGGCACATCTGTCTGTTTGTACCCTGAATAGGCATAGCGGTATCTATGTAACTGAGGACCTGAATCACACAGGGGTCCCAGATCATTACAGTTGTAAGGGCCATTGGTCTCTAAGGGTTCGAGACGGGTAATATATTTGTATATGTAGGTAGATCTATGGCACACCAGGGTTCTTTTAGAATAGTGTTTTAATAATTGTTCACATAATCTTATGCATTCTGTTATCATATCCAGAATTAAGTCAAAATGAACTTATCATGTGTATGTGTAAGGTGTAGCGATGTATAATAGTAACCATAAATCATGTTTTGTAGATAAGAAAAATTGCTCAGGCAGGCAATGTTGATGTAAGTCCATGGGGGGCTGTATGCTATACAAAGTGTTAGATACAAACCGGATTCCCAAAAAGTTGGAACACTATACAAATCGTGAATAAAAACTGAATGCAATGATGTGGAGGTGGCAACTTCTAATATTTTATTCAGAATAGAACATAAATCACGGAACAAAAGTTTAAACTGAGAAAATTTACCATTTTAAGGGAAAAATATGTTGAATCAGAATTTCATGGTGTCAACAAATCCCCAAAAAGTTGGGACAAGGCCATTTTCACCACTGTGTGGCATCTCCCCTTCTTCTTACAACACTCAACAGACGTCTGGGGACCGAGGAGACCAGTTTCTCAAGTTTAGAAATAGGAATGCTCTCCCATTCTTGTCTAATACAGGCCTCTAACTGTTCAATCGTCTTGGGCCTTCTTTGTTGCACCTTCCTCTTTATGATGCGCCAAATGTTCTCTATAGGTGAAAGATCTGGACTGCAGACTGGCCATTTCAGTACCTGGATCCTTCTCCTACGCAGCCATGATGTTGTGATTGATGTAGAATGTGGTCTGGCATTATCTTGTTGAAAAATGCAGGGTCTTCCCTGAAAGAGATGATGACGTCTGGATGGGAGCATATGTTGTTCTAGAACCTGAATATATTTTTCTGCATTGATGGTGCCTTTCCAGACATGCAAGCTGCCCATGCCACACGCACTCATGCAACCCCATACCATCAGAGATGCAGGCTTCTGAACTGAGCGTTGATAACAACTTGGGTTGTCCTTGTTCTCTTTGGTCCGGATGACATGGCGTCCCAGATTTCCCCAAAAAAATTTGAATCATGACTCGTCTGACCACAGAACAGTCTTCCATTTTGCCACACTCCATTTTAAATGATCCCTGGCCCAGTGAAAACGCCTGAGCTTGCGGATCTTGCTTAGAAATGGCTTCTTCTTTGCACTGTAGAGTTTCAGCTGGCAACGGTGGATGGCATGGTGGATTGTGTTCACTGACAATGGTTTCTGGAAGTATTCCTGAGCCCATTCTGTGATTTCCTTTACAGTAGCATTCCTGTTTGTGGTGCAGTGTCGTTTAAGGGCCCGGAGATCACGGGCATCCAGTATGGTTTTATGGCCTTGACCCTTACGCAGAGAGATTGTTCCAGATTCTCTGAATCTTCGGATGATGTTATGCACAGTTGATGATGATAGATGCAAAGTCTTTGCAATTTTTCGCTGGGTAACACCTTTCTGATATTGCTACACTATCTTTCTGCACAACATTGTGGGAATTGGTGATCCTCTACCCAGCTTGGTTTCTGAGAGACACTGCCACTCTGAGAAGCTCTTTTTATACCCAATCATGTTGCCAATTGACCTAATTAGTGTTAATTGGTCTTCCAGCTCTTCGTTATGCTCAAATTTACTTTTTCCAGCCTCTTATTGCTACTTGTCCCAACTTTTTTGGGATTTGTTGACACCGTGAAAATTTGAATCAACGTATTTTTCCTTTAAAATGATACATTTACTCGGATTAAACGTTTGATCTGTGATCTACGTTCTATTACAAATAAAATATTGACATTTGCCATCTCCACATCATTGCATTCAGTTTTTATTCACAATTTGTTTAGTGTCCCAACTTTTTTGGAATCCGGTTTGTATATAGGGGAGCAATCAAAATTATATTTGGAAAGACAATAAGAAGATATGGATGAATACTCATGAGGTAAATAATTAAATGCCAAGGAATATAATGAGGCACAATACAATGAGACACAATTTATAGCATAATATAGACGCCACATGTGAATTAATTAGTTGTAGCTAGGTTCCATAAGAGGCATGGAGAGGAGGAAGGTAAGTTGCATGTGGCCAAAACAGTATATCTCATCTGGATGCGGACGCCGTAATGGCTGGACCGCCCATATATAGAGAGGAGCAGATTGTATGATCTGCCGGGAGGTGACACGCTGACGTCATCGCGCCCAGGAGCGCGAGCATTGAAACATTTGAAGCTGAAAGGGCAATGGGGAGTTCCCGATAAGCGCTATTGAGGCCAATAGAGGATCAGGATAGGAGTAAAGGCATGACTTAATGTACGATGGAGAAAACAAGATAGCATTAATTCAGATTGTCAATTGACAAACCAAAATTGAAATCAATTAATGCCAAAATCAAACAAAACAACACTGATCACATTATATACTTGAAAAATCTAAAGAAAGAAATTAATGCAAAATGAGATTTTTTTTTTTAAAGAAAACGGAACATGGTGGTGAGGGGAGGAGGGAGGGGGCGAAAAGGGGAAAAGAAGGTGGGAGGGGGGTTGAGGGGAGGAAAAAGGAGAAGGAAGGGAAAAAGGAGGAAAGGGAGGGGAAAGGGAGGGGGGTGGATTCTGACCCATGTCAAGCAGGCTAAGGATAATGTCCCAAACTATCATATCTGTAATGGAGGAAACAACAATTCAGACTTGTATATCAAAATATTCAAAGAAACATCAATTGTTGCAGAAATAATCACATTCTCTATTGAGTACCTTAGGGGTCAATGTATCCAAACGATGTATTTAAAAGGATTTCCATTGTCTTAACAAAAGTGTTTGATTTCCACCCCTCCGTGGGGTCTGGATTTGTTCCAACACTTGAAACCGCAATGAAGAAAGAGAATGGTTGTGTTCCATAAAGTGTTCAGGTATAAGTAACAACCACTGATTGTTCCTGATGGTGGACTTGTGTTTCGAGATCCGATCCCTTATATGTTGAGTGCCCTTTGAAAAAGCTAGTGAGCGACACGGACGTCGGGCCATTCCTCCAGCCAGGTTGGTCATTTGTTATTTATTTATGCTTGTCTTCGCTGCTTATGTGTTAGTACCAGGTGTTAGTGATACCTCATACCTTCTTTATGCTAATTGGTCTCTTGACTTTGCGCAGGTTCAAGTTGCACATGCCTGTGGCGTATTTATGTATCTATAAATGAGACTTACACTCAGCATAGTAACTGTTCAATCCCCTTTGGGTATTCCTTGGTGTATTATATACAGTCAGGTCCATAAATATTGGGACATCAACACAATTCTAACATTTTTGGCTCTATACACCACCACAATGGATTTGAAATGAAACAAACAAGATGTGCTTTACTTGCAGACTGTCAGCTTTAATTTGAGGGTATTTACATCCAAATCAGGTGAACGTTGTAGGAATTACAACAGTTTGCATATGTGCCTCCCACTTGTTAAGGGACTAAAAGTAATGGGACAATTGGCTTCTCAGCTGTTCCTTGGCCAGGTGTGTGTTATTCCCTCATTATCCTAATTACAATGAGCAGATAAAATGTCCAGAGTTCATTTCAAGTGTGCTATTTGCATTTGGAATCTGTTGCTGTCAACTCTCAAGATGAGATTCGAAGAGCGGTCATTATCAGTGAAACAAGCCATCATTAGGCTGAAAAAACACAACAAACCCATCAGAGACATAGCAAAAACATTAGGCGTGGCCAAAACAACTGTTTGGAACATTCTTAAAAAGAAGGAACGCACCGGTGAGCTCAGCAACACCAAAAGACCCGGAAGACCACAGAAAACAACTGTGGTGGCTGAACGAAGAAATCTTTCCCTGGTGAAGAAAGCACCCTTCACAACAGTTGGCAAGATCAAGAACACTCTCCAGGAGGTGGATGTATGTGTGTCAAAGTCAACAATCAAGAGAAGACTTCACCAGTGTGAATACAGAAGGTTCACCACAAGAAGTAAACCATTGGTGAGCCACAAAAACAGAAAGGCCAGATTAGAGTTTGCCAAACGATATCTAAAAAAGCCTTCACAGGCATCCAATGGACAGATGAGACCAAAATCAACTTGTACCAGAGTGATGGGAAGAGAAGAGTATGGAGAAGGAAAGGAACTGCTCAAGATCCTAAGCATACCACCTTATCAGTGAAGCATGGTGGTAGTAGTGTCATGGCGTGGGCATGTACGGCTGCCAATGGAACTGCTGACAAAAGCAACAGGATGAATTCTTAAGTCTTTCGGGCAATATTATCTGCTCATATTCAGCCAAATGCTTCAGAACTCATTGGACGGAGCTTTACAGTGCAGATGGACAATGACCCAAAGCATACTGCAAAAGCAACCAAAGAGTTTTTTAAGGGAAAAAGGTTGAATGTTATGCAATGGCCAAGTCAATCACCTGACCTGAATCCCATTGAGCATGCATTTCACTTTCTGAAGGGAAAATGCCCCAAAAACAAGCAGGAACTGAAGACAGTTGCAGTTAGAGGCCTGGCAGAGAATCATTAGGGATGAAACCCAGCATCTGGTGATGTCTATGCGTTCCAGACTTCAGGCTGTAATTGACTGCAAAGGACTTGCAACCAAGTATTAAAAAGTGAAAGTTTGATTTATGATTATTATTATGTCCCATTACTTCCCTCAACAAGTGGAAGGCACATATGCAAACTGTTGTAATTCCTACACCGTTCACCTGATTTGGATGTAAATACCCTCAAATTAAAGCTGACAGTCTGCAGTTAAAGCACATCTTGTCTGTTTCATTTCAAATCCATTGTGGTGGTGTATAGAGCCAAAAATGTTAGAATTGTGTCAATGTCCCAATATTTATGGACCTGACTGTATGCAGCGTTGACTACATGCAATTATCATTCATTGACACATGTACTCGCTTGGGGGTATTTTATCCACACTCCGCTGCATCTCCCTACTGGGTTTTATTTATTATGTATGTTTGCATATTTGTTCAATAAAGATTTATATGGTCATTATCCGCAGGTTTGTTTTTGCTTTTGTAGGAGGTTTACGGGGTCGGTTACCGTGCGGCGTATATTTGCTGGTCTCAGCTATTGTTGGTATATGGTCTCACCAATGTAAATGAGGCCACACGGACATTTAATAAGGTATACAGTCATGGCCAAAAGTTTTGAGAATTACATAAATATTGGAAATGGGAAAAGTTGCTGCTTAAGTTTTTATAATAGCAATTTGCATATACTCCAGAATGTTATGAAGAGTGATCAGATGAATTGCATAGTCCTTCTTTGCCATGAAAATGAACTTAATCCACCAAAAACTTTCCACTGCATTTCATTGTTGTCATTAACGGACCTGCTGAGATCATTTCAGTAATCGTCTTGTTAACTCAAGTGAGAATGTTGACGAGCACAAGGCTGGAGATCATTATGTCAGGCTGATTGGGTTAAAATGGCAGACTTGACCTATTAAAAGGAGGGTGATGCTTGAAATCATTTTTCTTCCATTGTTAACTATGGTGACCTGCAAAGAAATGCGTGCAGCCATCATTGCATTGCATAAAAATTGCTTCACAGGTAAGGATATTGTTATTAAGATTGCAGCTCAATCAACAATTTATAGGATCATCAAGAACTTCAAGGAAAGAGGTTCAATTCTTGTTAAGAAGGCTTCAGGGCGTCTAAGAAAGTTTAGCAAGCGCCAGGATTGTCTCCTAAAGAGGATTCAGCTGCGGGATCGGAGTGCCACCAGTGCAGAGCTTGCTTAGGAATGGCAGCAGGCAGGTGTGAGCACATCTGCACGCACAGTGAGGCAAAGAATTTTGGAAGATGCCTGGTGTCAAGAAGGGCAGCAAAGAAGCCACTTCTCTCCAAAACAAACATCAGGGACAGATTGATCTTCTGCAGAAAATATGGTGAATGGACTGCTGAGGACTGGGGCAAAGTCATATTCTCAGATGAAGCCTCTTTCCGATTGTTTGGGGCATCAGGAAAAGGGCTTGTCCGGAGAAGAAAAGGTGAGCGCTACCATCAGTCCTGTGTCATGCCAACAGTAAAGCATCCTGAGACCATTCATGTGTGGGGTTGCTTCTCATCCAAGGGAGTGGGCTCACAATTTTGCCCCAAAACACAGCCATGAATAAAGAATGGTACCAAAACACCCTCCAACAGCAACTTCTTCCAACAATCCAACAACAGTTTGGTGAAGAACAATGCATTTTCCAGCACAATGGAGCACCGTGCCATAAGGCAAAAGTGATAACTAAGTGGCTCGGGGACCAAAATGTTGACATTTTGGGTCCATGGCCTGGAAACTCCCCAGATCTTAATCCCATTGAGAACTTGTGGTCAATCCTCAAGAGGCGGGTGGACAAACAAAAACCCACTAATTCTGACAAACTTCAAGAAGTGATTATGAAAGAATGGGTTGCTATCAGTCAGGAATTGGCCCAGAAGTTGATTGAGAGCATGCCCAGTCAAACTGCAGAGGTCCTGAAAAAGAAGGGCCAACACTGCAAATACTGACTCTTTGCATAAATGTCATGTAATTGTCGATAAAAGCCTTTGAAACGTATGAAGTGCGTGTAATTATATTTCACTACATCACAGAACCAACTGAAACAAAGATCTAAAAGCAGTTTAGCAGAAAACTTTGTGAAAACTAATATTTGTGTCATTCTCAAAACTTTTGGGTTGAGTCGCCAGTAAAGTATCCATTAATCAGATATTTCTTTCCGGAGCACGGATGTGTAACAATATTGCCCTTTATAACACTCAAGCACTGGGCACAATGAAGGCACTGTAAGGTACCTGATTTAGGCATGTTTAAAAATCTCTGTCAGGGAAAAAGATCCAATGTCTGCTCGAACCAGGCAGTCTCTAATATTTTTAGAGAGCTTATAACATGTCAAGGGTGGAACTTGAAACTCCTGTATGTTAGGGTATGCCTGGGAAAGTTTGTTCCATTGTTGTCAGATTGTGTGTTGTATCTTAGGTGTAAGAGGATGATACGTCAGAATACATGGTATCTGTCTTGCTGTATTGGATGTAGTATCTTATGGAGTATCAGTACATGATGTTTTGGCGTTCTGTTGAAATTAGTGAGTAGGGTACCCTCTTTGTCTAAATTTGGATGACATTTCTTCTCTTCTTTTCTCACAAGTGGAGGGCTTAGACACAATCCTCTCTATTTGTGTCAGTTGTGAACTGGGGAGTGACGTCTTAGTTGCTTTAGGATGGCAACTGGTATAGTGAAGGAGGCTATTTCTATCGGTCGGTTTACTGTACAGATCAAATTCTGTGTCCTTGTTCATTTTTGAGTATGAGTGTATCAAGAAAGCTGATTGTTTTGGTGTCAATCTGTACAGTAAAACTTAATTCAAAGCAAATGTTATCCAAATATTGGTGAAAGAGAAGGGCACTGGATTCTGAACCTCTCCAGAGACGGAGTATGTCGTCTTTAAAGCGTAGCCAGGTGATAGTATATTGTTTGAAAAGTGGATAGGGATACACAAATTTCTCTTCAAAATATATCATATACACATTAGCGTAAGGCAGGGTAATATATTTGGTCTGGATTGTCCTGAGAACCCTGACTTGGGACACATAATTAGAGATGGCATTGCGGTTTGCCCGGCGGTTGTTTTGCATCGAACTTTGTGCTTTCGCGATTTGCCGAACATATGGCCAGGTCCGCCGACGCAATATTCTTTTGCATTGCGCCGAACTTTGACCCATGACACATCCATCAGGTGGGACAAGAAAGCAAATTGAGACGTTTCAGCAGATGGACACACCCCCACCCTACCAAAGAACCCGATCTGGCCGCCATTTTACATTCTGTGTTTTGCCAGTCTAGGGAAAGGCTGCTCTGTGGAGCAGGGACAGGCTGTTAGGGACACCAAACATTAGCTAATAGGGCCACAAAAGTCCTTTTAAGGATTGGTATAGGTTTGCTATCAATAGTTATACGGAGGGGTGTGATATACTTATAATATACTTTCTAACATAGAAAGTATATTATAGTGCATTTTTATTGTGTAGCAGTTGTGCGCGGTTCTGCTGCGATACTGCAGCTATATAGAGGGACAAACGCTATTAGAATAAATAATTGCAATGGGGTGGTATATATCTGTTGCCCCCAAAAAAATAATTGAGGGGTGTGATATACCTGCTTCCACAAAATACTGATTAAAGGGTTTGATATACCTGCTTCCACAAAATACTGATTGAGGGCTGCGATATACCTGCTTCCACAAAATACTGATTAAGGGGTTTGATATACCCGCTTCCACAAAATACTGATTGAGGGCTGCAATATACCTGCTCCACAAAATACTGATTGAGGGCTGCAATAAAACTGCTTCCACATAATACTGATTAAGGGGTTCAATATACCTGTTTCGACCAAATATTGATTGAGACCTGCGATATACCTGCATCCACAAAATACCAATTAGGGGTTCGATATACCTATTTAAACCAAATATTGATTGTGAAATGTGATATACCTGCTTCCACAAAATACAGATTAAGGAGTTTAATATACCTGCTTCCACAAAATACTGATTGAGGGGTTTGATATACCTGTTTCCACCAAATATTGAATGAGGCCTGCAATATACCTGCTTACACAAAATACAGATTAAGGGGTTCGATATACCTGTTTCCACCAAATATTGGTTAAGGCTTGCAATATACCTGCTTCCACAAAATACTGATTAAGGGGTTTGATATACCTGCTTCCACAAAATACTGATTGAGGGCTGCAATATACCTGCTTCCACAAAATACAGATTAACAGGTTCGATATACCTGTTCCACCAAATATTGATTGAGGCCTGCAATATACCTGCTTCCACAAAATACAGATTAAGGAGTTTAATATAGCTGCTTCCACAAAATACTGATTAAGGGGTTTGATATACCTGTTTCCACCAAATATTGATTGAGGCCTGCGATATAACAATATAACAAAATAGCAAAAGACAGGTGCACTCTGCGGTATTACTAAATCCTTAAACTGGTTTTAAAATTGAGAGATTAGTCAACATGTCCTACGGTGTAGGACATGTCTAAGCCCGGGCACCGCGACAAGGTTTCTCAAGTAGCCCGGGACCTAACACTCTCCTACCTGTGCCAGTGGGCAAATACCAGGAGCCAGTGGGCAAATTACAGGAGCATAAGGCCGACTCACAAACAACTCACCAGTTACCTCCAGCATGTATCCATGCTTGCAATGGGAGGAGGGAGGAGTCTGCAAGTCCCACTCAAGACTGTCTGGTATGGCCCAGGCCTCACAGGTGCACCTAAATGTGGCTTGTAGATGGAAAACAGGCACATTTAAATTGGAGTTTATATACCTCCAGGAATCTCTATATATACAAACTGAATGGAATGACGTGGTATAGCAGGAGGTGCTCAAACCCACATGCAGTCGTGCATATATATAGGGGAGCAAATCCTGCACTTGTGGCCCGTTGCTAATGGCAATCCCCAGCAAACATGCATACGGTGGAGGATGCCCGCAGCGAACCACAAGTACCACAATAGACATCCTACACAAGGTAACAATTGTGTGGATGTGATAATCAATATAACAATATAACAAAATAGCAAAAGACAGGTGCACTCTGCGGTATTACTAAATCCTCAAACTGGTTTTAAAATTGAGAGATTAGTCAACATGTCCTACGGTGTAGGACATGTCTAAGCCCGGGCACCGCGACAAGGTTTCTCAAGTAGCCCGGGACCTAACACTCTCCTACCTGTGCCAGTGGGCAAATACCAGGAGCCAGTGGGCAAATTACAGGAGCATAAGGCCGACTCACAAACAACTCACCAGTTACCTCCAGCATGTATCCATGCTTGCAATGGGAGGAGGGAGGAGTCTGCAAGTCCCACTCAAGACTGTCTGGTATGGCCCAGGCCTCACAGGTGCACCTAAATGTGGCTTGTAGATGGAAAACAGGCACATTTAAATTGGAGTTTATATACCTCCAGGAATCTCTATATATACAAACTGAATGGAATGACGTGGTATAGCAGGAGGTGCTCAAACCCACATGCAGTCGTGCATATATATAGGGGAGCAAATCCTGCACTTGTGGCCCGTTGCTAATGGCAATCCCCAGCAAACATGCATACGGTGGAGGATGCCCGCAGCGAACCACAAGTACCACAATAGACATCCTACACAAGGTAACAATTGTGTGGATGTGATAATCAATATAACAATATAACAAAATAGCAAAAGACAGGTGCACTCTGCGGTATTACTAGATCCTCAAACTGGTTTTAAAATTGAGAGATTAGTCAACATGTCCTACGGTGTAGGACATGTCTAAGCCCGGGCACCGCGACAAGGTTTCTCAAGTAGCCCGGGACCTAACACTCTCCTACCTGTGCCAGTGGGCAAATACCAGGAGCCAGTGGGCAAATTACAGGAGCATAAGGCCGACTCACAAACAACTCACCAGTTACCTCCAGCATGTATCCATGCTTGCAATGGGAGGAGGGAGGAGTCTGCAAGTCCCACTCAAGACTGTCTGGTATGGCCCAGGCCTCACAGGTGCACCTAAATGTGGCTTGTAGATGGAAAACAGGCACATTTAAATTGGAGTTTATATACCTCCAGGAATCTCTATATATAAAACTGAATGGAATGACGTGGTATAGCAGGAGGTGCTCAAACCCACATGCAGTCGTGCATATATATAGGGGAGCAAATCCTGCACTTGTGGCCCGTTGCTAATGGCAATCCCCAGCAAACATGCATACGGTGGAGGATGCCCGCAGCGAACCACAAGTACCACAATAGACATCCTACACAAGGTAACAATTGTGTGGATGTGATAATCAATATAACAATATAACAAAATAGCAAAAGACAGGTGCACTCTGCGGTATTACTAAATCCTCAAACTGGTTTTAAAATTGAGAGATTAGTCAACATGTCCTACGGTGTAGGACATGTCTAAGCCCGGGCACCGCGACAAGGTTTCTCAAGTAGCCCGGGACCTAACACTCTCCTACCTGTGCCAGTGGGCAAATACCAGGAGCCAGTGGGCAAATTACAGGAGCATAAGGCCGACTCACAAACAACTCACCAGTTACCTCCAGCATGTATCCATGCTTGCAATGGGAGGAGGGAGGAGTCTGCAAGTCCCACTCAAGACTGTCTGGTATGGCCCAGGCCTCACAGGTGCACCTAAATGTGGCTTGTAGATGGAAAACAGGCACATTTAAATTGGAGTTTATATACCTCCAGGAATCTCTATATATACAAACTGAATGGAATGACGTGGTATAGCAGGAGGTGCTCAAACCCACATGCAGTCGTGCATATACAGACGTGGACAAAATTGTTGGTACCCTTTGGTCAATGAAAGAAAAAGTTACAATGGTCACAGAAATAACTTTAATCTGACAAAAGTAATAATAAATTAAAATTCTATAAATGTTAACCAATGAAAGTCAGACATTGTTTTTCAACCATGCTTCAACAGAATTATGTAAAAAAATAAACTCATGAAACAGGCATGGACAAAAATGATGGTACCCCTAGAAAACACAGAACATAATGTGACCAAAGGGACATGTTAATTCAAGGTGTGTCCACTAATTAGCATCACAGGTGTCTACAACCTTGTAATCAGCCATTGGGCCTATATATATGGCTCCAGGTAATCACTGTGTTGTTTGGTGATATGGTGTGTACCACACTCGACATGGACCAGAGGAAGCAAAGGAAAGAGCTGTCTCAAGAGATCAGAAAGAAAATTATAGACAAGCATGTTAAAGGTAAAGGCTATAAGACCATCTCCAAGCAACTAGATGTTCCTGTGAGTACAGTTGCACATATTATTCATAAGTTTAAGATCCATGGGACTGTAGCCAACCTCCCTGGACGTGGCCGCAGGAGGAAAATTGATGACAAATCTAAGAGACGGATAATCCGAATGGTAACAAAAGAGCCTAGAAAGACTTCTAAAGAGATTCAAGGTGAACTTCATGCTCAAGGAACATCAGTGTCAGATCGCACCATCCGTCGTTGTTTGAGCCAAAGTGGACTACATGGGAGACGACCAAGGAGGACACCATTGTTGAAAACGAATCATAAAAAAGCAAGACTGGAATATGCCAAACTACATGTTGACAAGCCACAAAGCTTCTGGGAGAATGTCCTGTGGACAGATGAGACAAAAATCGAAGTTTTTGCCAAGGCACATCAGCTGTATGTTCACAGACGAAAAAATGAAGCATATCAAGAAAAGAACACTGTCCCTACTGTGAAACATGGAGGAGGCTCTGTTATGTTCTGGGGCTGCTTTGCTGCGTCTGGCACAGGGTGTCTTGAATCTGTGCAGGGTACAATGAAATCTCAAGACTATCAAGGAATTCTAGAGAGAAATGTACTAGCCAGTGTCAGAAAGCTTGGTCTCAGTCGCAGGTCATGGGTCTTGCAACAGGACAATGACCCAAAACACACCGCTAAAAACACCCAAGAATGGCTAAGAGGAAAAAATTGGACTATTCTAAAGTGGCCTTCTATGAGCCCTGACCTCAATCCTATTGAGCATCTTTGGAAGGAGCTGAAACATGCAGTCTGGAAAAGGCACCCTTCAAACCGGACACAACTGGAGCAGTTTGCTCATGAGGAGTGGGCCAAAATACCTGCTGAGAGGTGCAGATGTCTCATTGACAGTTACAGGAAGCGTTTGATTGCAGTGATTGCCTCAAAAGGTTGCGCAACAAAATATTAAGTTAGGGGTACCATCATTTTTGTCCATGCCTGTTTCATGAGTTTATTTTTTTACATAATTCTGTTGAAGCATGGTTGAAAAACAATGTCTGACTTTCATTGGTTAACATTTATAGAATTTTAATTTATTATTACTTTTGTCAGATTAAAGTTATTTCTGTGACCATTGTGACTTTTTCTTTCATTGACCAAAGGGTACCAACAATTTTGTCCACGTCTGTATATAGGGGAGCAAATCCTGCACTTGTGGCCCGTTGCTAATGGCAATCCCCAGCAAACATGCATACGGTGGAGGATGCCCGCAGCGAACCACAAGTACCACAATAGACATCCTACACAAGGTAACAATTGTGTGGATGTGATAATCAATATAATATAACAAAATAGCAAAAGACAGGTGCACTCTGCGGTATTACTAAATCCTCAAACTGGTTTTAAAATTGAGAGATTAGTCAACATGTCCTACGGTGTAGGACATGTCTAAGCCCGGGCACCGCGACAAGGTTTCTCAAGTAGCCCGGGACCTAACACTCTCCTACCTGTGCCAGTGGGCAAATACCAGGAGCCAGTGGGCAAATTACAGGAGCATAAGGCCGACTCACAAACAACTCACCAGTTACCTCCAGCATGTATCCATGCTTGCAATGGGAGGAGGGAGGAGTCTGCAAGTCCCACTCAAGACTGTCTGGTATGGCCCAGGCCTCACTAGGTGCACCTAAATGTGGCTTGTAGATGGAAAACAGGCACATTTAAATTGGAGTTTATATACCTCCAGGAATCTCTATATATACAAACTGAATGGAATGACGTGGTATAGCAGGAGGTGCTCAAACCCACATGCAGTCGTGCATATATATAGGGGAGCAAATCCTGCACTTGTGGCCCGTTGCTAATGGCAATCCCCAGCAAACATGCATACGGTGGAGGATGCCCGCAGCGAACCACAAGTACCACAATAGACATCCTACACAAGGTAACAATTGTGTGGATGTGATAATCAATATAACAATATAACAAAATAGCAAAAGACAGGTGCACTCTGCGGTATTACTAGATCCTCAAACTGGTTTTAAAATTGAGAGATTAGTCAACATGTCCTACGGTGTAGGACATGTCTAAGCCCGGGCACCGCGACAAGGTTTCTCAAGTAGCCCGGGACCTAACACTCTCCTACCTGTGCCAGTGGGCAAATACCAGGAGCCAGTGGGCAAATTACAGGAGCATAAGGCCGACTCACAAACAACTCACCAGTTACCTCCAGCATGTATCCATGCTTGCAATGGGAGGAGGGAGGAGTCTGCAAGTCCCACTCAAGACTGTCTGGTATGGCCCAGGCCTCACAGGTGCACCTAAATGTGGCTTGTAGATGGAAAACAGGCACATTTAAATTGGAGTTTATATACCTCCAGGAATCTCTATATATAAAACTGAATGGAATGACGTGGTATAGCAGGAGGTGCTCAAACCCACATGCAGTCGTGCATATATATAGGGGAGCAAATCCTGCACTTGTGGCCCGTTGCTAATGGCAATCCCCAGCAAACATGCATACGGTGGAGGATGCCCGCAGCGAACCACAAGTACCACAATAGACATCCTACACAAGGTAACAATTGTGTGGATGTGATAATCAATATAACAATATAACAAAATAGCAAAAGACAGGTGCACTCTGCGGTATTACTAAATCCTCAAACTGGTTTTAAAATTGAGAGATTAGTCAACATGTCCTACGGTGTAGGACATGTCTAAGCCCGGGCACCGCGACAAGGTTTCTCAAGTAGCCCGGGACCTAACACTCTCCTACCTGTGCCAGTGGGCAAATACCAGGAGCCAGTGGGCAAATTACAGGAGCATAAGGCCGACTCACAAACAACTCACCAGTTACCTCCAGCATGTATCCATGCTTGCAATGGGAGGAGGGAGGAGTCTGCAAGTCCCACTCAAGACTGTCTGGTATGGCCCAGGCCTCACAGGTGCACCTAAATGTGGCTTGTAGATGGAAAACAGGCACATTTAAATTGGAGTTTATATACCTCCAGGAATCTCTATATATACAAACTGAATGGAATGACGTGGTATAGCAGGAGGTGCTCAAACCCACATGCAGTCGTGCATATATATAGGGGAGCAAATCCTGCACTTGTGGCCCGTTGCTAATGGCAATCCCCAGCAAACATGCATACGGTGGAGGATGCCCGCAGCGAACCATAAGTACCACAATAGACATCCTACACAAGGTAACAATTGTGTGGATATGATAATCAATATAACAATATAACAAAATAGCAAAAGACAGGTGCACTCTGCGGTATTACTAAATCCTCAAACTGGTTTTAAAATTGAGAGATTAGTCAACATGTCCTACGGTGTAGGACATGTCTAAGCCCGGGCACCGCGACAAGGTTTCTCAAGTAGCCCGGGACCTAACACTCTCCTACCTGTGCCAGTGGGCAAATACCAGGAGCCAGTGGGCAAATTACAGGAGCATAAGGCCGACTCACAAACAACTCACCAGTTACCTCCAGCATGTATCCATGCTTGCAATGGGAGGAGGGAGGAGTCTGCAAGTCCCACTCAAGACTGTCTGGTATGGCCCAGGCCTCACAGGTGCACCTAAATGTGGCTTGTAGATGGAAAACAGGCACATTTAAATTGGAGTTTATATACCTCCAGGAATCTCTATATATACAAACTGAATGGAATGACGTGGTATAGCAGGAGGTGCTCAAACCCACATGCAGTCGTGCATATATATAGGGGAGCAAATCCTGCACTTGTGGCCCGTTGCTAATGGCAATCCCCAGCAAACATGCATACGGTGGAGGATGCCCGCAGCGAACCACAAGTACCACAATAGACATCCTACACAAGGTAACAATTGTGTGGATGTGATAATCAATATAACAATATAACAAAATAGCAAAAGACAGGTGCACTCTGCGGTATTACTAAATCCTCAAACTGGTTTTAAGATTGAGAGATTAGTCAACATGTCCTACGGTGCAGGACATGTCTAAGCCCGGGCACCGCGACAAGGTTTCTCAAGTAGCCCGGGACCTAACACTCTCCTACCTGTTCCAGTGGGCAAATACCAGGAGCCAGTGGGCAAATTACAGGAGCATAAGGCCGACTCACAAACAACTCACCAGTTACCTCCAGCATGTATCCATGCTTGCAATGGGAGGAGGGAGGAGTCTGCAAGTCCCACTCAAGACTGTCTGGTATGGCCCAGGCCTCACAGGTGCACCTAAATGTGGCTTGTAGATGGAAAACAGGCACATTTAAATTGGAGTTTATATACCTCCAGGAATCTCTATATATACAAACTGAATGGAATGACGTGGTATAGCAGGAGGTGCTCAAACCCACATGCAGTCGTGCATATATATAGGGGAGCAAATCCTGCACTTGTGGCCCGTTGCTAATGGCAATCCCCAGCAAACATGCATACGGTGGAGGATGCCCGCAGCGAACCACAAGTACCACAATAGACATCCTACACAAGGTAACAATTGTGTGGATGTGATAATCAATATAACAATATAACAAAATAGCAAAAGACAGGTGCACTCTGCGGTATTACTAAATCCTCAAACTGGTTTTAAAATTGAGAGATTAGTCAACATGTCCTACGGTGTAGGACATGTCTAAGCCCGGGCACCGCGACAAGGTTTCTCAAGTAGCCCGGGACCTAACACTCTCCTACCTGTGCCAGTGGGCAAATACCAGGAGCCAGTGGGCAAATTACAGGAGCATAAGGCCGACTCACAAACAACTCACCAGTTACCTCCAGCATGTATCCATGCTTGCAATGGGAGGAGGGAGGAGTCTGCAAGTCCCACTCAAGACTGTCTGGTATGGCCCAGGCCTCACAGGTGCACCTAAATGTGGCTTGTAGATGGAAAACAGGCACATTTAAATTGGAGTTTATATACCTCCAGGAATCTCTATATATACAAACTGAATGGAATGACGTGGTATAGCAGGAGGTGCTCAAACCCACATGCAGTCGTGCATATATATAGGGGAGCAAATCCTGCACTTGTGGCCCGTTGCTAATGGCAATCCCCAGCAAACATGCATACGGTGGAGGATGCCCGCAGCGAACCACAAGTACCACAATAGACATCCTACACAAGGTAACAATTGTGTGGATGTGATAATCAATATAACAATATAACAAAATAGCAAAAGACAGGTGCACTCTGCGGTATTACTGAATCCTCAAACTGGTTTTAAAATTGAGAGATTAGTCAACATGTCCTACGGTGTAGGATATGTCTAAGCCCGGGCACCGCGACAAGGTTTCTCAAGTAGCCCGGGACCTAACACTCTCCTACCTGTGCCAGTGGGCAAATACCAGGAGCCAGTGGGCAAATTACAGGAGCATAAGGCCGACTCACAAACAACTCACCAGTTACCTCCAGCATGTATCCATGCTTGCAATGGGAGGAGGGAGGAGTCTGCAAGTCCCACTCAAGACTGTCTGGTATGGCCCAGGCCACAAGTGCAGGATTTGCTCCTGCTATACCACGTCATTCCATTCAGGCCTGCGATATACCTGCTTCCACAAAATACAGATTAAGGAGTTTAATATACCTGCTTCCACAAAATACTGATTAAGGGGTTTGATATACCTGTTTCCACCAAATATTGAATGAGGCCTGCAATATACCTGCTTACACAAAATACAGATTAAGGGGTTCGATATACCTGTTTCCACCAAATATTGGTTAAGGCTTGCAATATACCTGCTTCCACAAAATACTGATTAAGGGGTTTGATATACCTGCTTCCACAAAATACTGATTGAGGGCTGCAATATACCTGCTTCCACAAAATACAGATTAACAGGTTCGATATACCTGTTCCACCAAATATTGATTGAGGCCTGCAATATACCTGCTTATACAAAATACAGATTAAGGAGTTTAATATACCTGCTTCCACAAAATACTGATTAAGGGGTTTGATATACCTGTTTCCACCAAATATTGATTGAGGCCTGCGATATACCTTCTTCCACAAAATACTGATTAAGGGGTTCGATATACCTGCTTCCACAAAATATTGATTGAGGGCCGCGATATACCTGCTTCCACAAAATACTGATTGAGGGGTTTGATATACCTGCTTCCACCAAATATTGATTGAGGCCTGCGTTATACCTTCTTCCACAAAATACTGATTAAGGGGTTCGATATACCTGTTTCCACCAAATATTGATTGAGGTTTGCAATATACCTGCTTCCACAAAATACTGATTAAGGGGTTTGATATACCTGTTTCCACCAAATATTGATTGACGCCTGCAATATACCTGCTTCCACAAAATACTGATTAAGAGGTTCAATATACCTGTTTTCACCAAATATCGATTTACCTGCTTAAACAAATATTACTCTTCTCTAGGGACTTAGGCAAAGGGTCATTTTGAAAATGGCAGGCAGAGGAAGAGGCAGGTCGTTCCACAGGGGTGGTAGGGGGTTGGGCAGGTGCACCAGGCCGGAGCCTAAGTGGGAAGTTGGAGAAGGCACGTGTGATTACTTCAAAGGGCACAACAGAGTTGGTTGAGTGGCTCATTCAGCCTTCCGCTTCTGTACCCTCATCATCCTACTGATTAAGGGGTTTGATATAGCTGCTTCCACAAAATACTGATTGAAGGCTGTGATATACCTGCTTCCACAAAATACTGATTAAGGGGTTCGATATACCTGTTTCCACCAAATATTGAATGAGGTTTGCAATATACCTGCTTCCACAAAATACTGATTAAGGGGTTTGATATACCTGCTTCCACAAAATATTGATTGAGGGCCGCGATATACCTGCTTCCACAAAATACTGATTGAGGGGTTTGATATACCTGCTTCCACAAAAATACTGATTGAGGGCTGCGATAAACCTGCTTCTGCAAAATACTAATTAAGGGGTTCGATTTGCCTGTTTCCACCAGATATTGATCGAGGCATGCGATATGCCTACTTTCACAACATACTGATTAAGGGGTTTGATATACCTGCTTCAACAAAATACAGATTGAGGGCTGCAATATACCTGCTTCCACAAAATACTGATTAAGGGGTTTGATATACCTGCTTCCACAAAATACTGATTGAGGGCTGCAATATACCTGCTTCCATCAAATACTGATTAAGGGGTTCGATATACCTGCTTCCACCAAATACTGATTGAGGGCTGCGATATAACTGCTTCCACATAATACTGATTAAGGGGTTCAATATACCTGTTTTCACAAATATTGATTGAGACCTGCGATATACCTGCATCCACAAAATACCAATTAGGGGTTCAATATAACTGTTTAAACCAAATATTGATTGTGAAATGTGATATACCTGCTTCCACAAAATACTGATTAAGGGGTTTAATATACCTGCTTCCACAAAATACTGATTGAGGGCTGCAATATACCTGCTTTCACAAAATACTGATTAAGGGATTTGATATACCTGTTTCCACCAAATATTGATTGAGGCCTGCAATATACCTTCTTCCACAAAATACTGATTAAGGGGTTTGATATACCTGCTTCCACAAATTACTGAATTGAGGGCTGCAATATACCTGCTTCCATAGAATACTGATTAAGGGGTTTGATATACCTGTTTCCACCAAATATTGATTGAGGGCTGCAATATACCTGCTTCCACAAAATACAGATTAAGGGGTTCGATATAGCTGTTTCCACCAAATATTGATTGAGGCTTGCAATATACCTGCTTCCACACAATACTGATTAAGGGGTTTGATATACCTGCTTCCACAAAATACTGATTGAGGGCTGCGATATACCTGCTTTAACAAAATACTGATTAAGGGGTTCGATATACCTGTTTCCACCAAATATTGATTGAGGTTTGCAATATACCTGCTTCCACAAAATACTGATTAAGGGGTTCAATATACCTGTTTCCACCAAATATTGATTGAGACCTGCAATATACCTGCATCCACAAAATACCAATTAGGGGTTTGATATACCTGTTTAAACCAAATATTGATGGTGAAATGTGATATACCTGCTTCCACAAAATACTGATTAAGGGGTTTAATATACCTGCTTCCACAAATTACTGATTGAGGGCTGCAATATACCTGCTTCCACAAAATACTAATTAAGGGATTTGATATACCTGTTTCCACCAAATATTGATTGAGGGCCGCGATATACCTGCTTCCACAAAATACTGATTGAGGGGTTTGATATACCTGCTTCCACAAAAATACTGATTGAGGGCTGCGATAAACCTGCTTCTGCAAAATACTAATTAAGGGGTTCGATTTGCCTGTTTCCACCAAATATTGATCGAGGCATGCGATATGCCTACTTTCACAAAATACTGATTAAGGGGTTTGATATACCTGCTTCAACAAAATACAGATTGAGGGCTGCAATATACCTGCTTCCACAAAATACTGATTAAGGGGTTTGATATACCTGCTTCCACAAAATACTGATTGAGGGCTGCAATATACCTGCTTCCATCAAATACTGATTAAGGGGTTCGATATACCTGCTTCCACAAAATACTGATTGAGGGCTGCGATATAACTGCTTCCACATAATACTGATTAAGGGGTTCAATATACCTGTTTTCACAAATATTGATTGAGACCTGCGATATACCTGCATCCACAAAATACCAATTAGGGGTTCAATATAACTGTTTAAACCAAATATTGATTGTGAAAGGTGATATACCTGCTTCCACAAAATGCTGATTAAGGGGTTTAATATACCTGCTTCCACAAAATACTGATTGAGGGCTGCAATATACCTGCTTCCACAAAATACTGATTAAGGGATTTGATATACCTGTTTCTACCAAATATTGATTGAGGCCTGCAATATACCTGCTTCCACAAAATACTGATTGAGGGCTGCGATATAACTGCTTCCACATAATACTGATTAAGGGGTTCAATATACCTGTTTCCACCAAATATTGATTGAGACCTGCAATATACCTGCATCCACAAAATACCAATTAGGGGTTCGATATACCTGTTTAAACCAAATATTGATTGTGAAATGTGATATACCTGCTTCCACAAAATACTGATTAAGGGGTTTAATATACCTGTTTCCACCAAATATTGATTGAGGCTTGCAATATACCTGCTTCCACACAATACTGATTAAGGGGTTTGATATACCTGCTTCCACAAAATACTGATTGAGGGCTGCGATATACCTGCTTTAACAAAATACTGATTAAGGGGTTCGATATACCTGTTTCCACCAAATATTGATTGAGGTTTGCAATATACCTGCTTCCACAAAATACTGATTAAGTGGTTCAATATACCTGTTTCCACCAAATATTGATTGAGGCCTGCAATATACCTGCATCCACAAAATACCAATTAGGGGTTTGATATACCTGTTTAAACCAAATATTGATGGTGAAATGTGATATACCTGCTTCCACAAAATACTGATTAAGGGGTTTAATATACCTGCTTTCACAAATTACTGATTGAGGGCTGCAATATACCTGCTTCCACAAAATACTAATTAAGGGATTTGATATACCTGTTTCCACCAAATATTGATTGAGGCCTGCAATATACCTGCTTCCACAAAATACTGATTAAGGGGTTTGATTTACCTGCTTCCACAAATTACTGATTGAGGGCTGCAATATACCTGCTTCCATAAAATACTGATTAAGGGGTTTGATATGCCTGCTTTCACAAAATACTAATTGAGGGCTGCGATATACCTGCTTCCACAAAATACTGATTAACAGGTTCGATATACCTGTTTCCACCAGATATTGATTGAGGCCTGCAATATACCTGCTTCCACAAAATACTGATTAAGGTGTTTGATATGCCTGCTTCCTCAAAATGGTGATTGAGAGCTGCAATATACCTGCTTCCACAAAATACTGATTAAGGGGTTTGATATACCTTTTTTCCACCAAATATTGATTGACGCCTGCAATATATCTGCTTCCACAAAATACTGATTAAGGGGTTCGATATACCTGTTTCCACCAAACATTGATTGAGGTTTGCAATATACCTGCTTCCACAAAATACTGATTAAGGTGTTTGATATACCTGCTTCCACAAAATATTGATTGAGGGCCGCGATATACCTGCTTCCACAAAATACTGATTTAGGGTTTTGATATACCTGCTTCCACAAGATACTGATTGAGGGCTGCGATATACCTGCTTCCGCAAAATACTGATTAAGGGGTTCGATATGCCTGTTTCCACCAAATATTGATCGAGGCCTGCGATATACCTGTTCCCCAAAATACTAATTAACGGGTTTGATATACCTGCTTCCACAAAATACTGATTAAGGGATTTGATATACCTGCTTCAACAAAATACTGATTGAGGGCTGCAATATAGCTGCTTCCACAAAATACTGATTAAGGGGTTTGATATACCTGTTTCCACCAAATATTGATTGAGGCCTGCAATATACCTGCTTCCACAAAATACCAATTAAGAGGTTCGATATAACTGTTTCCACTAAATATCGATTGCTTCCGTGGCCCAAATGTTCGAGCGTAATAACTTGATGAGTCCGCATAACCCTCTTGCCCAACCGCTGACCGCTGGCTTGTTCGAACTGCTAGACCGCCAACTACTGCCATATAAACTGGAGGACTCGGAGACCTTTAGAAAATTTGTGGTCATTGGCACACCGCAATATAAGGTCCCCGGAAGGAAATATTTCTCCCAGAGCTTTATGGCCACGTTCAGCTGCAAGTAAATATATCTCTGGCACACAGTGTCGGTGCCAAGATACATCTAACCACAGACACGTGGTCTAGCAAGCACGGGTAGGGAAGGTACATAACTTTTACTGCCCACTGGGTAAACCTTCTGACGGCCATCATGCATTTAACTTGTGACTCCCATGTGGATTTGGTGTTACTGTCAAGGATTCATGCAGGCCTGCCTCTTCTTCTCCTCCTCCATCCTCCGTCAGAATTGATCAACAATACCTCGCCGTTGTGAGGCTTTAAGCAGGGTGTTCTCAGACGGAAGTGGCCTCTGAGCTTAGAGTGTCACAGAGTGTCATCAGCAGGTCGTAACAGATACAGAGACTGGAAGAGTCACAGAACGGCATAGAAGTAGACGTCCTTTGGCCACATCCCACACTGATGACCACTTCACTCTGAACAATGCCCTGCGGAACCGGATGATGAAAGCCACACAACTCCAGACACATTTTAGGCTACTTTCACCCTTGCGTTTGGTGGGGATCCATCATGGATCTGCACAAATGCATCCGTTCAGATAATACAACCGTCTGCATCCTTTCAGAACGGATCCGTTTATATTATCTTTAACATAGCCAAGACGGATCCGTCTTGAACACCATTGAAACTCAATGGGGGACGAATCCATTTTCTTTTGTGCCAGATTGTGTCAGTGAAAATGGATCCGTCCCCATTGACTTACATTGTGTGTCAGGATGGATCCGTTTGGCTCAGTTTTATAAGACGGACACCAAAACGCTGCAGTGTTTTGGTGTCCTCCTCTAAAGCGGAATGGAGGCGGAACGGAGCCAAACTGATGCATTCTGAGCGGATCCTTAACCATTCAAAATGCATTAAAGGCAAAACTGATCAGTTTTGGACCGCTTGTGAGATCCCTGAACGGATCTCACAAATGGAAACCAAAACGCCTGTAGCCTAAGGGAGGTGAGAGGCACTCAAGTTTCAGACTATTCAAAACCATTTACATCAGCGTGGTGCTAGATGACCTGCAAGGGTACCTGACCACACCACCAGGCACAGGTGTCATGATCTGGCATTTGCCAGGGAGCATCAATCTTGGATGAGGGACCAATGGGCCTCAGTGCTGTTCACTGATGAAAGTCGATTCACGCTGAGCAAAAATGATGGCCACCAACAATGTTCTTGACATCAAGGAGAGCACTATGCATCAGCCACTGGTGAGCCTTTGAAGGTGGTGGGGTTACAGTGTGGGCTTGTGTGTCTAGTCAATACAGAACTGCCCTACACTTTGTGAATGTTACAGTGACAATACTATGATACTACTTGAATAACATCATTAATCCAGTCAATGTGCCTCTGCATGAACAACACAGGTCTAATTTCATCTTCATGGACAACAATGCGCCAGCTCATTGAGGTTGCATCATTAGGGAATGGCTGTTGGAGACTGGGGTACCTCAAATGGAGTTGCTTGCACTTTCTCCAGACCTTAATACCATTGAAAATCTATGGGATCAGCTGAATCGCTGTGTAGAGGCTCGTAACTCTGTACCCCAGAACCTCAATGACCTGAGGGCTACCCTTCAAGAAGAGTGGGATGCCATGCCTCAGCAGACAATAAGTCGACTTGTGAACAGCATTAGATGTAGTTGTCAAGCTGTAATTGATGCTCAAGGCCAAATGACAAGTTATTAAGACATTGATATTTTTTGTGGGGGTATACCCATTACTGGTGTTGGCTTTTGTTTCAATAAATTGAGATGAATAAATTATCATTGCATGCTTCTACTTGAATGCCCTACTTTCATGATATAATATCACTGTAGCAGGAACTTTTTACTATTTCCATAAATTTTACCCGAAAGCCAAATATTCCTAACTTTTTGTGAGTAGTGTATAATAAACACATACCTCAGACTGATGTCAAATAGTGTCATCTGTCTCCATAAGGCTCCATTGTAAAAATGGAGCCTTATGGAGACAGACATCCAAAATAAAGACTACAGACATCCAAAATTAAGAAAAAAAAGCAGCATTAACTGTGATCGTATCATATCCATTAGTTTTGAGTGAAGTGAGCTTCGGATGCTTCATCCGAACTCGCTTTGTTTAAAACTTCAAAATAATACTGTACGGACGTCCTTCTCTGTACAGTATTGGAATGTATGGTCTCTGATGTGCCGAAGTTAGTTATTCACCAAGTCGTGCGTGACTTCTTTGAATAACTTCAGTAGTTGATGGAAAACCACTTGAAAACAAACTTGGCTTTGGTTCTGATACGGATTCAAGACTTGAAGTGCTGCGGTTTCCTTACATACAACTCTTGGACTACAGTGCAGTTTACTAGATCTTTTTTATATTGTCTGAAACATGAACCTGTAGAGATAATGGAGAGAATTTGAAGTCAGTTTTGCTTGAGTCTGCGTTTATGCCACAATCAAATGTCTCATGTTACTTGATAAGTTTGACTTATTCTTAGAGCTAACACTTTTGTCTAGAGAAGCCAATCAAATTTTCCTACTCCACCCTTCTCATGAAGTGAGATTGCAGCCTTTTTGCAACTTAAAAAAAAAGTCTTAATAATAAATCTGGAGTGAAACTCATTAACATATCTAACCACACCCACTTTTACACCCACATTACAAAACTGGAATGAGTAGGGTAAAAATGCACAAGCGAGTGCAAAAAAAAGTCACAACATTTTGTGCAACCACTTAAATTTTGTGCATGCAAGAACAAAAAGTAGTAAAAGTCCTATTTTTGTGACTTTTTGACACCAGAATTGTGGAGTGAACATATGATAAATCAGGGCCAATAACACTTCCATGTATCTTCATATTCCTACACACAGTCATTTGTGGGAGCTGGCCAGCTATTTCTATAGGAAAGGTGAAATAGCCTGAATGTTGGCAGTTTTTTTTGTAGAAACCTGTTTAAAAAAAGATCTAACACTATATTTATTTATTTTTTAAATTTTGAGAACTTGGATCCCTTGTTCTTGTCCTGATAGAGGGGCAGTCTGAACATGCGCCCTTCAACTCCATTCATCTTTATGGGACTGCTAGAAATAGAGAAGCATTGTATATCGCTGTCTTCAGCAGTCCAATAGAGAATGAATGTAGTGGTAAGGCACATGCTTTGTCTGCCACTCCATCAAGACTGAAACAAGGGATATTCATGTTCGTTATTAGTTAGTTATCCCTTATCCTGTGGATGGGAAATAACTTTCATACTTAGCACACCCCTGAAATATAAAGTGGTATTACCATCACAGAATGCTATAACATATTGCTAGGATATGCCATAATATTCTGATCGTGGGGGTCCGATCTCTAGGACTGGACTGGATAACGAAAGGACCTGCACAATTTGGGTCTAATCAGTATACCATCATTTAGGGCTCATGCACACATCTGTATTTTTTTATTTTTTTTCATGGATAGCAAACAAACTAAATAATTTCTATTGGGCCACAAACACATCTATTTTTTTTTAACAGATCCATGTGCCCGATCCACAGATCTCAGTGTAGGTCCCATTCCTGTCCATATTTGTGGATGGGAGTAGCCCACTTCTATTTCTATTGATAGGAGTGAGAGGCCTTACCATGCAGAGAAAATTGTCTTTAAAGAGGTTGTCTGAGATATTGGTGGCATATTAGCTGGATATGCCACCAATGTCAGATAGGAGTGAGAGATATATTCAGTATAAAGATCGGGAGAGAACATGATGTTAAAGGCAGCGGACATACAGTCACCGGTGATCTGTAGTACAACAGGGGTGATATCATGGGTTGAAGTGTATAGTTGGGTGTCATCGGCATAGAGATGTTATTGAAAACCAAATCTGCTGATGGTCTGTCTGATCGGGACTGTGTAGAGATTAAAAAGGAGAGGACCTAGGACTGAACGTTGAGAAACCCCAACAGCAAGAGGGAGAGGAGGGAAAGTAGAGCCAACGAATGATACACTGAAAGGGTGGCCAGAGAGATAGGAAGAAAACCAAGAGGGAGCGATGTCATTAAGGCCAATAGATTGGAGCATGGTGAGTAGGAGATGGTGGTCTACAGTGTCAAATGCTGCTGAGGTTGGTCTACAGTGCCAAATGCTGTGAGAGTAGTCACGGTTGTATTTAGCTGTCAGGAGGTCTTTTGTCACTTTTGGTGAGGGCAATTTCTGTAGAGTATAGAGTGCTGAAGCCAGATGGTAATGGATCAGTTTAGTCCATATTGGTCATTACAGTTGTTCAACTTCCCATACATATTAATAAAACCAGCAATGGAAGATAGATCTTTCTGGGAATGTTCATTCAAAGAAAGATTTTTAGTTCATGAAAGATCTTTCTTTGAACAAAAGATCTTTTGTCTGTCTATCAGACAAAAATATTAAGAAAGCAGCCTTGTTTTCAATTGATAATGGTCTATCACTGGTCAACTAAATCGATACACCGATGAATGTTCATTTTGGTTGAAATCATCTGTTTTGATCAACTTTAGGCTAATGTGAATGGCCACCTTTAGGCTTATTTTCCTCGGGGCAGGTTAGTGTGTTTGGCAGACAATGTCACGCATACATCCTCAGGCCTCCCTCACTCTCTAAGTTCTGTGCTGGATCCTCTCACCGAGAAGAGAGAGAGAGCAGTGGAGGAGACATTGCAAGTCACGTAGCAGAGACTAGCAAACCAACAAGTGGCTCAAGAGTTGGGGCTATGTGCTGTACAGTAGATATAAAGCAATGGTTTTCCTGATAATCCCTTATGGAAAACTGTACTACATGGCAGATAAAATAGCTATAAAGCAGTCATAATTTTCCCAGTGAACATTCAGTTTAATTTCATCTTGTACTTATAAGGAACAATTAAGCTAATCATAGTCTGACTATAAAATAGTTCCACTGACCAAGTTTGGAAATTAAATCAAGCCAAAATGTTGTAGTTAATAAACAGTTGTCTACACGTCTGAGCAACAGGAGTCAGCAGAACATCTGGACTGTTTATTAGATTGAATGAATAATTACATTCTAGATAATGCAAGAAAGGTTTTAGATTCACCAAGAAAAAAGAAAATAATGGGGTGGGCGGACCAGAAACACTGAACACTGCAAACTTTTTTTTTTATATACAGATTTCTTTATTTATTTTTTCTTCCCAAACCCCACCCAATAAACCAAACCCCACCACCCACCCCCAGCGATGCGTCTTATTCTCTTAATCAAACAGTAAAAATAATGAATGAAGAGGGTAGAGGAAGAGGAGAAAGTTTCACAAGGAAAAAACATTTCCAATCTCCCCATATCTTATTCCATTTTCTTTTAGAGTTCCTCTGAAATAGTCTCATATCTCTTAACATTGCTTACTAGATTTATCAACTCATTAAGCCTTGGAGTATTTTTAGAAAGCCAGAATCGAGTAATTAGGAGTCTGGCAAAAAAATATATTTTGACCAAGAAAAACTTTCGGCACTTAAGGCAAGTGAGGTTAGAAAAGTCATTCAATATACAACATTCCAGAGTCAATGGGATTACTATCTTAAGTTTTTATGAAATAAAGTTACAAATCGATTCCCAGTATATTATTAAATCTGGACATGACCAGAAGATGTGGACAAAATCTGCCTCCTGTAATCCACGCCGAGGGCAGTTCGAGGATTCTTGTAAACCACATTTATTAAGCCAAGTCGGGGTGATAAAAAGTCTATGTGTAATATTCAATTGAATCATTATGTGATTGAAATTGTGCAAAACTAATTTTAAATAAGTGAGAATATTTCCGAAGCCCAATGAAGTGACGACCAGACAATCATTTTCCCAGGCCCTATGACCTGGTGAAAGGACATTAAAAAAAAGGTGGGAGGTACCAAGCACAACATTCAAAAGTATCTATCTCTAAAAGTGAAACTTGTTTAACTCTTAAAATGGCTGAACTTAACTGACAATACCGAAACCAGCTCAGGTTGCCCAAATTCCCCAAAAGTGCGAAACTCGAAAGCGGAAGTGCCTCTCCATGCTTCACCACTTGTTAAAGATAAATAATATTGCTTTTTTTTTGTCAGAATCTATCAGCTAGTAATTTATCAATCTCCTGTAAGAAAAAGTTGTGCCAAAGAGGAGTGCAACAAAGAAAACACTTTATCCCCATCCATCCTCTCATAGTTGTCCAGTCTCTGGAAAATAACTTCCCAGTAACTCTATATTCTTTTTCAACATTAATCAATCGCCCAGCTTTCAACAATGTGAACATATTATTAAAAAGGTGAACGATTTACCAAAGCTTTACACAATGGACTTCACTCCTAGTGACGGAATAACAATAGCTGCCCAGCTATAAAATAACCACTGAAACAGGGAAGATTCAATCCTCCCTGTTGCAATGGCTTTTAAAAATGCACTAATTTCAACCTCACTCGCTTTCTTCCCCAAAGCAGGCCATTCATCATCCTCTCAAGAAGTTTAAAGAACTTGTCCTCAATCCAAGATGGAGAGTACTGTGAACATAAAGAAGTTGGGGCAAAATCACCATCTTAATTAAAGAGATTCTATCAGCTCTAGTTAAAAATAATCACGGCCATATTGCAATTTTTGTATCTCAACTTGCTTATCAATGGTATCAAATTAAGCTGAGTGTAATCCTCAACACTAGGTTACATCATCATGCCAATTGTTTTAACTACCTTTAACATTGTGAGAGGAACCTCATTAAAATATTTAAAGTTATTTAGCAACATGAGGGTAGTTTTTGCCCAATTAAAAGGGAATCTGTCATCTGCTTTTACCATTTTAAGAAGAAGGACGGGGCATTTCTACAAGGTAGACTATGACATGGGGAGGGGGCGGAACCGTTTGCCAGGCTGTGGGAGGTTATTTGATGATCAGGAGGCGTTCTTGGGCACTGCAGGGGGGCGTCACTGGGCACCGGAGAGTGAAAAAAACGCCCCTCTGGGCACCTCTGACCCTAATTAGCATAACATAAAAAGGGCTTTTATATCAAAACTACAAAACGAAATAAAGTAAAAAGAAGACTGCTGGAAATAAGGTACTTTAGTCAACATAGCGATGGTGCCAGCTTAAAATGGTAAAAGCAGGTGACAGATTCCCTTTAATATCGAGACCAGAGACCTCCCCAAAAGAGTTTACCAAATGGATAACTCTTGGGAGAGTAGTGTTGGTTTTATTCATATAAAATAGTACATCATCCATGTATAGGGAGATCCGAACCTCTTGTCCCAATACTCCAAAACCCTCAATAATTGTATCTTGTCTAATACTAAGTGATAAAGGCTCAATATAAATATCAAATCATAATGGTGACAGGGGACAACCTTGACAGGTGCCTCTAGACAACAAAAACCTAGGGGACAAGTTACCATTAAAATTCAATCTTGCAGTTGGAGAGCTATATAAAAGCCTAACCATGCTAATAAATCTAGATACAAATCCCATCCTTTCTAACACCTTCCAAAGGAATTTCCACTCCACCCTGTCAAACACATTAAAGGCATACAAGGACAGGATGGAGCGGGAAGCCCACCCAGGAGACTGTATAATTGCAAAAAGACGATGGAGATTATTATGGGTACCTTTGTTAGGAATAAACCCATTCTGATCAGGGTGAATAACCGAAGAAATAACATTAGAGAGCCTAGTAGCCAGCATTTTTGCAAGAAGTTTAACATCGGTATTAAGGAGTGAAATCATAGAAACATAGAATGTGTCGGCAGATAAGAACCATTTGGCCCATCTAGTCTGCCCAATATACTGAATACTATGAATAGCCACTGGCCCTATCTTAGAGTTGCAAGAAAAAGTATGTGAACCCTTTGGAATGATATGGATTTCTGCACAAATTGGTCCTAAAATGTGATCTGATCTTCATCTAAGTCACAACAATAGACAATCACAGTCTGCTTAAACTAATAACACACAAAGAATTAAATGTTACCATGTTTTTATTGAACACACCATGTAAACATTCAAGAGCACAGCGCAGACTGCTCAATGAGGTGAAGAAGAATCCTAGAGTGTCAACTAAAGACTTACAAAAGCCTCTGGCATATGCTAACATCCCTGTTAGCGAATCTACGATACGTAAAACACTAAACAAGAATGGATTTCATAGGAGGATACCACAGAGGAAGCCACTGCTGTCCAAAAAAACATTGCTGCACGTTTACAGTTTGCACAAGAGCACCTGGATGTTCCACAGCAGTACTGGCAAAATATTCTGTGGATAGATGAAACCAAAGTTGAGTTGTTTGGAAGAAAGACACAACACTATGTATGAAGAAAAAGAGGCACAGCACACCAACATCAAAACCTCATCCCAACTGTGAAGTATCATGGTTTGGGGCTGCTTTGCTGCGTCAGGGACTGGACGGATTGATATCATCGAAGGAAAAATGAATTCCCAAGTTTATCAAGACATTTTGCAGGAGAACTTAAGGCCATCTGTCCACCAGCTGAAGCTTAACAGAAGATGGGTGTTGCAACAGGACAACGACCCAAAGCATAGAAGTAAATCAACAACAGAATGGCTTAAACAGAAGAAAATACGCCTTCTGGAGTTGCCCAGTCGGAGTCCTGACCTCAACCCAATTGAGATGCTGTGGGATGACCTCAAGAAAGTGATTCACACCAGACATCCCAAGAATATTGCTGAACTGAAACAGTTCTGTAAAAAGGAATGGTCAAGAATTACTCCTGACCGTTGTGCACGTCTGATCTGCAACTACAGGAAAAGATTGGTTGAAGTTATTGCTGTCAAAGAAGGTTCAACCAGTTATTAAATCCAATGGTTCACATACTTTTTCCACCTGCATTGTAAATGTTTACATGGTGTGTTCAATAAAAACATGGTAACATTTAATTATTTGTGTGTTATTAGTTTAAGCAGACTGTTAATGTCTATTGTTGTGACTTAGATGAAGATCAGATCACATTTTATGACCAATTTGTGCAGAAATCATATAATTCCAAAGGGTTCGCATACCTTTTCTTGCAACTGTATATGAAGGATGGCCTTATGCCTATCCCATGCATGCTTAAACTCTTTCACTGTATTTGCAGCTACCCCTTCTGCAGGAAGGCTATTCCATGAATCCACTACTCTCTCAGTAAAGTAATACTTCCTGATATTACTATTAAACCTTTACCCCTCTAATTTAAAACTATGTCCTCTTGTAGCAGTTTTTCTTCTTTTAAATATTCTCTCCTCTTTTACCTTGTTGATTCCCTTTATGTATTTAAACGTTTCTATCATACCCCCTCTGTCTCGTCTTTCTTCCAAGCTATGCATGTTAAGGTCCTTTAATGTTTCCTGGTAAGTTTTATCCTGCAATCCATGTACTAGTTTAGTAGCTCTTCTCTGAACTGTCGCCAAAGTATCAATATCCGTCTGGAGAAATGGTCTGCGCACAATACTCCAAATGAGGTCTCACTAGTGCTCTGTAGAGCGGCATGAGCACCTCCCTCTTTCTACTGGTAATGCCTCTCCCTGTACACCCAAGCATTCTGCTAGCATTTCCTGCTGCTCTATGACACTGTCTGCCTACCTTTAAGTCTTCTGAAATAATGACTCCTAAATCCCTTTCCTCAGATACTATGAAATGGAAACAGTCGGCACTCCTCTTCCGGAATCGTGGCGCTTGCGTCCAGGGTAAGAAAAACCCACTTTAAAATATCAAACAAAAAGACCGGCACTTCACTTCTTGTTGAAAACTCTGCTTTATTCAAGCATGGAGGAGACACAGCGCAGATGCGACCCGTGTTTTGGCTCGAATGCGAGCCTTTTTCAAGCATGGTAAATTACTGCATGAAACACATTTAAATAGTGCGCCCATTGGAACCTCCTTATCCGAAACTGAGAAATTATTTATGCTGTCATCTCCGCCGACTCGATTTCTTTGCTGACTTGATTTCTTTGCTGTACAGGAATCTGATGGACGATACTTATGAGGGCAGACCAAGTTTTATTTCAGGTTGGGAGCAAGAATTGGGTTCCTCTATAACAAAAGAGGATCCACAGAAAGCGTTCATATTCTCTCACAAACTATCAATGGCTTGCTCAGCACAGGAAAAAAATCGTTAATTTCTAACGATAATTTGTTTTCCCTTAGTCCTAACAGCAGCACAGATGGGGTTAACTGCCCCTGTGGACTGGTAGGACCGGCGGAATTTTAATGAGCCCAAGAACCAATAAACGATCTTCAGCTCCCTGAAAGGGAGGAGATCACCCCCCAGCCCACCGTGTATTTAACAAGCATAATGTATTTAGGGTGGGATATTTGTGTGCTGCTGTTAGGACTAAGGGAAAACAAATTATCGTTAGAAATTAACGATTCCCTTACGTCCTACCAGCAGCACAGATGGGGAGATAGCAAGACGAAACCCCTAGGGAGGGTCCTCATGCCTGGCAGAACTAAGAACTGTCTGCCCAAAAGCCGAAAACTCTGCCATCCTAGCATCTATCCTATAATGGGAGATGAAGGTTGATTCAGAGCTCCAGGAGGCCGCCTTACAGATCAACTCTAAGGGGAGAAGGCTTCTCTCCGCAACCGAGGTGGAGACCGCCCTAGTAGAATGGGCTCTCACAAACTCGGGAGGATCTAAGGATTGGGAGACAAAGGCTTCCCTAATGGCCTCCTTGATCCAGCGACTAATGGTGGCTTTAGACGCTTTACGGCCTTTAGACTTACCGGCAAACAGGATAAGGAGATTCTCATCTATCCTGAACTCTCTGGATCTATCCACATAGATCTGGAGGCATCTTGAAATATCCAGCGGGTCTCTAGCTGGAGTATCAGAGGAGGAGGCTGTAAACAAAACTGGTAAAGAGATTACCTGGTTGATATTTTGAAGGTAGGCACCTTAGGCCTGAAGTATGGTAAAAACTTCAGGAGTACTCTATCCTGTAAGAAAATAATGTATGGATGAATTGCAGAGAAAGCCTGCAATTCAGAGATTCTTTTGGCTGAAGCTATAGCCAGAAGAAAGACCATCTTTAAAGTCAAAAATTTGAAATCTACCTCCTCCAAAGGCTCGAAGGGGGGAGATGCTAGCCCCCTGAGCACTACTGAAAGATCCCACTGGGGGATAGGTTTCAGTATAGTAGGCTTTAGTCTCTCAGCTCCCTTCAGGAAGCGTTTAATGAGTGGGTCCCGAGAATGTGGCCTGTTGAGACAGGCCGAGATGGCACAAATCTGTACCTTCAAGGTAGCTGGAGATAGGCCTCTGTCTAATCCATCTTGAAGAAATTGTAGTATCGCAGGAAGGGGCGGATCTGCAGGACGCCACCTGTTTGGAATCACACCACGCCACGAAGATTCTCATGATCCTGGAGTAGGCCTTCTTTGTAGACTCTGCTCGGGAATGCGACAAAGTTCTCAGGACCGACTCGGAAAGCCCTTCTATGTTGGGAAGGGACTGATCAACCTCCAGGCTGTCAGGTTGAACCTGTGCAGATCTGGGCAGAGGTGAGTGTCCCACGACACCAGGGTCTGCTCCGGGGGGAGTCTCCAGTATTGTCCCCGACTCATCTGAATGAACTGGGTAAACCAGGATCTCCTGGGCCAAAACGGTATGATGGCTATTACCGAGGCCTGATCCTGACGGATTTTCATCAATACCCTCGGTATCATGGAAAACGGAGGGAAGATGTAAGCCAGCCTGAACCTCCACGATATCGACAGAGCATCTATCGCCAGGGGGTTGTCTTCCCTGTACAGGGAACAGAACCTCAGCACCTTGGCGTTGAACCTGGTTGCCATGAGATCCACCTCTGGCATACCCCAACTGTGAACTAGCTGCCTGAAGATCTCCGGATGCAGAGACCACTCCATGGTCGGTAATCCTCGACTTAAGCGGTCCGCTATCATATTGAGGGAGCCTCGAATATGAACGGCAGATAAATGGGAAAGGTTCAACTCTGCCCACCGAAGAATCACCCCGATCTCTGACAGAAGGGGCAATGACCTTGTGCCTCCCTGCTTGTTTATATAGAGAACCGCAGTCATATTGTCTGACTGGACTTTCACCGCTTTGCCCCGAATCTGAGGGGCGAAGTGAAGGAGGGCTAGCCGGATAGCTCGCATCTCGCGAAGATTGGAAGAAAGACGCCGCTCCAGGGGGGACCAGGATCCCTGTACTGGGGATCTATCCAGGTGAGCGCCCCAGCCTACAAGGGACGCGTCTGTAGTCAATATGACCCAAGCTGGTTGGGTCATAGACTTCCCTGCTGGCAGCTGAAACCACCATCTGAGGGAATTCCGGGTTTGACCGGACAGGGAGCACAGGGAATCTAGCCCCACAGGGCTGCCGTTCCATAGGTGTAAAACCTCCGACTGAAGAGGACGGAGGTGCCATAGCGCCCAAGGGACTGCGTCCGCAGCCGCTGACATGAGCCCCAGCATCTTCATGAGAGTCCGGATAGAGACTCGACGAGGGACGTAAAGGACTTTTGCCAGGTCCTGGATCCGTGCTCTCCTTTCTAAAGTCAACCGGAGGGACATCACCACAGAGTCGACCACGAATCCTAAATAATGGATTGAAGTCGATGGGCTCACATTCGACTTCTGCCAGTTGATAATCCAGCCCAGGCGGAGGAGAAAGGAGATAGAGATCTGAAGATGGTGGGTAAGGATCGGAACTGAAGAGGCTATGAAAAGCCAATCGTCCAGATAAGGAATAATAGTCAGTCCTTGCAGTCTCAAAGCTGCCACCACCGACACCACCACCTTGGTGAAGATAAGGGGGGCAGATAAGATTCCGAAGGGAAGCGCGGTGAACTGAAAGTGCCTGCGAACCCCTGAAATCTGGACCGCGATCCTGAGGAGTTTCCGGGAAGCGGAATGGATCGGAATGTGAAGATACGCATCTTTGAGGTCCAGAGTAGCCATGACATCCCCGAGGTTGAGGATATGGCTGACTGACCTTATGGTTTCCATGCGAAACCTTGTTTTCCTTATAAATCGATTGAGATATCTCAAGTCGATGATCATCCGGAGATCTCCCGTCTTCTTGGGAACCAGGAACACTGGTGAATAAATGCCTAGGCCTCTCTCCCCTGCCGGCACCTCCTCTAGGGCTCCATTGGAGATATAGTCCTGAATGTAAGATTCTAGGACCACTTGTTTGGCCGACCCGAAGTTTCGTGTGGCGATGAATCTCTCCGGGGGGAGAGAGATAAGGTCTACCCGGTACCCGACGGAGACTATGTCCTGAACCCAGGGGTCTGCAATCAACCGGCTCCAAGAGTCTTTGAAATGGGAGAGACGGCCCCCCACGGGAATCTGGGGGAGGGGTACGGGAAAATCTAGAGGAGACACTGCAGGGGCAGCAGGGCTTATCCAAGAGCCTCAAAGTGGCCCATAGTCAGGAGGGTTTTGCCTCCCTGGTGGGTTTACGGGAGCGCCTCAAATATTTACGAGACGGCCCCCCCCAATCTCTGCGCCTAGACTGCTGCCCTGGACGACCTCCGTCTTTCTTCTCTTGTCTGGGGCATCCCCGAAAGGGCTGCTGGGGGAGGCTCTTCCCCTTTTTATCGGAGAGCCCCTCCATTATCTTGTCCAATTCGGACCCGAATAGCCTGTCCGGTTCGAAGGGGAGCCCACAAAGATTGAACTTGGACGCGTTGTCCGCGATTCAAGGTTTCAGCCAAAGTGGTCTGCGGGCAGCCGAAACTAGGGCCATAGTTTTGGCGGCCAGCTTCAGCTGCATCTGGGTGGAATCAACTACGAAGTCCATAGCCAGATTGGCTGATTTGAAGGCTGCCAGGATATCATTTCTAGACACGCTCTGGTCCACGTCCGTCTGGATCTGGTTGAGCTTAGAGCGTAAATAGGTGGCTACCTCAGTGGCCGCAATTGAAGTTGATGCGGAGGCAGCGGCCGCCGCGTAACTCCTTCTAAGGGTGCACTCTGCCCTCCGGCCTAGAGGGTCCTGCAGACTAGACCCATCGTCTGCAGGAACTAGAGTGCGCCGGGACAACTTGGCTATAGCCATGTCCACCTTGGGAACGGAACCCCACGATTCCACCAAGGGTTTAGCCATCGGGTACATGAGTTTGAATTTTCTGGTGAGAACTGGACCTTTCTCAGGCTTTCGCCACTCCGTGCGCATCACAGAGAGAAGGGTCTCATCCGCTCTAAAGACACGCTGTGTCCGTCCGGTGGGATCGGAGGACTCCCCCATGTCAACATCCTGGTCCCCCGACCTGATGGACTTAAGTAACTTCTGCGTCTTTTCTGGAGGGAAAAAGCAAGAAGTAAATTCTTCTTCCTCAGAAGAAGACCCCACCGAACAGGGGGTAGGTCTTTCGACTGGTGCGACTGGTGCGACCACATCCATGGGAGTCTGAGAGGGTCCTGGTAACCTCTCATTAAGCAGTCGCACCACTCCCTTAATGGAATCATCCACGTATGTCTTCGTCCACTGAAACATTTCTTGCATCGTGGGTTCCGTGGATGCCGTGCGACAACTCTCACATCTAGAGTAGGGACAGCTGTCGTCTAAGGGTGTGTTACACTCGAAACACGGAAAATGCTTCCTCTTGGCCCCAGCCTTTCGCTGATCCGGATCCTTAGGGGAAGCCATAGTCTGTAATTAGAAAGAAAACAGGTCATAACACCTACAATAACTGGAGGTGGTGAAACAAGACCTTAAGGGGGCCCACCAGCACTAGAAGAAAGAGCTGTGAAAGAGGAACAACAAACCCAAGCCAAGCAATACTACAAGAATATCTCAAGGCACAGGGAACTCTGGAGCTAGCTTGTCAAAGCGATGCAACCAGAGCACTGACTGACAGGCTCTGGGCACTTAAAAGGAGAAAGCCCCGTCCCCTGGGCGGGTCCTCGATCGTAACTAGCCCAGAGATATAAGAGAGCCTATACTGGCTCAGCTTGCTCTAAGTGGCTCCCCCGATTAATCCTGGATCCCAGGATGTTTATAGGGGGACAGTTTAAATAAAGGTGGTGAGGTTAAAACCCCACACCGCAACGGCTACGAAAAACCGGAAGTGACGTAGCGCACCCAGTGCGCGTCACTTCCGGAAGATGGCGGCGCCCATAGCGCCGCACACATGTGGCGATGGAAAAACGGGACACCGCACTGAGTTGAAAGAAGAGGGGAGGGTGACACCCCACTCCCGACGGTACCCCAGCACAAAAATCGCCGCAATCAGGCCTAAAATAAAGGCAATGAGAGCCAAAACGGGGCGATCCTTCTAAGGAAAAAAGAGCCCCTAGCACTCTTCAGCTCCCTGAGGGGGAGCGATACGCCAGTCCACCTGTCCAGAGGACAGAAAAAAACACGGTGGGCTGGGGGGTGATCTCCTCCCTTTCAGGGAGCTGAAGATCGTTTATTGGTTCTTGGGCTCATTAAAATTCCGCCGGTCCTACCAGTCCACAGGGGCAGTTAACCCCATCTGTGCTGCTGGTAGGACGTAAGGGAACTATAAGATTATGGCACGATGGTACAGGTACCCAGTTAGACTTCATAGGATATTTCCATCAGTCCCAGAATTCTGTTGGAGATGCGGTACCGAAAAAGGGACTATGCTGCACATTTGGTGGGGCTATAATAAGGTGCAACCTTTTTGGAATAAAGTCTTTGACTTATATAGGAAAATGACAGGGAAGTCAATAGAAAACACCCCTCAAATAGCGCTCCTCTCCATCCTACCAGGTCCTATCGCATCTCAGAAACGTAACATATTGAGATTCTTCATCTCAGCAGCTAGGGTAGTGATCCCTAGGCATTGGCGCACTACACATGCGCCTAACATTAGAGAATGGTATCAAGAAATGTTGCACATAAATAGAATGGAAGAGATCTCTGCTGAGGCTTCGGACCTTTCGAACAAATTTCATAAGATATGGTCGCAATGGATCGAGTTCCAAGACTCTCCGGAACTTATATCAATACTCACATCGTGATGGCTGTCACTCTCATCATACATTCCCCCTCCTGTCCTCTTCATTCCCCCCCCCCCCCTTCTTTTTCTTTATTTTCACCTTTCTCTCTTTTTTCTGTTTGTCTCTTTATTGTAAGCTTAATGTTATTTTCTCATAGAAAGAGTTGGGGTTAGTCCCCATGTTATACTAATTAACATGCACATTGCAGAAATACTTCGGCTGTCATGCACCATAGAAACAGAAATACACAAAACATCAAGCGCAACAATTACAAACATTGTTGCAACATAGTTACAATGCTGATAGACATTTAATTAAATCTTGTAGCTTTAGATAGATTGGGCTGTGAGAAAAAGGAAAAGGAGTCAGCGGACAGCATGAGATACAAAAATACCAGATAACTTAGATTCCAGATTATTGAGCAGGTGCTGCCACCACGCAGAGGTGGCAACAGGTTGCTATTGCTTAAAAAAGTGAAAGTTTTTGGATTCACACCCTGCAAACCATTGAACCAAGAGGTTTAAATCGGGAATACGAATTGAATGCATTCTTGTAAGATAAATAAATGTTTTTTTTCCTTTTTGTAGCAGACAATAAATGTAATTGTATTTTAATACACATTTTTGTATTTATCTAGTCACAGAAAAAATGACAAGATTTGATGTCCCTAAGTTATGTGTAGCCTGTATGAGATCTATATCTCAGGGTAATTATTTCAATATTAATATATGTGGTATTTTAGTATCTCATGCTGTCTGCTGACTCCTTTCCCTTTTTCTCACAGCCCAATCTATCTAAAGCTACAAGATTTAATTAAATGTCTATCAGCATTGTAACAATTGTTGCAACAATGTTTGTAATTGTTGCGCTTGATGTTTTGTGTATTTCTGTTTCTATGGTGATGTGACGTCATCACGTTTGACGCCGGTATGGGCGCACTATTTAAATGTGTTTCATGCAGTAATTTACCATGCTTGAAAAAGGCTTGCATTCGAGCCGAAACACGTGTCGCATCTGCGCTGTGTCTCCTCCATGCTTGAATAAAGCAGAGTTTTCAACAAGAAGTGAAGTGCCGGTCTTTTTTTTTTATATTTCCTCAGATACTGAGGTTAGGACTGTATCACTGATTGTATATTCTGCTCTTGGGTTTTTACGCCCCATGTGCATTATCTTGCACTTATCAACATTAAATTTTAGTTGCCAGATTTTTGACCATTCCTCTAGTTTTCCTAAATCCTTTTCCATTTGGTGTATCCCTCCAGGAACATCAACCCTGTTACAAATCTTTGTGTCATCAGCAAATAGACACACCTTACCATCGAGGCCTTCTGCAATTTCGCTGATAAAGATATTAAACAATATGGGTCCCAGAACAGATCCCTGAGGTACCCCACTGGTAACAAGACCATGGTCTGAATATACTCCATTGACTACAACCCTCTGTTGTCCCTCAGCCACTGCCTAATCCATTCAACAATATGGGAGTCCAAGCCCCAAAACTGCAATTTATTGATAAGCCTTCTATGTGGGACAGTATCAAAAGCCTTACTAAAGTCTAGATAAGCGATGTCTACTGCACCTCCGCCATCTATTATTTTAGTCACCCAATCAAAAAAATTCATAAGATTAGTTTGGCATGATCTCCCTGAAGTAAACCCATGCTGTTTTTCATCTTTCAATCCATGGGATTTTAGATGTTCCACAATCCTCTCCTTAAGTATGGTTTCCATTAATTTCCCCACTATTGATGTCAGGCTTACTGGCCTATAGTTGCCCGATTCCTCCTTACTACCTTTCTTGTGAATGGGCACAACATTTGTTAATTTCCAATCTTCTGGGACGACTCCTATTACCAGTGATTGATTAAATAAATCTGTTAATGGTTTTGCTAGTTCACCGCTGAGCTCTTTTAATAGCTTTGGGTGTATCCCATCAGGCCCCTGTGACTTATTTGTATTAATTTTAGACAGCTGACTTAGAACCTCTTCCTCTGTAAAGACACATGCATCAAAAGATTTATTAGTCTTCCTTCCTAACTGAGGTCCTTCTCCTTCATTTTCCTTTCCTTTTCCTAATTTCTCTTCTGCCTGTGCTTTAGAAGCTCTTATAACTTGTTTGGCCTCTCTCTGCCTAATCTTATACATTTTTTTAAAAATATAATTACTAAATGCTATCTTTTTGTTTTTAATGATTTTGGCCACTTCTGCTGAGTACCACAGTGGTCTCTTCCTTTTTTTGCTTTTACTGACAAGCCTAATGCAATCTTCTGTTGTGCCAGGTCTAACCTTCAATAGTGCCACTTTTAAGTAGTCCCATTCCTTCTGGACTCCATTGAAACGGTTCCAATCTGAGAGGGACTCGTATACCACTAATCTAATTTTAGAAAAGTCAGTTTTTCTCAAATCTAAAACTTTTGTTTTTGTGTGGTGTGACTCAGTCACTGTACTTATAGTAAACCACACTGACTGGTGATCACTAGATCCCAAGCTTTCCCCTACAGTAATATCAGATACCAAATTCCCATTTGTGAATAGTAAATCTAAAATGGCCTCCTTCCGGGTTGGCTCCTCAACTACTTGCTGCAGAGATAATCCCAGTAGGGAATTTAGAATATCTGTACTCCTGGCAGAACTAGCTATTTTGGTTTTCCAGTTTACATCAGGAAGATTAAAGTCTCCCATAATGTAAATTAACCGTTAAACAAACTAAGGCTGAGAACTTTGCAATGCCACTACCACAGAGGACCCCTAGAAATGGAAGATGGGTAGACTGAGAGTTGCTGATAGAAGACGTGTGCCACAGTCTGTGGCTTTCCATAATTCATTTGCACCACTTTCATAGTGCAAGAGAAACATGGAGGATGGCTCAAGCACAGTGAGCGAGAAACAATCATCTCCCATGCCTAAAGTATGCAACACTGCAGCCAAAGACAAAAAGGAGAAGGTGAGGACTGATAGTTGGTGTAAAGGGGCGCCGAAGGTGCACTCGGTCTCCCATCAGCCGCAGACCTGCTGCTTAGCTTCGGGAGCGAGGATCTATGTTCAGCCTCGTTCCCAGGGCGGAACCCTTTGCTAGCTGGGAGGCTCCCTGCTCCTAGGTCTGCCTTGAGCGCTGAGCTGATCACTCGGTGCTCAACTTGTCTGTCTGTCGGTCATGTGACGCTGGCCAGGTCACATGACCCTCACTCCCCACTATAAATACAGGCAACCTGCTGGCTACAGGTTGCCTGTGATTTTGGTCCCTTAATCTGTGTATTATTATTGTTATTTAGCTTACTTTTGGATTTGACCCTTGATCTGCTTCCTGATACCTCTTCTGCCTGCTCCCTGAACCTTGACGCTACCTCTCGGATTTTGGCCTCGGCTTGCTTTTGGATTTTGTCTTTGCCTCTTCCCTCGTACTGACGTGACCTCCTGGACTGACCCCGGCTAGTTGACCCGCCTCGCCCTTCCGTTTTTGGTGGTACCTTGCTTGTTCCACCTCTCTGTCCGCTCGAGTGCTACCTCTCATTGGCTGTTGGCTTCCCTGCTGTCTCTATCTCTCTCTGCTTGCACTTACTCAGGTCAGGGACTGTCGCCCAGTTGCGCCCCGTCACCTAGGGCGGTTGGTGCAAGTAGGCAGGGACAGGGGACCAGGTGGCAGCTCAGGAGGTGCACCTCTGCTCTATATTTATACCCGTGATGCTACCCAGTGAGAGAATCACAGGCCTTAATTTAGCATTGACCCTCTACAGAGCCTCACCGAACATGTGCAGGGTCTTGCTCAAATTTTTGGGTGACCGCCGAAGTTTTTTAGCTTTCAAGGAAAGCTGTAAACTTTATTTTCAACTACGTCCTCACTCCTCTGGTCCTGATCCACAGAGGGTTGGTATTACCATCTCCCTGCTTCAAGTGGACCCCCAGGAATGGGCCTTTTCATTGCCTTCGGATTCCCCTTGTCTTATCTCTATGGACCTCTTTTTTCAGGCGTTAGGGGCTCTTTATGAGGAACCAGACCGAGCCTCTGTGGCAGAATCCAAACTTAAGGCCCCCATTCAGGGGAATCGTCCCGTGGAGAATTATTGTACGCAGTTCTGCAAGTGGTTCCCTCGGGTTGGAATGAGCGCTCAAATGTCAATTTAGGGCAGGCTTGACTGAGAAGTTAAAAGACATGTTGGTTTGTTATCCCTGTCCTGACTCTTTAGAGAAGACCGTGACGTTAGCCATCAGACTAGATAGACGGATCAGAGAGAGACAGCGAGAGCATTTGTTTTCTCCTCATACCCTTCTTCAACCTGAGGTTTCCCCCATTGAACCCAAGATGAAGGCCCACTCAGACGAGCCCATGCAACTCGGGATGACGCAAAGAGAGCTACGCCGTCGTCGGGGCTCTTGTTTTTATTGTGGGGATCCCGACCACTGGATCCGTCAGTGTCCTAAAGCTCCAGCCTTCTGGAAAGTCATCCAAGTCTGAAGGATCCAAGGACAAGGTACTGCCGGAGATGGTAAGAAGTAAATTATTGTTGCCGGTTTCTATTGCCTTTGGAGTCTTAAAGGGGTCAGGAAATGCCTTTGTGGATTCAGGGTCAGCTTTTAGTTTTATTGATTGCAAATTTGTTGAACAAATGGGAATTCCTATACTAGAATTGTCCACCCCGATCCTAGTTGATCGATTCTACCCCCCTGCTAGAGGGCACAGTAAAACTCCGGAGGTTACCCTGTCTGTGGGGGTCTGCCTATTACCCTGTCTGTGGGGGTCTTTGTTTTAGAGAATCTTCCTGTTCAGGTAGTCCTTGGTATGCCCTGGCTTCAGCAACACAATCCGGTCATTAACTGGAGTTCGGGAGAGTTAGAGAGATGGTGGCCTAACTGGAGTTCTTGCTTAACCGTAGTTCAAGCTGGGGTTTCATGAGATATTATTCCTCATTTTATTTCTGATTATTCAGATGTTTTTTCCACCACTGAGACAGATACTCTCCCTCTCCATAGGTCTTATGACTGTGTTATCGACTTGGTACCCGAGTCCAAATTTCCTAAAGGACAGATTTATAATCCTTCCGGTCCTGAGTGCAGGGCCATGAAAGACTATATACAGAAGAGTCTCAAGAAGGGACATATTAGGCCCTCGACCTCTCCCCTGGGAGCAGGATTCTTTTTAATTAAAAAGAAGGATGGTGGTCTCAGGCCCGGCACTGACTATAGAAATTTGAATAAAATCACTATTAGGAATCAGTATTCTATCCTGTTGATTCCTGATTTGTTTAACCAGATTTTGGCTGCTTCATGGTTTTCTAAATTTGATTTGAGAGGAGCGTATAACCTAGTTCATATTAAGGAGGGAGATGAGTGGAAAACTGCTTTTAATACTCCAGAGGGACACTTTGAGTATCTTGTTATGCCATTCGGTCTTTGCAATTCCCCAGATGTGTTTGAGAATTTCATTAATTGCATTTTTAGAGAACTCATCGGCAAAGTTATGATTGTTTATCTCGATGATATTCTTGTCTTTTCACCTGACTGGGATTCTCATGTGTCTCACATCAGATTGGTTCTTAAAATCCTCAGGGAGAATCATCTGTCTGTTAAATTAGAGAAATGTGTGTTTGGAGTTCAAGAGATTCCTTACCTCGGCTATGTTCTTACTCCTCATTCATTCAAAATGGATTCCAGTAAGGTTCAGGCTACCCAAGACTGGGTAAGACCATCCTCCTTAAAGGCACTCCAACGCTTTTTAGGATTTGCCAATTTTTACTGTAAATTCATAAAGAATTCTTCTGTTATTGCCAAGCCCTTTACTGACTTAACTAAAAAAGGTTCTGATCTGGTTATCTGGTCGTTGGAGGCCTGTCGGGCCTTTGATACCCTTATAATTGTTTTCAGATGGCTCCAGTCTTGGTTCAGCCGGATACCGAGGAACCTATTGTGGTGGAGGTTGATGCCTCAGAGGATGGTGTGGGGGCCATCCTTTCACAGGGGTCTTCTAACCTTGATAATTTAAGGCCATGCGCCTTCTCCTCTCCTAAGTTCTCTCCTTCAGAGATAAATTACGATATTGGAAACCGCAAATTACTGGCCATAAAATGGGCATTTGAGGAATAGAGGCATTTTTTAGAAGGGTCTAGAGACCGTATCACTGCCCTCACCGACCAAAAGAACTTAGTGTTTCTTGAGGCAGCCAAACGCCTTAATCCTAGACAAGCCAGATGGGCCCTGTTTTTTACTCGTTTTAATTATTCTGTTACTTTCAGACCAGGAAGTAAAAATATTAAGGCAGATGCCTTGTCCCGGAGTTTTTTTGTTCCTGAGTGCTTTCGTTTTCAATTATTGGGTGAATGTCATGACTCTGTGCTCTCTGGTCATCCAGGTATTGCTTCCACTAAGGAATTGCTGCTGAGGTCTTTTTCTGGTGGCCCACTTTGTCTAAGGATGTACTGTCTTATGTTTTGGCTTGCAATGTTTGTGCCAGGTCTAAGACCCCGAGAACACATCCCGCTGATGAACTACAACCACTACCCATTCCCTGCAAGCCATGGTCTCACATTTCCATGGATTCTATTTCTGATCTGCCCCCTTCTGAGGGGAAATCAGTGGTGTGGGTAGTGGTTTTAGCAAGATGGTGCATTTTGTTCAAGTAAGCTCCTGATGCAAAGACCTTTGCATCCCTGTTCATTGAACATGTGGTACGTCTGTATGGTGTCCCTGAGAATATCGTCTCTGATAGAGGTGTTCAGTTTGTTTCTGGAGGGCTTTTTGTCGAAAATGCAACATTTTTTTATCCTTTTTCGTCTGCTTTCCATCCACAGACCAATGGGCAGACAGAACGGTTAAATCAGGCAGTGGAGCTTTTTCTAAGGTGCTATGTATCACATAATCAACTCTTATGGGCGAGATACCTCCCATTGACAGAATTCGCTATTAACAATTGAGTTAATTCTTCCACGGGGGTGTCTTCTTTTATTTGTAACAGTGGTTTGCATCCTCGCTTTTGTTCTAGTCCCTCTGTATCCTCACTCAACCTGCAAGCAGATTTTTTTACCTCTAGACTGTGCACAGACGTACCAAGGGGGTACGTTTTGTACTCAGCGATAAGGTGTGTTTGTCGGCTAAGAATCTTGCTTTGAAACAGTGTTCTAGGAAATTCTCTCCGCGTTTCATTGGACCATACAATATTATTGAGGTTGTTAACCCAGTGTCCTTTAGACTTAAGCTACCCGACTCCTTTCGTATACCTAATGTGTTTCATAAGTCGTTGTTTAAGAGATATGTGTCACCAGTGGTCCCGGTTAAAAAACCTCCTCCACCTGTGGAGGTTGAAGGTCAGGAGGAATTCATCATCTCTAGAATTATTGATGTTAGAAAGGTTAGGAACTCCTTTCAATACCTGGTCCACTGGAAGGGCTATGGACCCGAGAAGAGGTCTTGGGTCCCAGCTACTGAGATCCACGCCCTGAGGCTCATCAAGAAGTTTTTATGATGAGCAGCCTGGGAGATTTGTACCCAAGGGTTTGGGTCCGGTGGCCCCTCGTAAAAGGGGGGGGGTACTGTAACGGAGCGCCGAAGGCGCACTCGGTCTCCCATCAGCCGCAGACCTGCTGCTTAGCTTCGGGAGCGAGGATCTGTGTTTGGCCTCGTTCCCTATGCTAGCTGGGAGGCTCCCTGCTCCTAGGTCTGCCTTGAGCGCCGAGCTGATCACTCTGTGCTCGAATTGTCTGTCTGTCGGTCATGTGACGCTGGGCACATCACATGACCCTCACTCCCACTATAAATACAGGCAACCTGCTGGCTACAAGTTGCCTGTGATTTTTGTCCATTAGGCTGTGTATTATTATTGTTATTTAGCTTACCTTTGGATTTGACCCTTGATCTGCTTCCTGACACCTTTTTCTGCCTGCTCCCTGAACCTTGACGCTACCTCTCAGATTTTGACCTTGGCTTGCTTTTGGATTTTGGATTTGCCTCTTCCCTCGTACTGACGTGACCTCCTGGACTGACCCCGGCTAGTTGACCCGCCTCGCCTTTCCGTTTTTGGTGGTACCTTGCTTGTTCCACCTCTCTGTCCGCTCGAATGCTACCTCTCATTGGCTGTCCGCTTCCCTGCTGTCTCTATCTCTCTGCTTGCACTAACTCGGGTCAGCAACTGTCGCCCAGTTGCGCCCCGTCACCTAGGGCAGGTGGTGCAAGTAGGCAGGGACAGGGGATCGGGTGGCAGCTCAGGGGGTGCACCTCCGCTCTATCTTTATACCCGTGACGCTAACCAGTGACAGTTGGTGTGCGATTCCATTATAAGAGGTGTGAAGTTTGAGGAAAATGGTTTTGTGAGATGTCTCCCTGGTGCTACCGCTAGTAGGGATAGACAACATATCCTTAATATTGTTAGGCAAGCAAAGCAGGAAAGGGAGGTGGATGTTATTGTCCATCTTGGAAAAAATGATCTGGCTTGCAATGAGGTTTCAAAGGTGAAGGAAGCTTTTCACACACTTGGAAATGATATACGGGAGGTTGCATCAACTGTTTCTCTGCAGTTTTGCCTGTGCATAACCTTTAGCATGACAGGAAGATGCGCATTAACCACTTCAGCCCCCTAGCTTAAACCCCCTTAATGACCAGACCACTTTTTACAATTCTGCACTACACTACTTTCACGGTTTATTGCTCGGTCATACAACTTACCACCCAAATGAATTTTGCCTCCTTTTCTTCTCACTAATAGAGCTTTAATTTGGTGGTATTTCATTGCTGCTGACATTTTTACTTGAAATTGACCGAAATTTTTGCAAAAAAAAAGACATCTTTCACTTTTTGTTGTAAAATTTTTCAATTAAAACTAAATTTCTATATACATTTTTCTCTAAATTTATTGTTCTACATGTCTTTGATAAAAAAAAAAATGCAATAAGTGTATATTTATTGGTTTGGGTAAAAGTTATAGCGTTTACAAACTATGGTGCAAAAATGTTAATTTACGCACTTTGACTTTCTGAGCACCTATCATGTTTCCTGAGGTTCTACAATGCCCAGACAGTAGAAACACCCCACAAACGACCCCATTTCGGAAAGTAGACACCCTAAGGTATTTGCTGATGGGCATAGTGAGTTTATGGAAGTTTTAATTTTTTGTCACAAGTTAGCGGAAAATTATTTAATTTTTAATTTTTTTCTTACAAAGTCTCATATTCCACTAATTTGTGACAAAAAATAAAATTTTACATGAACTCACTATACCCCTCGTGGAATACCTTGGGGTGTCTTCTTTCCAAAATGGGGTCACTTGTGGGGTATTTATACTGCCCGGGCATTTTAGGGGACCTAAAGCGTGAGAAGTAGTTTGGAATCCAAATGCGTAAAAAATGCCCTGTGAAATCCTAAAGTTGCTCTTTAGAATTTGGGCCCCTTTGCGCACCTAGGCTGCAAAAAAGTGTCCCACATGTGGTATCTCCGTACTCAGAAGAAGTAGGGCAACGTGTTTTGGGGTGTATTTTTACATATACCCATGCTGGGTGAGATAAATATCTCTGTAAAAGACAACTTTTCCCATTTTTTTTTAATACAAAGTTGTCATTTTACAGAGATATTTATCTCACCCAGCATGGATATATGTAAAAATGAATCCCAAAACACATTGCCCTACTTCTCCTGAGTACGGCGATACCACATGTGTGACACTTTTTTGCAGCCTAGGTGTGCAAAGGGGCCCAAATTCCAATGAGTAGCTTTTAAGAGGGCATTTTTAGGCATTTGGATTCTCACGCTTTAGGGCCCCTAAAATGCCAGGGCAGTATAAATACCCCACATGTGACCCCATTTTGGAAAGAAGACACCCCAAGGTATTCCTTGAGAGGCATGTCGAGTTTATAGAAGTTTTTTTTTGGGGGGGGGGGCACAAGTTAGCGGAAATTGATTTTTTTTTTGTTTTTTCTCACAAAGTCTCCCTTTCCGCTAACTTGGGACAAAAAGTTCAATCTTTCATGGACTCAATATGCCCCTCAGCAAATACCTTGGGATGTCTACTTTCCGAAATGGGGTCATTTGTGGGGTGTGTTTACTGTTCTGGCATTTTGGGCAGGGCTAAATTGTGAGCAACCCTGTAAAGCCTAAAGGTACTCGTTGGACTTTCAGCCCCTTTATGCACCTAGGCTGCAAAAGAGTGTCACACATGTGGTATCTCCGTACTCAGGAGAAATAGGGCAATGTGTTTTGGGGTGTATTTTTACATATACCCATGCTGGGTGAGAGAAATATCTCTGTAAATTGACAACTTTTTTTTAAAAAGTTGTCATTTACAGAGATATTTCTCACACACAGTATGGGTATATGTAAAAATACGCACCAAAACGAATTGCCCTACTTCTCCTGAGTACGGCGATACCACATGTGTGACACTTTTTTGCAGCCTAGGTGCGCAAAGGGGCCCAAATTCCAATGAGTTCCTTTTAGGAGGGCATTTTTTAGGCATTTGGATTCCAGACTTCTTCTCACGCTTTAGGGCCACTAAAATTCCAGGGCAGTATAAATACCCCACATGTGCCTAAAAATATTTTCCGCTAACTTGTGCCCCCAAAAAAATTCTAGGAACTCGCCATGCCCCTCACGGAATACCTTGGGGTGTCTTCTTTCCAAAATGGGGTCACTTATGGGGTATTTATACTGCCCTGGCATTTTAGGGGCCCTAAAGCGTGAGAAGTCTGGAATATAAATGTCTAAAATATTTTACGCATTTGGATTCCGTGAGGGGTATGGTGAGTTCATGTGAGATTTTATTTTTTGTCACAAGTTAGTGGAATATGAGACTTTGTAAGAAAAAACAAAAACAAGAAAATGTATTTTCTATATAGTTCTGGTAATGTGCGGATGTGCAAAATGCGGAAAGCACATTGCCAGTGTCCGTGTTTTGCAGATCCGCAGTGTCCGTGTTTTGTGGATCCTTGGATCCGTGGATCCTCAAAACACATACGGATGTTTGAATGGAGCCTTACAGGGGGGTGATCAATGACAGGGGGGTGATCAGGGGTTAATAAGGGGTTAATAAGTGACAGGGGGGGTGTATTGTAGTGTAGTGTGGTGCTTGGTGCTACTTATTACAGAGCTGCCTGCGTCATCTGGTGGTCGATCCAAGAAAAAGGGCCCACCAGAGGACCAGGTAGCAGGTATATCAGACTCTGTTAACAAAACAGCGTCTGATATACCTTTCAAGGGTTAAAAAAATCGTATCTACAGCCTGCCAGTGAATGATTGCCGCTGGCAGGCTGTAGATCAACTGGTTTACCTTGCAATCCTGTGAACGCGCGCTCCTGTGTGCGCGCATTCACAGGAAATGGAGGAGCAACAGGGCCGCTGCCAGGACGCAATCCTGCGTGCGGTGATCCTGATAAGGTTAAGGAATTCAATGTATGGCTTGGTGAATGGTGTCTGAACCAAGGGTTTGGCTTTGTGTCTCATGTTAGCTCTCGTTGGAATGGAAAAAGAACTGTACAAGAAAGATGGTTTGCATCTTTCTCTCAAGGGAACGAATGTCCTCAGTGAACAGTTCCAAGTATTTGCTAAGGAGAATTTAAACTAGGAAAGGGGGGGCAAAGGAGTGATAATCCAGCAGTCCGACTGACCCCGGAACAATGCCAGAAGATGCCAGTAGCACATAGGTTAGGAAATGACAAGCTCAGAGTCTTGTTTACAAATGCTTGCAGTTTAGAGAATGAGATCAATGAACTTGAGGCTATAATGGCATCTGAGAATATAGATTTAGTGGCTGTTACTGAGACGTGGTTCAATGGGAGTAATGCCTGGGATATAACAATACCAGGGTTCTCTGTATATAGGAAAGATAGAGAAGGCAAGAAGGGGGAGGGGTGGCCCTGTATGTGAAAGATAGCATAAAATCTAATTTAATACAAGTTAGCGAGACCAATTTAGAGTCAGTTTGGGTTACCTTGCAGCTTGATAATCATAAGGTAACTCGTGTAGGTGTGATATATAGACCAGCTAGCCAAGTCAAAGAATTAGATGATCTACTAGTTGAGGAAATAGCTAAAATGACATTGAAGGGGAAAGTTATCCTTATGGGAGACTTTAATCTTCCTGGAAAACCAAAATAGCTAGTTCTGCCAGGAGTACAGATATTCTAAATTCCCTACTGGAATTATCTCTACAGCAAGTCATTGAGGAGGCAACCCGGAAGGAGGCCATTTTAGATTTAGTATTCACAAATAGGAATTTGTTATCTGATATTACTGTAGGGGAAATCGGTCTGTAGGACTTTATATCTAAAGGATCCTTTCCCTTTTTTCATATTAGTACAATTACCGCTTCACACATTGATTCAGGTAATATACCGTCCTCCAAGGAATTATCAATTACACTCAGCAAATTTGGGAGTATCACGTCGCTATATTTGCGATAAATCTCATAGGGGAGGCCATCTGAACCAGGGGAAGAATTTCCAGAACTGGCCTTTAATGTAGCCTTTATCTCCTGGAGGGAAAATTCTACAACAAGGGAGTTCCTTTGTATTTCAGTAAGAACCTGAAATTTAATTGAGTTCAAATAGGACTCCATCTCATCATCCGTACTATCATTACTAGTTCTATATATTTCTGAAAAATGTTCTACAAAAGCCCCCTTTATATTTCCCTGATTTACAGTAATGATGCCTCAGGCAACTGAATACTATTTGTTTTGTTTTTTAATCTTGATATCAGTTTAGCCAAGAATTTTCTGGTCCGCCCCCCGATTCACAAAATTGTTTTTGCCTCCGAAAGAAAAATCTTTGCTCAGCCTTGTCCAAAAGGAAATCGGAATATTCCTGACTAGCTTTTTTGCATATCTCTCCTATTTTTTTCAGTCCTTTTTCTTGAAAACCGCTTCCTTCCACTTAATGCAGCTGCCTTCAAAGCCCTCTCCTTCCTGCCATATTCCCTTCTAAGATGGGTGATAGTAATAAGAAATAACCCTCTTACCATGGCCTTGTAGGCATCCCAGACAAAGTGGATTTCAGCTGATTTATAGTTGACCTTCCAGTAATACATCTCCTGTTTGATCTGATCATGGTTATCTATTACAGACAACCAACGCGGATTTAGTCTAAAAGGGGGTGTTAACCTTTCACTCTCCTCATTCAGAGTAACTTAAAGGGATACCGGGATGTGATTTGATAGCGATTTCACCTCATACCTCATCCGTTTAATGCAACTCAAAAATTTCTCATTTACCAATGCATGATCGATCCGTGACATACAGTTTCCAGATCTAGTCACACAGGAATAAGCTCTTCTTCCCTATCCTAGTACACTCCATACATCTACAAGGCCCGATTCCTGACAGAATTGGGCCAGGGGGAACCCTGATTGGATACAGAGGGATAACGGTTTCCATCCATTGTGATCCGATCAATCTCAGGATTAGTAAGACAAGTAAAAGTCCCCATTTGCTAAGGTTAAACTGTCTGGCAACTTCTCCATGAACATTAGTAAACGATTAAGTACATCAAAAGAAAAAGGGGGAGGAATATAAAGGCTAAAGTACATAATCTACCACAAAGTTTTCCATGCAGAAAAACAAACCTCCCCTGTTTATCAATAAGGAAAGATGCGCAAAGTAAATCAATCCCTTTATGTATAAACACCATCACTCCTCTAGAGTGACTGGAGAAGGTAGAATGAAATGCCTGTGCTTCCTATCCTCTAGTAATCCTAGTCACCACTTCTTCAATAAAATGGGTTTCTAATAAACAGACAATCGTAGGTAAATGCCTCTGGACCAAATCAAACGCCACCTGTCTTTTTAGTTTATCCCCAAGTCCCCTTACATTCCAAGTTAAAATTGTGATGGACATATAATCAAATGGTCAAAGTCAATCCCCTGTAAACCCCATCCCTCTCACTCAACCGACCTGAGAGACGCATCGCATCCCACCCAAAACCCCATGGTCCGCTAAACAGAAACAGACCTCTCTACTGAGACCATCCCTCCCCCTCCCCTCTACCCCCCCTCCAAAAAAAGGAAAAAAGGGAAAAAAAAGAGAGAGAAAAAATATGCAATTTAAACATTATTCATGTCCAGACATTCCATGGCCTGAACCGGGGTATCAAAAAAATAAATACTATATCAAATAAATAAAATAAAACTGCACTATTAAATATTATACGCAATTTGGCTGGATACAAAAAGGAGTATTGAATATCCTTGGCCTGAAGGCATTTCTTTACAGCAAGGAAAGTACGCCTCTTGTCCTGGACATCTTTTGAGAAATCCAGGAAAAATGAAAGTTTATTGCCATTGTATAATAGAGGAGGGCACTCCCGTGCTCGCTTTAAAATCATGTCTCTATCATGAGAGACAAGCATCTTCACCAGTAGTGCCCTTGGCTGCCTTCCGGGAGTCGTTTTACCCCCAGGAATCCAATTGGCCCTTTCGATTAGAAACATAGATTAAAAATGTTCCTTCCCAAAGTTCTCAAAAATGATAGCCAATTTTTTTCCTCTACTCTCTCAGGGAGCCCAATAATTCTAACATTAGATCTTCTCGCCCTATTTCCAGGTCCACAACTTTTATTTTCCAAATTGTCATGTTGTGTTTTCAAAGTGGCAATTTCAGGTTTTAATACTTTTACTTCGTGCTCCATTTTTTTTATTTTATTTTTAATACAGATTAGTTTTGAATGTATATATTTGGCAGTATACTCAACTGACATCTTCTAAATGTTGATAGGTGAATATATAGAAGAGATTCAAAAGCTGCTATTTTCAGTGTTCAACATTTTTTTTACATACCAAAGGAAATGTGAACATTTAAAAGGAGCTGTCCACTTTCAACAATTCCTATTTTGTTCGATTCCTCTGCAGCACCAACTCATGGGGAGGAGAAGCATTATGCAATTCCAATTGAAATCAGTAGGCATGTACAGTATGTCCTGGGTCCTCCAGAGGAAGAGATGCTCTTTGTAGCCAAATTCCACTTGTGTTAAAGATTAGTATACAAACTGTTTTTCTAACCCAGACAAACCTTTTAAATGAACTGCATATAATAGTGATAAAATGTTATAAAAATGAAATGTCATAACAGTCTAGTCGCTACTTATCTGGGTCTACCTGCTTGTGGAGTGTGGTTTACTTCTTTAAGCTTCCTGGTGACCTCCTTTTCATTTTTTTCAGCTGAAGATCTGCCAGTTCCTGGGCTCTTCTTCTGCCATCAAAAATAGCCTTCTCACACTACCCTGTGCCTACTGTGCAACTGGCAGTTCAAGTGATACTGACCTAAGAAGTGCTATCTAGTCCAAGGAGCCGGGCTGGACAAGCAGGAAGTGATTGAGAACAACATGTGCAGTGCGAGTTTAGTCTGAGAAGCAGAAGAGGATCCTGGAAATGTGCAGATCTGCAGCTTAAAATATAAAAAGGAGGTCCCCAAGTAAGTGTTACTTATTTACCAAATTTTTCACTCTAAGACTCGCTTTTTCCCCCAAAGTGAGGTGTGGGGGAGTGCGTTTTATAAAGCTAATGAGTGTTTCCAGGTATAGAAGGATCAGGGAGTGGTGGGTGTAGCACTCCAAGTGCTGTGCTGTGTCCTGACAGTGTACAGTGTAAGCACGTACTATGACCTGACTCTGTGTGACATCAGGTCATAGTGCAGCACAGTAGGAGAATCTCACTGTATCTCCCAAGTAACAGTGCCATCCAGAGCAGGAGAGGTAAGTTGATTTATTTATTTTTTGTCTGATCTGAGGTCTGATGATTGGCAGTCTGATCTGAGGTCTAAAAAATATCATTTTTGTTTTCCTTTTCCTAAGTGCGTCTTATGGTCAGAGGAGTCTTATAGAATGGAAAAATATGGTAATAAAAAAAAAACTATAAAAATATAAAAAGGAAATAGACATTTTTAAAATTAAAATAATGTATTTATTTATATAATTCCAATCTCCTTTACCATGGGTGAAAAAATGTCATTTTTGTTTCACTGTTACCTATTTGGAGTGCCGTGGAATTTATTTGGGTGTCTTGGAGCCTGGGGTCAAGGTGATGTACGCTGGCACCCAACACTTTGGATGCTTTTTAGCTTTTTGAGTGCTGCTTCTCTCTCTCTCTCTCTCTCTCTCTCTCTCTCTATCTATCTATATATATATATATATATATATATATATATACACACAGTACAGACCAAAAGTTTGGACACACCTACTCATTCAAAGAGTTTTCTTTATTTTCATGACTATGAAAATTGTAGATTCACACTGAAGGCATCAAAACTATGAATTAGGAAAGCTGGACCCAGCCACGCGCGGTCAGCGCCCCGTCTCTGGGAAGGCGCTAGACGGACCCCCTCCAGATGCAGGACAAGAGAGGAAACACGATAGAAACCGCTGAAGGACAATCCTAACACTCTGGCGGACAATTAAGAAAGTTCCGACTGACACCGGTATGAGACTCTGGGGGTGAATGTTTGAGAGCTATCTCTCATTTATTATTTTCATTCATGCTTTATATGTTTTATCTGGGTTACACTGTCTCTACTGCTAGGTTGCCTAGTGGGGGTACTAAGTAGCTGTTAGAGAGTGGTAAGAGAGCTTTTAGCACCTGACGTCACAGGGGGAAAAAAGTGAAGTCCAGAGGAGCTGAGAAGGGAGCGGTATTTGGATCTGAGTCTTCCTTTGCTCCATAACTGTTCATTGTTATAAAAAAGGAAAATTATGTACCACCGATTGTATCTGATCTATACCCGAAAGTCTGTACTTTTCTTTCTTATTGGTGATACTAATAAAAGGAATCTTTAAAAAAAAAAATATGAATTAACACGTGTGGAATTATATACATAACAAAAAAGTGTGAAACAACTGAAAATATGTCATTCTAGGTTCTTCAAAGTAGCCACCTTTTGCTTTGATTACTGCTTTGCACACTTTTGGCATTCTCTTGATGAGCTTCAAGAGGTAGTCACCTGAAATGGTCTTCCAACAGTCTTGAAGGAGTTCCCAGAGATGCTTAGCACTTGTTGGCCCTTTTGCCTTCACTCTGCGGTCCAGCTCACCCCAAACCATCTCGATTGGGTTCAGGTCCGGTGACTGTGGAGGTCAGGTCATCTGGCGCAGCACCCCATCACTCTCCTTCATGGTCAAATAGCCCTTACACAGCCTGGAAGTGTGTTTGGGGTCCTTGTCCTGTTGAAAAATAAATGATGGTCCAACTAAACGCAAACCGGATGGAATAGCATGCCGCTGCAAGATGCTGTGGTAGCCATGCTGGTTCAGTATGCCTTAAATTTTGAATAAATCCCCAACAGTGTCACTAGCAAAGCACCCCCACACCATCACACCTCCTCCTCCATGCTTCATGGTGGGAACCAGGCATGTAGGGTCCGTCCGTTCACCTTTTCTGCGTCGCACAAAGACACGGTGGTTGGAACCAAAGATCTCAAATTTGGACTCATCAGACCAAAGCACAGATTTCCACTGGTCTAATGTCCATTCCTTGTGTTCTTTAGCCCAAACAAGTCTCTTCTGCTTGTTGCCTGTCCTTAGCAGTGGTTTCCTAGCAGATATTCTACCATGAAGGCCTGATTCACACAGTCTCCTCTTAACAGTTGTTCTAGAGATGTGTCTGCTGCTAGAACTCTGTGTGGCATTGACCTGGTCTCTAATCTGAGCTGCTGTTAACCTGCAATTTCTAAGGCTGGTGACTCGGATGAACTTATCCTCCGCAGCAGAGGTGACTCTTGGTCTTCCTTTCCTGGGGCGGTCCGCATGTGAGCCAGTTTCTTTGTAGCGCTTGATGGTTTTTGTGACTGCACTTGCGGACACTTTCAAAGTTTTCCCAATTTTTCGGACTGACTGACCTTCATTTCTTAAAGTAATGATGGCCACTCGTTTTTCTTTACTTAGCTGCTTTTTTCTTGCCATAATACAAATTCTAACAGTCTATTCAGTAGGACTATCAGCTGTGTATCCACCTGACTTCTCCACAACGCAACTGATGGTCCCAACCCTATTTATAAGGCAAGAAATCCCACTTATTAAACCTGACAGGGCACACCTGTGAAGTGAAAACCATTTCAGGTGACTACCTCTTGAAGCTCATCAAGAGAATGCCAAGAGTGTGCAAAGCAGTAATCAAAGCAAAAGGTGGCTACTTTGAAGAACCTAGAATGACATATTTTCAGTTGTTTCACACTTTTTTGTTATGTATATAATTCCACATGTGTTAATTCATAGTTTTGCTGCCTTCAGTGTGAATCTACAATTTTTATAGTCATGAAAATAAAGAAAACTCTTTGAATGAGAAGGTGTGTCCAAACTTTTGGTCTTTACTGTATATATATACACCTGTGTTTTATATTATTGATATTTAATGACCTCTTAAAGTCCATGTTTACCTTTCTTAAAGGAAATGTGACACCAAAAATTGGATCTGCCAATTAAAACCAGATAGTAACACACATGCTTTTTTCCAAATCTGTTTTTATTTTCAGATTGTAGATTTTTTTATTCTCTTTTCGGAACATTATTATGGGGGCAGCCATCTTGCTTGAGCTGTTCTTAACGGCATTTACAAAGCATTAGAAAAATTGCTTTACGGCAGCCACATGGGCTATAGACACAATGGTCAGGAAGGGACCTAGAGTTTTCTAGGCCTGCTCTGTGACCTGTGCAGAGGTCATTGTACAAGGAAAGAATAGATAAGATTTGGCAATCACCTATTGTGAATGGTGGATCCTGACTTATCTATACATAGAGGTGATATAATTACAGGCAGGATTAGAATGAGTTAACTGCAGGAAAGTAATCTATACAAACCAAGAAGTGGTGAAAATTATTAGACATAGAGGCCAGTTTGAAAACTGCAGGATTTTTGGTTTTAGTTTACATATAAAAGTGACATGGAAACTTAAAAATAACATCATCAAAAATGATTTAAAAATATGTTAAACATAAAAAAGTGATTTAAACGGCAGGTCATTTTGTGATCACACAATCCCTTTAAAAATATGGCTGATTTCTGGTACTGCTTCTTTCATCACTTGCTTTCTATGATCTTCTGTATTTCTCATGTTTGCATATGAAGCTGCAAGTTCACAGCTCAGTGGGTATTCCCTGGGAAGAATGTTCTCTACCTTCACCATCTTTCTTTCTTTCAGTGGTCTATGGCCTTGTTCACACTTCAGTTATTTGATCAGTTATTTCCATCAGTTATTGTGAGCCAAAACCAGGCACAGGTCAAAAACACAGAACAGGTGCAGATCTTTCCATTATACCTTATGTCTGAGTAGGCTTCTCTACTGGTTTTGGCTCACAAAAAATTATAGCAATAACTGATCAAATAACTGATATGTGAACTCAGCCTATCATGTGTGCTTGTGTCTATTTCCTCCACCCACCCTTTTACTGACCTTGTAGACCTAGCTAAGGATATGAGGCTCAGAATTCCAACCAGAGATCATGTAGTATGTGCATAATACTTACCTGCTCTAATCAAGTGTGTCTCTACAGGATAGTACAGCACAGGAGACTAAAATATGATTGTCATCACACAGGGTTTGTTAGTAAAAACAACAGGAGATGAGATCTGCAATCTTATGAAATATGGGTGCCTGTGAAGGACTTAGTCAGCTAATATCTAGTCAAAAATAATTCATGGAACTCCAGGTGAGTATAATGCACTTAAGGGTACATTCACACGTCCGAAAATGGGTCTGCATCCGTTCCGCAATTTTGCAGGACGGGTGCGAACCCATTCATTCTCTATGGGGACATCCGCATTTCCGTGCCGCGGCCCCGAACTTACAGGCCGTGGCTCCACAAAAAATAGAACATGTCCTATTCTTGTCCGCAATTGCGGACAAGAATAGGCAGTTCTATGGGGGGTGCCAGCCGGGTATATTGCGGATCCGCAATTCACTACGGACGTGTGAATGGACCCTAATTCATCTTTTATTATACAGTTCTTTAAACATACAGAAAATTATCCAACATTTTGTTAAAAAGCAATAATAGTAAGCCACAAGTTGTAGTTATGCTGAACATTTCGGTCCACGTGGACATTCCCCTGCGGTTAATCTCTATGGCAAAGCTGTGTGTCTGCGCGGAGTGTTGGACGATCCAATGAAAAGAGTTAACACGTTTTCATAAAAAATTATGATTCCTGAGTCCTAGGAGACTAGTAGGTGTTATATACCAAGTTTCAGGGCAATTAGAGCAACTTCGGTTCGGTCCGAATAAATTCTGTCCTTTAGTTTTGCATAAAAGTAGCCAACCCTCTCCCCACCCCACCACTACCACCACCACAATTGATTTGATATTGGTGATCTATTCTGAGGATAGGTCAATATCTAGATACCAAACAAAAACTTTATTTTTCATCTGATCTCTTCCATTTATGACTGGAAGATGGCAGAGGGGGTTAAGATGAGCTAAGTGGCAGGGTTTAGTTTTCCTGGTTTCCTTTTGCAGTCAGAGAAGTGGGGGGAAAGGTCCTGATTCAGGATTTGGGGGGTACTTTTTCTCCTTATGGAGAGCACCTTAATCGGCGTGAGGAGTCTTTTAGGTCATACATGCTCCTCTGGAATTGATGATTCACATATTCTACTAAGTCCTGGAGTTAAGCTGAACCCTGGAATCTCCTTTTTTGTACTAGTTGCAGCACATTAATTGTTCAGAATCCTGCAATAATTGTATATCTATGCCCAAAATGTCTCTTACTGACAAGTGTGGTTTTGATGCTGTTTACAAAGTTTTTTTTACAAAGTTTACATGATCATTTTAAAAAGCATCGATGTCAAAAGTCTACTTCATTTCTCTTTCCTATATGTCTAAACAAAGATAATGGTTTCTGTGAAACAAAAGCAACATAATTTGTTGCTAACACAAAATGTCCTCATTATTTTTGAATCCTCATGTAAAATGCATATGTGCATTCCTGACACTGGTCTAACAAGCTAAGACCCTGCCTTAGACAAGCACTTTTCCAGACCAAGTCACCCTGTACTGAATAGTTCAATTAGCCTGTAGCTCTCTAGGCTGAGAAGGAAATGTCAATGGCTCCAATGCTGTAAGACAAATATGTGCCCAGAAGTTCCTCCCTGAGTGTTCACTGGCACTTACTCAGATGGACACTGAGACCTAGACAAATTATAGCAACTGTAAACAGATTTACACATTCCAGCGCAAATGGCCAAGGTGATTTATTGTGGTGTAGGCATTTACAGAATAGTCATAGGTACACGGATTTTTACTTACAGACCCAACATCCAAAACACGACATGGAGTTCATTAGAGTTATCTGTCCTGCTTCTTGATATTTAGGCTAGAACATTGTGTTATATCTCTGGCTTAAGACTTTCTTAAACATTTCATTAAAGATAATATTTCTGTCAAGAGATTGAAGAATCTTTCCCTCATTGGAATGGGGATACTGTAGTGCATGTCTCACAGAAATGGACTCAAGCTATGTGACCATTAGTTCTTTCCTGTAGAGGGTGCCAGATGATCAAAGCAAGTTCTTGCTGCAAGAACAGACAGACCCTACCTCAGATATGATGTAGGGTGGCATGTAAAGGGGCGGTGGTGACCTATATCCTCTTGGTTGCCAGATCCAGAAAATTGGAGAATATTTATGCGGTGAGTGGCATTCGTGGCTCCCCACTCTAGGATGGCAGAAGGAGTTAGGTGGAATTGTAACTTAAAGTGGTGTTTACTTGACTCACACGGGGAAACAAGTTTATGGTTACAACAGACTTTGACACACAACAGGCTAAGTGGTTATGGTCCCTCAATGAGGGCACAGGCAAAGTTAGAGACAACAGTATACGTTTTCCCTCTGGCTTTCGTTTCCCTCACTCAGGATACAAACTCTGGTCTCCTCAGAGTGGCAGAAATGTACAGCAGATGGTCTTATCTGCATTATCACCATGGATACCTTTCCATGTCAAGTAGTATTGCACAATCTGCATTCCCAGGTTGTAGTATACAGGTCCTTCTAAAAAAAATTGCATATTGTGATAAAGTTCATTATTTCCTGTAATGTACTGATAAACATTAGACTTTCATATATTTTAGATTCATTACACACAACTGAAGTAGTTCAAGCCTTGTATTGTTTTAATATTGATGATTTTGGCATACAGCTCATGAAAACCCCAAATTCCTATCTAAAAAAATTAGCATATCATGAAAAGGTTCTCTAAACAAGCTATTAACCTAATCATCTGAATCAACTAATTAACTCTAAACACCTGCAAAAGATTCCTGAGGCTTTTAAAAACTCCCAGCCTGGTTCATTACTCAAAACCGCAATCATGGGTAAGACTGCCGACCTGACTGCTGTCCAGAAGGCCATCATTGACACCCTCAAGCAAGAGGGTAAGACACAGAAAGAAATTTCTGAACGAATAGGCTGTTCCCAGAGTGCTGTATCAAGGCACCTCAGTGGGAAGTCTGTGGGAAGGGAAAAGTGTGGCAGAAAACGCTGCACAACGAGAAGAGGTGACCGGACCCTGAGGAAGATTGTGGAGAAGGACCGATTCCAGACCTTGGGGGACCTGCGGAAGCAGTGGACTGAGTCTGGAGTAGAAACATCCAGAGCCACCGTGTACAGGCGTGTGCAGGAAATGGGCTACAGGTGCCGCATTCCCCAGGTCAAGCCACTTTTGAACCAGAAACAGCGGCAGAAGCGCCTGACCTGGGCTACAGAGAAGCAGCACTGGAGTACTCCAAAGTACTTTTTTCGGATGAAAGCAAATTTTGCATGTCATTCGGAAATCAAAGTGCCAGAGTCTGGAGGAAGACTGGGGAGAGGGAAATGCCAAAATGCCTGAAGTCCAGTGTCAAGTACCCACAGTCAGTGATGGTCTGGGGTGCCATGTCAGCTGCTGGTGTTGGTCCACTGTGTTTTATCATGGGCAGGGTCAATGCAGCTAGCTATCAGGAGATTTTGGAGCACTTCATGCTTCCATCTGCTGAAAAGCTTTATGGAGATGAAGATTTCATTTTTCAGCACGACCTGGCACCTGCTCACAGTGCCAAAACCACTGGTAAATGGTTTACTGACCATGGTATCACTGTGCTCAATTGGCCTGCCAACTCTCCTGACCTGAACCCCATAGAGAATCTGTGGGATATTGGGAAGAGAAAGTTGAGAGACGCAAGACCCAACACTCTGGATGAGTTTAAGGCCGCTATCGAAGCATCCTGGGCCTCCATAACACCTCAGCAGTGCCACAGGCTGATTGCCTCCATGCCACGCCGCATTGAAGCAGTCATTTCTGCAAAAGGATTCCCGACCAAGTATTGAGTGCATAACTGAACATAATTATTTGAAGGTTGACTTTTTTTGTATTAAAGTATTAAAAACACTTTTCTCTTATTGGTCGGATGAAATATGCTAATTTTTTTAGATAGGAATTTTGGCTTTTCATGAGCTGTATGCCAAAATCATCAATATTAAAACAATAAAAGGCTTGAACTACTTCAGTTGTGTGTAATGAATCTAAAATATATGAAAGTCTAATGTTTATCAGTACATTACAGAAAATAATGAACTTTATCACAATATGCTAATTTTTTTTAGAAGGACCTGTATTACTTCACAACAACTGTGCACACTGTGTCTCACATAATATTTCTTGCAGGGTGCAGGATAGTCTCTGTCACTGACCTGTCTCTTTTACAAACCCTGGCTGGTTTCAGGGTGCGTGGCCTAAGTGGCTTTCTCTTTACCTGTTAGTCCCAGCTCTAAATCCTCTACGGTATTCGGCTTTTATTGCCATAGCAATTCTCCAGTAGCAACCACCTCTGCTAGTTACTCTCAGGAATAAACTCTAGCTATGTGTCTTGCAGCAGCCACCAGCTCACTCTTGCATTTCCTGTCTAACACACACTCACTTACACTGAGCATATGGCCTGCATGGGACCTGGACTTATCATCTCAGCAAGGAGCATCTAACATAAGCTCAAGGACCTGCCTAGATCAACCAATGCAGTCCTAAGGTCAGCTGACCAGAAGGTATTGCATCATCCCATGTATTATCAAGCTGTGATAATACAATCAATGACAGCAAACCTCAGTGTTGTTCCACACACACATGGTTTCAGTTTTTACATTCACATTATACAGTTGAAGGTTGTTCCCCTTGTTTTCACTGCAATCTGTGCAGGGCTGGACTCGGATTACAAAGCCCACATATGATATTGTGTAAAAATAGTGGTGCACAATGAATGCTGCAAGAAATTTAGCTTTACTTGGTCATGCTCCTATGTAAGACGTCAATTCAAAAAAATAAAATAAAAGTGAAAGACAGAAATGCCTAATCACATGGTCTTGGACATACATTGTCAAATACTATGAAAAAGCTCAAAATACCTCCTCATCAGCATCCAATACCACAGTTTAGCACGAAATATCTCTGCAACAGCACCAAATAAATGCCACCCTCCAGAACAACAGACCTCCCAGCACCATAGCCCCTTGACCAACCCTCCCTGATAGCAGTATTGCTCCCAGTTAACCCGATCCTGACACAGTGATTTTCCAATTTTTCATTTTTGTTTTTCTACTCCCTGCCTTCTTGGAGTCATACATTTTTCATTTATCTGTTCAAATAGCTGTATGGGAGGTTGTTCCGCCACTGGGAGAGCAGCGCTCCCAGAAAATAACTACTAAAGTTCTGTGGTCACAAATGACCAAGACATCTGAGGGGTTAAAAGTCTATGATCAGCATTGTCGCCATAAAAACAGCAGGCACCCAGTGGCTACGGCTCCTGCTGTTAAAGACCTGACAACCACCATGGAAGATGTCAGGAAAAGTTACATTTATAACCTCTCTCTTCCTCAGGTTGTTTTAAAAACTAATATTGTTCACCAAAACAGGCCTTACTCTATACCCAACACACACAAGAAACCACATATAACGTGTAGAAAAATCTCCCACAGCCCCCAAAAACAGAATACTTACATAAACCCAAAACATAACATAAATGCTACTTTTATTAAGTGCTGTTACTGTACTCTTAGGTGGGTAAGGACCTGTGATGACAGGTCCTTGAGCTCTCCTAATCTTGGAACTGCACTGATTATCAATGCAGGTCCTGTATTGTCAAGGGGTTAAGGCAGGGACGTTTCTAGGGTCTCAAAAGATCCGGGGCCCAAGCCTCAATGAATATGGCCCAGTTCTCTAAGTCACCTCTAAGGCCTGGATGTATTTCTGGAGCGTAATAATATTACAGGCTATAGCTACTAGAGAGGGGTCGTTGATCCAGGGAGTTATTCTGATTGCCTGATTGGAGTCGGGAAGGAATTTTTTATTCCCCTAAAGTGGGGAAAATTTGCTTCTACCTCACAGTTTTTTTTTTGCCTTCCTCTGGATCAACTTGCAGGATGACAGGCCAAACTGGATGGACAAATGTCTTTTTTCGGCCTTATGTACTATGCTACTATGTTACCTCTCCTCCCCTCACATACTGCATTTTGCTGTACTTGCTATACAGCAGCCCATACCTCGCCGGACTTGTGAGAAAAGATGGCAGCCCGCATGTGTTCGAACAATGCGAACTGGCCATCACTGCTCTCCAATACCCCCAAATACTATCCGGAAGAAATATTAGTGCCCCCATAGAAATAGTGCTCCTTTATAGTCCCACCAATAGTAATTCCCTTTTAGAATGCCATCATTCGTAGTACTGGCCCCTACAGTGCTACCAACACTGACAATGCTCCCTAAAAGTGCCCCCATTAGTAGAAGTATTAATAATACCCTCACAGAGCCACCAGTAGAAACAAAGCCCCCCTATTGTTACCCCAGTGGTAATAAAGCTATCTACAGACCCTGCTATAGTAATAAGGCCCCCATAGTGCTCTTAGTAGAAATAAGGTGGATCTATAAGTCCCTCCCATAGAGCCACCTGTAGTAATAAGACCGCCTATAATGTCCACTGGATTTATAATACCCCTACAGTGCCCCCAGTATTTATACTGCCCCCTGCTGTGCCCCCGTAGTTATATTCCTCCCTCCACCATGCAGTCCCATGTAAATAACATCACACCATCTCTCCTGCCCCCTCCAAAATACAGGCCTATGTAAATAATATCTCTTCCTTAGTCTTCTATAACATACAGTCCCATGTAAGTAACATCACTCCCCTCCCTTCAGCCCCTTCAATATATAGTCCCATGTAAATAACACTATGTTCCTCCCTCCGCCATAGAGTCCCATGTAAATAACATCACACCATCTCTCCAGCCCCCTCCAAAATACAGTTCCATGTAAATAACATCTTCTCCTCCCCAGCCGCCTTCAACATACAGTCTCAAGTAAATAATATCACCCCCTCCCCAGCCGCCTCCAACATGCAATCCCATGTAAACATCACCCCCTAAACATTCAGTCCCATATAAATAACATCACTCCCTCCCTCAGACCCCTGTAACATTCAATCCCATGTAAATAACATCACTCCCTCTCACAGCCGCCATCAGCATACAGTCCCATGTAAATAACATCACTGCCTCCCCCAGCCCCCTCCGACATACAGTCCCATGTAAATAACATCACTCCCTTTGACAGGCGCCTCCAACATACAGTCCCATGTAAATAACATAATCCCCTCTCACAGCCACCTTCAACATACAGTCCCATGTAAATAACATCACCCTGCCCCAGCCCCCTCCAACATTCAGTCCCATGTAAATAACATCACTCCCTCCCACAGACCCCTGTAAAATTCAAACCCATGTAAATAACATCACTCCCTCCCACAGCACTCATCAGCATACAGTCCCATGTAAATAACATCACTGCCTCCCCCAGCCTCCTCCAACATACAGTCCTATGTAAATAACATCACTCCTTCCCCAGCCAACTCCAACAGACAATTCCATGTAAATAACATCCCTCCCTTCAGCCCTAACATACAGTCGCAGTTAAATAACCACAACTCCCAGCATTGCTCTGCATCTCTCTTCACTTACCTCTCCTCATGTAGCAGACATGACCACAGCTTCTTCCCCCAGGACTTCTCTTCACTGCCATCCTCTCCTACACTGGTCAAATGATGGTGACATCATTGCAGGTCCGTCTTAACCACTGCCTGTTTTACTGGTCACATGACCTGTGATGTCATCACAGGTCCCTCAGCTCTTCCAGTGCATTAGATTCAATTGTATTGCCATCCTGAGGATGACAATACAGTTGTATCTAGCTGACAGGCAGGACATTTGGGGTCTAGGCCAAAACATCAGGGGCCCAGGCCCAAACATCAGGGGCCCAGGCCCTTAATGTTTTAACCTAGCAACACCCCTGGGTTAAAGGGGTCATCTCATGACTAATCTAAAAAATGAAAACCAGACAATATATAGTACAAGACAATGTCTTTCTAACAAAGCTAGAACCAGCCCTGTACCTCACATGGATCTGGAGATCTCCACATTCATTGCTCTGCTAGATTTATATCAAGCTGACAGCTCAGGGGGAGTGTCTTTTCTGTTTCAGATCGGGGGGCGTGTCTCAGCTCTCCCTATAACAGCTCAGGAGTCAGCTGAAGGATGAAACTGAGCATGTGCGGCCTTCTCAGTGAGCCAGGACAGAGAAATAAGAAAAAAACAAACAGCAGGTGGCGCTATACAGATATATCACTGCTTTGAGAAATGCACAAGTTTGGAGGCAATGGAGAAGGAGAGGTGAGGATAGCTATTTTGCCCAGCTTCAGGAATGAAGGTGAGAGTGCATTCTAGAAGCCCTGCCCTGAACATCAAGAAAGTGTATGCGTCCCCTTGTTCGTAAAATGACAAAATGCAGTTAAAGTGGTTATCCAACGTAAAACTTTTTTTATTTTTAACAGACCCCTTTCACGTTCTTTTATGGTTTACTGTAAAAATGCATTATGATTTATTTAGCCCTACATAACAACAAACCAGACAAAGACTATACAAAAACCCACTAACACTTCATTACCGTCTTTGTAGAGAAGCATGTTTATGTCGTAATCTGAAGCGTGTTCCAGTTTTTGTCATTTCTATAATAATCGATATCAATTATTTCAGGCATTCTTCCGCTTTAATATTACATTTGCAATTCTTGAGCTTTGTGGCGGTGAATATGCGGTTGTATACCGCATTATAATGTGCTTAGCCGTGATTATAAAGTACATTCAGTGTTTATAGAAACTGTACTTAATGAACTAAGATATAATTAGTGAACTCATAAACTGTTTATCACATCATGGACAATGCGTATAAACAGGCCAAAGTACAATGTGGCTAAATGATGTCCATGGATGCAGGGTCTACAGTACATTGTCTAGCCCCTGCGAACTCAGACAATGCACTGTTTATGGAGTTCAGCAGGCATTTTGCTGATAGAGAAAGAGTTGAGTTCATGTTTAGTTTACGTTCATCTGCCCATTAATCTTACTGTCCCTTCACAAAACTAAATGTGATTAAGGGGGTTGTCCAGCTTTAAAGAGGACCTTTCACCTCCCCTGACATGTTTGTTTTAGTAACTACTTGCATTCCCCATGTAATGACGATTCTAGAGCATACGTCTTTATGTTGTGCCAGTCCTTTATTAATCCTTCTAGAGGTTATGAATGACTTTCTATCAGTTTGCAATGAAGGTTCAGATGGATGTTACCAGTTGGGGTGTGTCCCTACACAGTCTGCCACTGACAGCAATGATTGGATAGTGTCAGACTGGGCAGGGGCACCCCCACCAACTGGTAACACCCAGTTGGAACTTTATTGCAAATTAGTAATTCAATCATAACATCTAGTATAAATAGCAAAGGAATGGTATAACAGAGGCATAAGAATAGATCCTCCAGAATTGTTATTACATGGGGCATGTGAGTAGTTACTAAAACAGACATGTCAGGAGAGGGGACAGGTCTTCTTTAGTTTCAAAAGGTATTTATTTGGTTTTAAAGCAAGGAGTGACGGCAACATACTGCCAGTGTACCCCACGCAGGGGAGATTCACAGGTGAAACTTGAAAAATTAGAATATTGTGCAAAAGTTCATTGATTTCAGAAATGCAACTTAAAAGGAATTGCATTAATGCAGCTTAAAATTTGAATTTTGTGAAAAGGTTCAATATTCTAGGCTCAAAGTGTCACACTGTAGTCAGCTAATTAATCCATACCCCCTGAGCAAAGGGGACCTCAAAATTGTGACTTTGGGGTTTTCATAAGCTGTAAGCCATAATCATCCAAATTATAACAAATAAAGGCTTGAAATATCTCGCTTTGCATGTAATGAGTCTGTCTCATGTGTTAGTTTAACGTTTTAAGTTGCATTACTGAAATAAATGAACTTTGCACAATATTCAAATTTTTTGAGTTTCCCCTGCATATATAAATGATGGGAACAGGAAATAAACTACAAGATCAATATCAAAGATCAAATATCTAGTCAAATATACAGACTGCAATATAGTCAAAGCAGGTATATTCCAATGACTGTGTATGATTTCAACACTGATCACAACTGAGCATAATAATGTAAATCTGGGACGGCATAATACGATATCCAGGGAGACCCTATTTTTTCAAAGTGTATTACTCTATCCATACGAATGGCTGTAAGTTTCTCATAGAGCAGGGATGCCCAACCTGCGGCCCTCCAGCTGTTGCAAAACTACAACTCCCAGCATGCCCGGACAGCCTACAGCTATCAGCCTACAGCAGGGCATGATGGGAGTTGTAGTTTTGCAACAGCTGGAGGGCCGCAGGTTGAGCATGCCTGTCACAGAGCATTACTTTATTGATCCGCCGAATGACTGCTTCGAAACAGAGGGTTGATTGTCTCCACTGTTGTGCTATATGGATACGGGCTGCCATAAGGATGTGTTGTAGAAGTTTAAAAGAGGCAATATTTAGGAGTTTGTCCCCTAATAGCAATACAGATAAGGTTAACTTAGTTGGGGCAGCTATAACTGAATGTAAAAGATGGCGGATCGTATTCCAGAATCTATTTACTATTGGGCAGGACCAACCACCAAATATGTAGATTCGAGCCTCTTTCCAAACAGCCCCTAAAACACTCTTCTGGAACATCTGGATAGATTGAGTGCAGTCTGGCGGGGACCATGTATGCTCTATGTAAAATTTTAAGTGAAGTTTCAGAACTTGCCAGCTGTTTTTGCTTAGAAGAGTACAGCAGTGATGCCAACGTTCTATAGACATGGTGGCATTCGTATCAGCCTTCTACTGTAGCATAAACGGTAATTTATCTCGATATTTGGGCCCATTAATCTCCCCATATAGGTGAGAGAGGATTCCCGGGGAAGTGGAGTGGAATTTGCATATGGACTCCATAACACTCAATTCTAATTTTGGGCAAGTGCTCGTTAAGGACGATAGAAAGTGGAAGATTTGTTGTTTCCTCCACCACTTGGGTGGGGGTTTGAATAGTGTATTAAAATAAGAGACCATTATTAATTTGCCATGTAGAATGAAATCATGTAACATAGTGAGTTTATGTGAGTGCCACCATGTATAAGTAGATATGGTTTCTCCTGTGGGGAAAGCTGAGTTGGAGAGTATAGGTGACAGCATGGATGGTGTAGACTGCAGTTTATATTTGAATCTCACTTGGGCCCATAGGAGTAAGGAAAATAAGGTAAAAGGAGCTATTTGTTTCATATGAGCAGGGAGCGGAACTTCAGTCCAAAAGAGGGCTGGCCAAGAAACCGTCGGGAGATCCATAGAGGGAGATCCATAGAGGTGCAGTAGGGTCTGCCAATATTGGTGCTAGCTGGGCAAGTCTCGCTGCTTTATAGTAAGCTGCTATATGAGGTACAGACATTCCTCCCACTTTTTTATGTAGGAACATAATCTTTTTACTATGCGCAGACCATAGGAGACCAAATAAAAGCAAAAATTTGCTTCTGCAGAGTTTGGATCGCATGTTGTGGGACCGGTAGGTAACAATACCATCTTTACCGCATGTATTCTGCCAATCCAGGATAGGAACGGGCAGTCCCATTTATGTAGGCCATAGTACAATTGCCTAAAAATGTGGTCATAGTTAGTTTTGTAAAGGTTACCTATGTTCTTAGTAATTTCAACTCCAAGATAAGGTACTGTATATAGTGATTTCTGGTTTTAAAGCCAAAGTTTAGCTCAAGTTTTGGGGTATTTTCTGGGTTGTTACAGAAGAGAACATCAGATTTGGACACATTGATTTTGAGACCTGACATCCTAGCAAATTGAGTTAGAACTTTAATAAGGTTATGGAGGGTAGTAAGGGGATTTGTTAAGAGTCAATAGCTGGTCGTCTGCAAAAAGGCTCAGTTTGGTATGGGAGTCACCTTTGATATCCGGATTTGTCCAGATGGCTTTTGCCAGGGGTTCCATAGCCAGAGCAAATATGGCAGGGAACAGCGGGCAGTCCTGAATCGTACCCCTATCAAAATGTATAGGTAAAATCATAGTAGAAGGGATTTTTGAGGAAGGCAGTAGGGATAGAGTATAGGACACCAATTGTTTTGGGACAGGTCCTCTTTAAACAGTATTTGCAAGAAACTATTTAGATTCATGGTGGCTCAGTGGTTAGCACCGGTACCTTGCAGCGTTGGGGTCCTAGGTTCGAATCCGACCAAGGGCAACATCTGCATGAAGTTTATATGTTCTCCCCATGTTTGCGTGGGTTTCCTCCGGGTTCTCCGCTTTCCTCCCACACTCCAAAGGCATACTGATGGGGAACTTAGATTGTGAGCCCCATTGGGGACAGTTGGATGCTAATGTCTGTATAGTACTGCGGAATATGTCAGCGCTATATAAGTGTGTATATTAAATAAATACCATAACTCTGTTAACCGTTTCAGTACCAAGCCACTTTTCACCTTAAATCCCAGGCCGATTATTGCAAATCTGACATGCATCACTTTATGTGCTAATAACTTTGGAACACATTTACTTATCCAAGCCACTTCTGAGAGTGTTTTTTCGTGACACATTGTACTTCATGACAATATATTACACCTTTATTTATGAAAAAATCCCAAATTTACCAAATATTTGGAAAAATTCACAATTATCTAAATTTGAATTTCTCAACTTTTAAGACAGAAACCTCATAAAATAGTTATCAATTAACATTCCCTATATGTCTACTTTATGTTGGCATCATTTTGTAAATGTCATTTTATTTTTTAGGACGTTAGAAGGCTTCAAATTTTAGAAGCAATTTTTCCAATTTTCACCAAAATTTCTATAACCAATTCGGTTATAAAGTGATTTTGATGAGCTTTTGTAATGGAAACCCCACATAATTGACCCCATTTTAGAAACTACGCCCTTAAAATTATAAAAAATTGATGTTACAAACTTTGTTAACCCTTGATGTGGTCCACAAGAATGAAATGAAAATGGAGGTTAAATTTCAAAAGTTCCCTTTTTTAGTAGATTTTTTATGTTAATCAATTTTTTCTTGCAACACAGCAAGTGTTAACAGCAAAATAAACTTCAATATGCATTACACTGATTCAGCAGTTTACAGAAATACCCCATATGTGGCAGTAAACTGCTCTATGGGCATGTGCCAGTGTTCATAAGGAAAGCAGCACCATGTGGATTTTGGGGGCCGATTTTGCTAGAATGGTTTTTAGGTGCCATTTTGTATTTGTACTCTGATGTACCGCTACAGTGGAAACACTCAAAAAGTGACCCTATTCCGGAAACTAGACCCCTCAAGGAGTATTTCAAGGTGTGTAGTGAGCACTTTGACCCATCAGGTGTTTCACAGAATTAGGAAATACTTGGCTGTGAAAATGAAAAATTACAATTTTTTCCTGAAAAAGTTTTTTTACACCCACATTTTTCACTTTCACAAGGGGTAACAGGACTTGCCTGAATACAGCAACACCCCATATGTGCTTGTAGCCTGCCGTATGGGCGCAAAGCAGGGCTCCAGAAGCAAAGTGAAAAATATGGAGTTTGCAGGCTTGAATAAACAGATGTGAATTTTAGATGCCATGTCGCGTGTTAAAAAATTCCCCAGAAATTGAAAACCCCAAGAAGTGACCCAATTTTGGAAAGGGCACCCCCCGTACGAACATTTTAAGTGGTGGAAAGGACACCTTTGACCAAATAAGTGTATTACAGAAATTAATATGTAGTGGTTGGTGAAAAGTGGATATGTAACCTCTGTGGCCAAAATCAGTTATAAGGTGGTAACATTACAGGGTACATCAAGGATGAAATTATTCCATGGATGGGACAGGGACAGAGGGTGATTTAGGGATCTGTAACTGATGCAAATGGGAGAAGAAAATAAACGCTGCAGCAGTTCCAGACGTTCTTCTTATTTTCTTTCTTCTTTCATCAGGTAGAATTGCAGTAAAAGTGCAGTGGCGTGGAACCACAAATCCCAGCAGGTCAGATACAGCACAGAGGGGCACAGGTCCACTCTGTATGCAGTCACCAGCTAGAATGTCTGCATGCAGGGACGATCTGCCCTTTCCTGTGCAGCTGTAGTGCTGCCATTGGCTGGAGCATTGTTCCAGCCAATAGCAGCGCTGGCAGGGGTCGCCAAACACTGGTGTCCCCTGCCTGACCCAGGGGAGACAGATGCTGACCAGTTCAGCACCAGTCACCCCTGTACAAACCGTGTTCCAACCCCCTGCAGCTTCCTCGATGACTGAAAAATCATCCGGAGCTGCGATTGGCTGGTCTGCAGAAATCGGCCAATCGCAGAAATACATGTTGCAGGGGGGCGGAAAAACCTCCCTCTGCCCCTTGGGAAGATGGCTGCCTGCCGTCCTGAGCAGCCATCGTCACCCGGTCACCGAGCGATTTCGCTCAGGGACCGGGTGAACACAGCGCCATAGCTCTACGGCGCAGGTATTTTAAACCCGGTTCCCAGCGCCGTACAGCAATGGCGCTGGTATCCTACGGGTTAAGATGAAGTGCACTGGAGTAAGATATGCAAAAAAGGGGGAAAAGAACTGGATTGCACATCCACATGCAATGCTATGATCTCATAACTGCTATTTAGCAGAAAACAACGCTACTTGGCGCATGTATACAGCCTCCTATGCTACATGCTGACTGAGGCATTAGTGTACATTTTGATCAAAAGGCATAAGCCCACTCATCACGCCAAGGTTGCCTCTGAGTACCTACTCTAAATTTGGCGTGGCACTGCATGGCGACCACTGACACCGTGGTGCTGACTCAGCAGCCAAACAGAACCCCTGCTGCTTGACAGTGCCAAACCTAGCACTGGGCCCCATCAACCCACCAGCACAGCACCACAGTGACCATGGCCACCATGGCACCATGTGAACAGTTGTCAAAGCTCATCTTATCCTATGCTATCAGGAACTCCAACTGAAATACACAAATTTATACTGTTCATTTAAAATAGACTCGATGAGACTTACAGCCAGGTCCATAAATATTGGGACATCAATACAATTCTAACATTTTTGGCTCTATACACCACCACAATGGATTTGAAACGAAACGAACAAGATGTGCTTTACCTGCAGACTGTCAGCTTTAATTTGAGGATATTTACATCCAAATCAGGTGAACGGTGTAGGAATTTCAACAGTTTGCATATGTGCCTCCCACTCATTAAGGCACCAAAAGTAATGGGACACTTGGCTTCTCAGCTGTTCCATGGCCAGGTGTGTGTTATTCCCTCATTAGCCCAATTACAATGAGCAGATAAAAAGTCCAGAGTTCATTTCAAGTGTGCTATTTGCATTTGAAATTTGTTGCTGTCAACTCTCAAGATGAGATCCAAAGAGCTGGCACTATCAGTGAAGCAAGCCATCATTAGGCTGAAAAAACAAAACAAACCCATCAGAGAGATAGCAAAAACATTAGGTGTGGCCAAAACAACTGTTTGGAACATTCTTAAAAAGAATCAACCCAACGGTGAGCTCAGCAACACCAAAAGACCAGAAAGACCACGGAAAACAACTGTGGTGGATGACTGAAGAACTCTTTCCCTGGTGAAGAAAACACCCTTCACAACAGTTGGCCAGATCAACAACACTCTCCAGGAGGTAGGTGTATGTGTGTCAAAGTCAACAATCAAGAGAAGACTTCACCAGAGTGAATACAGAGGGTTCACCACAACATGTAAACCATTGGTGAGCCTCAAAAACAGGAAGGCCAGATTAGAATTTGCCAAACAACATCTAAAAAAGCCTTCACAGTTCTGGAACAACATCCTATGAACAGATGAGACCAAGATCAACTTGTACCAGAGTGATGGGAGGAGAAGAGTATGGAGAAGGAAAGGAACTGCTCATGATCTTAAGCATACCACCTCATCAGTGAAGCATGGTGGTGGTAGTGTCATGGTGTGGGCATGTATGGCTGCCAATGGAACTGGTTCTCTTGTATTTATTGATGATGTGACTGCTGACAAAAGCAGCAGGATGAATTCTGAAGTGTTTTGGGCAATATTATCTGCTCATATTCAGCCAAATGCTTCAGAACTCATTGGACGGCGCTTCACAGTGCAGATGGACAATGACCCAAAGCATACTGCAAAAGCAACCAAAGAGTTTTTAAGGGCAAGAAGTGGAATGTTATGCAATGGCCAAGTCAATCACCGGACCTGAATCCGATTGAGCATGCATTTTACTTGCTGAAGACAAAACTGAAGGGAAAATGCCCCAAGAACAAGCAGGAACTGAAGACAGTTGCAGTAGAGGCCTGGCAGAGCATCACCAGGGATGAAACCCAGTGTCTAGTGATGTCAATGCGTTCCAGACTTCAGGCTGTAATTGACTGCAAAGGATTTTCAACCAAGTATTAAAAAGTGAAAGTTTGATTTATGATTACTATTATGTCCCATTATTTTTAGTCCCTTAACAAGTGAGAGACACATATGCAAACTGTTGTAATTCCTACACCGTTCACCTGATTTGGATGTAAATACCTTCAAATTAAAGCTGGCAGTCTGCACATCTTGTTTGTTTCATTTCAAATCCATTGTGGTGGTGTATAGAGCCAAAAATGTTAGAATTGTGTTGATGTCCCAATATTTATGGACCTGGCTGTACGTATACGTAGCACTAAACCGTAGGTAAGTATATATTAAATAATAAAAAACAACTAAGCAATATACAAACATGGAAAAAAGGAAAAGAACTCCAACTGAACGCTGTTTTCTGCTAAGTAGCAGTTATGAGATCAAAGCATAGCATGTGGATGTGCGATCCAGTTTTTTTTCTCTTTTTTTTTTTTTTGCACTGGAGTAAGATGTTCCAAACTTGTTGGGAGGCACAGCAGGCTTCTTTATAAATTGGGAGCATCTTATGGCAGTCCATGTGCCAGAAAAGAAAATCTACAGTACCCAGAAAGAATATCAAAATTAGGGTTATTCACTATAGAAAAAAGACGACTGAGGGGAGATCTAATTACTATGTATAAATATATCAGGGGTCAATACAGAGATCTATCTCATCATCTATTTATCCCCAGGACGGTGACTGTGACGAGGGGACATCCTCTGCGTCTGGAGGAAAGAAGGTTTGTACACAAACATAGAAAAGGATTCTTTACGGTAAGAGCAGTGAGACTATGGAACTCTCTGCTTGAGGAGGTGGTGGTGGTGAGTACAATAAAGGAATTCAAGAGGGGCCCGGATGTATTTCTGGAGTGTAATAATATTACAGGCTATAGCTACTAGAGAGGGGTCGTTGATCCAGGGAGTTATTCTGATTGTCTGATTGAAGTCAGGAAGGATTTTTTTTCCTCTTAAATGAGGAAAATTGTCTTCTACCTAACAGGGTTTTTTGCCTTCCTCTGGATCACCTTGCAGGATAACAGGCTGAACTGGAAGGACAGATGTATTTTGCAGCCTTATAAACTGTTACTATGTACTGTATATGTTAGCTATTACCTGGCATAGATTTGTGCTCTAATCTACACCCGTTTCTGCATCCTCTTGCTAAGCCATCCCAACTTTTCTGCAAAATTGTGAAATTGGTATAAAATTGAAAAAGGATGCACATTTTTTAACAAGTCTAGCACTCGCCAAAATATGGAACTTTTTTATACCATAAAAAAGTTAATACATTTGCCTATATGTATAAACATGTTAAAATGTCAAGTCAATGAAATAGGATGTTCTTTGGTCTAACTTTATTCTAACAGGGGCAAGTATTAGATTATTATTAGATACAATCAGAGTAGGCCTTAGGTTGGAGGTACTTACAAACTACAAATTGGCGTGGTATTAAAAAGCAGGAAGTGCTCAACCCCATATGCAGTGGTGCCTCTATACCGGGGGGGCAGATCCGCTGCTAATGGCAATCCCCAGCAAAAATGCATACAGAGTGGAGTGACTTCCGGTTCCGGCGCCAGCATGAGCGGCAGCGTGTAGTAGCAGCTCCGTGCCAGAAGCAAGTTTTAAACGGCTCCCTTCAACTTTCCAGCTACAGGATTAATTCTGTGGTTGGTTCCAAGCGCTCTGACTCCGGATCCTCGGTTTATGGACCGATATCTGATTCCTATGGGGAGCAAAGCTAAGAAAAGCGCGGCGAAAGCTGACAAGCCTGCGGATCCCAAGATGGCGGCCCCGCCGGATGTAGGCGAGGGAGAGCGATCTCCGAACCATTTACCAGAGGACTCTGGGGACCTCCTAAATGAAGCTGGTGGGTCATCTATCGACTACAAGCACCTAGCGTTGGAAGTCGCCACCCGTATAATACCGGATCTCCAAGAGGTCCTCTCCTCCACCGTGGCGCAGTCCCTGGGGACGCTACAAGCTGAGATCAAACAGCATTCAGCCCGCCTGGAGGAGCTGGAAACCAGGTTGGAAGCGCTGGAGACAGACAACGTGATAATAAAAGGCCACTTGACCCAAGCGGTGGATGAAAACGCTAGGTTGTGGGCAAAAATTGACGACCTGGAGAATAGGTCGAGAAGGAGCAACTTACGTATAGTGGGAGTGCCGGAGCATATCCCAGCAAAGGAACTTATATCCTTATGTGAGCTGGAACTTCCCAGAGCCCTAGGGCTTACGTCCTGTAAAGTTGAAAGAGCACACAGAGTGGGCAGGGAGATCCCTCCAGAATCAGCCGCTAGACCACCTAAATCGCAGGTACGACCTGACCGCAATACGAGACCCAGACAGGTCATTGTCAAATATCTTGACTACTTGGACAAAGCGGCGCTGCTTCGGGCTTACAAGCAAAAAGGCAATGGGGTATCGCTTAGAGGGCAGCGCATTCTATTGTTTGGGGACTTCTCGGCCGAGGTCACTAAGAGAAGGAAATTATTCTCCCCGATCTGCACGGTCCTTTATAAGAAGCAAATACGCTTCGCTTTATTGTACCCAGCTGTTCTACGGGTCACACTGCCTGATGGCTCGACAGCTACATTTGATGACCCGGATGAGGCGAGGATGCAGCTAAGGGAGTCTTTAGCTCCGGATAGACGCTCTTTACCTGCCCTGGAGTACTCGGAGGCCCCAACATCTCCAAAACCACACAGGCCACCCAGGAGGGTGATATCAGGAAAGGAGACATTTACTGCTTCCCGCCGGAATGAGCCTCCGGGCAGTTCAAGTGGAGACAACCAAGACTGGGACCTTAATGCAGACTGACAGTGTGCAGGAACCTCGTCAGAAGTTTGTAAGGATAACAGTTTCCAGCGTCCCTGAGCGAACTAGGAGATGCCTATGCTATCCTGTGGTTCCTAGGTTATCAATACTAGGGGCTATTTCAGTTCACTTCATGGTGAAATCAATGAGGAACGTATATGTACTGTCAGCTTGAGCTTATGATATCAATGTGTATAATTTGCTTCTGGGCGAATATGTTCTGTCATATATTGATTCCATGCTAACTGCTTTGCTGGAAAAAAGTGGAGTCAAGATATGTGAGATAATGTTATATGTTTTAACTGTATGGGATGGATTCATCTTAGACAGCATGTTTAAGTTTAGGGCAGGGGTATTGTTCTGGGGAAGGGGGGGGAGGGATAAGGGTGGTGTCCGCTTCAGATTCACAAGTATCTCTAAAGCATACGTAGTTTTATTTCCTAATGGCTAGTGCACTAAAAATTGTATCCTGGAACATAAAAGGGTTGAGATCACCGGGTAAACGCATGATGGTTCTGAGGCATCTCAAAAGATTAGGAGCGGATATAGCGCTTTTACAAGAGACGCATCTGGCAGCTCAGGGGTCATCACTTTATTGAAAAAAGGCTTACCGTATACAGTATTAGACCATGAGCAGGATGAGAGAGGGCGAGTGTCACACCTGCATCTTACTTCAGTGAAGGGGGATTTAGGCATCTATAATATATATGGGCCGAACGAATCGGATACAGCTTTTTTTGATGACCTGAAACAAAGATTATCTAAAGACCCGGTAACACTAAGAGTGGTAGGTGGAGATATGAACACAGTAGTTAACCAGGTAGAGGATAGGAAAAGAGATCTAAGCTTGCCCAGTAAGAGAGGAGGAGATGATGTACACTTAGCGCGACTTCTGGCAGATACGAACCTTGTAGATACCTGGCGCCAAGCCCACCCGGAAGGAAGAGAGTTCACTTTTTTTTCTGCAGCCCATGGGTCATGGTCGCGTATCGACTACATTTTGGCTGACAGGGACTCGATGGGGCGTTTCACAGAATCAAGAATCGAGGATATGGTGATCTCTGATCATGCACCTGTCACGATTCTATTCCAAGATGGCATACCGAGGGGAACGGATTTTCTGTGGAGATTCCCAGCGTGCTTAGTGAAAGATGAGAATTTCTGTGACATGCCCCATGGCTGGTGGATGGAGTATCAGCAGGATAATAAGGAGACCTCGGACCCCCAGTTATTGTGGGATGCGGGAAAGGCGGTGATCAGGGGAAAGGTCATGGCGTATATGTATAGAAAAAAGCGTACAATTAGAACAAAACTAATGCAATTCAGTGATGAATTGAGATCAGCTTACTCAACTTTTCAGAGCAATCCCAATCCAATATTGCAGCAAAAATGGCGCAAAGCAAAACAGACGTATGAGTCATGGCTTCTCCAATGGGAACAGTTAACGCAGTCTAGGTGGGAGGCTTATTTATTTTGATTCGGCAACAAAGCGGGTAAGCTTCTAGCGAGATTAGCTGCGGGACAAAGGGGGCAGACTCCCATACATAGTCTTCTAGATAACGCAGGCAAAATATGTACACATCCCAAGGAGATTAATGGGATTCTACAGGATTTTTATGCCAAACTATACGATACTCCGGGATGTCTGAATAGAGGAGTTCAGGAATGGCTAGGAGAAGTCAGGCTTTCAAAAATAACGGAGGAGGATAGGTCCATGCTTAATTCTCCTATAGCTACGGAAGATGTGGTACGGACGATCAAAGCTCTCACCTTGGGGAAAGCACCGGGCCCAGACGGGTTTACAGGAGAATTTTATCGCCTATTAGCCCCGGACATAGCCCCCACTCTTTCGAGCATTTACACCGGGTATATGCAGGGGAAAACGATTCCGACGTATACAAACACGGCCCATATCAAAGTACTGCCAAAACCAGGCAAAGACCCCACCCTGGCTTCCTCATACCGTCCAATCTCGCTCATTAATGTGGATTTGAAGGTAGCATCAAAGATCCTGGCGGATAGGCTTGCGTCTATACTTCCTAAACTGATTTCCCCTAGTCAGGTGGGATTTGTTCAAGGTAGATCAGGGGTCACCAATATTCGCAAGGTGTTAGGGATCCTAGACGAGATAAAAATGCATCCAGGGGCGCATCCATCTCCAGCAATGGTGGCAATAGATGCTGAAAAATCTTTCGATAACGTTGACTGGGGATGGATGGGCAGCGTGATGGAATGCATGGGAATAACTGGTCCTTTCCGTCAATACTTACATGCCTTGTATAGTGGCCCGAAAGCCAGAATCCACACTCCGGGGTTTGTCTCTCCCCCCTTTGCCTTGCGTAAAGGAACTAGGCAGGGGTGTCCGCTATCCCCCCTGCTATTTAACCTAGCCATTGAGCCGCTCTCACGGAAATTAGCTCAGACTAACGACATAGAAGGTGTAAAAATTGGGAATATCACCATAAAACATGCCCTTTTTGCTGATGACCTTTTGTTATTTTTAGAGAATCCCAAGAGGGATCTGAAGCGAGTTTTCCAGCTCTTGGAAGACTTTGGAACAGTTTCAGGCTATAAGGCCAACCCTACTAAGTCTGAGCTTCTCTTCTTATATAATCGCCCTAAAGATACTCCTTCTTTCCAGCTAGATGTTCCCATTAGTATAGCTAATACGTCAATAAAATACCTGGGAATTCACATAGGAAGACGGCCGGAATCTCTGTATTTATTAAATTATCCTCCTCTTATTAAATCTATTATGGCAGATTTAGATAAATGGAAAAAGCTCCCGTTGTCATTGGGGGGGAGATGTCAGCTACTAAAAATGGTCAGTGTCCCGAGGATACTGTATCATCTGCAGAATATCCCTCTTTTGCTTAAGCATTTAGACATGAATAAGCTAGAATCAGCTTTTAGATCCTTTTTATGGGGAGGTAGAAGACCCAGAATAGCTTTACGTAAGCTTCAATTACCTAAACAAAAAGGTGGGCTGTCATTTCCATGTCTTCGGCTGTATAACCTGGCAGGATTACTGAGACATTGTATTGACTGGATCTTTGACACTAGCTATTACTCCAATTGTAAACTGGAATCTCAGTTGGTCAGGCCCTGGTCTTTGGGGGCGCTGCTCCATGCTAGGTTGGCTGACATCCCTCCCCTAATTAAAAGCAGTCTCATGGTTCGGGATACCATAGCTACCTGGAAGGAGGTTTGTAGAGTCCTTAAATTGCCCTTCTTGCTCTCCAAGCACATGCCTATTTGGGGACATCCGGAGTTTGCGGCAGGAGTGGAATCGAAACACTTTGGAGAGTGGAGAGCAAGGGGAATAAAAAGAATGGGGGATATCTGGAATGGTCAGGAAGGGCGACTTCACTCCCTTTTGGAACTTGAGGGCAAGTATGGACTTGCTCACTCCCAACACATGTTTGCATATATGCAAACTGTAAGTTTCCTTAAACATAGAACCCAATCCCCAGCTGCATTAATGCTTCCTAATATCTTAGACAGGCTATTGGGTCAGGGAAAAGAAAAAAAATCCCTTTCAGAGTTATATATGGAACTTAGGGAAATTAAACAAAAACCGTTGTCGGATACTGTTTTTGCACACTGGAAAAAAGATTTCCCTCTCATATCGGCGGAAAATGTGATTATACCGGGTCTAGAAAAGATCAGGAGATCAACTTGGAATGAAGGCTGGAGAGAAACACACTTTAGGATAGTCCATAAAGCCATATATGGCTTTAATTGTGCTGGGAAAAACCCAGACCAATCTAGAATTGTCGCTTGCCCAAAATGTCACCTTAAGGGGTCGGACATGATTCATGGGCTCTGGTCCTGTCCAAACTCCATCCATTTTTGGAAGATGGTCAAACACCATATCAAGGCACATCTGAAAATAACGATTCCAATCACGCCAGATTTTATTATCTTTCACGCATACACAGATCGTAACCTCTTTGACCCAGTAGTCCACATAGCAATTTTGGCGGCAAAGCGGTGTCTTTTAAGAAACTGGCTACAACCTCAGGTTCCGACAGCTTCTGAGATATTCATACAAATCAAGAGGTGCTTTGATATGGAAAGAATGGAAGTGGAGCAGGCTGGAGGGTCATTAATCAGCTCGTTCTTTAAAAAATGGAAGGCTTTCATGACAACTGTATACTCAGACGCAGAATTGAAAACCCTTATGAAACCGTTCTTGAGCTCAGAGTGGTATCTAAAGAAAAAGATAGCAGGATTATTGGGGAGGTTACTGGTCGATTAGGATGATTGTATAACTTGTGATGAAGGAGGGACACTACATTGTTTAGGGGAGGGAGGGGGGGGGGGTAAAAGTTGGAAAATTAAGATTCCTACGGTGAGGTAACAGTAGGTTAATTCTATTCTTACGACAGGTTTTATGAATAATGGATGATGATGATATTGTATGTATTCTCAGATATGGATGTGCCATGCTAGTGTATATGTGAATCTTTGAAACTGAATAACATCAATGGATGCATTATGTATGTACCACAATCCATTACATGTTGATGTACTACTAAACATAATTGATCATTAAAAAAATTTATATTTGAAAAAAAAAAAAAAAATGCATACAATGGAGGATGCCTGCAGCGGACCACAAGTACCACAATGGACATCCTACACAGGATAGGAAATGTGTGGATGTGATAAACAGTATAAATAATATAACAAAAACAAAGACAGGTGCACTCCGAGCTACTTGAGAAACCTTGGTGCGGTGCTCGGGCTCAGACATGTCCTCACGTAGGACATGTTGGCTAATCTCTCAATTTTAACACCAGTTTGAGGGTTTAGTAAGACCGCAGAGTGTACCTGTCTTTGTTCCAGTTTGGTACTTACCTTCTATTTGTCACTCCACCTCCCTTTTTCAAATGTTATTCTGTAATACAGGTTACAAATTATCACACCAGTGTCATACAATATAGTGCCCATACAGCAGTGCTGTACATTGGCCAAGTAATACTTCCATACAACTGTCAAAATGACAATGTTTAATAACCTCAACAGCATATTCTCAAATCTACTACACTGTAAAGTGTTTAAGTAGCAGAGCTGCACAATGCCAAAGTAAATAATGACCCTCCCCATACATAGAATAAATTAATAATTAACATGTGGTAGGCACATACCTTATATCTTCAGAAAGTATAATGGGTTTTGCAGGCTTTTGGTATTGATGACCTGTCCTCAGGATAGGTCATCAATATCAGATGGGCTGGGTTACGACTCCTGGCACCCATCCGATCAGCTGTTTGAAGAAGCCTCTTGTCATGGATGGTGTTGCAGAAAACTAGAAGATACAAATAAAGATCTAACTGACTTGATCACAAACTAAGGAACATAAGGGTGAGCCCTATAAAAGCCCTAGAGCTCTCCCTGACTGCTCAGCCCATGCAAAGATCTTTATGATAGATAATTGCATGCCCTCGTACCTAGACTGTGTGACACCTGAAAACCCTATAATAGTGAGGGGACACGACCACCGGCTCCCTACACTTAATACGGAGGGAGTCAGGGTCACCTAGGATCAAGCCAACAGGAAAACACAAATAAAGGAACAGACTTAGCTGAGGAACCAGCAGTTGCAGCATCTAGCAGTGAGCACAATCCAGGAAGTTGTATAAACCGAAAAGTGATGCAGTATGGGAGGGGATATAAAGGGATGCAATCAGTGCAACTAGATGACAGCTGAGAGAGGGAAATGAGATGAGAAAATGAAACCAAAACAAAAGAACCTCAAGCAAGAGGTACTGAAGAACGTCTGTCAGAGCTTCTCAGAGATCTGGGGGTGACACCTCCTCACAGCTTAGGCTACTTTCACATCAGCGTTTTTGCTGGATCCATCATGGATCAGCAAAATCGCTTCCGTCATAATAATACAACCATCTCCATCCTTTATGAACAGATCCAGTTGTATTATCTTTAACATTGCCAAGACGGATCCGTCGTGAACTCCATTGTAAGTCAAAGGGGGACGGATCTGTTTTCTATTGTGTCAGGGAAAACGGATCCATCCCCATTGACTTACATTGCGAGTCATGACGGGTCTGTCGTGCCCCGCACCACATCGCAGACAGAAAAATGCTGCTTGCAGCGTTATTCTGTCAGCGATGGGGACGCAACCAAACGGAACGGAATGCATTCTGGTACACTCTATTTCATTCAGTTTTGTACCCATTGACAATGATTAGGGACTAAACGGAAGCGTTTTCCCCTGCTATCAAGATCCTATGACAGATCTTAATAGCGGAAAAGGAAAGCGCAAATGTGAAAGTAGCCTAACCAAGCACTACACCATCCATTGTATAGTGGCTGTGCTTGGTATCTCAGATCAGCCCCATTGACTTGAGAAGGACTGAGCTACGCCTAGGCGATGTGACCAATAAACATGACATCACTGATTTAGGAAGAGACCCCCAGCACTCAAACAGCTGATAAGCGGGGGTGTCAGGAGTCAGAATCCCAACAATCTCATATTGATGACCTATCATGAGTTTCAAAAACTCGGACAACCCCTTTAATCATAGATAACTCTATGAAATGTATTACGGAAAATACCAACTGAGAAATGAAGGATTAGAATTTATTAAATTATAACATGTAGTCAGCCTTCCATAATGAGATTTCTCTATATACGTGTAGTTAGGAACATAAGTTATCAGCCATGAGAATACTAAGAGCAGATTGTTGCCATAAATGCTAAATGCAGATATTGGAGAAATGCTTTTTAGTGACATTATGTCTATAGGCTTTCATGTCCTTTTAAGGGTTTTACAATACAGTGTTACCTAAAATGGGTCGGCCACTTTCTGGTTACATTTCTAAACTGCCATAAACTGATATGTGCTAACAGAAAACTCTAAATCCCCTAATTTCTTGCCGCAGCACTTAAGTTCAAGGCCTCCTGATGCCCATCGATAAGGTGTGTAAACACTGTACGGCAGCAACCATGCCATCACTTAAGATGGCGGCAGTTATGTGATTTACCAATGTGACTGATTCTCTGGCTCCGACCTCTTCTGCATAGGCACTGAAAGCCTTCAGAGAGTGCACAGATTCAGGCAACACCATATTCATAGGCACCATTGGGGCCTTGAACTGAGGAATAAGGGGATTCTGAGTTTTTTATGCCAGTACACATCCACTTGTGGATTATAGAAATTTTGCCATTAAGTGGCCAACTCCTGCAAGTTAGTTAATCAAAAAGTTCTGCAATTTGCTATTATACTTTGTTTTAATTCTTTACAGTTTTCTATATTTTTTCCTTGCAGTCAGCAAGTGGAACATGTAGTTTTTTAACTGATTCAAAAATCCCAACGTGACTGTACATCCAAACTGTGTGAACGGTTTCCATATGCAGCAAGCACAACTATGTAATACAGCTGACATCTAGCTGAAATGACTATGATCTGGGATAACTCTGATCATGGTCATTTATCACCTCAGATGCTGCAGTCAATAATGACCCCTGCAATGCAAAGAAAACATTTTTTTTCTAAAAAATGTTTTTTAAAAGTGATAAAAACAAAAACAAACACTGAGCACCATTCAAACAAAACCCTCAAAAACCACGGCAGAATAGCATTTTTTTCTCCCTACAAACGTTTTTTCTCTCTCATTTTTCAATACACTATATGGTAAATTAAATCATTCCATTTAAAAAAGAACAACAAGCCATCATACGGCTATGTGAACAGAGAAGTAAAAAAGTTATGGCTCTTGCAAAGCGGGGAGGAAAAATAAATGAAAAAATACATTTTTGGCTGGGTCCGTAAATGGTTGTCTAAGATTAGAAAAACATGTTTTCTGCTTTCTTCAAGAAAGAGCACCACCTTCGTCTATGGGTTTATTAAATTTAATAGAACTGAGCTGCAGTACCACAAACAACCTCTGGACAGGTGTGTTGCTGTTTTTGAAAAAAGAAGCCATGCTTTTTGAGTCTTTTACAGTCCCTTTAATACTGTAGATGCATTGTCATGAAGAAAATTAGAGAATCAAATGGTGTACTAGTATTTTAATTAAAGGAGTTTCCCAGGCTTTTAATATTGATGACCTATTCTCTGGATAGGTCATCAATATCAAATTGGTGGGGGTCCGACACCGGGACCCCCACTGATCAGCTGTTTGAAGAGGAGGTGTGCGCTGTTCACTCTTGCCGTCTCCGGTCTCTATTCCTGCTTGCCATAGACATAGCAGCAGCTAGCAGGAAAAGTGACTGGAAACAGCACGCTCGTGTCTTCTCTTCATATAACTGATCCGACACCCGCCCCCCCCCCCCCCTGCCGATTTTATATTGATGACCAATCAATATTAAAAGCCTGGAAAACCCCCATAAACTCTAGGTTTTCCTCTTTAAGGAACTATTTTAAGATATTTTCACAGATTACTTCTCTCAGCTCTTCAAAAATTACATGTATTTAAATTTACCTGAATAAACTGAGCTTTTCAAAAATGGGTCCAAGTCTGGTCGGAAAAAACTTTTTCTTCTCTTCTTAGGAACTGCTTAAAAGGGCTAAGGGACGCTAAGCATTGATGGCTTATCTCCAGTATAAGTGTCACGGCCTATGGTGTACGCTGTGACACTGTTGCAACACTTACGGTTGCCCGCGGCAACGTGTTGCTGCGAGAGCATGCGGTGGCAGTGTCTCGGCCTTCTGGGTGATTGCCGTGACATGGTTGCCACACATGCTGTTGCCGGTGGTTATGTGGTTTGGTATGCTTGTGTGCACTTCCCCTTTAAATGGCTTCCTTCCCCTGTCAGGTGATGTAAGGGTTAACTACCTTGCTGGGTGTGGTCACCTGTGCTTCTTATACTTGTGGCTTTAGGTCAGGAGTCAGTTGTACTCCAGCCATGGTGTGTGCTGGAGTTAAGCTCCTTGTCTGGTTGTTCCATCTGTCCAGTGAGGGCCACCCTTGTGATCATCTATGTTATCCCGGTGTCTCCTTCCCTTCCTGTCCCTATTTGTATGGAGTGGGTTAAGTTCAGGGTGTTTGTATGTCTAGTTTGGTGTTACATGTCTGGTGGTATTTGGTGTCATGTTTGCTAGACATTCCCCGGTCTTATGTTTATTGCAGATATGGGTGTCCTGGGTCCCTGTGTGGTTTCTGGTGTGTCCTTTAATGTTGGTATGGACACCAGCACTTGTGCACGGGTTCCAGTCAGTGTGTCTGTGGCAGGTAAGTGTGTTATGGGTGTCGCTTACCTGCCATCTCCATATGCTGTATGTGTTCCCCTCTCCTTGCAGCCTGGCCTCAGATAGAGACTCCTGTTCCTCCATGACTGGGATGAACAGGTCGTCTCTTCCCTGCTCCTTGGTGAGGGATTACAAGGGCGACTTAGGGTCTCTAGGAATCCTGAGTATGAGTCGTCCTACCATCGGGGTCCGCTCATACGGTGAGGAGTCAGGGAGAGGATTAGGGATGCTGTAGGAGGTGACCTGCTCCCTTATTACTCCTTTTTTGGCCAGGCTGATACCCTTTACCCTCTGACACCGCATGGTGGGGGGTTTCCCTCACTCCCCTACGTGACAATAAGCCATTAATCTGTGACTGGTTGTTATGGATCAGTGAGTCTGAACCCACTGTGTCAACTAACCGGTTGGACTTTGGGCTAAACCCTACTGGCATAATTCAGACGCTCCCCTAGAATTCACCCTTCAACCCCTATACAGAGACCTGGACTTTTCTGAAGGGAAGCTACTAGACCACTATCTCTTAGGATAGTCACAGTGTAGTTGGCAGCTAACCCACTGGGCTCAGAGACTCTGGTGCACGAACCAGAAGCTCAGGGTACAGTAAACGAATCAAAAACTCAGGAAAACCACAGGTAGTCACCAAGACTAGAATGCAGTTTTTTTTTTTTTGTTTTTTTTTTAGATCCAGGCAATACATAATTAATGCAGACACAGGAAAGTGATGAGTAGTGATAAGGCCTGAGTAGTGAGCAGGCAGACTATAGACTTCACTGGAGCACAGGCAGGGTACACAGACAGGGTTAACTTAAATATGAACTGAACTTGGACTTGAAAGTGCAGGGGTAAACGGGCAGGATGGCACACACTTGAAACATGGAGGGAATACAGACAGGAGATAATGCAGGTAAATCATAACAGCAGTAGACTAGCAGAACACCTTTACTGGTCACCAGAGAAAGTAAAGCTCAGACACCCTCCAGCTGGAGAGGGCACCGTAAATACCTAGGGAAGCACTCACACTGGCCGGAGGCAAGCGCACATACTCCGTAACTAAACAGAGGCTGGAACACAAGGAGGAAGCATGAAGGCAGCAGCATGGTGAGAAGTGTGGGTATTATTCCCACAGGGAAGAGCAGGGCAGTGACAGAGATAGCTAATTGTACACAGGTGCTAGTCCAAGCACTATAACCTGTCCACATGAATCACACAATGATGCATATTCAAGGGATTGGCAAACCATGATAAATTCCATCCAACCCAAATAATCCTCTGGCTTTAGTGGCACTACCTATATGACATGGCTTATGGTGATTGCATTGTCTATTTTAGGTGGTCAAGTTCTTCTGAATTGTTGTTTTTTGCAATTAATATGGACAATATGGATCAAAACACCCACAATTATTTTAATCAAACATTCAATTTATTTTTTGTCTACAAGAGGTGTTAACCATAATACCTAATAAGACATACCATGTTCCTTGCACAATAAAAGACACTCATTATCTGTTACATACAGACCAAATATCACAGTAAATTATAAGGATCCAGTAGTTGATTTCTAGAAATGTTTAGAAAAAAAGAGACCAATGTCTCCACAATGCACAGGCACCGGCCATGTGCTCTCCGTGCTGTGGACCATCGATGCCTCCTCTCGGCAAAAGATTGGACATGTCCTATCATTGGCCAGATCTTGCAAATCGCAGGCCCATTCAAGTCAATGGGTCCGCATCCACAGCACGGCATTGACACGGCCAGTGCCCATATACTGCAGATCCGCCATATGTGGTCCACAAAACGGACACGGAGCACTTAGGTTCATGAGCCTGAGCCCTAACTATCATAGAAGTGTTGCATTTATATAAAACAGAGGCCCCCAACTTTTTATAGTTCAAGAAACATTTTCCAATAAGACACACTGAATATTATAATATAAGAAGCCCATTTAAAGGGAGTTTGTCTTCAGTTTTAAGCTATCAAAACAGTGCTAGACAGATGGCAGGGAGAGTGATGTAGACATAACTGATGGTCTTGTAGGTTGGATGAAGAAGAAATTAATGTTATCACCCTACTAGTGCAGTAACTGCAAGTGCCCAGGAGTTGGTCCCTTCATGTTTAGTGCCCTAAATTTATTATAATCAATGCTTCCCTGCCCCTCCCCTCTGCTTGGAGTGACAGCTCTAGTGGTCTCCTGATTGGACGATACATAGGGAAGGGTTGGGATGTGTTCATTGCAGGGAGCTCAAGATGCATAACATAAAAGTACCACCTCCTAGGCACTTGTGGTCGCAACACTGGGGAGGATGAAAACATCCTGCATGACCATCACTCTACATATGTCTGCATTACAATCCAGTCACTATATAGGTGTCAGCAGTTTTGAGGGGGAACATTGCAGTGTCCTCCTAGACATAGCTACTGGCTAGAAAGTGCATATTGGATAGAGGGTTGTGTGTCTTCTCCTATTTTTGATGTTTCTGTATTTTATAAAGTTTTTCACTGATTTGTTATTTGCATAAGATTATTGTTATGACTTTAAATTTAGGCTGTAAAATAAACCATAGGTTAATCCTACCTCTTAAAATGCTTTCTAGAAGGAAGAAAGAGGTTAAGGTCAGAGGCTTTGCCTCTCTTTTTTACTGGATTGGTGCTGCCCACAGTCCTTAAATAAGACTAAGATGAAGGGGAATCTGCACGATGACCCAATGAAGTAACTTTAGCTTGAGTCCAAAGTTCACACAAACTTTGCAGTCAATCACTGGAATTCATTCCCCAGAACAGCTCTTTCCACCTACAATAGATCTCATCATAGATCTAAATTCAAAGACACAAGTGGGAAACCCAAAAATGAAGTACTGCCAATCTCGGGCAAAAGCCCAAAAACTTATTATACTCAAAAATGAATAAAATTCAGACACATAATAGTAAAACCAATAAAATAAATGCTTTCATTTTAGACTCGCCCAGCCCAGGTTTTCCACCACTTCTTCAAGTTCTATACGATGTCAGTCCTTTAAATACCACCTTTCATAACATTCATTTCCATACAAAGACAAAAATTTTATATATATATATATATATATATATATATATATACACACACACAACACTTCCTTCTTAAGAATTAAATCATAACCTTCATGTCTTCTTCACCTTAAGAACATCTCCAGAATCCGCCCTTTTCACACAGAGGAAAAGGCTTAAACTCTTGGTGTTTTGATTCATACTCGTCTTGACTACTGTAACTCATTACTAATTGGTCTTCCCTTCACTAAATTCTCCCCCTTCAGTCCATCCTAAATGCAGCAACCAGGCTCACCTTTTGTCCAACCACTACAATGATACTTCTAGCCTGTGCCAGCCATGTACCACAGAATACAGTCATTTCTGTTTCCGTCTACCACCCAACTCGCACTCTCCACCGTGCCAATGATTTTAGACTTTTCTCAAGCTGTACCAGATCTATGGATTACACTGGCCCAGAAAATCAGGTTACTTCTTAATCTCTATAGCATAAAACATGCCTTAAAAACACACCTTTTTATGCAGGCTTATCATGTTTCGTAAACTGACTCTTACTCATTTAACCTCCCCTCCCTCCACCCCTCATTCTTCAGGATTGAACACCATCATACAACAGTAATCCCCACACCCAAAGCACTGGCTCATGCAGCTTTTTCCGCACTACTAAGTTTAGTATAAAGATGGCTGGACCACTTTAGAAAACAACTATTGAATTGTAAAGCGCCGCAGTATGAAGATTATTATTATAACGCTTTACCTTTGAATTCTGCTTCTTACATTACAAAACATTAACGCTATTTTATATTTTTTTTTAAAACTGCCATTGGGCCGTTAAAAAAAAAAACACACTACAACACTTGGCCCAATCAGAGCTGGAATTCCTTTCTTGTTCTTAAATCACTTCAGATCATCATATTGAGAAAGCCTCCTGTTACATCACTCGAATTTCCATTTTCTCCTAATTTTGATCTTAGTTGAAAATAATAAATTATATTAGATCAAACAGGGATTTAGGTCAAAATCAATATTGAGACCATGACAATTTTTATAAAGTACTGTGTTTCAAGCCCCTTCCTTATATTTCTAATGTGTTCTTGTATACGTGCCATGAGTTTGCAGACAGTTCGACCAATGTAATATTTCTGAGATTGTTTTTTTTTTTTTGCAGTCTATCATGCCGATTGCAGTTCTTGCTCACAAAAACTGTACCATGTGAACACACACCCTGCCATTTTGCCTTGATTGGGCTTTAAAACTGTTGTGCACCAGTTTAGTCTTTAGGTTAGGTGCCTTGGAGAAAATAAGGCATGTGTTAGCAGGTACAGAGGCCATAATTACTGGATCATGTCTCAAAATCGGCCAATTTTTCTTCAAATACATTTAATCTGTCAAGAATCTGAAATATACAGTGTAATAAACGCAAATTTAAAATCATTACTGTTTCTTCCAAATTCTTCTATACACCTCTCTAAATGTTGTCCCTCATATCCTATCCTTTTTCTAAAAATCTTTTAGTCAATCTAGCACTGATAATCTTCGCTCTTTGAGCAATTCCAATGAATCCTTGAGGATATTCACTCTCCATGGTGCATAGTGACAGCTAGAAACATCAACATAGGCATGCCTATCAGTGGGTTTAAAACACATCCTAGTAAACTTTTTTTTAATAAATATTTCTAGATCTAAAAATGCTGGTTAATGGTCTTATAAAAATCAATATTACAATTATTTGAATTAATATAACTTAAAAACCCTAACCCGTTTCAGTGCCCTTACAGATAGAACAGGGAATCATCTATGTATCTCTTCCACAACTTAAGGCCAACCAGGTTCCCATTTTGTATTGGGTCATCTATATTTATTTTTCTCCCATTACTAAAAATATTAGCAAAACTGGGGGCGAATTTTGACCCCATCGCTGTTCTAACCAGCTGCAGAAAAAAATTGTTCCCCAAACCAAAAATAATTATGTGACAAAAATAAAATAAAAAAATCAATGGACAAAATATACTTAATAAAAAGCTGTATGAATATCTAAATATCAAGCACCCCACTACACCAGTAATATACTATCTACAAAAATGCATAAGGATCTTATAATTCCCCTGGGAGACCTATAGTCTATGGAATTATGTCAGTAATGAGTAGATTCATGAAGTAGCTTGATTTTTCTCTTGCAAAAGTATGAACAAAAAGCACCTTCATATCTGATAGATAGCAGTCATGTAATTGATATATCAAATTGTATGGATGATATGTTTATAGTATCAGTAGATGTTATGTCCTTATATACTATCATTCCTAAAGAAAAAAATAATTGAGGCCATGAAATACTATATCCTGTGAGGAGTATATGGAGAAAAGTCAACTGGAGCTTATTGTGGAGTACATTGATTGTTTCTAGCTGTCACCAGGCCCTATTATCTATAGGGCCTGGTGACAGCTAGAAACAATCAATATCCCCAAGAGACAATCTAAATGGATCCATAGGAATTGCTCAAAGAGGGACATTTATTGGAAACAAAGTGCTAGATTAACTGAGACATTTTTAGAAAAAGAATATGAATGAGAACATGCAGAGAGACACCTAACCTAGAGACTAAGCTGATACACAGCTGTTTAAAGGCCACTCAAGATAAAATGGTAGGGTGTGTGTTCACATGGTGCGGCTTTTGTGTAGCATGCAAAAATTGCATTCAGCATAATAGTCTGCAAAAATACAACCTGTTACATCTAAGAGTAGACCAATGGAATTTGCTATTAAAGGATATAATGTGTGTGATCATGCAGTAGTCATTTACATGTTGGAGTGCCCGTATGGCCTACAGTATGTTGGTCAGACCCTCTGTAAACGCAAGGCAAGTATACATAAACACATTACAAATATAAAGAAGGGGCTTGAACCACAATGTCTTGCTCCTTTGTAAAAACTGTCATGGTGCAAACCTTAAAGGGCTTCAATTCGTTGGTACTGAGCATGTTAAAAAGAAGTGTTGGGGAATGGGGGGTCAGATCCGATCAGACAAATAAATCAGAAAAAAGTGGATATACTGTCTTAATACTCTTCAACCACATGGTCTCAACATTAAATTTGATCTAAAACCCTGTATTAACAGCTAATATAATTTAGTTGTTAAGAAGTGTTGGATATTTACTTTTGTGTTTATATGGAAATGGATAAGATTAAAGAGGTGGTATTTAAAGGACTGACAAAGGATGGAACAGTTATGCCATTGAAGAAGCAGTGTGTCACCCAGGTTGGGCGAGTCTGAAGTGAAGCTGCGATTTTATTGGTTTTACGGATATGCACATTAATTCTTTTCCTTTTTTATTAATTTTGCGTCTTTTACCCCAGAGTGGCAGTACTTCACTTTTGGGTTTCCTACTTGTGTATTTGAGTTTAGATCTAGGAGGAGGAGGAGATCTAGGTGGAAAAGGCTGTTCTGGGTAAATAATTCCAGTGATTGACTGTAAAGTTTGTGTGAACATTGAACTCAAGCTAAAGTTACCACTAGAAAGTCATCGTGCAGATTCCCCTTCATCTTACTCTTATTTAAGAAAAGTGGGCAGCTTGGATCTGGTAAAAACATTGTCCATTTATTGAAGAGGACCTACTTCTGTGTGATCCTAAAAAAGACTACAAATAGGGTTATTTTATTTGAATTGACCTACCTTTGGGTTCAGTGAGTTAGAGTCAGTGTGTGTTGAACGAAGGCAGCTGAATGAGCTACTGCCAATCCTGTCATTCAGTAGTCAGTCCGTTTTGACCCCAAGGAACTACACTCAGACTGAGTGCAGTTGAAGAAGCCCTAAGATTGTTGAGCAGCTGAAGGAGGGAGTGCAGGGTTTTAATCTGTGAGGGTAACACATGTTTACGGCTAATAGACCTCATAGCTTTCAACTGGGTTTAAAAGCTTCGGTCTCCCACTCATATCAGTTTGCAGCTTGCAGTGCTGCTTTGTGGAATCTGTCTCTCACTAAAGAAATTGTAAAGACATTTTTGGATTTATGTACACCCCTAAGCTAGCCCCATGTGTAAGAAGTTGTGAGGGGTGGCTTCTCAGAGAACTCTGGAGGAAATCCATGATTCAGCCATTACCATGTTGGAACAGTTGCACTAAGATTTTGTGCCTACATCTTGTGTGGAAGTGTTTAGTACTGTATCTACTATTCAAGTAAAGACTGTCAGTTAACCTGGTTCAAACTCCGCTCTGGTCTCTTGCCTGTCATTCTGCACCTCACTATCAAGGGCAACCCACCCTCTATCGGCCAGGTTTTTGCCCCAGGAGGAAACTGCTACTCCTATCCCTTATCAAATCCTGTTCATGATGCCAAAATAATATGTAGTTGTAGTGTTTGTAGTAGCAGTTGTCATGGCACACATCGTGGCTGGGGGCCTCCTGGAACAGTGAAGAGGGGGTCCAGAAACATCACATGGGTCAGTCAGTCCCATTTGACCTTCTACACGTGAACACACTCTAAGTTAAAAAAGCAGCACTTGCTCGGTTGACATGAATGAAAGTTTACACCCCTGCAATTATCAGTTCAACATAGACATTTCCCATTTGTATTTTGTTATATAAATTGAGAAAATTGAGATGACAGCTTTGCCATGCGATCATTCATTAAAGTTCCTGTTTTTTTTTATTTTACAATTATATCTATTTTAAATGGTGTCTGGTGTCACATGTAACCGTGTTACAAATACTTAAACACAACAAATGGAGAACGTGTTAGGAAACATGGTAATAAATTAGGATATAATTTACAAAAAAAAGAAAGCCAAACATTTTAGTAACAGTGTACCAAATTAATACTGAGTACAAAATAAAAAGCAACTAATCACAATAATACATGGGTAATTCCATTCTGTTATGTTAATGATAGCTATACGACGTTCACTCGATTAATAAAGTCGATAATGAAATTGATCATTTTAAGGTGTATGCACCATTAAGAATTATATGTTTGCCAACACTGGAATGGAAGCCTTAGCACCAAAAATATCTTTTGCACAATACTTCCAGTTCCTAAAACTACCTGGGCCCATGACCCTCAAAAATTTGAAACATCTTACTTTTGTTCCAATGTAAAAATAAAAAAAATAGCTCTTGTACCATGTTACTATTCTGTAGCAGCATAACTGTATCTTTCATACTTTTTCATATTGGGTAAAGTTACATTTTTATGACTTTAGATAATTTTTTTGCAGACTCGTTACAATTTCATTTCAACATTTCGGGACTTTTCAGGTCCTTAAAAGCAAACCTCGGTCCCCTCCAAATACACGACACTGTATGCTATTGTTTCAGCACCAAAGATAAAGTAAAATATATTGGCATAAACAGTTTATATTCCATTCCTTTGAGGTAAAAAAATTTCCAACTTTAAACAAGTTATTTGCCTAAAATACAATAATAACAATAATTATAATAAAATTAAACTTGCCAATAAATGCAAACAGGCCCTCAAGTCACAAATTATACTCTTTACATCAAAGGCAATCCAGCATCAAACACCTCTAGACTGGACACCAAAACAGTATCAAACTGCAAAATAAGTAATCTTTTCAGTCCTATATGAAACATTGTGCCGAGAGGTAGCATCAGAGATATCAGGATTGTCAAAAATTGTGTATGTGCATGGAACAATTCTAATTTATTTCCTATATTTTCATTTATTTTTTATTTTTTGCTAATTCACATTAGAAAATGCAGATAATGAACATAACACATTTATTTCACTTTCCTGAATTGTTAATTAATAAAGAGCAAACAATCTGTAACATCATTGTGTGATGTTGGGGGCATATGGGTGGGCTCCATAATACTGCTGAAGCATCCGCTTTGACGACTAGCATAAAAGAGGCAAAAAAAAACTACAAAAAAACAAAGCAGCAATAAATATGACCTTGGATTATGTTAAACTATTTCGAATGAAATTGTTTTACCTGAACTACATAGATACAATACTATTACAGGGGAGTCCTGTATTGCACTAAATTTACTACCAAGGCAATACGAACCATTTTAGCACCCAAGACTCCTCAGTAATGGGTATTGGGTTGCAAAGGGCATCCAAATAAACTCTGGGGCTACGTAGTAGGTTAGGCCTGCAGAACTGCGGAAAACACACAAGTCAACATCAGCTCTCCTACATCACAACATTTTTTTAATTGCTACCATCAATTGATTGATTGCAGCAATCACCATGCAATCAAATTACAGTTAGGTCCCTTATGTATGATAGAAGAGTATGTCCAAAATACTACTTATTACAACCAGTAAAGTTCAGAAACCCGAGGCTGGAGACTAGTTTCTAAATTTAGATAGCATTGTCAAGGGGTGTATAAAAAGTTTTAAAGGCAAGGATGCTTAGATTCTTATAGAAATGTTTATCAGTCCATTAAAAAGAAAAAGTTAGAGCCGTCTAGGGGTTGTCCGGGTTCAGAGCTGAACCTGGACATACCCACATTTTCACCCAGGTATTTCATGCCTCGATGCTCTCCCTTGCCCTGTGCTGGATCTCACAAGGCAAGGGCTTTTTTATGTTTTTACACTGCCAGCACTGATCGGCGGGATTTAACGATGCACTAGCCTTTTTACAGGCTAGAGCAGTGCTAAAGCCTGCCCATTAGTGCCAATGACATCACCGAATACACTGCTGGGCGGAACCTTCCACCTAGCAGTCCCTATGGAGAGCCTGGTACGTCACCAGAACTCCTAAAAAGAGGCTTTGCCCTCTGCGATTAAGTGCAGGGCAAAGGAGAGCATTGCTCATATAAGGGGGGTTGGGTGAAAATGTGGGTATGTCTGGGTATACCTGGCTCTGAACCCGGACCACCCCTGTAAGTAAAAAAAAAAAATATGAGTGTCCATAGACATTAGTTGTTTTTGTGTTTCTTCAAAATAATATATGGATAAAACAGTAATCCTAGCTTTAGCTCAATTACTTATCCTTGACCGTTACTGAAATATAGAAACGTTTTGAAAGTGAAATGCCTGGTTAAAGAGAAACCCCACATAGCCAAATGAACCAAATTGGGATCATCAAGCAGGTAGGAAATGTATAATTAGAAAATGACCTATTGTTTAAAACAAGATTTTATGTTAAACATGTTCTTGATAATATTTGATTACTTTTTTTTTTTTTTTAACTTTCCATGTCTGTTTGAAAAAATAAATAAATTCTAAACTCATGCAGTTTTCACATTGGCCATTAAGCCTAATTTATGTCAAGACTTCATGTTCTTTGAGAGCAGCCACATGGGCCATAGACATAATGAATGGACTATAAGAAATTTTTCTAGGTGTGTGACCTGTGCAGAGCTCAGGAAGGAGCAGATAAGCTGTGATATGACCTATTGGGAACGGTGGATCCTGTTATCTATTACAGAGGTAATTGTAATTCTGTCTGTGATGATAATGCGATTGTTCTAGTGGTCAGTGCAAAAAAGGCACAATTTTAGTTATTATTTTTTTTACTGACGTAAAATTAAAACAAATGTCACAAAAAAATCAAAAAAAAATATATTTGATAAAAACATAATTTAAACTATTAAACGAGTCATTTTCTGATAACACATTTACTTTATTTTTATTTTTTCAATTTTAGGAGCTATTTGGAGCTATGAGCTTGATATTCAATAACAATATAATACTATAAAGTCTTCCTCCACTAATTGACTTTGCAGATGTGGCCCAACAGAGTTGAGTCAACAAAATTCTTTAAAACCTACAGTTTTGTACATTTTTATCTGATTGCTTACATAGTTTTCTCTACCATACATGATGACGTAGTAATTGTGCCAAGATATTTTTCAAATCATACATGATATGTCGCCCCTTTTGCTGTATTCAAAAATTAGGACCTATTGACATAGTTGTGCAAGGCTCTATTGACATGTGTTATTGCCCGCACGTCAGAGTTTCCATATATTGTATTTGATAATCTGAAGCGCTATTTTTGCATCCAAACTACAAAAATACAGTGCAATGCGGTTTGTCTCGAATTATCTGTATCTACTAGAAATTGGATCCAGCATAGCTATCATGGCCATTTTGCCAGGGTTAAAGAGGACCTTTCACCACTTCTGACCTGCCTATTTTAATAGCTACATGCATTCCCCACATACAGGTGAAACTTGAAAAATTTGAATTTATTTATTTCAGTAATGCAACTTAAAAGGTGAAACTAATATAAGAGACAGACTCATTACATGCAAAGCGAGAACTTTCAAGCCTTTATTTGTTATAATTTGGATGATTATGGCTTACAGCTTATGAAAACCCAAAGTCACAATCTCAGGTAACCTTTGCTCAGGGGGTATGAACTAATTAGCTGACTAGAGTGTGACACTTTGAGCCTAGAATATTGAACCTTTTCACAATATTCTAATTTTAAGTTGCATTAATGCAACTCCTTTCAGGTTGCATTACTGAAATAAATTAACTTTTGCACAATATTCTATTTTTTCGAGTTTCACCTGTACTAACAATTCTGGAGCATCTATTCTTATGTCTGTATGTTGTACCATTCCTTTATTATTTGCAGTAGAAGTTATGAATGAATTGCTAGCAGTCTGAAGTAAGGGTACAGAGGGGCGGTAACCAGTTGGGGGTGTGTACCTGCACAGTCTGAAAATGGCAGCACTAATTGGATAGAGTGAGACTGTGCAGGTACACCCCCCAACTGGTTACCTCCCCTCTGTACCCTTACTGAAGGCTAATAGCAATTCATTCATAACTCCTCGTAGAAATAATAAAGGAATGGCACAACATAGAGACATAAGAGCAGATGCTTCCGAATTGTTATTACATGGGGAATACATGAAGCTATTAAAACAGGAATGTCAGGAGTGGTGAAAGGTCCTCTTTAACAAAGTCTAACCATTTCAAAGCATAATATAACCTAAACATGTGCTAGACAGGTCAAAGGGATGCAGCAGGAAATCCCTATAATTATTGCCCAAGGTCACAAACTGATGTACATGGAGCACATAGACAATAAAGTGCTTTAGGACTTCACTATATTCTGGTCTAATATAGTGAATATATGCTCCAATATTCATAAGACAAGCTTATTAAAGGAATCTAAGTAGTCTTGCCTTACAAATATTAGTTTATAGGATTTATTCTAGAAAGTGAGGTGCCGGTGTATACGATTACAATATATTATGTCTACTCTAGCAGAAGTAGAGCAATGAGGAACATCAGAAAACTCAAGTTAGCCAGGTCAACGATTCCCACATCGACCACTCTACCGAATATATGTGACTGCATAAGATTAAAAGTATTAGATTCTAACTTCTTTGAGCCCACAATGCATCTTCTCCATGGTGTAAGACTTTATGGAAAGTGATATGAGTGTTATTCATTCTCTGACTGCTACATACAAAGATGGCAGCATGTTGATAGGCAACCAGGGTACTCGGCAAATCGGTAGCAGTTAAAAAAAAAAAAAAAAAAGATAAGATTTTGTTCCAGAATTATGTATACTTCTCACTGAACTATGCAGTGGACTATAGACAATGAAAACTAGAGTCATGTAGAAAAAAATTAAACCTGTTTAAATATACATATTTCTATGACCTAATAAGGAAGATAGCACCAATGACAACTGCTCTCTTATATTTTTCACATTAGTAAAATGGCTGACTGCAGACAGTGGACTTCAGTTACAAAACGGCAGACATTGCACTGAATTAAAACAGTTGTATTAAGCACAAGTACATGTTGGGAGTACCCCTGGAGGATAGTTATATGCCCCTTCCAGAACAAAAAACACAGTCTGTCAGCTTATACACATTACAGTTTCGGTAAAATTTTTGTAAAACCGCAAATCTTTGGAGTTGTCCGAGTTTAAAAAAATTCCTAGAAATTGTGTCACTCTCGTGCAATGGCTGTCTGTGATTGCACTTCAGCCTTATTACCGTTCAGTCCCATTTACTTGAAAAGGGATGAGCTGCAATATCAGACATGGCCCATAAACAAGAGTGCAGGGTCTCCCTAAAAAAGTAGCAAATTATTAGCACCATAACTTGTGATTTTTTCACCTTCTCGACACTTTTGTGAAGTGGCGGGGAAAGGGGTGGGGCTTAGCAGGAGGAGTGGAACCTAGCACAGGATTTACTATAACTTATGCCAGAAACTGGCGTAAGTTATAGCTCAAGTCTATGCCACTCGGTGGTTGGGGTAGATTTGAGTTTCTGCTGCATGGAGTGGCAGAGATGCGTCTAATTTATCTAAATTAGGCGCGTTTTACTACAGCGCACAGGGGATCAAGACTGGTGTATAGGACCGCTTGTCTTGATAAATATCCCCCTTTATGTTTCCAAAAAGATTTACTATTATTACATACTTCTATATGCGTTTCTGCTTCCCCATTGCAGTCCAAATGCATAAACACACTAGGTTTCAAAAGTGGGGGCGACAGACCCTTGTAACTGAGGTCCACTGTGCTCTGTATAATCTGAAGACATTCAAAAATTCATTCTTAAACAATTTTTTTCCACCTACACCCATATATTGCTATAAATTTATTCCCCGGTATATGACGTGCAGGCGTTCAATGATGCACCTCTGAATACTGACAACTGTATACCATATATCTTAATTATATACGTAAATTGCTTCACAGCAGTATTAAAGGAGAACGCTGAAGAATTCAGGCAGAATAACAAAATACACTTACTTTAGTTTTTGATTTATAATTGCTTTTTTAAATAACATTTCAAAGCCCTTCTTATAACTTAAACTGTGGTGCCGTAAAACTGAGATAAAATATTAATAATTTTTTTAGCTATGACGTAAGAATTTTCTCTCTCTCTCTCTCTCTCTCTTTTTAGACCAAGTCATAAAAGCTACATTTGAGAAAAAAAATAAAAAGTTTAAATACAAATTGATTCAGTGTCATTTTGTAAGTCCATAATAAAAATGGTTCAAGGAGGTAAGCTTGGCAAATGTGGTAGTTGGGCGAACACAAACGTTCCATAGTCTGCTCTGTTCGACTGTTTGAAATTGTTCCAATTTGGCTTTCCTCCTTGTTGGGGTGTCCAGCACTTTGGATAATAAATTCACTTCACAGAAGTTAAATACTATTGAAATCCTGTCAGTAGGGGCTGACGAGTGGTTATGTTGTACACAGGGTTATCTCATTTCAAGGACATCCATCTCATTCCTCTCTGTCCTTTCGAGGAGGGGACGCTGTTTTGACCATGGATAACAATACCCTCTCTTTGTCCTGCTGTGATATGGGTCAATGTCCTTGGCAAGTTTTGCAACACATTTGTCTGAAGTATGCTCGACTGCAGAATTTGAACTTCAGGACCAGCGGGCAATAAGCCACTTTGTTCACATCTTTACACTCTGAAAAATATAAGAGGAAACAATACATAAAATAAGTTAAGCATTGCCAGGTCTTGAAATGATCCTTTGAATTAAACAACTTTAACCAAGACATTATGGCCCATGTTTATGAGAGAATTTTCTTAACACATCAAATTTTAATACATCTAACTGAATGAATATGTAATGTTCGACTACAAGACAAACATAAAAAAAATTCCAGTAGCACATGGAGACCCTATAAAGTAATATGGACCTGTAGACACACTCTATGCAGCCATAAAGTGCCTCCAGGAAGCAGTTTTTTCCCCTAGAAGGAATGTTCTAAGGGAAAAATTTTAGGTACTTGGAGATACAGTATCAAAGCCATTAGAGTAGGTTATCAGCTGTATCATACAGCTGACGTTCTACCACAACACCTGTGACTGGAGATAACTCCAACCGCGGTGTTTAACCCTTTAGATACCGCAGTCAATAGCGACCACTGCATCTAAGTGGTTTACAGAAGGAAGGGCCACCCTATATACCCAATTAAGCCCCCTGTGATGACCAACGGTGGCCATGGCAATCAGAGGCCTAACAATGGGCTCTGCCGTTGCCATGCACAGAAGCCTATCAAGCCTTGCCAGAGGCAGGGTCTACTAGGTGAGCTGTCAAGTAAACTAACAAGTACAATACATCACAATAGAGAATTACTGTATTGCAATGTATTTACCAACAACTGGACGATTGTAAGTTCAAGTCCACACTAGTGGGACTAAAAAAATGTTTCTGAAAACAAAACCAAAATTTCAAGTAAAAAAAAAAATTGCCTTTACCCTGATCTAGTCTTTTATTATGGGAAAAAAAAAATATACTACATATAATTGGGATTGCCAAATCCATAATGACCTGCTCTATAAAATGATTACGTCACTTGTCCCGCAAAGTGGACGGCATAAAATAAGGGTTTAAAAAAACCTACCGAATTTGCCATTCTTTGCCACCTCTACTCCCAACAGTGGTATAAAAGTTACCTAAAAGTCATTTGTACTCCAAAAACAAGCCCTCATTCAGCTGCCTTTATAACTGTGTTATGGGTTTAGATTATGAAAGCACAAAAACAAAAGATATTTAATAAAAAAAAGTGATTTTATGATGCAAAAGTAGTAAGACATAAAAATAACCTGTGGGGTCAAAGCCATCACTAGACCAATAACTGCATTCCCTAGTGGGTGTAGTATCTAAAATGGGGTAAATTCATCAGTATCTGATGGCCTTCTCTCAGCACACCAAGCACAAGTACATTGTACGGAGAAATTCAAATTTTAAGGTTTAAATTTTGGGTTTTCTAACAAAAAAATATATAGACCAAACTTTTGGATTTTATAACTCAAAACGAAATATATTGACCAAAATTTTGCACTATACATAAAGCCACCTCAGAATAATAGTAAAGTCATTCTAGAATTATTAATCAGATATCAGAATTGAAAAATGGTGCTGCATCCTTATAGGGGTTGTATCATCTTCGACATTGGGATCATATGGCTAGGATAAGCCCATAATGTCTGATGGGTGCAGGTCCCACCTCTGCCGAAAATAACCGAGCAGTGCGCTCTGCTATTTTCTTAATCCCCACAAAAGTGAATAGAGTGGTGGCCGTGCTTGTGCAGAGCGCTTCCCGTTAATTTCAATGGGACTTGCGAAAATAGCAGAGCGCACCGCTTGGCTATTTTCGGCAGTACCATGGAAATGAATGGAGGAAGGCCATGCATGTGAGGTGTGCCCTCCTGCACTTTGCGGGCCTAGTTATAAGGATAGGTCCAGGCAGGGCCGCCATCATGGGGGTAAAGCCGATACCCCAGTAAGGGGCCCGGACCCAGGGGGGGCCCGGCCGGTCCCGAACCATATTATTTTTTTTTGTGTCAGTGTGTTAACTTTAAAATCAGCGCTCATCTCTTTACTATCTTACACTGACTCAGCCCTGGTAACAGCAGGCAGTGCGGGTGGCGCTCACTCACTGACGTCACGCGCCTGCTCCTCCCACTAGGCGGCGCAGGTGCGTGACGTCAGTGAGTGAGCGCTGCCTGTTAATGGAGGGAGCTGAATGTAAGAGATGAGCGCTGATTTAAAGTTACTGTCTGCTGGATACGGATTACAGTTTATAAATGTATACTACTGTGAGCGGCGGGGAGGGGGATCTATGGATGGCGGCACTGTTATAGGGAGGGGGATCTGTGGATGACACTGTTATGGGGGGTCTGTGGATGACACTTCTGGGGGGGATCTGTGCACTGTCATGGGGAGGGGGATCTGTGCGCTGTCATGGGGGGGTTCTGTGGATGACACTGTTATGGAGGGGGATCTGTGGATGACACTGTTATGGAGGGGGACCTGTGAATGACACATAGCATAAGATGCTATATACGGTATGTATCATCCACAGATCCACCTCCATAACAGTGCCATCCACAGATCCCCTATAACAGTGCCATCCACAGATTCCCCCATAACAGTGCCATCCACAGATCCCCTCCATAACAGTGCATCATCCACAGATCCGCTCCATAACAGTGCCATTCACAGATCCCCTCCATAACAGTGCCATCCACAGATCCCCCCCATAAGTGTCATCCACAGATCCCCCCCCATAAGTGTCATCCACAGATCCCCCCATAATAGTGTCATCCACAGAACACTGTTATGGAGGGGGATCTGTGGACGACATTGTCATGCGGTGGATCTGTGGATGACACACATATAGCATAAGATGCTACATACGGTATGTATCATCCACAGATCCCCCATAAAAGTGCCATCCACAGATCCCCCTCTTTAACGGTGCCATCCACAGATCCCCCTCCCCATAACAGTGCCATCCACAGATGACCACCAAGAATATCTAGAATATCTAAAATTAGCTGGTCAAGTAAAATGTTGCATGAAACAATCATTAAATAGGTGGCTGACAAAAAGGGGCGGGTTAAAGGGTGGGGTCAATGGGCTGAGTCAGGGGGGGGTGGCAAAATTAGCTTTCGTCTGGAAGGGGGGGGGGGGTTGCTAATATTTTAAGCGCATTGAGAAGACGTTTTAGTCATAGCAGGCACTTTACATCCTGCCCTACCAAACTGCATAAAGTTATTCCAGATCATTAAAGGATGTGTAGCACATACCGACCACTATATAAAAGAACTCTCTGGCTAGACTATGTGCTCACTTTCCAATATGATACATAAGAGCTGGTCTAAAGAACCAGAACTTTATGATCTCCTCACATGGAGAGTATCTAAATACAAAGGGCTTATTCAGTCGAGTACCGTAAAACTAAAATCCATCCATCTATGTTGAATCAGTATTGTCTCTGACTGCACTCCGCTTGTCCATTTTTCTCTATCCGTATCGCATAGTTATGTTATCAGTTTTTCATATCCCAGAAACAGAGGAAAATCCATCCAATGTTTCCTAGGAACCATCTGTAAAAAAACAGATGTTGTATATGCGCTGTCAGTTATTTTTCATGGACCTATTGACTTAAATGGGTGAACGTATAAAAAGGGGTTAGGGTCCGCGCTTTGCAGTAAAGGAAAGCTTAGGCATAACACAAAAAATCACTAGTTCTTTTTATGCTGCTTCCTCCAATCTCCTCCTTATCCTTCCTCCTTTGCTTTCTTAGGCCGCTTTCACATGGGCGAGTTTTCCGGGCGGGTGCAATTCATGACGTGAACGCATTGCATCCGCACTGAATCCTGACCCATTTATTTCAATGAGGCTGTGACATGAGCGATGTTTTTTACGCATCACTTGTGCGTTGCCAGAAAATCGCAGCATGTTCTATATTCTGCGTTTTTCATGCAACGCAGGCCCCAAAGAAGTGAATGGGGCTGCGTGAAAAACGCATAGCATCCGCAAGCAAGTGCGGATGCAATGCGATTTTCACGGATGGTTGCTAAGGAGATGATGTTATTAAATAGGGATGAAGTCCATTCACTTTATTATTTTCCATTATAGCATGGTTTTAATGGCAAATAATAGCATTCTTTAATACAGAATGCTAAATAAAATGTCCCTTAAGGGTTAAAAAAAATAAAAAAAAATTACTGACCGCATACACTTGATTGCGCAGCCGTTATCGTCTTCTTTCTTCTTCTTGCACGCGCGTGCAAAACTCATTAAAACACTTTGCACTCGCTTGAAAAAATTGAACAACGCAATCGCAGAGAAAACTGACCGAAATTGTGGGCGCAGACACGCGGGTTTCCCGTAATGCACGTGCAACGCATCCGGACCTCTTCCGCGACCCCCGTGTAAAAGGAGCCTTAGTCTCTAAACCAACAAGCAGTAGTGGGTATGCTTCTCAGGTCTTCAAAGAGAGTAGCAACATAGCACAGACCCGCATGTAAAATAGTTCATGCTTCTTTATATGATAAAGCTTTATCGTATGTCCTATAATAAAGAAGTGTGAACTATTTTACATGCGGCTCTGTGCTATGTTGATACTCTCTTTGAAGGCGTGAGAAGCATACCCACTACCGCTCGTTGGTTCAGAGACTAAGAAGCTGCGAAGGAGGAAGGATAACCCTGGGTTCACACCTGAGCGTTTCTGAGACGTTTTATTTGTCGCGCGTTTTTATGCGCGTTTTTTGCAATAGTAAACGCGCGTTTAACGCGCGTTTGTGTGATTGACTGCAGTGTTGTCCAATGAGTCTATGGGCCAAAACGCGCGACAAACGCCCAAAAAAAAGCTCAAGAACTTGTTTATGCGCCGGGCGTTTTACAGCGTGTTCAAACGCGCTGTAAAACGCTCAAGTGTGAACCAGGGCCATAGGGAAGCATTGGTTTTCACGTGTTGAGCGTTTTACAGCGCGTTTGAACGCGCTGTAAAACGCTCAGGTGTGAACTTAGGGTAAGGAGGAGATTGGAGGAAGCAGAATTAGAAGAACTAGTGACTAGTTACCCTTAAACTTTCTTTTATTGCAGCACGGACCCTAACCCCTTTTTATACGTTTTGGACTGAAAGAAGTGGGGACCTACTTCTACAAACCTTCTAATATACAAAACTTTTGTATAGACTTAAATAGGTGAGTCTAGCATGAAAATCAGACCAAAACATTGCATTCGGCTATTTTCTCTGCATGGACCATGTATCACTGTACTCTAGTGTGCTGTCCATTCTACACTCGGACAGCATACGGATATATATATATATATATATATATATATATATATATGTATATACCATATTTTTCGCCCTATAAGACGCACCGGCCCATAAGACGCACCTAGATTTTTGAGGCGGAAAATAAGAAAAAAAATATTTTGAACCAATAGGTGTGCTTTTGGTGGGTTTTGAACTAATTGTGGACTGTTATGGGGGATCTGTGGGTGACGCACTGTTATGGGGGATCTGTGGGTGACGCACTGTTATGGGGGATCTGTGGGTGACGCACTGTTATGGGGGATCTGTGGGTGACGCACTGTTATGGGGGATCTGTGGGTGACGCACTGTTATGGGGGATCTGTGGGTGACGCACTGTTATGGGGGATCTGTGGGTGACGCACTGTTATGGGGGATCTGTGAGTGACGCACTGTTATGGGGATCTGTGAGTGACGCACTGTTATGGGGATCTGTGAGTGACGCACTGTTATGGGGGATCTGTGAGTGACGCACTGTTATGGGGGATCTGTGAGTGACGCACTGTTATGGGGAATCTGTGGTGACGCACTGTTATGGGGGATCTGTGGTGACGCACTGTTATGGGGGATCTGTGGGTGACGCACTGTTATGGGGGATCTGTGGTGACGCACTGTTATGGGGGATCTGTGGGTGACGCACTGTTATGGGGGATCTGTGGGTGACGCACTGTTATGGGGGATCTGTGGTGACGCACTGTTATGGGGGATCTGGTGAGGTGACGCACTGTTATGGGGGATCTGTGAGTGACCACTGTTATGGGGGATCTGTGAGTGACGCACTGTTATGGGGGATCTGTGAGTGACGCAATGGGGGATCTGGGTGACACTCATGGGGGATCTGTGGGTGACACTCATGGGGGATCTGTGGGTGACACTCATGGGGGATCTGTGGGTGACACTCATGGGGGATCTGTGGGTGACACTCATGGGGGATCTGTGGGTGACACTCATGGGGGATCTGTGGGTGACACTCATGGGGGATCTGTGGGTGACACTCATGGGGGATCTGTGGGTGACACTTATGGGGGATCTGTGGGTGACATGGGGGATCTGTGGGTGACACTTATGGGGGATCTGTGGGTGACACTTATGGGGGATCTGTGGGTGGCTCTTATTGGGGTCTCTGGATGGCACTGTTATGGGGATCTGTGTATGACACTGTTATGGGGGGGATCTGTGGATGACACATATGCTATGTGTCATCCACAGATCCCCTCCATAACAGGGTCCCTGTAGTGAATGACCCTCAATACAAGGGCTGGGGGCCAGCATCTGCATTTATAATGACAGCGGGGCCTGTGCAGTGACTGTATTCTACTACACAGGCCCCGCTCACTGTATAATGGTATCTGTAATCTGTAAGGCTACTTTCACACCTGCGTTCGATCGGATCCGTTCTGAACGGATCCGCTCATATTAATGCAGACGGTGGCTCCGTTCAGAACGGATCCGTCTGCATTAGAACTTAGAAAAAATTTCTAAGTCTGAAAGTAGCCTGAGCGGATCCGTTCCGACTTTACATTGAAAGTCAATGGGGGACGGATCCGCTTGAAGATTGAGCCATATGGTGTCATCTTCAAGCGGATCTGTCCCCATTGACTTACATTGTAAGTCGGAACGGATCCGCTCGCCTCCGCACAGCCAGGTGGACACCCGAACGCTGCTTGCAGCGTTCAGGTGTCCGCTCACTGAGCGGAGCGGAGGCTGAGCGCTGGCAGGCGGATGCATTCTCAGTGGATCCGCCTCCACTGAGAATGCATTAGGGCCAGACGGCTGCGTTCAGGGCCGCTCGTGAGCCCCTTCAAACGGAGCTCACAAGCGGACACCTGAACGCAGGTGTGAAAGGAGCCTAATAGTTAATTGTGTATATACCGGTAATCGCATAATCAGCGCTACTTACAACTACAAGCGCTCGGTAGGTAGCAGAGAGGAGGGAGGAGGCAGGACGGCCCCCAGCCCCTCCTCCCTCACAGCTGATACACCCGCCGCACGGCATCGCGGCGGGTGTATCATTGAAAATATGGCAAAATCAGCAGCATTCGCCCCATAAGACGCACTGCTATTTCCCCCCCACTTTTGGGGGGGGGGGGGGGGGAGTGCGTCTTATAGGGCGAAAAATACGATATATATATATATATATTTTTTTTTTTTTATTTAATTCAGAATCATAATTAGGCTTGATAAATGACCTTTTTGGACTTTTTGTTTGTTGTTGGGGAGAATATTTTTTTTTTGTTGTTTTTGTAGTTGGATGTTGGAAGACAGGGAAGTGTAAGAACTGTATCAGTGACCTCTTGTAATGTTCGGCTCATTACCCAGAGGATCAAAGAAATCACAATTATTATTTTTTTTAAATATGTGTGGTTCAGGCTGAATGGAAATTCTCTCTGGACTTGAATAGGATAAGAACAAAGTAAGTTATTTTCCTGGTGGATTTGTACAGGACACCAGCACTTCTACATGTCAGTTCCATTAGTTAAGGTTTAAACCATCTGTGGCTTTCAGAGAGATGACCTAAATTCCTCTTTAAAGTCCACTTATATTGGTTGAAATTGGACCATAAAAACATCCTCTAGAACGGCCAAACGTAAAAGCATCTGCTACATTTGGGGTGTTATAAAGGGCTATAAATTACTCTTGTAGCAAAGCTTATCATGATATATCCAGAACCAATTGTTCGAAGTTTGGGAACAAGTCAATATCCTGCATTTTATGGTGAGATGAATGTGACAAAGGAATTAAGAAAGGAACCTAAGGAGAGCTACAGAGTTCACAAAATAATGATCACACCAGGGAAGGAAATATCAGCTCTCCATTGTCGCTCCTTGAATGGTTACTTCAACCGAGACTGGAAACTTTCTGTTCTTATGAGGAGTTTTATAGGCAAAATGTCTGATAGCGTCTACAGTATTTCTAACACAATGGATAGAGAGAAAGATTTTTAAGATATGACTTTACGAGTCTGGTAAATTCCAATTCTTTGAACCAACGATGCAGGTACAGTAATATCCTGGAAAATCCTAATTCTACAGAACTGTGCCATGAAATAGAGACTGTGTCTTAAATGCAAGCCCTGTCTTACAGTTACCTGAGCTCAACTTTTTTTTTACTATAACAGAAAAATCTTTGTTTAATTTAGAGCAGAAATAACCATCATGTTGTTCTGCATTATGGTTTGAAATGATCTCTTATGAGCGAGCACTTTAAGATCTGAAACCATTGTTTATAACTTTCTTTAAAAGGCAAAGAGGTTTCTCCCAAGGAAAGAGAACCCACTAAGCCTCCATACCGTGGAGCATTGCCAATACGTCTTGGTACACAGCTGATTTCTTTAACCCCTTCTACCCCAGGCCAGTTTTCACCTTAAGGACCGAGCCATTTTTTGAAAATCTGATGTGTCACTTTATGTGGTAATCATTTTGGAATGCTTTTACTGATCCAAACCAAATTCAGTTCTGAAGTCAAATAATAGAAACCTCCCATAAATGACCCCATTTTAGAAACTACAACCCTCAAGTTATTCAAATATGATTTTACACCCTCTGTTAACCCTTTAGGTGTTCCACTTCTTTTTGCAGATTTTCCATTTTAATCAATTTTTTCCCAGCAAAGATTAACAGCGAAACAAAACTCAATATTTATTACTCTGATTCTGCAGTTTACAGAAACACCCCATATGTGGTCGTAAACTGCTGTATGGGCACACGGCAGGGCACAGAAGCGAAAGAGCAATATATGGATTTTGGAGGGCAGATTTCGCTGGGATAATTTTAAGTTGCCATATCGCATTTGAAAAACCCCTGATGCACCCCTACAGTAGAAACTCCCAAAAAGTGACCCCATTTTAGAAACTACAGCTAGGGTGACAGTTTTGATGATACTATTTTGGGGTACATATGATTTTTTTTATTTTTCTGCGTCTTGTGTAGGGCCTTGTTTTTAGGGAAGAGTTGACATTTTTACTGGTTCCAATTTTTGGGTAGATAAGATTTTTTTTGAGCGTTCAATACTACACTTTTTTGGGGAAAGGTGACAAAAAATTGCTGTTTTGGCACAGTTTTTTTTTAATGGCGTTCACCTGATAACCAGTTCTATTTTTATAGAACTGGTTAGTAGAGACACAGCGATACCTAATGTCTATTTATTTCAGTTTTACACAACAAAAAGCATTTTTTTTTAAATGCTGTCTATTTTTATTTTTTATCGCTTGATGAAGGAAAAGGGGCACTTTTTTTTTAAACACTTTTTCTTTTTGTCCCATTACAGGGTCTGATCCCTGTTTCAATTTAGTAAAATACAAGCTTTATTGTACTACATTGAAACTGTCAATTTAACACTGACAGTGTGCCTGTGAGACCCAGCATTTACAGCGACGCCGGCAGACACAGCAGAGGCCTGGCTTTCAGTCACCGCCGGGCCCCTGCATTGATCAGTCACGCACAGCTCCAATGCTCACCTGATCATCATGACGTACTAGTCACTTGCCGCCGTGACATACTATGTCGCAAAGGGGTTAAGAAAAGCTGTACCCTGCCTAAGCTGTTTCCAAGGCATCGCAATCAACTAGCCAGAATCCTATTCTGTACTGAATAAGAGGCAAGCGCCCCGAAACAGCTGTCTACGGTTGGATATTCGGCTTGTCATGTTCCAAGGCTTGTTAAAAAGTCGGACTTTGACCTCCAAAGCCACTTCCAGGAGGTGGCGCTAGCGAGATGGTTCTTTTTCTCTGGAAGATACCACTTTGCGTTTTATTTTGCCATGGAGCAGTGGCACTAAGTCCCCAGTACACTGCCTAAATCCTTTCTATGGGGGCACACAATTCTTGACTGATTTTGTACGGCATGTTATTTTCTCATGTTACATGTTCTAGACCAGTGCTTCTCAAACTGTTAGGTGGGGCATCCCCCCAGTCGTTGGGGAGGCACAGTGAGGGTGGCAGCTTTACCAGTAGTGATCATATACTTCACAGACCTTTATATAGTTGCGCCCATATTTGGTTTTAAGATTGAGGTCATTTTTTTAATTTTAATAATACCTGGTAAATACACAGATGTAAAACAGAAGGATGAAATGCAGTCCAAGAACCACAACGATAGGTATCCAGCAACCGCATGCAATGAAACGTAAAGATTTTTAGGTTTAAAAACATGGTTTAAACATCCAAACTAATGCTGGTGAGATGTTCATTTGTTTGCGGTTATGGACAGAAATATGAAACCGCAAAGGTGACCATTGTGGGATCTGAATGCTCTTCAGGTTCTGTGTTATATGAGGCTGTAATAGAGCATCCATATGCTTCATATGGACCCTATGGTACCTAGGCATACAGAGTTTAGCTTTTGTGACTATATTCAGTATCTGGCAGGCAAAAATGATGGCATGATGCAGGCATGAGGAGCATGGTGGCTGGGACTCTGTATTACGAAGCTGTAGGGACAGACTCTGTGTCATGGCTTTGCCGTGTACATGACACCATGAACATGTTTCCAATGACAGGCTATGTGTTTTTCTTTTATAGTGCTGAAGTACTGGTACTGGGAATTTATCATTCCTTGTAAAAAAGTTACAAGCCCTGTGTTTGCTGCTTTTTAAATGACACTGCGACAAAATATAGTTGCTAGTAGCGTTTCTGTGCTGCCCTCACTACTTTCCCAAAACAGGAAGTGGTAAAGGTGGAGATGGGGTTGGTTCCAGTGGTTCCAGTTTTCTAGCCTAAATGAGTACAGAAATCTACGACAGCTACAAACTGCTGTAGATTTCTGTTTAGGAGCACGGAATGCAGGAGTATGCGCCTAATTTATGTCAAAGCATACACCTAGTCATAAATTAAGCGCATCCTACAGCAGCGCAGGGGACGTAACGCCAGTTTATGATAAATTCTCCCCTGTGTTTTTTTTAGGTATGGACGGCTTCTACGGACATTTTTCATAGAGAAGTATTTTACGTCGGTCTATGATATTCCCGTGCGCTGCTGGATTCTGTGACTAATTTAGGACGAGGAGGCGCACTCCTCGTCATAAATTAAGTGCATCCTCCGGCAGTCCGTGCACCTAAACTGAAATCTAGCTGGCATAGAGTTCAGTCTTCTTGCTGTAAAAGAAGATAAATATGTCAGGGCTGCTGACCCTGCCCATTCTCACCTCTCGCCACCCCCCTTTTGGGAAAGCAGCGGAGGTGGCGGAGAAAATCCACTTGCACAAAATTTGAAGTCTCATACACAATTGTATGTGAATTTTTTACACCAGAAAACTGGCATGGGAGGATTAATAAATTTCCCCCAATTTCTTGCTGCTACATGTTTATTATAATTTTAATGGATTTATATAATTTTTAGATATCTGGATGGCAATATAGTTGCACGTAGGGTTGTCAGACACTTTAGAACCATCACACATTTGTCATTTTTGCAGTGTACCCTATAATAAAACAAAAAATAAAAGCTCCCCAAGATTTGTGGCCTGAGCAGACTTTACTTGATATGTAGGACTTAGGAGGCTTTGCATATTGTGGTTGTAGTGGTTATGTATATTTTACAAATGTTTATGGGTAACATAAAAATCCTGCGGTGATCACTGTCTGCACTTTACTTTCAACAGAAATGTAATGGAAACCTTACAACAAAGGTGTCAGATTCTGCCCTGCTTCTACTGGCTCCAAATACATAAATTAAAGTTACCAGGAAAGAGTCTGTCACCAGGAAATTCAGTTACACCAGGCCTTTAGAACTAGCTCAACTGAATGCAATGATACCTTTCACTCACTAATTCTTTACTTCATTCTGGGAAAAAGTACTTCTAATTATATGCAAATGAGAAGTTAAAGGGGTATTCCAATGTCAGACAATGGGGTTATATCGCTAGAATATGCCCCAATTGTCTGATAGGTGCAAGTCCCGGAGGTGGGACCCTCACCTATCTCTAAAACGAAGCCTAACAAGAGGCCGGCAAAGTGGTGGCCAGCAGTGCCAGGGGCGGTCACCAACAAGCCTTCCTACGGCCCATCGAAAATAGCCAAGCCACGCGCTCGGCTATTTTTGGAATCCCCATAGAAACAAATGGGAGCATACCACACTTACGTGGCCACCGCTCCCTTTCATTTCTATGGGGTCAACTGAAATAGCCGAGGCAGTGCTCGGCTATTTTCGACAGCCTCATAGAAATGAATGGGAGCAGCCATGTATAAGCAGTGGGACTTTCACCTATCAGACAATGGGGGCATATCCTAGCGATATGCCCCCATTGCCTGAGATAACACAACCCCTTTAAGTGGCCTGATGGTGGGTCCATGCCACACAGTGTACCCATGCTCCTCCTGCTTCCTCTGTCAGCCCCTCCCATCTCATTTCTCCACTTTCTGCCAAGATTTCCTTGAAAATAATAGCTGGTCACTGAAGGTCCCAGCAAGGTAACATTTTTAAATCGGCTCATTTTCAAAGGACCTTTCTAAGAACTGTCTAAAGCAGAGAACCTCTTTAATTAAAGGGTTGGTTTCCCTAAGGCAACGTCTTTTTTTAAATGAAGCTGATGTGGCGATCAGGTGATGACCATGGGGCTGGCATTAAGCTGTTGTTGCTGGGGAAGCCAAATTCCACCACAGAGTACAGCTGAATTCAAAAGCGGGGGAACCTTACGATCTTCTCATTATTGATGAACATTTCTAACAAAAAAATATAAACTACCCGTTTAAAGGGGTTGTCCAAGTAATGCAAAATGTGGGCAAAGGCAGGGACTGTGATGACAACAAAAGAAACAACACTCATCTGCTTGACTACAGCTTCCAGTGGTACCACCCCATGCCCCCCCCCCGGGTCTTTATTTACTTGTGACTTACTAGCTTGCCCATATACACACACATGACCAATACCAATCACTTGTCTCAGCAGTCTTCTGACACCAGTGATTGACTGGAGTGGTCACGTGTGTATGGGCACATCACCGATACAGCCAAGTTAACAAAGATCAGAGAGACAGCGCTGGAAGTGGGTGGGGATCACACGGGTGAGTATTGGTTGTTTTGTAATGTTATCACAATCCCTGGCTTTGCCCAACAATTTTGCATAACTCTGACAACCCCTTAAGTTATTTATGATAAAAAAAATATGCCTATAACAACCAGGAATGATGAGAGTGCATTTGCATCTGTTATAGCCATTAGGCTGGGATTTGTTTTACTTTTTATGAAATTGCATTTTGATATCAATGTATAAGATATATATACACATACATACATACTATAAACCCTTTCTCCCCTTTATAATCGGGTGATACTAGACTGTTAAAGGGGTTGTCCCACAAAAAATATTTTACATTTTTCAAACCTACACCTGGAATTGAAGACTTTGTAATTGCATGCATTTCAAAATTTAGTACAGCCACTGAGATATTAACTGAATAACTCAATATCAGTACAAACGCCACCTGCTGTTTGCTCTTCTTCAAAATTCTGTATCCAGCTCATTGAGGTTGACGCACATGCTCAGGTCCATCCATCAACTGCCACCAGCTGAGGCAGAAAAGACAGGTCCCCTGAGAAAGTAAACGCCCCCTGAGCTGCCAGGCTGAAGAGCAATCTAGCAGAGCAATTGGAGCAAAGAATGGGTAGATCTCTGGATCCATGTGAGGTACAGGGCTGGTTTTAAGTTTGTTAAAAGACTGTTGTGTACTATATGATGTCCAAGAGTTAAGAAAATTAAAATACTTAAATATTACTTAATTATTAATTATAATACATTCCCAAATACCTTACATTAGTTATAATGGCTCGTTTTGTCTGGGGAGCAATCATCAGGAGAAATAAAATGGCTGCTGTCCTATCAGTACACACAAAACCTGTCCTAATCACACAGGAGGACAATTTACTTCACAACGCTGAGCTAAAGAGCTGCCTCTTCCTCCTCTCTGCTCTACTTGTCAGGGATTATGATCCTGAATACAGTTTAATACGATCTTCAGCTGAATCTCTGTAGGAATGGAGTTCATGAGCAGATGTGGCTAATGAGCAGCAGCACTTGTACGCAGTCTCCATTACCACAGCCCCACATTACCACAGACTGTCCTGTCCGTCCTCTCTGTACTTCATGTCTCCTCATGAACTAAATTCCTACAGAGATTCAGCTTAAGACCTTATCAGCTGTATTCAGGATCATAATACCTGACAAGTAGGAGAGGAAGATGAGGCAGCTCTTTAGCTCAGTGTTGTAAAGCAACTTGTCCTGCTGTGTGATTAGGACAGGCTTTGTCTGCACTAATAGGACGGCAGCCATTTTGTTTCTCCTAATCATTACTCCCCAGACAAAACGAGCCATTATAACTAATGAAAGGTATTTGGGAATATATTTATAATAAAGTAATATTTAAGTATTTTCATTTTCTGAATTCCCGGAGAACCCCTTAAATCATGGCATAAGCCCTTTAAATGAAATTGCATTTTTAAGATACACAATGTTTTAAACAAGTAGCGGGTAACTATGCGGTATAACCAGAGCACTGCAATATAGAAAGATAATATTGCACTGCAGAGATGGGGAGTCTGAGGTTTTCTGCATAGAACGCTCCGACCCTTCGTGCATCCTCCATTGTTCTCATAAATCTGCTGCTTGTGGCTGCAGTAATATTTGAAGTATTTTATAAAGACTTCATGCAGCCATTAAATAGTTTAGTCTACTCCAGGTCCCACTTGACTCACCATGTTGAAGGAAATGAAAACCAGTAATGTGCGTGTTTTTCGTTGTCTCGTGTCTGTTTTATGAAGTATTTGACTAACCTCACTTACAGGACCTTCTCTGGAGCAGGCACTACAGATAAGAAGCGGCAAACACTCACCCTCTGTGTTAGAAATCGGGTTGCTGTCACATTTGCTTTCACACTGCTGCATTGACGGAGGGCGAACGGTTTCTGGACAATCATTCGACGCTTGCCCCGTGTATGAGAGACATTGCACTGTTCTCATCTGCTGGCCAAGACCACAGTGTGCAGAACACTAATGAACACAGAAGAAGAGGGTGTCAAGTCATTAAATGCACCTAACACAACTTACATTGAAGTCTGAGACATCTCAAGCTGCAAACAAATGAATCACTTAACAAGAAACAGGAATTCTGCTCTGGGACTGTTTGAAACTTTGTGATTTTGAGATTTTCCAGCTTTATGAAAACTACTGTAATAGGGTTCTCAATAGCTAAGGCAACTTTCACACTTGCGGCAGAGTGATCCGGCAAGCAGTTCCGTCACCGGAACTGCCTGCCGGATCCGGCAAAACGTATGCCAACTGATGGCATTAGTAAGACTGATCAGGATCAGTCAAAAAAATGCATTGAAATGCTGAATCCGTCTTTCCGGTGTCATCTGGCAAAACGGATCCGGCATTTATTTTGTTCACCTTTTTTTTCGGTCTGCGCATGTGCAGACCGGAAGAACGGATCCGGCATTCCGGTATTTTGAATGCCGGATCCAGCACTAATACATTCTTATGGAAGAAAATGCAGGATCCGGCATTCAGGCAAGTCTTCAGTTTTTTTTTGCCGGAGATAAAACCGTAGCGTGCTGTGGTTTTCTCTTTTGACTGAACGGAAGACATCCTGATGCAAACTGAACGGATTACTCTCCATTCAGAATGCATGGGGATATGCCTGATCAGTTCTTTTCCGGCATTGAGAACGGGACTCAGTGCCGGAAAAGAAAAACACTAGTGTGAAAGTACCCTAAGATGTGTGTTATTAAAGGGGATTTCCAGGCTCCTTATATTGATGACCTATCCTCAGCATAGTTGGAGTATACAGGTGAAACTCGAAAAATTTGAATATCATGCAAAGTTCATTTATTTCAGTAATGCAACTTAAAAGGTGAAACTAACATATGAGAGACTCATTACATGCAAAGCGAGATATTTCAAGCCTTTATTTGTTATAATTTGGATGATTATGGCTTACAGCTTATGACACCCCAAAGTCACAATTTTGAGGTACCCTTTGCTCAGGGGGTATGGAGTAATTAGCTGACTACAGTGCGACACTTTGAGCCTAGAATATTGAACCTTTTCACAAAACTCTAATTTTAAGCTGTATTAATGCAATTCCTTTTCATTTGCATTACTGAAATAAATGGACTTTTGCACGATATTCTTGATAATTAATGAATTTTTTGAGTTTCACCTGTATGTCAGTCAGCAGTCCGGTTATAGTGTTGTGGTGACGGTGTCCTGAAAGGCCTCCCATATGAACAGTAGTAGTAAAGGACTGGCACTCATTAGTAGTCAGGTTGCATAATGCTGACTACCAGTGAGTGCCGGTCCTTTACTACTACTATCCTCAGCACAGGTCAAAAATTTCCAACTGGTGAGGCTCTGACACCCTGGACCACCACTGATCAGCTGTTCCCTGCAGCCTCTGGTGCTAGAACTAGAGTTTTGTTCAATGGAACAGGAAGCACAGCTCTGTTCAAAGTGTAGTGGTCATGCTGGGTTACTGCAGCTCATTTCCCACCGAATTGATTGGTGCGGTCACTACACTTTGAACAGAACTGTGCTTCCTGCTCTAATCACAGTGCTTGTTCCAGAGGCTTCAAGAAACAGCTAATTGGTGGGGGTGCCGGGTGTTGGACTCTTATAGATTGGATATTAATGACCCATCCTCAGGATAAGTCATCAATATCAGGAGCCTGGAAAACCCCTTTAAAGGGAATCTATCACCAGGAAATTCATTATTAAACCAGGCACAATGCCTTGTAGGTCTAGCTCAGTTAAAAGCAATGGTAGCTTTGACTTAGGCTACTTTCACACTTGCGTTCGGAGCGGATCCGTCTGGGTTCTGCACAGACGGATCCGCTCCTATAATGCAAACGCTTAGATCCGTTCAGAACGGATCCGTTTGCATTACCATGCAAGCAGCGTTCAGGTGTCCGCCTGCTGAGCGGAGGACAAACGGTGCCAGACTGATGCATTCTGAGCGGATCCGTATCCACTCAGAATGCATTAGGGCTGGACGGATCCGTTCGGGGCCGCTTGTGAGAGCCTTCAAACGGAACTCACAAGCGGAGCCCCGAACGCAAGTGTGAAAGTAGCCTTAGTGATCCGTTGCTTCATTCTGGAAAAACAACAACTTTTAATCTATATGCAAATGAGCCATTAAGTGCACTGAGGGCGGACCCAAGCCATTCGGTGCACCCTTTTCTGATTTCTGTTCCAGATCCTGCCTCTCCTTCACTCACAGAGCCACGCATAGTTGTCTCATGGCGAAAGGAGAAAGGGGTTCTGGTAGAGAAAGCAGGAAGAGGACCAGTAGATATTTTGACACTTTGTATATTAAAATAACAAAAATAAATGGAAAATATATTAAACACTGACTAGATACTACAACTTCTGAGTATACTGCCAAAATCTATCAATGGTGAAGCGTCATGTTAACGTACTTTAGCTTTTTTAAGTCTGTGTACATGTGCATGTTTTCTGAACCATACTGCTCTTCCAGACAAACTATACCCTAATTGGAAGTCCCATATAGAGCTCAGGTTATAGCTTTTTTGTTACCTACCTGCCCCCATTCGCCAGTAACCCATCGTGGAGGAGGACATCGCCCTAAACTGCAACGTATCCGGACTGGGGGTTTGCTTTCTTCAGCGCAGCTTGTGGATGGAAAGGTTTTGGAGAGGTCACTGCTTTTGCACTGAACAATTCGATGCTTAAATCCAGGTCCACATTTGGGTGTACACTAAAAAAATAAAGTACAATTTAACCGTTAAGGTCATTGCATAAAAAATAAAGTGCTCTTTATATTATTTGATATCAATATAACTGTTTACCACTCTAGTGACAATTAATGTGCAACCAAATATACTACACATCTACATGTGTTTATGCACCATCCTTAGATGTATGAGAAGTTCATAAGGATCATCCTACATCCATCGTCCTTGATATCAGCTAACACAATTCTACTCAACTGGTTATATCTATGGCTTCTTTCCCTGTCTTCCTCACAGTGGGTAATGGTTCTCAGCTGGTGTAGGGAGTCCTACAGGCTATGGCCCCTGGGAAAAGTATGCAAATTAGCTTTCCTCCAAAAAGGAACAAGCTTGCCTCATTAGCACCACCTGCAGGTAGCTACCCTTTACGCAAATTTCCAACCTATTAAAGATCCTTGAAATCTAGGTGGCACTAGAGAAACATTATTCTTTCTTCTGGAGGAGAGTACAATTGCATTCCCTGTCTTCCAAACTGTGAAAACCCATCATCCACAAAAAAAAAGGGACAATTGCAGAAATGTTTGTAACAGATGTGAAAACTCTTCTACACTGATGGTGGTCCTCTAAGTCACATGTACTAGTTCTCACAAAAACAATCGCTAACAAACATCTGAGCAGAATTCTTAAAAGCCTGACAGAAGAGGACAATTTACTGATATTTATTCATTGGTAATATTCTAGGTGGAATAGCAAAGCATAGAAGCTGCAGAGATGTCTGCTGAATGATTCCGGCTGTCTTAAGTTTCACAGATTTCCTCACTTTAGTAAATGTTCTGTAGAAGACCTTGCACAACATCAGAAGATGCCCCCTGGTCACCAAAGCATTTTGTTTTCTTATTTAGAAGTAAAGCTTTTTCCTTGTAACATGGCTTCTGATAAGCCATCCTACCATCTGTTTGAGATATTCAAAATCCTATTGAAGCCGTCTTGTACATCTAAATGTCAAATTACTCCCCTAGCTCGCCTCTGCCAAGGATATCAGACATTCCAAGGTCAATCTCACCCTAGCACTCTCGCAATGTTAGACAATATTACTTTACTTAATATACCTTTACTAGTTCATCAATGGGACATAGATGATGTGCTAATACCATAAAAAATCTTCTCGAACCCTTGACCTGAAGCTACTTCACTGAACCTGTCTTGTGATCTCACCTTTAAATAACATATGAAGCATCATTTGCTGGGCAGTTACATTAGTCATTTCTCCAGAATGGATCACAGTGTCTCATCCTTGTTAAAATGATGAGATGCAATGTGTTTTATGAGGGAGATAAATGAACTCAATGTGACCAGTAATGGAAGGCATAGTCATAGGACTCATTTTTCTTGGCTGCACCAAGGGGTCAGTTGTGGGCAACAATATTTAATCTTTATCTTAGAGTGAAGGCAACGTTGTAGTAATCACCGGGAATCAAAGCAAAGACAATGCCCACATTCCACTTAATTACTTAAAATGAAGTCAAAACAAGTTTTCTGAACCATTAGAACATGTTCTAGGGGAAAATTCAAAATTCTGCTGGTGACTGCTTGGAATCTGCCAGCTCTCGCTAAGGCACAAGGGGCACAGGGCACCATCTCCTACTTGTCCAATAGGTGTGTGTCCCACCTCTGGGACCTGCACCTATCTTTAAAACATGGCCCCCAAAGCAAAGCAGAGTGTACCACGCATGTGCAGCGTGCTTTCTATTCACTTTCTATTGGAGTCCTAAAATGAGCCAAGCGAGCACACTTAGGTATTTCTGGAAATGCCACGGAAGTGAATGGAGAACGCACATAGCAAGCGCATTCACCTCTCTATTCACCTCTATGGGAGTTCCAAAAATAGCAGAGCTGGCGCTCAGCCATTTTTGGCACTCCCATAGAAGTGAATAGAGGGTGGTCGCTCTTGTGCTGTGCACCCTCAATCACTTACTCCGTTCTACAGAAAGGTAGGGTCCCAGAGGTGGGATCCACACCTATCAGACATTGCAGTATGCCACTGAAGTGCAAGATGGGCCAACCCCTTTAAGTATAAGAGTATATTGTAAGTTGTTCAGTATAGTTAATTAATTAAAGGGAGCCCATCACTAGAAAATTAACTGTTAAACTAGGCACAGGGTTTTGTAGCGTTAGCCCAGCTGAACGTAATGGTACCTTAGTGATCCGCTACTTCATTTTGTAGCTGTTAAGTGCACCAAGGGCAGGCTCAAGAAACTCTGTTCACCTTTGGGTCCTCTTCCTTCCTCTGCCAGCCCCTCCCTTTCCTTGATGACCAAGGTGCACAAAGTGTCTTGGGCCCATGCTCACTACACTTAAAGGGAACCTGTCACCTTAAAATGCAGTTTAATCTGCAGGCAGCATGTTATAGAAAAGGTTCAGTATAACCTGTATCTCATTCATTTAAATTCCTGCTCATTCTGGACTTTGAAGTCAAGGAGCCGGTCCTATCAGTGATGACAGCCTTCCTTCTATGACGGTGTATACAGAGAGAGCTGTCAATCACTGATAGGACCGTCTCCTGGACTTCACAGCCCAGAATGAGCAGGAATATAAATTCAGTTTTACTGAATATTTTCTCATAAAACCATATATTAATCTGCTCAGCTCCTCCTGCTCTATAACATGCTGCCTGCAGATCAGACACCATGTTCAACATGACAGGTTCCCTTTAATTTTGGATTTGCATATGAATAAAAAGTACTTTTTCTCCAGAATGAAGCACTGGATCGCTTAGTGAAAGGTATCATTACATTCAGCATATTAATTGCAGTTTTTATCCTAGATTTCCTGTGAGTATATAAAGATTGGCTGAACACAGACCTTACCCATGTTCTTTACATTTCATTGTACCATTATTTCCTGTCTATATTATCACATCCTATACGTGACTCTTCTATGTAATTTCTTTTATAAATGGGAGGATGGTTTTCTGGATGTCGTTTTTTAAGTCAATCCATGGACACTTTTTTTCATGTGTCGGTCCCATCTCCCGGACTGACCTCAGCTCCCTTACTCGAACTAACTGCAGTAAATTCCTATCTGATTGCGATAATGTGAGTACAGTACATCAGACAGGAACTGTCTGCATCATAAATTATGATGCAGTCAATTCAGGTCAGTGGAGTCAAGGGTGGTCCAGGAAATGTGACCAAAACATGGACCACCTTTCCCTGACCGAGCACATGTGAATCAGTCCTTAAACTTCTTTTCTGTCTGGCCTTTAAGCAAGGCACAGTCTAACATAATTTCTGTCAGACCGGCAGTCAGACCAGGGAGGAGTAATAAATGGTGACTCAATAAGAGCATGCTATCTGAGAAGTGTGGATGTTCAGGGCTTCTCACCTTATGCTAATCAATATACTTCCCCTGTGTTTGTATGTTTTAGTCCTAACAAGAGAGCAATAGAGCTGTCATTCTGTCCAGTCCTCCACCTACTATTCTAATGAGGATTACCCTGAAGATTAACCCTTCGCTGTTCAGCAGTGTGGTAAACTGAGATTACTTTGTTGTCTTATTCAGAACCTTTCTCTCTCCGAGATTACTACTAAAGAAGGACAATATTTTGTATTTATTTTCCAATGCATATTAGTGGCAAAATAAAAAAAAGCCTATAAGTGTAAAAACCTTTTTTATTAATCGAGTTTAAAAAATATCCTTTTCTAATGAATGTGTCCATTTAAATATAGAATGTACTAATATCAGTTTTTGTTTCTAGTGGAATTCATCATTTAATGTCCCCCTCCTACAGTAATAACCCACACAAGGACCTATTTTTTTCCCAAATAGTCTAGCAGTATTGTTTTAGACTGTGCAGGAAAACATATGTGTATATGGAAGGCAAACCCTCAACAGAATCCTATATACTCAACATGATGCCAAGATCTATGCGTATATATGGAAGGCAAACCCTCAACAGAATCCTATATACTTAACAGGATGCCAAGATCTATGCGTATATGGAAGGCAAACCATCAACACAATCCTATATAATCAACATGATGCCAAGATATAGTGGTGCAAATGTAGATCATACCCAAATTATGGTTACAAAGTACTTACAGTTGTGACATAGAGCAGACCAAATAGTATGTTAGGGATACATCAATATAGAATTGCTTATATTATTGTGCCCACTGGGTAGAATTCACAAAAGTGTGTCAGCCACACAGCAGTGCCTATAACATAATTCGCATCACATAGCAATACCCACACTGCAGTTACAACTACAACAGAGCCCATGCAAATGTCTAAAGCAGAGCAACGTCTGTAGGAATATGGCAGGTTTTGCGGCACTCACACAAATGTGCCAGACACAAGGCCTCTATTATACAATTATGTTCACCATAACCTCCATGTGACTCCAGCCCCTTTTTGTCACCCCGGATATAATATAGGCTTCATGTAGAGTTGAAGAAACATACTTGTAAGTTTGGTTCTTCATGCCAGTTGCTAAAGGAACAAAACGCTGTAACTTGTAGATATTACATTCCTTAAATAAGATCTCTTAACCGCCAACCACCCTGTACCTTTACGAACCAGACCATGGTTCTGTCCCTGGAGTACAAATGTTCCAGACTAGGAAAAAAACGTATATATTTATCTAGTGCTGAAAAACAAATGTGATCCCCCCAGTTCTGGTATGCATGGATGTTTTTACTGCACTGTGCCAATATGCTGGCATTTTCAAAACCGCTTTCATGTGGCACCCACTTACCACATTTTTGAGATAACAATGTTTTATTTAAATTCTTTTCTTTTTTTTTTACAGTTTAATCAGTCTCCATAGTGTTTTAGTAACCCAAGCACTTCAGAGGGGGGAAAAAAGAAACTGCATGTCAATTCTTTGATGTGAGCACAAACTGCGCTTATTAATATAGAGTGCGCATTGCAATCTAATGAATGACTGCTACGGAATGACAGCCAGGCTTCACGGTGTGCATGCCGAAAAGAACAATTCCGATCTGTTCTTTCTCAAAGACATGGATTTCTGCAAAATCTGAAAAGATCTATGCCATATACCACTGTCAAGCTGTTACATTAAGTGCAATCTTTGTTTTCTAAGAAATATAAATCTATCATGGCTTCTAAGAAACACGGCAAGCACTCTCCTACCGTTTTCAACAACCCCCAAAATACCCCAGACTGAGCATCTGCAGGCCAGGCCAGAATGCAACTGGGGATTTTAACCATCTCATAGAGTTTACAGTCCCCGTCCAATAATTATGGTACATCTGTGCTGGACAGAACGTCGTGGAATCAGCTCCTAGGAGGTTAAGACTGTCAGAGTTTCATGTTTATCGCATACAGTAAATTATTGGTGTAGTATTATCTGGCTCCTTTGAAAACAGATTGGAGGTTTTATTACTAGGCACTGACATGGTAAACTGAGATTTACTTTTGATCTGGTTTCACCGTCATATGCCCATGTTTAGTTTATGTGTTCGTTGCGGTCATATATTTTTCATGCTTTTTGACAAAAAAGGCTGCTACAAAAGGGATCAACACACAAAGTCTATAGCAGATGGAGTGAAATTAAAAGCATCTTCAAGGATCAGTGATCTAGTCATGATGGTCTTACTGATGTATATACTTATACTTTAGGTTACTAAGACAACCCAACATAAAACTATTTATGAATTAACATTTATTAAAGGGCTTGTCTCATCAAGACAACCAAATTAGGGCATATGAAAGTCAGAGAGGGGTCTTCCACTTGGCACCCAATTTTCATATTAATGGCCTATCCTCAGGATAGGCACGGGAGCACACAGCATCATAGATTACAATGATACTGTGCACGTCGGGCCACCCACGAGGCTAATGTCCCGCACTCATAAGATCATATGAGTGCGGGACAATAGTCCTGTGGGCGACCCAACGTGCACAGTATCACAGTAACCTATGATGCTGTGCGCTTCCCTGCACACGATCAATGCCGCTCCGGGACATATGGCCTGCTCACGGACCGAATTTCTCAGAGGGCATACGGTCTTGTGCAAGGGCCATTAGACTGCAAATCTTCATGCTCAGATTGACTGCTGTATATAAACCCAAACCCACCTCGAGCTCACCAGAAAGTTAGTACATACAGCGCCAATTTCAATTACTAAAAGGATATAGGACAATTATTAACTGCAAGAACCCCCAAAATATTGTCCGATTATTGAAATGCATACATTTAGGCAAATTTGCTAAATAAGGGGCTCCTTCAGTTCTGCTTTAAAGACCTTTACAGACCAATGTAAGCACATTTTCTGTAGGGCCATTTGAAATTTGCATTCAACAAATACTAAATACAATGCATATGCAATTCACTATTATGATTCAGAAACAAACTTCTCAGTCTTTATGCCATTGTTTGAAAATATGACCCACCAACCGTTTACATTTTAACATGTGGAAATTTAGGAAGAGCTGTAATATTTTTTTTTTCCCTTCAACATTAGCCTTCAGGAGATATACAGAGAAAAAAGTTGTAAAAGTATTGGTTAGGATGTGTAAAGACGGATGGTGACTTGTTTCAATTGTCTCACAAGACTTTCCTAGCCTAGGGCAACCTTGAAGGTTAGTTTCAGGAATGTGTATAACTGTAAGTGAAGTCATCACATTTCAACAGTCAAACTGTATACGTTCCAATACCATAGGAAACTCTGCAATTTAGATAAACCCCAATATTTTTTGGGGGGTTCCATAAAAAAAAGTTTTAAAGCAATATTGATAAACATTAATTCTGGATAGCTTTGTTTTTTTTCATCTACATATTTACATAAATAAAAGCAAACACCGAAAACATAAACTGATTGACCATATACAGTGAGAGGCTTAAGGTTTAGGTTATTCGTATGTATAACTTACTTCAGACCAGTCCAAAGCAACCCATTGAGGAGGACATGACTGATTATTACAAGCTTCCTTTTCGATGGGCCGGTGAGTTAGGCAGCTGATGTCATCTAGTGTCTCTTCTTCTGAAGGTCCAATCCTCCGAATGCAGAGCACTGTCCGCGTGCGCATTCCCCCATCACATGTCTTACTGCACTCAGACCAGTCACCGATAAACCACCTATAATGGCAAGAATAAAGAGTTTATCACCAGGCAAAGTGCAATGATTCCTCTCACTCACCAAAAATGACTTCTCACCCCTTCATCTGGAACCTGCTTTGTACTGATAAGGACAACTCCAACCTCTCTTTCTTTTGGAGAAAATTCTGGCCTAACAAACACCTGGTCATGTATCAAGGCTCTTTAATGTGTTGGAAGTTTGACTTACCGGGTATCTACCTATAGGTGGCTTTAGAAAACTGTTTTCTTCCCTTTGGAGGAGAGCTAATTTGCATACTTATTCCCAAGGAGCATTGTCTGTAAGACCCCTTACCCCAGCTAGTGGTCTTAACAAGGAGAAAAGGTATCTACCGAAAGGTGCATAATGAAAATAAGTTTTACTAAACCAAGCACCTGATATCGTGTTCTGTATTAAGTATACAGGGGCTGTAAGAAACTAAGAGAAAACTAACACTCATCTTTTAAATATCCCGACGTTCCGGTTCCCACTGGGTCAGTAGTGGTTAGGCACTGTTCATCGTTCGCATAACTTCTGCCACCAATCACTGGCCTCAGCGGTCACATGCTGTTTAATGGTCAGCTCCATTGGTTACTGTACATGAGTAATAAACAGCACATGAGCCCTGCAGGCCCAGCTGGAATCGTAGCAATGAATGTAGAGGAGGGGCGTGTAAAAGGAGGATGTGTTTTTTTCTCTTTATTTCATAAGGACCCTTTACATGGGCCAAGAATCCGCCATATAAACGCTAATGAGCGCTCATAGGAATGCTTATTAGCAGGTATTTGTCATTGTAAAGGTGCTGCTCACGCGTCTGATAACTGAATCGTTTGTGTAGGCACCTAAATCGTCATTAGCCAGCAGGGGCGAATTGGCCATAGACCTTACAGGGGAAATTTTCCACTGGGCCGATGCCTATGGGGGCCAATGGGAGTTTTTGTGCTGCTGGCGGCAGTATTTTATGATGGACTGTGGCATTTGTGCCACAATATGATATTGCTGGACCTGCCTTCCATCAATTTGGACCTGACTACAAAACATGGCCTCGTTTAGTATTTTTTCCAGGGCCACTTTAAGTTCACAGTCCGCCCCTGAAACAGTGTCTGCTGTGACGGCAAGCAACGAGTCCTTATGGGGATGAGCGATGGCATTAGGGATCGCTCCTCCCCATACTGTGGAGGATAAAGGAGATCGCTGCATGTACTGTAAATGCAGTGGTCTCCGTCAATGACGAGCAGTGAAGGAAGGACAATCGCCTGCTGAACTGGCCAGTGTAAATGGACCTATTACAGCCCCCTGTTATCTGGCACTTTTTAAGAAATCTTGGAAAACCCATTTAGGGGTTATGAGAGATGTCAGGTGTATATCTGATCTCAAAAATCACAGTTCAACAACTTTGTCAACATAGGTGAAAGCCTACTCCATGACTTGAACTCTTGAGCTGAATATATGTGTATGTAATAGACAATCACCTTTGGAAAAAAGGATCTAAAAGTATTTAGAAACACAATAAATCGGCTTATATCCAAATGTAATCTTTAAACTGGTCTAATAAAGGAGTAAGTTGTTTAGCACCGATACCCCTAGTTGTAAAAAAATCTTATGCTCGGGAATCTTATAGAACCTTCAGAAATAAAACTTGAGGGTATGCTTTTTCTTAGAAAATCTGAAACTACTCATATGATAAAACTGTCATGCTTATGCATCACCGGCACAGACTATAGGAGTTGACAGATTACTTCCGTTAGGTATCTAAGCCCCGGCATGTTCCATAATGACAGAAGTGTAATATAAAATCAGTTTAACCTTTTAGCAGATTGACTGTGCACTGAAATGGCTCTATCACAATAAAAGAAAAGAAGTCTTCTAAAAACATGGAACGGCATGCTGCTCAACCCTGGAATGCCGCCAAAACTATTTAAGCTGACATTTTTGTCATGTGCGGCGTTTCATATTGTGTTTTTTTGTCTCTAAGGAGGCGATGTGAAAAATAAGTTACATCCATTTAATTTATCCTGTATCAGAGTGTGAAATTCTTCATTATCATATGTTGACAGGTTGGACATTTTTGGTGAGAAGTCAGCTAGATAGTAGTCTATGTGTTAAACCAGTTCAGGATGATTAGATGGCAACACTATGGTACATGGTCTGCAACCAATGACATACTAAACGTAACCTGGCCAGGTTTCTTGTACAATTCCTTTAGAACCTTATCAGAACCATCTGTTGACATTCATCTAGAACGCTGAATTTTCAGGATTTACTCCTGTAAGATAACCATTTCAAAAATGAGCCGTGTCTTAAGTTGTATGCAAAGATAAGGAAGAGACCAGAGTTATCGAGGGACAGTCAATGCTTTCCTTGAGAGATCACACTGTGGTCAGGGAATGGAACTCACAGGGGAAACATTTCAGACTGCTTAACCTAAGCTCGACAGCCTCTGCCCCACTAAGGTTCAGGGGAGGCTGCTTCCAATAAACTAATACCAAATGTTTTTCGAGACACTTCATTCTTCACATATGCAAAAGGAGAAATATTGTTTAGCTGGATAGATTTATCATGTTCACGGACTGTCAAAATCCTCAGCTGTACAAATGGTAAACAGCCCTCAGCTTCAGACAGAAGCACTCCAGCAGAGACCACAATAAGCCCTTAAATTAACTGCAAAACCATTTCTTGAGACTTAAGTCAATTTCTTCTTACTAAAAAACACATTTTACTCCTGAACCCCAAAGATGTCTGTCTGTGCACTCTGGACAACTGCCTCTCCTTGTTAAAATCCATCCCCATATGATTTTTTTTTTCCATATGAGCCTAAGGGGTAGGTTAAGCAATTAATGTTTTTCATATGAATGTTTTTTTCTAACTAGTGAATGTGATTTTTCATACAGATGTTTTTTCAGCCTTACAAACTATGTTACTATACTAAAAGAGTTCAAGAGGGGCCTGGGTGTATTTCTGGGGTGTAATAATATTACAGGTTATAGTTAGGAAGGGTCATTAATCCAGGGAGTTATTCTGCCTGACTGGAATCGGGATTTTCCCCCCTCTAAAATAAGGAAAATTGGCATCTGCCTTACAGGGTTTTTTGCCTTCCTCTGGATCAACTTGCAGGATAACAGCCTGAGCTGGATAGACGTATGCCTTTTTTCAGCCTTACAAACTATGTCACTATACAGACTATGGTTTACAACAGGATCAAACTGCAGCGTGTGATAGCACTTTTCACCTCAACTATGTAAACTGGGTTAAAAAAAAAAACTGGGAGAAAAATTAGGAAAAATAAACTGCCGTGCCTTGATACAGTTTATCTATAGAAGCAGTTCTACGAACAATGCATAGAACCCCTTTTCATATGCCCAAGTGGGTTATTGAGGGAGGTCCACACTTGGAATTCCTCTCTTCTACCAAGAGCAGAGACCTGCTACAAACATTGGCTCTTCCTCTGATGGACAACCGAATGGTCACCATGCACTGATGGTGATCAGCTAATCACTGGGTCAGATCCAATAAAGAATAGGGGTTGCCATGTTTAGACAACCCCTTTAAGACTGTTGATCACGACATGATGCATGTTTCATGAGTGCATCACTATCATAATGTTTGAATGCAGCCTACTATGAGGCACATTTCTTAAGAACGGCATTTTAGACTCTGGTCTTAATAAATCCCTAAGCTGGCGCCGGCCTCTTCATAGCTTCGGCAGATCCACCGCCAGTTCTAAATGTAAGAAAGCTTCTGAGCGGTCCTACATTTACACCTTTTTCTACCCCTAAAACAGGTGTAGAAAATGATAAATGAGACTATGATAAATATAGGCATATTTCAGCATGATAAATGACCCCTATGTTTTTTCCAATAAAGAGTTTCTTTATTAGGAATGGTTTTCTCCACTTACAGAGCTTCCTAGGGGGGTGAGGAGTGGAGTCTCACTACAAACTACACTCTGGCACTTGCATATACCACACATTGGTGAGTGCTCCTGTCAGGCTGCTCAGCCATGATGGCATATCGTAGGCAGGATCACATCATTACCATCTATTGTGCAGTGTGTAATGAGGTCCTGCTCCATCACCCTCCTAGGCAGCTCTGCAAATGCTGGCAACCAGTCCTGCTCATATGGTAGCACAGGTTGCCGACGGCCATTTTAAATCATTCCCAGAGAATCCCATAAAAAATATTGATCCCTATCTATAACCAGGGTGGGTAAGAGCCAAAATGAATTTTCAGAAGTATTAAAATTTTCATGAATCTATTCCATGCATCTAATATAAGGGGGATATTGACTAATCAAAATGTACCAGAATTCTGTCACAACTTGCCCCAAATAACTGGTGCACATGGCTAACAACACATTTATTAGACTTTTAGGGACCTTTTCGCCTTGTCCAACAAAGAGTGATGGCTAAGTGGGAAGGGGGTGGTCTACTGGCAAACGGCATAGCTTAGGATGTGACCAAAATTGTGGTATAATAGTCTAGCAACAGGGTGTGTAACCTAAGATGCACCAATTTATCATCCAGCATCAACGACTGTGACACATCATTTTTTAGACTGTCTAGTCTAAGTGTGTACGTTCTAAACATTAGATTAGTAAATTTGCCCCTGTGTGTATTAGAACGTGTATATCAGACAACAATCTACATGCTTGGCCATAAACAAAAGCAATCAGTAAGAGACAGTAAAACCTTGGATTTTTTTCTGAAATGGTGCCACTCCTAACCAAGTATTGTGTCGGAATTGCAACACAGCCCAATTTACTTGAAAGCTAAACCAAACTAGATACTCATGATAAGGTTATGCAGTCGGGAAAAGTCCATGGTTGACCCCAGACATTCAATCACTGTCATGTCAGTTATATAGCACATTCCAGGTAGCTTCTGACCTTTCTTATTTTCCGTTGGCTGCTAACAGTCATTTACTATAGAACAGATAGTTGTACTTACTCAGGCGGACAAAGCTCTGTGTTACATGCTCTCTGGTTTTCCGGAGGCTTGCTGTCCAAATCGCAGTAATTATTCTGCACAACCGAGTTATCATCCAGTCTTTTACACACAACCTCTTGCTTCTGGATACCTGCAAAACAATACAAAAGATGATGTGAAAATACAGAGCAGCACTGGTGTGTGCAAACATGTATTCTTCCCATAATTACACCGTTGATGAAGTGCTGTGTAAAAAGTATCTGCACATTAGCAGTACCTCTACGTCCACTTACCACTGCCATTTCAACCTGGCACTGCAATGCCTCTTACATCAAGAGCGTACAACTAAAAGTCAGCAAATTCAAGTTTGTGGAGGACAACTCAACTACTACAGTACTTTAAAGAGTCGCTGTACTTTCACACAATTGCATTTCATGTAGTAGAGAATGGTGTAACTAGCAAATTTCTAAATCACTTCTCAAAATCTGCCTGCATCCACCTGAAAAACAGCTGTAAAGTCATGGCCACTAGGGGTCTCACTTCCATCTAATTTTCAGTCCACTGCCTGTTGTCAGGCAAGATCCGTCCCTAGTAACAGAGACACAGAAGACGGCTCACAGGAAATGGGGGCCTGTCAGAGTTTGCTGAGAGCCCGAGCCTGAAAAAAAAAGACTTCTTCACTACTTGTGAACATCACAAGGAGTCTCCTGCCTTTCTGTATGTGTGATCTCTCCCTCCTTAGCTGTTCTGTAAGCTCTGGAGGTGAAAACAAACATAATGGGAAGTAAGGGAAAGGATATCACAGCAGTACAGTACTGGCAGATTCCATAGAAGGGAGATGCCCCCTGCTTGTGGGAGAAATGCATCTAGATGTGCAGCTGAGGGGGGAATAATAAGGATGAAAAAGACATTAGGGAAGCCTAAAAAGACATATTCTTTCACAGTTATGACTGTAGAATGAAGCACAGCCATTATGCAAACCTTTTTTTTTTAAAACTCATTGCATACATTGCATGGTATATAATTATTTGTAAGAACAATTTATAGTTAACTTCAAATTTCAGGCTTGGCTACAGTTTCCTCAGTATCCCACTACCTAATACATCAAACAGCAAGCTATGAAGAGGTCTTCAAACTGCTGAGCTGTTTCAGATGTACTGTATCTGTGCCATGTTTGAAGAGTAAAACGTTTCTAGTCATTTTCTCTCCCAAAAATAAAAGCAGCTGTCACTTTTCAAAAAAAGCAGTTTTGACCCATAGAAAGGACACTTCCATCAGAAAGGGGTATTATTTTAACTCAAAATCCATAGAAGACACATGGCTGTTTTTTGTTTTCATTTCGGCAGTACTATACCATTGAAAATAAAATACAAAATATGTGACAGGCAACACAAATGATAAGCCCTTCTATAGCATTGATAATCCACTTTCAGTTTACTGCTGTTAAAAGGGGAAGATGTTATCCGAAGAGTGACCCTCATGATGATGGTAGATGCAGAATTGGGATGACAGTAGGACAGCTCTATTGTGCTCCTCATAGGCCTAGATGAAGATGATCACAGGTGAGCACTTCGACACTACACTGATGAATGGATGGTCTGAGCCACTCCGGTGGGGCTCTCTCTGGTCGGAGTGAATGGTCACACTGAGAAAGTTAAACAACACTGTTTGCTGTGCTAAAAGTTCAGACAAAGGACAGGAAAACCAGCGTTCAAACCATAATAAAAGTGGCATAGAATAATCACATACAGTCAGGTCCATAAATATTGGGACATCAACACAATTCTAACATTTTTGGCTCTATACACCACCACAATGGATTTGAAACTAACAAGATGTGCTTTAACTGTAGACTGTCAGCTTTAATTTGAGGGTATTTACATCCAAATCAGGTGAACAGTGTAGGAATTACAACAATTTGCATATGTGCCTTCCACTTGTTAAGGAACCAAAAGTAATGGGACAGAATAATAATCATAAATCAAACTTTCACTTTTTAATACTTGGTTGCAAATCCTTTGCAGTCAATTACAGCCTTAAGTCTGGAACGCATAGACATCACTAGACGCTGGGTTTCATCCCTGGTGATGCTCTGCCAGGCCTCTACTGCAACTGTCTTCAGTTCCTGCTTGTTCTTGGGGCATTTTCCCTTCAGTTTTGTCTTCAGCAAGTGAAATGCATGCTCAATCGGATTCAGGTCAGGTGATTGACTTGGCCATTGCATAACATTCCACTTCTTTCCCTTAAAAAAATCTTTGGTTGCTTTTGCAGTATGCTTTGGGTTATTGTCCATTTGCACTGTGAAGTGCCGTCCAATGAGTTCTGAAGCATTTGGCTGAATATGAGCAGATAATATTGCCCGAAACACTTCAGAATTCATCCTGCTGCTTTTGTCAGCAGTCACATCATCAATAAATACAAGAGAACCAGTTTCATTGGCAGCCATACATGCCCAAGCCATGACACTACCACCACCATGCTTCACTGATGAGGGGGTATGCTTAAGATCATGAGCAGTTCCTTTCCTTTTCCATACTCTTCTCTTCCCATCACTCTGGTACAAATTGATCTTGGTCTCATGTGTCCATAGGTGAACTCTCTGTATTCACTCTAGTGAAGTCTTCTCTTGATTGTTGACTTTGACACACATACACCTACCTCCTGGAGAGTGTTCTTGATCTATCCAACTGTTGTGAAGGGTGTTTTCTTCACCATGAAAATAATTATTCGGTCATCCACCACAGTTGTTATCCATGGTCTTTCGGGTCTTTTGGTGTTGCTGAGCTCACCGGTGTGTTCCTTCTTTTTAAGAATGTTCCAAACCGTTGTTTTGGCCACGCCTAATGTTTTTTCTATCTTTCTGATGGGTTTGTTTCGTTTTTTCAGACTAATGATGGCTTGCTTCACTGATAGTGACAGCTCTTTGGATTTCATCTTGAGAGTTGACAGCAACAAATTCCAAATGCAAATAGCACACTTGAAATGAACATTGGACCTTTTATCTGCTCATTGTAATTGGGATAATGAGGGAATAACACACACCTGGCCATGGAACAGCTGAGAAGCCAATTGCCCCATTACTTTTGGCTCCTTAACAAGTGGGAGGCACATATGCAAACTGTTGTAATTCCTACACCGTTCACCTGATTTGGATGTTAATACCCTCAAATTAAAGCTGACAGTCTGCAGTTAAAGCACATATTGTTTGTTTCATTTCAAATCCATTGTGGTGGTGTATAGAGCCCAAAATTTTACAATTGTGTCGATGTCCCAATATTTATGGACCTGACTGTATATGTTGTGATTGTGTGATGAAAAAATTAATGGAAGCACATAAACTGGTAACTAGTCCTTTTTTTCCCCATAAGGACAGCTAAATGGCTTTCCAAAAAACTCCCTCATATCTCCTTCTGGAATATGACTGGGGGAAGGTTTGGGAAAATGGGTAAACTGTGGAGGTTTTGTAAATGAAAAAAAAAAACCTCTTGCGGAAAGTTATTTTTACAGAGTCCTTCATAGTGCTATGATGTCATCAAGTTGCCAATTCATTAGCAGTGGATCTACAGCATAGATTATATTAAAGGAAGCAAAACTACACCAAGACATCTACTTTGAGCACCAGCTGGAAAGCGGAATACATTTTCCCTTTTGTGGGTTTATAGCTACAGGCTAGCCTATCTTCTCCTTATTGTATGCTTGTAATCAATTAGACAATTGATGCTTCCCTTGTTAAATAAAATATGATCACGCACTGTGGGAAAGTGCCACCTCAACAGGCGCGAGAAAGCTTTCCTCACAGTTCCAGTAATCAATGATTCTAAAGCACTGTCTCTTCTCGTTTCGCACCTCCAATATTAAGACCATTTACTACACCACGCTTGCCAAAATCCGTCTGCTGAATAAGAGAATCTAAAAAACACCCATCACAACATCGACCTCAAAGACACACAAGGACTTATTTCTTAGCATCATGAGTGGTGTGTGAAACTGAGGACTGATATTAAAAAGGCTTGGCAGGTTTATAAAATTAGACAATTCTAAATTAATTGATGGGAACCCCTCGTTCAGGGCCTTTCTCTTGCCCTGGAGGACCTGGCACATCCATACATTACACAGATTGCTAACACATTCCAAAATAAATAGTGTATTGCTTAATTTGTCCACTGGTGGCGCTGCAGGGATATTAACCACTTGCTTCCAAGTTCCCAAAGAGTTTAAAGGGACTCTGTCACCAGTTTCTAACCCCCTCTTTTAAAACTATTGTTCTCTCCATGGTGCCCTTGTCATTACAAAGCTGTTGTTATAAGATAAATCCGGCTTGTAGTTTTGATAAAAATCGCTTTTATCTAACCTGTCAATCCTCTGGATAAGGTGCCCAGGGCGTTTCTGAAGGTCTGAATCTGCCGCTTTTCGCCGCCGCCGTTGGTGCCCAGCTCCTCCCATGATCCTTTCAGCGCCACCTCGATGTAATGAAATCCGCCTCCGGCTCTCCTCAGTGCCCCCTCCTCCTTTTCAAAGATCTCGCGCGTGCGCACAGGCCTGTGCCTGATGCGCCCATGCAGACTTTTAGATTCTGCCTCGTGGAGCGAAGTGCGCGTTCGCGCATATTCGCGCGCGTTCGCTCAACGAGGCAGAATCTAAAAGTCCGCACGGGCGCATCAGGCACAGGCCTGTGCGCACGCGCGGGATCTTTGAAAAGGAGGAGGGGGCACTGAGGAGAGCCGGAGGCGGATTTCATTACATCGAGGTGGCGCTGAAAGGATCATGGGAGGAGCTGGGCACCAACGGCGGCGGCGGAGAGCGGCAGATTCAGACCTTCAGAAACGCCCTGGGCACCTTATCCAGAGGATTGACAGGTTAGATAAAAGCGATTTTTATCAAAACTACAAGCCGGATTTATCTTATAACAACAGCTTTGTAATGACAAGGGCACCATGGAGAGAACAATAGTTTTAAAAGGGGGGGTTAGAAACTGGTGACAGAGTCCCTTTAAGCATGAAAAATGCAAGGCACTCAAGCGTGGATTACATGCAAATGTAAAGCGAATGTTTCAGAAATACAGTTGCAAGAAAAAGTATGTGAACCCTTTGGAATGATGTGGGTTTCTGCACAAATTGGTCATAAAATGTGATCTGATCTAAGTCACAACAATAGACAATCACAGTCTGCTTAAACTAATAACACACAAAGAATTAAATGTTACCATGTTTTTATTGAACACCCCATGTAAACATTCACAGTGCAGGTAGAAAAAGTATGTGAACCCCTAGACTAATGACATCTCCAAGAGCTAATTGGAGTGAGGTGTCAGCAAACTGGAGTCCAATCAATGAGATGAGATTGGAGGTGTTGGTTACAGCTGCCCTGCCATATAAAAAACACACACCAGTTCTGAGTTTGCTTTTCACAAGAAGCATTGCCTGATGTGAATGATGTCTCGCACAACAGTACTCTCAGAAGACCTACGATTAAGAATTGTTGACTTTCATAAAGCTGGAAAGGGTTGTAAAAGTATCTCCAAAAGCCTTGCTGTTTATCAGTCCGCAGTAAGACAAATTGTCTATAAATGGAGAAAGTTCAGCACTGCTGCTACTCTCCCTAGGAGTGGCCATCCTGTAAAGATGACTGCAAGAGCACAGCACAGACTGCTCAATGAGGTGAAGAATCCTAGAGTGTCAGCTAAAGACTTACAAAAGTCTCTGGCATATGCTAACATCCCTGTTAGCGAATCTACGATACGTAAAACACTAAACAAGAATGGATTTCATGGGAGGATACTACAGAGGAAGCCACTGCTGTCCAAAAAAAAACATTGCTGCATGTTTACAGTTTGCACAAGAGCACCTGGATGTTCCACAGCAGTACTGGCAAAATATTCTGTGGACAGATGAAACCAAAGTTCAGTTGTTTGGAAGAAACACACAACACTATGTGTGGAGAAAAAGAGACACAGCACACCAACATCAAAACCTCATCCCAACTGTGAAGTATGGTGGTGGGGGCATCATGGTTTGGGGCTGCTTTTCTGCGTCAGGGACTGGACGGATTGATATCATCAAAGGAAAAATGAATTCCCAAGTTTATCAAGACATTTTGCAGGAGAACTTAAGGCCATCTGTCCACCAGCTGGAGCTCAACAGAAGATGGGTGTTGCAACAGGACAACGACCCAAAGCATAGAAGTAAATCAACAACAGAATGGCTTAAACAGAAGAAAATACGCCTTCTGGAGTGGGCCAGTCAGAATCCTGACCTCAACCCAATTGAGATGCTGTGGCATGACCTCAAGAAAGCTATTCACACCAGACATCCCAAGAATATTGCTGAACTGAAACAGTTCTGTAAAGAGGAATAGTCAAGAATTACTCCTGACCGTTGTGCACATCTGATCTGCAACTACAGGAAATGTTTGGTTGAAGTTATTGCTGCCAAAGGAGGTTCAACCAGTTATTAAATCCAAGGGTTCACATACTTTTTCCACCTGCACTGTGAATGTTTAGATGGTGTGTTCAAATAAAAACATGGTAACATTTAATTATTTGTATATTATTAGTTTAAGCAGACTGTGATTGTCTATTGTCACTTAGATGAAGATCAGATCACATTTTATGATCAATTTGTGCAGAAATCCATATCATTCCAAAGGGTTCACATACTTTTTCTTGCAACTGTATTTCTAGCTGTGGCCATGCTCTCCCAGCAGAGGCCATTCCTACAACAGAGATTACCAAAGTCGGGGAGGAATAAAATGCTTAAGCTGCTCATAAAAAGACAAACCATGTCTAGGAAACCACATTTATTTGCATTAGACCCACTCCTGTTGGGGATATTTCATGTTTGACTTTGGTGGAGATCCTTCTAACGGGCAACAGCTCATTGCTATAATGCCGAACAGATTTTTTGTCGATTGGCCAGCCATCTTGCCTCCCAACTCCCCCTAATGTCAGATGTTGGGGGAAAAAAGGATTAGGCTTCCGAACATGCCACCTTAGGTTTCTGTCAGTGGCTAATCCTCATGCTTGGTCCGAATGTACATACGTATGGGAAGGGTAGGGAGAGAAAGCCCTTGTCTAAACATGTACACACAAAAAGAATCTTGTGTATGGCCTGGCTAAGCTCGTCTTGTTGAACCACTGACCTCTCTTCCACTACAGAATCTATGAAAGTAAGATCTCTCTTCGAGTAATCTAAAACGTTTAAAACATGGATTCAAGATCCCAGAGGAGTAATTGCAAGCAGTAGCACACAAACACAAAACTTACGAGTTATAATAAAAGAGGGTCCTTCCAAGGACAAAGACTTCAGTCATTAGTGAGTAAGAAAGTTTGTCAAGGGCATGGGATTATAGATGTTCTTCAGGATCTAGTCTCATTTTTCTTGACTACTTAAAGTACAGTATCTACGACTACAAAGCACCAGACACTTTATAATCAAGCACGTTAACAATACATTTACTTTAATGAACAGTCACAGTCTAAGATTACTTTTCAGACAGAACCTGGTGAGTTGTGCATCAATAAACCCATAACAAGATGGTTAACCCAGACATTCCTCCAGACAGCCTCATCAAATCATGGGATGTTCATCCTTTTGCCAGTGCCTTTTGTCTTCTCAGTGGAAAGAACAGCTTTAAAGTCAAGGATTCTTTTTCAAGATACTAATTTATAAACACAATTTTCATTAAATGAAAGTTTATTAGCAGCAAAATGCGTCTGAGTTCTCTGGACGCCATTTTCAGCCTTTTCTTTTTCCTATGGCCCTTTCTCAAGACTAAACGGAAAAAGTTCATAATGAATTTCAGCTTGTCAAATATGTAATAATTCAGCAGAAACGCATGAACATCAGCTTATAGGCAAGTCTAAAGACACAACTGCTGTGCGTTTTACCTGCGGATATGCACGGGGTAAATTCACAGCAGATTACAGAACCAGGTGAGTGGATGGGATTTTACAAACATCATCTAATGGATGCAGGTTTTCTCCACGTAAACATTGACATACAGGACGGATTTCAAAGTTCGCAGCATGTCAATAATTTCAGTATAGCATTGGTGAAATCTGCAGCAAAACACATGTGTTAGGGCTCATGCACACGACCGTATGCCCTCAGACATATGGTCCGTGAGCAGGCCATATGTCCTGGAGCGTCAGAGATCGTGCGCAAGGGAGCGCACAGCATCATAGGTTACTATGAAACTGTGCGCATCGGGCCGCCTGCGGTACTACTGTCCTGCACTCATATGATCATATAGTCCCGCGGGTGGCCCGATGCGCACAGTATCATAGTAACCTATGATGCTGTGCGCTCCCGTTCGCACTATGTATGCCGCTCCAGGACATATGGTCCGCTCACGGACCGTATGTCTCGGAGGGCATACGGTCGTGTGCATGAGCCCTTACATGTAGACTTTGTGGTGAATTCGCCACAAATCTGCATTGAGATCTGTTTCGGAAAATGTTCATTCCCTGTGACCTTCATCTAATAGGGAATTCAATTTACTTTGATTAGAGGACACTGAGGAGATGGTCCTGGCTTACACTGCCTTGTCTAAATACATGAGAATGGCAGTGTAGACGGATTGTACCGCACCTCAATGTGCATGGCATAAGCTGCACATTGGTCTCTAGATCTAGAACAGCTAGAACCTGGATCCTGTATGTCTGCATCCTGACATATCTGCATAGCAATCACGTGCATTCCTGTGTAATAACAATTCTGGAGCATCTGTTCCTGACTACAAGTTACCTTTATTATCCCTAATAGAAGTTTGTAAATTAATTGCCAGCAGTCTGCAATAAAAGTCCATCTTAGTGTTACCAGTTGGGCTGGGGGCGCAGGGCACATAGGGACACACCCCGACTGGTAACACTCAGTTACACCTGCTGGCAATTCTAGAAGGAATAACAAAAGAATGGCATAAGAGTAGATGCTTCAGAATTGTTACTACATGGGAAATGCAAGAAGGCAGTAAAACAGACAGGACAGGAGAGGGGACAGGTCCTCTTTTAAAACAAACTTAGGTGACCCACTTTTTTCAGTTTGCAATTTCCAGGTTAATATTAATGCAAAACATGTTGATCCCCGAATTAGCCTTTAAAGGGGTTGTGAAAGAATGGGGGAGGGGGTCGGGAGTTGTCAAACCCCCCACTTGGCCAGACCTGTAGAGGAAAGATGACTTACCTGTTTCCAGACAATGACTCCTCACTCCTTCTCCTCCAGGCCTGAGATGCTCCACTGGGCATCCTTGATGTCAACATCTGGTTTGACATTGCTGCGGCCAATCACTGATCGTGGCGGTGACTAGCTCCCCTGACGTCATGGCAACTTGTCTCTGCCCCAGGGTTGTACTTGGGAGTAACTTTTTGGTTTTTAAAGGGCCAGAATAGGTCAAAAATAAAATACAAGCATTACTCAACACCAATCCCCTGCCTTTCCAGCCATTTTCTGTGTGTCAATCCGAGTCGAGGAGGTAGAGATCAGCGGAAACGGGAGCACGAGCAGAACAGCAAGATCAGGGAATCAGTGAGGTGATTTTTGACTCATTCTGACCCTTTAAAAATCAACTATCTGAATGGAACACCCCTAAAAACACAGCTCTCATTGTGCTCTATAGTAAATCTGACTGTTGCATGCCCTATACACTCCCCCTGGTGGTGGTGGCAGGTAGTCCAGATTTATCATTCACCTCTACATACAAAAAATACTAAAAGTGGCCCCGTTTTGTATTCGGGTCCAAACTGATGGAAGGCAAATACCACAGTCCATCACAAAATACTGCCGCCAGCAGTGATACAGGTGAAACTCGAAAAATTTGAATATTGTGCAAAGTTCATTTATTTCAGTAATGCAACTTAAAAGGTGAAACTAATATATGAGACAGACTCATTACATGCAAAGCGAGACATTTCAAGCCTTTATTTGTTATAATTTGGATGATTATGGCTTACAGCTTATAAAAACCCCAAAGTCACAATCTCAGGTCCCCTTTGCTCAGGGGGTATGGAGGAATTAGCTGACTAGAGTGTGACACTTTGAGCCTAGAATATTGAACCTTTTCACAATATTCAAATTTTGAGTTGCATTACTGAAATAAATGAACTTTTGCACGATAGTCTAATTTTTCAAGTTTCACCTGTGCACCTGCCTGAAGGGTGGCAGAGGATTTATTTAAAAAAAAATAGTTAGACCTCATAACTATATGCAGTAAATTAAATCAGCACAGAATTTTGGACTTACATGGTGTACATTTAAAATGTATATAATTTATTCCAATAAAGGATGATAACACATTGCACATATCTCACACTATTTGTGAATACGGTCTCTTTTTCTATAGAGCAGTGTTTCCCAACCAGTGTGCCTCCAGCTGTTGCAAAACTACAACTCCCAGCCAAAGGCTGTCCGGGCATGCTGGGAGTTGTAGTTTTGCAACAGCTGGTGGCACACTGGTTGGGAAACACTGCTATAGAGGTCAATGCATAATTGGCCTTGGTTCCGGGAGGTATTCTGAGCAGACTTCATACATTGCAAATACAGGAGTTTCACATCTGTTGCTGTCATGACAATTTGCTTATGTATGCAATTGTACATAAATTGGATAAATGGACGAGTTTGGCTTTAATTTTACATGATGAAAGCAGATCACACTGGGCCTGTTAAAGCAGAGCGCCATCAGATGATGTGAATATGATACAAGCGTTTATTGCCTGCAGTCACTCCAGCTGGAAGGCAGGATATCTGCGCTAAAGCTTCGATATGTGAATGACAGGCAGACTACAGGAGACAATGAATGGCTCTATTGAATCTAGCTACCTACAGTCTGGCTGCCCATACACGCTCAGGTTTGGATCAGGCTTTTGATGCAGTTGTTAAAGCTAAACCCAGGAGTGGATACAGAAAAGGAGGAGAAGTCGACCCTTTCCGGTACTGACACGTGCAGGTTTTTGATGCAGTATTTGAAGCCAAATTCATTAGTGGATCATAAAGGAGAGAAAGCATTAAAGGGATGTCGCACTATAAGAATCTACAGGGGATAAGTATCTGATCGTTGGGAGTTCGACCAGCTGGGACACTCACCAATTACGAAGAATGAGGTGCTGGAGTGAATAGTGCAGCGGTCATTCATAGGGGCTGTCACTGTATTCAACTCTATGGTACCGTGGAAGATTGCGAGCTCTGTAGTTAGGGTCCATTCAAACGTCCTCGGAATGGGTCCGCATCCGTTCTGCCATATCCGGAACAGGTGCGGACGTATTCTTTTTCAATGGGGCAGGAAACTATGTGCTCTCCGCATCCGCATTTCCGGAGCGCAGCTCCGATCTTCCGGTCCGCAGCTCCGGAAAAAAATAGCACATGTCCTATTCTTGTCCGCAATTGCGGACAAGAATAGGCAGTTCTTTGGGGTTGCCGGTCGGGTGTATTGCGGATCCGCAATTTGCAGATCCACAATACACCACAGACGTGTGAATGGACCCTTAAAGGGGTTTTCTGAGTGTTTTATTCTGATGTATCGTCTGGATAGGTCATCAGTATCTGATCGGTGGGGGTTCGATATCCAGGACCTCTGCAGATCAGCTGCTTGAGAAGACTCCTGTGAGCTTTTCCTAGGCCAATGACAACACATTCATCGGTCACATGGCCTAGGCGCAGCTCAGTTTCATTTCAAGTTAATGGGGCTGAGCGCGATACAAAGCACAGCCGCTATCAAATGGATGTATGTGTGTTTGGTAAGTTGTGATGAGCTCTGGTGAGTGCTTCCTCAAACAGCTGATCGGTGGTGAAAAGGCAAACAATATGAAAATCCCAGAAATCCCCATTAAGAGACTTTTTATAAAAATCTATTTCAATATCCATACAAGTAAAGTGGGACAGTTAGTTTTCCCTCTATCACTAATACATAGTGTCTGCAGGTACTGTTGTAGCAAACAATTCTGGGAGATTTCATCTCTGAAGCCTGCAGGATTGTTAAAGGGGTTGTCCCACAAAAAATATTCTACAGTTTTCAAACCAGCACCTGGATCTGAATACTTTTGTATTTGCATTTAATTTAAAAATGTGCATAGCCACTGAGTTATTGAATAAAATGGATCTGTGTAGCGCCACCTGATGTTTGTTTCTTTTCCTATTTCTTTGTCCTGCTCACTGGGAAGGCCGCACATGCTCAGTTCTATCCTTCTACTGTCTCCTGAGCTGTGATAGGGAGAGCATGGACACGCCCCCTGAGCTGCAGCAGACAATACACTCCCCCTGAGCTGTCAGCTTGATATAAATCTAGCAGAGCAATGAATGGGGAGATCTCTGGACCCATGTGAGGTACAGGGCTGGTTCTAGCTTTGTTAGAAAAAGACTGTCATGTACTATCTGATCTATTATTTTCATTTTTCACATTGATGGGATAACCCAATTAATGAAATGAGAGACTTTAGTACAGACTGCATTCAAGTAAGGCGATGTAGCTGAAAAGTAACTCAATTTTTATGTTTGTTCATTCTATATGTGAAATGGTGACTAGAGAAGGGAATTTCATTTAATAACTAATCTCCTGATAACAGATTTCCACCTAGAACAATACTTACCACCATCACATTACAAATTATTTCCATAAGTTGTGCCAAATTGCTCAATAACTACCATTTCCCCATAAGAACATAAAGGGGTATTCCAGTAATTACAATTCATCCCCTATTCCGTAGATAATTGCTAGATTGGTGGCGGTCCATCTGCTTGGACCTCATCAATCACCAGCATAGTACTCGGCTATCTTAGTCAGTGCCACAGACAGTGAATGAAGCGGCAGTGCACATGCAAAACCATCACTATATTCAGACCTTCTGGCTGTGGTTTTGCAGCTGGAGAGAAAGGGGGGACATGGACCCCTGTTCTGGCAATCACTGAGGGTATGACTGCTAAGATTTAGCAGTAATCCCATGTCCAGACCCCTGGCATTATAAAAAGTGTATGCTGGTCAAGTTACACCTCTGGCTGGAGGGAAGGGGTTAGGTCAAGAATCTGGTGTGGGGAGGGGGGTGCTGTGCCGTTTCAATTTGTGCCTCAGGCGGCACGAAGGCTATATGTTTCCCTACCCCTAGCCACAAAGCAGAGGGAAGGGGGGCCCAAGCTGAACTCTTGCACCAGGGCCCATGAGCATTCAGCTATGCCCCTGCCTCTAACAACGCTGTACAGTACATAACGACTGATCATGGATACAATTTGCCAAATGAAACAGATAATTTACCAATAGATTGCAAATGTTCCCCAAAGCACCAAGATAAAAGTGAAGTCAGAGAAGCAATGGCTTACATGGTAACCCTATTAGTAATAAAATAACAAAGGACTGATTGCCCGAAGTCGCCCCTCTTTTGTCCAATACAATTTTGTCAGAGGGTCACAACATAAGGAGCCAAAACAAACGGAGCTTCAGTGGCACATAAAACCAGCTAATCTGTATTACCCCCAGCAGTCTTAAGGGAAGCATTAGGTTGTCTCGGTATTTTGCTAAAGGCCATACTAACTAAACAAATACGGAATTCCATCAGACCGGTGTGCTTTTAGGAGAACGTCACAAATGAGGCAGAAGCTTAAATACCTCAGATTACAACAGATCAAGCAAGACATACCATCCATGTAGCCATAGCCATCATCTTGTTTCCTTACATAAGAAACTAGTAAGGGAAGTTGCTTTTGGTTAAACAGGCTCTTATTTTTTTAATGCAAATACAGTTTATTCTTTTTCAAGACACCAGCTTGCCGTGAATGGAAGTATTTTGTCCAAAAGAGAGTGGTGCAAATTTACCTATATGATTTTACATTTGGTTCCAAGGAGTCAAATAAAGTGACAAGGAGTCAAGAAGACCATTGGAGCATCATCACTGGAGCATTAGGGCATGTAACAGTGAATTTATGTATTATTAGTTTTTTTGTTATATTTTTGCAGCCAGATTATTATTATTTTTACTCCCAAACAAAATTTGCAAAAACACCTGCCTGATTCCTAAGTTAATAGGACTAATGAGTAAAAAGTTAAACTTTTTGAAAAATTCGGGCTTCATTGTGACCAGAGTAAAGCAAATTGTAATGAAAGAACAACATGATAAACAGCCTAACATGGCAGTGCTAGGGTGATTAATTAAGGATGCTTATGCTGCTACATGACCTGATCAACAAAAGGTTATATTCAGTCACTTGTCCACAAGGTGAATCTGAAGTGTCTGGAGAAAACAAGATTAAAGGGTCATTCCCATGTCAACATTTGTGACATAACTACAGGCTATGCCATTAATGCCCAACAGTTGTGGATCCCGCCTCTCACGACCACTATGAATATGGAGATGGACATGCATGTGCAGCTCTATCCATCCATTTCTTTTGGCGGCCAGGCGTGGCCACCTTTCCACTCACAGCTGTCATGGGATGGGGCCCTGTTCTTGAGATACCGTAGGTGCAGGTCTCAGAGGTGAAAGCCCAAGGGATTGGACATTTATGCCTCGCCTGTGGATATGTCATAAATTTAGGATATAACTAACCATTTGAGTCTTCATGGGTGAAAAGGAACAAAGTAAATGTTCTAAATGTTTCCTAATTTTTCATAAAATCTTATACATCTCACTGTTCATAGGTTCACCTTACAGTAACTAACCCAATGTCATCAAGAGCACAAGTCTTTAGCATTCATTCTGTAAAACATGTTGGAGACAGCATGGTGAAGAGGAAGGAATGGGGGACTGAGCATCGTAGCATTCAGCATGACCACATCATGATGTCTAATTTGTTGGACATCCACATGGGATACAATTTTTTTTAAAATTCTTTTATCGATTTCACCACAAATGACATGCCGAACCTGTGGCACCATGCAACACATGTCAATTTACACATGAACATTTCTCCACAGGATGTGGATGAGATTTCTTAAAATCTCATGCACTATAGCGACTGCTGACGGTGACACTGTACAAGAACAACATAGCAACTGCCGACGGTGACACTGTGTAAGAAAAACATAGTGACTGCCGACGGTGACACTGTAACATCATACCTCCAGCACAGGTGGCCGAACACTCAGACCAGGGAAGGTGATGCCAAGAAAATCCTACTTCATTATCTCCACTGCCCGTACGTGTGATAGGGACATTAAATTTGTATCGAATTCCCATGTTCTGTTCTTGAAGTAGAATCTGGAAAAAAAAATATAAGGTTTATAACATTTTTTTTTCACACAACTTTTAAGAAACAAACTCTTAAGTTCTCTCACTTCCACACAGACAAGTTAGTATTTTACTCCAACGCAGTTTTTCGCAATAAAACCTACAGTAATTTTTACAACCATCTATTTTATTTTTTCTGTGTTATCATTCTGCGTGTACTTTGGGTCTTCTTAGCAAATTGAAATTACCAAGTTAAGCAATTCTTAACAAAGCCAAAAGAATATCTCCAATGTACAAGTCAGTGAAATTTCCTGCTTCACTGAAGGAGTACGAGTCAGGTTTACTGACCATATAAGGCCACTTGTACAACTGCAAACATTAGCCGGAAAGTATTTGTAATGTTCACTATGGTAACTGAGCAATTGCTGGGAAAAAGAAGAATCTAGATATTTCTGAGATTCCCTAATACAATATTAGATGCCTGAAGCTAGCCAATGCCCCGACCATGGATAATGACACGTTACTACTGGGACAAGCATAGGCAGAGCTCCCTTTTCTTCGCCTGGGGCAGATATTCCATTTGCTGCTCTGGCCAAGTATCTAAATATACCAGTCAAGTACAATGGCTTGTTGGAATCACCCCTGACACCAGGAGCACATTCCTCTCCAGCTACGCCCCTGAGGACCGACAATGACCAGTCATAGAAACCCACTCCCAATATCTTTTTTACCATTACTATCAGGCTTTCTGTTGTTGGTCCTAAGGCCTCTAAGGATTCTGGATCATCAGCTGGGCGCTTGTAATGAAATGCGGTTCCGGCAACATCAAACTTCCTTGGCCAGTCTATTGTCCAGGCACCATTTATAAAATAGTCATCAGAGTCAGATTTCAGTGCTAAAGCAAAAAGAAAAACGTTAGGAGAAAAGAGAAGAATAAATTGACATGAGAGAAAAGATACAGAGTGATTGTGCTTTTGGCATTTTTAGTGATATCCAGGGGTGAGAATCTAAAGCTGGCAACACATTTTCAATAGCTGCCAGCCAAACCCTCATTCTGCCGACAGTTATTCCTAAATAACTCTACATGCATGATCGGTAAAGCCGAGGGTGCTATGTTTTAAATGGGGAAAGGCAAAAAATCTGCTGCCAGACACTTCTGGTGACTTATTTCGCATGAGTACAATTCAATATGCCTGATCAATTATTCACCCAATATATGCCAATTGAATGTTAGACAAACATTTCATTCACATGACATAGTTGGTCAGTCCCGTTGAACTCCCCAGGTTTGGCTGATGTAAGCCTAATGTGTATAGCCCCCTTATATATGATGGTTTTTGACTAAACTCTTATTATACATAGTTAGCATGGTTAAACTTACCGATATAGTTCTTCGATGTGGAAACTTCCTTAATTTCAATGTGAACGGAACCTCGTGGAATTTGAACAACTTCCATGTAGCCTAGAAGGCAAAAACTAGCCATTTGTTACTACAATATGGAGCTTTGAAATACTAAACAGTTCATTAAATGATGACATATTTCAATGACTATGAGACATGCTAAGGCCACCTCACCTGGTGGAATGGTGGTCTAGAGACCTCCATTCTTGACATTGGTGCAGGTCCCAGAGATGGATTGCTACATGTAAAGATGCATTGGAAGCCTCGGATCATGAGGGATCTGACCACTGAGACCCCAGTGATCCTGAGAGGTCCCCAAGTCCACTGGAGCAGTGGTGAGCATGTTGGTCCACTGCTTCATTCAATTCTATGGAACTAAGTGGTGTCTAGTGAATGAAGTGGTGGGCTAACTGCTCTATTCAGAGATAGGACTCAGGGTCGCCCTGTTCTTGGGATTGCTGGGGTCCCAGTGGTCTGAACAGTCCCCCACAATCTGACTTTTATTGTGGGATAACTCCTTTAAAGACTACAATTTCTCACGATAGCAATTTTTCTCAACAAATGATTGCAACATGCTGGCCACTTTGGTAGGCTGCAACTCACATCACAGCCACTGGATGGCGACACAACGAAACATACAGCATACACATCTCCTGGCAACTTATCATGAAATCATGTTTTTCAAAGCTGGTCATCTCACTCCTCTCATCTCAGGACATGCTGAGTTAAGAAGGACAGTTAAAGGACACATCTATACTTTCAGTATTTCAGTATATATCCAGTCACATTAGACACCAAACTCACTCGTAACTGGGCGAAAGGCCCATTAAACTGACAAACATATCAAAATCAGCATTTGCACAGTAGGTCATAAAAAAAAAAGCACCAAGTAACATTTTAAAACAGATGATTGAGAGGCAAATGGGTCTCCTAGATAAATTGCTTCTTTTGGGAATCTAGCCATTAAGTGTTTAATCATCTTTAAATATCACTCCAAGCTAAAGACTATGAAAATACTTTCATGGGGATACTAATGAGCAAGAGAGTATAAATAATACCAAATAGCCAATGTGTTACACTATGCTCACTAATAAATGCCAGGGTATTAAGAAGATATCCTGGTGAGTCATTGCTATATTTCTCCAAAGTCTCTAAATAACATAAAGACATATGTCTTGGAGAATTCTAGTCCTCAGACAGTCAACTGCGCAAGGTACAATCAAACCTGATTGAAGTGTGTAGATTTTTAAGATTGTGAACGTGCCTGTATTCACAGCAATAAACCAACTGGTTATAAAGAAATCAGATTTCTCCAGAATGGAATCTAAAGAGTCACAAGTCCATCTAGAACCAGTCATTATATCTTGAAATGTTAAGCCAAGGCAGCAAATACCAATTGTATTCATTTTAGGGGTATACATTTCTTCCAGATGCCAAACCTTGCAATAACAATAAATCCTTCAATCGACTCCCCCTTAAGATGCTAAAATCTCATGCACACACCATATAACGGACAGCTCCTGTTACAGGTACTCACCTCCTCTAGGCAATGAATCATTGAAGAATCCCTCAATTGCTTCACAGGTGCTTCCATCTCCACCACACACGCGACACCTATCTTCTTTGGCATCGGAGCCCAAAATGTTATCACAGCCGACATGCTACACAAAAGGAATTCAATACATGGAAAGGTCAGTTGACCAATATCCCATTACACCAGGCATGTCCAAACTGCGGCCCTCCAGCTGTTGCAAAACTACAACTCCCAGCATGCCCTAATAGCTGTAACCTTCCCAGGCATGCTGGGAGTTGTAGTTTTGCAACAGCTGGAGGGCCGCAGTTTGGACATGCCTGCATTACACTAATCTGCACTTCAGATTGCTAAATAATTAACCTCTTTATTCGCACTAAATAACAGTGAAAAGTCTTCAGGATGACCAACTACTACTGCAGTGAAAAGTGGTCTTCTAGTGGGGAGAATCGTCTCAAACAAGATGGTCATTATGCTGTATACAGGATATTAGGAAACTGAACATAAAGAATTTGGTCTATATCAAGAAGGATGAGTTCAAACAAAATCCCGGGTAAAATTGAAATCAGTTTAGCTAACCGATGACATACTATCAAAGTATGGACAGAGGTCAGGTCGTATTTAATTTTTTTTAACCTATAGTCACTAGTACGTGACTGTCTGTGGTGTAGTCAGCTGTTACACAGAAGATCGTTCCAAGAAAGAATGTTCCACAGTAAAAGATCATTTGTCTAGCACCCGGCATATCGAACATGTATGGCCAATTTGCTAGTAAAGTGCAATTCTAGCACACAAGACCACTGAGGACAGTAATTGGTCACAGCAGTCATGGGACCAAGCTACTTCCAGTCCAGCAGGGACTCGAAGCGGCTAAGAACAGGACCTTGGTGAGGGAACTGCGGAATTCTGGACAAATGTTTTTTTTGTTTTTTTTTATTAGATACAGGTTCCGAGGATTAGGCTGGTCATCTCTAAGGCCGGTCAACCTCTTTAATGGTCTGTCTCTCTTCTTGTCTATAGCTACCTATACACCAAAATGTCTGCGGTTTGCTGACAATCTAAGATGCAAGAGAAATCACAAATCGGCCTATAGGATTTCAACGTGCTTGACCCTTTGCTGTGCCTTATAAGTTTGCGGGGAGGTTGAAGATATTTGGCAGTCAAATGGCAATTTTGTCAAACAGCTCTCTAATGTGGAAAAATATTGACTCATTTTTATATATCGGGGCTTTTACTCATAATTTTAGTGTATCCTTGTAATATTTTTGGTGCCTTGTCCCAGAATGACAGAGATTGTAAAATATTGGTGGGGGGGTTGATGCTTTATAGATCACTGTTTCATGAGATTCTTATTCATCTACAGGGCAGTCACCTTGCACTCTCCGTTGATGCAGATATCCAGGGAGTCAGCGTTGCAGCGGGTTCCATCTATAACAGCGGAGGCCCGTTCAGTGTAAAAATTATAGCCTTCAGCCAAACAGTTTAATGCACAAGATTTAACACCACCTGTGATTGCAAAATGGACACAGACATTAATATTTTACATGCGGCCTGCTACTTGTCAAACTGCTGAGCAGCTATCGCACAGAGCATGTAATGTTTCGCGCACTTAAGCCGTGGCTATATTAACTTGCTCGATAATCTGCCTTCAACTTAAACAGTTGCACATAGGAGTATTAATATGATCAGCCATATATCCTGCTTACACGCACTTTAGAATTTATGTCGATAAAATATAACTCTGCACCCTCCCTAAGGAGTCAATAAACAAGGAAAGGTCAGAATTATTCATATGATTTTGGTAATAATCATAACTCCGCTTAGTCCATCAACAGATGTGCTCAAAAATGAAAAGTTTTCAAACTGACGGCAGTAACATTAAAGGGGTATTACCATCTCAGACAATCTAAAGAATACCTTGCTATTTTCGGCTGCCCCATAGAAATGATAGATCCTAGCAATATGCGCCCATTGTCTGATATGTGCAGACCCGCACCTATCTCGTAAACTCAGCCTGCAAAGTGAAAGAGGACGCACCGCGCATGCGAGGCTGCCCTCCATTCATTTCTAATGGGCAACCGAAAATAGCTGAGCACTGGCTCGGCTATTTCCGTCTGCCCAATAGAAATTAATGTGTGCTACGACTGTGAAAGCACAGTGCGCTCCCACCCATTCACTTCTATTGGGAGAGCGATTGGTGGTGGCCAGACCCGTCAAACCCGGGGTCCTCCAGCCACCACCTTCCCAGCTCAGTTCTCGACATAGATGCAGGTCCTGCACCTATCAGACAACAGGGACATAGCGATATGCCCCCTTTGTCTCAGATGGAAATAACCCTTTAAGGGGTCTGCTTCTTTACCCCAAACAGTGCCAACTCTTGTCTATCGGGTTTTATGTGGTATTCCAGTGCAGCTTTATTGAAATTGTATGGGGCTGAGCAACAATAAAAGACGAGCCAAAGACAAGAGTTGCAGCGTTTTTTGTAGAAAAATTAAGACCCTTTTCAAATTCTGGAAAAGTCATTGAAAAAAACACTACAAGCTCAAATGCAATGGTGAAATGAATACCATAATGTTAAGCTAGTTGCACACTGCTGGCATAGTTCCGGCACAATGGTCTGGACACAAGGGTCAGGAGGGAACCTCACTGACTTCTATGGGAGAGTTTTCTGGGCATGCTCTGTGCCCTGTGCAGAGATCATTGTACAAGGAAAGAATAGATAAGCTCTGACAATCACCTATTGTGAATGTGGATCCTGTCTTATCTATACACAGAGGTGTTATCATTACAGGCAGGATTAGAATGGCAGATAAAGTGATCTGTACAGATCAAGAAATAGCGCCTATTATTAGGCTTAGTGGACAGTGTGAACTGCAGAATTAGATGTTTTTTTTGTTTAAATATAGATATGGACATGGGAAATTAAAAACATCATTTAAAATATGTTAAAATCGTGATTTAAACAATAGGTCATTTTCTGATGACACATTTCCTTTAAATTTTCTAAATTAAAAAAAGACAATCAAATGAACAGAAGAACTGCAGTATGCCGGTATGGCAACTACATGATGGACAGAGACTTCTGCTTCCAGCTCCGTCCACTGTTTAGTTTTTCATTGGTGGCGGTGTCAGTAGGTGGACCCCTACTGATATGACATTGATGACCTATCCTGAGCATAAGCCATCAATATCTTTAGGATGGAAAACTCCTTTAAACTAAAATGAATGGTTAACAAACATGGTTGCTATCTTCCAAAAACAGCAATACACCACAGCTCAGCCCAATTCACTTCAATTGACTTGAGTTTCATATTAGGCAACTGATGGGCAGATGTTGGTACTGTATTACTGGGAAGAGTTTCTCTTTGTTTGAATTCACCTTAATGCTCCTTTAAAGGATATGACAAAAACAGAGACTAATTGGCCTTGTACAATCATTATAAGATCATCCAGTTTTTATTGACTTTCCAGACAAACTTTATTGCATTTTGTAATCTGCTTCTCATCAGTCATGCAGCAACACAAAAAACTGTAAAACTTTAATCTTTCCATAAAAGCAAAATCTTACTTAGAATTAACAGTACACTACAGTCACTAAAAACTATCAATGCTCAAGCTTCGACCAGTCGGCTTTGAGATATCATGCACCACCAACCTCCCAACAGAGATGGTGGGATGCAGAAGGATGACTTGAATCTCCTGGGTGGTGCATCTGACCACACGAGTATACAGCTGCCCAAGGCTCACAATCCTGGGCTGAAGCACACATCAGCTTGCCCATGACAGATATGAATTAAGTCAACTAGTCAAGATCTAGTAGTCATTAAAGAGGACTTTATCCCTCATTTGTAGGCATCTTCTTGGCCCCAATGAAAAATATGTAACAGGGCCACCAACTAACATATGAAACTCGTAGTACTGGTCTTCTGATTTGATAGAGGGACCTTGTAGATGGTCCACGTGAAGTCGCACACTATGCAATCCTATAGTTACATCCCTTAGATGTAAAAGGTATGTGTGCAAGTACTTTTACATGGGATACTATGAGTTTTATCAAAAAGGGACAATGTCAGAGGACACTGTCATAAAGCTGCACAGGGGTAAAGCAGGCAAGAGGGGCAACCGCCATGTAAACGTCTCTTCCAAAAACCAAGAACTTGCGTTCTCATCCATGTTTCACAATTACTGGTGTACTAGCTGTGCAATGAATGAGCTGGTCTATGGCATGCACCCAAACTGTCATCCACTTAGCAGATAGAAGATAAGGGGCACACATAGGTCCTCAATTCTTGGTATCTGAATTCTTGTAATGTTTTTTTTCATACAGTATATACTAAGACAGACATCTCTCATTATAAGTTCATTTATTTCCATAGAAGACTATTTAGTAGAATACCAAGGGCTTTTTGGTCATAAAATTGTCTCAAGCTTGACTAGGAATCAACCCTGTAAATGACAGGATCATACCGGTTAATATATACATCACCATAATGCTGTCCTCCCATTTTCCCATGAGTTACTATATGTGGGCAGATATATTACTGTATGTTATCTTATGCAGAGGAAAATATTTTCCAGGAATGTTAATACTCTATCTAAAAAGATGATCATCAACAGTAAAATGGACCAAAAACTAGGAGTACTGGATTTGTGAAAAATCACATAAATAAATTATTCAATCACAATTCCAAACTATTATTCCATCATGACCCATATTCACATGATTGGAGATCAGAATGACAAGTGACTGAATGAAGATACAATAAAGTTATACATGGACCAAAAACATCCTTCAGTCATACAAAAAGAAGGGGACCCACTGTAACAGTCCATATGTATAGGCTATTCTATCCAGTATACTTCAACTAAGGGGTATTTTATATATAAGTGCTTTGAACTTTTCATTGTGTTTGTACTTTTCATTCTTTGTTTTTCCAAATGTTCATTAATTCACACTTGTAGGGTCTCACTTCTCCAGTGAGTACCTTTACCTTACAGTATTTCATCATTGTTATGGGTAAATAATTGATTTTGAAACAAAAATTTCATAACAAAAAAGCTCCTAAAAGTCACTCTAAAGCCCCCAATGTAAATTATTTTAAATATCCCAATATACTTGGATGAACTCTCTATTTGTATGTAAGTACTAGAAATATGATTGGTATAATTTTATTGATTTCTTCCACTGTGGGCAACAATCAGTGATCAACCTAAAGTCTGGTCCCTCAGAAAGCCTTAGCTCTACTAATCATGACATCTTGTTCAGATTTAGAAGATACCTGACTCCAGACCCAGTTACACAAGCTTTAATTCTAAGTCACTGATTAATAGTTCCTCCTCACTAACAAATTCCTAACCCTATTGTGACTTGATCTGTCCTTTTTTGGACATCTGTTTCACCTCATGTCACCTCATTTTCCAGTATCCCAGACACTGTAAGTCAATAACGACAGTATGCGTGACCTGAACCCGCTAGACAAAGAATGTAACATATGTAAACGTTATGGCTATAGTATTCATATTGAAATAATCCAGCCACTATTCTGAAACAGCAGGACACATCAGACCTCCGACAAGATAAACGTAAAATGCTGTTTTTTAGAAGCCCACTTCTAATTTCACCCAACAGGCAATGAAATAGTTGTGAGGAGATCATCAACTTTGCAAAGTCTTTGGAGATCCACTTTTCCAAGATTAAAGGAGACATATCAAAGTTCTTCAGCGCACTGGCGAGTTCCTGCTAGTTAAGTACTGCATAGTCAGGGGCGGACGGAGAACTTAAAGTGGTCTTAGAAAAAAATACTAAAAGTGGCCCCGTTTTGTATTCGGGTCCAAACTGATGGAAGGCAAATACCACAGTCCATCACAAAACACTGTCGCCAGCAGCACAAAATACAGGTGAAACTCGAAAAATTTGAATATCGTGCAAAAGTCCATTTATTTCAGTAATGCAACTTAAAAGGAATTGCGTTAATGCAGCTTAAAATTAGAATTTTTGGAAAAGGTTCAATATTCTAGGCTCAAAGTGTCACACTCTAGTCAGCTAATTAGTCCATACCCCCTGAGCAAAGGGTACCTGAGATTGTGACTTTGGGGTTTCCATAAGCTGTAAGCCATAATCATCCAAATTATAACAAATAAAGGCTTGAAATATCTCGCTTTGCATGTAATGAGTCTGTCTCATATGTTAGTTTCACCTTTTAAGTTGCATTACTGAAATAAATGATCTTTGCAAGATATTCTAATTTTTCGAGTTTCACCTGTACATCCCCAAGAAATTTCCCTGTAAGGTCTATGGCCAAAAATGAAAAACAGTTGGGATAATCAATGTATAGAAGCATGGGAGCAATTTTTTCTTACATATACTGCTAAGGGTAATTTAAGTTTTTTGGCCGGAGAAAACACCACAGCATGCTGTATTTTTCTCTCCACCCAAAAATCCTGAACACTTGCCGGAATGCCAGATGCGGCATTCATTTCCATTGAAATGTATTAGTGCCGGATCTGGCATTAAAATTGCCGCATTGACGGATCCGTTCTTCTAGTCTATGCATACGCAGACCTTTAAATCTGTGGAAAAAAAAAATACCAGATTCGTTTTTCCAGATGTGAGACAGATCCAGTATTTCAATGCATTTGTCAGCCGGATCTGCATCCGGATCCGTCTGACAAATGCCATCCGTTTGCGTCCGGATTGTCGGATACGGCAGGCAGTTCCAGCGACAGTTTAATTTGTTTCATCCCAGCACAGCTGTATCCATAAATTGTGAAACCTGTTATTATGAGCAGATGTGCCACGTGATCCCTGAAAGACTATTAGCCCAGACCATGCTCTCCTACGTAGATGGGAGGTCAGTCTCTCCTGTGTTGATGCAATCTTACAGTTCACAGAAGGTCATCAAATACTTCCCCAACCAGCTCCATCTGTCATGTCCCTCTAAACTGCACTCCATAGAATGCTTCTACCTCATCTAAGGTGTTATTAGTGCAGTGAACAATACAATGATTAGCTTTAGGGCTCATGCACATGACTGTTGCTTGTCTCCGCGTCCGTTCAGCCGATTTTAGCGTTTCAGATGCGGACCCATTCATTTCTATGGAGCCGCTGAAAATGCGGATAGTGCACAGTTTGCCATCCGCGTCTGTGATCCGTGGTTCCAGTCCGTCAAAAAAATATAACCTGTACTATTCTTGTCCGCGGAAAATGGTTCGCGGACCCATTCAAATCAATGGGACCGCTAAAAAATGCGGAGGCACACAAGATTGTCATGCGCGTCCGTGTCCGTTTTATTCCTATCATTTGCATGGCAAACCTGTCTTAGACTTTTTTTTTTACCTTCGTTTATGTCTGGTGGTCCTCCAAAAATAAAGGAAGACACACGGAAATGGATCAAGGAACAACGGAACCCCATTTTGCGGAACGGAACACAACAACGGTCGTGTGCATGAGGCCTTAGAGTTATAAAGCTTTCTTGACTCACTCTGTCTAAACTATCCGTATGTGCCACACGTTTAATCTCCCGTGTATCCTATGAGGTGCAGCTTCACACTGCCTCCTGAGGTGACACAGAGAAGTCTATCAAAAGCAGGAGGCAGGGGTGACAAGTGGCATTGCATAGTATATCCCGAGACCCTGAAGTGTTAGGCTGGTTTCACACGGGCGTTGCGGATTGGGGCCGGATGCGTTCAGGGTGCGTTGCGTGAAACTCGCACTATTTTGCAGGCAAGTTCAGTCAGTTTTGTCTGCGATTGCGTTTAGTTGTTCAGTTTTGACGCGCGTGATAAAAAACTGAATGTTTACAAACAACATCTCTTAGCAACCATCAGTGAAAAACGCATCGCACCCGCACTTGCTTGCGGATGCAATGCATTTTTCACGCAGCCCCATTCACTTCTATGGGGCCAGGGCTGCGTGAAAAACGCAGAATATAGAACATGCTGCGATTTTCACGCAACGCAGAACTGATGCGTGAAAAACAACGCTTATGTACACAGACCCATTGAAATGAATGGGTCAGGATTCAGTGCAGGTGCTATGCGTTCACGTCATGCATTGCACCCGCGCGGAAAACTCGCTCATGTGAAAGGGACCTTAGGGGCCAGATCTATCACTGGCTGCCCTTAGTGTACCGAATCTACTCACCCTATGCCCCCACAGGCATGATGGGACATTTAGGCTGCATTAGGGGAACCATATCAAAGAACCCATAAATGGCACATCCGTTCTCCCATTTTATCTTATGGACCAGCAAATTAGGCATACTGGCAAAAACTGTACTGGATTTGCTATAAGTCAGTGTTATATACAGTGATTTTCTAGGACTGTCCAGTAATAAAAATGATTTGCTAATCTGGCACCAATCCGGTCCCACTAAGACCAAATGAAAGGATTTTTATGTAAGTGTAGTTTTACACTGCTCTGTAAGTAAAACAACTGCACTAAAAAAGAAATAAAAATTCTACACAGATCCGATTCACAAAGCCTACTATATAAAATTAATAGAGAAAGTCAAAACAAGGCAAAAAGAATAGAAATAATAACAAAAATCTAAATTGAATATAGTTTAGTTATATTACCAGGAGTTAGCAGAATGCGTGTTTCTTTCTGCTTGGTAATGTGTGTCCTTCAAATGATTAAGTGAATGGAAAAGCACATTAAAAGCATGACCTAATTTTCCTTTATATAAAGGATCTGGGATGGTGCACAGTAAAACGTTGCACAATTCAGAGCAGTTCAGTTTACAGTTCTTCTGCTTAAGCATACAGCGCTGTGTCTGTGTCATAGCAAAAGAAAGGATTATGGGTGGAATGTTAAATCATTATTGTCTGTTTGCATGGCAGACATGTGGTTTACAATCCTGAAATATAAGAATACATTCACCTTGCATACATTTATGAAGGTTTTCTTCAGGTCAAATAACACATTTTGTCAAGTATGGATGTGTATTAACTAACCAGGCCTGGTTAGAAGACCCAATCACCCCCATTCTGATTGACAAGAGATCACATATTGAGGGGTTTTCTGGGACCCAGCAGGTCCAGCAAAGCCACTTCCCTTCCACTTAACACACCTGTAGGAAAAAGTTTGTAATATACACTCGACAAAAAATATAACGCAACCACATAGAAATGTCAGATTGCTGTAAAACTCGGCATGAGCTTATGTCACAGGCAGATATGTAAATGATTACAGGTGTGGTCTGATTAGACACTGGGTTTTGCCACAAGAGGATAGAAAAATGCTTCCCGCACTGCCTTATATAAAAGCACTCAGAGGCTACTTTTGGGTAATGTACCTCTTGGTGGGAGATCATTGACTGCTAGAAATGCCTCTACAATGCACTTGAAGACATTTTGCCCAGTTGACAGATTGAGAGGGGACACAACATTGGGCTGATAAAAGCAGAATGGTCGTTTCAATGAATTAACTGCCACCTAGGCCGTTCTGACCTAGCTGTTAGGAGGCAGTAATGGCCAGTTCAGGCTGTTCTCGGAACTGCCTGCTCCCGGTGACCGCATGTGTTTCAGAGCGGCTCGCGGCGCAGGCACAGGTAAGGACTTACCTCTGCATCGCCGGACTTGGGAGTGAAGATGGCAGATCGCATGTATTCGTCGGCGAACACTGCGAACTAGCCATCACTGTTAGGAGGAGTAGGGAGCAGTAGTTCTATGAGGGCACGTACACATGGCAAACAAGCTCTGGACAGCCCAGAAAGACCACCAGTTGAGAGGATTGTTTAATCCGCCGGCAAGCACGAATATCACCCACAGTTTCAATGTCCACCATGCAGACACAGATGGCACCTTCATTATACACCCCTGTCTCTGCCCGAACCATTTCCAGATGCTTAGCAGAAGGAAATTTGATGTCATGGTGCCCATTACATGTCCTGCCATTGACAGACAGCCTTTGTTTGCAGGATGTCAACGAGGAACCTGGACTGCTACATATCCGTCTTTAGGGATGAATCCAGGTTCTGTTTAAGATCCGATGATGGCCAGGTTTGAGTATGGAAGCCTCGTGGTGAGCAATTCAACTCTGCCTTGGCTGTGGATGGAGTGACACACCATTCCTCTCCCTGATGAATGTGCAAACTCTTGAATCCACCTCAGCTGCACATGATGAGCAATGACACCAACACAAAACAGATAACCAACAGTGATGAAAAATCACCTCTCAGGTGAAATTATCCTCTGTCACCATTAGGCCTTACCTCCAGTGTAGGGTTTCCAGTTGTAATATTTCCCTCGGAAAGGCATATTATCAAAGTCTGCACATTGCTTTTCCCTGAAGTCACGTGACCCTGATGGACAAGGCTGAGGAAGAAAAAGAAAGAAAAACTAAATTTAACTATTAGAATTGTGTGAACCCATGAATAATTGAATGTATATGGAAATACATCATATACTGTATGAGTAATTGTACAGACGCTTAAAAGGATATGGCAGCCAGGGAGGGGTGGGTGGGGAGTCCAACAGATGGCCGATCTCCCTATATATGAAAACTTACGGCAATATCATAAATGCTTATGAGAATATCTATTTGTAGGGGTGTTAAAGAAGTAAAAATTATTGGGAAAGTCTGTAGAATGCAAAAAGTAAATAAAAATAAAAGAAGCCATACTCACCCAACTCCAACGCTTACCAGGTCCCTGCAGGTTTCTGTTTTCTGGTCTCATCTCGACACGCAGGAAGTTCCTGCTCAGCCAGTCATTGGTTGAGGCCGTTCACCACTGATTGGCATCTGCTGCCATTTTGACAGGACATTTCTCAGTTCACTCAAGCCCTAATTTGCATAAAGTAGGCCTATCAACTAGACAAGGTCCACTCTTTCATACAGTGAATATTCAGAAAGGCACAACCATATTGAGGGATATCTCAACAAGAAATTGAAGGCATTTGGCCAATTAAAGAGGTCGTCCCAACAAAAATATTCTACAGTTTTCAAACCAGAACCTGGATCCGATTACTTTTGGAACTGCATGTAATTAAAAGTTTAGTATCATCACCAAGCTATTCAATGAAATCTGCATAGCGCTACCTGCTGTTCTCCTAATTTCACTGTCCTGCTGACTGAGACGTAAGTACATGCTCCATCCTTCCACTGCCACTAGCTACAGCAGAATGGACACACCCCTAGGAAAGGACACATCCCCCAAGCTGGCAACTTGAAATAAATCTAGCAGAACAATTGAAGCAATGGATGGGGAGATCTCTGGATCCATGTGAGGTACAGGGCTGGTTCTAGGTTTTTATAAATAGGTTTTCATGTACTATATTATGTATAATTTTCATTTTTTACATTATTCCTGGGATAACCCCTTTAAGTGGCTGTTATCATTCAGACTACATGTAAGTGAAGAGTCCTGGGCATGTCCTACTGTCTAATTGTAGAAAACTGTCTCGTTGGCACACAGACTAAATCGTATCTTGTGTAATGTTGGACAGGCATAATGTAATAGAAGTTGTATAAACAGTTTTAAGTGTTACACCAGTTCCTCAACAGCTTTAATCTCCAATGCATGTCAAGCATCCCTTAGCAATTAATCCATCAGGTATCTCCTTATAAACACACATAAAAAACAGATGAAGAATCTCAAACGTAAACAGGGCTTCGGAAAAGCAGTTAAAGTTCTGCCGCCCCAGCTGTTTCAAAGTTTGTGCTGATATGTACCATTAGACTCCTGCTAAGGGAATTATCGAATTGCTGTGCATCATAATGAAGTCCATCAACTACCCGTATAAATAATTTTATGAGGACTGGAGGAGAAAAGTCATTGTCAACATATGCCCTAAACCACTACAGACCAAAAATTCAAAACAACGACCACAGATGAGAAGTGACGTCTATGTATAGAAATGTACTGCTGTGGAAGAAATAGTGAAGCTTCATAAAGTATGAGGGACATCCAAAACTCAAAATGATTTTCATAGATACAAGCAAAGCTCTGTTTCTTCACTTAAGAGTTCTGACCTGTGTTCATAACACTATGCCAAACCCAACATATGACAGCTCCCAACTGAACCAAAATATACCCACTGATTGACAACGGGGACCTTCTGAGTTCAGTCGTGGTTTGCGTCATTTTGAGGGCAAGAATAGCGATGCATGCTGAGCTTTTCTTGCCATCAAATTTGATGAAATTGCTAAAAGAAGCCCTCGACATGTCAGCAGAACAATGAGATGGAAGATCTAGGATTTCCAGAAACTTACAGGGGTTTTCCGAGATTTTAATACTAATGACCTATGCTCAGGATGGCCCCTCAGTATTTGATCGGTGGTGGTCTGACACCTGGGACCCCGACGATCAGCTGTTTGAGAAGGCACTGGCGTTTGCAGTAGAGCCGTGGCCTTCTCACAGCTTTCCCTAGGCCAGTGACGACACGTTCATTGGTGCAATATAAAGTCAGTTTAATTAAGTAAAACAATGAAAGGCATCCAGTTGTGCCTAAATGTCACCCTGCTTTCTAGAAAATATGTAGTGGTATCTGACAAGTGTGCACCGCTACTGACTGTAAAAATAATGTCTCCCTGCAAGCTTAAGGTTAGGCTGGTCAGTGTCAACTGGAACCAAGACAAAAGGAAGGATTCCTGTTCTTATTCCAGACACAGTATTTGTTTAGCTTCAAAAAAGTTAAAGCAAACATCTTTACAATCAAATAAAATAAATTAGAATCACAATGGATGTCTACTTGATGAACATTTAGAGGAGTAGGGAGGGGCTACAGACTGAGCCATCAGAATGCTGGCTGGTGGCATTCACACTTAATGGGACTGAGCAGCCTGCAACATATCAAAATGCATCCAGTCTGCAGAAGACAAATGAAGTAAAAGCATTAAAAATGACCCCAAAGATAGCCATAGCCTAAAATGTTCATATTAGAAAAAGAAAAAGTGAAAAAAAAAAAAGATATTTGAATGACACTAAATGTGTGTCCGTGGGGGAAACTAGTGACACATAGTCTTTCAGCACATCATGCTTACAGCAAAGGAAAATTGTCATTTTCATAATGTTACCAACCAAGAGTCATTATAAAGTGTCATAAGTGGCACTGTTAGGGTAGAGTCAGACTGGCGTACCAGAGCCAGGTCTGACACAATGATGAACCCCAAAGGTCCAGTATTAGATAACTTATTTGAAGCTATGTCCTGTATAGATTAGGCAGGGTATGGGCTCTCCTTAAAGAGACTAGTCCTGTATGTAGACTTACTGGAAGTACGCAATGGTATGGTGACTTATTGGTAATGCTCAATGGGAAAACAATGCTCCCATGGAGCATTGCCAATAAGTCTCCACTCAGGGCTGGTCTCTTTATGGAGAGCCCATACACTGCCTAAGCTGCATCCAAGACATCACACCCTGCCAGTCAGAATACTATCCGTGCTGATGAAGGGCAACCACACCAAAACAGGTGTCTACGGATGGATTTCTGACCTGGCTATTGTCCCTTGTCATGACCCAAGGCTAAAAAGGTTAAAAAGTCTCATAGGGAGTCACTTCTACATGGTGGCGCTAGCGAAAAAAGAGGAGAGAATATTTAAAAGAAGAAAAACTGCTACAAGAGGACATAGTTTTAAATTAGAGGGGCAAAGGTTTAAAAGTAATATCAGGAAGTATTACTTTACTGAAAGAGTAGTGGATGCATGGAATAGCCTTCCTGCAGAAGGGGTAGCTGCAAATACAGTGAAGGAGTTTAAGCATGCATGGGATAGGCATAAGGCCATCCTTCATATAAGATAGTGCCAGGGGCTATTCATAGTATTCAGTATATTGGGCAGACTAGATGGGCCAAATTGTTCTTATCTGCCGACACATTCTATGTCTCTATGTTTTATGAGGAGATACCTCTTTGCATTTTGTATAGATTGGCAGAGTCCCCTCAGAATTGTTTTTCTTGGTAGGTCCAAGGCTCACCAGTCTGACTCTTGATGGGGGGGAATTATTATAAGAAGTGGACTGCTTGAGAGTACCAGTCGTCTGATACATAAAGGAATAATAGGGCATATGGTCATGTGTGGTCCCCAAGTTACAAAAACCTAATATACTGCTCCCCGTGTAACATTATGTGGCCACTAATTGACGCATTGAATAAAAATTGCAGAAATATTATTACACAATAAACTATAACATCTGTTTGCAAGTCAAAGACTATTTATGAAGGCACCAGAACAGCAATGTCTATGGTTTGCCTAATGGTGGCTAAGCTGTAATGATAGCTTGTTGTATCCGTATTACTAGTGCACCATATAACAAATACAATACCTTCTCAAAAGCCTTAGTAATTACAGCTTATTTTTATTCTGCTTCCTACCGCAGCATGTCAAGGCTGTAGGATTTGGAAGGTGAAGCCATTGCACATTTTAAAACTATGCGAATCATACTGAAATGCCAAGTGAAGTCTGAATATTTGTGAATTACACCACACGTCTAGTAAGACATTGTGTTCCCTGAGATGTACGATGCCGCTTTGTTACGTGTGATTTAGAAGTAGAGGAAAATACAACAAGCAGTTGTAATGATTCCATTTGGGTACAAATTAGAGTGGCCCAATGATTGCAAGGCACCAGAACAGCAATGTCAATGGATTATCCATTAGTGGCTCCATCCGTCTTACAAGGAAAACATTCCAAAACCAATCGTCTTTCTATTTCCATTGTAATACCCCCCTTGGAAGTGAGAGATGCGAGTAATGCCAGTGAAAACACCATTTAAATATAGAAAAGAGGTGACCGAAGGTTATTCATCAGCAGCGGTGGAAACATGAACTAAACCATCAAAACCATGAAGACGAGACATTAAGCATGAAGAAATATGCTAATCCGGAACTGCTAATGAATCCATCAATCACCTGTCTTTTGAATATTTGAAAAGACTGATTTCAAATGTTCCAGATTGTAATTGCAGCAAATCATTTGCTAAGTGTTGAGCTCAAAGGCTGGAAAATGTGTGTGGTTAAGAAGATCAAGTTTCCCACCTTTATTCTTCATGTACCATAACTAAGACTAGACAGAAGAAAAGTCCATGATGCTAGATTTATTGGAATTTTTTAAAGGCAGTTTTGCAGGAGTCTCCATTGTCATATTTTGTGGAAACAGCCTAGCTTGCTATAGCTACGCTGTTTGAGTAGTTCCCATTCACTGCTATCCAAGTTAGGAAAACCCCATTTGGATCTAACTTTGGTGTCAATCTTATGCTATTAGGACTAGAGTTGAGCGAACACCTGGATGTTCGGGTTCGAGAAGTTCGGCCGAACATCCCGGAAATGTTCGGGTTCGGGATCCGAACCCGATCCGAACTTCGTCCCGAACCCGAACCCCATTGAAGTCAATGGGGACCCGAACTTTTCGGCACTAAAAAGGCTGTAAAACAGCCCAGGAAAGAGCTAGAGGGCTGCAAAAGGCAGCAACATGTAGGTAAATCCCCTGCAAATAAATGTGGATAGGGAAATGAATTAAAATAAAAATTAAATAAATAAAAATTAACCAAAATCAATTGGAGAGAGGTTCCATAGCAGAGAATCTGGCTTCCCGTCACCCACCACTGGAACAGTCCATTCTCAGATATTTAGGCCCCGGCACCCAGGCAGAGGAGAGAGGTCCCGTAACAGAGAATCTGTCTTCATGTCAGCAGAGAATTAGTCTGCATGTCATAGCAGAGAATGAGGCTTCACGTCAGCCACCACTGCAACAGTCCATTGGCATATATTTAGGCCCAGCACACACACAGGCAGAGGAGAGAGGTCCCGTAACAGAGAATCTGGCTTCATGTCAGCAGAGAATCAGTCTGCATGTCATAGCAGAGAATGAGGCTTCACGTCAGCCACCACTGCAACAGTCCATTGGCATATATTTAGGCCCAGCACACACACAGGCAGAGGAGAGAGGTCCCGTAACAGAGAATCTGGCTTCATGTCAGCAGAGAATCAGTCTGCATGTCATAGCAGAGAATGAGGCTTCACGTCAGCCACCACTGCAACAGTCCATTGGCATATATTTAGGCCCAGCACACACACAGGCAGAGGAGAGAGGTCCCGTAACAGAGAATCTGGCTTCATGTCAGCAGAGAATCAGTCTGCATGTCATAGCAGAGAATGAGGCTTCACGTCAGCCACCACTGCAACAGTCCATTGGCATATATTTAGGCCCAGCACACACACAGGCAGAGGAGAGAGGTCCCGTAACAGAGAATCTGGCTTCATGTCAGCAGAGAATCAGTCTGCATGTCATAGCAGAGAATGAGGCTTCACGTCAGCCACCACTGCAACAGTCCATTGGCATATATTTAGGCCCAGCACACACACAGGCAGAGGAGAGAGGTCCCGTAACAGAGAATCTGTCTTCATGTCAGCAGAGAATCAGTCTGCATGTCATAGCAGAGAATGAGGCTTCACGTCAGCCACCACTGCAACAGTCCATTGGCATATATTTAGGCCCAGCACCCAGGCAGAGGAGGGAGGTCCCGTAACAGAGAATCTGTCTTCATGTCAGCAGAGAATTAGTCTGCATGTCATAGCAGAGAATGAGGCTTCACGTCAGCCACCACTGCAACAGTCCATTGGCATATATTTAGGCCCAGCACCCAGGCAGAGGAGGGAGGTCCCGTAACAGAGAATCTGTCTTCATGTCAGCAGAGAATTAGTCTGCATGTCATAGCAGAGAATGAGGCTTCACGTCAGCCACCACTGCAACAGTCCATTGGCATATATTTAGGCCTAGCACACAGGCAGAGCAGAGAGGTCCCGTAACAGACAATCTGGCTTCATGACAGCAGAGAATCAGTCTGCATGTCATAGCAGAGAATGAGGCTTCACGTCACCCACCACTGCAACAGTCCATTGGCATATATTTAGGCCTAGCACAAAGGCAGAGCAGAGAGGTCCCGTAACAGACGATCTGGCTTCATGTCAGCAGAGAATCAGTCTGCATGTCATAGCAGAGAATGAGGCTTCACGTCAGCCACCACTGCAACAGTCCATTGGCATATATTTAGGCCTAGCACACAGGCAGAGCAGAGAGGTCCCGTAACAGACGATCTGGCTTCATGTCAGCAGAGAATCAGTCTGCATGTCATAGCAGAGAATGAGGCTTCACGTCAGCCACCACTGCAACAGTCCATTGGCATATATTTAGGCCTAGCACACAGGCAGAGGAGAGAGGTCCCGTAACAGACAATCTGGCTTCATGTCAGCAGAGAATCAGTCTGCATGTCATAGCAGAGAATGAGGCTTCACGTCACCCACCACTGCAACAGTCCATTGGCATATATTTAGGCCTAGCACACAGGCAGAGCAGAGAGGTCCCGTAACAGACAATCTGGCTTCATGACAGCAGAGAATCAGTCTGCATGTCCTAGCAGAGAATGAGGCTTCACGTCACCCACCACTGCAACAGTCCATTGGCATATATTTAGGCCTAGCACACAGGCAGAGCAGAGAGGTCCCGTAACAGACGATCTGGCTTCATGTCAGCAGAGAATCAGTCTGCATGTCATAGCAGAGAATGAGGCTTCACGTCAGCCACCACTGCAACAGTCCATTGGCATATATTTAGGCCTAGCACACAGGCAGAGGAGAGAGGTCCCGTAACAGACAATCTGGCTTCATGTCAGCAGAGAATCAGTCTGCATGTCATAGCAAAGAATGAGGCTTCACGTCACCCACCACTGCAACAGTCCATTGGCATATATTTAGGCCTAGCACACAGGCAGAGCAGAGAGGTCCCGTAACAGACAATCTGGCTTCATGACAGCAGAGAATCAGTCTGCATGTCATAGCAGAGAATGAGGCTTCACGTCACCCACCACTGCAACAGTCCATTGGCATATATTTAGGCCTAGCACACAGGCAGAGCAGAGAGGTCCCGTAACAGACGATCTGGCTTCATGTCAGCAGAGAATCAGTCTGCATGTCATAGCAGAGAATGAGGCTTCACGTCAGCCACCACTGCAACAGTCCATTGGCATATATTTAGGCCTAGCACACAGGCAGAGGAGAGAGGTCCCGTAACAGACAATCTGGCTTCATGTCAGCAGAGAATCAGTCTGCATGTCATAGCAGAGAATGAGGCTTCACGTCACCCACCACTGCAACAGTCCATTGGCATATATTTAGGCCTAGCACACAGGCAGAGCAGAGAGGTCCCGTAACAGACAATCTGGCTTCATGACAGCAGAGAATCAGTCTGCATGTCATAGCAGAGAATGAGGCTTCACGTCACCCACCACTGCAACAGTCCATTGGCATATATTTAGGCCTAGCACACAGGCAGAGCAGAGAGGTCCCGTAACAGACGATCTGGCTTCATGTCAGCAGAGAATCAGTCTGCATGTCATAGCAGAGAATGAGGCTTCACGTCACCCACCACTGCAACAGTCCATTGGCATATATTTAGGCCTAGCACACAGGCAGAGCAGAGAGGTCCCGTAACAGACAATCTGGCTTCATGTCAGCAGAGAATCAGTCTGCATGTCATAGCAGAGAATCAGGCTTCACGTCAGCCACCACTGCAACAGTCCATTGTCATAAATTTAGGCCCAGCACCCAGGCAGAGGAGAGAGGTCCCGTAACAGACAATCTGGCTTCATGTCAGCAGAGAATTAGTCTGCATGTCATAGCAGAGAATCAGGCTTCATGTCAGCCACCACTGCAACAGTCCATTGGCATATATTTAGGCCTAGCACACAGGCAGAGGAGAGGTTCATTCAACTTTGGGTAGCCTCGCAATATAATGGTAAAATGAAAATAAAAATAGGATTGAATGAGGAAGTGCCCTGGAGTCCAATAATATATGGTTATGGGGAGGTAGTTAATGTCTAATCTGGACAAGGGACGGACAGGTCCTGTGGGATCCATGCCTGGTTCATTTTTATGAACGTCAGCTTGTCCACATTGGCTGTAGACAGGCGGCTGCGTTTGTCTGTAATGACGCCCCCTGCCGTGCTGAATACACGTTCAGACAAAACGCTGGCTGCCGGGCAGGCCAGCACCTCCAAGGCATAAAAGGCTAGCTCTGGCCACGTGGACAATTTAGAGACCCAGAAGTTGAATGGGGCCGAACCATCAGTCAGTACGTGGATTGGTGTGCACACGTACTGTTCCACCATGTTAGTGAAATGTTGCCTCCTGCTAACACGTTGCGTATCAGGTGGTGGTGCAGTTAGCTGTGGCGTGTTGACAAAAGTTTTCCACATCTCTGCCATGCTAACCCTGCCCTCAGAGGAGCTGGCCGTGACACAGCTGCCTTGGCGACCTCTTGCTCCTCCTCTGCCTTGGCCTTGGGCTTCCACTTGTTCCCCTGTGACATTTGGGAATGCTCTCAGTAGCGCGTCTACCAACGTGCGCTTGTACTCGCGCATCTTCCTATCACGCTCCAGTGCAGGAAGTAAGGTGGGCACATTGTCTTTGTAGCGTGGATCCAGCAGGGTGGCAACCCAGTAGTCCGCACAGGTTAAAATGTGGGCAACTCTGCTGTCGTTGCGCAGGCACTGCAGCATGTAGTCGCTCATGTGTGCCAGGCTGCCCAGGGGTAAGGACAAGCTGTCCTCTGTGGGAGGCGTATCGTCATCGTCCTGCCTTTCCCCCCAGCCACGCACCAGTGATGGACCCGAGCTGCGTTGGGTGCCACCCCGCTGTGACCATGCTTCATCCTCATCCTCCTCCACCTCCTCCTCATCCTCGTCCTCCTCGTCCTCCAGTAGTGGGCCCTGGCTGGCCACATTTGTACCTGGCCTCTGCTGTTGCCAAAAACCTCCCTCTGAGTCACTTCGAAGAGACTGGCCTGAAAGTGCTAAAAATGACCCCTCTTCCTCCTCCTCCTCCTCCTCCTCCTGGGCCACCTCCTCTTCCATCATCGCCCTAAGTGTTTTCTCAAGGAGACATAGAAGTGGTATTGTAACGCTGATAACGGTGTCATCGCCACTGGCCATGTTGGTGGAGTACTCGAAACAGCGCAACAGGGCACACAGGTCTCGCATGGAGGCCCAGTCATTGGTGGTGAAGTGGTGCTGTTCTGTAGTGCGACTGACCCGTGCGTGCTGCAGCTGAAACTCCACTATGGCCTGCTGCTGCTCGCACAGTCTGTCCAGCATGTGCAAGATGGAGTTCCACCTGGTGGGCACGTCGCATATGAGGCGGTGAGCGGGAAGGCCGAAGTTACGCTGTAGCGCAGACAGGCGAGCAGCAGCAGGATGTGAACGCCGGAAGCGCGAACAGACGGCCCGCACTTTATGCAGCAGCTCTGACATGTCGGGGTAGTTGTGAATGAACTTCTGCACCACCAAATTCAGCACATGCGCCAAGCAAGGGATGTGCGTCAAATTGGCTAGTCCCAGAGCTGCAACGAGATTTCGCCCATTATCACACACCACCAGGCCGGGCTTGAGGCTCACCGGCAGCAACCACTCGTCGGTCTGTTGTTCAATACCCCGCCACAACTCCTGTGCGGTGTGGGGCCTGTCCCCCAAACATATGAGTTTCAGAATGGCCTGCTGACGTTTACCCCGGGCTGTGCTGAAGTTGGTGGTGAAGGTGTGTGGCTGACTGGATGAGCAGGTGGAAGAAGAGGAGGAGGAAGCCGAGAAGGAGGAGGTGGCAACAGGAGGCAAAGAATGTTGCCCTGCGATCCTTGGCGGCGGAAGGACGTGCGCCAAACAGCTCTCCGCCTGGGGCCCAGCTGCCACTACATTTACCCAGTGTGCAGTTAGGGAGATATAGCGTCCCTGGCCGTGCTTACTGGTCCACGTATCTGTGGTTAGGTGGACCTTGCTACAGATGGCGTTGCGCAGTGCACACTTGATTTTATCGGATACTTGGTTGTGCAGGGAAGGCACGGCTCTCTTGGAGAAGTAGTGCCGGCTGGGAACAACATACTGTGGGACAGCAAGCGACATGAGCTGTTTGAAGCCGTCTGTGTCCACCAGCCTAAATGACAGCATTTCATAGGCCAGTAGTTTAGAAATGCTGGCATTCAGGGCCAGGGATCGAGGGTGGCTAGGTGGGAATTTACGCTTTCTATCAAATGTTTGTGAGATGGAGAGCTGAACGCTGGCGTGTGACATGGTTGAGACGCTTGGTGACGGAGGTGGTGGTGGTGGTGTTGGTGGTACATCCCCTGTTTGCTGGGCGGCAGGTGCCAACGTTCCTCCAGAGGCGGAGGAAGAGGCCGAGGCGGCAGCAGCAGAATAGGCCGAGGCGGCAGCAGCAGAAGAGGTAGCAGGGGGAGCCTGAGTGACTTCCTTGGTTTTAAGGTGTTTACTCCACTGCAGTTCATGCTTTGCATGCAGGTGCCTGGTCATGCAGGTTGTGCTCAGGTTCAGAACGTTAATGCCTCGCTTCAGGCTCTGATGGCACAGCGTGCAAACCACTCGGGTCTTGTCGTCAGCACATTGTTTGAAGAAGTGCCATGCCAGGGAACTCCTTGAAGCTGCCTTTGGGGTGCTCGGTCCCAGATGGCGGCGGTCAGTAGCAGGCGGAGTCTCTTGGCGGCGGGTGTTCTGCTTTTGCCCACTGCTCCCTCTTTTGCTACGCTGTTGGCTCGGTCTCACCACTGCCTCTTCCTCCGAACTGTGAAAGTCAGTGGCACGACCTTCATTCCATGTGGGGTCTAGGACCTCATCGTCCCCTGCATCGTCTTCCACCCAGTCTTGATCCCTGACCTCCTGTTCAGTCTGCACACTGCAGAAAGACGCAGCAGTTGGCACCTGTGTTTCGTCATCATCAGAGACATGCTGAGGTGGTATTCCCATGTCCTCATCATCAGGAAACATAAGTGGTTGTGCGTCAGTGCATTCTATGTCTTTCACCGCTGGGGAAGGGCTAGGTGGATGCCCTTGGGAAACCCTGCCAGCGGAGTCTTCAAACAGCATAAGAGACTGCTGCATAACTTGAGGCTGAGACAGTTTCCCTGGTATGCATGGGGGTGATGTGACAGACTGATGGGGTTGGTTTTCAGGCGCCATCTGTGCGCTTTCTGCAGAAGACTGGGTGGGAGATAATGTGAACGTGCTGGATCCACTGTCGGCCACCCAATTGACTAATGCCTGTACCTGCTCAGGCCTTACCATCCTTAGAACGGCATTGGGCCCCACCATATATCGCTGTAAATTCTGGCGGCTACTGGGACCTGAGGTAGTTGGTACACTAGGACGTGTGGATGTGGCAGAACGGCCACGTCCTCTCCCAGCACCAGAGGGTCCACTAACACCACCACGACCATGTCCACGTCCGCGTCCCTTACTAGATGTTTTTCTCATTGTTATGGTTCACCACAACAACAAATATATTATTTGGCCCAATGTATTGTATTCAAATTCAGCGGGATATAAATTTGAGGCCTAGTATTTAGGCGCTGGGTGACCGGTATGGATTTAGTGACAGAATTGGACTTGGAAATGCACAGAAGCGTGTGTGTGTGAAGTTATTCTGAATGACCCAATGTGCACCTTGAATATTATATACCCTTTTAGGGATAGATTTCAAATAGCTCTGATATAGCAGAAACCACTAAATTATGAAATTGCTAAATTGGGAATTGTATTTCAACCCAGAACAAAAAATGTGCTTTGACGGACACTAAATAACTTTCCCAGCCACAACAGGACAGCGTTAACGAGAGATTTAGCAGGATATAAATTTGAGGCCTAGTATTTAGGCGCTGGGTGACAGGTATGGGTTTAGTGACAGAATTAGACTTAGAAATACACAGTAGCGGGTGTGTGTGAAGTTATTCTGAATGACCCAATGTGCACCTTGAATATTATATACCCTTTTAGGGATAGATTTCAAATAGCTCTGATATAGCAGAAACCACTAAATTATGAAATTGCTAAATTGGGAATTGTATTTCAACCCAGAACAAAAAATGTGCTTTGACGGACACTAAATAACTTTCCCAGCCACAACAGGACAGCGTTAACGAGAGATTTAGCAGGATATAAATTTGAGGCCTAGTATTTAGGCGCTGGGTGACAGGTATGGGTTTAGTGACAGAATTAGACTTAGAAATACACAGTAGCGGGTGTGTGTGAAGTTATTCTGAATGACCCAATGTGCACCTTGAATATTATATACCCTTTTAGGGATAGATTTCAAATAGCTCTGATATAGCAGAAACCACTAAATTATGAAATTGCTAAATTGGGAATTGTATTTCAACCCAGAACAAAAAATGTGCTTTGACGGACACTAAATAACTTTCCCAGCCACAACAGGACAGCGTTAACGAGAGATTTAGCAGGATATAAATTTGAGGCCTAGTATTTAGGCGCTGGGTGACAGGTATGGGTTTAGTGACAGAATTAGACTTGGAAATACACAGTAGCGGGTGTGTGTGAAGTTATTCTGAATGACCCAATGTGCACCTTGAATATTATATACCCTTTTAGGGATAGATTTCAAATAGCTCTGATATAGCAGAAACCACTAAATTATGAAATTGCTAAATTGGGAATTGTATTTCAACCCAGAACAAGAAATGTGCTTGAACGGACACTAAATAACTCGCCCAGCTACAGCACTAAGGACAGATTTAGCTGGATATAAATTTGAGGCCTAGTATTTAGGCGCTGGGTGACAGGTATGGGTTTAGTGACAGAATTAGACTTGGAAATGCACAGTAGCGGGTGTGTGAAGTTATTCTGAATGTCCCTATGTGCACCTTCAATATGATCTACCCTTTTAGGGATAGATTTCAAATAGCTCTGATATAGCAGAAACCACTAAATTATGAAATTGCTAAATTGGGAATTGTATTTCAACCCAGAACAAGAAATGTGCTTGAACGGACACTAAATAACTCGCCCAGCTACAGCACTAAGGACAGATTTAGCTGGATATAAATTTGAGGCCTAGTATTTAGGCGCTGGGTGACAGGTATGGGTTTAGTGACAGAATTAGACTTGGAAATACACAGTAGCGGGTGTGTGTGAAGTTATTCTGAATGACCCAATGTGCACCTTGAATATTATATACCCTTTTAGGGATAGATTTCAAATAGCTCCGATATAGCAGAAACCACTAAATTATGAAATTGCTAAATTGGGAATTGTATTTCAACCCAGAACAAGAAATGTGCTTGAACGGACACTAAATAACTCGCCCAGCTACAGCACTAAGGACAGATTTAGCTGGATATAAATTTGAGGCCTAGTATTTAGGCGCTGGGTGACAGGTATGGGTTTAGTGACAGAATTAGACTTGGAAATGCACAGTAGCGGGTGTGTGAAGTTATTCTGAATGTCCCTATGTGCACCTTCAATATGATCTACCCTTTTAGGGATAGATTTCAAATAGCTCTGATATAGCAGAAACCACTAAATTATGAAATTGCTAAATTGGGAATTGTATTTCAACCCAGAACAAGAAATGTGCTTGAACGGACACTAAATAACTCGCCCAGCTACAGCACTAACGACAGATTTAGCTGGATATGAATTTGAGGCCTAGTATTTAGGCGCTGGGTGACAGGTATGGGTTTAGTGACAGAATTAGACTTGGAAATACACAGTAGCGGGTGTGTGTGAAGTTATTCTGAATGACCCAATGTGCACCTTGAATATTATATACCCTTTTAGGGATAGATTTCAAATAGCTCTGATATAGCAGAAACCACTAAATTATGAAATTGCTAAATTGGGAATTGTATTTCAACCCAGAACAAGAAATGTGCTTGAACGGACACTAAATAACTCGCCCAGCTACAGCACTAAGGACAGATTTAGCTGGATATAAATTTGAGGCCTAGTATTTAGGCGCTGGGTGACAGGTATGGGTTTAGTGACAGAATTAGACTTGGAAATGCACAGTAGCGGGTGTGTGAAGTTATTCTGAATGTCCCTATGTGCACCTTCAATATGATCTACCCTTTTAGGGATAGATTTCAAATAGCTCTGCTATAGCAGAAACCACTAAATTATGAAATTGCTAAATTGGGAATTGTATTTCAACCCAGAACAAGAAATGTGCTTGAACGGACACTAAATAACTCGCCCAGCTACAGCACTAAGGACAGATTTAGCTGGATATAAATTTGAGGCCTAGTATTTAGGCGCTGGGTGACAGGTATGGGTTTAGTGACAGAATTAGACTTGGAAATACACAGTAGCGGGTGTGTGTGAAGTTATTCTGAATGACCCAATGTGCACCTTGAATATTATATACCCTTTTAGGGATAGATTTCAAATAGCTCTGATATAGCAGAAACCACTAAATTATGAAATTGCTAAATTGGGAATTGTATTTCAACCCAGAACAAGAAATGTGCTTGAACGGACACTAAATAACTCGCCCAGCTACAGCACTAAGGACAGATTTAGCTGGATATAAATTTGAGGCCTAGTATTTAGGCGCTGGGTGACAGGTATGGGTTTAGTGACAGAATTAGACTTGGAAATGCACAGTAGCGGGTGTGTGAAGTTATTCTGAATGTCCCTATGTGCACCTTCAATATGATCTACCCTTTTAGGGATAGATTTCAAATAGCTCTGATATAGCAGAAACCACTAAATTATGAAATTGCTAAATTGGGAATTGTATTTCAACCCAGAACAAGAAATGTGCTTGAACGGACACTAAATAACTCGCCCAGCTACAGCACTAACGACAGATTTAGCTGGATATGAATTTGAGGCCTAGTATTTAGGCGCTGGGTGACAGGTATGGGTTTAGTGACAGAATTAGACTTGGAAATACACAGTAGCGGGTGTGTGTGAAGTTATTCTGAATGACCCAATGTGCACCTTGAATATTATATACCCTTTTAGGGATAGATTTCAAATAGCTCTGATATAGCAGAAACCACTAAATTATGAAATTGCTAAATTGGGAATTGTATTTCAACCCAGAACAAGAAATGTGCTTGAACGGACACTAAATAACTCGCCCAGCTACAGCACTAAGGACAGATTTAGCTGGATATAAATTTGAGGCCTAGTATTTAGGCGCTGGGTGACAGGTATGGGTTTAGTGACAGAATTAGACTTGGAAATGCACAGTAGCGGGTGTGTGAAGTTATTCTGAATGTCCCTATGTGCACCTTCAATATGATCTACCCTTTTAGGGATAGATTTCAAATAGCTCTGATATAGCAGAAACCACTAAATTATGAAATTGCTAAATTGGGAATTGTATTTCAACCCAGAACAAGAAATGTGCTTGAACGGACACTAAATAACTCGCCCAGCTACAGCACTAAGGACAGATTTAGCTGGATATAAATTTGAGGCCTAGTATTTAGGCGCTGGGTGACAGGTATGGGTTTAGTGACAGAATTAGACTTGGAAATACACAGTAGCGGGTGTGTGTGAAGTTATTCTGAATGACCCAATGTGCACCTTGAATATTATATACCCTTTTAGGGATAGATTTCAAATAGCTCTGATATAGCAGAAACCACTAAATTATGAAATTGCTAAATTGGGAATTGTATTTCAACCCAGAACAAGAAATGTGCTTGAACGGACACTAAATAACTCGCCCAGCTACAGCACTAAGGACAGATTTAGCTGGATATAAATTTGAGGCCTAGTATTTAGGCGCTGGGTGACAGGTATGGGTTTAGTGACAGAATTAGACTTGGAAATGCACAGTAGCGGGTGTGTGAAGTTATTCTGAATGTCCCTATGTGCACCTTCAATATGATCTACCCTTTTAGGGATAGATTTCAAATAGCTCTGATATAGCAGAAACCACTAAATTATGAAATTGCTAAATTGGGAATTGTATTTCAACCCAGAACAAGAAATGTGCTTGAACGGACACTAAATAACTCGCCCAGCTACAGCACTAACGACAGATTTAGCTGGATATGAATTTGAGGCCTAGTATTTAGGCGCTGGGTGACAGGTATGGGTTTAGTGACAGAATTAGACTTGGAAATGCACAGTAGCGGGTGTGTGAAGTTATTCTGAATGACCCTATGTGCACCTTGAATATTATATACCCTTTTAGGGATAGATTTCAAATAGCTCTGATACAGCAGAAACCACTAAATTTTTAAATTGCTAAATTGGGAATTGTATTTCAACCCAGAACAAAAAATGTGCTTTGACGGACACTAAATAACTTTCCCAGCCACAACAGGACAGCGGTAACGAGAGATTTAGCGGGATATAAATTTGAGGCCTAGTATTTAGGCGCTGGGTGACCGGTATGGATTTAGTGACAGAATTAGACTGGGATATGGCCAAAAAATAACCACACTATTGCTGGTTAAATGCACTTGGTGATGGGCGCAGCTTGCCCCTGATGTAGTATATGGCCAAAAAATGAACAGACTATTGCTGGTTAAATGCACTTGGTGTCACAGCTTGACCAACCACACTACTGAGGGTTAAATGCACTTGGTGACGGGCGCAGCTTGCCCCTGATGTAGTATATGGCCAAAAAATGAACAGACTATTGCTGGTTAAATGCACTTGGTGTGATAGCTTGACCAACCACACTACTGAGGGTTAAATGCACTTGGTGACGGGCGCAGCTTGCCCCTGATGTAGTATATGGCCAAAAAATAAACAGACTATTGCTGGTTAAATGCACTTGGTGTGACAGCTTCACCCTGATGTAGGCTTTAGCCAAAAAACAAACGCACCATTGAGGGTTAAATGCACTTGGTGACAGGCGCAGCTTGCCCCTGATGTAGTATATGGCCAAAAAATAAACAGACTATTGCTGGTTAAATGCACTTGGTGTGACAGCTTCACCCTGATGTAGGCTTTAGCCAAAAAACAACCACACCATTGAGGGTTAAATGCACTTGGTCGCAGCTTGTGCTGGCGCACCACAAGACACAAAATGGCCGCCGATCACCCCAGAAAAATGTGACTGACAAACGGTCTGGGCAGCCTAAAAACAGTGAGCAATTGAGGATCAGCAGCTCAATGATCCACAGCTGCAGATCGATCAGTTAATCAAGTCCTTTGGAGGAGTTAATCTGCCTAATCTCGCCCTACTGTCGCAGCCGCAACCTCTCCCTACGCTAATCAGAGCAGAGTGACGGGCGGCGCTATGTGACTCCAGCTTAAATAGAGGCTGGGTCACATGGTGCTCTGGCCAATCACAGCCATGCCAATAGTAGGCATGGCTGTGATGGCCTCTTGGGGCAAGTAGTATGACGCTTGTTGATTGGCTGCTTTGCAGCCTTTCAAAAAGCGCCAAGAAAGCGTCACAAAAGCGCGAAGAAAGCGACGAACACCGAACCCGAACCCGGACTTTTACGAAAATGTCCGGGTTCGGGTCCGTGTCACGGACACCCCAAAATTCGGTACGAACCCGAACTATACAGTTCGAGTTCGCTCATCCCTAATTAGGACCTATTTTACCGACATGTTCAATGATATACTGTATGATGTGTTTATGTTCATTTACTCTGGTGGCCCCAAGCAACTCCAGTCCAACACTGGAGTTGTCCAGCTGTTTAACACTTTTTGGCTTTCCCTCATCCCTCAAACAGACCTGTAAAGGGAAGCCGCTTGGAGGACCAAGTCACCCAGTAACCAGTCATTAGCTGCAACAGCACATGTGACCCCCATCCGTGCCGGAAGTTTACATGTGGGGAACAGGAAATGCAGCTGTGGACCAAAGGATCTAGAAACGAGGGACAAGGAGCAGGCAAGGTAAGGTCTGGTGGTGGGAGCCAAAAAGTGTTAAAAAGCTGGACACTCCCTTTAAAGGGAACCTGTCACCAGTTTTATAGTGTCCTAACTAAGGGCAACATAAAAAGGTGACTGATTCCCTTAGCAAAATGCTGGGTCACTTTATTTAATTGACCCAGTCAATCTGCCAACATCTTGTATTGAAAAGCTCCAGCTCCTAATGATGAGTCCTGAATATTCATGATATCTCCCTGACTCTCCCCGCCCACCTGCTGCTGAATGACAGTTATTTTCCATGAATCAGCAGCAGGTGGGCAGGGGAGTGGCTATAGCTCTGAATTAAATATAAGCTGGACTCACTGACATCACGCTGGACTCAAATCAGCTCATTAGCATGCGGCATCTTTGTGTGTATATTATGAGGTAACCATCTTTCACACCAGTAAGTGAATACATCTAAGGTACTTTTTAGTAGTTAATGATTGTATATAATTAGTTAGATTATAATTAAATATCCACATGACAGGTTCCCTTTAAGGATATTCCTTTCCATGCCCTATTTAAGGGTAAGGGATATATCCCTCCACACTCTTATACTCTTTTGGCAAGGTAATACCTAGTTATCAATTTATTCATACATTTGTTCAAACACCCAGGAGGAATAATGGAGGAAAGGCACAATGCAGAATACTAAGAAACAAGGTTATCTGGTTATTTTATGTGGAAGTCAAGTATTTACTAAAGTAGACATGTCAGGAGAGCGGACAGGGGCTTGGATAAAACAGGAATTCAGATATGTATGCGTTATACACACATAGAGGTGCGAGATACAATTAGGAAGAACAGACTGGAGGCTTCCAAGGGTTCCATTAAGCCACTGGGATACGTAGCACCATGAAGCAGCTGCTAGTAACATTTTTCATTTCCTGCCTTTTACAGTCTGCATTAGGAGTTTTCTAAATTAATAAACATCGTTTTGTAAGAATGCTTGGCTTTCCAATACAAAAAGAAGTGGCCTGGAGGAGGAAAGTCATTTTCATGTCAGGAGAGCGGTCAGGGAACAAGAGAAAGAAATTAGTTTACCCTGGAGAGGTAGGAGACCTTCACAAAGAGCACAATCAGCAAAGAGTTACCTCTTAAAATGATTAAAGGGATGATGAATGCTGACACTGAGCATAAATGGTTGGAGAAAAGCAGCAGGTTTACGAAACACATAAGTCATGCACACACCGTCGGGTTTTCGTACAGTCAGTTCTCGCATTCATCAACAGTGGGGCCTCGAAGTCCCGATCAGCAGCCAGGCCTGTCCCAGCCCCTATGCTGTATTTTTTGCCTCCTGGGTGTGTCATATGAAAACAATTTGGTATGAACATAAATTCATAGAGTTACGTCTATAATCTCCGATATTGGTCTAGAGATCTGGATAAACCGGACAGAAGTCTGGACACACTGACTGATAAGGGTATGATCACACGCGTGGTCGTGCTGTTTCAGTGGCTCTGTATTGTTAATAGCTGTGCAGTACTGAAGGTGCCGAGCGGCCGCTAACAATACAGACCCACTGACCCATTACTTTAATTTGGGAGTGCGGTGGCCTTTTAAGGCCACACATTACTTGAACGCAGCATGGCCACGTCACGACTGTGCCCTGCTGTCGTACCCTGAAAGAGAAGCTCCTGTTAAATTTTCATAATAATTATTCTTAGAGGGTCCTTTAAATTCCCCAATAGATTTTTGCTTTTTGTTTAATTTTTGCAGCTGTTTTTCAAACGGTCAGTATTTGGTCAGTGTTTTTTATCAGTATTCGTAAGCCAAAACCAGCAGCAGGTCTAAACACAGAATAGGGGAAAAACTTTCCATCAAAGATATTGTCCACGTTTTTTATTTTGATGAGCTATCCTCAACTCTTTTAAGACCTCATCCATAGGTAGTAGTTTCGGTCCACATCCGATCCGCATTCATTTCAATGGGGCCGCAAAAGATGCGCACAGCAGATCATGTGCAGTCTGTATCGTTATGTCCGCTCTGCGGCCCTGAAAAAAAGATAGAACATGTCCTATTCTTGTTGCTCCGCAGACAAGGATTGGACATTTCTAGTGGACGTTGAGAAAAAATGGTGGCGTGCACAGAGCCGGGATCTGTGTTTTACGGACAGCAAAATAAATATGGTAGTGTGCATGAACCCCTACACTTTTTTTCTCTGTAGGTTTGACTCCCAGTCTTGACCCATAAAATATAGATCACACAAGGACGGCTCCTGTATACACTTTATTTTTCATTTCTCAATTGCTAGACTAGAATGGTGAGCCTGATACGCAAAAACGAAGCAGAACATGCACTGAGTTTCTCAGATTCGGCACATGGATCTGTGAAAAAAAAAACTGAATGTACTCCTTATGCATTCCGTTTCCGTATTCCCGTTTTTCCGTTCCATTGAAAGATAGAACATGTCCTATTATTGCCCGCAAATCACGTTCCGTGGCTCCATTGAAGTGGCTCCATTCAACGTGTGCTGTCCACATCCGTTGTTCTGTTCCACGGTCCGCAAAAAAAGAAAGAGAATGTCCTAAATAGGTATTTTCTATGATAGTGGCTGCCATGTGTGGTCCGCAAATTGTGGAACACACACAGGCCAGTATCCGTGGTTTGTGAATCCGCAAATTGCAGATCTGCAAAACACTACGGTCGTGTGAATGCACCCTTAGAACTGATGCACCGGGGGATCGGTGAGGGTGAGTACGGATTCTTTCTTGGTTTTTTTTTTCAATCCAGTCTAAGCCCGCGGCAAATTTGGCCTTCTAGACAATCTCTTATAAATATTCTATTAAACCTCATGCACACGAACATTTATTGTTTCCCTGTCCGTTCCGTTTTTTTTTTTTTTTTTATAAATATTCTATTAAGGCCTCATGTACACGAACGTATTTTGTTTCCCTGTCCGTTCCGTTTGTTTTTTTTGAGGATATGATGCAGATCCATTCATTTCAATGAGTCCGCAAAAAACGCGGACAGCACATAGTGTGCTATCCGAATCCGTATGTTCGTTCCGTAGCCCCGCAAAAAAAATATAACATGTCCTATTCTTGTCCGTTTTAGGCATTGTTACAATTTGCGGACCGCAGATCACATACGGTCGTGTGCATCTAGCCTAAATCTACAGTAAGTACTCATGCCTTGCATTGACACCAGAACTACTGGGGGCATTGATCGCTGACGCACACCTATAGGAATTTATAATGGTAGAGACTAGGACAATTTTTTGATATACTGCAATTTTTTGTGCACTTTCAACCATGATCATTTGAAAGACGTCCTTATACAAAGGATGAAGTACTGAGTACACTTTACATATCCCTAACACTTACAAACTGCCTTCGGGAGAGGGGATGGTGCGGCATGCACAGTAGAACCACTAAAATTATTTTAAACATTACTCCGTCCCTTTTAATAGACTCCAACCCTTTTGTTACATCACACATTCTTGAAGCATCCCACCTTTTTCTTATATCGCCATGCCTTTGCATGCACATTAGTGAGTGGTTGTGTCTAATGACGCAGCACCCAGCTGCTGTATACATTTAAAGGGCTTTTTTGATCAGTATCAGATCGGTGGCAGTACGAAACCCGAGCCCCTTGCCGAATAGTGTTGAGCGAGCATGCACTAGTTCGGCTCGAGCATCGTGGTGCTCGGCACATCACGGTGTTCGGCCGAATACCCCGTGTGTTCGAGCACGATGCTCGACTCTCCTCCCCGCACATTTGTTGGCTTCTACGCAGCCAATAAACGTGCAGGTAAGTGCTCCCATTCACTGTAATGCCGTAGCCATGTTGGCTGCTGGCATTACAGTGACTGATCCCACAGTCAGAAGAAGATGACGGTGGGGAACGGCAATTAGTGTTTCACGAGGTGGATGATGATGATGAGACACAGTTGCCAATAAGTCAACCGCAATTAGTGTCTCAAGAGGTTCATGAGGAGGATGAGACACAGTTGTCAATAACTGAGGTCAACAAGTCAGGAGGATGAGCAGAGTGAGGAAGTGGAAGAGGAGATGCTGGACAATAAAGTCACTGACCCAACCTGGGAAGGTGGCAAGCCGAGCGAGGACAGCAGTACAGAGGGGGAGGGATCCACAGCACCGCAACAGGCTGGAAGAGGCAGTGGGGTGGCAAAAGAGAGAAGGCTGGCCACACCAAACAGACACGCAACTGTTCCCCGGAGCACCCCCTTGCAGCAATCTCCCTTGCCAAGGGGTAGGTGTTCTGCAGTCTGGCGCTTTTTTGAGGAAAGTGCGGACGATAAAAGAATTGTAATTTGCAACCAGTGCTGTACCAAAATGAGCAGGGATGTGAACACTAGCAACCTCACTACCACCAGCATGATCCGCCACATGGCATCTAAGCACCCTAATAGGTGGGCCGAACGTCTGGTTCCACAACCAGTGTCTGCGAGTCACACCACTGCATCCTCCTACCCTGTGTTACGTACTGGCCAATACTGTGTCCAAGATGAGGCCCGGATGCCTCCCGCCATGCACCTAGACCTTTGCAAGCACCATCAGCTAGCACATCCACTTCTGTGTCCCAGCGCAGCGTACAGATGTCTATACCCAAGACTAGTGACATCACGTTCATCGGTCACATGGCCTAGGAGCAGCTCAGCCGTATAGAAGTGAATGGGGCTGAGCGCGATACCAAGCACAACCAATATACAATGTATGGCGCTATGCTTGGTGGGATGAAAGAAGGGCGCGGCGCTCGAGGAGTGCTGGTGCCTTCTCAAACAGCCGACCAGAGGGGAAACTGGGTGTTGGACCACCACCGATCAGATACTGATGACCTATCCAGAGGTTTGGTCATCAGTTAAAAAGTGTTGGAAAGCACCTTTAAAGTACATGGAGAAAGCTTTCCCAGAAGATTTGCCATCTGTTCTGGGAAGGGAGGCATGTCACCTCTTTTTCCAGGAGCCTCCGCTGCTTCGGGAGAGTTGGCAAGTAAGCCCTAAGACACCCATCAAGTGTCTGACTGATAGACAGATAGGACTTCATGATTAAACAATTATACATTTGGGTATTTTAATGAATAAATTCATACTTTTTAAGACAGTGATACATCCAGTGCACCCAAAACTAATTTCTTGCTCTTAACTATAAGCTTTAATATTCTTAAAATTTTTCATAAGTGTAGACATTGGCATGCCAGACCTCAAGCACACAAACACTAAGCAATCCGGATATTTTGGGTGCTGCAATCACAAAAAGCCACTAAAGTAAATATGACAAAGGGTAACAATAAAAAAAGCGCAATACTTTTATTTTCTCATAACCGCCTTAGAGCCTGTCTGCCTTATTTCCTGATCACGACCATGTAAGTGCGTGGGTTCTTGAAGACCGGGAAAGATGATGCCCAAATCTGTTAGCACAACGATTAAGAAAGCTAACTACACTACAAGGGACACATCCCCACTGGGTGATATACAGCTGTATATCCATTCATAAACATCCATCAGGATTAACTGAGGAATGGCACAACATAGAGTTAGAAAAACAATTCCAGAATTGGTATTGTAGGGGGAATGCACATATTTCCTAAAACAGACATGTACATTTTCAAACTATGTAGGGAAACACCCATTGACAAGAGGAATAATAACACCCAGCTGTCAATTAAACAGTACATTTCTAGCAGGAATACCAGAGGAATGGCGCAACATAGAGTTATAAGAAAAAAAATAATCAGAATTTCATCTGAGATCTGTTATTTTGCAGGACTTTTATTCTAAAAATAATGGATCTCAAGCAGAAATGGCTCAAACAGATGCCAAATCTGCATAACTGATGCTTTAAATATCTTTATTTTTCTGTTCTACCTGATGGATCAGAAGAATGGAAAAATAAACGGTCTTAAAGGGGTTATGCTATGTACAAAATAAAAACCAGACATCATATAGTACAAAGCTACCCTGCACCTCACATAAATCCAGAGATCTCCACATTAATTGCTTCAATTGTTCTGATGAGATTAATTTCAGGCTGGCAGCTCAGGGGCTGTGTCCTTCTTCAGGGTTGTTTGTCCTTTCTATTGTAGCGTTTTCCCTGTAACTGACACAGCTTCTAACAGAACATACGGCTGGTGGCAGTTGAAGATTTAAACGGAGCGACCACCTAAGTGAGGTGGACAAGATATAAGGAAAAGAACAAACAGCAGGTGGCGCTATACAGAGACATTTTATTGAATAACTCAGTGGCTATAAAAAAAAAGAATATGACATACAATAACAAAAGTATTGAAAAATGTAGAATATGTTTAACTCTGTAGATGTGTGTATGCCTCGGAGCCAGGTGCATGTGAACAGTGGTGCTGCAGGTAAAATCTATCCGTACCTATCAATCACCAGCGCAGGCAGGAAGTGTCGGGATTACTTACATCAGTGTTACATGACCGGTAGCGCTTCCTTTCTCCCAGGCAATACTTTCCTCCTCCTGATGGTCTGTAAAAAGGCACTGTGCTTTACTTATGTAAGTCAAGTCTTTTCATCACAACATGGAAGCAATTCAGGCTTTTATTTTTAGTCTACGAACGCCAATTTCTAGAAGTAGCGAAAATTACAGTTCGACCTTTCCTTATTAAATCTTTTCATTACCTTTGAGCCCTGGCCAGGATAGAAGGGAAATCGGATCAGAGACAGACACAACATGTCCAGTCGTGTCGGTGACCTCACTGCCTCTCGGTGCTATCTGCTGTAATACTACTCCAATGCAATATTGTCTTGCTTGGCATATCACGCCATGTGTGACAGGGGACCAATACTTATTAACTGTTCTGGGGGGGGGGATCCTAAAATGTTACAGAATGCCTTAGAAGGAGTAAGGCGATGTCTCTGAGCAAACCTAGCGAGTTTAATGGAACCAATGCATGAACATGGGCATATGTTACCCATCATAACGGCCCAATAAACACCCGCTCTCAATTTAAAAGGCAAATCAACTAATCAACTAGAGAAATATGACCAGATCAATGCATGCAAGCATATATGGCTTGGTGCCTTAAAGGGCATCTGTCAGCAGATTTGTACCTATGACACTGGCTGACCTGTTACATGTGCGCTTGGCAGCTGAAGACATCTGTGTCCCATGTTCATATGTATCCGCATTGCTGAGAAAAATGAAGTTTTGATATATGCAAATGAGCCTTTAGGAGCAACCGGGGCATTGCCCTTACACCTAGAGGCTCTGCTCTCTCTGCAACTGCCGCAACCTCTGCATTTTGATTGACAGGGCCAGGTATGATCACGTTTACACTGCCTGGCCTGGTCAAAGTGCAAAGGATATGGCAAATGCAGAGAGAGCAGAGCCTCTAGGAGTAAAGGCAACGCCCCCGTTTCTCCTAGAGGCTTATTTGAATATCTCAAAACATAATTTCTCTCAGCAATCCAGGCACATATGAACATGGGACCAACACGGATGTCTTCAGCTGCCAAGCGCACATGTAACGGGTCAGACAGTTTCATAGGTACAAATCTTCATATGTAAAGGTATTGATGACCTAACCTCAAGTCCTTCAATCATCAGATTGGTGGGAGTGCGACACTTGGCACCACCAATCAGTTGTTTTGGGCAGCCGCAGGATTAAAAAGTATATTGGGGTGATTTACTAAGACTGTTCTTTAAAGGGGTATTCCCATCACAGACAATGGGGGCATATCGCTAGGATATGCCTCCATTGTTCGATAGGTGCAGGTCCCACCTCTGGGACCCACACCTACAATGAGAACAGAGCAGGGAAATGAACGGAGGGCGCACTGCGCATGAGCTATTTCAGTCTGCCCCATAGAAATGAATCAGAGGAGGGGCCACGCGTGTGTGGTGCACTCCCATTCACTTCTATGGGAGCAGCACTTGGTGGTGGACGGATCCCGGGAAATCCTCTGGGACCCGCACCTACAATGAGAACGTAGCAGGGAGAGCAGTGGCTGGAGGACCCCGGTTTTCCCAGGGTTCGACCAACACCAAGCGCTGCTCCCCGCTGCTCCCATAGAAGTGAATGGAAGCTCGCCGTGCTAACCCTTTAACAGATTCGGCTACTTTAGGATGAGGTGTGCTCCTCGTCATAAATTAGGCAAATCTAGGGCAGTCCGTGCGTCTGGAAAGAAAAACTACTCCAGCCCCCACCAATATTTGGCCCCCTGACAAATGTGGTGTAAAACCAACCGTGTGACTAAATATTGTCGCACAGCTGGTTAAAAAAGGAGCTTGCGAATATTATTACGACTGATATAGTCGTAAGTATCATAATTTAAAAACCCCATTGTGTACGGTGCACAGCTCCATACACTACGTAGTGGCCGAGCAGGGTACTGCAGCTTAGCTCCCCTTCAAGTGAATGGGAGCTGCGCTGCAATACACCGTCACTGGAAACGACACCGTGTATGAAGCCTTCTGCTTCCACTCCGTACACGCTATAGTTTCCAGTATCATGGCAACCCAAAACAGTTGATCAGTGGAGGTGTTGGACCCCAACCAGTCTTGTGTTGGTGACCTATTCTGAGAATAGGTCATCAATGTCTGTGGTCCGGTCAAGCCCTTCAAGAAAGACTTGTCAGTCCTCATGACATGTTTGAGCATCTTTTCTTAGAGTTTCTTATGATGGCCCTCAGTTATTCATCCTGGACACTGCCCTCCTGCTCAAAGGGGTGTCTCTCTAAAAACTCTGACACTGCCCAATCAGCACTGACACTAGGGAAACACGCTCCTGAAAAGGGTACCCCATTATTATATGTAAACCTGCACTTTCAGTCTCTAGGTAAATTCACTAACTATCATTGGGACATACTGTATCTCAAAGCAATGGACTAATGTGGTAACCTCCATGTTATGACCTTTAGATGGTTTGGGCCAAAGTACAGATGTAGCAAATACACAGTCTGAGAAAATTAGAAAGTGGTTCTCAGAGACCAGGAACCCCTTCTTATATTGCTGGGAAGGGTGCAGGGATAAAAAAAAAAAAAACTCACTGGTCCCTGTTGGTCCAACTCCAGAACAGAGCTTCCAGTCCCCACTGGACCAGAAGAGTGACGTGCTGTCTACATGTACGTCACCACTGCCGGCCAATTAATGGCCTCAGTGCCGGTGGTAATCACATGACTGTGACGTGCATGTAGACGGAAAGTCAGACTCCCGGTCCAATGGGAACTGGAAGAGGGCACAGCGCTAGAACCAGAGTGCTGTTGATGCGCAAGTCTTTTTTCCAGGTCTCGGAGAGCCCCTTTAAATTGCCACTTGACACAACAAAATCCACTGAAAGTTTCTGTGTGTACAGATGACAGCTAACACTGGCAACAAGTAGTGAGATCATTTCAGACCTCATTGGTTGGTATTAGGCCACATACACATCTCGAGTAAATATTTCCGGCAGGCCGTTGCGGCAGAAAACCGGAGTTCACCGGATCTGGCATTGCCGGATTCTACAGATCCGGCCACTTTACGGTATAAATGCTGGGTTTTGGCAGGACAAAAATCATTGTACGCAATGGTGTTTGGTCCAGCTGACATCTGTGCCGGATCAGACAGCCAGATCCTCTTGCCAGAGATGCGAACGTGGCGGGATGACCATAACTGGTCTCATGTGTCAAAACTATCAAAGAGCTAAAGTGGAGGCAACACCTAGAGCAGCCAATCAGAGTTCAGATTTTATTTTTACAAACTGCACTTGAAAATTGAACCTGACAAGCCGCTATTGGCAACTAGGCCACTTCTGATACATGAGCTACATTCCGATCTGTAACGTCTGGAAACTTTGCATCTGGATTTTGTGTTCAACGCCAAAGGAAGAAATAAACAGCAACATTACAGCAAGTGAAAGACATAAAACAGGATACAAATGGTTCTTTAGGTTGGCTCCGGCTTACTTTAGCTACTTACGCTGGACTGTCACAGTGCCTTATGGATGATGAGACTCCTCCACCACAGGTTCTGGTGCACTCTCCCCATAATGACCATGGACCCCAGTCTCCATCTAAACTTTTAGGCCAGGTTCCAAAAGTTACACATTCACCTTGGTAGCACCACTAGAAATGAACAGGCCAGATATGAGGATTAGCAGAAAACCAGTGTGAAGACATTAACATTTCTTAAGAAGCCAATAATTACATATCAAACACATATTCTATATTCTATAAGGCTGGATGCACACCATGCGGCCTAGTAAGGGTATCCACATGTCAATCTGCGGATGGGCTGTCCATGATCTCCATGGACCGCTCTTGCTTCTATTGGGGGTCGTTACGTACATCGTTACGCATGATTTTGGAATAAAATATAATAATAATTGTCGCAAAACCCCATTTTGCAACTTTTTTAAAGCCCATGCCACAATATTTTGTTGCACTGCATTTTTGTTCCAAGGGAAGCAGGCAGCAGCGGGCCAGGGCATCGGCCCGGACAAATGTATTAACTTTTACACCTGGAAACAGGTGCAACAGAGGAGTTTTTTTGGTAAATGAGTCCCATTGACTTTAATGTAGTCTTCCACGGACACATGCCCTATTTTGTCCTTAAAGGGAACCTGTCACCATGATTTTGCGCATAGAGCTGGGGACATGGGCTGCTAGATGGCCACTAGCACATCTGCAGTACCCAGGTCCCATAGCTCTCTGCGCTTTTATTGAGTTAAAAAACACTTTTGAGTGATATGCTAATTACCTAATATGTGTCCTGTAGCCCGAGATGAGTCAACCGGAAAGGAGCCCAGCACCGCCCTGCGTCCTCCAATTCTCCTCCCTGCTGGGTGACGTCGCATAGCCGGAGCGCTGAAATCTCGCGATACGCGAGCTAGCGCATGCACAGTGTCGGCATCATGTTCATTCCCTGTGCTAGCATCAGCACAGGGAACGAACTGCGCATGCGCTAGCTCGCGCATTGCGAGATTTCGGCGCTCCAGCTATGCGACGTCACCCAGCAGGGAGGAGAATTGGAGGACGCGGGGCGGTGCTGGGCTCCTTTCCGGTTGACTCATCTCGGGCTACAGGACACATATTAGGTAATTAGCATATCACTCAAAAGTGTTTTTTAACTCAATAAAAGCGCAGAGAGCTATGGGACCTGGGTACTGCAGATGTGCTAGTGGCCATCTAGCAGCCCATGTCCCCAGCTCTATGCGCAAAATCATGGTGACAGGTTCCCTTTAACGACAGATCCCTCACAGACAATATACTTTATAGGTCTTTGAAAGTCACGGACACAACACAAATGCTCTAAATATGTATTTTCAGCCTAGCAGTGTCCATGGAATACGGATAAAACACGGAGGGCAAAAAAAACTGATCAAACATGGATTCTTTACAGATTAACCACCGATTGCCTTGTCATGGATGTCATCACGGACAGGTCAATGAGGCTCACAACATGTCACAACGTCAGATACACATGAAATATGCCAGCCCTCTTTATGGAACCAGACGCATATAGCGGTACAGTAGATCCCACACCCCTCTGTGGGTGCAGTTCAGAGGCAGCTGCGAGCATTTGCTGTGCTCCTCTGTACTGTAATCCAGTGATTCCCTGGTCTCTGAGTAAATCAAGTATTTTTACAGCGTCATGCTCACTCTGCATTTTCCGACACTTTTGGATTTTCCAAACCAATTTCCTTACTGTTGACTCAGTTTAATTGGATCTGCAGCAATCTGTCAACGGTCTGTTTACAGAAAACTCCTTTTTAGAAAGTAAAACAGAGCGGGCCAAGTGTTGTGCCAATTAATTAAGAAAAGAAGCGTTACAAGCGGAGTCAGGTGCTGCACGATATTACTAAGCTGGATCAGCCATCTACGTCATTGCAACAACTGTGCTTCACATCTGCTGTTCTCATACTGAAGCCAAGGCAAGAAGGGATTCAAAAAAGATGACGGGGCACAGTTACTAAATTTAATTAGTCTCAGTATAAAGCTGTGGCCTGCTCTCACTACGTTCATTGGAAGCTGTCTGGCACAAGGAAAGGTATGGAGTGGGCTCGGCATGCATGTTGGTACCTGCATCCCTTGTAAGTAATGGAGGCCATTATGGCACCAAAAATGGTAAAAGGCAGAAGGGATCCAGCATGCATGTGGATCCAACACTTCCTGAACTTTGTGGCGGCAATTATGGCGCATAACAGGTAGTATTTAGTGTTAAGACCCGTCTTACAGAGATCGCCTTGACGTACGGCAGACAGGCTCAGATGGTTTTGTACAAAATGCATTGGCCAAGCATCTCACTTTATAAATAAGCGTAGCATTAGCACTATAATATTTTTTGGTGACTATGGCATTATTGTACTTTATCTGGTTTGTAGGCTGCTGCTGCATTGTCTTTTTTTCTCTACTAAGGAACTCGCCACTATTTTAGTCGAAAAATAGTCGAAAGTCCCCTTTTTAACTGGCCGTGCGAAAATATTATGGCGCATAGCCAGTTTTACGGCTTGTTTACCAGTTGGGCAGGACGGGGGGGATGCTCCTCATCTACACATGAGGTCGTGGGTGCATTCATCTACACATGAGGTTGTGGGTGCATTCATCTACACATCTACATATGAGGTCATGGGTACATTCATCTTCACATCTACATGAGGTCATGGGTGAATTTATCTACATGTCTACATCAAGGGTCATGGGTGCATTCATCTGCACACCTTTACTTTCAATCCCAAATCTAACACTGGGACACATTTAAAATACAATGAAAACTGCCATTACTACGTCTACCACATGTAAGGTACAACAATGGTCCCTCAAATATACAAAGACAAGATAGGGATGGAGTTAAACATTTTGTCCCACAGCTTGTTCACTGCTGGTTGCATGAAAGCCTCTTTGTAATTCAGCTCACTGCCAAACGAATCACAGCCGCTTGGGTGTTCTAAGAGTTTTCTTGTGGTTGCATAATGAAAGAAGAAACGAAAGAGAGCACTTTTCATGTCTTCCCAACAATCAACCCTGTAGGATAACCCCATCCCTTGAAAAAAAAAAAAAAAGGGGATGCTTCCAGGAGGCATGAGACGGAATGGTCTCACCAGGTCACATACAGTAGCACGACATCCATGCAATTGGTTATGTGTGAATAAAATTACGTCAGCCTAGAATGCACAGTGAAGAAATGGAGAAGAAACAAGCGGAGATGGAGGGTGAGAGCCGGTCAGTGGGATCATGGCCAGTTTCCCAAATGAGGCAGCTAAAAGATGCTAGAAAGAGAAAAGCCACCATTCATAAAACACAGAACAAAGTACCTATAGCAGCAAAATACACAGCGCAGATTCAGAGGAGGGAAGGACCTGAGCGCATTTCTGATGAATCACAACACGGACAACGCGGAAATGTGGTTTTCTCCCTTTCTAAGGTAGCTTTAATAAAGGCCTTCCACTATAGGATAAGACATTATTGTACCAGGTTCATTTAGCTAGTTTTTTTAGCAATTGCGGTCCCCAATGCACGGAACAGCCGCACAACAGCGTTGGGCATGAGGCCTTAGGTTTAAGGATCAGACAAATTTCTCATTACTAGGCTATACTATGCCGAGAGAAGAGCCCGTATCTATGATATCCATAAACTTATTTTGCTTTCAGTTACTCTCAATATAAGGGCTCATGCACACAAACGTATTTTTTTCTCCATGTCCGTTCAGTTTTTTCTTTCCGGCCCGTATGTGGAACCATTGATTTCAATGGGGCCGCAAAAAAATAGGGAACTGACTCCGTGTGCATTCTATATCCGTATGTCCGCAAGTCCGTTCTGCATTTTGCAGAAAAGGACAGACATTGTTACAATGAATCTGCAAAATAAACGGATAAACTTTTTTTTTCCGATCCGTGTTTTGTGGACAGCAAAATACATACGGTTGTGTGCATGAGCCCTAACTCAAAATTGTTGATCTTTAAATTGTCTTCATAGTTGGTGGGTAAAATGGAGTTCTCAATACAGAAACCTATCCAACAGGCCATCATCTAATTAAGTATTTCTACCCGAAGGCAGAAAAGGTGTATAGTTTAGTAAAATATTCAATAGTAATGTGCAAACCTTTTACTGACAAGCACAAACAGGTGTAACAATGGCCTGATGACGTCATGAAATTCTGAAATCAAGAACTAAAAGGAAAATGTCGGTTGCAGCAGGTCCGCCACAAAAGGTCTTTTTGGGTTCAAATCAGGACTAGGTCACTGAAAAACTTGAAAAACGATTGCTTCTCGTCCAACGAGCTATAAGTTCTATTTGTTGTGGATTACTGCACTTCAACTAAAACTTGGGCCGTATCACATGAGCATACATAGCTCCACGCAACGCCATTTATGTGATGCCAAGAGAAGGATCAAGCCCAGTCCTGTAAGATCAGAAATCCTTCCCAATTCTTTCTTCCTTGTTGCTGTATACGCTCATGTGAAATGGGACAGATTATCAGAATTCTCTGGTCCAGGGCCGATTCATGGTTTAATAATTGCACGTTTTCCTTCCAGATTCAATGCAAACGGTTCTGTAAGGATGAATTCACAGATGGACGATGTAATGCAGACATTTCTGGGACTCTCTCGCTCATCTGAATGAAAATTTCTGCAACAAATTGGCAGATAAAATTCAACAACTTTTTACTCCTCACCTTTTCATGAATTACGGTACCTGGTATTGCGTTCTTGTAGAAACTTTGGGTGGACTACTTCACTTTCTTGGTAAGGTTCGATCTAGGATATACAGATTCCGCCAAAAATGCTGCATCCAAAATGCAGGTCGCTTTAACGCTGCACAACATGAGACAAATCAAAGCGCAGGGAGGGATAAGAGTCAGGACACTTCTGGGTTTCCGAAAACACTTGCCTTATAATTTAGATGTGGTGCGATTGGAGGTTCTCTGCCTCTGTGAGCTAGTTGTCAGTGGCTCAATGCACAGGCGTGTGTTTGTGAGTGCGCCATTAAACATTCACACGCATCTACGTTATGTGTGCGCAATTGTTTAGTGGCAAGCATGCGCCTGCACATTGAGCCATTGAAAACTAGCCAACAATGCGCAGGAACAGGAATGACAGGGACGCGGTGGATGCGTGAGATTTCGAACTTGCGTCCAAAAGGATAGGAATTAGAATTTCTATCAATGAAACTCTAAGCGGCTGGAAAGAGGAACGCATAAAGCTTGACTGCAAGCGAGAAAGCCGCGGTGCCCTTCAATTCAAGACCCTAATTTACATAACGTGGACAGGAGAGTAAAAGTCTTTTTTTGGCATTATGCGCATCCGACATTAAGGACAAAAACAAGCTACAGACTTCTATAAAGGTAATACTGGTGGTTTAATACGTGTTTTCTAGGTGACAGGTTCCCGTTAGGAGCTCATGCACATGACCATAGCCTGTTTTGCAGTCTGCAGATTGTTGATCTGCAAAACATAGATAACGTCCTGGTGTATTACGCATTTTGCGGAACAGAAAATCATGCCTTCTATAGAACAGTCCTATTCTTGTCTGTAATCGGACATGCTCTATTAATTTGTGGGTGCCACTTAACGGACATAAAGATGCGGACAGCACAAGGCCCCAACGGGTCCACATCTGACCTGCAAAAATGCTGTTTGGATGTGGAAAAAAAAATACGTTCACATGCATGAGCCCTAACGCAAGACAAACAGGGATCCTATTAATAATCAACCAATGCATATAATATATAACTCTCCTGAGGTCTGCTTTATTAACTACTTGCATTCCCCATTGACAGCAGTGAAGGTCTGCCTGAATGGTACCAGTTGGTTGGCATGTCCCGGCCCAGTCTGACACTGGCAGCACTGCTTGGATAGTGTCCGACTGTGTAGGGACACACCCTGAACTGGTAACACCTGGATGGTCATTTATTGTAGACTGCTGGCAATTCATTCATAAAGTTCTAGTAGGAATACCAGAGGAAATGAACAACACAGTTACAGTCATGGCCGTATGTGTTGGCACCCCTGAAATTTTTCCAGAAAAGTAGTTCTCCCACAAAATTATTGCAGTTACACATGTTTTGTTATACACATGTTTATTTCCTTTGTGTGTATTGGAACTGCACAAAAAAACTGAGACAGAAAGGCAAATTGGATATCATTTCACACAAAACTGGGCCGGACAAAATTGTTGGCACCTTTTAAAAATTATGGGTAAACAACTTTGTTTCAAGCATGTGATGCTCGTTCAAACTGACCTGTGGCAAGTAACAGCTGTGGGCAATATAAAAATCACACCTGAAACAGATAAAAAGGGGAGAAGTTGACTCAATCTTTGCATTGTGTGTCTGTGTGCCACACTAAGCATGGAGAACAGAAAGAGGAGAAGACAACTGTCTGGGGACTTGAGAACCCAAATTGTGGAAAAATATCTACAATCTCAAGGTTACAAGTCCATCTCCAGAGATCTTGATGTTCCTTTGTCCACGGTGTGCAACATAATCAAGAAGTTTACAACCCATGGCACCGTAGCTAATCGACGTGGACGGAAGAGAAAAATTGATGAAAGGTGTCAACGCGGGAAAGTCCGGATGGTGGATAAGCAGCCCCGAACAAGTTCCAAAGATATTCAAGCTGTCCTGCAGGCACAGGGTGCATCAGTGTTAGCACAAACTATCCGTCAACATTTGAATGAAATAAAACACGATAGCAAGAGACCCAGGAGGACCCTACCTCTGACACAAAAACATAAAAAAGCTAGACTGCAGTTTGCCAAAATGTACACAAGTAAGCCAAAATCCTTCTGGGAAAATGTGTGGACAGATGAGACCAAGATAGAAATGTTTGGTAAAGCACATCAATCTATTGTTTACCGAAAAAAGAATGAGGCCTACAAAGAAAAGAACACAGTACCTACAGTCAAATATGGTGGAGGTTAAAAGATGTTTTGGGGTTGTTTTGCTGCCTTTTAAACTAGGCACCTTGACTGTGTACAAGGCATCATGAAATCTGAAGATTACCAAAGGATTATGGGTCACAATGTGGGGCCCAGTGTCAGAAAGCTGGGTTTGCATCCTAGTTCATGGGTCTTCTAACAGGACAATGACCCCAAACTTCAAGAAGCGCCAAGAAATGGATAAGAACAAAGAGCTGGAGAGTTCTGAAGTGGCCAGCAATGTGTCTGGATCTAAATCCCATTGAACACCTGTGGAGAGATCTTAAAATTGCTGTTGAGAGAAAGCACCCTTCAAATATGAGAGACCTGGAGCAGTTTGCAAAAGAAAAGAGTGGTCCAAATTTCCAGTTGACAGGTGTAAGAAGCTTGTTGATGGTTATTGGAAGCGATTTATTTCAGTCATGCCAATAAATTTGTCAGGCCCATTTTTGGAGTTTTGTGTGAAATTATATAATTTTTGGCTTTTTTTCTCATTTTTTTTTTTTTTGTGTTGTTCCAATACACACAAAGGAAATAAACATGTGCATAAAAAAAACATGTTTAATTGCAATACATTTCTGGGAGAAATATTTCATTTACTTACATTTACGGCCATGACTGTAAAGTATTCAAACTAGATGCTTCGAAATTGGGGAATGCAAGTAGTTACTAAGAAAGACATAACAGGAGAGGTGACTCAATCAGCCTCCCCATATGAAGTCACTGCATTCAGCACAGCTCAGCAAAAAACGGACAATGATAGGTAAAAAGTCAATGAGTAATCAAATATTTGCACGTCTTAACAAATCACCCGTCATTATATCAAAGATAAAACACAAGCACCTTACTGTACGACATACAATACACAATGGCAGATACTATTTATCAGCGCAAGCTCCAAATCTCTGAACAAACGTATAAATAAGGATGTTTTACGTCCTCCTTAAAAGGCTTTTGTTACATGCGGTAGGGAGGAACTCGCAAGCTATACTTCGCATTTTTAGGCATGTAAGCTTAAAGACATTTCATCACCCAATTCAAGATGTAAGCTGCCAGTGACAAATGCAAACCCACATTAAAACTGTTCCAAATCTGCTGGCCGCTTATGATAACCTAAACTATAAATGACCCGTAGTCACCAACTGAAACCAAATACTTTTTTTAAGTGAATTATTCTCCGAGACCTCTTGATTTATAGAATGTTTGTCTGATGGATAAAGCAAAGTTCATGATCGTGTTCTACATTGTCTGCCTCCTACGTAAAAGTCAGATTATAACCAAGTGCAGAAAGAAGTATAAAATACAACAGGAATGGTAAATAACATGCAATGGTCAATAAATCTAAAAGAGTGAATGAAATTGACATGCTTTCTAAAATACAAAAAATATCTATAACACAAAGAGGGTCGACAAGATTCTCTTCCACATGATGGATCAGAAATACTTTTAATGGGGGACAGAGAGATATAGTACAATAAAATATCATATTTAAAGGGTTATTCCATCTCAGACATTAAAGGGATTGTGTCACGAACCATATTCTACATTTTTCAAACCAGAAACTGGATCTGAATACTTTTGCAATTGCATGTTAGAAGCTGTGGCGGTTACAGGAAAAGAGCTGCAGCAGAAAGGACAAAGCTTCTAACAGTAGAGGTGACTTTTGACTGGTGGCAGTTGAAGGATGGACGTCAAAATTACTATACAGGTCAAACACCAAGGGGCACCATTAAAATGAAGTAAAAAAGATTTCACAACCGAAGCATTGTTGCAACAAAGTAAATTACAAAAGTAACTAGTTTTTCATGCTGAATTGTATTAAAATAACATTTAAAGGTGGCACTACCTCATTAAGTCCTGTTCCTTCAACTTGAATGGGTCAGTGATCCGTCCGCACCGCCAAAAAATAGAACATGTTCTATTTTTTTTTTTGCGGTGTGGAGGCACAGACAGAAACACCACGGAAGCTTTCCGTAGTGCTTCCCGGGGGTTCCGTGCCTCAGTTCCGCATCGACCTTCTGGTTTGGGTTCGCATCGTGGTTTCCCGCATATTGAGGACCCGCTGTCTGGGGGCCGCAATACGGGCACGGCCAAACAAGGGCCGTGTGCATAAACCCTTAATATCTCTTACTAAATAAAGACCTCAGTTAAAGGGGTTTTGCCACCACAGACAATGGGGGGTATATCTCCCATTGTCTGATAGGTGCAGGCACCTACAATGAGAACAGAGCGGGGAAATGAACGGACGGTGCACTGCGCATGAGCAGCCGCTCTCCATTCATTTCTATGGGGCCGCCGAAAATAGCCGAGAACTGGCTCGGCTATTTCTGCCTGCCTCAGAAATGAATGGGAGCAGGAGCCGCGCGTGTGCGGTGCGCTCCTATTCACTTCTATGGGAGTAGCGGGGAGCAGTGCTTGGTGGTGGACGGACACCAGGAAATCCAGGGTCCTCCAGCCACAGCTCTCCCCGCTCCATTCTCGTTGTAGGTGCGGGTCCCACCTCTGCGACATGCTCCTCTCCTAGCGATATGCCCCCATTGTATGTGATGGGAATAACCCTTTAGGTAGTCAAGAGCAAACAAATAGGTAAGGGCCCTCCATAGCAAAGATTAAAATAAATCCCCTGATTTAATCCCGCCATACTCCTAACCACTGGAAGGACTTGACAGAAGGACTTGATGCTTGTTTGCCCTCATCTCATCGCCATGATCCTTGGGTCAATTCCCCATAACATTGTGGGATAAGAAGCTCTACATACTGTAGGTTCTCTTCACCCATTAAAATAAGGAGGCATCTAACCTGTGTTGGGCCCCCTAGCAGTCACATGGACCACCCCTAAGTATATCCACTTTGAATGTAGTCATGAGAAAATAAGTGTGACCTCAAGATTTGTAGGAAAAATAATTATTTTAAACAGATTTTTGCGACTTAAATATTAAAGACCTATCTATAGGATGGATCATCAATATCAGGCCGATGGGGGTCTGACTACCAAAATCTGCTGTTGAAAGGGGACAGGGCGCTCCGGCGAGTGTTGTGGCTTGTCGCATCCATCAATCACAGGGCCTTTGTGCAGCTTAGTCCCACTCAAGTGAATGGGTCTTAGTTGCAATACCAAGCACAGCCACTATACAATATACATATTATGAAGAGGCCGCATTGTTCTGCCAGACACCATAGCCCCTTCATAGAGCTGATCGACAGAGGTGCTGGCATTAAGACCCCGCCAAACAAGCCGATATTGATGACCTATCCTTAGAAGAAGAAGAAGAAGAAGAGACCGACACTCATGTTTGAGGCTCAGACTAAAGCTGAAACGCGTCACGTGTCCTATATGTTGCAATAAAAGGAGATAACCGCAACCCAGAAGTGAGTGTCGGTCTTTTCTTCTAATTTGATATGGGACACCTTCCTTAGACGTGATCAACCCCTTTAATTATTAATAAAAAGCCAATGAAGTCTGAACAAGGCTCAAATTAACAGCTGATCTTAGTCCCAATTGGTATAAAATTCATATTTATATATATATATATATATATATATATTTTTTTTTTTTATTGGCGACAATTCCTAGTATAAAAAATAGCCAAATGTCTCAACCAGACTCTAAAACTGTATTCTGCATATTAGACCAGTTATCAAAACCACAAGTTATGTGGGTAGCTGACTAGAGTCCATCTGCTTTTTATCCAGGCAATAGCTTTGCATAATATTGCAAGCCAAAAATTAACAAAAAAAAACAAAACTCAGTCTGCTGATAGAAATGTCTGTCTGCAAACCAGAAAAGGAGAAAAATAGCAAAGATGTTTTACTTTTTAATCCAAGATGCAAATACAATATATTAGAAAAAAAATAAATACAAAACATTCTTTATTTGTGGAGAAGTGAATCTCCTGAGTAGACTGCCTAGTCCAAATAGTTAAACTAGAGCCCGGCCTTCTCTATAACCATGTGTAATGAGCGAACATAAAGTGTCCCAAGTCAGCCCTGCAGAGACTTTTTAAGTAGAAGCAGGTCAGGCCTTCTGAATGAAACCATCAGCAAGGATTAATAGACTGTGACAGCTACTCTAAAGCTTCCTCTCTTTTTATTTTAGCACCAGGTTAAAAGTCAAAATGCAATGGAGTCTTTGTTAAAACCAACCCAGCCAATATAGTCGGTGCTAAAAATTGATGACAGTTGCCATTGTTCAGAGTAGTATAATGTGAAGGTCTGAAGGTCTCAACAATGAACAGCTAAGTCACAGTACAGGGTCCTTCTCCTGTGGTGAAATTACAAGAACCAAGGCAGACACATACACACAGTAATGGCCTATGGAGTCCCTACAAGTCCATAATGAAGTCTAGCTGGGACGTTGTGCGCTTATATACGGCAGATCTCTGAAGCTTCATATTCCACTCTAGAAGCAATACTTCCATAATCAGGCATGCACTGGAGCTCGACACAGAATTGTTTTCTGCATGGATGCCATATGAATCTTTGGTTGGATGACTTATGGCTCTGTATAAAATAAGAAGAGCAAGGAAGTACAAATTGGGCCAAGATCAGTCAATGGGCATCCCATCTTGGATCTGTACAACATGGATCTATACAACACCGATTTGTAATATAGCTGTAGGCATGAGCCTTTAAAGGGGGTTATCCCATGACTAATGTAAAAAATGAAAATCGGGAGGTGTGTCTCAGCTCTCCCTATAACAACTCAGGAGGCAGTTGAAGGATGAAACTGAGCATGTGCGGCCTTCTCAGTGAGCAGGTCAAAAGAAATAAAAAATAAAAAACAGCAGGTGGCACTGTACAGATATATTGAATGGCTCAGTACAACATTTTTTACATGCTATCACAAAAGAATTCAGATCCAGGTGCTGGTTTGAAAACTGCAGAATATTTTTTGTGGGACAACTTAAAATGTAAAAAATGGAGGATGATAATATTGTAAATAGCTCATAGCTTGTACAGAAATATATAGCAAATATATACTCATAATGAGAAACAACTGTACTAAGAACTACTACACAGCTACAATCACTATAGAGCTCTATTACACAGCAACAGTCACTAGAGAGCTCTATTACACAGCAACAGTCACTAGAGAGCTCTATTACACAACTACAGTCAGTGGAGAGTTGTAGTTCACATTAAAAGAGAGTGGAGAGCTCTATTACACAGGTTCAGCCAATAGAGAGCTCTATTGTACAGCTACAGTCAGTGGAGAGCTCTATTGTACAGCTACAGTCAGTGGAGAGCTCTATTGTACAGCTACAGTCAGTGGAGTGCTCTATTGTACAGCTACAGTCAGTGGAGAGCTCTATTGTACAGCTACAGTCAGTGGAGAGCTCTATTGTACAGCTACAGTCAGTGGAGAGCTCTATTGTACAGATACCGTCAGTGGAGAGCTCTATTGTACAGATACCGTCAGTGGTGAGCTCTATTGTACAGCTACAGTCAGTGGAGAGCTCTATTGTACAGATACCGTCAGTGGAGAGCTCTATTGTACAGCTAGAGTTAGTGGAGAGCTCTATTGTACAGCTAGAGTCAGTGGAGAGCTCTACTGTACAGCTACAGTCAGTGGAGAGCTCTACTGTACAGCTACAGTCAGTGGAGAGCTCTACTGTACAGCTACAGTCAATGGAGAGCTCTACTGTACAGCTACAGTCAGTGGAGAGCTCTACTGTACAGCTACAGTCAGTGGAGAGCTCTACTGTACAGCTACAGTCAGTGGAGAGCTCTACTGTACAGCTACAGTCAGTGGAGAGCTCTACTGTACAGCTACAGTCAGTGGAGAGCTCTACTGTACAGCTACAGTCAGTGGAGAGCTCTACTGTACAGCTACAGTCAGCTGAGAGCTCTACTGTACAGCTACAGTCAGCGGAGAGCTCTATTACACAGCTACAGTCAGTGGAGAGCTCTATTACACAGCTACAGTTGGTGGAGAGTTCATCTACCTCCCGCGTTCGCTAGCAATACAGTTCCTCTAGAGAGGAAAGCCCTGTATACAATAAGTTGTGGTATGTAAACGTAAAATATGTGCTCAATAACAGACATGTCACATTATTAAATAGGTGACCAAATGATGAACTTAGAACAGTTATTTAGATGATACTGTTGTGGGTAAAGGATTGTCACTTAGAGACTGTATCATCTTCATGTAAAGGGGATTTTACACTGTGTTTCACAGTGGGAAAGACGCCAACACCAGCTCTTGTACCCATAGGTCCTAATTCATCAGAAGGAGGCCAAAAGAATGTCCTTTAGGGCTCTGCCAGGACGTTGCAGGGAACAGTGTAGGAAACTGTGCTATTCCACATAGAGTCTTTCAGTAAAAATGCCTTTTGCTCTTGTTGCACCCAAGTTCTGCTCCTTTCTGTGGTCAGCCCCTCCCTACTTTCCCATTGCCAGGCCCTGTCAATAAAAGCAGCCAGGGAGTGGCTGGCCACAGATATAAGTGGAGCAACAGGAACAATGGTGACACCCTCATTGCACCAAAGGCCTAATTTGCATATTATGAAAAAATTACATAACTCTGGAACAGAGCCTCGGATGAACAACATAAAAACAGCGTTTTAATCAGGTGAACCACAGCTATGTGTTTATGCAAACCGCTGGATAGAGAGGTCACTGGTGGCAGATTCCCTTTAAAGAGATTTTCTAGACTCCTGATACTGATGACCTATCCTCAGGATAGGTGATTAATATTCAATCAGTGTGGGGTCTGACACCCGGCACCCCCACGGATCAGCCGTTTCCTGCAGCCTCTAATGCTAGAACAAGCACTTAGATTGAAACAGGAAGCAAAGCTCCATTCAAAGTTTAGTGGCCATGCCGGGTTACTGCGACTCTGCTCCCATTCACTTAAAATGGCAAGTGAGCTGCAGTGACCGGGCATGGCCACTAAACTTTAAATGAAGCAGATGATCGGTGGGAGTGCGGATTGTCAGACCCCGACGGATCGGATATTACTGACCTATTCTGAGGCTAGATCATCAATATTAGGAGCCTGGAAAACCGCTTTAATGTTATGACACATCTACCAAATTCCAAGATAATTAAGCACTTAATGGCCATGTACACCTTTGGGAACATTTTTTATTATTGCATTGTACTTCTTTTGAGCTAAAAATCACTTTTTAAATTCGTCTTTATTAGAAATATGGAGCCCTTTTTCTGTACAGGGCTGAGATGCTCTAGTAGCAGGATCAAAAATTCTTCTCTGCTCTGTCAGCCAGCTCACCTGACGGGCTCCTTATCTCTACTCTCTGAACACTCATTACAGTTCAATTTTTATCTTTCTAATAAAAATGTATCTTACATAAGTGTTTATGACCTCTTAGTGGTTTAGAGAAGAGGGTTATTAGATGACCAGCACAAAGTGAAAGTACCAGTCACACAGTTAGAAAAACAGTTTACCCTTTGTGACAGAATGACTCAATATTTTTAATAAAGGCCATTTGAAAATGTTTAGCCAAAATTGAGTAAAATGCAATCATAAACAAAAATTACCTCCAATAGACTTTAAAATGTCTAAGAAATGTTAATGCCAGATTATTTTGGACATTTTTGGATTGATGAATCTTGCACCCTGGCAGGTTCTGAGGACTTGGAGGTTGGCACAGCAGTGGGTCAGATTTCAGTTGCTGGTGAGCATTTTACCCTATACTAGTCTACAGAACAGTACCAATTTTATAAAAATCTAATTAACTTATGTTAACCTATGTTTGTGTCATTTAATTGAGAAAATTAGCCTCCATCGGATAACCTGTTGTTAGTTCAATGCCTGACTAATTATATGTAGACATTATTGAGAAACATGAATGAGAGATTTGTTTTGGGCTGAATAGTGACCCACGTTAGAGCGTAATGTGAACCCATCCTATGACTCCATTTGACGTATACGTTACAAAAAAAAGGATTCCAAAAACCCAGTACACCACGTTCTTGCATCCTGCACAGTCTGGTAAAAAGAAAAAAAAGAAAGTATTTTTTTACAATACTTTTTTTATTTTATTTTTTACAATGGAACTCTATGGTGAACGGACGCCACTGTATGGCATTAGTCTAAAGGCATCTGTTTAACGTATACATTGGGAAAAACGCCATGTGAACCCAGCCTTATACAGATAGACAGAAAGAAAATTGAACTTGCCCCTTTCTCGATGCTCCCAGTCTGGCACAGGGTCCCCTCTGCGGCAGGGATGCTGTTGGTTACACATCTGTTACTTTTGCTCAGACACCAGAGCTCTCTACACACTTCCTAGGAAAGAAGGCAGAAGCAAGTTGGTCAGAATTATCGATACAAAGTCCTTATCTGCTTTGCATTGTGTGAACGCGACCTACTACCATGTAGTCTAATGTAACCCCAGTTTCCTATCTACCTTCCAAATTATTACTTTAGGTGCGATGCTGAACTGCACAGCTCCTTCCGAACCCTTAATACAGTAGCAATGTTCTCGTCTCAACCAACTGACCTGTGTTTGCCTACGCATGTAACAGCAGCTTCTGTTTGCTCAAGACTTAATACCTTATACCAGACATTTTACAAAAACTTTACAAAAACTTTACCTATCTGACCACACATGCAACAAGTTTTTTGCTGTCTCCAAAGGAACATTGGCTTTGTTGAAGTGTCTGCTTTGCATGTATTTCAGTTCGGCTGAAAATAATCAGACCAATGGATGCTGGATGTAGAGCAGTTATAAGCGGATGGCTGAAGAGCAAACAAAATGTAAAAACTAAAAGAAATAACAATATATAAGACTGTAGCGTCATTTCTGTGGATACAGCCAATCAAAATGTATCATTTTTATAAATATAGACTGACTTGGCATAATAGTTAAAAGGGGTATTACGGCAGAAAAAAGTTATCCCCTATTCACAGACTAGGGGATAACTATCACATAAATGGTGGCCCCTCACCCCCTGCTCGATTCATTTCTATGGGAGCCCTGGATAGCCCTGAACTTTATGGAGTGGCCGCGCACATGTGAAACCTGCCACTCCGGTTATTTAAGGGGAGTAGCAAGGGGCCTGCAGGGGGGATGGGGCCCCCGTTATCATAATCAGTCGGTGCTCCAGCAGTAGGACCCCCACTGATCTGATAGTTATCCTTTATGCTGTGGATAGGGGACTTTTACCTACCGGAAAACCCCTTTAAGGTGCCCAGCAGCAAAACCAGACAGTTCTCACGATTGGTGGAGTTCCCAGAATTGCTGTGCCTTATAACCCTTACTCTAGTTATTACATGTATCTACAGATTGTTATACTGTACTGAGCATCAGAGGACTCAGTACATGCTAGTGGCAGATTGAGCCATGGCTGTCTGTATGTGCACAGTGTAAATAGACCTAGTGACCATAAATGGGAACTGCAGAACCAGGCCTTTTATGTTGCTCACTTATGTAACACTGACATATTCGGCAGCACTTCACAGACATTAGCATCAGCCTGTCCCCAATGGGGCTCACAATCTATGTTCCCTATCAGTATGTTTTTGGAGTGGAGTATGTCATAACCAGAGTCCAGGATTTATCTGGTGTGTCCCCACTTCTCTTTCAGATATATGGCCCAGATTATATACCCTCTTTATATTGGCCGATGCACAGGCAATTACTGGAAACAAACCAAATTTACATGCAGCAATTGCCTCCTCTGTAAGGGGCGAATGACTGCTACTGAAATCACTGGTTCCCATGCACATTAATTTTTTCTTGGCAGCAGATTCCTATTTACACAGGTTAGGGTCCATTCACACGTCCGTTTTTTCTTTCCTGATCTGTTCCGTTTTTTGCGGAACAGATCAGGACCAGATCTGGACCCATTCATTTTCAATGGGTCCTGGAAAAAATCGGACAGCACAATGTGTGCTGTCCGTTTCCGTTGTTCCGTTCCGCATGTCCGTTTAAATATAAAACATGTCCTATTCTTTTCCGCAAAATTCGGATCCTGGTACATTACAAAGTCAATGGATCCGCAAAAAACAGAAGACATTCGGATGTCATTCCGTATGTCATCCGTTTTATGCGGAATCCGTTCCTCGAAACACATAACAAATTATTTTTATTTATTTTTTTCCAATTTTTTTTCAAAGAAATCCAAACAACTTTATTTGATTATTGAAATTTATACATAGTTCCGTTTTTTGCGGATCCGCAAAAAACGGATGACATACGGATGACATACGGAAACATTTTCAGGAACAATGGATCCGCAAAAAACGGACCGAAATTCGGATTATAGAAAAATACTGACGTGTGAATGTAGCCTTAATGTGCTGCCAATATACAATAAGTTTATGTGCCACAAAAAAAAATAATGCAATCGTCAGATGACTGAGCAGCAGAAATGCACGGGGAAATGATCGGGAACAAGTGTTCATACGAATGCTGACCTCCGATAACAGCCTCGTTCCTTAGCCCATGTAAAAGGGCCTTAACAGAGTACCTGAGCTCCCAAAATACAAGTGGAATTCGGAATTTAACTTAAAGGTCCTTTTACATTCCTTTGACCGTTCATTCCTGATCAGTGCCCTACGTAAACATCCCACCGATCAGCTGACAGATGAGCAGACGCTACTTTGACGGCTGATCGCATCTTTTTATAAGCATAAAACCGTTTGCTTGTCAACTCATTTAAATTTGTTTTAAAATTTGGTGGTGAAAAATGCAAATTGAATAGGGATGAATGAACGTATTAACGATCATTAGTCCCCACAGAGTTGAATAATTTATGATTTATGTTACCAGCACATAATCTACCCCTTGTGAAAGGTCCTTTAGACATAAATGGAGAAAAAATTATTGTGTAAACCAAGATGACCACAAAAGTGAAAAGTAAGAATTTAAAAGTTACTCAGATTTTAGTTGCACATTTTTGTAAATTGCTGCTGGAATTCTCTTTATTTTCCTAAATGATTACTATGCGGTCATAACTCTTAAAGCACCAGGCATGATTGGTCGCATAAGAAACACCTTCAAATCTTTTTCCCTTTTAGATACAGGATTTAAACCAACGGTGACATTTACTTAGAATCTTTTCATTTGTTTTACTGTTTAGTGCTTTAATAAAACATGAGAATAATAACAGGGAGTTGACGTAAAATACATTATTGCGTAGTATAAATCAAATTGCTTCCTGAAGTTTACGTGATGACTCTTTCAACATCCAGGCAGGAGGCTGAAATAACTCTGAACAGAAAAATGTCTGCCAGGTGTTTGAAAATGCCTTGACAAGACTGAGAGCAATTATACACAACGCGCACCCATGTTACAAACCATTCACCGTAATTATACCGCTCAATAGTCTAAGGGTCTAACAAAATAGAGGAAAATCCTGATGTTACATGAAAGTGGCAGAGACCATTAACCTGTGCAGGACATGCCAGCCTGAACATTGGTCAATTAGAAACAAATAAAGAAAAATAGAAAGTCTGGGGAGAGGTAATAATAATGCCTGGAGGTTTTCTGCCCTGGAGGAAATGCTCAACGTAGTGCAGCCTTTGTTCTACCAACTGGCTGGATTCTCATTACTCTATCAGTAACATCTTTTAACAGCTGTTATCAATAAAACAGCCTGAATCGATTGTAGAAGTCGACCTACAGAAGTCAATGGAGCAGCACTTTTTTTTAAGACCTAAAATTATCTGATAGCAATAAAGAAGTACGTACCCTACAAAATAAAAACAAAAAAAGAAGACATCTAAGGTGAATCTACCATAGGAACCTGAAGAACTGTGTTTTGTGTATTTTTATTAGCATCCCCAAATACACAGAACAACCCTTCTCTATACAACAAGCCCACCCTCCCAAAATATACGCCCTAAAACATAAGTTCAGTGGACAAATCCTCTAAAAGTCCAATGAAGTGGAAGAGTCCTTGGATCTTGATTACTGCATCAGCCCCCATCCAAGCAGTGGTTACTATAATCAATAAAAATCATTATCAACCAGTTATTGATTTACAGAGCAAAAAAAGAAAAAGCTACACAAGTGGATACACATAATACTTCTAAAGCCACCAGCTTCCTAGATGCCAAGTAGGACCATTATAGGTGGTGATCATTTGTAGAAACACTCATTCCTCATAATTGTCCAGTGTAAAGGTCCTTCTACACTTTTACACAAACAAAACAATAGCTGATCTTAGGGAGACCAGCTACAGAAAACACTGTGGAGCCTCATTTAAGAGTCTCGACACAGCAATCCAAAGAGCTCCCTGGGAAACAGTAATATGCAAAATAACCGTGGATCCCCAGTTATGGGTCTTCAACACAGTGAAAGCCAGATATCCCTCAAAGGAAGGAAAACAGAGCAAAGGGGTGTCCCCATTACAGAGATCCCCAAATCCACCATATTAAGTGGCCCCTATGTCAAGATCCCGCTCTTTTACAAGCTTTAAGGATGTGACGAAGAAGACCTAAACCAGTTATCCATCCACAGACAGCTGTTTCAGGGTGTTGCCCCTCATCTGTGTGGAGTAGGATTCTGGCTAACCGGGAGCAATGCTTTGGAGACTACGCAAACAAAACAATAGCTGATCTTAGGGAGACCAGCTACAGAAAACACTGTGGAGCCTCATTTAAGAGTCTCGACGCAGCAATCCAAAGTGCAAAGCTCCCTGGGAAACAGTAATATGCAAAATAACCGTGGAGCCCCAGTTATGGGTCCTCAACACAGTGAAATCCAGATATCCCTCAAAGGAAGGAAAACTGAGCAAAGGGGTGTCCCTATTACAGAGATACGCTTTTACAGGAATCATCAAACTGGTCTTTCTTGATAACTGCCTGATCATGGAGCACAGTGGAGAACTGCATGGGTTTACTTCAGGGAGATCATGTCAAACTAATCTTATTGATTTTTTTGATTAGGTGACAAAAAAAAATAGATGGCGGAGGTGCAGTAGACATCGCTTATCTAGACTTTAGTAAGGCTTTTGATACTGTCCCACATAGAAGGCTTATCATTAAATTGCAGTCTTTGAGCTTGGACTCCCATATTGATGAATGGATTAGGCAGTGGCTGAGGGACAAACAACAGAGGGTTGTAGTCAATGGAGCATATTCAAACTATGGTCTTGTTACCAGTGGGGTACCTCAGGGATCAGTTCTGGGACCCATATTGTTTAATATTTTTATCAGCGAAATTGCAGAAGGCCTCAATGGTAAGGTGTGTCTTTTTGCTGATGACACAAAGATTTGTAACAGGGTTGATGTTCCTGGAGGGATACACCAAATAGAAAAGGATTTGGAAAAACTAGAGGAATGGTCAAAAATCTGGCAACTAAAATTCAATGTTGATAAGTGCAAGATAATGCACCTGGGGCGTAAAAACCCAAGAGCAGAATATAAAATCAGTGATACAGTCCTAACCTCAGTATCTGAGGAAAGGGATTTAGGGGTCATTATTTCAGAAGACTTAAAGGTAGGCAGACAGTGTCATACAGCAGCAGGAAATGCTAGCAGAATGCTTGGGTGTATAGGGAGAGGCATTTCCAGTAGAAAGAGGGCGGTGCTCATGCCGCTCTATAGAGCACTAGTGAGACCTCATTTGGAGTATTGTGCTCAGTACTGGAGACCATATCTCCAGAAGGATATTGATACTTTGGAGAGAGTTCAGAGAAGAGCTACTAAACTAGTACATGGATTGCAGGATAAATCTTACCAGGAAAGGTTAAAGGACCTTAACATGTATAGCTTGGAAGAAAGACGAGACAGAGGGGATATGATAGAAACTTTTAAATACAGAAAGGGAATCAACAAGGTAAAAGAGGAGAAAAAATTTAAAAGAAGAAAAACTGCTACAAGAGGACATAGTTTTGAATTAGAGGGGCAAAGGTTTAAAAGTAATATCAGGAAGTATTACTTCACCGAGAGAGTAGTGGATGCATGGAATAGCCTTCCTGCAGAAGTGGTAGCTGCAAATACAGTGAAGGAGTATAAGCATGCATGGGGTAGGCATAAGGCCATTCTTCATATAAGATAGGGCCAGGGGCTATTCATAGTATTCAGTATATTGGGCAGACTAGATGGGCCAAATGGTTCTTATCTGCCGACACATTCTATGTTTCTATGCATTTCCATGCAGTTATCATTCCCTCTGCGTGGGGACAAGCGATCACTACTGTGCTTGCTGGTCTCCATGCAGATTCATTGTTTGTGGCAGCAGATACTAGATCATACAGAGCTCCTTCCTGTCCACAAGCAATGATTTGGGGTGCTGGCCCAAAGAAATGATCACCGGATGGATTTTGCTTGTTTGTTGGTTGACCAACAGCACTTTTAACGTCTCAATTTGCAGGGTGCGCAACTATAGGTGGTGTAAAGTTGGAGGTCACAGCTGTGTCCCCAGAGCTTAAACAAACCCAAAAGGGGAGGATCGTAGAGACTAGTGCTATAAATGAAACATAGAGTCAATTTATTATGCAAGTATTACGCAAGCCATTTTTTTTTGGCATGAAAAGCCTGCAAATTCTAAAACACACCAGCTTTGCATGGAACTTTTTCAATTGCACACAGAAGGCTACATACTACGTTTCAAAATGCAGAAGGCCTTAGCGTGAGGTAGTGGGGCCTCCCTCAGCCTAACAAATTTACTATAATGTATGTCTGAAACCAGCATACATTTGCTTTTCTGGTGCATGGACTGCAAGAAGATGTGCCAAGTTATTAAGAAGAGTCTTAATAAATTTGGCACATCTTACCCCAGTGCTGTATGAAACTCCAGTCTTAATAAATTCCTCTCATGTTGTGCATAGTTCTCCATGCAAAGCGACCAACTTGACATTCATCCTAGTCTGCCTTCACAGAGGGGATTGGTTAGGGGTTCTTCTCTTAAAGCCCAAAGTCACTCTACGCTGCTATTCTCTGCCAGGACAAGCATCCTTGCAGTTTGTGTAAGCAAACACACACATGCCACAAGTAGCTGTAGCAGTCCCCGAGATCTCCAGACAGCTGTCTGGAAGAGATACGTGCATAGACTTTCTATGTGCATATCTCCAGATCTTCCTGGACAAGCATTATACAGTGTGGGTAAACAGTCTTCTCTTAAGGACAGCTCTATAACACAATATATTACAAAAAAAAAAAGAGCACAATATGTGCCTACTCTACTACAGCAATGGAACCAGTTTAATGTGGGCTATGCTATAATTGCAACGCATTTTAGAGAAAGCTCACAGTAGCAACCACATCTCCAGATGACAGAAAAGAAATCACTGCCAATTATATTCCTTTCCCAGAGGAATATGGACGACATAAGAGACTTTTACATTTTACATTATCACTATAGAATCTCGCAACACAACATGACAAAATGATTCAATGGTTTCCGATGGACTGGCATAGACTTGCAAAACAAATTCCATGCTGCTAGGATAAGCCTGAATGAATAAGGTCAACTCAAACGGTTCACAAATGCTAAATCTCCGTGGAGGACGTATGGCCCATAATGTCTCCACCATCATTCTGGTTGTAACTTCTAATTGTGCCCACGACTAAGAATAGAAGGAGAACACATATGTAAGGGTCAAAAACATAAACCCAAGTGTTAAGGGCTGTCATTTATGAAGGCATTAAATGACATGACGATTTTTGCTCTCTACTGACAACTATATTTTGGAATAGTCGGGTTTGGTGCAGGGGCCAATAAATGGTCAAAACTAAGGTGATGGCCTCCCTAACCTGTTTTAGGGATACAACTATCTAACTCTAACCAACATTTGACTACCAAATCATGGAACCCTATGTAGTCCAGAAAGACCCCCACAATTAGAAACGGTGATATTAACCGAAATTAGCATAAATGCTACCTATTTTGCAGGACAGTTCCAACTAAATCTAGACAGTTGGCAAATATCTCAACTGTTAGCATAGTCCAAAAAAGGCAACTTCAATTGCCTTCATATTACTGAGCTTTGTTTTAAGGGGCCATTTAAGGTGCCTGCAAATGCGTTTTTCCTTATAGATGTCTCTACTATGTAAACATTTAAGAACTTTATTTATATCTCCTGACAAAATTCTCAAAAAGTGGTGAATGTCGAATGTGTGTTCAGCTATCAATCACTTTATACAATGTCATTTCTGTGCTGTATAACATTGTGCAGAGGGATAAAAGAAACATGAGGCATATTTTTTCTTTTTTTTCTTGATATAAAGCACCTCAATACAAGCACCTTAAGAAATAACTGGACACAGGCTGGAAATGGCCCACACAAGTTACAGTAAAAGGCCCAACATTACAAGACCACAATTAAATTAGTATGCGTTACCTTGGACAGAAAGAGCAAGTTTTACACTAGGATTTCTAGTCACTCCCTGCTGCTGAATCTGGTATAGGAGATCACTGTGGACATACACAAAGGTGAGTGGGCATCATCACAAAGACTTAATGGGTTTTATCACAAAGCCTTAAACTGGGCCCTTTAGGTTTGTTACGGCAGTGAATGTTTAACCACTGTTTCAACCAACTGATTTGACTTTGGCCTACTCCTAAGGACGTTATCCTGGCAGTCCCCTGGTTTTCACCCTTTAACACCTGTACAGGAATCTGGACTTTGCTGCAGGGGAACCATCACGCCACTATAGCCTAGTCTGTGTGAGTGAACACTGAACAATGGATGTCAGAGACACTGAGGGGTGAGGAATTATAGTAGTCAGGAACAGGCTGAGGTCAGGACAAAGTACATGCTATATGGAAAACAGTCTGAGGTCAGAAAAGGCAGCGAAGGGTCAATACAAAGTTCAGGCACAAGGTTGGTCTGGCAGCATAGGGACAGAATCCAGTAAACAGACAAAGTGGGTAAATGGGCAGACAACAGAATACAGAATATCTTTGCAAGGAACTATCAAGCTAGACAACCTATTGCTCAGACACCCTCTCACAGGGAAAAGTGCCTTAACTACCTCAAGATAGCCAGCCATTGGGTGAGCCCAAATCTGCTCCAGCCTCTCTCCCTTTAAGAGACTGAGGGCGCACATAAGTCAAACAGGTACAGAAAGAGAGGCCAACCCGGCACGCAGACTGCGTGGTAGGATAGAGCAAGCCCACCTGGGGGCAAGTCCACTCCACTGGGAAGCCGGAACCCAGGACTGGTAATGGACACAGCTGCGGCCGTGGGCCAATGCTGTAACAATGGTGATGGACACACCAGTAACATCTTGGAACAGGATGACTTGGCGTTTGCTCGTCTCTGTGAGCCCTTTTACATGGACTGATGCACAGGACAAATACTGGGACGAGACAAACATGAATTTCCTATAATTGTGTGATTCTCAGTCTATGTAAATGGGAACCATCTCTTTTCTAAAATACTTGTGGTAATTCAACAGACTCTGGTTTGTAGGACCTGTCGAGAGTTGACTACTGCACAGGTTTGCTCTTCTCATTAAATTAAGGGATGAAGGAACCCTTTGCAGCTGCAACATCTACCGAGATTGTTTGTACACCATTGGCCATACACATTAGATAAAAATGGGTTGATGGTTGAACAAATGATCATTTAGCGAAAAAGGACCAGACACATTTTAGTCCATACTGGCCATTACAGTTGTTCATACTGCCCACATATCTTCAATGAAACCGGGCGAATGATGAAAGATCTTTCGGGGAACAATCTTTCAAAGACAGATCTTTTATCCGACTATGTAATGAAAACAGCAAACTCGTCTGACTTTTCAGATGACGGTGGTCTGTCATCAGCCGGCTAAAACTATTGTTTGTTGTTAATTTTCAAAAATTTTGCTTTAAATCGTCCATTTTGATCAACTTTAAACTAATCTGTATTTATGAGTTTCTTAAAACTGTTTTATTTTTGGTGAATATTTTCTGTGTTCATCGCAGAGCTAGTGAGCTTACAATAAAATGACCATTCTCTCACTTGTCAGGTTACAAAAACCTGATCCTAATCCCTTTATTAATCTAAACCAACCAAAAATCATATTACCAATTAAAAGGGAAACTTTATCTTAATGAAATAGGAACATCTGGAAACCATAAAAGAGGTGGGAAAGGATGTAGACGTAGACACATACCAGGAATACACCTAGGAAGTTGACCTATTGTTCGACACTAATTACTAATGATAACAGCTATTCTTAAAGCAGCGGGATAGAAATTAAGACATGACATTGAAAATTAATGATGTTTAAAATGCAGCCAGAAAATGTCAACATCAATTATGGATGTGAATGTGGGATTTGTGCTGCTGATGCATGGAAGATATTGTGGCATTCACACAATAGCAAGATCCTGAAGATCCTCCTAACAACCTCAAGTTCATTTTCAATTTGTCAAAAAAACAAAAATAACATTTCAGTGATGGCACAGATACCATAGTGGATCATCAAGACTTACTGTACAATGAGCATCCTCAAGGGGCCTCAACATATAACTGATGAGTGTTGAAATATTACATAAGTAACCAAGATATTGATATGGTTTTACCTTTATGGGATATCTAGTCCACACCAAAATAGTCATACATATGTACACAACTGAGTTTTTGGAATAAAAAATACTTTTACTACATCATGGCCAAAAATTGAAAAATAGCAGCTCTTCAATTCCATAATCTGATATGAATTTATTATAATTCATGTAGTTACATGGTTTGATGGTCCAGCATGGGCTTCTTTAAAGAAAGACCTAATTGTGATAAGCTAAATGGTGTAGGTCTGGCAGCTTAAATCCCTGGTGATCAGCTATTATCATGGAGGAAGCAGCAGGCACCCGCACGTCTCCTACTGTGGCCAATGCAGGATAAATGAGATGTTACATGGCGGCCATTGAAATAAATGGATGACCACATAATATAAGACCCCTTTTCCACTTCAATCCGCTCGATTGCACTTGACTCTACCTGGGTTGTCCAGGTTTCCACTAGGCTAAAGCTGCAAATCAGGGACGGATTGGCCATAGCCCCTACAGGGAAATTTCCCAGTGGGCTGATGCCCAGGGGTCCACCCAAGTCATCTTGATGGCTGCAGGGCAGGTACATAATGATCTGATGCTCAACGGTGACAATTGCCCTCCTGAACTCAACTGTAATACAGTTGAATACTGTGGTTGGGGCGGCAGTATTTTGTGCTGCCCTGTAGTATTTGGGTCTGCTGGAGCGGTATTTTGCGCTGCACTACGGAATTGCATGCCGTGCCTACTTCTGTTGTCCCTGTCTACTTGTTTTGTCCAGTCTTCTGTCAATATGGACCAACCTACAACATGAGGCCACTTTTAGTTTTTATTTCCAGGGCCACTTTAAATTCCCAATTCGCCCCTGCTGTAAAAAGTACATGGTACCTTTTGGTACGAAATCCAAGGAGGTTCCAAGCAAGACAGGATCGTACCATGAATGTGATGTGACCACAGTGCATTGAAGGGTATTGTGTCCCCAGTAGAAAAAAAAAATAAACTATCTGGTACCAAAACTGATTAGAGTCAAAGGTGGGGGAAACATGGGGGGGAAATGCCCCTGCGCATTATGGGGGCGAATACTAATGAGTGCTTCCATTATAGAAGCGCTCATTAGTACCGGAGGACCAGGAACCGGTGAAGGCTCTGTACTCACCGCTTCCTGGTCCTCGGCTGTGCACTGGCTGCGCACAGCGTGAGGGCGCTCTATGACCTCACGCTGTGCGTGCCGGTTCAGAGCACAACCGACGTCATGATGAGGAGGATCGCGCTGGAGGAGAGGAGTGGCGGCGTCTGGGAGCAGGAGAGGTAAGTGCTTTTTTATTCAATATGAGGCTAATGGGGGCTAATATAACATGGCTGGGGGCTGGTGAGGGGCAGTTGGGCTTATATAACGCTGCTAGGGGTTGGTGACAGGCAATGGGGGCTGATATGAGGCTGCTGGGGGCTAATGAGAGGTAATGGGAGCTGAAGAAAGGCTGCTGGGGGCTGGTGAGAGGCAATAGGGGCTGATATAAGGCTGCTGGGAGCTAATAAGAGGTAATGGGGTCTGAAGAGAGGCTGCTGGGGGCTGGCGAGAGGCAATGGGGACTGAGGAGAGGCTGCTGGGTGGCTGATGTGAGGCATATAGGGGCTGATGAGAGGCACGAGGCTCTTATCTGAGGTCTGATTGGGGTCATTCACATTGGGGGTGTTATTGGGGCTGTCAGCTGAGGTCTGATTAACATTGGGGGTCTGATTGGTGGTCTGACCAGAGGTGTAATAAAAATAAATAAATACATTTTCTTATTGTCCTACTCTAAAACCTAGGTGCTTCTTATGGTGCGTCTTATAAGGCGAAAAATATGGAACATGTCCAAGATGGGACAACCCTTTTAAGTCTATCAGATCAGTTGCCACTTTTTGCAGCAGCTCACTACTTTGGATAAATGAAGTGGAACCCAAGCAAGTGACACCCCCTGTAACAATCCTAAATAACAGATATAGACAGAGGTTGTTTTAATAGAAAAAAATCTTTTAACCTTTGCTAAAAAAAAAAAAAAAAATATCTATCTGTCGATGGATTTATCACACATTTTCATACCAGACATGTTGAAACCAGCCAAGTTTCATTACCTTCTTCAATTCTCTAGGCTCCAATGCCATTTTATCATGGGTTAATGGGCCGTGATGTGACTAATCTGAAGCTGATGATGGCCAGGTCTGAATGTCCAATTGTAGAACACTATGATGTTCACAACCTAAGTGATGAGTGTAAAGATGACAATTTCTTACCCCATATTTACATTGACGAGATGTTGCTCCGTATTGGAATCGACACTGCTCATCCGCATCATAAACCTGACCTGGAGCCACTGCAGGGTACACAAAGTCACGTTTTGGAGGTTCGTTGTCAAGACATGTTCCCCGGCCTGAACTGGTAGACACAGAACAGAATTAGGACTGATCAACTTAGGAATATACTAATCACAGTCTTAACATCTTAGTTGGTTTCGGTAAATCTACAGTATACAGTTGCAAGAAAAAGTATGTGAACCCTTTGGAATGATATGGATTTCTGCACAAATTGGTCATAAAATGTGATCTGATCTTCATCTAAGTCACAACAATAGACAATCACAGTCTGCTTAAACTAATCACACACAAAGAATTAAAGGTTACCATGTTTTTATTGAACACACCATGTAAACATTCACAGTGCAGGTGGAAAAAGTATGTGAACCCTTGGATTTAATAACTGGTTGTAACCTCCTTTGGCAGCAATAACTTCAACCAAATGTTTCCTGAAATTGCAGATCAGACGTGCACAAAGGTCAGTAATTCTTGACCATCCCTCTTTACAGAACTGTTTCAGTTCAGCAATATTCTTGGGATGTCTGGTGTGAATCGCTTTCTTGAGGTCATGCCACAGCATCTCAATCGGGTTGAGGTCAGGACTCTGACTGGGCCTCTCCAGAAGGTGTATTTTCTTCTGTTTAAGCCATTCTGTTGTTGATTTACTTCTATGCTTTGGGTCGTTGTCCTGTTGCAAGACCCATCTTCTGTTGAGCTTCAGGTGGTGGACAGATGGCCTTAAGTTCTCCTGCAAAATGTCTTGATAAACTTGGGAATTCATTTTTCCTTCGATGATGGCAATCCGTCCAGGCCCTGACGCAGCAAAGCAGCCCCAAACCATGATGCCCCCACCACCATACTTCACAGTTGGGATGAGGTTTTGATGTTGGTGTGCTGTGCCTCTTTTTCTCCACACATAGTGTTGTGTGTTTCTTCCAAACAACTCAACTTTGGTTTCATCCGTCCACAGAATATTTTGCCAGTACTGCTGTGGAACATCCAAGTGCTCTTGTGTAAACGTGCAGCAATGTTTTTTTTGGACAGCAGTGGCTTCCTCTGTGGTATCCTCCCATGAAATCCATTCTGGTTTAGTGTTTTACGTATCGTAGATTCACTAACAGGGATGTTAGCATATGCCTGAGACTTTTGTAAGTCTTTAGCTGACACTCTAGGATTCTTCTTCACCTCATTGAGCAGTCTGCGCTGTGCTCTTGCAGTCATCTTTACACGACGGCCACTCCTAGGGAGAGTAGCATCAGTGCTGAACCTTCACCATTTATAGGCAATAAGTCTTACCGTGGACTGATGAACAGCAAGGCTTATAGAGAAACTTTTATAACCCTTTCCAGCTATATGCAAGTCAATAATTCTTAATCGCAGGTCTTCTGAGAGCTCTTTTGTGCGAGGCATCATTCACATCAGGCAATGCTTCTTGTGAAAAGCAAACCCAGAACTGGTGTGTGTTTTTTTATAGGGCAGGTCAGCTGTAACCAAAACCTCCAATCTCATCTCATTGATTGGACTCCAGTTGGCTGACACCTCACTCCAATTAGCTCTTGGAGATGTCATTAGTCTAGGAGTTCACATACTTTTTCCACCTGCACTGTGAATGTTTACATGGTGTGTTCAATAAAAACATAGTAACATTTAATTCTTTGTGTGTTATTAGTTTAAGCAGACTGTGATTGTCTATTGTTGTGACTTAGCTGAAGATCAGATCACATTTTATGACCAATTTGTGCAGAAATCCATATAATTCCAAAGGGTTCACATACTTTTTCCTGCAACTGTATGTGACATAATCCAGGTGTCGTTACACCAGCGAATCCTATAATCTGTATATTTAGTTGCCTCTGCAGGAAAAATGGACCAATCAGACCAGGATACACAAGTTTTTCAAAGAATTCAATATCTGTACGGTGAGAGACATGTTTTGCATGGTCAGTAAAATACAAAAAGTATTATAGGGGCTCTCACGTTTTAGAAACTCTTGGTATAGTAGGTGTGATCACCACTCAATGAGTTCTCATGTGCGACTCAGGAGTCAAAGTCGGTCAAAGCCAAATGAGTATGGACTTCATCAGTTTTCTAGTACCAGGCCCCCTTTGTTTGTGACATTAGGGGTCTTTCTAGCTCCCAAACTGCTGGACAAGTTCTCCCAAACTAGGAAAAACCATTAAATGAGCATTCCCATCACAGACAAGTAATGAAATCAACATCTGATGGATCTGGGTCACCTCAGCTGTTCCCTTAACTTCCATAGCAACCAATCAGATTCCACCTTTAATTTTCCAAAGCAGCTCTGAAAAGTGAAAGGTAGAATCTAAATGGTTGCTATAGGCAACTGAGCAAGTTTTTCTTTACACCTTTTTTTGATAAATCTTCCCCTTAAGTTTACTTCATCTATAGGATTAGTAAATCTGCTTCATTGTCTTCAGTTATACATTTTATCATGTTCTACAGTCTCTGCACAGCCGCCCCACAACTTTCTCTCCAGTCTTAAATTCCGGCTTGAGCTCTTAGCTAAACTTTTCCCCTCCTTTTTATGTGTACACATGGTAATAAAACCAGCAGCTGTGTGAGCAGGACACAGTCGGGACATATTGTCCTTTCAATGATAGCAAGCAGAGTTCTTGAAACACATGTATAAACAAGTACGGTCTATAACTTTTTAGTATATAAGCAGCAATATTTGCATTGCAGAAGGCCATAGAACCTCTAAATCTGCAAGGGGTTTTCTGACTTTTTAATTCTGATGACCTATCCTCAGGATCTAATCGGTGAAGGTCCGATACCCAGGACCCCAGGAAGTAAATGAGGCTGAGCGCGATACCAAGCACAGCCGCTATACAATGTACGGCACTGTGCTTGGTAAAGTAGAGCTTGGCAGTAGAGCTCACAGGAGCGCCGCTGCCTTCTCAAACAGCTGATTGGTGTTGGACCCCCACAGATCAGATACTGATGACCTATCCTGAGAATAGGTCTATCAGTATAAAAATGCCTGAAAACCCTTTTAAATGTTAAATGGATATATTTCGGTTTCAGCAAAAAAAGTCTAATTTCCAATATACGTTTGGCAATAGTCTCCGGCTCATAGTTTTCAATATATCCGCGGGCTGTAAGACAATATAAACCTTCAATGTTTAGTCCCAATCTGTCCTGGTCATATCATAAACATAGAGGTGCGACCTGAGCAATTGTGTGATCATCACATGACCAGGACAGATTTTTATTCAGTGGAAGTAAGCAATGGAAGTTTCATTTTGTCTTACAGCAAGCAGAGATCTTGAAAACTATGAGGAATTAATGCCGGAAGTAAATTGGAAAACTGGCTAAATTTTCAGGATACAATAAATATCCTTAAAGGGAACATGTCACCAGTTTTATGGTGTCCTAACTAAGGGCAACATAAATAAGTGACTGATTCTCTTAGCAAAATGCTGGGTTACTTTCTTTAATTGATCAGGTCAATCTGCCACCATCTTGTATTGAAAAGCTCCAGCTGATAATGAGTCATGAATATTCATGAGCTCCTGACTCTCCCCGCCCACCTGCTGCTGAGTGACAGTTATTTTCCATATGAATCAGCAGCAGGTGGACAGGGGAGTGGCTATAGCTCTGAATTAAATATACACTGGACTCAATGACATCACGCTGGACTCAAATCAGCTCATTAGCATGCGGCATGTGGCATCTTTGTGTGTATATTATGAGGTAACCATCTGTCACACCAGTAAGTGAATACATCTAAGGCATTTTTTTTAGTAGTTAATGATTGTATACAATTAGTTAGATTATAATCAAATATCCACATGACAGGTTCCCTTTAAAGGGGGTTGTCCAGACTTTACTAAGTGATAGCCTATCCTCAGGATTGGCTATCACTAGCTTCTCCAACACCCCACACTCCCCGCCAATCAACTGCTCGGGCTTCAAAGGGAGCAGTGCTATAGTAACAAGCTCCCTCCACCACAAGGTTGATGGAGTCGTGTAGTTCAGAGGATGTCTATCACTTAGTAAAGGCTGGACAATCCCTTTAAGGATATTTATTGTATAATAAATAGCTAGACAATTTTACTTTCTGCATTAGTTACTAATGCAGGCCATCACTTAGTAAAGGCTGGACAACCCCTTTAACTTGAAGAAACCAGAACACCCCTTTAAATACTAAGCTTCTGCCACTTTTGATGATGTATTACCTGTTTTTCATGCATATGTTGGAAGACATTTTGTTCTTTCTAATGTCTTTTGGAAAAAAAAAAAACTCATAAAAAAAACTTTACCAAAATAAATCATTTATACATTCTTGTTTGTTAGTTTGCCTCTTCTCAGTTCAAAAAAACATCCAATAATACACCTACATTGGCACAAGCTGAAAGCCAAGTCAGAAACTCTGCTGATTGGCATCCAGAAGTTGTGTTATGCTTTTCTGTTCCATGCCATTTGTTTACTGCCAAAAAGGTGCAAGTGAGATACACACGTCTAGACTGGGGAAAAATAGTCTCAACATGGACCACTAAGTCACTCGCTGGAACTAGATGCCGACCGACTCGCTGCCCAAGTATCTGTTTAAAATAATAATTGTGACAAAAAAAAAATCCCAAAACAAAATCAGAGCTTCAGGAGACTACTGGGTCATGAAATGCTTAGTTCATTCCCAGTCCTCAAAATCATATAAACGTGCGTTTTCTTACTGATACCTCAAACATTTGCCAAGACAAATCTTACAGAACAAGCTACTTTCAGCATTTTAGGATCAGCCAGAAAATTAATCAGGCTTTGCCCGGCACTCAACTTTATTTTTGGCATAATTTGATATTTTTTGTAAAGACAGATTCCCCAGAACCACATATGTAATTTTTTACCGTCGTGAAAAGACGCAGAAAGATCAGTCTTTTAATCTTACAGTACATGGAACCTTTTGTCTTCTGCAAAACTCTACATGAGAGTGACCATATAAGGGCTCATGCACACGATTAAATGTGTTTTGTATTCTGCAAATCCCGGCTGTGTGCATTCAGAATTTTTTTTATTTATTTTTTCACTTCAATAGAAATGTCCTATCCTTGTCCATAAAACGGACAAGAGTGATACATGCTCTATGTTTTTTTGCGGACCGCGGAACCATGTGCTGTCTACATCTTTTGCAAAAGAATTTAAATTGTAAAGAACGGGTCCGCATCCGATCTGCATATGGTCATGTGCATAAGCCCTAAGAATATAAAAAAATAAATACTTAAGGCTGTGTGCACATCAGGTTTTTGCCATATACACATGACAAATACAGATGCCTCCAATGGATGTCATACCGTGGCATCCGTCACCATAGCGTTCCATTCTAAAAGTCCCTATCCATTTAACATATACTTTTTTGCTGGACTCCAAAGGATGGAAAAAGCATAGTATACTACACTTTTGTATTTTATAATTTTTTTTATGGATATGTTACACATTAAACAAAAATGTCATGTGAACCCAGCCTAAAGGGCCTGCGTCATCAAAATTCTCATGTTGAAATCATACAGTTTAGGCTGTGTTCACATAACATTTTGTTCCTCATGTTAAACATATATGTGGGGGGGGGGGGGGGGAGGATGCAAATGCGTAGAACACTAAAGTTTTCCATTCTACAGAGTCCAGCAAAAGAGTATACGTTAAACGGATTTAGTTTTTTATCGTGGAACCCTATAGAGATGGTTGCCACTGTATGGTATCCATTTAATGTATACATCACGTGAATGCATTAAATAAAACCTAACATATTTAGTGATCCCTCTGAATTTCATATTTTTTAGGGGCTTGCCTCATATGTTCTGTATATGGACTTCACAGAGAGGGTTCCCTGCTCAGGATTGCCCTTTATTAGCTGCTAACAAACAGCAGCTGTCTCTGTGGTGGACCTGGTTTAGTCCATGTCATTTGAAATGGCAGCATGTCATACTACACTTCTACTGAGGCAGCCTCTGCAACAAAAAATAAATAACGTATGGCAAACAAAGAACCCTAGGCCCGGCGGAGTTGTAATTACACCTGATCACCGCTGCGACGACGAGCAGGTAAACAATGAAGGGAAGGCAGCATTTGTACAACAGCTTCTTTCTCTTCAAACAGCTGATTGGCAGAAGTTGCTGGTAGTCGGCCCCCTGCCGATCTGATATTGATGACCTATCCTGAGGATAAACAGTAAAAAGCGGACAACCCCTTTAATCGGTCATGTCCTTCAGGAGGCTATGGACATGGAGCATTGCTAAATAGCGATGCAGGCCACTGGATGTAAAAACTACTGCTATAAGGTCATAAAATGTGACAGCTAAGATGGCTGCAGCCCGAAACTTCTCTTGTGTTTATTACTACCAATTATCTATATTTGGAATAGATGTTTTTACAAAAAAAAATAATATTAATAATAATATGGATAAAAAAAATTCCCCAAAACACACCAGAAAACGTGCTAAAAAAATTAATAAAAGTGAGGATTCTCAGCTGCATGTTATAGGCAGATTTTCAAAATCAGTCGTATGAACATACCCTTACGGATTGTAATGGGGTTTTTCTGAGAGCAGTCAGTCTTTTTTAATTTCACAAGGTCTTTATCACTTTTGGTGGCCGGCGTACCAGAGTCTCCTACATTGTTCTCAGACATAAATGTTTAAGATTGCAAGATCCCTTTAAGAGGGAACCTGTCATGCTATAGAAGCAGCTGGGCAGATGGATAATATAGTTTTATGGCAAAGAATTGATCACAACTTAATCATCGCTGCTCTTATCAGTGATTGACATATGACATACATGACCTTCCATGTATAAGTGTGCACACATTTCAGGGGAAAATATATGTCCTTATGGAGAGCGCCTAATCGTCGTAAGGAGTCTTAATCGTCGTAAGGAGTCTTAGGCCTCTTTCACACTTGCGTTGTCCGGATCCGGCGTGTACTCCACTTGCCGGAATTACACGCCGGATCCGGAAAAACGCAAGTGTACTGAAAGCATTTGAAGACGGATCCGTCTTCAAAATGCTTTCAGTGTTACTATGGCACCCAGGACGCTATTAAAGTCCTGGTTGCCATAGTAGTAGTGGGGAGCGGGGGAGCAGCATACTTACCATCCGTGCGGCTCCCGGGGCGCTCCAGAATGACGTCAGAGCGCCCCATGCGCATGGATCATGTGATCCATGCGATCACGTCATCCATGCGCCTGGGGCGCCCTGACGTCACTCTGGAGCGCCCCGGGAGCCGCACGGATGGTAAGTATGCTGCTCCCCGCTCCCCACTACAGTTTACCATGGCTGCCAGGACTTTAGCGTCCCGGCAGCCATGGTAACCATTGAGAAAAGGCTAAACGTCGCATCCGGCAATGCGCCGAAACGACGTTTAGCTTAAGGCCGGATCCGGATCAATGCCTTTCAATGGGCATTCATTCCGGATCCGGCCTTGCGGCAAGTGTTCCGGATTTTTGGCCGGAGCAAAAAGCGCAGCATGCTGCGCTATTTGCTGCGGCCAAAAAACGTTCCGTTCCGGAACGGAAGACATCCTGATGCATCCTGAAGGACGGACTGTCCATTCAGAATGCATTAGGAAAATCCTGATCAGTATTGGTGGGAAGACAATGTAATAAAGCAGCACGAAATGCAAGCAGAATGCTTGGATGTATAGGGAGAGGTATAAGCAGTAGAAAGAGTGAAGTGCTTATGCCGCTGTACAGAACACTGGTGAGACCTCACTTGGAGTATTGTGCGCAGTACTGGAGGCCATATCTCCAGAAGGATATAGATACTCTAGAGAGAGTTCAGAGAAGAGCTACTAAACTGGTCCATGGATTGCAGGATAAAACTTACCAGGAAAGGTTAAAAGACCTTAATATGTATAGCTTGGAAGAAAGAAGAGACCGAGGGGATATGATAGAAACTTTTAAATACATAAAGGGAATCAACTCGGTAAAGGAGGAGAGCATATTTAAAAGAAGAAAAACTACCACAAGAGGACACAGTTTTAAATTAGAGGGGCAAAGGTTTAAAAGTAATATAAGGAAGTATTACTTTACTGAGAGGGTAGTGGATGCATGGAATAGCCTTCCTGCAGAAGTGGTAGCTGCAAATACAGTGAAGGAGTTTAAGCATGCATGGGATAGGCATAAGGCCATCCTTCATATAAGATAGGGCCGGGGCTATTCATAGGATTCAGATATATTGGGCAGACTAGATGGGCCAAATGGTTCTTATCTGCCGACACATTCTATGTTTCTATGTTTCTATGTTTCTATTCTTCCGGCATAGAGCCCCGACGACGGAACTCTATGCCGGAAGACTATAACGCAGGTGTGAAAGAGCCCTTATGAGACAGGCTACACTTCTCTGGAATTCTTGGAAGAAAGGGATGCAGATGAGCTCTTAACAAGCTCTGCCTCTAATGTCAGCAGATGTAAGGCTCTCCAGCTTTGGCAAAACTACAACTCCCAGCATGCCCAGACTACCTACAGCTATCAGCCTACAGCAGGGCATGGTGGGAGTTGTAATTGTAGCCGCAGGTTGACCATTCCTGCTACGAGTCAATGTTCGACCTTTTAAACAGGCCTTGAGATATGCCTTGGATATATTAGGCCTTCATAAGGAAATATACAGTAGCATCTCCAGTATCCTGACCTAGGCCTCTCACCCAGTTAAGCCAGTACTTTCTGCTCTGCACTGATGAGGGGCAATCACCCCAAAACAGCTTGAGGTGATGGATTATTTATTATCCAAGTCATGTCCCAGGGATTCTTAAAAGGGCTGAACATTGACTTAGCTGCCTTACATCTGGTGGCATCAGAGGCAGAGCTTGCTAAGAGCCGATTTACATACCTTCTAAGCGTATACAAAGCCATAGCTGTCAGTCACTGATAGGACTGCCCATTTGGCTAGTAATGTATTCATTTGAACCTCTGCTCATTCTGGGAACAGGAGTCCGGTGGGCGGTCCAGCTCAGCCACACTAGAGACAGCCTACTGGACTCCTAAGCTCAGGAAGAGCAGAAAGTGGTGATGGATCTTTTCCCATAAAACTATATATCGATCTGCTCAGCTCGTCCTGCTCTATAACATGCTGCCCGCCAATCACACTGCATTTTCAAGGTGAAAGGTTCCCTTTAACACACATGTGAACAGAAAGTCAAACAGTTGTGCAAATTCTGGATGATAGGAGTTAAAAAAAAGTACAGTACTCACTCTAGAAAGCTGGTGATGTATTCTCTGCTACATGCCGACCAGGAGAAAGGGTTTGTGTTTGACGTAATGTGAGCTGCCATTAACTTTGCTGCTTCGTGACCTTTGGTCCCACATGAGTTTCCAATTCCATCGTGATTCATGCCAAAACTGGAACATATGAGGAAGAGAACATGTGGAGATACTGGTGTACTAGATGAAAATGTATGACAAGACCATATATAAAGAAATCTCAACTACACACTCCAAGCTGATAGTAATTACTTCACCCCCTTTACACTGTAAGCTTATATGAGCAAAATCATCAATCCTTGATGTGCGGCGAACAAGCTGTCCCTATGGTTTCATACTATATGCATTCATTCATAGGCACTCCGTGTACTGCCATATGGTGCTTCTGTACAGCATCGTATTATGGACATATGCTGTGCTATAAGCAAAGGCTCTAAGGGAGGGTACAGATGTAGCAAATGTTAACATGGAACTTAACACCTTAAATACACCGTCACAGCAAGCTTTAATTTGACATCTGCTTTTATAAGATTAAAGGGGTTATCCCATGATTATTATAAAAAAAAAACTGGAAATCATATACAATCTAGTCTAGAACCAGTCCATGGGTCCAGAGATCTCATGAGATTTATATCACAGTGGGTGTGTCCTTTCTGTTGCAGCTCTATCCCTATCACAGCTCAGGAGGCAGATGAAGGATGGAACTGAGCATAGGAGTCCACGTCAGCGAGGTGGACAGAGGAATAAGAAAAAGAACAAACAGCAGGTGGCGCTATACAGATACATAATAAATATTTAATGACATGTAGTTACAAAAGTAATCAGATCCATGTGCTGGTTTGAAAACTGCAGAATATCTTTCGTGGGACAACCCCTTTAAGTGCAAATTCAAAGTCTACTGTATTTAAAGGGGTATTACAGCACAAAAAAAGTGTCCCTTTGAGCTGCACATGCTGTAAAATATAACAGCACTTACACTCACCTCACTGATCCACTAACGCGATCTGACAGTGGCGGGGTCCCCGCTGCGCTCCACTTCCTGCTCCTGTCTCAACATTGGCCGCCAAGCCAATCGTAGGCTGAGGTAGGTCATCGCTGAGGCTAGTGATTGGCTCAGCGGAAAGCCACTTTCTGCCATGCCAAGAAGAGTGCAGAGGGGACCCTGACACCATTGGAGCAGCAACAGCAGCAGTTGGGGGATCGGAGAGTCCAGATTTGGTTATTTTTGTTACAGCACGTGCAGCCCGTGGGAACACTTTTTTGCCCTGGAATATCCCTTTCATGTGTTAGGCTTTAAGTTAACGTTTGATACATCTGCACCTTTGCAATACAGCATTCAATAAATCATGCCACAATTTTTCTGACGGATTTAGTCAGAGGCACGCGGAGGTACAGTATATGGAGCTGTAATGTGGCCATGTGCATGAGGCCTTAGTCTTATTGTTTATTGATCCATTAGTCAGTATTCTGTGCTTAAAAGGGTTATCCAACCCCTATAATGTCCTACTGCCCTGGCCCCTCATACAGGTTATACTTACCCCGCTCCCCGGCACCTGCATCGCTTCTGATGACCGCACGGCCGCCGGCGATTGGAGAGTGGGGGGTGCAGCCAATAGCAGGCCGCAACAGGGACAAGGCTCCCCAGCGTCACCCGCAATGCTAAGGAGGCTTGTTCCCGTTGCGGCTTGCTATTGGCTGCACCTCCGTAGGCGGATGTTTTGATCCGCCGACAGGGAGATGCAGCAGCCGTGCGGGCATCAAAAATGTCGAGGAGTTCAGGGCAAGTATGATCTAGAGGAGGGGCCCAGGCATTTTGGGGGGCATTATAAGCCTTGGATAACCCTTTTAAAGAAATTTTACCAAAACTGACATTTATTACCAATCCAAAGAATAGGTGATAAGTGTCTGATTGCTGCCCATCTCCTGGGACCTCAACTGATCACTAGAATGGGGGTCCTGAGCTCCCCAGTTCTCCTCACTGCATGACCGTAGTGTGAATAGAGTGACAATCAAGCATGCACTCTAATCAAGTATCCATGGGACTAACAGAGACAGTAGTGTATGGTTCACCTAGTACAGGACTATATACAGTATATATCATCCATTGTCAGTTTACTGCTGCTGTGAGGGGAAGATGTTATCTGAAGGGTAATCCTTATTATAATAGCAGTATGGCAGCTCTAATGTTCTTTTGATAGGCCTAGATAACGATGCCCAGAGAGGAGCATTAAGGCTCATTCAAACATGCGGATCGTTTTTTTTTTGCGGATCAGATGAAGACCTATTCACTTCTATGGGGCCCTTTTCTTCCGTTCTACGGCTTCACAACAAATAAAACATTCCCTACACTTGTCAATGAAAATCAAGACGTGGCCCCATTGTAGTCTATGGGTCCGCAAAAATGCGGAATGCAATCCATTTTTTTGCGGACATGCAGAATATGCAGCACAATATACTGCCCCAGCCTAATAATAATAATAATAATATAATAATAATAATCTGCCTACACAACAGGCAGTGTAAAGGACACTTTAGGGTCCATTCACACGTCCGGAAGTGTTTTAGCGGTCGCAAATTGCGGATCCGCAAAACACGGCCACCGGCCTTGTGCGTTCCACATTTTGTGGACCGCACAGGGCCGGCACTATAATAGAAATGCCTTTTCTTGTTTGTGTCTGCGAACAAGAATAGGACTTGTTGTATTTGTTTGCGGTTACGGAAGTGCGGATGCGGACAGTACACTGTGTGCTGTCCGCCTCTTTTGCGGCCCCATTGGAAATGAATTGGTCCGCACCCGTTCCGCAAAATTGCGGAACGGATGCAGACCCATTTTGCAGACGTGTGAATGGACCCCAAGTCTGCAGCACAAATGGCTGGAAAAATCAATAGAAAGGCACCACAAATTTCATTTTTGAACATTATAATACAGATGTTGTAAAAGGCACAAAATGGATTTTTTTTTCTCAGGTTACTTAAATATAAAAGTCATTCAGACAGTGGACGGAGAACACTGCAATTAACATTCAGAGCTTGATTATTTGACTTTACCAGACAAAACAGAGCACGGCAGTCATAACACCTTGTCACACCGCCATAGTAAGCAGGCAGACTGCTCGAGATATTTAAGACACGACACAGATTCTATCTGTGCGCCCACATCAGTCATTCCACCAGCAAACGTATAATTATCAGGGGGTCTACCGCTTCCTCTTGTGGGTCCAGACTGTCACTACTCCAGCAGGAACAACTATCTGTCTGTGTGCAGTATATAATAATACAGGTGTCACATTAGGGCAGACATGCCTACCATGCTTTTAACCACACAGGCAGAGACATAGAAAAAGTTGCCAATTATTGTGTATTTGCCAATTTTTAAGCCACTTTTGTAGAGTAAAAGGCATTGATAAATATGGCCCTGTGTTCTATGTGAAAAGGCCACTGCAGTTTTTGCTGCTGTTTTCAAAGCCAAAGACAGAAATGATCTGGCAAAGTACGTCCTTGCTTTATACTGCCCAATTCCTTGAATCCACTTATCTCTTTGGCTCAAAAAGATGCATGTGTGAGACCACCCTGAGGCATAGATTAATTTTTGCATTTTTGGGGCATCGTGTGCTTCTTTGCTGTTGCTTTTAGCTGCATTTTTATAGGGGGAAAAAAAGTCACACCTTGAAATGCCCTGTTTGAGACAGTAGTGTTTTTTCAAATTGCAGCATCTTCTGGGTCTGTTATTTTTTTCCCTCATTACCTGGCGTTTTCCACCCATAGACCTCCATTTCTTTTTGCTGCTTCTAAAAACACTTTTTTTTTCAAATGACCTTTTTACATGGCATTTTTTCCCAATGTATTTTTGCCATACAGCTCTACAAAGGAAGTGACATTGCAGGGAGGGTCCACGCTTTTCTCAAAAAAAGCCATTACAAAAAAAAAAAAAACACAGGTGGTTCAACACGTTATATGGGCAAAAAAAAACTCAAAAAGTTTAATAAAAGTAACAAATAAATCTCTGATCAAGTTAGGCTTCCCTTCCTTAAGGTTTGATTTTCTGTTTTTGCCCAAAAAAACACTAGAGACAAAACTGTTTGTGAAGGACCGAATAATAGGGTTTCCTTAATAAAAAAAAAAAAAAAAAAAAGGCTTGCCTTTTTTTCCAGAAAGAGCTCGCATGTGCTCATGGACTGGGTCTGGTATAGCAGCTCAGCCCCATTTACTTCCATGTGGTGAGCTGTAATACGAGGGGCAGAGTATAAACAAAAGAGGCACGGTTTCTGACAACAAAGTCAAACCCTTTGGCCTCTTTCACACGAGCGTGTCCGGATAAGGTCCGGATGCGTTGCGGCAAACCAGCGCGAGTAGGTACCCAATTGCAGTCAGTTTTGACTGCGATTGCGTTCCGTTCTGTTTTTATCACGCGGGTGCAAAAAACAGAACAGAAGTTCAGGTTTGGGTTCAAGGTTGTGTAGATTGTATTATTTCCCCTTAGAACATGGTTATAAGGGAAAATAATAGCATTCTGAATACAGAATGCATAGTACAACAGGGCTGGAGGGGTTAAAAAAATTATATATATATTTTTATAATTACTTAACTCACCTTAATCCACTTGTTCGCGCAGCCGGCATCTCTTCTGTCTTCTTTTAGGAATTGGACCTTTGATGACGTCACTGCGCTCATTACATGGTCTATCACATGATCTTTTACCATGGTGATGGATCATATGACATACCATGTGATGATCACAGTGACATCATCAAAGGTCCTTTTCCTCACAGATAAAGACAGAAGAGATGCCGGCTGTGCGAACAAGTGGATTAAGGAGAGTTAAATTTTATTTTTAGTTTTTTATTTTTTTTAACCCATCCAGCCCTATTGTACTATGCATTCTGTATTAAGAATGCTATTATTTTCCCTTATAACCATGTTATAAGGGAAAATAATAATGATCGGGGATCCATCCCAATCATCTCCTAGCAACCTTGCGTGAAAATCGCACCGCATCCGCACTTGCTTGCGGATGCTTGCGATTTTCACGCAGCCTCATTCACTTCTATGGGGCCTGCGTTGTGTGAAAAACGCACAAAATAGAGCTTGCTGCGATTTTCACGCAACGCACAAGTGATGCGTGAAAATCACCTCTCATGTGCACAGCCCCATAGAAATTAATGGGTCCGGATTCAGTGCGGGTGCAGTGCATTTACTTCACGCATTGCACCCGCGCGGAAAACTCGCCCGTGTAAAAGGGTCCTTTTTCTAACTTTGGACAACTCCTTTCATCCCATACCAAGCAAGCAGGGGAAGGCAATGCAGAAACACCCATCAGACACATATCCTCAAGCCCGCTATATAACACTGGCCAAGACCCAGTGTATAAGGTATGATTTAATGAAATGCACCAACTTTCTTTTTTTCTTAAGTTCAGCATAAAGCTAGTTACACCTTTCCTCTTCATAGGTTGTCAAGTTGCAAAACCAGGAACAGTCCATGGAGAAGAGAGGCAATGGGTAAGCATTCATGTGTTCTAACCTCAACAACCCCTTTTTGAGTTATGCATTAATGACAAGGGTTACCATTAGGGATGAGCGAATCGACTTTGCATACTTTATCCAAAGTCGATTCGCATAAAACGTTGTTGTAATACTGTACGGAGCAGGAGCTCCGTACAATATTAGAATGTATTGGCTCCTATAACTTTGCAAAGTCCGGCGAGACTTCTTGTAATAACTTTGTGAATTAATTATTACTGTAAAAAACCTTGATACCGAACTCGGGTTTGGTTCCAAGTGGTATTACAAAGTTTTATGCAAATAGCCTTCAGATGAAGCATCCAAAGTCGATTTGCTCATCCCTAGTTACCAGTTTAGAAAACAAATTTTCATAGACCCTATTACGGAATTTTTCGAGTCATCTGGTTAGAATCCTCATCTTTTGGCAGAGTGGAAAGTGGTTACCAAGAGCATCTCTTTCTCCGAAGCAGTGTTCCTCAACTCCAGTCCTCAGGGCCCACCTACTGGTCATGATTTGAGAACATCCTACAGAATGATTACCTGATGCACTGACACAAATTATATCACCTGCTCAATACTAAGGAAATCCTGAAAACATGACTGTCAGGTGGGCCCCTAAGGACTGGAGTTGAGGAACCCTGCTCTGGAGGACCTGTCCTGCCATCGATTTGAATGAGCACTGTGTAATGCTTAATGTGTCCTGTGGTGACACTGCAGGGAAACTGAACACGGAATGCCATGTATTACAGTTGATTGTTGGGGTTCCCAGCAAGAGGACACCTTGAGATCTACTTATTGTCAAGAGAAGAGACCCTTCTAAAAAGTAGGCAATATCCCAAGTGAAGAAACCCTTTAAATTGTCAAGACAAGTGTATTACAAAAGGACATAAAACACGCTCTGAATTTGTATGTCAAGCATTTTAGAAACCAACAACAATTTCCAGAGAATGTGTTACATACCAGAGGCACAAAGAGGTTATTACACTAATTTCATCCCTTTCACAACTAGATCGTGGACAGCAATAAAGAAGGTGCACTGGCTCACCGATTTACCAACAAACAGTAGCAGTAGGTAGTTCATCTTCTTTAATCACCCTATATCTTATTTTTGTCAAATACTGAAAGATTTGTAAGTGAATCTGCTCCAGACCTGACCTAATCCTCCTCCACCTTTGACCTCATCTCAACCACACTCTAACCTCATTTACTTCCAAAGAACAACAGCATATCAGTAAATCTCATCATTTATTTTAACCGCACGCTGGTCAAAGGAAGCGAGGCTAAATGAAAACAAAACAAAAAAAAATCTGCATGCTGTCAGAGAACTTAGCGGGGCCGATTCAAACAAGGTTATTTGAGATTCTGCTAAAGACCAGAACATGGAGGCCTGGGCTGCACTTAAGGAACGTGTCAGTCCTTTAGGAATTTAGAAGGCATTTTATTGCATCAGGAGTCTTTAAAGCAATATTTCATCTCAGCCAAAATAATTTAGTCTAAGATTAACGCTGACGAATTTGTGTATGCATGTGTTTTCTCTCTTCTGGCTTTTCCAGACAAGCTATTGAGTCAAGTGACATTTCAGAAAAGAATTTCAACTTACGAAGCGTAATGTGTATTGTGCAGACCTTTTTTTTTTTTTTTTTTTAGCATCTTAAGAATTACAGTTTCAAACACAGGACAAGGGCCAAAGGTTAAATGCGGTGCCACAGAGCTGATCGACAACATAGAAGATGCATTATAAAAGAAAGGAACATACAGCGACAGCATATTATTAATTAAAAAAGCAGGATGAATCGTTAAACCAGGCACCTTAGATTGTGAGCCCCATTGAGGACAGTGCGATGCTAATGTCTGTAAAGCGCTGCGGAATATGTCAGCACTATAAAAGTGAGTACAATAAATAAATACTACTTGATAGGGATGATCCTGAGGATACCTGTCTTGTGAAAATCAGTTGCAGTGTACCTGAGAAAGAAATACTTTTATTATTTACATAAATGAGGGCTTTAGTGCGCCAATGGGCAGTCCTAGACCCTCAGGGCACCTCAGCCCGCTCAGATATCCAGTGCTGGCCACACCCCTCAGTACGCTGTAACCCTCATTTGCATTAAAAATAAAAGTTTATTGGGAAGAACACAACCAATTTTCATTAGACATTAATTACTTTAATTAGCAGGATCAAGCCTACCAGGCAGTATCCCTGGTTTAATAGGTTTAATTCTGTTTACAGCTACTCATTAAACTAATACTCTACTGTCACTGTACATTTTTCCCCCCTTTAATTCCTCTTTAGTTTCCATAGTAGAGGCAGAGTATTAATCTTGGTGCAATGAAGTTTTGCAATGAAGACTACAGAGGCATTAAAGGGGTTGAACAGGGGGAAAAAAACAAAACATCTGGTCCCCCGCCATTTCTCTTCTTCCTGCTGCTTATGATGACTTCCAGACACAGGGACATGGGACCACTGCAACTAGTCTTTGCAGCCTGCGGGGAGCATCAATAAGTTGAGTGTGCCGGCTTTCATTTATTTTCACCATGCTGAGCTTTTTAGTATACTTTTGCCTGGACAACCCTTGAGATGTAGAGCTTCTCTGCACTTCTTGCTGTCATTTTCAGGTCGCCATTGTTCTCCCAACCACCAGGGACACACAACTTAAACAGTGCTGACATCTCAGTGATCTGCCGAGGTGATAAACCAAGGCCTCTCAGCTTAAGGATTATTCTGTCCGTTCTCAGTTTCTGAAAAATGGTCATAACTGACATGTCGATGAACAGGAGGCATCACATACGACGTGATCTTATTTTTGAGGTTTCTTGTGGCTAAAAAACGTTGCTATCAATCTGGCTTTTATGCCCAACTCACATACCAGATTGGAGCTAGGTGCTTGACAATTTGATAATTTGCAGATCTTAGTGACACCTGCTACTTCCTTGGTTTGCATAACCTTACGGCTTGTCCTTCTTGGTGTTGCAATTTCAATGTTCACAGAATTAGAATTAACCTAACTTTCCATTTTTGTAATTTCAGTGAGAAAATAAGCATCTGCCATAATTCTCATGGGTTAGTATCTGAAGCTGACCACTGCCCAACTAAATACAGACTAATCATATATATATATAAATATATATATATAATATTGAGAAGCAGGAAGACCAGAATTAGAGAGTTGTTTTGGGCTCTGTATTGACCCATCTCCTCTAGATGGACCGCCTCGGTCGCGTATTAATAGAATGTTTGGCTGTATAAGGTACTCATTTAGCGTCACAAAAATTCTACCTTGAGAAGTCTACCATGTAATGCTAAGACACGATTCCCATTTAATACAAACTGAACCACATCACAGAAACCAAAACTGTTTTTCTAAGCTTCACATTTATGACATTTCAGCCTACTTAGGCAATAAATCATAATGGCTGAAAACCCAAAGAAGTATTCTGTTCACATTTACAGAAGTCAAATGTTTTTATAACAGAAACAGACACGAGACATAATAATCAAATTCACCGCGTAAGTAGATAGACAGGCAAGTGGTAGTAATTCGCACAAAATGAAGGGCTGGCTGTCTGCAAGGTGAAAAAGGGATAGTAACAGAGATAACTGGATGTTTTTAATGTGGTGACTGTATATTCATGCAGTGTAAAATATAGCAGTCTTGATGGTTACCTTACCACCAAGGATACTAATGATAGCTTTCAAAATTTTACCAATTTTTTTTAAACCCTTTCTATGGCTACATTGTTTAATACAAACAAAATGACACATGAGGAAAATATAATATCAGCACTATTCTGTAAGAGGTACTATAAAACACTTTTGTAGAATGTTTTTACAAAATCTACCTTTGAAGAGTACATCAGCAGACTGTCTTTACATTTCAAGAACATATCCACTACGAAGTCCTTCGTGCTTTAAGGGCTCTTAACATAGGCTAAGAATCCACCAGATAATCGCTAACTAGCGTTTATAGGAACGCTCCTTAGTGGCTATATGGCGGTGTAAAGGTGTCGCTGATTACCCAATGAATGAGCTAGTTTGTCAAGTAATATACACGTTTGTGCAGACCTAAACCGGTGGCAGATCGAGCTGTCAAAACACGCTCTGCTGCCAACAATCAATGAGTCTCTATGGGGACAAGCGATGGCATTAGCGATTACTCCACACCATACTGGGGAGGAGATCGATGCATGTAAAAGCAGAGATCTTCATCACTGACGAGCAGATGCTTGTCAGGAAGGAACACTTACTTTAAGGGGCCTTTACTAGCTCTCCATCATAGAGTGAGTAAACTTCTACTGGTTGCCCCTGATAACTTCTTATCATTTAAATTGACCTAGACAACCTAGTCCCCATTAAATTGGGACATTTTTGTGTCACAAAGCATATAAAAAAAAAATTAAACCCGCATCTGGATCTGAATACTTTTGTAATTGCATGTAATAAAAAAAATTTGGGGGACATTTATTAAGACCGTATTTTAGATGCCAGTCTTAATAAAGCCCTATAGCCGGCAGAGGTTTGATGGAAGTTATGAAGGAGTGCTGGCCTCTACATAAATTCGGCGCATCCTGCGCCAGTTCTAAATGTAAGACAGCCGAGGTCAGGGCGGAACACTAAGCGTTATAAATCATTATAATGCTGTAAGTTTGTGTGACAGAAGCAGCGTTCAATCAGGGAAATACAATTACTGCTGTCACACTGAGCATATTTCACAGACCGAAAGGATACCTGCACACGCTGTGAATTACATGCGTTTTTTTATGTGCGGATTCTCATGCACAAAATACAGTTAGGTCCATATACACTGGCCTGTCCAAAAAAAAAAAAAGTCACCAACAAAAAAAAGCCTTTAGGTTTGATTACGGCACGCATTCGCTGTGGCATTGTTTCGATAAGCTTCTGCAATGTCACAAGATTTATTTCCATCCAGTGTTGCATTCATTTTTTACCAAGATCTTGCATTGATGATGGTAAAGTCTGACCGCTGTGCAGAGCCTTCTCCAGCACATCCCAAAGATTCTCAAAGGGATTCAGGTCTGGACACTATGGTGGCCAATCCATGTGTGAAAATGAGGTCTCATGCTCCCTGAACCACTCTTTCACAATTTGAACCCGATGAATGCTGGAATTGTCATCTTGGAATATGCCCGTGCCATCAGGGAAGAACAAATCCATTGATGGAATAATCTGGTCATTCAGAATGTTCAGGTAGTCAGTTGACCTCATTCTTGGAGCACATACTGTTGCTGAACCTAGACCTGACCAACTGCAGCAACCCCAGATCATACCACTGCCCCCACAGGCTTGTACAGTAAACACGAGGCATGATGGGTACATCACTTCATCTGCCTCTCTTCTTACCTTGATGCGCCCATCACTCTGGAACAGGGTAAATCTTAACTCATCAGACCACATGACCTTCTTCCATTGCTCCAGAGTCCAATCTTTATGCTCCCTAGCAAATGAAAGCCTTTTTTCTGGTTTGCCTCACTGATTAGTGGTTTTCTTACGGCTACACAGCTGTTCAGTCCCAATCCCTTAAGTTCCCTTCGCATTGTGCATGTCGAAATGCTCTTACTTTCACTATTAAACATAGCCCTGAGTTCTACTGTTGTTTTTCTTCGATTTGATTCACCAAACGTTTAAGTGATCGCCGATCACGATCATTCAGGTTTTTTTCCCCGCAACATTTCTTCCTCTAATACGATGGGTCCCCACTATCCTTCTAGTTATTAATAATGCATTGGACAGTCCTTAACCCAATTTTAGTAGTTTCTGCAATCTCCTTAGATGTTTTCTCTGCTTGATGCATGCCTTGTCCCTTTTCAAACAGACTAACATCTTTTCCACGACCACGAGATGTGTCTTTCGACGTGGCTGTTTAAGAATTGAGAAGCAACTCAGTGCACCAGTTGGGGTTAAATGACTTATTGCCAGCTGAAAGATAATCGCCCGATGCAGTAATTATCCAATAGGAGGCTCATAACTATTTGCTTAGTTAAATCCAGGTGGCGACTTTTTTTTTGGACAGGCAGTGTATATTTGGAGACTGACACAATTTTTTTTTTTTACTGGTTTATTAAAACATATTGAAGTTATAGTTATAAAATGGACATGGACATAAACTTTTAGCTTTCATTTTAGGGTATTCTCATTAAAATTGGATAAAGGGTTTAGGAGTTTTAGCTCCTTTACATGTGGTACCCTGTTTTTAAAGTGACCAAACGTATTTGGAAAATTGACTCAAAGGCTGTATCATGGGCAGGTGTGGGCAATTCCTTAATTATTATATTCTCAATTAAGCACATAAAAGGCCTGGAGTTGATTTGAGGTGTGGTGCTTGCATTTTGAAGATTTTGCTGAGAAGTAAACAGGCGGTCAAAGGAGCTCATGCAAAACAGAAAAAAAGACATTCAAGAAATTGCTACACTATTAGAAGTGGCAAAATCTACAGTTTGGTACATCCTGAGAAAGAAAGAAAGCACTGGTGACCTCAACAATGCAAAAAGACCTGGACGTCTACAGAAGACAACAGTGGTGGATGATCGCAGAATAATTATCATGGTGAAGAGAAACCCCTTCACAACAGCCAACCAAGTGAACAACACTCTCCAGGATATTGGCGTATCAATATTCAAATCTACCATAAAGAGAAGATTGCATGAAAGTAAATGCAGAGAGTTCACTGCACGGTGCAAGCCACTCATAAGCCTCAAGAAAAGGAAGAGTAGATTGGACTTTGCTAAAAAAAAAAAAAACACATCTTAAAAAAATCAGCACACTTCTGGAAGAACATTCTTTGGACAGATGAAACCTTAAGATCAACCTCTACCAGAATGATGGAAAGAAAAAAGTATGGCGAAGGCATGGTACAGCTCATGATCCAAAGCATACCACATCATCTGTAAAACACAGGCGGAGGAATGGCTTGTGTGATGGCTTGGGCATGCATGGCTGCCAGTGGCACTGGGTCCTTAGTGTTTATTGATGATGTGACACAGGACAGAAGCAGCCGGATGAATTCTGGGGTTTTCAGAGACATACTGTCTGCTCAAATCCAGCCAAACCGATTGGTCGGCGTTTCATAATACAGATGGACAATGACTCAAAACAAAAAGCCAAAGCAACCCAGGAGTTTATTAAAGAAAAGAAGTGGAATATTCTTGAATAGCCAAGTCAGTCACCAGATCTGAACCCAATAGAGCATGTATTTCACTTGTTAAAGACTAAACTTCTGACAGAAAGGCCCACAAACAAACAGCAATTGAAAACCGCTGCAGTAAAGGCCTGGCAGAGCATTAAAAAGGAGGAAACACAGCGTCTGGTGACGTCCATGAGTTCAAGACTTCAGGCAGTCATTGCCAACAAAGGGTTTTCAACCAAGTATTAGAAATTAACATTTTATTTACAATTATATAATTTGTCCAATTACTTTTGAGCCCCCGAAATGAAGGGATTGAGTTTAAAAAATGCTTTAGTTCCTCACATTTTTATGCAATCATTTTGTTCAACCCAGTGAATAAATCTGAAAGTCTGAACTTCAACTGCATCTGAATTGTTTTGTTCAAAATCCATTGTCGTAATGTGCAGAACAAAAACTAGAAAAATGTTGTCTCTGTCCAAATATATATGGACCTAACTGTACATGGTATCACCAGCAAAGTGTATGAGATTTCAGAAATCTTGTTTGCACTTTTGCTTATTTTTTCCATGTGGAAATTGATCTGCTGTGCGGATTTAAAAATCCTCAGCATATAATTTAGCGTTTTTTTTTTTGTTTTTTTTTTGGGGGGGGGGGGGGGGGACGGATTACATCCTTAGCATTGCAAGGGGTAGATCTGCGGAAAAGCTGCATAAAAATCTGCAAGTAATGTGGATTTGGTGAAAACATTTTTAAAAACTCAAGCGGAATCTCCGTTTTGAAATCTACACTCTTTGTGAATGGAGCAGTAGTGCATATGTGCGACTGCGGCACCACTTACTTCAACGGGACTGATGGGCAGAGCACTTGGCTCTATCTCGACTAGTCTCAGAGAAGTGAATAGACGAGTGGTCATACATGTGAACTACTGCTCCATTCACGAAGGAGACCCCAGCGATCAGACCCTTATCCCTTTTCTATGGACAGGGGATACATATTAATTGTGGATAAACCCCTTTATTTTCCATTACGGTGCATTACACTGCCATCACCATCCCCTGCAACAACAACAGAACAAACAAAAAAAAACGATAGATATCTTAATGTCCTTGAAACAGGACAAATATTCAGCCCTGAATATAATCTGGCACCCCTTGCACCAAGGCTCCCATGTCCCTCTGTAGTATCTTCTACAATATAGGAAACTTCAGTGGTCATAACTGATATAATGGGTGGCCATCCATTGCCTCTATTCCAGGGACACTGCTGCACTTCAGAGCATCTAACATGTTATCGTTTTGCTGTAAATGAACCGATTTGGTGACTTTCTTACTATACTTGGTGCTAGTTACTTTTAGATATTATGCTGTGCGAGGGACGTGCACAATGTATACACATTGCTCTCTATTTAACAGATATAACTATTAGCTGCCAAAAAAAACATCACACCCACCGTGTCTGCATCATGCTCCAGTTTTCACTGGACACCCAGTGGACCCTCGAACATTAACACCTCCCAACTCTGAGCTAACTACTTTCTAAGTCCTGTGTGTTGTCTTACTTTGCCATCTGATCTCATTTAGTGATTCTTTGACAGCTTCCTGTGTGGTACGCCTTTCGGTGTCAGACAGGCCCTCCAAACCACCGCAAGCTCATTTCCAAATGTACCTTTTTACTACGACGTCTGCTGCCCTTTAGTGCTCTTTTCTCTAATACCCCGCGATGACAGTGCTGCAATTGTGTCAGACGCTTCAGGAGAACAATATCACAAACCCTCTAATATGACTGTAAGACGACACGCATGTCACAGCCTGCTCTTCCCCCCCTAGGAATTTTCTTACTCTGCAGGCATATGTTTCAACTGTGCATTCATCAATCTAATGTATTGTAGCAAGCAAAGTAACATACATCAGACCCCAGTATGTAAACATCAAAAAGTTTCATAAATTTCAATAAAAAAAACTTTAAAAAGTCATAATGTGGGGCCATTAGAGACCGGGTAGATACAATTTCTCCTTGAGGAGAGTGCCTATGTATGGGACGCTTTATACCTACTAGGCACTTATATTAGTAACCCCCGTACCCCAGACAAATACTTCTCATTCAGCTAAATCAGTTCTGTCTTCTCTGCACTATTGAGGAGCAATGACCTCAAAACGGTGGTGTGCAGACAAGGTACTGGCTTGGCTATAATCCTAAATTATGTCACAAGGCCTGCTTCAAAGGTCGAGAATTGACTTATAGGAGAGTTACTGATGGTACAAGAGACACTGGTTTACTTGCCTTTTTTGGGAAAGAGAGCTCATTTTTATATATATATTTAGAGAGAGAGAACGAGAAACACCAAGAACGAAAAGTCATGGAGATCTGGAAATTAATGATATGCAAAATATAAAAAATTGGAAACAAAATGTTCAAGAAATCTAGAATTATTCTGTATCGAGTATGAGTACCACACGCAGAAATACACACACTTACACACCTTGGCATGCACTCAGTGAGGTTATTAATGGTTGCCTGAGGAATGTTCTGCCACGCTGAATGCACTTGGGCGCACAAATGATCAAGATCCGGTGCTAGCAGCTTCCTTTGCAAGTGCCGACCAATGACGTCCATGATGTGCTTGATGGGAGAAAAGACTGGAGATGCTGCAGATCATGTTAGCATGTTTAGGACACAATGGCTGCTCACAGAAGCACAAGGTTCGGCATTGTCCTGTAAAAAATGGCCTCATTGCTAAAGAGCATAGACCTTCATCTCCGTCTTGATGTGCACCATGATAGCCTTTAACAGTGGTGGTATGAGGTCATAGGAACACCTGTAGTTGGATGTCTGGCTCGTAGACCAATGTGGTGCAAACGTCTTCTGATGGTTTGTGTAGACACTGTTTGTCGCCCTAGGCTTGGGATGTGAAGTCCAATTTCATTTGTAGTACAGAATAGATCACTACGTTCCATTCTTCTTATCAGATGATTCATCTGTGCAGATGTTCGCCTTTGTGCACTCTTGCTGTCATTTGTTGTTCTTCCTACCACCTGGACACACAACATTGAACAGTGCTGACATCTTGACATATGCACGCAGCGATCTTTGGGAGTGATAAACCAAGGTCTCTCAGTTCAAGGATTCTATCCCTATCAGTTTGCAACAAGTGGCAATAACTGGCACATCGATGAACAGGAGGCATCGCACAATCATCCCACATGACTTGGTACAATTTTCAGGTCGGTAAAAACCTTTGCTTTCAATCTGGCTTTTATGGCCCTCCCACATGCCACAGATTAGAGCTAGGTGCTAAAACATTTTATCATTCACAGATCTTAGTGACCCCTGCTACTTCTTCGATTTGCATAATCTTGCTTCAGGGTTTTTTTTTATGTAAATTTTAAAACCAAAACTAAAAGGAGTGGAATCAAGAAGAGAAGAAGTTTTACATGCATTTAATACTTTCTCTCCTATTATGATCCACACCTGATTTTGGCTTCAAAAACTGCATAAAGAACCTGAATATGTGGCAGCACCCTTAGGGTGTGTCCTTGGTGTTGAATTTCAATGTTCAAGGGTTTGTGTATATATATACAGTACAGACCAAAAGTTTGGACACACCTTCTCATTCAAAGAGTTTTCTTTATTTTCATGACTATGAAAATTGTAGATTCACACTGAAGGCATCAAAACTATGAATTAACACATGTGGAATTATATACATAACAAAAAAGTGTGAAACAACTGAAAATATGTCATATTCTAGGTTCTTCAAAGTAGCCACCTTTTGCTTTGATTACTGCTTTGCACACTCTTGGCATTCTCTTGATGAGCTTCAAGAGGTAGTCACCTGAAATATTTTTCACTTCACAGGTGTGCCCTGTCAGGTTTAATAAGTGGGATTTCTTGCCTTATAAATGGGGTTGGGACCATCAGTTGCGTTGTGGAGAAGTCAGGTGGATACATAGCTGATAGTCCTACTGAATAGACTGTTAGAATTTGTATTATGGCAAGAAAAAAGCAGCTAAGTAAAGAAAAATGAGTGGCCATCATTACTTTAAGAAATGAAGGTCAGTCGGTCTGAAAAATTGGAAAAACTTTGAAAGTGTCTCCCTAGTGCAGTCACAAAAACCATCGAGCGCTACAAAGAAACTGGCTCACATGCGGACCGCCCCAGGAAAGGAAGACCAAGAGTCACCTCTGCTGTGGAGGATAAGTTTATCCAAGTCACCAGCCTCAGAAATCCCAGGTTAACAGCAGCTCAGATTAGAGACCAGGTCAATGCCACACAGAGTTCTAGCAGAAGACACATCTCTAGAACAACTGTTAAGAGGGGACTGTGTGAATCAGGCCTTCATGGTAGAATATCTGCTAGGAAACCACTGCTAAGGACAGGCAACAAGCAGGAGAGACTTGTTTGGGCTAAAGAACACAAGGAATGGACATTAGACCAGTGGAAATCTGTGCTTCGGTCTGATGAGTCCAAATTTGAGATCTATGGTTCCAACCACCGTGTCTTTGTGCGACGCAGAAAAGGTGAACGGATGGACTCTACATGCCTGGTTCCCACCGTGAAGCATGGAGGAGGAGGTGTGATTGTGTGGGGGTGCTTTGCTGGGGACACTGTTGGGGATTTATTTAAAATTGAAGGCATACCAAACTAGCATGGCTACCACAGCATCTTGCAGCGGCATGCTATTCCGGTTTGCGTTTAGTTGGACCATCATTTATTTTTCAACAGGACAATGACCCCAAACACACCTCCAGGCTGTGTAAGGGCTATTTGACCATGAAGGAGAGTGATGGGGTGCTGCGCCAGATGACCTGGCCTCCACCGTCACCGGACCTGAACCTAATCGAGATGGTTTGGGGTGAGCTGGACCGCAGAGGGAAGGCAAAAGGGCCAACAAGTGCTAAGCATCTCTGGGAACTCCTTCAAGACTGTTGGAAGACCATTTCAGGTGACTACCTCTTGAAGCTCATCAAGAGAATGCCAAGAGTGTGCAAAGCAGTAATCAAAGCAAAAGGTGGCTACTTTGAAGAACCTAGAATATATGACATATTTTCAGTTGTTTCACACTTTTTTGTTATTTATATAATTCCACATGTGTTAATTCATAGTTTTGATGCCTTCAGTGTGAATCTACAATTTTCATAGTCATGAAAATAAAGAAAACTCTTTGACTGAGAAGGTGTGTCCAAACTTTTGGTCTGTACTGTGTATATAGATATATATATATATATATATATATATACACACACACACACACACACACACACCTATGATGTATATACTTCCATCACTGTATGAAATTCAGCACATTTCTAGACAAGTACAATGACAACTCTGACACCTCTGGGGTAAACTATGAAAAGGAAAGCATTTTCTGGAGTAAAATAAATTCTTGAACAAGAGGTCATGAACTGAAAGCTGCAGGGGATGGTATGGGAGGAAAAAGCAAAGCAATTCTATGATCTACAGTATAGACACTACTATTGCTGGAATGAAGAAAATTGTCCCAAAAGTCAGAATAGCACGATGTTACTGGTCATTTATGATGGTTAACATGGGTTTTATTATTTGAGTTGTATATACTTATTTAGGTATCACATAAACTATGGCTGTATAACCAGTAGAAGGAAACGAGAATAGAACTAAAAATTTTAAGAAAAACCTTTTCTGTAACACACAGAATAGGATGAACTTCATCTCTCTTCCTTCTATAGATTTGTCTTTAATGGCTCCCTCCAACATGCTTATCCATGCAGTTTCTAAATGTGGAGGATAGACTATTCCATATAAAAGAATGCCCATCGCATTTACTTTCAAACACTAGGTTTAAACAACCCATTGTATAATGATGGAAGCTACTCCTTAAAGGGGTTGTGGAATATTAGAAAATAAAGTGACTGTAGTTTAGCTGCAATTCCAGTCCCCGCCTCTGTACAAGAGTGGTGCTGTTTTGTCGCCATACATCCAGCATTATCACTGCATATCTGCCAAGGTTTCTCAGTGAACAATTTAGCATTTATAGGTGCTCAACAGAATGTCAAGGAAAAAACAAAAAATTTGCTCCAGCTTGTTATTTACCACCCCTCCCTCTCCTTCTAAGGGCTCATGCACACAGCCATAGCCATTTTTGCGGTCCGCAAATTGCAAATCTGCAAAACATGGATACCAGCCCAGAGTCTACAGCCATATATTTTTTACTCCTCCACAAATTTCCTATCCTTGGCCATAAAACGGACAAGAATGGGATATGTTTTATTTTTTTGTAGGACCATTGAAGTAAATGAGTCCACATTCGATCCACAAAAAATGGGGATCGGATGCGGGAAAAAAAAAAAAAAACACAGTCATGTGCATGAGCCCCAAGTCTAAGGCTCTGTTCACCCTTTATAACAGAAACCATAACACGACTGTTATCATTGGTTCCCCAAGTGCCCCACAGACTTACAACGAGGTCCATCGTTTGGGCTGTATTCTTTTTGTCAAATCTTGTAGTACTTTAAATTAAAGATAACCACCAATCATAAATGCAAAGAGAAATCTGTCTTGCTCATCTTTTACCATTTTTTAGAAAACCCTATTCAAAGATTTTAAAGAGTTACAATGATGTACAAAGCATCTACATCAAGAAATGCTCTAAAAGTGTATATCAAACATGTACATAGACTGTTATTAGCAAGACAGACTGGTATAGGTCATTATATCTATTTTTAACTATATTTAACCTACAGATCGCAACAAGAAAAAACAGCTTTTGTTGTTTTTTTTATAGCACAAGCCAATTGTAGGCATGAAAATATACAGGCATACAGCAGCTTACGGTACATTTGGGCACACATTTGGCGAATCTCTTTAAATTTTCATGCCAAACATAGTACCCAAATGTATTATGAACAGACCCATATTTGGAAGCAGCAAGAGGTAAAAACCCATTAAAATATCTTTGTTTTCGTTTCAATGCCACCTTTCCTAGTCCTGGCTGCGTGCTGACAAGTACAATTTGAAGAATGTATAAGTGATGCCCTTACGCTGTAGACACGGACACTTCACTGTCATACGATGCTGGAGTAGGGGGTCAGTGATGTTATTGAGACTTGAGACTGGGAAACAAATCTCCGCAGCTGTATCAACATTCTTATAAAGAGGAATATTATTTTATCAAATGGCCCGTCTTGTCACTAATAATTAAAAATGAAGGGAGGAAATTGTGAATAACAGCTTGCCTTTCATAGGCAGGTAGAGCCGGCTCAGCAGTCGATAGGTAGAGGAAATACTTTGGACATTTGTAATCCAGACACTACACTTAAAAAGCAAAAAATAATAACTAGTCGGCTCATGATTGATGCCATAAATGTAATGACCTCTGTGTAAAGAGTACTCTGACTCCACAGATGATGTCTCATTCATATATAGTAGTTGGACAACCATGTGGGGATTTTTTCATTAGGATATAACCTACCCCATTCTATAATATAATAAAAAAAAAAAAAAAAAGCATCTATTACAAGCTGTGGTGCTCACCTCATCTCTCATGTGCTATCACTTGATTTCACGGATTCATAAAAGTCTTCGGGCAACTTAAAGACAGCCAGACACTTTAGCGGCAGCTTCAGGAGAAATGTACATTTCATGATGGCCAGTTACATAAAAAGTTTTCTGCGTAACATATGGAAACCACTCATCTACAAGAACTGAAGTCGCTCATGCAATGCGCTCTATAGACTGGCTCAAAGACAGGGGGCTAAACAGGGCAAACGGAGCTTCATGAGCCAACCCCATTAATAAAAAGGTTATTTATTTGTTGCTATTAAAGGGATTGTCTCATCAAAACAACCCCTTTCCATGACTTTTATTTGGGCATAGGGATGTGAGAGTGTCAGAGACGAAGGCCACCAGCTTAAGACCATCCTCTATGAGACAGAATGGAGAGCTACTTCAATGAGGCCACAATGGTCTTCTCGGCTACGGTCGGGGTCCCAGAGGTTGAACCCTCACCATCCATAAAGTGATGGTGTATCTTTGTGGGGGCTTAGAAGTTTACTGCATACTGTATATCTTAAGCCAGGTGGCAATCAGCCACAATTTATCAGTTAACTCGATGACTATTCAGGGAAAAGGGTGGCTCGTGGCATAAAAGTCATGATCTGACCACAACATACACGTTTTCCACGCTGGTCTTAAGTCCCTCTGCGCTGCTGCAGCATGCGGCAAAGTTATTAGGAGGCGCAGGCCTGTACATAAGTTTGGCGCTTCCTCCAGCAGGCCATGCGACAGACTTAAATCCACACCAGCTCCCTTGCTGGAGTAGATGTAAGCTATTTTCCACGCCAAAAACTGCAGTACAAAATTATAAATGAGCCAGGCTTAACACCCCGGTTCCCCACCACACACCCTTTTCTCGCCACTTTGAAAAAGTAGTATGAGCAGGGAAAAAGTCGCAGATTTTCTAGATCTTCGATACGCCACGATAGTGGAATATATGTGTTAATAGATAACCCCCATTTGTCTTTTAACTCTAGATTATATGCCATTTGGAAACTCTTTTTGTGTGTGTTATTTTTCCATTCTACTATTTATTTCTTATTACGATTCCATTGTATTGTCCATCTGTAGGTTTATTATACAGTAATGCTTCCATTACAGTTTAAAATGAACCTCCAAGAAGGGAAACATTTTAAGTAGCAAAAGGCTTTTAATGATACTTGCCCTTTAAGGACCCGCAAGCATAACTAGGGGTATTTAAGTGCACAATTAGCAAAGCCGCCAAGAGTGTGGCGGCTGTTAGAGAGATACCAAATAAAACTACTAAGGATGCTGACAGTGAAATGGACTGCAATGAATAAGCTGGAAATGGAAGTAATTCTCTGGAACAATGTAAAACAGATTGCATAATAACATATTTTGACTTTTTTTTTCCAACTCACTTGTGACCAATCTCATGTGCAATGGTAAATGCAGAACCCAAGCCAATGTCTTCATTAATGCTGCAGCTCCGCTCCGGCTCACACATTCCAGCCACTGAGGCCAAGCCTAAATAAACAGAAGGAGACACAAAGGGTCAGGCCAAGGTGTTTCAGTCTTATAAATGCCTGGCTTCTTTTTAATAACCTCCACATATAGAAGGAGCAGTTGGCAAAAGGTTAACTTTCGAGCCATTTACAAAATCACTGGGGGGAATTTCACTTTGCAGGCTAGACATTAATATTTTTTGAACTGCAGTCAGTGCTGGAAAATGTCTAGACTAGGGGTTAGAGTTATAAATTTTACTTCTGGTAACTTGGGACCACCTAGTAACTTGAGCCAGGAGAGGGAATTCAACAAAGTATTTCTGCTTTAACATTCTTGAGGCAGCCGAAAGAAAAAAAAAAAGCATCCACATTATTTTTCTAAAGAAAGCTGTTTAAGTTTAGTGTGCTCAGAAAAAAAATAAGCAAGTTTTTATATACCCTAAAAAAAACTTTTTTAATACAATAAAAAAGTAAAAAAAAATAACATCCTATTTTTTTTATAATTAAACTAGATGGAGCAAGAAACATATGACCAAAAAAAAAAAAAAAGTTAAATGATACATCTGTATTAAATATGGTCAGAGGTATAGCGTTAAAGGGGTTTTACAGGGAAAAACAATTTAAAACTGGGGGAAAAAAGGGCTGGAAATGCCAGGAATGGCCAGCTCAGCCTGCCCCCATTGGCCGAGGAAGGTCACCGCTGGAGCACCTAGCTATTGTATATTGAATTTCTGAATTCACTAGGTTTCTTTTTAAGCAGTACTAGGACCTAGCTAGTGCCAAACACACTAGAAAAGCGATGACCCCTTTTTTAATTTTTTAATTTTTATTTTTTACAGATATGCAACTCATGCCATTGGTTTGACTACCACTTCTGCTCATCTTACAGCTACACCACAGATTATCATGATCTAATAATAAAGACCAAATCACAAGGACTGAAACATTGAAAGACTAGGACGACTTCATATAATCATGTTCTTCATTTTATTACATTGTACATACACCAAAACCTGAAAATGATGGAAATTCATGAACATGGACCCAGTTATTAACTATGAAATATCATCTGATGATACTTAACCACTCAACACTCACTTCATTCAACTCCTCCACCTCACCCTGGCAGTGCATGGGAGGAGTCATGGGGGATGGGAACCACTATTTTGGTAATCAATAGGGATTCCAGCAATCAAACATTTATAACCTGTGCTGCGGATAGGTGATAAACGTAATTGGTCGGAAAAATCCCTTTCAGTGAATTGATAGACCTTGAGATGTCTATGTAGGCCAGAGATGTAAAACAAAACAGTGGATCCTTCAGCAAATCAAGCCGAACCTTTTACTTGAAGAACAAATAACCAGACTGAGCAACCTTATTTGGGCATCTGGATAAGAACCAGTTCAATGGAAAATATGGTGACTGGTATTCAAGTCGTTCTCCAGGAATAATCAGTTTTTAGCAAGTGCCTGTAGGCTGCTTCTCTACAGAATATAAATATTTACCTGCTCCTCGCTGCCTCTGCTGTGTTCATGTTTTGGTCCCCGCAGTGTTTACATCTGGCGCTGCATGGCCATGGTCAAATGCTCCACTGCAGCCAATTACTGGCTTCAGCAATGACGTAGCCACAAGCAGCACGTCACTGCCAAAGATGGTCATTGGCTGCAGCACAGCATGTGACCATGCCCATGCAGCGCCAAGTGTAAACACATGGACACAGAGGACAGGAGTGTCTTGAGCAGGTAAGTATGGGCTTTTAAAAAAAAAAAAAAAACTTTAAACAAAATAAAATTTTGAAGTGGACAACCAGTTACAAGATGGATGGTTATTAGAGTCTAAAGTGAATGGATAACACTGTCATTTTTCTCTTCATTATTCTGTTCAATCATTTCTACAAATATGAGAAACTTTAATGGGATTTTTCGAACAGTAGCCATCCATCCATTGGTTCAATTCCATCAGGTTTTTTTTGGCTTTTGACTGGCAGAATAGCATTTAACTCAGTAACAAAAAAAAAGAAAAAGAAAAGAAAAAGTTCAATAGGATCTGTTGGGATTCATTTGGCTGCCAGAAACAGGAGGCTTGACGTCAGTGTGAACAGAGCCTTCAACAAAAAAAAAAAAAAACACAATTTGCTGATCCAACCCAAAGTCTGTGTGGGCAGTGACTGCAGTCTGCAAAAACAATGTTCCTAAAGAAGACGTTGTCAGTAGCTGAATTTTCAATAGAGGAGCGTCAATTGACAGGGTTCCCAGGAGGCCAGGCCAGAAAACTTCAGAATGCTACGTATAGTGCAAACTATATCCTACATGGGGTGTTATATGAACTTAAGGTGGGTCTGCAGGAGCAGCTGAGTCCCTGTAAACACCTTAAAAAACTGTCTCACTTCATAAGCTTTGTCCTTCAAGGGCAATAATGTAAAGCAAGGTCTACAAGAAGCGATAGGATTGTTCCACAGTAACAATCTTATATGATTCATTATTGGAATGATTGTTGGAGCAATATAGACAAAGAAGTTTTTTCAAAAATTCTCATTTTTATTGCATGACGACAATTAGAACTATGGCATGATGGTCACATCCTTGTCCCTACCCAAATGCCAGTCCCAAACTTTACCCAACATAAGACACTCTATAAATGACGATCCGTATTCTGTACGGAAGAAAATTCAGACAATTAACAATCTCTAAGAAAATCAATTTCTATGGATTTTCCATGGACGTGAACAAATATAAAATGTGCTTCAGTTAATCTCAGCTTTACAACCCAACTCTGTCCTTTTGATTTACATGCTGATTTATACAATAAATGGAATAACTGTATTTTACAGGAAAAAAAAAAATTAAAGACCATACATTACCATTTAGTGTGTCTTGCTTCTTGGAAAAATACACACTTGGAAGAGAGCATACCCAAAGGAGAAGTGAACTCCTTCATCACAGAATAAGTGAATGGACCACTACAGAATATATCCAATGCCATGATTGTTCTAAAGGCAGAATAAGCTCTTAAAAGGTCAGTGTATGATCTGATTGGCATGTATTACGTTTCCTGTTGAAGGAACCTGTGATTTGTTACAAGTTGGCAGATGAACGAAAGATATTCCTCCTGTTTTGAGACTGGAAAGTCAGAATGTTTCAATGCCTGGCCAATACAGTTAACACTCGACTGAATAAAAGCTCCTCTCATGTTAACCTGATTGTGGTATACTGTGTAGGGCCTCAGAGTGAAAACTGGAACCAACGCTCTGATTTAATCAACAGTAATAAGATAAACCTTAGCTATAATAACATGCTGAGCCTGCAGAATACAAAGGTCTGCACTTGCATTTAATATGGTCCTTCGCAAAAAATTAGCACCTGCTCCTTTACGTCTACATAATAACAGGAAAAGCAGTAATAACTTTGGGATCTACTCCATGTAGTACCCACCAGAGGAAATGAACTGGCATTGGTCAAGTCATCGAGATGGTCCAATATGTTATTTGTGACACTAGGGGCAAGTGATTGGCTTCAAAGTTAGGTCCAAAAGGGGTTGTCCTCTCCGAGATCTTTGGGATCTATAATCATGTCAGAACATATGCCCATCAGAGTAGATCTAATAGGTGATTTGTGAAGATAGGGGAAAGTTACTGGCTTCAAAGTCCGGTCCAAAAGAGGTTGTCTTCGGCTGGATGTTTGGGATCCATTATTGTGTCAGAACAAAGGCCCACCAGAGAAGATCTAATAGGTTATTTGTGACACAAGGGGCAAGCGATTGCCTTCAAAGTCAGAACACAGCCCCACCAGAGAATAGCCTGGTACTCTTTTGGGCCTGTCTGCTTCAAGACAAAATTAGACAACAACAATAGCAGCAATTTCAACTCTCTTAATGACTTTGCATTTGGTGGCTTGGGAATGAGAACTTCTACACATTTATAAACATAAGGACATTTCTAAGTACCGTATATTGACTGCCTGGTTCCTGGGGTTTGTCCAGTCCTGCTTTGTCCTAAAGGGCAGGGAAATCTACTGCAAGCATGACCTACCATTTTTCAACAAGTCATACTTTGTCTAGGCTCCAATTCATGTGCAGTCAAAAATATATCATCAACAACTCATTCGTGAGCACAAAGACAGTGAAAACCTGGCCGTAACATATTAGACTGTTAAATGAAAACCTTTCTTACAAGACAAGAACTTGGCAAATCGCATGAGACATCAGGTGGAGCCACTATTTTTTAATAATAACTTAATTGTTCCAAAAATATCCTCAGCTTTCATTTGACAACAACTTGACAGTACAGTACAAGGGATTATATTTACAGGTAAGATGAAGCAGAATTGACCCCATGTCAAAACAGGAAGCATAATGAAATTAAAAATAATAAATTTGTAATACATGTAGAATACATACCTAGAGTTCCACATGGCTTGTTTTTGTAAGTGCAGATGTCATACCTGTAAATACACAAATACAAAAATGATGGTTATGATACAGTAGAACATATCAAGTACATAGTGCAACTTCTGTAGCCAATCTCCCACCAGCTTATCTGGTAGTTCTCTGGGGTCTCATACTGTATGGAGCAATAACTACCTTCAGGGTCTGGTGTCATGACCATCTCATCTACAATTGCGGACAAGAATAGGCAGTTCTATGGGGGTGCCGGCCGGGTGTATTGCGGATCCGCAATACACTACGGACGTGTGAAAGGACCCTTATAGGAAGACTTAGCATAGAAATGATAACCCACATCGTACAAACACTCTCTGCAGTTGTGATCAGGATGCTCGTAACAGAGAACCCACAAGCTTTCGCTAGAATTCCTATATATTTTTAAAAAACGCTCAAAGCCATATAAGAAACAGTTTAATGCAAGTGAATCTGAAGCAAAGTTTTAAATGATCTTCTCCTGCATGCGACATAACCTGATTGCATAATTAATCACACTGTCCATTTAATCTCTCCCCAACACAGTGGGCCTCACGTCTAATCAATGTTTACCATAGCAAACAATTGAATTCCAGGAGTCGGACCCCCCACTGATCACATACTGATGGCATATACTGAGGATAGGCAGTCAATATCGAAATCTCAGACAACCCCTTTAAAACAATGCAAAAGGTTATCCAGGATTAAAAAAATGTAGCTACTTTTTTCCATAAACAGTGCCACACCTGTCCATGGGTTGTATCCGGTACTGCATCTCAGCTCTATTGAAGCGAAGGTGCAAAAGCCACAAAAACGTGGCCATATTTTTCCCAATCCTGTGCAACCCCACAAAAGTAAAATTTCCAACATTTTATACTGAAAAGTTGAACTTCCATTATTCCAACCACACAGTGCAAGTATATTTTACCTTTACAGATAGTTAAAGGGGTTGTCTTACTAAGGGTACTTTCACACTAGCGTTGTGAGGATCCAGAAGGCAGTTCCATTGCCGGAACTGCCTGCCGGATCCGGAAATCCGCATGCAAATGGATATCATTCGTTTCCGGATGCGACTGACAAATGCATTGAAATACCGGATCCGTCTCTCCGGTGTTATCCAGAAAAAAACGGATCCGGTATTTCGGCAATTTCCTGAACACTTGGTACCGGATCCATCATTAATACTTTTCAATGGAAATGAATGCTGGATCCGGCAATCCGGCAAGAGTTCCGGAATTTTGGCCGGAGAAAATACTGCAGCATGCTGCGGTATTTTCTCCGGGTAACTACCATAAAAGGGACGGAACGGAAGACATCCTGAAAGGATTGCTCTCCATTCAGAATACATTGGGACAAAACTGATGCGTTTTTTTCCGGTATTGAACCCGTAGGACGGAACTCAATACCGGAAAACTTTAACGCTCTCCATTCAGAATACATTGGGACAAAACTGATGCGTTTTTTTCCGGTATTGAACCCGTAGGACGGAACTCAATACCGGAAAACTTTAACGCTAGTGTGAAAGTACCCTAAGACAACCTTCTTCCATATGGGAAAATGGACTTCATAGAGGGAATTCCTCCACTTTAAATCCAACTCTATGTGCTGCAGCTGAAAGCCACTAAAAGTCAGTGGCTCTTTGAATGGCCGCCATGTAATAACACCTTATCATCTACAATGGCTGAAATGCCAGGCTGTCACCCAGTGACAAGAGCTGAGCTTGAGGAGTTTTAGAGGCTCATCTGGCCTGCCTGATGTCAAAATAGGGGATGCCTTCATTACGCAACCACTATAAGCCTGCATCTGCAGATCCAATGGATTTCACCCATTGCAATACATAAGGTGAAATTTACTGCGGCAGAATGGCTGCAAAATCTGCAACAGAAATTCCGCTGAGCAACACTGGTACCCCAAGGGTATATTCAGATGGTGTACTTTGGTACACTTTACAGTATATTCACACAGCAGTGTGGTTTATGTGGATTTTACACTTGACATTGTGTCACGGCCATGGCTATGACCGTGACTCTCTAACCGCATGCGGTTGCATGTAGGTTTAAACCACAGGTGAGGGCCGCTGGCATGTGGCCTAACTTGTGGTTGCCGCGGGCAACCGGTAGTCTCATGTGTATGTGTCAGCAGCAGCCTGAGCGTGGCTAGGCAGCTCGCTGCAGTTGCATGCGGTTGCATCTAACTATCTTTATGTTAGGTGTCAGTGTGTTGTGTGCACTGTGTTATGTCTGTGTGCACTCTGTGTTGTATGTCTGGTGTGCACTGTAGTTTATGTTTGGTGCGCACGGACATCGTCCTTTCACTGTGGCTGCCCGTGGCAACGTTTAGTATTATGTACATGTGGTGGCAGTGCCTCGGCCTTCGGGCTGTCTGCCAGGACGGCTGCCACCCATGTCGTTGCCAGCGGCAACAGCCACAGGGTGATCTTAGTTTGGTCACTTCCCCTGTATGTTTGGTGTTTTCCTTTCCTGTGGTTCTGGAAGGGTTAACCCTCTTCCCAGTGTGTGTGATGTCACTGGGTGTGTCTGTCCGGTGGGTGTGGCCATTTAGCCCTATAAAGCCTGTGTCTGGAGCACTGCTCAGTAGGTTGCTTTCAGTCATGCTTGGCTGAAGCAGCCTCCTGTGGATTCCATCCTTCTTGTAAGGGCCACCCTTCCGGTCATAAGATTCCTTTCCCTGATGTATGGTTGATGTCTTATCTCTTTGGTTTTTGTGCAGCTTATGGATCTGCATCCCTGTGTCCACAGGGATCCAGTCAGCAAGGCTGTGGCAGGTAGGTGGAACTAGTTAGTTCACCTGCCATATCCATAAGACTGTTGGTGTTCCCCCTTTCCTGGCTACTCGGCCCGTGAGACCCCTGTTCCTCCGTGTCCAGTAGGAACAGGCCGTCTTACCCTGACTCCTAGCTAGGGACCGGACGGAGAGTAAGTCAGGGCTCTTAGGTTCCGGCGCATGGGTCCTCCTACCTTTAAGGTCGGCCCATGTAGATAGGAGTTAGGGTCAGATTAGGGACGCTATAGGAGGTGACCAGCTCCCCTATTCTGTTGCCCTGGCCGAGCAGCAACTGGACATCAGCTGGCATCGCACGGCTGGGGATTTTCCCCATCCTCAGCCGTGACACATTGGTTGAATTTCTGCACCTAATCCACACGTGATACTTTTAGATTTTTTTTGTGGATTATGACATGGTTTTTCCCCAGATCTCACCCTTTGCAATGCAAATGCTGAAACATGCATTGAAAACCTGCACAACAACGGACATGCTGCGGATCTCAGAATCTGCATGGCAGGTTGATTTCCATAAGGAAAATTTCTGCATGTGAATACGCACTATGGGGGTTTTAATAACTCCTTACGCTGGCGGCGAATCCGCCAAAGTTATGTAGAGGTGCCGGCCAAATAACCTTTGCGGCGCAATCTGCGCCAGAAATACGCCAGAAAACTGGCGTATATCTTATAGTAAATTACCCCATATCCGCATATACCCTAAAACCACTATATGGAATGGCTTGTGGTGCGGTCTTTACAGGTGAAACATGTTAAAAAAATAAATAAATAAAAAGTGCTTCACTTGTAAAAATCTCAACCACATTGAAAAAACACATGCACTTTTTCCAGGGCGGTTTTAAGGAGGTTGTAACTGCACCTCTGGATACACCCTAAGGATAACCATTTGTGAATGTATAAGCAGAAAAAACTCTAACTTGGCTATTCTAGACATAATTTGGAATAAACTAGAGCTTTTAGACGTGACTTAATGCACAGCGAGTCTAAATCACATACACTTCTGTAATATAAGTGGTGTTCATTTACTACTACAGTAAATTATGTAAGGATATACAAGTCATCCATGCTTATATGTCGGTATAGGTGAGAAAATGAATACATGATTTATATCCCACACATGATCCATTACAACTAATCTATAAAACAGATTCGGGCATGATTTACATTTGTCACATGCAGCTCCAGAAATGATCTTTAAGGGCACTGACCTAACAGCGTGAAAGCTGGAAGAGATCTTTGCCAAACTGCCCCAAACACTGGTACACTATAAAACACTTGGAACGAACTTGCATTATTTTGTTAGCGTGCAGCATGTTTGGTCGCCGTTGTGTACTACAGTTCCAATGGTGAAACCACAAATCAGTTTAATTATGTGCCAGCGATTGGAGTGTCGGCGTTTTCAGCAAGCCGGTGTAAACCGCAGGCTACAAAATGCTTACGGTGTTTGGCCTCGTGCCACTTGGACATCGGCCAGTAGAAAAAAAAAAACACAAAAGGCTAGGCTGGATCTTTGTGATGACCTGCTGCTTAAAAAGAAAAAAAAAAACTTTCTAGTTAACTGTTACAACAACAGGCAAGACAATGGTCTGAAAACTGAAACTATTGACAAATTCAAGCACTAGACAGAGCAGGCCCAGTAGTCACCAAAGTTAGCATTGTATTTGAAAGGCTATGTATACCTTCAATAACATATTTTTTGGACTGCATTTCTTCTCATTTTGGGCTAAAAATCTTTTTTTCAATTGGTCTTTATTTAAAAAAAAAATGTTCAGCACCTGAGACAAAGGGGTTAAAAAAAAAATCTGTCTGTTTGCAAGCTTCGGTTTTCTGATAGCTCTTACCTCTGATCTCCAGATCTCATAAACACATATTTAAGCCATATTCTTATGAGTTTGATACAAATTGAATTGATCTATCATGAATGTTTATAAGGTCGGGAGATCAGGGATAAGAGTTACATGTGAGACATCAGATGATGGGATTTAAACAGAAAGCAACAGCTTGCAAACAGACTTTTTAACCCGTATCTTAGAACTGGCTGAACATTTTCAATAAAGACCAACTGAAAAAATGTTAAGCCAAAAATGTGGTGCATTGGATACTCAGATTTCTACCTATGAAACTGGCTGAACGGTGCGCTTGGCAGCTGAAGGCATCTGTGTTGGTCCCGTGTTCATATGTGTCCGCATTGCTGAGAAAAATGTTTTAATACATGCAAATGAGCCTTTTGGAGCAATGAGGACGTTGCCATTACACCTAGAGGCTCTGCGCTCTCTGCAACGCCCCCGTGGCTCCTAGAGACTGATTTGCATATAGTAAAACATCATTTTTCTCAGCAATGCGGGCACCTAGGAACATGGGACCAGCACAGATGCCTTCAGCTGCCAAGTGCACATATAACAGGTCAGCCAGTGTCATAGGTACAAAACTGCTGACAGATGCCCTTTAAGTATATAGCAACAAGTGTAATTAGAGGGAATTCCACAACAAGAGTGTTACAAGTTGGGAAGAGTCACATTGTAAGAGACATGCTCAAGACAAAAAGTTCAATCAAAAATACAGCAAAGTGTAGGGAAGAAGATAAATGATTGAGTGGCTAGTGTGATTTCAGACTTAAACAGAAGTAAATTTCAGATGACACTGGTTACTGGCACTGCTACTAGGATTTGTTCAGCCCTGACTTGATGTAAGCTCATGTTTCACTATACAGTGATCCCTCAAGATATAATGGCCTCAGGATTCAATATTTTCAATTTCAACATACAATGGTGTTTTCCGACCCATCGTAAGTTGAAACCAGACTCAACATACAACGCCTCAGACTCAGACCCAACCAATTAAGGCCACTTCTCTGGTAACATACTGTATTAGTCGGCAGTTAGCAGCCATTCCTGACTGTTATATGAAGGGACTTGTATCTGTCTTAGTTCTCTGCTTATTTTTCTTAAAGGGATTCTGTCACCAGGTTTGGGGCTATAGAGATACGGACATGCACGGCTAGATCGCCGCTAGCATGTCCGCAATATATGTGTCCTATAGGGCTGTGTGGTTTTAATTTCTTTAAAAAAGGATTTTATAGATATGTAGATGAGTGTTAATGTGTCCAAGGGGCTGTACTAACCTTCCTGGAGCCCAGCTGTGCCCAGCCACGCCCGCCTGTGAAGGAGCCCAGCACCGCCTATGTCTCCTCCTTTAATAAACTATAGATAGCCGTAATTTTGTGATGCGCGAGCTTGCGCATGCGCAGTGCCAGTATAGTGTTCCTTCCCTGTGCTGGCATCAGCCTCAGGGAAAGAACTGTGCATGCGCAAGCTCGCGCATCGCGAGATTACGGCTATCTATAGCACAGTGGCCTCCAAAATTCTTAAATGGAAGATGTTTGGAACAACCAGGGCTGTTCCTAGAGCTGGCCGCCCCACTAAACTAATTGGGGGAAAAGTGCTGATGCATTTACGAGGAATAGTCTAAAAATGAGATATGAATATACAGTGGTCCCTCAAGTTGCAATGTTAATTGGTTCCAGGACGACCATTGTATGTTGAAACCATAGTAAGTTGAGTAATCGGTTCCAAAGGCCTAAAATGTCATCCAAGATAAGAGAAAATGAAGGTTTAAAAGGGATTCTGTCACTAGGTTTGGGGCTATAGAGATACGGAAATGCACGGCTAGATCGTCGCTAGCATGTCCGCAATATATGTGTCCTATAGGGCTGTGTGGTTTTAATTTCTTTAAAAAATGATTTTATAGATATGTAAAATAGTGTTAAATGTGTTCAAGGGGCTGTACTAACCTTACTTGTGCCCAGCCACGCCCGTCTGTGAAGGAGCCCAGCACCGCCTATGTCCGCGCATGCGCAGTTCTTTCCCTGAGGCTGATGCCAGCACAGGGAAGGAACACTATACCGGCACTGCGCATGCGCAAGCTCGCGCATCGCGAAATTACAGCTATCTATAGTTGATGAAAGGAGGAGACATTGCTGGGCTCCTTCACAGGCAGGCGTGGCTGGGCACAGCTGGGCACAAGTAAGGTTAGTACAGCCCCTTGGACACATTTAACACTCATTTACATATCTATAAAATCATTTTTTAAAGAAACCACACCTTCTCATTCAAAGAGTTTTCTTTATTTTCATGACTATGAAAATTGTAGATTCACACTGAAGGCATCAAAACTATGATTTAACACATGTGGAATTATATACATAACAAAAAAGTGTGAAACAACTGAAAATATGTCATATTCTAGGTTCTTAAGTAGCCACCTTTTGCTTTGATTACTGATTTGCACACTCTTGGCATTCTCTTGATGAGCTTCAAGAGGTAGTCACCTGAAATGGTCTTCCAACAGTCTTGAAGGAGTTCCCACAGATGCTTAGCACTTGTTGGCCCTTTTGCCTTCACTCTGCGGTCCAGCTTACCCCAAACCATCTCGATTGGGTTCAGGTCCGGTGACTGTGGAGGCCAGGTCATCTGACGCAGCACCCCATCACTCTCCTTCATGGTCAAATAGCCCTTACACAGCCTGGAGGTGTGTTTGGGGTCATTGTCCTGTTGAAAAATAAATGATGGTCCAACTAAACGCAAACCGAATAGCATGCCGCTGCAAGATGCTGTGGATGCCATTCTGGTTTAGTATGCCTTCAATTTTGAATAAATCCCCAACAGTGTCACCAGAAAAGCACCCCCACACCATCACGGTGGGAACCAGGCATGTAGAGTCCATCCGTTCACCTTTTCTGCGTCGCACAAAGACACGGTGGTTGGAACCAAAGATCTCAAATTTGGACTCATCAGACCAAATCACAGATTTCCACTGGTCTAATGTCCATTCCTTGTGTTCTTTATCCCAAACAAGTCTCTTCTGCTTGTTGCCTGTCCTTAGCAGTGGTTTCCTAGCAGATATTCTACCATGAAGGCCTGATTCACAGTCTCCTCTTAACAGTTGTTCTAGAGATGTGTCTGCTGCTAGAACTCTGTGTGGCATTGACCTGGTCTCTAATCTGAGCTGCTGTTAACCTGCGATTTCTGAGGCTGGTGACTCGGATGAACTTATCCTCCGCAGCACAGGTGACTCTTGGTCTTCCTTTCCTGGGGCGGTCCGCATGTGAGCCAGTTTCTTTGTAGCGCTTGATGGTTTTTGTGACTGCACTTGGGGACACTTTCAAAGTTTTCCCAATTTTTCGGACTGACTGACCTTCATTTCTTAAAGTAATGATGGCCACTCGTTTTTCTTTACTTAGAATTTGTATTATGGCAAGAAAAAATCAGCTAACAGTCTATTCAGTAGGACTATCAGCTGTGCATCCACCTGACTTCTCCACAAGGCAACTGATGGTCCCAATCCCATTTATAAGGCAAGAAATCCCACTTATTTAACCTGACAGGGCACACCTGTGAAGTGAAAACCATTTCAGGTGACTACCTCTTGAAGCTCAACAAGAGAATGCCAAGAGTGTGCAAAGCAGTAATCAAAGCAAAAGGTGGCTACTTTGAAGAACCTAGAATATGACATATTTTCAGTTGTTTCACACTTTTTTGTTATGTATATAACTCCACATGTGTTAATTCATAGTTTTGATGCCTTCAGTGTGAATCTACAATTTTCATAGTCATGAAAATAAAGAAAACTCTTTGAATGAGAAGGTGTGTCCAAACTTTTGGTCTGTACTGTGTATATATATATATATATATATATATATATATATATACACACACACACACACACATACATACATACACACACACACACACACACACACACACCTTATTCAACTAGACATATCAGAAGATTCTTTGTAATAGATCAATTTAGGGATTGTGTACTTCAAAAGGCCCATACTGATTTGCATGATTTGGGTATCTACAGTATGATCCTTATGTAGCAGCCAGATTGGACAGCCACAAAGAGTATCTCTCACTTTGGAGACAACCCAATGATTTTAAATGGGCCTTTTGCAGTACTTCATTTCTCCTCTGGTGGCACTGCAGGGAAATTGAACACTTACGGCTGGATTCTTGATGAATACTTGGGATCTCCGCATTGAGATTTTCTGTGATCAGCTTAAATTGGTGGAGCCTTTTAACACAATTGGACTGTTCAGAAGGATAAAGTTGGCTGAATCTATTGATCACATCCATAAAGGTCAAAGTTGCATTTAAATAATCGATTCACAGGTAATTATTGTGAACAAACCAAATGCCTGTGAGTGGAGGTGATGGCTGAATTTACATATAGTATTCACCTTCGCTGTATGAGGACAAGTAATACTTCTGCCCCATACAGATTCATGGTTTGCAAGAAGCAGATTCATTGGTACATAGTAAAATTTGCTGCCCGTGTAAAAGGGGCCCTTAATGGATTTTCCAGAATTACTATGGATGTTTAACAGATATGCGTATGTAGTTGCTCATTCTCCTTTTTTTTTTCAATTTAAACTCTCCCGACCAGTTTTCACAATATGAACCAAACCCTCTGGTGTATTTACATCCTGTATGTAGCACTTCCTGTTGCTGTATCCAACCAAACCCATAATGCACTTCTCTTTTCTCCGCCACGGCTCCAGCACCGCCCAGCTAGTTTATAGCTCCTCCCACCCAGTTAGTTACATAGACACTCCCCTATCACTGCCCCGCCCATGGAAATAATAAACAGCTGCATGGACATGGTAATGTGACCAGAACGGGAGATAGGAGAAATAAAGGAAAAAGACAAAATACATTACAAAATTATAGCTCCCTTTATAAAGGATTATTTTAAAGAATATGCATGCAGACCCCTTTAAGACTTGGTATAGCCTGCATTTTCTAGAACTTCTTTACATACAATCCTTGGGAATAAATACACATTCTCTCCATTCTAGGAAATAAAGTTTTAAACATTTAATATCTTGCTAGTGAGAATGTGGTGGTGCTTATACACGACATAACCCTCAATTTTCACAGTGTTGCGTGCTTCACATGGAACACAGACTTCACGACAAGAAAAAAAAAAAAAGACAAACAAACAATTTGTGCCGGGCCAAACTGCTCCGTCTACTTGAGAGCGCTGAAAGTGGTGTGCCACAACAACGCCCCCGCACCCAAACGAAAATACTCATCCTACTCTATGTGCCTGGCTTCTGAAAGAAACTAGAAACCAAAAAGGACAAATTCCAGCCAAGCGGAGGAAATGTATAATATAATGTATGTTCTAATGAAAATAACCTTCTCTATTCTTAGCTTTGTCTCAATGTAAAGACTGCCACAAACATCCCAATGTCTGGACCATGACTAAGATTTTGTAGCAGTGGTTTCCCGGCTGTGGCTCTTGAAAAGGCACTGCTCCTTTGAAGATGGATTTTAAAGAAATTGGATTTTCAAAAGAAAGGGCGCTCAAGATCATTCCAGATATTTTTGGAACTGAAGAGCATTCTTGGAACTGAAGAGCTCACATTTGAGTGCACTAGGACGGTCACTTTAATACTCAATGCACAGACATTTCATCGATAGAGCTCCCCTAAGTGTGGCCAAACCTAAAATTTTTATAAGGCTTTATGCACCCAACTGTATTCGTTTTGCAGTGCGCAAATTGTGGATCCACAAAATATAGATGTGGTCCAGTCTAGTCTGTATTATTTGTGCAGACCCATTGACCTGCTAGACATATTCTATCTTTTTGCGGAATGGAAATACGGATGCAGAAAACACGTGGATGATGCATGTTGTCCTCTACTTGGCAGTGGACAACGGACTGTCTGAAGTCAATGGATCTGCAAAAAATGCTGATGCAAAACGGACAGTATCTGCATTTTGCAGGTCTGCAATTTGTGGACCGCAAAATACATACGGTCGTGTGCATGAGACCTACTTACAGGAAAGACTGACGTTACAGTTGGAAAAAACTGCGCCATGGGGTCTATTAAAGAGGCTATCTCATGACTAATGTAAAAAATGAAAATCAGACGTCATAAAGTACATGACAACCTCTTTCTAACAAAGGTAGAACCAGCCCTGTACCTCACATGGATCCAAAGATCTCCCCATTCATTGCTCTGCTAGATTTATATACAAGGGGAGTGTCTTTTCTGCTGGAGCACAGGGGGCGTGTCTCAGCTCACCCTATCACAGCTCAGGAGGCAGTTGAAGGATGAAACTGAGCATGTGCGGCCTTCTCAGTGAGCAGAACAAACAGCAGGTGGCGCTACACAGATACATTTTCTTGAATATCTCAGTGGCTATGCTAAATTTATAATTGCATGCAATTACAAAAGTACTCAGATGCAGGAGCTGGTTTTAAAACTGTAGAATATTTTCATCAGGCAACCCCTTTAAATACTTGCATACAATGCCTACAGATTACTGAACTGCCTGCAGTGATATTATGTATACAAGCATGTCCCTGCAACTCAGACAACCCCTTAAAAGAGGACCGGTCGCCTCTTCTGACATTCATTCTAGAAGTTTATGAATAAATTACCAGCAGACTACAATACAGGTCCATATGGGTGTTACCAGTTGGGGGAGGGGTGCCCCTTCATAGTCTGGCACTATCCAATCATTGCTCAAAGTGTCAGACTGTGCAGAGACAAAACCCAAACTGGTAACACCCAGCTGAACCTTTATTACAGACTGACAGCAATGACTTCATAACGTCTAGTAGGAATAACAGAGGAATAGCATAACAGTCATAAGAACAGATGCTCCAGAATTGTTATTACATGGGAAATGCACGTAGTTACCAAAACAGACATGTCAGGAGAGGGGACAGGTCCTCTTTCACTAACCAGCCCAAAATGTCTGGAAACTAGGAAACTGCATTCCTGTAAGGCTAGTGGTGCTGAATAATGAACAGGGAACAGTGAAGTCAATTATCATCCTGGATAGAACAAAATCAGAGGTTAGCCATACGGCAATATTATTCAACGGCTCCCGAGGAGTGCTGCTGATGGGCTTACAAAAATATTATTTTATTTTGATACTGTGAGCACAAGGAGAATGAACTTATATGTCGAGTATATCGCCTTATTATCAGAGCTTCACATAGGCAGTTTTTTCCGATGATTGCCGTTTAAGAAAAAGAGAAAAAATTGAAAAATCCTTCTTAAAATTTTCCTCAAATTTTCCGGGCAAGGTACTTAAAGGGGTTGTCTAACTTCAGCAAATTACATTTATCATGCAGAAAAAGTGAATACAAGGCAATTACTAATGTATTCCGATTACCATTTTGCCTCTTTTAGGCTACTTTCACACCAGCGGCATGGACCTCCAGCAGGCTGTTCCGTCGGATGAACAGCCTGCCGGATCCGTCATGCCACTAGTGACGCATTTACTATAACGGGGGCGGTGCAGTGTTCCGGTGGAGGCATGGGAGCGCACGGCGAGAGGCCGCCGGAATAAATGTCAGACATGTCGTAGTTTTATTCCGGCAGCCTCTCGCCGTGCGCTGCCGTGCCTCTGCCCCGCCCCCATTATAGTCATCAAATTATTTACTTCTCGTTTCCATGGTTACGACCCCCCTGCAATCCATCAGTGGCGGTCGTGCTTGCACAACCACAGGAAAAAGCACTAGCTTATATGCAGTGCCATGGTCCTGGCCAACAGAGAGGCCGGCCCTTTTTCCTATAGTGTGCAAGAATGACCACCACTGCTGTATCGAAAGGTGGTCGTAATCATGGAAATGAGCAGTGTATAATGTGATGGAAAAATGAATCCATCAAGCAAAGGAAGCAATATGGATAATAACAATACATTAGTAAGTGCCTTGTATTAACTTCCTTCACATGATAAATGCTATTTGCTTAAGTGACACAGCCCTTTAACATGGCGTGGTACAGATGAGTGACTGAAGAGTTATATGAAGTTGAATCTTGAGCAAGTCATCCTTGTTCTATGGAATGAAATGGAAAACGAAAATCTTTAAGGGCTCATTCAGACGACCATATCCATTTCTGCGGTTCGCAAATTGCGGATTAACAAAAGACAAATACCGGCAGTGTGCGGCCAGCCAGCCCTATGATAGAAATGCCTATTCTTGCCCGCAACTGCGGATAAGAGTAGGACATGTTCTATCTTTTTTGCGGGGCCACAGAACAGAAGTACAGTGTTCTGTCCGCATCTTTTGCAGACACATTGAAATGAATGGGTCCGCATCCATTCCGCAAAATTGCAGAACAGATGCGGACACAAATATACGGTTGTCTGAATGAGCCCTAAGAAGAATTGAATTAGGTTAATTTTAAGAGTGGTTATTTTTTTTTATATTTTAATGTGGTTAATGGAGATATCAGGTACAAAACCAGGTATTACTAAAATCTTCTATCTGTATTTACCTTTACTGTGTATCTGGCAATATCATGGCAAGAGTTTATCCAATTTCCATTTTAGAAAGGGTTAGAGGTCCTGGCTGGCTGGCGTTAGCATGCTCTTGCCGTTTTATTTTTACTGTCAGTTCAGCGATAACACAGTTGAGTCATGCCAGCAATCTGCTTTCTGGAGATGCACCGGCTAACAGGCCATCGTAGGCTTTCCAACGCCTTCATAGGTGCCGGATGTCTTGTATTACGCAATACAAAATTGCCACTGAAATGGAGGCAGGGAAAGGGCAAGGAGGCTTATGGGTTTTAAAGAAGTTTAAACGGATTATGCAAGGCCTATAATGCCCCTCCATATGCCCGGGCCCCTCACAAAGATAGTACTTACATCACCCCCCGGCACCAGCGTCGCTCCTGATGCCGGTACGGCCGCCGCCGCATCTCTCAGTTGCATGGATGAAAACATCTGGCGTCAGGGGGGTCAAACAATAGCATCCTGCAATGGGAACGAGCCTCCCTAGCATCACCGGCGATGCTAGGGAGGCTTGTTCCCGTCGCGGCCTGCTATTGACTGCCCCCCCCCAATCGCCAGATGTATTCATCCACATGACGGGGACATGCAGTGGCGGTTGTGAAGGCATCAGTAGCGACGCGAGTCTTGGATAATCCCTTTAATATTGATGGCTCAGGACAGGTCATCAATATCTACTCTGTAAAGAGGCCATGGTGCTATCCTCTTCCTAGAACCGTGACGTCACGTTCATGGGTCACATGGCCTAGGCGCAGCTCCGTCCTATTCAAGTACAGCTTACCAAGCACAACTATTACACAATGAACGGCGCTGTTTGGTGGCACTACCAGGTGTCAGAGCCACACTGATTAGATATTGATGAGCTCACGAATATAGGTCACCAATATTTTTCTCCTGGGAAACCCCTTCAGTAGGACACACTTCATGCTTTTCTTAATCTGACAAATTATTCATAACTTTGTTGGAGAAACCTCTTAAAGGGTCAGTCTCACCATTACAACCCATTTATTAGAGCCCCAGCTGTTATCGGTGGGGGAGGACTGCAGCCGATCACACATTACCACTGCAGTACTATGTGGTATTACTATAACAAATGGGTGACTATCACATGGCTGGAAACAGTCCACCAGAGCAGAAGCCACACTTTGCTCTAGTTAGAAGACATGATCATTGGAGGACCCCCTACCACAATTTATGTTGTGGAAATACCCTAGAAGAACATACAGGGAGTGCAGAATTATTAGGCAAGTTGTATTTTTGAGGATTCATTTTATTATTGAACAACAACCATGTTCTCAATGAACCCAAAAAACTCATTAATATCAAAGCTGAATATTTTTGGAAGTAGTTTTTAGTTTGTTTCTAGTTTTAGCTATTTTAGGGGGATATCTGTGTGTGCAGGTGACTATTACTGTGCATAATTATTAGGCAACTTAACAAAAAACAAATATACCCATTTCAATTATTTATTTTTACCAGTGAAACCAATATAACATCTCAACATTCACAAATATACATTTCTGACATTCAAAAACAAAACAAAAACAAATCAGTGACCAATATAGCCACCTTTCTTTGCAAGGACACTCAAAAGCCTGCCATCCATGGATTCTGTCAGTGTTTTGATCTGTTCACCATCAACATTGCGTGCAGCAGCAACCACAGCCTCCCAGACACTGTTCAGAGAGGTGTACTGTTTTCCCTCCTTGTAAATCTCACATTTGATGATGGACCACAGGTTCTCAATGGGGTTCAGATCAGGTGAACAAGGAGGCCATGTCATTAGATTTTCTTTTTTTATACCCTTTCTTGCCAGCCACGCTGTGGAGTACTTGGACGCGTGTGATGGAGCATTGTCCTGCATGAAAATCATGTTTTTCTTGAAGGATGCAGACTTCTTCCTGTACCACTGCTTGAAGAAGGTGTCTTCCAGAAACTGGCAGTAGGACTGGGAGTTGAGCTTGACTCCATCCTCAACCCGAAAAGGCCCCACAAGCTCATCTTTGATGATACCAGCCCAAACCAGTACTCCACCTCCACCTTGCTGGCGTCTGAGTCGGACTGGAGCTCTCTGCCCTTTACCAATCCAGGCACGGGCCCATCCATCTGGCCCATCAAGACTCACTCTCATTTCATCAGTCCATAAAACCTTAGAAAAATCAGTCTTGAGATATTTCTTGGCCCAGTCTTGACGTTTCAGCTTGTGTGTCTTGTTCAGTGGTGGTCGTCTTTCAGCCTTTCTTACCTTGGCCATGTCTCTGAGTATTGCACACCTTGTGCTTTTGGGCACTCCAGTGATGTCTGAAATATGGCCAAACTGGTGGCAAGTGGCATCTTGGCAGCTGCACGCTTGACTTTTCTCAGTTCATGGGCAGTTATTTTGCGCCTTGGTTTTTCCACACGCTTCTTGCGACCCTGTTGACTATTTTGAATGAAACGCTTGATTGTTCGATGATCACGCTTCAGAAGCTTTGCAATTTTAAGAGTGCTGCATCCCTCTGCAAGATATCTCACTATTTTTGACTTTTCTGAGCCTGTCAAGTCCTTCTTTTGACCCATTTTGCCAAAGGAAAGGAAGTTGCCTAATAATTATGCACACCTGATATAGGGTGTTGATGTCATTAGACCACACCCCTTCTCATTACAGAGATGCACATCACCTAATATGCTTAATTGGTAGTAGGCTTTCGAGCCTATACAGCTTGGAGTAAGACAACATGCATAAAGAGGATGATGTGGTCAAAATACTCATTTGCCTAATAATTCTGCACTCCCTGTAAGACTTTACAAACCACATTATATAAACCATAAGATCACGTGTGGAGGTTCCTCCCTGGTATCTGATATTATATCAAGACAATGCCATGGCTTAAAATAAGGAAATATACATTTGGCCAGCATATCTCAGCGTGCATCAGTAGATAAATAGCCACATGTGGACTGCGCTACTATTATACTAGAAAGCTTATCCAATCCCCATCCACTTCAACAAGCCAAAATGCATTTTATGGAATAGTACCACCTAATAAAGATCTGTTCGGTTCTGGCAAGCAGCAATAATGTTTTAATTGTACGTTTGTACTTTAGCATCCAAAAATCTATGGCAGTGACTTAATTCAGCAGGAATTAATATAATGTATAGTAGCAGAACTTTGGCCCACGGCGAAAGCAGACAAAGAGCTTCTGTCCGAGTTCTGCACAGTTCTGTTAAAAGGCTCCAGTAACGATGAATGTCATGCTGATATGGAAAACCCAATATGCAGAAAATTATACGAGTCACGTTACCATAATAAATCCGTCTTCTGATGAAATTCTATGGAAAGTGTGCTAATGTGAAGTTTAACAGCCCTATATTAACTTGTTTCTATAAACACTCTGGAAACGCCAAGAGTCTATTGTTTCCTGCATGCTCGTAAGAAAAAAATGTGTATATTTAATGACCTCTACTCAGAAGAATGCCATCTGACCTTTCTGTTCTTCTAAATATTCAACCCCAGCACAGAGGGCAAGGAGAGCACGGAAATGGACTCATGCAGGATGGAGGTTGCAGGAGTAGTTCTGACCTTTCTTCCTGTTAACACGCTTCAAATTTAATTCTATTGAATGTGTGGTCCTTCCAGCTCAGCAAGCAACCATGATGGACTCTTCACCAAGAAATTAGCCATATCTAATACATGGGTGGGTGATCATCGGTGGTCACTTGCTTGAGTTACATGGCCTATGCTGTAGCTGAGTTTGCCATTCATATGATTAATTATGGAGTCATACAAAGGTAAATAGGATACCACACGCTGTATAACAAATTGCATGACCGGAGAAATTAAACTAATTTGACTCAATACAGTGTGTGGATGAATTCACTTCTTAAGTGAACACTAAGGGTACATATAACTACACAATTTGGATGATGAGATCATGGAAGTCACTTAAGTTGCCTTTACACAGGACGATGTACAAGCAGATTGTCAGGAAGGAAGCGTTCCTTCCCGACAATCTGCTGATCACTAGCGGAGGGGACCAGTGCATTTACTTGCAGCGATCTCCTCTAGCTCCCCCAGAGTATGGGGAGGAGTGATCACTAATGCCATCGCTCTTCCCCATACAGAATTGTTTCCCGGCAGCAGATCGAGTTTACACAGCACCATCTGCCACCGGGAAACAAGGATTTTTGTGCTTACCCGATGAATGAGAGTTACGCTCTTTCACCGGGTAATCGGCGGTACATTTACACCCCCAGATCATCGCTAACGAGCATATCTATGACCGCTCATTAGCGATGATCTTTTCAATTCTCGGCTCATGTAAAGGGTCCTTTAGGTAGATTATAGACATTAAAGGGGTTGGTCACTTCCTGGTTTCAGTTGACCAATTTGTTTGTAAGATGATTATATGGCACTTACTCATATAGTCTTTGTTGAAATTCTGCACCTATATCTATATTTCATAAGGTATGGCACCCTTGTTTGCAAAGTCTTTTGTGCTGTCCAAACAAAGGACATGTCCATAAGATGGCCGCTGATGGAGGGTCATGTGACCAGGCAAATCACCTCCATGTGATGTCTCCTCCTTTCACATACACTGCACCTGCATTGTTAGAAGTTTAATGCAGTGTGTTAGAATGGAGGAGACATCACATGGAGGTGATTTCCCTGGATATCTTAGATACACATTGGTCACAAGTAGCCAAAAAGTGGCCGACCCCTTTAGGTATTTTTTAGAGGGTCTTGGCTAACAAACTGAGCACCCTTCTAGCAGGTCATCGACAAAGAAAGTGGGCGGAAGCTCCCTGACTGTATTGGACGACACTGGATGCTCCTCTTCAGGAACCAGCACTGAAGTCGGGCCATCCATAAAGATTTTACAATTAAAAAATATGAATAATTTTAATTAAATTTGCATTTGTAAACCAATGAAAAACTTTATTTTTTTTTTCACCAGACAATCCCTTTAATGTATTGGCTTAGAAGAATCATTTACTGCTTGAGCTATGTCAGAAAAGTCAGGTAGGAATGGACTAGACCAGAGTTTCTTAGAATTCCCAAACCAAGTTCCCCCTGCTCCAAGAAATTACGCCAAAGCACCGCTGTTTTTACTTAAAAATTACCTTCACATGGTCTTTCTTGTAGAGGCGGCGCAGTGTGATTACAGCTGTGTGTTCCCATTCTAGTGAATGAATTGTAATTACCCTGTGCTGCCGCTTCAAATGAGAAGGTGCACAGGCACCATATTTGTCACCCTATAAGACACACTCCCCCTCCCCAAATGTCAGTGTGTCTAATGGGGCTAATACTTATGAGCGCTTACATTATGGAAGCGCTCATTAGTACAGGAGAACCGGGAAGCAGTGAATGCAGCACTCCCCTGCTGGGTCTCAGAAAAGGCGACACGTCCAGAGCAGGAGAGGTAAGTTGATTTATTTTTTTCTCTGATCTGAGGTCTAATTCCCATGGTGGACTTATTAACATGGAGTCATGATCTAAGGTCTGATTGGGGGTCTCATAAAAATTGGAGGTCTGATCTGAGGTCTGATTAGGGGTTTTATAAAAATGGGCATCTGAATTGTAATTACCCTGTGCTGCCGCTTCAAATGAGAAGGTGCACAGGCACCATATTTGTCACCCTATAAGACACACTCCCCCTCCCCAAATGGTGGATCTAAATCTAAGGTTTGATTGGTGCTCTGATCTGAGGTGTGAATAGGGGTCTTATTAACATGGGAGTCTAATCTGAGATTTGATTGGGGGTCTTATTAACGTTGAGGATCTGAGGTCCGATTAACATTGGGGTTCTGATGAAAAATATTTTCTTATTTTCCACCTCTAAAACCTAGGTGCATTTTACAGGGCGAAAAGTACAGTAATTTTGAAGCGCCACTACCCCTTCAAGCAGTTGATAGCCATGGGTTCTGGGAGCTAACCGATCTGATATTGTTGATCTATCCTGAGAATAGGCCAAGAATAGCTTAGCACCGCACAACCACTGTTGCATTAAACTTTGATTTGACACTTAACACAAGAAAACCCATAAAAAAGACTCAAGGTAAAGTTTGTTACAACTTGCTTACGTGTCAAGTTGACAACGTGCTTGTTGCCACCAAGCCTCAACAATGGCACATCATCCTTTTGTCCTTCTTTTACGATTTAGGCCAGTTTTTACCGTTACAGAGGGGTATAGTACAACGTGGATAAGAACTGCATTGCCAAAGCTCACCAGTAACAGTTATTTTAGGTGCTTCACTCTTACTTGCTTTGTGGCTCTCTGCTTTGTGACAACCCGGCCTTAAAAGCCTTCAAACGCAAATCACAAACTGATAACATTAGATGTATCAAAGCAGGCAACTGTAACACAATCCACCGCAAGTAGATTACACGGAGACGCTGTCACCGTTGTATAATTACACTGCTCAGTTTCTACAAATTCCTATAACCCATTGATTACATGTAGAATGTCCCTTTATTCAAATAATAGGAACACTAAAAACCTCTTGTTAAACTGTTAACATTCTTCATTTCCCAACAAAGCACAAAATGTTGTAATCTTAAGGGGAAAAAAAAATACGCCAGGGCAACCGGCCAAAAGCGCTAGTGACTTAGTAGCTTTTTTGGCAAGACACAGCACACGTTCAGTTCTTAAAACATTTACATCTGCCAAAACATGAATGAATAAACAAATTTAAGCATGCTGGCAATCGGGGCAAAACGCAAATGATACTTCAAGAGACAGACTTCAATTCGAAGACATTCCAACCCTACATACCAGGTTTTCCTTATTTAACACTTAATAAACAATTGATAATTACTGGTTGTGGAACGAAGCAACGCTCAAATGAACACAGCGACATAATGTTTAAGGGGTTGGCCAAAGATAGAAAGGTGACAGCATAGGTGAGAAGGGTCTGATTAGTGGGGGTCGGGCCGCTGCCTGAGACAGCTGAGCACTATACTTGGCAGTCTTAGGCAGTCCCATGGACTATGAATGGAGCAGCAGTGTGCATGGTCTCCAGCTACTCTATTAAAATAGGGGGCATTAGACCTAAGGATGAGCAAAGTATTTGAAAATTCGATTCGGCTGCTTCTCCGAATTTTACAAAAAATTTGCTTCGTGACGAATTACTTCATCACTAAGTGCATTTCTTTGTAAGTAGTGGGTACAATAACAGGGAGTGGCGATTGCGCCGCTCCCCTGTCACTGAACCTCTCAGATGCCGCATTCATAGCTGATCGCAGCATCTGACAGTAATAACACAGTGTAAAATAAAAAAATAAAATCCTACTTGCCCCATCCATTAGAGCGCGACGAGCCGGCCACTGCCATCTTTATTGAAGATTGGCGCGAAATCTTGCGTGGCCCGTGATGACGTCTTGCAAGCTCTTCAATCGAGATAGCGGCGGCCAGCTCGTCGTGATCAAATGGATGAGGTAAGTATGATTTTTTTTTTTTTTTTTACCGCCATTTAGGGAAAATCAATTCGCTACCACAAAGCATAAAGAAATTTGGCTTTGCAGCTAATTAAATTTTCCCTGAAATTCTCGAAATCCACTTCAATTCCCTCAACACTAATTAGACCCCTGTTTTCATCGTCAGTGGGGGTCCCAGCAGTCAGACCATCTATCTTGTGAATAAGTAATATGTAGCAATGAGTGAATCGATTCTAAATTAATCGGATTTGAGGGGAATTTTGTAAAAAATTCAAGGTGGATCTAAATCTAAATTTTTGGTGATTCGACTTGAAAGAGAGAGAATAATAAAATTGTAACAGAAAAAGTGAGAACCAAGAGTAATAAGATATGAGCACTAGGAGACCTCAGAGAGTCATACACAAATCTGTAGGCCAAATGGTGCACTTTTGATTCAAGGATCAATATGGATCCAAATCAAATTGGTTCACCGATCTGGCCGAATTGAACCTGAATCGAATTCGCTCATCTATAGTAATACATCTTTAATCTTGTGTCAACCTTATTAAGAGTAACACATTAAACTAGTTTTTGTTCTATCAAATCACAATAGTTCTGATTAAAGAGACTGTCACCTCCCCCCAAAAATCTGTTTCTAAGTACTGTAAGCACACCACCACATAGGGTAGGTTCCCCTTCTCGTTAAAATCGGGTTCTCTAATCCTGAGAAATGCTTCTTGTAATTTTTATGTAAATAAACTGGCTTCCTCTTTGTCATTGCTACCGGATCTTAAGTCTTACAGAACAGTACATCAAACAAGAATGGGAGGGACTGGGCGACATTATGGTTGAGCAGAACCAAAAACATTATTTTTGCATAAAAATAAAAGAAGCCTTTCTCAGGATTAGAGACCAAATTTTCTGAGGTGACAGATTTCAGAGGTGACAGACTCCTTTTAAAGAGAAGTCAACACTAGTGACATTTCTAACATGCTGTACCCGTGCTGTCCAATCACTGGCCCGATCACACAAGAAAAACATGGATAGATAATCAATATCAGATCAGTGCAGTAGTGACATCAGCTGTTCCCTGCAGCCGCAGGGCCAGAACTAGCAGTTTGAACTCAGCCAGAAGAATAAAGTAGTTCTTATCAAAGTGTAGTGGCTGTCCCGGCTTACTCCATGTGAATGGGAGCTAAGCTGCAGTAATCCGGCACGGCCACTACGCTTTAACCGGCGCTGTGCTCCTGGCTCCTTTCAAAGTTTTAGTTCCAAAGCTAAAAGACGCTAATAACAGCTGATTGGTGGGGGCGTCAAGTGGCATATCCCCACTGATTGGATACTGATGGCTTATGTCATGAAGATAGGTCATAATTATAATTGGCCCAGAAAACCTCTTTAAGTCAGTTATGCAAAGGCTAAGCTAGTCAAAGCCAATTATAGAAGGAGTTTGGTTGCAAATAATGCTTCTAAAGATGGTGCAAACCACCTGCTAAGTTTAACAGAACTATCAATGCTGACATCTACAATTCGCACTAGACAAGATGAGAAAAAAATCATTCAGAGGCCTGAAAACCTAAAAAGAAGACAAATTCTCAAAATATGCTTTTCACACTTTAACCATTATTTTAGCACTTTACAGATATTAGTATCAAACTGCCCCCAATGGGGCTCACAATCTAAGTTCCCTATCAGTATGTCTGAGGAAACCCACACAAACACAGGGAGAACATGCAAACTCCATGGAGATATTGTCCGTGGTCGGCTTTGGACCTAGGACCCCAGGTCTAACCACTGAGCCACCGTGCTGCCCCATGAGAAGAAACTGAACAGTTAATCAGAGTTTTATTACAATACTTAAAACACATAAAATACTGAAATAAATTTGTATCGTGACCACAGCAGGACATGACTTTCACTATAGACCACAGTAGGGTGCAACTTCTATACAAATAAAAAGAATACCGCTCTACCCAATTTTTTGGCACAGATAACGTCAGGATGAGAGGCACTTTATACAAGTAAAAACCCCTTCCTCAGATCAAACCAGATGTACATGAGGTTTTTAGTTTTTTTTTTTATATATATACTGAAGCATGTTATCTGTGGACTATTGGTAATGCACACAACCATTTTCTAATACTAACGCAATATTGATTTGCACATAATCCTGATGGTTTACTTTGAAGTTTATTGGCTAAATTCCATGAGTGGCTTTCCAGGGTATTCAACACCTGTCTGACATAGCTCCACCTAACACAAATAGGTGAGCACCTCTGATAGGTTCCAGCATAAGCAATTTACCTTTTTTGGACATAATATTCAATGAACATTTTTGTTTTAGAGTAAGCCTACTTTGGATAGCTCTAGTCATGGTGGCAAGTACCCCACAGAGCGATAAGGAACCTTGGCAATGATGGTGGGGGATGGAGCATTCAGTATATTGAGAAATGTATTCTTTTTGCATTTTTGGCAGTCTCACGTCTGTTTTATATGCCTGGAAAAGGCCCTTTAAAGAAGTCGTATAATTCTGATAAATAATCAGAAGACAAGACTCCTTTGTTAAAAAGTAACATGACATAAAGGTGTCATGCTGCTTGAACTCATACTATTTTGCTGGCTTACACTGTATCTTAGTGAAAAGTATTGCAAATGATATAAAAAAATAAAAAAAAAGGAAAAAAAATAAACAAACACCACTCATCTGCCAGTTTGCCTCAAGACATATCCTGATCCTCCCCTCCCCGTTATCTTTCCCTTATTTTGCATACACCGCAGTCTGATCGTCAGACGTTTCTCATCCTTTCAGTCTGGAATGTTGGATCTTTTAAAAAGGCATGATTTGAATTCCATACAAATATCTCAAGGTGTACAGGGTCAATGTTCTGTCCGACACAAACCCTGTCCTAGTAAACTCCCTTAATCATACAACAGCTGTTGTAAGTCTCTGGCTTCAGATGGATATGGCTAGCCAACTTCAGCCTGTTAAAGAGGAACACCCTCAAATAACATTGTGTAACAAGACTATTTAACCACATAGTTTTACAGTCCAAGTGGTCACTAATGCAATACATAGGAGGTTTGAGAAACTCTAAACCCGAATACTCATCATGAATAGAGGCTAAAAGATTAATTTAAAAAGTTGTAAATTTAGACTTTAAATGATATGAAAGACTGGATCATCATAACTTTAAAGCCATACAGTAGCTCCAGGTTTTTCAGAACCAAACATGAGTGGCCTCCAGGCTAAACTAACTCCATTTGGCTTTACTTTGTCATTTAGACGCAATGCAAGCAGATATCAAAATCACTGACTCAAAAAGCACCCCTATTTATAAAGGAACCTTTAATGATACTATTAAAACTCACATAAACAAAACTATATGTTCAAAATGTTAAGCCTATATCTGGCATCAATATTTAATACTGGTTCTTTTAGGGTAAATTGAAAGATGGTGGGACTTGTATCAATGCAGTATCAAGCACACTGTGATCAGAATCAGGAGGCAAATATGAGTTTCTTTTCTTGAATCATTTTTCCTTGTCCATCAAAAGCAATTGCGGACAAGAATAGGCATTTCTATGGGGGTGCCAGCCGGCTGTATTGCGGATCCGCAATACACTACGGACGTCTGAATGGAGTCTTAAACCTCAAAATACTCTGCAGTTTACCCTATAAAGTTCCAGGCTTTTCATTTCTCGGATCCCAGATTTTGTCCCTTTTGTCCTAACGCGTTTCTCCAATGCCTATGATGTATTAGTTTATCAGAGGACCTTTGGTTAATACAGGCTAAGGCAGATAATACTGCAATAGAATCCAGTAACCCTCTCTGATGGTGCTACATTGGAAACGAGTGGCCTCCTTTGATGTAGGAATAGGTGCAAGCAGATATCACTTCCAACGTGAAGTAGCTACAGGGTACTATAAATAAAAGTGCTATTTTTTCTTAAAAGAATGGCAATCCTTAGGATAGTCAACACAGGAATAAATTAGACCCTATCTGGGAAAGGATTTAACAATACACAATCACATAGCTACAGGCTAATTTCCTTTCTTGTCCCAGATAATGAAATGTAACTTTTAATGATTCGCTTAAAATGAAGTCAGCACATCTATTAACTATTATAAGTGAGCTCTAAACACTATGGGTTAAAACTAGCTGATGCTCTATATTAGTGCCAGATCACTATGTTATTGAATTGCTGGCTGGGAATGCACTTCCCCACAGCACCACTCTGATTGAAGTGCCCACTGGCACACACTGATTGCTTATAGCATAGCACGTATCTGTGTAGTATTCAAACACTTGAAGGCATATAAACATGAGAGGTCAGCAAACTAAAACCTAAGACGGCCCCCCGACATGTTTCACCAGCTAATCTGGCTTCACCAGGGGTTTGGGCAGCATTGAATGCGGAACACCATGGATGGGACATAAATGATCTAGGTACTATAATTGACAGATGATTACCCCTATCAGAGCTGCATGATGTCATTAAAGTGGGTGTGAGTCCAATTGGATAAACGTCTATGGACTCACACCCACTTTAATGACATCATGCAGCTCTGATAGGGGTAATCATCTGTCAATTATATGACCAGATATTATGGGACTGAGTTGCAATACTAAGCACATCAGCTATCCAACAGACAGCAATGTGCTTGGTAAGGAGGGCCATGGTGCTCACCAGAGCTCCAGTGAGCGCCGCGGCTTCCTGAAACAGCTGATCGTAATCTCATATTGATCCCTTAATCTGAGGATAAGGCATCAATATGAAAACCCCGGAAAAGCCCTTTGAAGAGATTGTCCAAGAGTATAAGAATCTCAGCAGAAGGAGCCTATGCGCGGCTCTTGTCAGTTCCTAAGCCTGCCTCCATGCAGAGCCCAAGCCTGCCTCTTCTTGACTTATGAAAGACATCCCCTGCTCTATTATGTAGGTAACGTCCCATTGAGGCATGCTGGCACAGGCTGAACACGTCACTGGGCTCGGGCATGCCTAGCTCAGGAAATGAGCCTAAAGCCCTCTGTGGGACACTCAGTTTGCAAGAAGTCTTCGGCACTCGTTCACACGGTAATCGGCGGCACCCTTACATCAATAGCGAGTGTTTGTATGAAAACTTGTTAGCGACAATCTTCCCAATGTTCGTCCAGTGTAAAGGGGCCTTTAGTCAATTTAGATGGTAAGCCCATTATAGCAGGGTTTCCTTCTACTGCATCTGTTAAATTAACCCCTTTTACGTGTCTATATATAATTCCTATACACACATTTCTAAGTGTATGCAATCAATTGACTTTTCTGATGAGAAACGAGAACAGACCGCGCATATGAAAAGAAATTGCCAAAGCCTCATTATATTAATCAACAAACAGATGAAACAAATTTCTACAGTATATATACGATATCCATGGTGGAAACTATTGCCACCTCTTCCCCTTATTGAATCACTGCAAAGAAAGCAATGCATCTTAATACAAGACGCATATGCTACCAAATCCAAGTAGAAACAGAAAGGGAATCAAGACATAACAAATCCTTTAAAGGCAGCTTGCATTGTAAAACGTGACATTCTGGTTTATTTATCTTATAACCCAATGAATTGCTGAATTATAAGTCAAACAAATTAAGTCTCTGGAGTTTATCCAAAAGTGAACTGGAATAAGAATCAATTTAAGAAAAGTTTTTGTAACAAAGACCATTTGTTACTTTATTGCAACTATGCTATAAAGTAATCTACTTGTAACACAATGTGTACAGTAAGATAGGGACTTGCAATTTCCTACCAGGGGTTTCCATAAATTAGAGTTTAAAGACATATCAGCAGGATAAATTGATTGGTGGGGGTCTTGCCATTCTGACCATAAAAATTAAGAACAATTTAGCGTCTAGCCAAACTCTGAAGTGGTAGGCAACTGTGAAGTACCCAGCGCCGGGCGCACCCCGTTCCGCTCTCTGCTGTTCAACGTTCATACACTTCTCTGTCTTGTACACAATGTATGACTGTTTGGCCAGCTGATTATTTATTTTTGGACAACTTAAGGAAAATTATTTTCAAATGATATTAGTATGTTATTGGTTTGTTAAAACAACCGCTTTTTAAATTTCACCCAAAGAAAATTGTTCATTTTGATCAACTTTAGACTATTATGTATGGCCATCTAGGAATCCCAATCTGACACTGGATAAGGCCATGCTCCCTGAATACTAGAGGGGCGCTAGCAAGCTACTTTGCTTTTATCAGGCTATTTAGATAAAGGCCTAGAGCAGTGATTGTGAACCTTTTAGAGACCGAGTGCCCAAACTGTAACCCAAAACCCACTTATTTATCACAACGTGCCAACACAGCAATTTACCCTGAATACTACAGTCCAATACAGTATATCTTCCACGTACTTTATCATTTAGATATAATAGCCTACCTACATTCAAAGTGTGCCCTGTGCTGATGAATGGCAGGAAGAGTCTAACCATAGACTTTTTCCAGGGTGTGGGTGCCCACAGAGAGGGCTCCGAGTGCCGTCTCTGGCACCCGTGCCATAGGTTCGCCATCACTGGCCTAGAGCATCATGTGTTGATTACGACAAGGTCAAGGCTGGATTGGCTCTAATCTGATAATAGAAAAGGGGAAAGGCATCTTGGCTGCAGCCACGTTAAGTAATCACTATATCAATGTGTGCTATTAATCAGATTTTTCTAAAATTGAAAGATAACGTCTTTTAAATGGCCAAAGAACAATTCAACAACTATAGTATATATGCGATTGAATACAAGATTACAGATTTTTATTTTTGTAGACTTTTGTAGTGAAAAATGAAGGTGTTTGTAGCCTAGTAGCATTTTATTAACTGCATCCCATGCTGTGCTACACAAGAGAAAAAAATATGGCTTCTATATTACACAAAGAGATTAAGATATATTATGATTGCACGTTGCTGGTCTCCCTTTGATCTTTAGAAAGAGCAAGCCACTAAAACAATGCATATCAAAATATGGGAGAGGTCATACTGACCCAGAGTAGGCTCACAAAGGCTTTTTCGCTCATTATTACAAGGATTAATCTGAATAGGAAATCTGTTTGAGTCTTTATATGTCCCATGCTGAAAGCCCTGAGCAAGCATTACCTCTCTCTGCATAGTAAACAGAAGGATTGCACAGTGGTAAAAAAAAAGAAAAAAACACCCATCATGAAACAAATGATTTAAACATTCAACCTACTTCCCAAGTGACACGTACGGCCCATGCTTGAGTTAGTTTATGTAAGCCAATATTGATTCATGTCTACAAAAATGATATGTTGGATCCTCTACAAGGCAATTTTGCCAATAACTAGCATAGGAACGGAGCATAAACCCACAGCAGCCCTAAAAAAAAAAAAAAAAAATACACTCCTCAGACCATGTTACTTAGAGATGTGGACTCTCCCTAAGGAGAGTTAGTTCCCCCCCTTGCTCAGACACAAGCCTCCTTACCCAGTTAAGCCAGTACTCTCTGCTCTGCACTAATGAGGGGCAATCACCCCGAAACAGCTGTCTGCAGATGAGGTGCTGGCTTATTTAATATCCAAGTCATGTCCCAAGGCTTATTTTAAGAGCTGAATATTGACTTATAGGATAGCTGCCTTACATCTGGTGGCATTAGAGGCAAAGCTTGTTAAGAGCTCATTTGCATTTCTTCCCTCCCAGAATTCCAGAGGGGCATGTATGGCCTATAAGTCTCCTTACACTGATTAAGGTGCTCTCTCCCTAAGGAGAGTTAGTTCCCTCCTTGCTCGGACACAGGCCTCCTACCCAGTTAAGCCAGTACTCTCTGCTCTGCACTGATGAGGGGCAATCACCCCGAAACAGCTGTCTGCAGATGAGGTGCTGGCTTATTTAATATCCAAGTCATGTCTCAAGGCTTATTTTAAGAGCTGAATATTGACTTATAGGATAGCTGCCTTACATCTGGTGGCATTAAAGGCAAAGCTTGTTAAGAGCTCATTTGCATTTCTTCCCCCACTTAGAGATGTTGCACTCTTGTAGAATTGTCTTAGAAGTCACGACTGATTAATTGCCTATTATTGCAGAGTGATTTATTTTTAAAACGAGAAGGATCAAAGGATCTATATAGAAAAGTTACTTTTAAATCTTATTTTGGTCTTTTTGAGATGCCAAGGATTGAAATTCCCATGCAGAATTAGTCTTTATTTTGCAAAATACACTCTAGTTTTTTTTTCTCTAGGAATTAAAGCTAGCCATGCACCGCTATTGACATCTTTAGAAGTATTTTTATTATTGATTTACGTATATTTTTTGGCTATAAAACATTTTTACTTCTTTTGGCTTCCGTAGCTTCTATGTTTCATGGTAAATGGAAGATGCATAGAGCCATTCTGTGATAAATCCCTCAGACTGGCTGCTGGATGGCTTGTTCTCCAGATCCTCTCTTCTCATTTTAACAAACATCCAAGGTGAATTTTACAATCAAATTCAAGCTGAACTTTGATTTTGTCACAAATCAGCTTAGAAGTTAATTCAGTGGAGGTTGGAGAGGAATCGTAGGATAAGCCATTAGACAGCCAGTCTTTCAGATCACAGAATGGCTCTCTGCATCTGCTATACACTGTATTACATAAGGCGCCCATACAAATTACATAGATGTAAGCTGATGGTTGAATAACTGTTGACTGAATGAGAGTAGAGGGGGGTTTATTGCAAGATGACCTTTCTTTTAAGAAGTAACAAATACTTATGAAATAATCCTAATGAAAAATAAACCCCAAACTAAACTATAATGGGGAATGGTTACACAGTGAGTATGGACACACTGTGTCACTTGAACAGATTTGGCTTGGGGCTACTCCCAAAGGCGTTATCAAAATAGTTCCCTGGTTTTCACCTTTTAACCTGAATACAGGGATCTGGACTTTGCTACAGGGGAACTACCAGGCCACTACCTATCAGAGTAGTCTCTGTTCATGTGACTGCAAACCCACGGGGGTCAAGAGACACTGGTGTGGAGCACCAAGGGATCAAGCAAAATTGTAGTCAGGGACAGGCACACACAGGCAGACAACTTCCAGGACACTAAAGGACTAGAACCTATTGTTTAGGCACTCTCCCACAGGGAGGGTGCCTTAAGTACCCCTGGGTGGCTGGCCATAAGCTGGAAAACATTTAGGCCGGTACATGCTGGCCCTTTAATACCTATAATAATATTACAGGGGTTACAGTTACTATATTTCTGTAATATTACAGGTTATAATTATGTTGTTAATATTGTAAGAGAGTGTCTGAAGTGGTAGTGGATGGAAGATACGTGCCACCGGGGGTCGTGGCCCCGGTGGAGTAAGAGCCGGGTCTTTTGTGTTTTGTCAGCAGTGAGTGGGAACAGGCAAAGAGCAGGGTGGGTGTCTGTTCCCCACGGACCACCACGGGTGGACAGGTTTCGGTCTACACTGATCCTGGCAGGTTGGTCATCTCTGGCCTTAGTTGGGTAGGGAAGGAGTTATTCCTTCACTATGCTCGGTGGGTGTGGTCTGCCTGCTACACCCAGGGCTGTGAATATAGGTTTGATGCTCACTGACTGTGGGGCTGATGAAGTGTGGTCTCCTGTCTCACTGCAGGAAGCTGTACGGGAGGCTGATCGCACGGTCGGGCTGAGCTCTGTAGTCCGCTCATCTAACAAAGACTGCCCAATTGCTGCAGGCTCAGCGAAGGACCAAAAGAAGTGATTCTGTGGCAGGAGCCAATCCATTGTCCAGGCCGACACGTGGCCTGTCTAACTTGCACGAACTTGGACAAACCCGCCCCACGACAAGGTGTAGTACTGATCATGGATGTGAGAGACTGTGTGAACAGTCACCAAGACGCCTGCAGCGTTTGGGGCTCCGTTGTGGGAGGTGGGGACATTGCTGTTGTGTGAATTGCATAGTTTTGATGTGATGCACTGGAGTGAATAAATGAGCACGTTTGGACACAAAGCCTGTCTCCTGAGCCTCTATACTGCCACCGCTACCATCTGCCTACCAGAGCAAACCCCCACAATATATACAGGTTATACTAGATTTGTGGAGAGGGGTCGTTGATCCTGGGAGTTATTCTGATTGCCTGATTGGAGTCAAGAAGGATTTTTTCCCCTAAAATGAGGAAAATTAGCTTCCACCTCATAGTGCTTTTTACCTTCCTCTGGATTAAATTCCAGGATAAAAAACTGGATGGATGGATGTCTTTTTTCAACCTTACAAAATATGTTACTATATTATGTCCTACTAGAGGTAGAGGCACTACCGGAAAGATGCAGAACAGCCAAGCAGCTCTAGTTGCTCAGCTCCAATTAGAAAAAACAAAAGGAAGGCCAACGGGAGCAGAGGAACAAGTTAGCAGACGGGCACCTATGCCCACCAGAAAGAGCAGAACAGTGGGAGTGGGCCACAGATATAACAGGAATTTATACCAGGAAGAATCAACATTTCTGATCGTTAGTAAGCCGACGTGATAAGATCATGTAACACACTGCACCATGGCAGAACCATGAAGAATGGGGATTTTTATTGACATGAAAAGCTCTAAAAAGTTAATAACAGTAATTTATGTTTAGATCTAATTCTACTCCGGCTAAGAAAACACAGGAGGAAATGCCCCATGTGAGTGCATTTGTTTGCTATTTGGTTACATTGGATTGGCTGTGTCTTATTTTAACTACTTCCCAATGAACCTCATAAGCCATATCCTGTGGTTAATGGCCTGTTAAGGTTTTAGAGCTTCTGTAGGTCTACTGTAAATCCCAGATCACTTCTGGAGCATTGAAAAGTCCCAATGAAAATGTTACCCGGATGATGGAACATGAAACCTTACACCTTACCTTTCCAGGCTAATAAACTCAATACAGTGCTCGCACTAAAAACAGATGTCGGAGATTTTCATCAGCTTCAAGCTCAAAATAAAGAAGTGATATCCAATGTGAGAGACTGAAAAACATGTTTGATTAAAGGAACAATTTCAAGGGTAAATGGTGGAATCTGAAGAACTCTTAGCTCTTTGACGTGAGGGCCATCTCATGATGATAGAGATCACTACAGACTCAATCTCCCATAGACATCTTGCTTCAAACACAGATCTTTGTTCGCACCATGTCTTGCTAGTGACTGATACGAGAAGAGGATATTGCACAGAAAACACGCACCTCAGGTTGTACAAAACGTATCTTAAGTACACCCAATACAACATAAAAGTAATGATAGACGAGATAAAATTGTACAGGAGCTATACAAGCCATTGCAGTAAAGTACAGTATATGCATCCAGAATGATTCAAAGCTTTAGCTCTATAGCAATCTGTTATAAAGGATGTTCATATGATAGCACCAAAAATTGCCATATGGCAAAGCCGTCACTTCATTGTTAATGATGAGTGTTTATGTTGTGGTGTATGACACAGCTAGAGAACTCAGTGCTGGACTGAAATTCCACAAGTGGTTGCAACATCTCTGGGTGCAAAACCACAACCACATCAGGATAAGGCCTCATGCGCACGGTCGTTGTGCGGCCGTTCCATGCATTGGGGACCGCAATTCGTGCGGCGGCTGAAAAGGATCAAGACCCATTCAACTTGAATGGGTTCGTGATCCGTCCGCACCATAAAAAAAAAAAAATAATGTTCTATTTTTTTGCGGTAGTGCTTCCGTGGGCTTCCAATCCGTGCTTCTGTTCCGCACCACATCTCCCGGATCGCGGACCTATTCAAGTGAATGGGTCCGCATCCGTGATGCAGGGTGCACACATCCGGTGCCCGTGTATTGTGGGCCCACGGCCGTGTGCATGAGGCCTAAGGGGAATCTTCTTAATTCAGCCAGGTAAGTAATGATCTGACGTTCCCCTCCTGACTCCAACTATATTGCCATCCTAAGGCAACTGGAGTAGGAGGGCAAAATGTGGCAGCTGACGTTGGCCACCACAGAGTGGCAGTTTTTGGGGAGGTATTTTATGCTGCTGGGGCAATATTTTGTGATGCACTGTGATATTTGGCTCTGCTGGGGTGGGATAATGTGCAGTAATTGTGTTGGCCCTGCCTTCTGTCAATTTGGATCAGACTACAGAAAGGGGCCATTGTTCTTTTTTTTTTTCAGGGCCACTTTAGGTTCCCAGTCCGCCCCTGATTTGATCTCTTAAAAACAAAGCGTTTCCAAGTGTAGCACTTATTTTCCAAGTCTACAAGAGAAATGTAATATCAATCAAATCACAGTGACCCGCTGACGAGAAACAAAACATGTGGCCCTTAGAACAGATCACATGAACACATAAGGAAAATACAATTGTAAAGGATACCAATAAGGCCTCATGCACACGACCGTTGTTGTGTCCCGTATCCGTTGTTCCGTTTTCCGTGATTTTATGCGGACCCATTGACTTTCAATGGGTCCGTGGAAAACTCGGCTAATGCACTGTTTGTCATCCGCGTCCGTGATCAGTGTTTCCAGTCCGTGAAAAAAATAGGACCTGTCCTATTTTTTCCACGGACAACGGTTCGCGGACCCATTCAAGTCAATGGGTCCGTGGAAAAACACGGAGGCACACAAGATTTTCATCCGCGTCCGCGTCCGTTTTTTTCCTATCATTTGCATGGCAAACTTGACTTAGATTTGTTTTACTTTCCTTCATGTCTGGAGATCCTCCAAAAATAAAGGAAGACACACGGAAACAAAAAAACGGACACGGATCACGGAACAACGGAACCCCTTTTTGCGGACCGCAAAAAAATACTGTCGTGTGCATGAGGCCTAAAAGATATATATCAGAAAATCAGAAAAAAGTGATCCATTGCAGGATTCATTAGATGGATAATATGATTTTTGGGCAAAAAAAACACAGAAATTACGTCAACAATGACCTATCATTATTGTTAAAATTCATTATTGAAATCATTTCTATGTTTTATGCCCAACAATGATATTATCCTTCCAATGAATCATGCAACGGATCACTTTTTTTCTGATATATATATATATCTTTATTTGGTGTTGTTTACAAGTGTTTGTATTTTCATTATGTGTTCATCTGATCTGTTCTGAAGGCCAACTATTTTGTTTCTCGTCAGCGGGTCCCTGACAGGATTTATTTGATATCATGTTGTTCCTTTAGACTTAAAAAAAATATTTAAACTCCGAAAAGTGTTGTGTTTGAGGCTGAATAAAGAATATTCCCTTATCCCGAAATGGTCATGGTTTTGAACCCATAGATTGTAACCAGTTGTGGGGCTTCAGCCTAGAACGGAGTCCTTTACCTTTGTTATGGTTCTCCATTCTTCCTGTTGGCCAACACCCAGCTAGTGAGGACAATCACAGCAGCACCTCACCTTGCAAGCTATATGCTAGTGTTGTGCATACATGTACAACCATAACATGTGAGCAATATTCTACATAGTAAAGATACTCTTTTGTTCTCTTTTACCCTCTGGGCTCCTTTTCTGTGTCGTCCATATTGCGATATTTATGTATGGAGTGGATGTTCTTTAATATGGAATCTGGGAGAAATGGGCTAGTCTACTGGGCAACACAATATAACCTTTTTGCTGTATGTAGAACATAAGTACAAAAATATTCAAATTATATCCCATAATGGCGAGAATATGAATTGCATCTGTTACCTGACAACCAGCTAGCTTGAAGATGAAGGATGTATCCGAAAAATGTTAGAACTAGACCACGGGTTGATAGATCCCAGGAGCCATTAACCAATGTATTTGGAAGTTTTCTGCTTGTTCACCATTATCTGGGTTGCTTGCTTTTGACATCTAAGAAAGATCTTATCACCTGGCTACTAAAAAAAACACGTCGGCTCTTGGAGTGATCTAAGCAGCTCTGAGGTCTATAGTATTCTGGCCACCTGTCCTAGAATTTGAGGTGTACTCCTGATGGACAAGACATGGTGTTGTAATCGCTAACACAAGATTTAAAAGGGGTTGTTCGGGATGTAAAAATCATTGGGAGAGGCCTCAGAATCTTATTTTACCGATTCCCCGGTGGTCCCAGTCCAGCACTTACCAGATCCCTGCTGAGCTCTGCTTACTGGTACAATCTTAAAACGCAGGAAATACATGGTATGCCAATAACTGTCTGAGGTGGGTCACTACTGCGGCCAGTGATTGACTGAGCAGGCCTTTCCAGCTATTTCCTTGCACGTCAAGATGGGACCAAGAAGCAGAGACCATTATCGACCTTGTAAGCTTCGAAACAGGATCAACTGGGGATTGAGGATTTCCTAATCATTTTCACTCCATGAAAAACCCCTTTAAGGTTCCTGTTCTTTGTTAGTTTGCCATACAGATGAATAGAAAAGTTACAGTTTCTCAAGGGCGTATTAGAAACTTATTGTAGCCCTGAAAGAAAAATCTAACTGTGACCTCACATGCAATCGAAACGCATAAGATAAGATATTAAAGATGTATCCATGTTGATGTTTTGAAATAAAGTATAGAAGATTTTATACCGCTCACAGGAGTGCTGGATATTCCTTTCTTCTAAAATCTATACAAAAAAAACTAAAATGTGTAAATGAGAAGACAAGTGTGGTGATTGTGGTGTTAAGGGCGTATAATAATAGTCTGGGTAAAAGGGGTTACTAAAGGATTACATGAAAAAACTGCAGCATGTCTGGTCTATGACACAAACCTAGGAGGATACCCCCCCAGACAGACACATGGGAGTTCTTCAACACAACATTTTTAAGTTATTTTCTACAGAACCCCCACGGGTTCAAGGCTGGCAGCAGCTATAGCAGTTACATCAGTTGAAAATTACTCAGCCATATGACTAGAAGCTAGACTTGGCCAGAAAGTTTTATTTTTTGAGAAAATATTTGCAGATGACATTTAAAACTATTGCACGCTCCAGACTGTCACTTAACAAACCATTTTAGATGCTCTAAATATACAATGAGCACTGGCCAAGATTGCATAGCAAGTCATTTATAATGTAATGAGCCACAATGATGTTACGGGGACAGCAAAAAAAAAAAATATATATATATATAAAAAAATAAATAAATCACGATTATATTCCCACAGAAAATAAATTCAAGAACTAAAACCCTTTAATATGATAATGTCAATAGAAGGAAAATTTAAGAACACTACCTCTAAAGGAAAATAATATATAATAATAATGTTTTTAACATATTTAATATATATATATATATATATATATATATATATATATAAAAGAAGTTCAGGCAGCACTCCTGTCGTTTGCTCAGCCGTAGCTGTGTGGTGCCAGCGGTGGTCCCTCGATTCAGGACGTAAAACAATGAAGAAAATCCGCAGCACTCCTTGAAGTATAGAAAAAATGTGTAATTTTATTCACACATGTCAAATAAGACAACGTTTCGGTTCTCTCACAGAACCCACTTGACTTGAAAAAGGTTCTGTGAGAGAACCGAAACGTTGTCTTATTTGACATGTGTGAATAAAATTACACATTTTTTCTATACTTCAAGGAGTGCTGCGGATTTTCTTCATTATATATATATATATATATATATATATATATATATATATATATATATATATATATATATATATATATATATTATATAGAGGAACAGAAGTATTTGAATGAACACCCTGCGATTTTTCAAGTTGCCCCACTTAGAAATCATGGAAGGGTCTGAAATTCACGATGTAGGTGCATTCCCACTTAGAGACAGAATAAAAAAGTAAAAAAATCCAGAAATAACATTGTATGATTTTTTAATTATTTATTTGTCTTGCACTGCTGAACATAAGTATTTGAACACCTGAGAAACAGCAAGAATTCGGTTTCTCAAAGACCTGTTACCGTGCCTTTAAAAGGTCTATCTCTACACCACTCATTAATCTAACTTAGTAGCATCTGTCTGAGCGCTTTAAAGACACCTGTCCACCCCATAGTCAGTCAGATGCCAACTACTACCATGGGCAAGACCAAAGAGCTGTCAAAAGACACCAGAGACAAAAAATTGTGGACCTCCACAATGCTGGAAAGGGCTATGGGGTAATTGCCAAGCAGCTTGGTGAAAATAGATCAACTGTTGGGGCAATTGTTAGAAAATGGAAGAGGCTACAGACGACTGTCAGTCTTCCTCGGACTGGGGTTCTATGCAAGATCTCACCTCGTGGGGTATCACTGATAAGAAAGGTGAAGAATCAGCCCAGAACTACAAGCGAGGAGCTGGTCAATGACATGAAAAGAGCTGGGACCACAGTTTCAAAGGTCACTGTCTGTAGAACACTACGCCGTCATGGTTTCAAATCATGCATTGCACGGAAGATGCTCAAGTCATCACATGTCCGGGCCCGTCTGAAGTTTGCCAATGACCATCTGGATGATCCAGAGGAGGCATAGGAGAAAGTCATGTGGTCAGATGAGACCAAAGTAGAACTTTTTGGACTAAACTTCGCTAGTTGGGTTTGGAGGAAAAAGAAGGATGAGTTGCATCCCAAGAACACCATCCCTACTGTGAAGCATGGGGGTGGTAACATCATGCTTTGGGGGTGCTTTTCTGCGAAGGGGACAGGACGACTGCACTGTATTATGGAGAGGATGAATGGGGCCATTTATTGTGAGATTTTGAGCAAAAACCTCCTTCCCTCAGTCAGAGCATTGAAGATGGGTCATGGCTGGGTCTTCCAACATGACAACAACCCGAAGCACACAGCCAGGATAACCAAGGAGTGGCTCCGTAAGAAGCAAATCAAGGTTCTGGAGTGGCCTAGCCAGTCTCCAGACCTAAATCCAATAGAACATCTTTGGAGAGAGCTGAAACTCTGTGTTGCCCAGCGACAGCCCCGAAATCTGACAGATCTAGAGGAGATCTGTATGGAGAAGTGGACCAAAATACGTGTTGCAGTGTGTGCAAACCTGGTCAAGAACTACAGGAAACGTTTGACCTCTGTAATTGCAAACAAAGGCTTCTGTACCAAATATTAACACAGATTTTCTAAGGTGTTCAAATAATTATGTTCAGCAGTGCAAGACAAATAAATTCTTTAAAAATCATACGATGTGATTTCCTGATTTTTCTATTCTGTGTCTCAGAGTGGGAATGCACCTTCAATGTGAATTTCAGACCCCTCCATGATTTCTAAGTGGGAGAACTTGCAACATCTCAGGGTGTTCAAATACTCACTGTATATAATATATTATATATATATATATATATATATATATATATAGTGGTGATGTGTACAGTATAAGTGCTGGGAGCCGTATATATCCCGCCCAGATACCTCAGCTGGGTGAGAGTACTGAAATCCAGAAAGGTGCAGTGGTTTCAGCAAAGTGTAGTTTCCTGAGACAGTTTTGTCTAGATGTTGTTCTGGGCTGGATTTCATGTGGACTGAAGGATGATAGTGGGATCTACCAGTCCACACCCTTCCACTACATGTATTGTCTTTTGCCAAAGGTGATCGCAGGTGAGGCCTGCTGCTGTAATCATGGAGGGATAAAACAACCCCCTGTGTGTTACTTAGAAGGAAAAAGGCTGAGGAAGCCTGAGAGAGAGGGGAGCCTGAGAGGCTCTGTGTGGTCTCAGCCAAGAAGGCTGAGGGGACACAAAGCTTTGTAAAGCCTGAAGTTTGGGGGGCCCAGCAACACCTACAGAAAGAGGGTCGCACGGTCAGAGTAAGGAGGCCTTCTGTACCATCTCTCCCCAAGGGTGCTGGTGTGGTCACAGCCTGGAGGCTGCTGGACTGTATATGGCTAAGGAACCCGGATCTAATCCCGTGTGTGAACGGCGCTCTATAGGTGAGGTAGAGACAACACGTGTATTAGGTAGAGTCCAGACGGGCAGGTGTTTATTTGCGATGTTTATGTGGGTGATGGGGCTAAAGTGCCAAAATAAAGCACCTTTTGGACTTGAACCCTGTTGTCAGAGGAGAAGTCTGTGATTGCGACCCCCTGAGAGAGAGCGATCCCTTACAATATTTAATTTATTATTTAATATATTAATATATTTTCATAGGTGCATAATATAATTATATTCATCCTTTTAAAAATTAGCAAACTTCTTTAGTTTAGATGACATTACTTTTTCTCCCATAAAAAAAAGTAGCAAACATAGGTTCTTTTGAGAAGGCGGAGTGAGACTGGGGTCGTTGTATAGAGTGGTGGCTGTGCATACCCACTACCGTACAACTCTATAAGAAATATGAAAAGAGCCAATCTTGTTACTCGTGGTGAAGGGACAAAGAACTGTGGTCGGACGCCCTTATGTAATTTAACATCTAATCACTTATCCTGTAGAAAGCAGGTAAATGTGGAAAGCTGTAATATCCCTTTAAACAACTCAACAGAACTTTGCAAATCATCATTTAAATATTGTTTTGTATACAGCACCCATATATTTCCATGGTAACAGACAACAAACCCTGTGTAGTCTGATCCTACAGTCCTATTGCCTTACATCTGTGCCCTAATTCTTACTGACATAAATTTGTTAAGTAAAGTGGGGGCAATATGACTGCAAGATCAGACTACACAGGATTTTATTTGTAGTCTGTAGAAATGGGATCATATAGGATGGTATAAAAGTAGTACACACAAAATGATAGGGTTTAAAACGATAATAAACAATCAGCTTACCTACCACAATATTTATTTTAGTTAACAAAGGACAATTACATACATCACATTAACAGATTTTACATATATCTATCTTCGAAGCTCACTACAAAGAACATCTCCACACTCCATATGATTTCCTCTAAGATGAAAAGTACATCAAAGTGAAAAAATAGCTAAAAAGGAATACACATCCACAGACTAGAGCAAGCGTCTTAAAGAGCATATATGAAATAAGTACTGAAATCTAAAGAATGAGGCAGCAAGCCCTGAATATTTGCCAACTCTGTCGGGAGTCCAGGAGGTCTTCTCTTTTTCAGGGAGACTCCTGGATTTTCTGGGAGAGTTAACAAGTATGCCATAGTGTAACACAAGCCTGTAAATCAGAATTAGACTATATTGAATACGTTTGAGTTATTTTCCAATTCTATGGACTGATGGCTAAAACATACATAAAAAGGAACACTACACTGCCCCTCCCCCCTGATCACACTATTTTGAAGTAAATGCACTAAAATATATTAATGTCTGCCTATAAGTACTTATAGTGGAGATGTTGATCTTCTAAATCTATACATAGATTTCACCTGTGGAAACATCTGTCCCTCTTGGAGACCAACATTTAATAGATAAAAAGAATTATAAATATTTGATAAAAAAATTTTTATAAATAAATTTAATAAATAAAAAAATTCAAATATTTTATATACTATTTTATAAATCTGCAGACAGCTTATTATTAGGGACATCAGACAGAGAGCGGCAATACCATAAACTCTCCTCCAGGCTTGGTGTTCAGACAATGACGGCTTTCAGCCCTGAGCTGCAAATTTTAGCATTGGACGTATGATGTGGAGTTATAGGTGTAATTCTTAGAATAGGCACACAAGCACCTTTCGTTCTAGATAAGACTCTCTTCAGGATGGACAGGAAATGATAAGTGGTGTAATAACACTGCGTCTGTCTGTAACCCGTGCTACAGTGACTGCTTTCAGCTCGCCACCTCCGTCTCATGCCAACAATATTGGACTTGTTTAATGGAAGCCAGTTATCCAGACAGAAGAATAAGCACACAATAAGGAAGCACTGTTCTACACTACACTGCGACTTTTTCTACTTTGTCAAGCTGTCCTGTCTTTGTCACCAAGCTTCCACAGCATTGTAGGGCAGTACAGGAGTTTTTACTAAACAAAAAGTCAAAAACTTCTATTTACTAAAGTATTCTTATCTATTAACCCTTTTAATCTTTTAGGCCTGAAAATAGCTCTGGAGAGAGCTGAAGCGTTTCTGTAATATGAACAAATAAAACCACTTGTTTGCGCCATAAAACAGTAAAAATGAAAAACTAAAATCACACATGGACATGAGTATTCAGACCCTTTACATTTGAAACTTAGCTCTGGGGCCTCCCATTTCTCTTGAGCATATTTGAGATGTTTCTACATCTTGATTGCAGTCCACCTGTGGTAAATTCAGTTGATTGAACATGATTTTGAAAGATACATCCTGTCTATATAAAGGTCTCACAGCTGACAATGCATTTCAGAGCAAAAACCATGCCATGAGGAGGAAAGAACTGCCTGTAGAGCTCAGAGACAGGACTGTGTGGAAGAACAAGCCTACAATATTTTTTTTGCTGCACTGAAAGTTCCCAAGCGTACAGTGGCCTTCATAATTCTTAAATGGAACAACTAGGACTCTTCCTAGAGCTGGCTGCCGCACCAAACTGAGTGTTCGGGAGAGAAGGACCTTAGTAGCAGACATGACTAAGAACCCAATGGTCACTCTGGCTGAGCTCCAAAGATCCTATGTGCAAATGGCAGAAACTTCCAGAAGGTCAACCATCACTGCAGCACACAGAAGGAATCCTATCATCAGTAAAAGACACATGAAAGCCTGCTTAGAGTTTGCAAAAAAGGACCTAAGGGACTCTCAGACTGTGAGAAACAAGATTCTCTGGTCTGTCGAAACCAGGTTTGAACTCTTAGGCCTAAATTCTAAGCGTCATCTATGGAGGAAACCAGTTACTGCTCATCATCTGCTCAATACCATCCCTGCAGTGACCCATGGTGAAGAAAGCACCATGCTGTGTGTGTGGGAAGGAGCTAGGACAGAAAGACCAAAAAGCTGAATGGAGCAAAGTACAGAGATATTCTTAGTGAAAATCTGATCCAGAGTGCTCTGGACCTCAGACTGGCCCAAAGGTTCACATTCCAACAAGACAATGACTTAAGACAACACAAGGCTTAGAGACAACTGTGTGAATGTCCTTGAGTGGCCCAGACAGAACTCTAACAGGAATCCAATCAAACATCTATGGAGAGTCCTGAAAATAGCTTTCCACCGATGATCCCCATCCAACCTGACAGAGCTTAAGAGGATCTGCAGTAAAAAAATAAAAAAAGATTTGCATATATAAAAACCCCAAATCCAGGTGTGCAAACCTTGTGGCATCATATCCAAGAAGACTGGAGACTGTAATCACTGCCAACGGTGCTTCAACTAAGTCCTGAGTAAGGGTCTGAATACTTATGTCAATGCAAGATTTTCAATAAATTAGCAAACTAAAAAAAAAAAGGGACCAAAAAGCCTGCAAAAGATATGTCCTCACACAGCTCCATAGACATACAGTAACTATAAAAAAAACTTATGGGAGTCAAAATTCGGCGATGAAAAGAAATCATTTTTTCAAAGCTTTAATTATTTTTTTTCAGTATTAAAACACAAGAAAAACTATGTGCACTTCTCCTTTCCCTTCCAAAATTCCAGCACTGCCTTTAACAACTCAAAATTAGTTTATAGCTCCTCCCACCCTTGCTAGTTACATAGACACTCCCCTGTTGCTGCTTCGACATGTGCGGCAATCGTTCTCACTGAGGAAACCATTGCTTTACCAATTCAATGCAATCTATTTCAGAAGCAATTTAATGATTGCCTATTATAGTCACATAGACCATAAATCAATAAATTTCAAGAAGTAAAAATAAGATAAAAATTGTTTTTAAAATCTAAATGAAATTAATAAATCAAAAAAATAAACATCACAAGCATTACAGTGTCCGAAAACTTCCGTACTATTAATTTATTAATCCCATATTTTTCTAGCTTCACCTCCCCAAAAAAATAAAAAAATAAAAAAAAGTGATCAAAAAGTAACACACCCCTCAAAATGGTATCAATTAAAACTACAGATTGTCCCACAAAAAAATGAGCCTCACACAGCCTCGTAGACATAACTTTAAAAATCTTATGGGCATCAGAATATTGTGATAAAAAAAATAAAAAAATTCTAAAGTTTTTATTTTTTTCAATATTAAAACACAATAAAAAGTATACGAATGTAGTATTGCTATTATCATATTGACCCAGAGAATGAAGGTAACAGGTCAGTTTTACCACACAGAGAAACACCATAAAAACAATAAAACTGTAGCGGAATTGTGTTTTTTTTTACAATTCCACCCCATTAGGATTGTTTTTTTTTACAGCTTCCAACTATATGGTATGCAAAAGGGGGCCATTAGAAAGTATAACTTGTCCCACAAAAATAAGTCATCATATAGCTATGTGAACAGAAAAAATAAAGTTATGGCCCCAGGAAGGCTGGGAGTGAAAAATGAACATTCAAAAAAGATAAAATTGCCCAGTAAGGAAGCGGTTAAAGTTATATAATTATAATATCTTTAATTGATTCTTAATCCACAAGTCCCACTTTTTATTAAACTGATCTAGTTTACAGTTTATGATGGCCTACCTCTCCTCATATTGCATAGTTTGACCCACTAAAGTTTCCTATTCTTTCAAGAATAGTAATTCGTTCAATATCCATTTATTCAAAAATCTTTTTCTTGCCACAAAAAAAGACATTTAATAAAACAATAAAAACTGTGCAGAAATTCTTTCCAATGCAACTAGTCCTTTTCTCTAGATTGTAGAGTTTGTAACCCTGAATAAACAGAGACGTCAAAGGTCACTGATCTAGAGATCAACTAGAGTGATGGACGGTGCCATCTACACCCTAAACAAACACCAGAAATTTTACTGAAAGACACAGAATTAAGATGGCAGATGGCTTGCTTTTCTTCACATTCCACTGAAATGCATAGTTTACCTGTGTAATCCCTTTTCTCCCAAACATTACTACAGATATTAATATCCAGGAGGCCAACAGACTACTTACGGAGTATGCACTGCATGGTCCTCAGCTGGCGTTTAATTTATGTATCTCCAGCCAAAACTTTTCTTTAAAAACTAAACCTTGCACTTTATTATAATTTTATGTGAAAGCAATAAATAGGGTGTACATCCATTTAAAAATAACACTTACGCATTTCAGATTGAAAGACCTTACAGGGTAACTTCCCAATTGGTCAATGCCCAGAGGGCTGCCTGAGCCTTCCTCACGGCCGTCAGCCAGTTAAGTAATAATCATACTTTTTGGGGAGATATTTTGTGCTGTTGGTGCAGTATTTTGTGATGCACTTTGGTATTTGGCTATGCTGGGATGGTATAATGTGCCTTAATGTGGTATTGCTGGCCCCATCTACTTGTATTTGCCCTGCCTTCTGTCAATTTGGACCAGACTACAAAAAAGAGGCCACTTTAAGTTCCCAGTCCATCCTGGTCTCCACCTTTTATCTATTAGTGAAGGTGGATCCCTAAGCGACTGAGCTCCATAGCAGCTGTTATAACTTCTACCCTGGAGCTACGCCCATTTCTATAGCCTCTGTATGTGTCCAATTTTATTTTACTCATCAATAATTATTGACCAGAAGTGTTTTACGGAATTTTTATTATTTGAGGCTTTGCATCAAACATTGTTTTAGTGATCTCTTATGTAAGTGCCAAAACAAGTTGGGTACTTCATCGGAAGTGTAAGGGCCAAAAGTCCTGACATTTCAGAAAAAGCCTTTCATTCTATAATTTTAACTTTGTAAGGTAACCTCTCAGGCAATGCCAGGTTCTCCAGATGTTCTGGTTTTCCAGTTTAGAACCTTTATAGCAACATATTGAGGTTCCTAAGCTGGGGAAAAATCTGTTTTATGTGTACTTACAAGCAATATACTTTGTTTTTCGACTTCTATGGCCATGGTTGCTTTGGATGACTAGTTTTATTTAGTTTCTTTGCCTTTGTTTTAAGCATGCTACATACAAAGAGGTGTAACCTCAATAGGTCATGAAAGGAATTCCATAGTAGTTGGCTCTGGCCTATTGAGAAACTTTGGAGAATGACTCCAGTTTTATAACTGGTCAGTAAATAACATCTATTCACCAAGACTTTCCTCAGTCATAAAGTTGGAGTCATCAGAGTGAGCAAACAAATGGAAAAAGAAGGCGTTGGAACAGGATTTATGTTCAGAAGGCAAGGTAATTAAAAGTTATGGCTCTTGTCATATCCTCCATGGGATGAGGCAACAGAGTTGATAACCATGTTAATGCTAGGCTTTGATTTACTTAATGTTAATAGTATCCTTTTTGTTCCATTAATTATGAGGTTATTGTTTGCTCATGCATAAAGCAACAGAACATAAATCTCACTTGTCTCTCCGAGCTATTAACCTTGTACCACTTAATGAGAGAGAAGTTATGTTCAGGGCCTGCCTTAGCTTACATTGCTCCCTGTGCCGTGATGTAATTTAGCAAAAATATAGCAAATATAGTGATGACCAGTCTCCAAAAACAGTTTTCGGTGTCAGTGGTATTTAAAAAAAAAATAAAATACAGAAAGCTGTAGGTATTTTCTTCCGGTGTTATTCTACGTAGGCCTTCATTACAACTTAAAAAATGCCTTGAAAAAAAACATGGAACACAATTAAAACCGAACACAATTAAAAAAACATGCCAATAAAAGACAGTGCAGGTCTTTTCTTTAACATGTTTTAAAATGTCCCAAAAAGCTATGAAGCAGAACAAGGGTGCACTTCAGGTGCATGGAAATTTTGCGGACCACAAAAAACAGCACGGTCGTGTGCATGAGGCCAAAGCTAGAAGTAGATTCAAAAAGGAATACGAAATATAAAGGAAGGACTTACCAGCCATTTCTGGCTTTGGTTAAAAAACAGCATAAAAAATGGTACTTAAAAACAGAAAAAATAAAAAGTCTGAAACCACCCTTAGGCTACGTTCACATATGCTAAATTAACTTCTGTTTTTGCAGTGGAAATCAGGCATTTTAATCTGCAAAATTAACATTAAAAAGGCCATCCACAGCTTGCCAATGACTTCAAAGTAAAAAACAAAGTAACCGATTTAAAAAATGCTTTAAAAAGTGACGTGTTACTTTGTTGAAGCAGATTTGTTGATGGTTTTTCATAGACTTCAATGGGAATTGACTTGGTGTGCCATTAATGTATCATACAGAGGCAAAAGTGCAATGGAGGAATGAAAGCAGACGGGAGCTGAAAGGAAGGCAGTGCCCTCTGGACTGAACAACAGTGATACGCCCTGTGCTGTGGCATAGGTTGCACACCCCTAAGGCTTAGTTTTTCTGATAGCACTGGGTGTCCAAAATAATTCACATATTCAGTGTCCTAAAAAAAAAAAAGAAGGAAAATACATCTTCAATTGAATCAATGCTAATGACTAATCTACTGTGTCCATTGGCGCTACATAAATAAATGTAAAAAAAAAAAAACCTTTCTATTTTCTATCCTTTCAAAAGCAGAGCTTTGTCGGGTCTAATCTACATGGGATTTGTCAGATTCCTATTCACAGGCATCTCTGCATTCAACAGTAGTTAGAAGAGTGTCATCTCTTTTTAAGGAAGGGTTACATCAGAGCTTAGTTTAAGCCATATAGAAAAGGACACAGAGAAGGTCTTTGTGTGCTTAAGCATACAAAGTTACACTACTAATGACAGTAAGATGACAACGAACACCACAGCTCTTTTAGAAGAGGGGCCGATAAGAGCATCTTCTCTTTGGTGACCTAATTCCAGTCACTTTCTGGATTTAATCCAGCTTTTAAACAGGATAAACATAAGGCCCGGGCAACAGGTGCAAAAGTACTAAGTGCACGGCTATTTCTACTCATCTCAGGCATTTGTTTTAAGGCTGCCACAGATAGAAGTGGTATTAACCTAGAAGCACCCACAAAGGAACCCGAAAGAATTCATTAAATTCAAAGACAACCAAAAAACAAAAAGTCACGGTGCATACATCTTGTAAATGCCAAATGTTGATGTATTTGGTGCTATGGAAGTGACAGGAACATTAAACCATAATTTTTTTAAAGAACCAATACAGAACGCAGAACCTTTGCTGGCTCTGATTCCCTGTCTATTTTGCCATTGGTTGCCCTTTCCTTTTTGTTCTTTTTTGCTTCTCTGTTCTTTCTTAATGCCCTTCATTTATCGGTAGTCCCTCTCATACACTTGTCCCGTACAAGTGGTCCCTCACGTTACAATATTAATTGCATGCATGACCTGCCGCTCCATTAGAACAGGGGAGCGGCACCCAGCAGTCGGACCCCCAGTGGTCAACTAGCTATCTCCTATCCTGTGGAAAAAGGCATAATCCCTTAGGCCCCTTTCACACGGGCGAGATTTCCGCGCGGGTGCGATGCGTGAGTTGAACGCACTGCACCCGCACTGAATCCTGACCCATTCATTTCTATGGGGCTGTTCACATGAGCGGTGATTTTCACGCATCACTTATGCGTTGCGTGAAAATCGCAGCATGTTCTATATTCAGCGTTTTTCACGTAACGCAGGCCCCATAGAAATGAATGGGGTTGCGTGAAAATCGCAAGCATCCGCAAGCAAGTGCGGATGCGGTGCGATTTCCACGCATGGTTGCTAGGTGACAGTCTATTCACTGTATTATTTTCCCTTATAACATGGTTATAAGGGAAAATAATAGCATTCTGACTACATAATGCATAGTATAATAGTGCTGGGAGGGTTAAAAAAAATAAAAAAAGTTAACTCACCTTATCCCCATAATCGCCTAGTTCCCGGTCGGTCTGTTCTTTAGCTGTGGCTAAAGGACCTGTGGTGATGTCAGATCACATGCTCCATCACCATGGTGATGGACCATGTGATTGGAGCATGTGATCTGACATCACCAAAGGTCATTCAGCCCACAGCTAAAGAACAGACCGGGATCTACACGATCATGGGGATAAGGTGAGTTAACTTTTTTATTTTTTTTAACCCTTCCAGCGCTATTATACTAAGCATTCTGTATTCAGAATGCTATTATTTTCCCTTATAACCATGTTATAAGGGAAAATAATACAATCTTCAGAACATCAATCCCAAGCCCGAACTTCTGTGAAGAAGTTCGGGTTTGGGTACCAAACATGCGCGATTTTTCTCACGCGAGTGCAAAACGCATTACAATGTTTTGCACTCGCGCGGAAAAATCGCGGGTGTTTCCGCAACGCACCCGCACATTTTTCCGCAACGCCCGTGTGAAACCAGCCTTAGTCTCCACTTAGCGGTTTAATCCACATTCAAATGCGTAGCAATTCAATTGATCCATGACTGTGGTAAGTCTTGTGCTACAGGGTACAATGTGTTCAGTGTAGAACTGGGATTCGTTGAATCCACCTTAGGAAATGATTCCGAGGGTCCACACGCAATTTATATGGATAAGTGATAACTCAAAAGCTTGGCACAACCCCTTTAAACCACACAAGGAGTTGTGGACTTTTCTCCACTGAATCCCCAGGTTGATTTTCTGGAGTAGTGTCAAATAGTAAGTGCTGATGTTAAAGATGTATGGAACACTAGTTCACAGTACCAAACTAGGAGATAGGATTTGTGGTTGGTCAGGCAGAAGTTCAGGACGGTAGAAGTACTTGAAACACAAGGATCAGGAGGAAGATCAGGACAGGCAGACGGTCAGGAACATGCCAATACTAAGAAACACAGCACGTTAACTCTCTTCTGGAATGTCAGGGACCCAATTGCTCAGGCAATGCAATGATGGAGAACGGGTTCTTAATTGTCATCATCATAAGAGGCAGGCCAGAAAGTGGCATAGTGTTACACAGCCACAGAACATCATGGATTGAATCCCACAGGTGGGTGTGATTCAGAAAACAGACAGAACCTTACAGACCATAGCAAAGCTGAATGCCACCAGAACAGCATAGTTGGATTTGCAGAGAAGAACAGGAGAAAATGAATCCTGTTAGCAGGGAAGATGCGAGTTGCGGCATCAGACATGGTGGCTAGTGAGTGTGCATCACATTAAACCTCTGACTGTTTCATTAAAGCAGGTGTAGTACATGTTATCAGTCCAGCTCACTGGAAAGCTGGACGGAAGCTATTCAGATAGCCACTTATCACAAACCTGGAAAGAACGGACGGAAATATAAAGTATAATGTGGAAAAGATAAAGAGTGAATGAACCTTTCTATTCTCCACTTAACGAGACAACATGCTGAGTGACCTGCAGGTCCTATGCAAACAAAGAAACTTGACCTCCGAGATCTTTTCTCTCTTCTATACTTTTGTTTCCTGTTTAAAATCCCAAAATTAAATAGAGGCTGAGCTGGTGTTTTATGTGATTTACAAAGCGTATGAAAATTCTTGAAGACCTGTCCATGTTACCATGAAAGGCAAGAATGCTCAGAATATCTGAGAAGCATCACAAGTTAAAAATCAACTTCGTTTATAGACGGCCCCTCTCCAGCTCACCCCTCCCCCCCTTCCAAAAAAAATAAAAAATATAGTCTTTGCATCAAACTCACACCGAGACCCCAAACCATGGCCGTAAACCTGCTTGTGTCACTATTTCAGAATGACTCGACAGTAAGGAACGTCAGACCTACTCTGCAATATGGCGGTATTCACCAAGCTATCCAGGTCATAGCCTATGGAAACCAATTAAATATTGTTTTTTCATTAGTCTATCTTACATTACACTAACAAAGTTAATATATGATTGGCAGTTGTAAATTGGAAACTCACCAAGACCTTACCCTGCGGGTTTCTGGCATAACTCTCCCATGATTACTCAGCTGATAAGAAGAATTGCTTCACATTCACAGCCATTTGGTGTTTAGAGAGGTTATTCCAATTTTATATAAATAGAGCTTAAAGGGGCTGTCTTATCACAGCCAATGGGGGCATATTGCTAGGATATGCCCCCACTGTGTTATAGGTGCAGGTCCCACCGCTGGGACCTGCACCTATATCGGGAACGTGGCCCCGCAAGGTGGTGGCTGGAGGACTCTGATCCAGCCACCGCCAAGTGCACTCCCCATAGAAGTGAATGGCAGCGAAACGTGCATGACGGCCACCGCTCCCATTCACTTCAATGGGCCCGACGAAAATAGCCGAGCCAGCCATGTGCAGCGCACCATCCACCACTTCCCGGGCTCCTCTCGCTATATAGGTGGGGGTCCCAGCGGTGGGACCCGCACCTTTAAGACAATGGGGGCATATCCTAGCGATATGCCCCCATTGTCTTAGATGAGTCAACCCTTTTATTCATGGTATAATGAAAATGTATGCTGATTTCTAGATCAAGATCTCTGCTTGCTGTCAATGAACCTGAACATTTTTTTTGTTTCCAACTAGAGGCTGTATGTAGCCAGTTCTGCTCATATCTTAGAGGATTGTGTTGTATTAGATCTAAGTACTAATACGTGGGCTAAATCAGCAACACCAATCTCTCCTGTCCTCACAATTTGCTACAATGTACCAGCGCAGGTAAGGCTTTATGCACATTGCGTTCATGGTATACATAGGAAAATGTTCCTGAATGTGTTCATAGGCTATACTGGGGATAAAATATGCCAAAAAGGGGGACACCTTTTACTTTACGTTGGAGCAATTTGCATCTGCATACATTTTTGGCGATTCTGGAGTCGACTATGTTTTTTTCAATTCAACTGGATTCCCCCAAAAAGACAAGTAATATTATTTCCTGCAACCAATGTAGCACAATTCCTTTCATCATGTAGATCCAGCCTAGGGCCCTATGCACACAACCGTATTTTTTGTCCGCATCCGATCTACATTTTATGCAAATCGGAGGAGGACCCATTCATTTGTATGGTGCCGCAAAAGATGTGGACAGCACACAGTGTGGTGCCCATATCCATATGTCCGTTCCGCGGCTCCAGAAAAAGGTAGAGCATGCTCTATACCAGTCAGTATTGTGGACAAGAATAGGCATTTGTAACATAGTACAGGACATGCTGAAAGGCACAGTGCAGGCGCACATGTGGCCAGGATCTGTGTTTTGCGGATCTGCAGTTTGCAGACCGAAAATAAAAGGATATGGTCGTGTGCATGAGACCTTAGGCCTCTATAACACGTCAGTAAACCACAGACATGTGCTCTCCGTATTCTCCATGGACAGCACACGTATCTATTGATTTTAATGTGCTTATTTACACACTATGCACTACTTTGGTCCATGATGCAGACTAAACATGCCGATTATGGGTCCATTAAAACCACTGACACAACCCGGATAATATCTGTGTTCTGTCCCCGATTTTCACGGACCATTGGTAGGAGATGCTCTGAAAATAATTTTTCAGCCTAGCAGTGTCCATTAAATATAGATGACACGCAGAGGGCAAAAAACGGACACACGGATTCTTCATGGACCTCTTTAGGGATGAACCATTGACACGGATTCTTCATGGACCTCTTTAGGGATGAACCATTGACACCTTGTGACAGATGTCATCATGGACATGGACGTGTGAAAGAGGCCTTAAATAGGTTTTTCAGGAATTGACAACGATGGTCTATCCGTAGGATAGGCGATCAGTGTGTGACTGGCAGGGGTCTAATCCATAGGACATCAATGACCAGTAGAACAAAGGAAACAAGCACCAGGGTACCTTCAATATCCCCAATCATTTGACTGACCAGCAACATAAATGCCTATCCATTTTAGGTTTCCCTTTGCACTGTTCTTCAATAAATATACATGGATAAACTCCCTGTGAACCGGACTTTATCACGGAGCAGTAGATCAACTATTTTACTTTTTAATAGAATTTCCTGTATACTGAATGGAATTGCCAAATATTGCTCATATGCCCTATAGCTTTACATATGTATATGGTTTATTCACTTTGCCAGAAAACTCAAGGACATTTTCCACTACATTTTGGACTGGTAACTTTATCAGCCGGGCATTTTGTTGCAGGTTGTAGCTGAGGACATGTTTTTTGTTCATCAATAAGTGCTGTAAATGACCCGTTTACTTTTTCCACTCAACATATGCTTGGGCCATTAGAAATGAAGCATTCTTTGGTGGAAATTAAGGTGGGCTAAGGTATGGATGACAATGAAGAAAATCTCACAATTCCTCGGTGTGTTATTGTCATTAGCCTGGGGATCGGAGTACTTGTAGGCTGTAAATCTACTTGTTAGGCAGGAGGTTCAATTATTCACTTGTTAATGGAAAATACAACACACTTAACAGGATATAGACCTGTAGGGAGCCATCTGAAGGATAAGGCCCCCATATCAAAGGCAATTCATCTACAAAATCCTACATAAAGTTTTCTAGGCAAAGACGTGCTTTCTGATACCTTTTAATATGTGAATAAAAGTTAGCTAAGGCCTGTTTCACACTTGCGGTTGACCGTCTGGCCCCATTAACTATAACAGGGACTGGCAGAGATCCGGCCGCAACTCGGCAAAGATGCCGAGAATCATCTGGATGAAAATCACTGTGCGCAGCGGTTTTCGTCCGGACAATTCTCAGCATGTTTGCCGAGTTGCGGCCAAATCTCCGCCAGTCTCCATTATTATTAATGGGGCCAGCGAGTATTAGGTAGCGTCCGGTAGTGCCAAGCCAAACATCTCCGGCAGGCTGCTCCCTGCCGGAACAGCCTAATGCAAATGTGAAACAAGCCTGAGGAAGCACATCTTCAACCAAAAAGAACAATTAATATGCAACTGCAATAACCTTTAGGCCTTATGCACATGACCGTTGTGTGTTTTGCGAACCGCAAATTGCGTTTCACAATTTGTGAAATGGCACGGACAGCCATTGATATAACTGCCTATTCTTGTCCGCAAAACGGCCAAGAATCGGACAGGTTATATATTTTTTTGCGGACCACGGAACGGCGCAACGGATGCGGACTGCACACGGAGTGCTGTCCGCATCTTTTGCGACCCCATTGAAGTGCCGCAAAAACTGCAGCTCGGATGCGGACCAAAACAACGGTCGTGTGCATGAGGCCTTAATCTCGGACTCCCCCCCCCCCTAAAAAAAAAAGCCCATCAGAGATTTTTAGGGTGCTTACCATGGTTTGCCAAAAAAAGTTTAGAACAAATGGGCTCATGTTAGGGGGCCAGGCAGTACTAGACGCTACAGACAGCATCACACCGCATTGCTCATCAAGCCAAAGGGGTTTTCCAGTTTGCATTAACATGCTATAAAATAATGATTTATGAAGGTCTCTGTAATTTTGTAATGTATTTATTTTCCCTTTATTGACCCTAATTTCCCTTCTGGGCTGTGGTCACATGACCATGCAGCTCTTTCTTATTTCCGGTGATGATCGGGAACTGGATAAATTGTGTCAATTAGGGATTCACATACGGTAAGCAGCACCTAAGATATATGCAAACCACCATCAACAAACGTTAAAGAGGACCTGTATCCTCCCCTGACATGTCTGCTTTAGGCTACTTTCACACTAGCGTTCGGGGCTCCGCTTGTGAGTTCCGTTTGAAGGCTCTCACAAGCGGCCCCGAACGGATCCGTCCAGCCCTAATGCATTCTGAGTGGATGCGGATCCACTCAGAATGCATCAGTCTGGCACGGTCTGTCCGCCTGGCCGTGCGGAGGCAAACGGATCCGTCCAGAGTTACAATGGAAGTCAATGGGGGCGGATCCGTTCGAAGGTGACACAATATGGTGCATTTTTTAAAACGGATCCGTCCCCTATTGACTTTCAATGTAAAGTCTGGACGGATCCGTCTGAATACAAATTGTACTTAGAGTTTTTAAGTAAAATATAATGCAGACGGTTCCGTCTGAACAGATACCATCGTTTGCATTATATGAGCGGATCCGTCTGTGCAGATACCAGACGGATCCGCTCCGGACGCAAGTGTGAAAGTAGCCTTAACCACTACTTGCATCCTCCCTGTAATAAAAAAAAATATGCAACATTTATTATTATGAATCTATGTTGTGACATTCCTTTATTATTCCTGCTATAAGTTTTGAATTAATTGCCAGCAGTCTGCAATGAAGGTCCAGCTGGGGTTTTCAAGCTGGTAACACGCAGTTGGATCTTCATGACAAATTGCTGGCAATTCATTCACAACTTCGAAAAGGAATGACATTATTATAGATGCCCCAGAATTATTTCATGGGGGATGCAAGTAGTTTCTATAACAGAAATGGCAGGAGAGGCTACAGTTATTTTACACCTTTATATTGTTACTGCAGTGGGTGTAGAATTACTGTGTCAACCAACTGGTCTGCCTTTGGGCTAAACCTAAGGGCATGATCCTGGCAGTCCCCTGGTATTCTCTATTTAACCCCTGTACAGGGATCTGGACTTCCTGGAGGGGAGCCTCCAGGCTGCTCCCTCTTGAAGTAGTCCTGGTATGATTGACAGCTGACCCATTGAGGCAAGAGACATTGGTGTGGCGCTCCGAAGGATCACGCAAAACTAGTAGTCTGTAACAGTCCGAGGTCGAGGCAGACAGATTTAATGGGAACATGAGAAACAGGTCCGAGGTCAGGGCTGGCAGCAGAGGATCACAACAGTAAACAGGCACAGGTCGATACAAGGGCAGAAAACAGAGAACAAACACCTTAGCAAGGAACTAGCACACTAGTAACCTTATTGCTAAGGCAAGGAAATGAGGTCAGCAGCACAGTGTTAGCAATTAGAAGCAGCCTGGCAGTTGCGCACAGAACAAGGAGAGGAGGAAGTAGTAGTGAAGGCACAAATTGTTAAACGAGTAATGTTCCTAATAGACACTGAGATGCAGCGACAGGCACAAGCCGCCAACGTAACATACTGTATAATTCTGCTGCTCTAACTCTAGTTACTGTATTTCTCAAAAGGCTAATGATTACTACTGTCTAAACAACCTCTGTGTATTATTAAAGTATAAGAATTTGCAAATTAGTAACAAGTTGGAGACATAGCTCACACATTAACAGACTGAGTTGGTGGAATCCTTTATCTTTCTATAATAGTACTATCATGAGCAGCCTCCATCCTATCCAAGACCTACAACTCCCAGTAACCCTGACAGCCATATGTTGGCAACCGCTGTCCCATATGGTGGTTAAGTCTACACAGTTACTGTAATTTCACAGTCATCCATTGAGGATGAGATGTCACCAGTATTTAAGAAAAGGGACAGGGTTTATGGGGTGGAAGTCAAATAAAAGACCTAAAACTATAATCTGGCTGCATCTAGTGATTACCCCCGACCTCGTTTTTTTTAAAGCATCTATGTGAGTCATTCAGTGACTTTATAAAACAACAGTTTCTGAGTAAGCAGCTGTAGCCTTACTCACCCAATAAACATTTTTGTAGGCATTTTATTAATGGACACAGGCCAGTATCTTGATATTTGCACATAAGGAGATCCAATGATTTGTTCTCTTGTTACTTAAAATGTCAGAGTTCTACACTATGGAAAAGTAATTTTGTTAGGAACATAAAATAGAAAAAAAAATAGCTGCAGTGAGAGCACTTAAAAAGCCCACTATTTTCATATTAATAAACTTGTCAAAATAATAAAGTAAATTTGCCCCTTACTTGACACTTGCAGTGAGCACAAATTGTGTCTATTTCAGGTCCTCTAGATAAGACAAGAGATGTTAAAAAAATATATATATTGCTGTAAATTACAAGAACAGCATGAGGCCATTGCTATTTCTCGAAGAGGGTACAGCAAATGGCATCTCACCCTCATTGTCTAAGCCAGTGGACGCCAACTCAATGTATTGTAGGAGCTTCAAATGCATTTGCTGGCTCTATCGAAAGGCTACACATTAGATTCAGCCAGGGCTGGGCCAAGGGCAAGGTATCCATACACTAGCAATTTTTTTATTTTTATTTTTATTTTTAAACACAGCTGTATTTGTGGTCAGCGCCAAAAAACTAAACAAAAACTCTTTACAAATCAGAGATCCAATCTTATTTTGTCATAATACATATATGTCAGACCATTTATAAGCACAAGTGGGTGAGGAACCACTGCACCAATCAACCTGTTTGACTTCAGGCTAGAGCCTAAACTCGATCCTCTAGTAGTCCCAAACCCGAAGCAGATTGTCTGGCACCACTCATGTTAGTTCAATAATGGCTCAAATCCTACTTATCACAATCAACTACCTTATGTATCACCCCCAATTCCTCATAGATTGTAAGCTCTTGCGAGCAGGGCCCTGACTTCTAGTGTTTCAGTTGCATATTAGCCAGTTACTTTTGTTTTGTACATGAACCCTATGAATTTGTAAAGCGCCGTGGAATATGGTGCACTATATACATTTTATTATTATTATCTAAGGGTGTTATCCTGGCAGTCACCCTTTATGCACTTGCACTTATATAGTGCTACTATATTCCACAGCGCTTTACAGACATTAGTATCACAATGTCCCCAATGGGGCTAACAATCTAAGTTCCCTATCAGTATGTCTTTGGGAGGTAACTGGAGTACCCGGAGGAAACCCACTCAAACACGGGGAGAACATACAAACTCCATGCAGATGTTGCCCTTGGTTGGATTCGAACCTAGGAGCCCAATGCTGCAAGGCACCAGTGCTAACCACTGAGCCACCGTGATTATCCCCTACACAGAGATATGGACTACGCTGCAGCGGAGCCACCATGCCACTACCTCTTGGAATAGTCCCAAAGTGGTTGGTAGCTGACCCACTGCGGTCAGACACGGGTACAAAGCACTGAGGGGTCAGGCAATACTCCTAGTCAGGAAATAGACAGAGGTAAAGGCAGGCAGAGTTCATGTAAATCTGGTCCAAGCTACGGTCAGGTGAGGCAGCAGAGGGTTAGAGTCGGTAAACAGGCAGAGGTCGGTACACAGGTAAACAACAGCGCACCTTAACTAGGAACAAGCAACGTAGAAAACCTAAAGCTGAGACACCAGCCCCAGGGGAAGATGCTTTAAATACAAGAAAAACAGCCATTGGCAGAAGGAGACTAGGATGCGTGCACGTACCTCACAAGTCACATCGCACTTGTGACCCCCCGAAGGAGTGTAACAGCAGCAGGCACAGGCTGCCACTGCAACACACAGTGCGTAAGATTTACGATTATTCTTAGCCAGCTTAAAACTGGACTAGGCAGGCAGAACATGCTCCAAATCTAAAACAGTGGCTTACGCTGTGTGATAGCTTTGGTGCACCTTCTTTACACCACCTCTTGGTTGGCGTACTTTAGATCAAGATTTCATTCTAAAATTTTGGCACATTTCAAGACATAGTAAACCTACAAAACACCTCTCTGTCAAACCTAGACAGCAAAACATTCCACCTGTACAGCATACAGCATAGCAAAAAGAAAGCAAGTGGAGATAGTATACAAAAATATAACTTTATTCTCAAGTATAAAATATGGGAAAAGGACGGGATGGTAAACAGAATACAGAGAAGCGAAGGGCAGTATACACAACTGCATATACATCTGTATCTATGCGACAATGAGCATAGATGGCACACAGGAAAAAGTGGTAGGAAGTCACGGACAGCCAGGTCTATATAGCAAAAATGTCCCGGTCAGGGCTATATAATTAAGGATAGAAGACAATTGTAACTGGATGTCCGTGAATAGTACCACAACGTCCAGGAGTCATAAGTGATCAAGACAGACAGATATAATGCAAAAAATAATAACTCAAGTCTAGTCTAGCGCTGAATCCCAAGGTATAGCAATATTTTGAAAGGTATCAAAAAAGGCCTAATATGGATGTGGTGAAAAACCATATATGAATATAGAGCAATGCTATACGCAGGACGTACCTGAAGCCATGATGAATGCAGGAGGATACTGAACCCTAAGCGCAGGACCTCGACGCGCGTTTCACCTCACGGCTTTTGATACCTTTCAAAATATTGCTATACCTTAGGATTCAGCGGTAGACTAGACTTAAGTTATTATTTTTTGTATTATATCTGTCTGTCTTGATCGCTTATGACTCCTGGACGTTGTGGTACTAATCACGGACATCCAGTTACAATTGTCTTCTATCCTTAATTATATATAGCCCTGACCGGGACATTTTTGCTATATAGACCTGGCTATCCGTGACTTCCTACCACTTTTTCCTGTGTGCCATCTATGCTCATTGTCGCATGGATACAGATGTATATGCAGTTGTGTATACTGCCCTTCGCTTCTCTGTATTCTGTTTACCATCCCGTCCTTTTCCCATATTTTATACTTGAGAATAAAGTGATATTTTTGTATACTATCTCCACTTGCTTTCTTTTTACATTTCAAGACATGCCCCTGTTCTAAACCAAACCCTCATTTCCTAGACACTTTTCAAAACTATGGGGAGCAAAAAGTGTCTAAAACACACAATAAATAGGGAGCAAAAAATGTACACACATTTTTTGCCTCAAAATGAACCTGAATTCCAGTTACATTCGGTTGGTAAATCTCCCCAATATATCCATTTGCCAAAACTACACATCTTTAGCCATTCAGGAGCTAGACCAAGCTAAATTAAATCACAAAATAAATCTGCCCACAGCCAAGTTCCTATAAGTTGAAAATCAGCCAATGACCTAACATGCACACTATAAGATAGCATTACCAGATGTCATTTACTGAACGATCAGACTAATTCTTCAAAAAAAAAAAATACAAAAAATGTGGGTCTGCAATTTTTGGACGATTGCCTTCACATTTATTTGTTGTAGTTTCATGTGATGCAACATGTATAATGTATATATACTGTGTGTATACAGTCATGTGAAAAAATTAGGACACCCTTTGAAAGCATGTGGTTTTTTGTAACATTTTTAATAAAAGGTTATTTCATCTCCGTTTCAACAATACAGAGAGATTAAAGTAATCCAACTAAACAAAGAAAACTGAAGAAAAGTATTTTCAAGATCTTCTGTAAATGTCATTCTACAAAAATGCCTATTCTAACTGAGGAAAAAGATAGGACACCCTTGCCCCTAATAGCGAGTGTTACCTCCTTTGGCTGAAATAACTGCAGTGAGACGGTTCTTGTAGCCATCTACCAGTCTTCGACATCGGTCTGAGGAAATTTTACCCCACTCCTCAATGCAGAACTTTTTCAGCTGTGAGATGTTTGAGGGGTTTCTTGCACGTACAGCCCTTTTCAAGTCACCCCACAGCATCTCAATGGGATTCAAATCTGGACTTTGACTTGGCCATTCCAGGACTCTCCATTTCTTCTTTTTCAGCCAATCTTTGGTTGATTTACTAGTATGTTTTGGGTCATTGTCATGTTGCATGGTCCAGTTCCGCTTCAGCTTTAATTTTCTAACTGATGGTCTCACATGTTCTTCAAGCACCTTCTGATACACAGTAGAATTCATCGTGGATTCTATGATGGTGAGCTGACCAGGTCCTGCTGCAGCAAAGCAGCCCCAAACCATGACACTTCCACCTCCATGCTTCACAGTTGGTATGAGGTTCTTTTCTTGGAATGCTGTGTTTGGTTTACGCCAAACATGTCCTCTGCTGTTGTGTCCAAATAATTCAATTTTGGACTCATCTGTCCAAAGAACATTATTCCAGAAGTCCTGGTCTTTGTCAACTTTATCTCTGGCAAATGTCAGTCTGGCCTCGATGTTTCTCTTGGAAAGCAAAGGTTTCCTCCTTGCACACCTCCCATGCAAGTTAAACTTGTACAGTCTCTTTCTGATTGTAGAGGCATGTACTTCTACATCAACAGTAGCCAGAGCCTGCTGTAGTTCTCGAGATGACACTTTAGGGTTTTTGGAGACCTCTTTTAGCATCTTGCGGTCTGCTCTTGGGGTGAACTTGCTGGGGCGACCAGTCCTGGGCATGTTGGCAGTTGTTTTGAAAGCCCTCCACTTGTAGACTATCTTCCGGACAGTGGAATGGCTGATTTCAAAATCTTTTGAGATCTTTTTAAATCCCTTCCCAGACTCATAGGCTGCTACAATCTTTTTTCTGAAGTCCTCTGACAGCTCTTTTGCTCTCACCATGGTGCTCACTCTCACTTAAACAGTCAGGAGCACACCAAACTAAATGTCTGAGGTTTAAATAGGGCAAGCCTCATTCAACATGCAGAGTAACGATCTACTAATTATGTGCACCTGGTGTGATATACCTGTGTGAGATCTGAGCCAATTTAAGAGGGAATACATGTGAGGGTGTCCTATCTTTTTCCTCAGTTAGAATAGGCATTTTTGTAGAATGACATTTACAGAAGATCTTGAAAAGACTTTTCTTCAGTTTTCTTTGTTTAGTTGGATTACTTTAATCTCTCTGTATTGTTGAAACGGAGATGAAATAACCTTTTATTAAAAATGTTACAAAAAACCACATGCTTTCAAAGGGTGTCCTAATTTTTTCACATGACTGTACTTTACTGAAGGCAGCTGCTTAACTGTGATATTTTTTGTTCCACTTATTACATAGATGGAAATATGTTATTGTCGTGTTGCCTAGACCTCAATGTCTTCCAAAAGTTATTTTTTACTGCTAAAACATATAATAAAATGATGGTGGCGAAACCATTTCTTTTATAAATTCACTTCGAAAGCACTTACCATTAAGTATTAATCCATAATCCAGCTTTCTATTTCACCTGAAAATTATTTAGCTTACGCATGTTCTGCTCCTATAAAAATTTCAATAAAAAATAGCAAGCATTTTTCATATGCAAAAATGCAGACTACTCAACTGGCCACTCTCCATGGTTTGGGAAATAAATTAGTGAATGCTATAACAGACATCCTATATTGGTGCCACAAAAAATTTCCTCAGTGAAATCTTTGAATGTTATGATTTTTATGACTCATGCTGAGATATAGTTTGTAGGAAGATGAGTGACAAAAATTCTTCAGACAAATTATTCATTCATATTCTCTCCACGCAAGTCATCACGCCATGAAAATGTGGCAAAATATTTCCACATAACTGAATAATGAGAAGAAAAAAACAACACAATTTCATCTGTGCCTGCTCCAGTCTCATATTCTGAATTAACATTTAGGGTATTAAAAAAATTCTATATCATTGCCATTGTGGGTGAATTAAAATGTCTTTGGAATTATTTTTTTTAAGCGGTATTCTGAATTTATAATGTAATGGCATATCGCTAGGATATAACGTAACATCATGATTGGAGCGAGTTTACACTATGAGACCCTCTGCGATCTCAACAATGAAGGGACAAAGGTCCTGTTGGCTTTTTCCCTGTACAGAGGTGCCCCTCTCCACCTGCTGGAGGTAAAAATATGAAAGAGGTACATTTTTGCCGAAACCATGAAGGTGCAGCATCGCTCATTGGCTCCTAAAGCTTTTTATGGAGCCATTCTCTGCATGCTGGAAAAGCCAAGCAGAGCTGATAAAACCTGAAGGTGCAGAGTGCTCTGAGAAGCGCTGCTACACTTTTGTGGTTTCAGCAAAGATTTAGGTCCAACTTGGTAGGCAACTATCGGGAACAAACTATTCATTCCCAATAATTGCCTGCTCGTCACATTTACATGCAGCAATCATCTTCTCTTTATAAGGACTTCACTAGTCCCTATAGAGAATCGTTGTTTCTGGGCAGCAGGTCCCTGTTTACACAGCACAATCTGCTGCACAGAAACTATAAGGCACATTTATTAAGACTGGCGTTTTAGACTTAATAAGCCCTATACCTGGAGGTGAATCTGCCACAGTTATAAGGAGGCACAGGCCTCTCCATTACTTCGGCAGATCCACCGCCACTTCTAAATGTAAGACAGCTTCCTAAAAGACCGTTTATTGCTTGTTCCAGCCGAATCGCAGCCGAGTCAGGTAAATCAGTCCACAGGCCAGTGTTTTCTTCACACGTGCCTTGCAGGGTGTGATCTGCAGCCTCTCACTCCACAGACACACCCTGCTTCCTGCTGCTCACTTTTAAAACACAACTGTGGACATAAGCCGCGTATAAACCCCGGAGTGGATCGTGGGGAGTAGGTACCCACCCAGCTCTTTGCTTACTCCCAGTAAAAGCCAGGCCCGGATTAGCTGTTACCAGCTATACTAGGTTACAACAGTGTCCACTATCTTATTGGACACTCTAGCTTCTGGCTTCCACTCCACCAATGCCGGGTACCTCGGTGGCACGTCTCAGGTGCACCACAGCAAACCACAATATGTATCTCCTTAATAGGTTTCTTGCACCATTCTAGGAGATGCATACTATCCTTCATATGTGAGGCCTGTCACTGCCTCACCTTGCACATATATGCACAAAGTATAAAACTTCCCATGTAGCCAGGCTTTCAACAGTTCTCTCATTAACATTTCGTTGAGCAAAATATTGTAGATAATATTATCCAACATTTCAACAATTCAACACATAGGGGGAGATTTATCATGTCCTTTGCACCTGGGTGCAACATTTTAAAACATTGTTGCATTTATCACTGTTCTTGCCACTTTTCTGAAATGGGGTGTGACCAGGGCAGGAAAGGGGGCCTGGTCAGCCACCCTGACAAATTTACCAGAAAACGAGCGTAAACACCAGAAATCTACAGCAGCACTGAGCAGTTCTAGATTTCTGGTTAGGAGCATGGACTGCAGGAGGATGTGCCTAATTTATGAAGAGCCGTGCGACTTGTTATTATTGTTGAGCGATTCATGCTTCAGAACCAAGATCCGAAGTGGATTCATTCAAAAAAGTTTTAATGCTGTACAGATATACATCTCCGTAAAGCAATCAAATGTATGGGCTCCGGCGAGGTGAAACTCATTATCTCTGAAGCCTCCCGGGACTTCGGGAAATAACTTCAGCCATCGATTTTTAAACTTGAAAACCATGTTTAAACTTGGATCCAAAGTCTGCTTTGGTACCGACTAGTACCTCCGTACCGAAGCAAACTTCGAATCTAAGTTTTAAACTGGTTTTCAAGTTTAAAAATCGAAGTTCTAAGTTATTCAATGGAGTCCCGCGACACTTCGGTGATAACGAATTTCCCTTGCCGGAGCCCATACATTAGAATTCTGTACAGAGATAAATCTCTGTACAGCATTCAAACCAAATTTTGACCGAGGCAACTTCGGATCTATGATCCGAAGCTCGCTTTGCTCAACACTACTCGTCATAAATTAGGCGCATTTGCACATTAGGCACATTTGTCAGTTTGCCCTGGGCCAATGTGTACAGACAGCTGCCATAAGGTCTTCCCTAGACAGGACACAGAAGAGTAGATTCTGCTTCCTTATCTCTCTGTAGCACAGTTGTACTCAGCAGTGTAACTGTGAATCCAGAATTGAGGTGAGAAACATATGATCGTTTGAGGTGGCTTTTCCAAATAAGCTGTCATGTGTGTACAGGAGGTATAACACTCTATCTGGCTATTATATGACTTCTTTACTGCTCTGTAGCACAGCTATACTGAGTAGTGTAACTGTAAATCCAGCACTGGGGTGAGAAACGAATCTTGCAACAGCCAGAAGCAGCATCTCTGTCTCCTTCCAGCATCTCGCTCTTTCTGCATGCTGCAGTTTTTGTCCGGCTGATTCTCTGCATGTTTGCCAGGTTGAAGACAGATCTCCGTCGGTCACCATTATAGTTAGAGCCTGCGGGCATTCAGGCAGCTTCCATCAATGCCAGATTCAGAGAGTATTGGCAGGCTGTACCGTCAAGCTCTCAAACGCTAGTGTGAAACTAGCCTAAACTACAGCATAATATTTTATGTGAATATGCAGAACTGGATAAAAATGTGCCAGTATTCACAACATTTTCTACAATAGAGGACATGAGATCCGAGCTAGAAGTTTCATAGACAGCACCAGTATTTTTATTGGGAAATTACATTGCCAAAATTATGTTTGCGTCATTTTGTAAGAAACATGAATTTTTCCCTACATGGGGAGAACTAGAATCATTGTCCCAATGACTTTTTCAGTATACCCAAGACCATATTAGGTAATCAAATAAAAGGTAAAGAAAAAACATAAACCGTAGAACACAACAGCCTAAAGTAATCTCCCAGGAACACATCATTCAAATATACTGTAGCAATACCTCTACCAATCACTGAGCCAGATGTAACGCATAACCTAAATATACTAATCAAAATCAGAATGATTATTCTTAAGCAACTAGACCGCTGCAGGTTTAAATACACAGTAAATTATATGCTATTAAATATATGACTGCGAGGGAAAGAACAGGTAGAAGACAAGACCTCTCACCACTAGTAAAACAAATTACAGGTGAACATCTATGGTGACAATGAAGTCATGAAATAAGACGCAGGGGCCAAGTGCACTGGATACAATCTCCTTCTACTGCAAATCCAGAAGATGGCATTTCTTTATACTTGGCATCAATGTAAAAACGGTGCAAACTATGTCATATGTATATAAAAGGAGCTTATCATTTGGTGCAATTCATCATTAAACCACAATAGGATATACTGTATTATATATATATATATATATATATATATATACACACATACATACATACATACATACATACATACACACACACACATATAGTTTTATGTAAGCTAGCCATACACTTTAGATAGACTTCAGTTGACCATTCGTTTAGCCGACGGCTATTCCTTCAACCTCACCATATACAAGCATGCCTGGGGAGTAATGATATCCACACACCTAAGAGCAAAGTCGAACTCTCCCTCAACAAATGAAGTTGTGGAAAAGAAAGATTAGGCTTGTTGAATTTTACGGGATATAAGCCGCTATTAGAAGTGTCTGGCAGCAAGTTACACCCTTCTCCCCATTGTCAGCACATGTACATTTGGGAAAGTCAAGCATGCATGTGTATGGGGGATGCAATGGAATAGCTGTTAAGGCGTCAGCTTTTGTAGGTTAAAAGCCACCAGCTCTGCTAGAAACCTCTGGCGGCATCTTAACTCTGCTGTGAGCAAAAGGATCGGTTATGTTGAATTCTGGTGGCATGATCCTTCTTTCCCCAGACATCTGCTGTTGAGGAAAAATTGGGACACCTCCATATACATTAGATGGTACCACTGAAATCGGTGTGTTCAGCTGCCATTAATATGAGGTATATGGTGAGCTTTAGAAGGAAGTGGATTCACTTAGAAAATTATATGAGCATGCTACAAGAATATATGAGGAGTTAAAAAGGGTTTTATATGACCGATACCTGGAACCAAATTGTTCACTATATCAGTGGTAGGACTAAGACCAATGTGGCCCTTATGACATGTCCGATACTGAAAACAGGAAAACTGGAGACAGCGCACCATAATGAAATGTTGACATTTACAGGAGAACCTCCTAATGGGCACATGTAAGCACCTCCGTCATTCTCAGACCTGCTTAGTATAGGAAAAAGTTTAACTTCAATTTGGAGGCAGGGTAGTAGAAGAAATGCTCCTAATAATTACACAGATCAGTACTGTCATAAAGAGCAATATGTCCACTACAATTACTGTCCATTGAGCTACCCATATATTAACTCGAAAAACAGGGGCAACATGTACATGAATGTGGGCGCGAAATGTTATCATAAGTAACATAATTTTCATAGCCTGAATGAAAAAAGCTGTGATACTCGTATAGTAAAGAAGAGGGGGACCACAGCAAAGACTAAAATAGGACTGTTATCCAGTAGTGGTTGAGAACACCACACACCAAAACCATGATCCATGAATTGATTTCTCACCCTCATTTTCTAACGTTGTCCAACCTATGAACAGTGTTTTCTGTACAGTTTGTAACCACTCATTAAAGTAAGTGATGCATGAAACCAAGGCTGGGCCCCCTAAATCTAGAAGCCCCAATCGCAATTCAATAGGTTGCCTCTATAGTACTTGTACCCCAAAATTTAAGACATCCATTCACATTTAGACAGCACGCTACTTTTGGAATTTCTTTTGAATGACTGTTGGGTACTAAAAACATTCAGACCAAAAACAAGAAAAATAACTAGATAAAACCAAGAATAATGCTAATAGCAAATTAATTATTACGGAAACACGTTGTTGATAATGTTACACTTTATTCTTTAGGCCAATTTAAGGTAGCAGAGGGATCTATATGATCAATAAACCTACTGCACAAAGACAACATAGAGTCCATCTACAAGTCTACAAGTAAAAAAGTTTTATAGGTCATCGACTGCACGCAAATCTGGTGGCAACAGTGGGGATACTAGGACTAAGCACCATGGGCAACCATTTTTACCATAAAATAGCCAGTGAAACATGCATGTCAACAAACCAGTTCCTACCTGGTGATGAGTACAGCATTGTCATGGTGAGCGATGCCATTCTCTGGAATGGTGTTCCCGTCACTCTGGTGCGAGAGGATGGATTTCTGCCACTTACAGAAGCTGTCGAGGGACTTGTCCGCATGGTGGTTTATCTCCAAGTTTGGCTGCAATACAAGAAGCATACCAGGAATGTTCCAAGCAAATTACTAAGGTCAGTTGTTAAGCCTTTTGAAGACTAAAATGGGACTATAATTAGCTGCAGTGGTTTCTAGGAATAATCTTTCCTTGCCAATATTTATCTCTATAAAATCTGACCCAGAGTTCAGCCAGCGTATTACTGAGCAGACGTATTGTGTGTTCCAAATGTATGAATGATTATGTCAATAGAACTATTTAACATTATCAACGAGCGGCCATTTAACACATCAATAGGCCTGTGACCCCCCTAATGGAAGACAGTCACAGTTTTATGAGTAGTACTTTAAAGATAAATTGACATTCCCATAACTGCGGCACATCCAGCTGCCTAAGGGTTCATACACACAAACATATTTTCTTTACGCTTCTGTTCTTTTTGCGGACCATATGTGGAACCATTCACTTCAATGGGTCCGCAAAAACAACGGAAGGTACTCCGTGTGCATTTTGTTTCCTTATTTCAGTTCCGCAAAAAAAGTTGTGCATGTCCTATTATTGTCCGCAAATCATGGTCCAAGGCCCCATTCAAGTCATTGGGTCCGCAAAAAATTGGAACACACACGGAACACATCCGTATGTCATCTGTATTTTGCAGATCCATACTGTAGAAATGATATGCCAAGCCCATATTACTCATGTATTTGGTGATAAATAAGTTACTTTTTCTGTTTCCGATCCGCAAAAAACGGATCGCATACGGAAACCATACGGATATGTTTTGTGGAATAACGGAACGGAAGAGGACTTAAATGAGAGGGGAAAAAAACCTCAGATACGGAACAATGGATCCGTGAAAAATGGACCGCAAGACAACAACGGTCGTGTGCATGAGACAGAACTCAGATTAATATTTATGTTCTATTATACAGTATTAGGTTTCCCATGAGTAAAGCCAGAGAATGAAAGACATCCTACATAGCGGTTTCCAGCCAGCCAAACATCTACCAAATGCACTGTGTATAACACATGGAGGCATCAGATATATGTACATGAATGAGCACCTACCTGATCTTCTGTGAGGACTATTAGTCGGGTCACTATGATATTCACAACGTTTCCTAGGCTGGAATCACGGTAAAGTTTGGCAACCTGACCTCCAGAAAAGAAGAAAAGACACAAAGTCAGACAGTGAAAAGGAAAAACATAGGTTCTGGGTGAAGAGAAATGTTATCACTAGCACATTGTTCACATAATGGCTATAGACTTAGATATAAAGGGAATCATATAGTTGCACTGAAGGGTGGTGAGTCTCAGATGAGATCATTTTTCAGAACATTTCCACACGCTTAGCGGTTAAAGAAAAAATCCCATTTGTTAAAAAGATGCATCACCTACAATTGGCAGATTGATGTCTGCCATGCTTTGTGACATGCATTGGGCTTCCATAGATGGGTCAGAGGCAAATTTGTAGACCCATGCCTTTTGGCTTATATCTGAAATCTGAGCCACATTTCAAGTAACCACTAGCTATACACAACATTGACACACAAAATCCAGTTCGACGGATATTTGCCTTTGCATCCGAGAGGCTCATTTGTGTTATTGTCGGAAAATCTTCTAAATATGCCCTTCTGATCATCTCAAATCTACACTGTGTATGGTCAGCTTTTGCAGTTTACCCACCCTTCTCTTTTCCTGTGAAGGACCAGAAGGACCGGTTGATTCTCCAGGAACAGGGACCATGAGTATTGGCAAGCTATTCTGTCATGAGTGGGCAGACTGAGAACTTAACCCCTTAAGGACACATGACGTATCGGTACGGCATGTTTCCCGAGTCCTTAAGGACACATGACGTACCGGTACGTCATGTGTTGTTCCGATCACTGCCGTGCGGCCGGCTGTGATCGGAACAAGGTGCCTGCTCAAATCATTGAGCAGGCACCTCGGCTAAATGCGCGGGGGGGTCCCGTGACCCCCCCATGTCCGCGATCGCAACAAACCGCAGGTCAATTCAGACCTGCGGTTTGTTGCGCTTTCTGCAGTTTCTGATCGCTGCGGTCCCTGACCGCGGCGATCAGAAACTTTAGTGTGGCGAAAATATATATTTATCACCCCCCCCTGCACCTCTGAATGATTTTAGCCCGGTGGGAGGTGCAGGGGGGGTGTTGCGGGCGGTGGGGGCGGTGCGGAAGGCGGGCGGTGCGGCAGGCGGGATCGCGATCCCCCGCCCGCCTCCTATTGCGTAATCGTTGGTGTACAGTGGGTATACCAGGGTGCCAGCACATTGCTGGCACCCTGGTATAAACGGCTGACATCGGTGATGCGATGTCAGCCGTTTAACCCTTTCCATACAGCGGTCCGTACGGACCGCTGTATGGAAAAAGTTAACAGTAAGAGGGAGCTCCCTCCCTCTCCGATCGGGGGGCTGCAGTGCCTTTGCAGCCCCCCGATGGAGAGGGAGAGAGCCCCCAGACAGCCCCCCCCCAGAGCCCCGTCCTTACCCTTCCCCGTCTGCGCAGTTCTGACCATAACTGAGCAGACGGGGAAGGTTCCCATGGCAACAGGACGCCTCTCAGGCGTCCTGCTGTCCATGGTGCTGAACAGATCTGTGCTGAAAGCATAGATCTGTTCAGTGTAAGTAAAATATAGTACAGTGCAATATATATTGTACTGTACTGTATTATACAGACATCAGACCCACTGGATCTTCAAGAACCAAGTGGGTCTGGGTCAAAAAAAAAGTGAAAAAAAGGTAAAAATCAAAAAACACATTTATCACTGATTAAAAATTAAAAAAATAAAATTCCCTACACATGTTTGGTATCGCCGCGTCCGTAACGACCTGATCTATAAAACGGTCATGTTACTTTACCCGAACGGTGAACGCCATAAAAATAAAAAATAAAAAACTATGATGAAATTGAAATTTTGTCCACCTTACTTCCCAAAAAAAGGTAATAAAAGTGATCAAAAAAGTCGCATGTACGCCAAAATTGTAACGATCAAACCGTCATCTCATCCCGCAAAAAATGAGACCCTACTTAAGATAATCGCCCAAAAACTGAAAAAACTATGGCTCTTAGACTATGGAAACACTAAAACATCATTTTTTTTGTTTCAAAAATGAAATCATTGTGTAAAACTTACATAAATAAAAAAAAAGTATACATATTAGGTATCGCCGCGTCCGTATCGACCGGCTCTATAAAAATATCACATGACCTAACCCCTCAGGTGACCACCGTAAAAAAATAAAAATAAAAACGGTGTAAAAAAAGCCATTTTTTGTCATCTTACGTCACAAAAAGTGTAATAGCAAGCGATCAAAAAGTCATATGCACACCAAAATAGTGCCAATCAAACCGTCATCTCATCCCGCAAAAAATGAGACCCTACTTAAGATAATCACCCAAAAACTGAAAAAACAATGGCTCTTAGACTATGGAGACACAAAAACATTTTTTTTGTTTTAAAAATGAAATCATTGTGTAAAACGTACATAAATAAAAAAAATTGTATACATATTAGGTATCGCCGCGTCCGTGACAACCTGCTCTATAAAATTACCACATGATCTAACCTGTCAGATGAATGTTGTAAATAAAAAAATAAAAAACGCTGCCAAAAAAGCTATTTCTTGTTACCTTGCCGCACAAAAAGTGTAATATAGAGCAACCAAAAATCATATGTACCCTAAACTAGTACCAACAAAACTGCCACCCTATCCCGTAGTTTCTAAAATGGGGTCACTTTTTTGGAGTTTCTACTCTAGGGGTGCATCAGGGGGGCTTCAAATGAGACATGGTGTAAAAAAAAAACAGTCCAGCAAAACCTGCCTTCCAAAAACCGTATGGCATTCCTTTCCTTCTGCGCCCTGCCGTGTGCCCGTACAGCGGTTTACGACCACATATGGGGTGTTTCTGTAAACTACAGAATCAGGGCCATAAATAATGAGTTTTGTTTGGCTGTTAACCCTTGCTTTGTAACTGGAAAAAAAAAAATTAAATGGAAAATCTGCCAAAAAAGTGAAATTTTGAAATTGTATCTCTATTTTCCATTAAATCTTGTGCAACACCTAAAGGGTTAACAAAGTTTGTAAAATCCGTTTTGAATACCTTGAGGGGTGTAGTTTCTTAGATGGGGTCACTTTTATGGAGTTTATAATCTGGGGGTGCATCAGGGGGGCTTCAAATGGGACTTGGTGTCAAAAAACCGGTCCATAAAAATCAGCCCTCCAAAAACCAAACGGCGCACCTTTCCCTCTACGCCCCGCTGTGTGGCCGTACAGTAGTTTACGGCCACATATGGGGTGTTTCTGTAAACAGCAGAGTCAGGGCAATAAAGATACAGTCTTGTTTGACTGTTAACCCTTGCTTTGTTAGTGGAAAAAATGGGTTAAAATGGAAAATTAGGCAAAAAAATGAAATTCTCAAATTTCATCGCCATTTGCCAATAACTCTTGTGCAACACCTAAAGGGTTAACGACGTATGTAAAATCAGTTTTGAATACCTTGAGGGGTGTAGTTTCTTAGATGGGGTCACTTTTAGGGAGTTTCTCCTCTAGGGGTGCATCAGGGGGCTTCAAATGGGACATGGTGTAAATAAACCAGTCCATAAAAATCAGCCTTCCAAAAACCAAACGGCGCACCTTTCACTCTACGCCCCGCTGTGTGGCCGTACAGTAGTTTACGGCCACATATTGGGTGTTTCTGTAAACGGCAGAGTCAGGGCAATAAAGATACCGTCTTGTTTGGCTGTTAACCCTTGCTTTGTTAGTGGAAAAAATGGGTTAAAATGAAAAATTAGACAAAAAAATTAAATTCTCAAATTTCCTCCCCATTTGCCAATAACTCTTGTGCAACACCTAAAGGGTTAACAACGTATTCAAAATCAGTTTTGAATACCTTGAGGGGTGTAGTTTCTTAGATGGGGTCATTTTTGGGTGGTTTCTATTATGTAAGCCTCGCAAAGTGACTTGAGACCTGAACTGGTCCCTAAAAATTGAGTTTTTGTAAATTTCTGAAAAATTTCAAGATTTGCTTCTAAACTTCTAAGCCTTATAACATCCCCAAAAAATAAAATATCATTCCCAAAATAATTCAAACATGAAGTAGACATATGGGGAATGTAAAGTCATCCACATTTTTGGGGGTATTACTATGTATTACAGAAGTAGAGAAACTGGAACTTTGAAATTTGCAAATTTTTCCAAATTTTTGTTAAATTTGGTATTTTTTGGTGCAAAAAAAATAATTTTTTTGACTTCATTTTACCAGTGTCATGAAGTACAATATGTGACGAAAAAACAATCTCAGAATGGCCTGGATAAGTCAAAGCGTTTTAAAGTTATCAGCACTTAAAGTGACTCTGGTCAGATTTGCAAAAAATGGCCTGGTCCTTAAGGTGAAATAGGGCTGTGTCCTTAAGGGGTTAAAGTGGCCCTGGAAAAAAAACTAAAATTGTCCCCAAGTTGTATGTGGGCCAATACAAGTAGGCAGGGACAACAGAGGTACAGGGAAGGGGGGCTGCAATATCATAGGGCAGCACAAAATACTGCAACCCTCTCCACAGTATTCAAGTGTACGATCGTCCTGAGACAGTTGAATTCAGGAGAGCACCTGCGGCTGCCAACCAGGTGCATAAGTTCATTATGTATCCAGCTGGCGACTGTGAGGAGTGCTCAGGAGGCCCCTCAGGCATCGATCCACCTGGAGATTTCTATAGCCAGTCCACCCCTGCTGTCATGTATACAGTGGTTGTCCTTTCCATGATAAAAAATTAGAACAAACAATCACACTAGTAAAATAAAACCCATCATAATGACAAATGAAAAACTGAAATGTCAAAGAAAAAAAATGAGTTATCCTGAAAACACAATGTAGAGATCTGAGAAACTACAAAGAACCCATTTCCTCATCATCTAATTTCCATTTATCGCTAAGTCCATCTCACAGTGAATACACCTACACAAGGTAGAAGAAGTCTCCCAAGAGGTGTAATTCTACTGAAAATTATAAATGACATCAGTGCTCTTCCAACCACTAAACCAGCACAAGAAAGAAAGCATTCAGGATGATAACAGGTAGTGTAACTGACACTTGTAAGATGAAACAGAGGAGTCAGTGTACCGCTCAGAAGGAGCTCTTACTCATTAGATCTGGCAGGCACAAGATGTTACAAGCCACAGAGTGTAGTTACAGATAACGTCAGCTACTTAACTGGAAACCTTCCAAATCGTCTCTCATTACTTAAAAACTTGACAATTATACTATAAATACAACACGCATATAGATGTACGGTATTTGTTTTTACCTCCATATATAATTTATGGAATATTTAAACCCTACACTTGCAGAGTATTAATGAGATTGTGGCACCTTGGACACAATGAAGACACAATTCTGATATCCCAACTTCTATCTAGGCAGAACATCATGTGGCATGATGAAACTCATGGCCACAGATTTTTCCATGTACACGACAGTTTGTACAGCACCTCGTCAGGTGATAAGCGGTACTGCAGTTATAAAAGCAAATTCTAACGAGTTATCTTGTGATATCACACAGACATATCAAAAGACAATATTAGTGAGCGTCCATAAGGTGGAAGTCTAAAAGGAAGGGGTAACCAATCTTGGAAAAAAGGGTGGACCATTTCCAGAACCTTGATTCTCCGGCAGAGTTCTTCTTCCATTTGTTGAAAAGCTATGTAGCAACACAACATTGGGGCTGGGAAAAAAGTTATTTTCTCATGGGACTTTACTCTACAGGGATTTGATTCACATGACGAATTCAGACAAGTATATAGAAGAAGGGGTCAAACTTACAATATTCATTACGCTCAGTATGTAGTGTTCAATGTCTTTGCGTCCATGATAACCGACCATCATTTTGTCGGCCACTACTAGTGTCTCCACAAATCGTTCAACACTGACCGATCTCCTCTGCCGGCGAGGACCATTTTCCGTGTCATTTTCTGAAGGAGTTGTAGGGGTGGACAATGTGTAGTTTAACCACCAAGGATTGTGATTCCCTATCAGATCTTCTAGGAAACAAAGCAACTGTATTAGATGTAACATAATTTTGCTATGATTGATATCATAAGATTAAACTCCATTGAGCCCTTCAAATCACAGTTCCATCAGGTAAAGAATAAAACAGTACATAAGTATGTGCGATGAAACATTTCATTAAACGTTAATAAAAACACAGTATTCAACAGAGAAATCCCCGGCCGCTCCAGCATCGATTCTCCGGTGATCCCACACCCATCTTTCTTGAACTTCTAGGTAAAAATCAAAGAGCTTGGTGGTGATATCAATAAGTATGACGAGTGATTGGCTGCAGCAGTCATCTGCTAGCATGGAATATCATCACTTCTGGGATGTAAACAAAGACCACATGGAGGACCATGTGGGCACCATTGCCAGATTAGCAGGGGATTTGTGATGAATACTATATTTTATTCTTAAGAGGTCCCATAGAAGTGAATAGAGCAATGGACTGACATGAGCACCACCACTCCATTCAGGAAGGGAACTTGCATCTCATTTCTCTGCATCCTGTCACAGTCAATTCAAAGCAGCGAGGAAGGGGCTGGCCACAGAAATCCGTGGAGCCTGGGTGCAACGGTGACGCCCTCAAGGCCTAATTTGCATACTAAGAAAAATTATAACTTGGGAATGGAGCCTTAGGACAACAGAAAAACAGCTACAGTATGTGTCTACGCAAACAGCTGGATAGGGAGGTCGCTGGTGACAGATTCCCTTTAATTTAAACATTACACACTGTCCACTTAAAGGGTTTCTGTCACCTGAAAAATGGGTATTACACTGGCTGACAGCGATGTGCTAATGTCAGCTGAACATAACTATATTAGTGCCATCTCACTGCCTGAAGCCTTTATTGAGAAAAAACGAACTTTTGTAATATGCTAGTTAGCCTCTATGAGCAGGGGGGGCGTTGCACCTGCTCATAGAGGCTCTATTTGCCCACCTCTTTTCACGCCCTTCTTCTATTGATTGACAGGGCCAGGGCAGCGCTGCTCTCCTCCCACCGGCCGTGTCTGCAGTGTAAATCTTGCGCCGTTCAGTATTCGGGGCAGGCACAGTGTCGGCGGCTGCTGGCTTCCTCACTGTGCCTGTGCAGAATACTGAACGGCGCGAGATTTACACTGCACACACGACCAGTGGGAGGAGAGCAGCGCTGCCCTGGCCCTGTCAATCAAGAGAAGAAGGGTGTAAAAAGAGGTGGGCAAACGGAGCCGCAAGGAGCAGGTTCAAGGCCGTCCCCCCCCCCCCCCGCTCCTAGAAGCTAATTAGCATATTATAAAAGTTATTTTTTCTTAATAACGGCGGCAGGCAGTGAGATGGCACTAATATAGTTATGTTCAGCCAGCGTAATACCCATTTTTCAGATGACCCCTTAAATCGATGGGTTGTCTGTGTTAAGGTAACTTGCACATCAGTCTAAAAGTTGACCAAAGTAGATGAATGCAACCAAAATGATCATTCGTTGGCCGAAATTTAACTACGAATAATTGTTTTAGACAACTGATGCAGGACCATTATAGTCAGAAGTCGCCTGTGTTTAATATTTTTGTCCAATAGACAAGAGATCTTTCATCCATCACATGTCTTCATTTAAAATGGAGTAAAATGTGTCAGCGAAATGATCCTTCACCAGATGATTGTTTGTTCAAATAATGTTCAACCATCAACCAACTTCTATCTAATGTGTATGGCCAGATTAATCCCGAAATGGATAGGTCCTCCAGAGTGAAAGACACTCTTTGTAACTACTCTCTGCTCTAACCAACGAACAGAGGACCCCCTCCCCCAATATTTGCAACCCTTTTCCCCATAAAACATTGTCTGAAAATGAAAAAAAATGAAATAGCTCTAAATACAGAATTTCAGTTCTGGCTTCCTTGCTATGTCAAAGACGTTTCGTCTGCGCACGTATCTTACCTTTCACGCCACAGTGTCCCTGGCTGCTTGAGTGTCGCTGATGGATAGCGGACTTTCTGTAAATAACATGAGGGTGGCCCCTTTCGGAGTTAAAGTGATTGGAGTTTTCAGTGATGTTGTCTAAAGGCTCAATAAAATACTCTTCATCTTCAGTAGCGATTACGCCATGCTTGGATGGAAAAGAATAGGAAAAGGATTTAGACAAACTGGGGAGACTTGTGCTATTTGCATTAAGGCATTAATATTGCCCAAGCGTCGCATTTCATCCTACAGCAAGGGTGGATGGCCTCATGATCCAGTAAAAGAAAATATTTCCTGAGCTGTCTGATGAATGTGCACTTGTACAGTAGATTATATGCAAGGGAGCTAGCAATTCTGTCAAGCTGAAGAATGAGACAGCCTCATGCTTTGATTATGGTAATAAATACAAATTACGACTATACCAGCAAAAAGGGTTCTGCTATCTCATGAAGTGATGGCGTTTCACTAGGATATGCCATCACTTTATGATCATGGGGGGCTGATATCTGCGATCCTTATGAAGGACATGCAGCACTGGTGCAGCCAGGCATTCTCATCAATACTGGAACCCATTCATTCTCAGGGTCATTAGGGATCCCAGAGGTCAGACCACAATGTGATGGTGACACTCCCCTTAAGTCACAAAAATGGCACCTAACATTTGGCACTTGTAAAATACATATAATATCCCTAATAAATGGTTTTCATTCTGATCATAGACCATGAAATGACATGACATTCGCTACCTTCATAACACAGTATCTTCCTCTATACCAAATATCTTCAAGGTAACACGACATCTACTCAAGTGACGGAAAATACCCAACCTATAAATCAACATGTCATCAATTTGTTCTAGATATATAGAAATAACATTTATACAGTCACGTGAAACAGACACAAAGAGAAGACTGCTAAAGGTCTCGTATAAAACACGATATAGGAGTTCTTTTATAGTTAGCAGTAGATGAAATTCAATGGGCAGCTGTTTGGGCAATCATTTTTGTTACAATGGTCCACCGATCATTAAAGGGAGTCTGTCACCACATTTGAGCATATTAGACTTATCCAATAGCGTTATATGTGCCACCCAGAAGTTAAAAACGGTACCTTTGTTGCATATACAGGAGTCTTCTTTCAGCCAAAAATTTACTTTGAAGATTCTGTAAATGCGCCTTCTCAAGTGCCCAGGGCGGCGTCTCAATCGTCCGAGCCCAAGACCGGACCTCCCCAACGGCTCATAACCCCGCTCTCCGTGTGCCTGTACCCGCCCATTTACTCTCCTCCTCTCGCCTTTTCCATTGCGGCTGCGCGGTCAAATTCGTAGCTGGCGCAGTAGAAAAGGAGAGAGGAGGAGAGTAAACGGGCGGGCAGAGGCACACGGACGGCGGGGTTATGAGCCGTTGGCATTTACAGAATCTTCAAAGTTCATTTTTGGCTGAAAGAAAACTCCGGTATATGCAACAAAGGTACCGTTTTTAACTTCTAGGTGGCACTTATAACGCTATTGGATCAGTCTAATATGCTCAAATGTGGTGACAGACTCCCTTTAAAAGGGATATTCCCATCTGAGGCATTTATGGCATATTAATAGGTCTGGGTCCCACTTCTGGAGACCGCTCCCATCCCAGACTGCTCCCATCCCATCAGTTCTTGTTCCTCTGTCCATGACATCTAGGATTGCTCCAAACAACATTTCATTGTATTGTACATTGTATAACATTGTATTGTACAGTGACAATAAAGGCATCTTATCTTATCCCAAGATTGGGGACCTGAAGTGAATAGAGAGAAAACTGTGCCCTCCCTCCACTCAAGGCTATGGGACTACAGAAAATACCTTGCCTGGCTTTTTTTCAGAACTCCCACAGCAATGAATGCACGGCATGGGCAGACTAGCAATAGACGTTACAGGGAAATTTCCCAGTGGGCCAATGCACAGGGGGCCACCCTAGCTCTCCTCATTGGTCCCAGTTGGGTACATACCGATCTGATGCTTTCAGCATTAATTAATGCTATGATCATCTGGTACTTATGCACCTGACCAAAGTGCCCTCCTGCATTTAACTCTATTGCCGTCCTTAGGGCAGTGATAGATTTGAATGCTGCCATGGGGGTGGCAGTATTTTATGCTGCCATGTGAATTTGATTGTGCAGGGGCATTATCTTGCACGGCACTAAAATATGGCTAGCCCTGCCTACTTATATTGGACCCGCTTACAACTTGTAGCCACTTTTATTTATTTATTTTTTTCCAAGGCCACTTTAAGTTCCTAGTCTGCTCCTGATTCACGGTGTGCTCCTGGTTCACAGCAGGGCACCGTTCTTGACAAAGCAGCGAGTCTCGGAGTTGGGACCTGAATAGGACCTCTTTAACTGATCACAGAGTGATCCACTGATAGGACCTCAGCGATGAGCAAAAATCTGTGGAGGGACCTGACTACAAGTGTTCAACTTTCCTGCAGCACCTCCACAGGAAACATTAAGCATTACACAAAGTGAAAGATACTGCAGCTGATCTCTGCTCTGGATAACTGATGAGGGTCCTGAAAATCACACCAGCATACAATATTCTCTCTGAATTTTGAAATTCCCGACGCCCAGTCGGTCGGCAAGTAATTTTCCAAAGGGAACAATTCCAACAATAAGATTAGATTAGAAATTGCATTTCATGCAGCTTCTAGCCACAGCTTCCATACATGTAGTACAGGTATGACCACTATGCATTTAAGACTCAGACTTTTAAAAACCGATTATACTTGGGATTTACATATATTTAATTTATCCACCATTGAATCCAATATATTCAGGATTTTATAATTTCCAAACCACTAATTAAGTAACTTCTGGGTCTCGTACCCCTATATATTCCTCCCAAATGGTATTAACCCCTTCTACCCCGGGCCAGTTTTTGCCCTTCTGCCCAGGCCATTTTTTTCAAATCTGACATATGTCACTTTATGTGGTAATAACTTTGGAACAGTTATTTATCCAAGCCATTCTGAGATTGTTTTCTCTTGACACATTGTACTTCATGATATATTTTAGAATCACATTATTTATAGGGACGCTAAAAATAAAAATAACAAACCAACTTTATTCTGTTACTTGCTTAAAAATAGGGGAACTCCACCTAAAATGTATTGTTGTCCAATATTATACCACAGAGCTATCACACTACTATTTGATTATCCAGCTGAATACATATGTGTGAACACAACCACATTAGCTCCTCGATATGCCGGCCGCTAGTGGGTGGAGCCACCTGGTTAAAGCATTCGGAATTTGGTGGCCTCTTCACGGCCGCACAAGTGCCGGGAGCATTGCCACATGTGAGAGGGGGCGTGCTCGCTATATGTCTGTTTGTCTGTCTTAATGATACAAAAGGAATATTGACACAAGTAGGAATTAGGCTCCTGAGGAGGTAGTGTTACCAGAAACGCATCGAGCCAGTGTTGAGCTACAGTCAGTGTAAGCAGACGAATCATAGATGTATTAGACAGCGTCAGTTAGTTTTTAATGCAAGCTAGTAGTGAGTTAGTTCAGTATTGTAGTAGGGGTGTTAGAAGAGAGGTAGCCAATTTGACAACGTGCTGAATATCATTAGGCATATCCCATCCCACCATTACTGATCCACACTATCGATGATATACTTGAGCTATATTGTGAAAATATCACAAATATCCAGTGTGATTCGAGTATTCGCCACATTTTGCTCCCAGCAGCTGATATAGGAGCTAATGTGGTTGTGTTCACACATATGTATTCAGCTGGATAATCAAATAGTAGTGTGATAGCTCTGTGGTATAATATTGGACAACAATACATTTTAGTTCCCCTATTTTTAAGCAAGTAACAGAATAAAGTTGGTTTGTTATTTTTAGCGTCCCTATAAATACTGCGATTCTGAATTGTTGGTGACGTAATTTTTTCTTTAACACATCAAGGGTTAACAGACAAACAAAACTCAATTATTTATTACCCTGATTCTGCGGTTTACAGAAACACCCCACATGTGGTCGTATACCGCTATATGGGCACACTGCATGGCACAGCAGAAAAGGAACGCCATATGTTTTTTTGAAGGCAGATTTAGCTGGACTGTTTTTTAGATGCCATGTTCCATTTGAAGCCCCCCTGATGCACCCTTATAGTAGAAACTCCCAAAAAAGTTACCCCATTTTGGAAACTAGGGGATAAAGTGCCAGTTTAATTGGTACCATTTTTGGGTACATATGATTTTTTGATCATTCATTATTACAAGGTGACAAGGTGACCAAAAAAATTGGTAATTTTATAGAGCAGATATTTTTATAGAGCAGATCTTTACGGACATGGCAATACCCAATATGTAGAATTTTTCTCATTTATTTAAGTTTTACACAATAATAGCATTTATCAAACAAAAGCTTTTTTTAATTTTTTTGACAGATTGTCTTAGGTAGGGTCTCATTTTTTGTGGGATGAGGGGACGGTTTGATTGGTACTATTTTGGAGGGCATTTTTTTATTTTTTTTATTATGAAATCTGGGGAAAGGGGCGTTTTTTCTTTTTTTTTTTCTTTTTTTACTTGAAACTTTATTTTTTATTGAAAATACTTTATTTTTTTTACACTTTATTTCTGTCCCACTCTGGGACTTCAACTTTTGGGGGTCTGATCCCCTCTGCAATTTTTTACAATACATCTGTATTGTAATGCATTGCCTGTTAGTGTATGACACTAACAGGTTGCCTAGGAGACTTCCTGGGTACCCGTAGAAGGCAAGTCCCGATGCTGTGCAAGGCATTGGGCAGCCTCTGCACGGCATCGGGCTGCCTTGTCATGCATCGGGTCAATGCGCTCCTTCACCCACTGCAAACCACCACTATGTCGCAGTCAGCGTTGACCGCGGCATAGAAGGGGTTAATCCGCCAGCATCACTGTAAACAGCAATGCCGGCAGATACAGCAGGAGCCCGGCTACCAGGGACTGCCGAATCCCTGCAGTGATCGGGTGCGCACTGCTCAGGTGCCTGCCCAATCACCATGACGTACTATTACGTCAAAATGCAGGAAGTCACTGACTTCCTTGACATAATAGTACGTCACATGTCGGGAAGGGGTTAATAAAGAATCATCATTTTAACCACAAAAATATAAATTTGAAACCAGAAGTTTACATACACTATATAAAAAGACACATATGCATGTTTTTCTCACTATCTGACATGAAATCAGAATAAAACTTTCCTGTTTTTGGTCCACTAGGAATACCATAATTATTATTATTTGCCAAATGCCAGAATAATGAGAGAGAGAGAGAATGTTTTAAGGCATTTTTATTACTTTCTGCAAAGTCAAAAGTTTACATACATTTCATTAATATTTGGTACCATTGCCCTTAAACTGTACGTTTTGGATATCCTTCCACAAGCTTCTCACAATAGTTGGTTGGAATTTGGGCCCATTCTTCCTGATAAAACTGGTGTAACTGAGCCATGTTTGTTGTTCGCCTTGCTCGCACCTCCCTTTTCAGCTTTGCCCATACATTTTCTATAGGATTGAGATCAGGGTTTTGTGATGGCTGATGTCTTGAGATGTTGCTTCAGTATTTCCACATCATCTTCTTTCCTCATGATGCCATCTTTTTTGTGAAGTTCACCAGTCCCTCCTGCAGCAAAACAACCCCACAACATGATGCTGCCACCCCCGTGTTTTACAGTTGGGATGGTGTTCTTAGGCTTCCAAGAGTCTCCATTTTTCCTCCAAACGTAACGATGGTCATTATGGCCAAAACGTTCAATTTTAGTTTCGTCAGACCACAGGACATGTCTCCAAAAATGTAGGTCTCTGTTCCTGTGTGCATTTGCAAACATTACTCTGGCTTTTTTATGTTTCTTTTGGAGTAATGGCTTCTTCCTGGCAGAGTGGCCTTTCAGCCCATGTTGATACACTACTCGTTTCACTGTGGATATTGACACAATCTTACCAGCTTCCACCATCATCTTCACAAGATCTTTTGCTTTGGTTCTTGGGTTGATATGCACATGTCGGACCAAAGCACGTTCATCTCTGTGACACAGAACCTGTCTCCTTCCTGAGCGGTATGATGGCTGGACATTCCCATCTTATTTGTACTTGCGTATAATTGTTTGTACAGATGAACGAGGCACCTTCAGGTATCTTGAAATTACAACCAAGGTTAAGCCAGACTTGTGCAAGTCCACAATTCTCTTCCTGATATCTCGGCTGACTTTTTTTTTAGACTTTCCCATGATGCTACACATGAAGCAGTGTGTTTCAGGTGTGCATTTAAATACATTTACAGGTGTGTCTCTAATTAAATAACTCAGATGTTACCAACAAACCTAACAGAAGCTTCCAAACACATGACATCATCATATGGGTGGTCCAGAATTCTTTAAAGGCATAGTAATCTTAGTGTATGCAAACGTTTGACATTACAGAAAGTAATAAAAAATGCCTTAAAACATTCTCTCTCTCTCTCTCATTATTCTGGCATTTGGCAAATAATAATAATTATGGTAATCCTAATTGACCAAAACCAGGAAATGGTTTATACAGCTATTGCGAAAAACATTCATATGTGTCTTTTTATATAGTGTATGTAAACTTCTGGTTTCAACTGTTATCTGAAAAGAAGAGAAATCTATAGCAGTGGAACTATCCATGAAAGAGAAGGAAGCAAAAATATGTGCTAAATAGGATTAGGAACGCACCACTAAGCAATTTTAATGCAGCACCCCATTCATTAAGCAAACTGTAGTATACTTTCAACACGTGACAATTTTAGCATGACTTCAAGTCCCAAGAATAGCATGCAGCATACTCTAAAAGGTACTGCTGTCAGAGAGGATTATGGCACACAGTATGCCATGTTAACCTCATCAGCCTGGGGAACCTACAAGTGGCTTCTGAGGACTTCATTTCTGTATTCAATGCACACTGGCCCTCTAAGGCTACTTTCACACTAGTGTCTTTCTTTTCTGGCATCGAGTTCCATCCTAGGGGCTCAATACCAGAAAAAAACTGATCAGTTTTATCCTAATAGACATAGAAACATAGAAACATGGAATGTGTCGGCAGATAAGAACCATTTGGCCCATCTAGTCTGCCCAATATACTGAATACTATGGATAGCCCCTGGCCCTATCTTATATGAAGGATGGCCTTATGCCTATCCCATGCATGCTTAAACTCCTCCACTGTATTTGCAGCTACCACTTCTGCAGGAAGGCTATTCCATGCATCATTCTGAATGGAGAGCACTCTGCTCAGGTTGCAACAGTTCAGTCTCTCTTACGTTTTTCGGCCGGAGAAAATACCGTAGCATGCTGCCTTTTTTTTCTCCGGCCAAAAATCCTGAACACTTGCCATAATTCCATTGAAATGCCTTAGGTGTTCCATCAAAACGCATCCGTTCTTCGGTCCGCGCATGCGCCGACATTTAAATCTGTGAAAATAAATAAATACCAGATCCATTTTTTCGGATGACACCGGAGAGACGGATCCGGTATTTTAATGCATTTGTCAGACGGATCCGCACCCGGATGCGTCTGACAAATGCCGCCCGTTTGCATCCGGATTGCCGGCAATGAAACTGCCTGCCGAAATCCTCTGCCACAAGTGTGAAAGTAGCCTAAGCCAAATGTCCTGTCCTAAAAGAAGCAGTCAACACACAAGGAGCTGTGGGGTTGCAGTCAATCACTCTACAAGCTGGGCTCCTCCAGCAGACTAGCGGTAAGGATACCTGGCTGAGCAAGTGAAGGAAAAAGGGGTCACCAACATGTCTACATAGGAATAATGGTACCAGCTTTGATATCACAGGTACACATTTGTAACAAAATTAAAGAAAGCAAAAGCCAACAAGTCATCCATTACCTATAAAGATGTCTACAAATGCAGAAAACTGGTAGATGTGGCCTGTTACAACATCTAAGATCTACTACAAAAAAAGACCAGGTATGTGTTATGAGTGAAAACACGAGACTGCTGTTGGTCTTGTGCTGACTAAAGTGAGCTTCTTCATCTCCTGTACACCCTCAAGGAAGCACATATCCAGAAAATTGGAGACGCGTACACAAATCAGGAGGTATATACGAAGGCTTTGCTCACATCTTTTTGGAGATCGGAGGTACCTGTATATGGTAGGAGTGTTTCCTGATATACAATCCAATATATATATATATATATAGGCCCAAATGCACCCAGCATATGCCAAAAAAGTGTCCCTTAGTCGTGCTTATACTGTGGAACATATTGGAAGTTTCCATCAGTGGTAAATATTGGGAAATATTTCCGACATATGTTGCACCTCTGATGAAGGAGAAGTGAATAGAGGCTACTAGTCTGACTCTTCGGGGAAGAGGAGCTAATTCACACATATGTATCTGGCACTACCTACTATTGAGTAGAGTGCCCCTCAACCCATTTAGTGGAAATCTGTCTCATACCTGAAAAAAACAACTTTTAAAAGTTATTTCTAAAACAAAAAAGGGAGAAAAACTATTTAAAAAAGTTTCACAGAATAAACGTATAAATCAAAGCTATCTGTAGGTGGACAAACTTAGGAGTAAAGGAAATGTGGCCTTCAGATATAAGTAATAGATTCTAAAATCAACCACAATTCTACAAATAGGAAAATCCTACCTTGAGGGAAAGATTAAAAAAATAACATGTTAAATCCGTGTTATTTACTTTGTAATGAGTGTTTATTTTGCACTAAAGTATACGCTTCTACAATCCATTTCAAGTTCAAAGCACTGCAATTATCTAAGTGAGCCCTTAACATTTAAAGTGATGTCACGTAATGCTGTACTTTCCCCGCTAGCGCAAATTAAAGCAAATCTACAGCTCAACTGCTGGGTCCTTATACATGAAAGAAGAGGTTGTGTGATTAGCAGCTCAACCAAATAAAATGTACTGTTATGTAGCACTCGCCGTTCAAACACAACCTTTGTACGGTATAATTACTTGACTACTGTCCGTCATACATTTCTCTACAGGAGAGGGAGATGCTTTCCTTAACCAGAGGCAAAGAATCTCCCATCTCTAAGCAAAAAACAAAACTTCACAATCCTGGAAAAAACTTTAAAAAAAAACAAATTTTCCCTAGGTTACTGTAGATCACCTGCCCATCCTCACTTCCATCATTATTATATAAGAGGGTTGGCAAATTTCGTCATACTTAACCTGAACTGTAGTTAAAACTTATCAGACCATATCAGGACCCCCCCTCCCCAAGTACAAGCTCCACCATCCCCCCTCCTACCGCCTTCCATGCAGGATCATGAAAGTTAAAAAAGAAAACTCCTGAAAAAACCCTTTAATATTATTAGACAGGCAAATCTTTATTATTAATTTTGCTACTGGCCATTAGATCGGTTGTACTGCACCAGAATTAAGTTAAATGGGGTTATCCTAGAAAAGATAATGATGACTTATCCTCAGAATAGGCCACAACAGCGGGGGTACGAGTCCCGGCGCCTCTGCCGATCAGTTGATTCAGGGAGCCGCTGCCCTCACCAGAGCTCTGGTGACTGATTTAGGCTCCCGGAGCTTTCCAAGGACAGCACCATACATCGTATAGTGGCAGTGCTAGGTATTGCAGCTCAGCCCCATTGACTTGAATGGCACTGAGCTGCAACTTGGCTATGTGACTGATGTACAGTAATGTCACTGGCCTAGGAAGAGACCGTGGTGCTCAAGGCCTCTACTAACAGATGATTGGTTGGGGTCCTGGGGGTCACACCCCCGAAGATCTGATACTGATAACCTATCCTCAGGATAAGTCACAAATATCTTTTTTCTGGATAATCTCTTTAATTATAAAAATTTAGCATTGTTGGATCCATATTACAGCAGTAACACCCGAATCTCCAGTTTAAGAGTTTCAGCCAAATACACTACAGTTGTACGACAGCAGCCAAACAGTCGTGAACTAATTACATGTAGGCGTTTTATTATAAAGATATTGTGGACAGCAGATACATTGTGGAGGCCTCTAAACCTGTCTGACCTATGGTGAAGATGGGGTTTGTAGGTAGAAATGTCGAGCGAAGGTGGCAGCTAGGCAGGATTGGATGAGAGATAGGGGATGGTCTGCTAGCCGGAAATAGTACATGATGAGTGCATGGGAATGTGATGAGAGCCTAAATGTGTGTGACACCGGTGAACACGATTGAAGAACCACACAGAGTCAAGAGATAGGATATGAATCCGAACTTTAATGGAGAACCCTTAACAGAAAACTTACTATGGACAATCTCTATGTTGCAGACCTGCAGTGGGGGAGGGGGGGGCGGTTGGGATAGGGGCCTGATTGCTTGGATTCCGTTGTTTTTCAAGAAAAATGTTTAATACAAATTATCTGATTATGGCTACATGCACAATAACATTGTTTGTTTCCGTGTTAGTTCCGTTTTTTTTTGCGGATAGGATGCGGACCCATTCATTTCAATGGGTCCGCAAAATATGCGAACAGCACACCGTGTGCTGTCTGCATCAGTATGTCAGTTCCGTATCTCCGCCCAAAAAATTGTGCATGTCCTATTTTTTTCTAGTTTGCGGACAACTATAGGCATTATTACAATGCCATATGGACGTCATCCGTTTTTTTTTTTTTTTTTGCGGATACGCAATTTGCGGACCGCAAAACACATACGGTCGTGTGCATGTAGCCTTAAAAAAAAAATGTATCGAAAGCTCATATGTGCATGTATAAAATCTGGTACCTGATAAGCAACATACTAAGGGCTCATTCACACCGTGTGCTGTCCACATCTGTAGTTCCATTCTGTGGCCCCGCAAAAAAGATAGAACATGTCCTATTCTTGTCCACAATTGCGGACAAGAATAGGCATTTCTATCATAGTGATGGCTATGTGCGGTCCGTAAATTTTTATGCAATTGTAGTGCAATTTTGGCACAAAATCGTGCATCTTAAGCCCACCTCTTCTAGTGAAGATCCACCCATTTCCACTAAGCCCCATCCCTTGTTGAGTTTGTCGGGGGTAAAAAAAAAAAAAATAGATGCACCAATTTGCACAACTTTTTAGACACATTTTTGGCACAAACACATTACTAAATCTGGGCCTATTAAAAAAAAGTTTAGCGTACGGTACTTACATAATATACTGTCGTTAATATCTGCAGGTCTATAAAAAAACAAGCGCTGACAGTTTACTTTGGTGGTAATCTTCTGGTACAATATGCAGCACTTGCTACAAACTTCAGAACATCTGCTACATGATGCCTATTGTGAATGCTTTGACAGCAGAAAAAGGGCAGATTGTTCCTATTCATCATTGTAAGTGATTTGTTTACAAGGCGACTGAGTCGGTTTAACCCTAAAACAATAAAATTCAGGAAACACAAATACATCTGCAAGACTCAAAAAGATCTGTCTACTTTCCCGAATCAATACAGAAGGAAAATATTAAGCAACTTTGCAAACAGTTCCATTTAAAAATCTATTATTTTGTGTCTCTATTTCCTATGCATATCTTTATGTCTATTTGGCAGCAGGTTACAAACAAAACTCTGGGTATGCTGGTAAAGGGTTTATTACATGGGCAGATTTTCTGCCCAATCATCTCTATAAACTGCCGCCGATTGCTCAATAAACGCTTGTTCATCTGCAATACAAATCTTTTGACATTTAAAAAAAATATTGTTTGCAGGCGGCAGATTGTGCTGTCTGATAACCACTAGCCAGCATGGGGACAAGAAAAATGGAATAGGACAGCACCACTTACTTGAAAAATTCATTATATGGCGGCGGTGCTCGTGGCGTCAGGTCCCGGCCTCAGGGACCCCTCAAACGTAGAAAAAGCTTTAGAAAAGTCACGGCACTCTCGAACTTCAATCCAAATTTAGTGTTTAATCACAGCGAAAAATACAGCAACGCTTCGACACACAGGTCTTTCTCAAGCTACATGTCGAGAAACTTGAGAAAGACCTGTGTGGGTCGATATGTTGCCTTACACTAAATTTGGATTGAAGTTCGAGAGTGCCGTGACTTTTCTAAAGCTTTTTCTACACTAAATAGCATAGGGACAAGCGATGGCATAACGATCGCTCCCCTCCATGCTGTGGAGGAGATCGCTGCATGTAATTACAGCAGTCTCCTCCACTAGCGAGAAGGCTATTTTAAGGAGGGAACGCTTCCCTCCCGACAATCGTTTGGGTGATTGGGGTGTCTAATACATCCTTAAAGAGGACCTTTCACTTACTATTATCCCTGGGTGCCGCTCCGTTCTCCAGTTATGTCCTCCGGTATGTTCGGGGACTTGGTTATAGTAGGTGGAGTCTGCCCTTGTTCTGCTGGGCGTCTCCTCCTCCTAGGCTGAAGCGCTGGCCAATCGCAGCGCACAGCTCACAGCCTGGGAGAAAAAAAACCTCCCAGGCTGTGAGCTCTATACCCAAGAGTCCTAAGTCTCCGCCTACTATAACCTACTGAGCGAAGATACCGGAGGACATAACGGGAGAACGGAGCGGTGCCCAGGGATAATAGTAAGTGCAGTGAGATCCCTGGGCGCCGCTGTATATGTCAGGATACTTAGTTCACAATGTTTTTCCAGGTGAAAGGTCCTCTTTAAGGTGGCCATACACATTAAACAAAGGTTGTTAGAAACTGTTGCAGGACCAGTCTACCATCTAACCTTAATTCGATGTGCGACCAACATTCGTTTGGCCTATACCGAGGGAAGAAAGGATAAGGTATGCTGAATTTCAAAATGCCCAAATCCTTTTTTCTTAAGAGAGATGTGTAACTACCAGAGAAGTCTGGCAGTGGTTTATTCCAATTTCTCAATTCAGAACACATTCACGTTTGGTCACAATGGTTGTGCATGTGTGTTTGGAGGTTGGGCTGAATAGAGGTTTGATTTGAAGTGTTCAGCTGACAACAATCGAATGTGTATGGCCACCTTAAAGTGTACGCCCAGTTATAAACAAGTTTTCCAAAATTAATAGTACAGGTAAATATAAGAAACTTTGTAATAGATCTTATTACAATAATTATGCTTTCTCCTGGGCTTCTTGGGATGCTTTACTCCTCTTTTCCTTCACTCAACCTCTTATCTCTAGTAACACTTAACTCCATCTCCAGCCTGGTAGACAAAAGTCTATGAAGAGAGGAGGAAGGATGAGGAGGTTGCTGACATCTAAGGCTACTTTCACACTTGCGCTTTCCCTTTCCGCTATTGAGATCCATCATAGGATTTCAATAGAGGGGGAAAATACTTCCATTTTGTCCTCATTCATTATCAATGGGGACAAAACTGAACTGAACAAAACGGAGTGCACCAGAATGCATTCCGTTCTGTTTGGTTGCGTCCCCATCGCGGACAGAATAACGCTACAAGCAGCGTTTTTCTGTCCGCGATGTGGTGCGGAGCAAGACGGATCAGTCATGACACACAATGTAAGTCAATGGGGAAGGATACGTTTTCTCTGACACAATAGAAAACGGATCTGACTCCAATGACTTTCAATAGAGTTCATGACGGATCCGTCTTGGCTATTAAAGATAATACAAACAGATCCGTTCATAATGGATGCAGACGGTTGTATTATCAGTAACTAAAGCGTTTCTGCTGATCCATGACCGATCCATCAAAAATACTAGTGTGAAAGTAGCCTAACAAGTGCTTTATTGCCTCACTCTGAACAGTGGTAGCGTATTATCTTACCAAATATAGAGTCAAAAGTGCCAATTGTAGCAGAGCTAAAGGCCCCTTTACACTACTCAATAAAGCAGACGGTTGTCGGGAATTAGGTTTTTCTTCTCGACAATCACCTGCTCGTCAGTGGAGGAGGATCATCATTTACATGCAGTGATCCCCTCCACAGTACGGGAAGGAGTGATTGCTAATGTCATCTCTCATATCCAAACAAAATCACTAGTTGCCAGCAGCAGAGACCTGCTTAGAAGCATGATCTGCTGCCAGCAAACAATCAACTAGGTGAACGAACCAAGGATCCTATTAACCGATGAACAAGTGTTTCACTCGTCTATCGGCAGCACCTTTACACCGACAGATTATCGCTAACGAGTGTTCAAACCCATGTATCCCAATCATTTACTGAAGATTATATATTTTCCTCAAATATAAACCCGGCAGCCCGGCTTCTCTTCTGTCTTCATCTTTGCTGTGCAGTAGGAAAAGGACCTTTGATCACATCACTTCGCTCATCACATGGTCCGTCACATGATCCATGGACCATGTGATGAGGTCAGTGACGCCATCAAAGGTCCTTTTCCTACTGCACAGCAAAGATGAAGACCGAAGAGAAGCCGGGCTGCACAAACAAGTGAATTAAGGCGAGTTAAATTATTTTGTATTTTATTTTTTAACCCCTCCAGCCCTATTGTACTGTGCAGTCTACATTAAGAATGCTATTATTTTCCCTTATAACCATGTTATAAGGGAAAATAATAAAATCTACACCTAACCCAACCCAACACCTAACCCAAACTTCTGTAAAGAAGTCCGGGTTCGGGTCTGGGTACCAAACATGCCGATTTTTCTCATGCGAGTGCAAAACGCATTACAATGTTTTACACCGCTTGGACCGCTTGGGAGAGCCCTGAACGGATCTCACAAACGGAAAGCCAAAACGCCAGTGTGAAAGTAGCCTTACTGTGATAACAACAGTGTTGATGACGTTCATATGAACCCATAGGGAAATAATATCCAAATTATTCCAATAAAAATGTCTCTACACCTCAACACATCCAAATTCTTGTGTATAATTAGCTAAGGACAGGGTCCCCTACAGCATACTACCCAAAAGGATGAAGATCTTTTATAAAGATCTCCACCACACAGGTTCAATGGATTATTTTTTGGCATGTAGTCATTCCCCCCTCAGATGGTTTTAAAAGGACAGATGAGATTCTCTGTGCACTGGATGCATATATGTCCAGGTAACACAATAATAGTGGCACTTGCTGAATTATTTGTGGCTTGTCCTTTACAAATTTGGTATCAAGGACCTACTCTGCATTAGATACAACTCCTTTACAGATCCCCAGTGCCTCATATTAAAACCAAAAGGAGTGTCACTGGAGGTCTTCCACTTGGCAGTGACACTAGGCAGAATCCTTCGCTTTGATGGTCAACAATATCATGGCTTTGTTGGGGAAAAGGCAACAATCATTATGGTCACAATGAAAGGTTCCATAAGGGTTGTAATACAGACTTAGAAGGCTTATTAATGGACAAATTTGCTCTTTAAGAGTCCAAGAAAGCAGGATGACAACTCCTATTGGGAGCCGTACCAAGGAATTAGAAAGAAACCGATCAACGAAATACTGTAACTGATTTTTTAAAGAAAGCAAAGAAAACCCAAGTATCCTATTAATTTATCAAAGATTATATATTTTTCGCAAATATAAACCATTTGCAAGAATTTCATTCTGAAAATACATATACACACACAATAAAAAACAGCATGGACCATTAATCTACTCACCAAGCCATTGCAGTTACTTAGAGCCACTTTCGTTGTGGTATTGTGGTCCTGTAAATATCCCGTATAGTGACAGTTGTCTATGGAATCGTGCTTTAATTCAGGCCCATTCCTGCCCCAGTACTCTACGGTAAAGTGTTTTGAGACCAGTTCTGTATTTAGAGTCAGGTTTAAGTGAAAGTGCTTGCCATATGCAGAAATTTTAAAAAATAACTTAGAAGCCTCCTGCTCTTGATCTTTAGGGTCCGTACTCCTCCTTTTCCGAGAGTGTTTGTCGTTCTTCACAGTATAACTGACGAAGGCCCCATTGTAGTCAACCCTTATAGGAACCGTCAGTTGATAGTGTTCAAGGTAAGACAGGAATTCCCCTTTGTGATTGCAAGATGGGTCAATCCATAAAGGGAGCATGCAAAGGAAAAAGAGAGTAACAGGAAGTAGTACATAAAAGAGTAGTACATCAACTAATTCTATATTATTATATACCAGGCCTGTTATCGGTATCTTTACTATACACAATGTAGGGTGGTACACTGTAATTCCTACAATATTAGATAGTGGTTTAACTTAAAATCAAAGAAAATGAATCAATCATGGACAAGGGAGTTATCAAAAAAGTGCTAAATAAAAAAAAAAAAAAATTGGCAATCTTCATTTGGACAACACACAGTCTATCATGGTTGTTTTAGGGACCTCCGTGAAACATTTTACAATTGGGCCTAAGATGCAAAGCTATACAATAAATTAACCCAGTGCTCTGAAAATAATTCTACAACAAACATGCACAGTTTACTAGTTGATATGTATTAGCGAAACCCTACCTTGAGAATTAAAGGAGAGTCTGTTGTCCCTGTGAGATTCCGATGAAACCATGACAAGGCCCAATATCCAGGTCAACGTCTTCCACAAAAGTTCCATAATTTAGAAGGACAAAAACGGGAACCTCTTTTCCTTTGTTTCTTTTTGGTCTCTCTTTTCCTTTTCAGGCTACCTCTGTCCTACAGAATTAGCTGTACTCCAGAACGACACCATAACAAGTCCATGTACTCCTCCTTCCTCCCAAGCCACCACCTTGACGAGTGGCTTCTCCAAGAATATTGAAAGGGAAGATTACTTTTTCCCAAAGGCTCTTCTCCTAAACTTTGTCCCGTCTTGCTTGCCCATGTTCATTTGCTCAATCCAGTTAAAAAGAACAAAACGCAAAAGAAAAAAAAAAGAAAAAAGTTGGAACCTTTGGAAGCACACATAAAACGGTCCTACACCCACCTTCTCAAGTATCAAATGGGAAATTTAATCAACTTGGGCCATTTCTGTACCTGAAAATAAAAGAAAATATATAAGTCACAGCATCTGTTGCATCTTCAACTCCAGCTGGGAGAAGGTAAGCCAACTCTAAAGACCCGTGTGTCAGAATGATCAAGTCTCGGTGGTCATAGTTTATGTTACAAAATATGGGGTAATTCAATTAAACCAGTGTTGTTTTTCATAGCCTAAATAAACATCTCAAAGACTAAACATAATAGGCTAACCTAAATAATGTGTCGAGGCCAGACGGCTCATTTTTCATTAGCTGCAAAAGGAAAATTATATAATCCACTTTTCCTTTTTTTATGAAAAGGAAAGATATCTGATTACACAACATGATAAAAAGTGAAACAGTACTCTGAACGGAGAAAGGAAGGATTAAGATTTTCAAATCTTTCTATTATTTTTAATGATGTAAATTCCTGTGTTGGCTACAGTTTTTTCTTTTTTGCCTTTTGTTAAATCTAAACGCACACTATCATGAACTGTGAAGCAGAAATCTCTTACATTACACAGGGATCGTGTAACGTCAGCAAATAAATCACATTCGCAGTTGTTCAGAGGACAGACCTGATTTTAAAGGAAGCAAAAGTACTGGACGGGCATGAAAAAGGTCAGACGTGGGTCAAGTCCAAAAAGGCAAACCATAGGTAGATGTAAAAATACACATTGTTAAAAGCCAAAAAGACAATAAGAGGATTGCATACTCATTGGCCCCAGAATTCTGGAAGAAAGAAAATTTTAAAATTTTGGTGCATGTCATTTTGTGGCTTTTTGCGATTTTATGCTACTATCGAAAAGGAGGTGGAAGCATGGACTAGCTATATTATTAGGTGTACTCCATTTTTATAAATTGAGACTTTTAAATGTCAAAGAAAGAAAGGCACAATCTTACTCCAGTAGGGGGTGTGGCATAAAAAAAACTGGAGTAAAAGAGAAACTAAGGTTATAAATGTGGAGTGTGCTATGGTTGTGTAAGTGATTTCAACGTAAAACATAACCTCAGTTTCCTCAGTACAAGGTAGCCAGTGAAGTGACTAGCAAAGAAGTGAGGGATGGGATGGCCACAGCATCCATTATTTGTGGAGATAAAAGAGGATGTTTTCAATGCAGAAAGTCTCAATGTTTTGGATTAGGATTAATGAGTTCTTCTAGTTGATTAATACTGATTACCTATCCTCAAGGATTGGTCAACAATATAGGATCGGTGGGGGTCCATTTATCAAGCAAAGCACCAACCATTGGCTAATGTGCTGGGTATGACAGCTTACCAAAAAGCTGTGGCCTCTACAAACAGCTAATCGGGGGAAGGGGGGCAGGAATTGAACCCCCACCGATCTGATATTAGTGACCTATCCTGAGGATAGGCCATCAATGGCAAAATCTTGGATAACCCCTTTGAGGCAAACCCTTGACTGATATGAGGACCATGCTAAAGTTGCACTAGGGGAAGTAACAGGATTTAGAGATGTTCTGTCTGTAAGGAATAAAGGACAAAGCTGAGACAAGAACGACTACAAGGTAAAGTAAGAAAAATAATAACTGATGGGAACAAATATGAAAAAGTAAAAGAATGAAGGCAAACTGGTCACTACTGTCCAAAGTTTTAGGTTATTCTCAGAAACCCATGAGGAGATTGTGGAGAGGAAAATGTAGATCATGGGAGAATGCAGGAGAACAAATGGAAAATATAAATTTGTAGACTTTGGCCCTGTAAGCCAAAATCAGTACTAGACAAAGGGTTTAACCATAACAGGCCCCATACCTATAGGATTAAAACTGAAGAGTATGACTACCCTTGGGCGATACACTCTAGATTTTCCATGCATACAGAAAAGACACAGAGTATTACAGTAGCAGCAAAGTGGGTGAGATTTTCAAAAACCTCATCTGCAGAAAGTATTCACAATGGAGTCCGCAAATAACATATAATGACTTACGCATTTTAAATGTGCAGCGCGTCAACTGAGGCAGCAGATATTGCAATGTGTAGGATAAAATCCATAGCAAATGTGCAAGTAACTCAGGCGGCTTTTGTTGCGCCCTTTGCTTTGATCCAAGGAGCTGTTTCCACATTAAATTATGTCCCACGTGGACGAACCCCTGAAAGCAGCAAGCCTGAGTGAATGCACACTTCACTGGTCTCATCCAAGACACTGAAAGCAGTTAAGTATATCTGACACTATCTCTGTCAAGCTTGCATGGCACAACAGTACAGCACAAGCTTATCGTATCCAAGGAAGATTGGAGATTACTATTGTATCCAAGTCAGAGTAATTATCTCACACTTGCTCTGAGGGGCTACAGCCTTTGCACATTGAGATACCAAAAGGACTCCTGGGTGTTTTACAGATAACCTGGCTTCTTTTTCTCCTCCCATTGGCTGCACAACATCAGAACCTTTTAAATGATGGATGATTTAATAAAAGGACAGTAGTCCTCTCACGAGCAAGCAAGTGCAACTTTCAGCTATGTCTTGAAATGACTCCAGATTCCAATTAACTTATTCCCTTTACAGACTGCTTTCTTCTCTAATGCATGTGGTCATTCCTAGAAGTTCCTCCTGATTAAACAAAGCAGTCTAATTCAAAACCATAATCCTAAGCCCTTGACATGATTGACACGGTATCTAAGATCAGTTTGATATGCTTAGCAGTGCTGGAATCTAACAATCTTTGCGCCCAGCTACAGAAGAAGTGAATTAACTTTTAGTGTCCTCTTGTTGAGACAGGTTTTGGATTCCGTCATCAATCCTTTAATTTCAACACGGGAAACAAAACTATTCCCTTATGTACAAGGGAGAGAGACCTCGCTGGGTTGATCACGATACAATGAGCCTTCACAGACAGTCTGGCCTATTTTCATGGCACATAATATAACTTTAAGATCCATGGGGTGAATACCACGATATGTATCCTGCATCACAATATTTTGACTCTATACCAGGCCAAACAACAAGAGCATGACTTCCAAAGCACAATGAGACAATCAGAACATATCCAAAACATCATCTATTCATGAGGCCAAATTAAAAGAGCAGTATGATATATAAGGGTCTCCTAACAATCTTTTGATTGTATTCTCAGAAACAGCTTGAATATAATGAAAAGATGAGAAGCTTTAGTCTCCAGCAGTTTTGTAGGGAATTTAAAAAAACTAATATGTATAGGGGTTGTTCAGGTTTTAATTACCGATGGCCTTTCATTTGGTCATCAAGATCAGATCAGTGGGGGTCTGTCACCAGAAACCCTCTCAATCAGAGGAACTCAGCAGATGCCGATGCCAGAAATAGGACAGAGGGTGGAGGTGGAAGAACCACTCCGTCCTCTGTGTAGCGGCCATGCCTGGTTACTGCAGCTTAGCTCGGGTGTCGATTACCAGCCTATAAACCTAATCATGAATGAAAATTGCTCCATTTCCTCAAAATGGTGGGTAGCTTTCAGATAAAAGAGGGGTTTTATATTGTAGGACCACAATATAAGTTTAGATATGGGTGGTTGCTTGCAAGGTCCCCAATCCCTACACTATTGAGCTGCTTTAGTCTCCTACCTGCAGAGCTGACATGGGCAAGATAAGGTGGTCAATGGTAAATTTCTGACAAACTGTAGGACAGTAAATTTAGGAAATCCAAGAATACGTTGTAGGACAATGGAAAGCTAAATAAGCTCCTCCATGAAGAGCTCAACTCACTGGCCCCAAAAAAATAAGTTCTCACCTATCATTTAAAGGAGTATTTTCATATAGGACATTTTTGGTAAATCGACAGGATATGCCATAAATGTCTGATTGGATCCTAGAGGTAGTACCTGCACCTCTCTTACCTCAAGAACGCCAGTTCTCGATTGACAGCAGGGCCCCATTAATGACAACAGAGTGTGTCCCATCGGTAGGATCTGCACCTATTGGACATCTATGGCATATGTAATGATTTGCCATAAGTGTTCAGATGGGAATATCGCTTTAAAGCCAGAAAAGAGGCAAACTGTAAAATGTAGGACACACATTTTCTGTTGTAGGTCACAGAGTGTAAGGCATGTAGAGTTCAGTGATGATGTTCTTAAAGAAGAATGAAGTGCTGCTAGGAAAGGATGAACGGATCTTGAGTGCAAAATGGTGCGTCACAATTAAAAACAGATCTATCTGAACGGTGATCCATAAGTAAACATCTCATAAATTAATTAAGGAGTTGCACAAGAGAGACCTAATAAAAGATAATAACCAGCAGAACATACAGATGTGCACCACATTTACTTGTCCACCCAACGCAGACACAGGGTGCACCATCCCCAGTAGGAACGCATCACTATAAAAGTATGTCATGCATTTCCCTTTTACCTGCCTCTTATTAAGAAATCAGTGAAAATTTAAGGGCTTTCAACAAAGACACACAGCTTCTTAGAATGTTTTTTTCCAGGGATCAGAGGACATCACTGGGAGAAACTGCAAATAATATGGTCTCATTTAGTACAAAGAAGAGGGGACTCATTTCAGCAGCTTTTCACTTGGAGTTTGTAGCCCAGCATACCTCCCTCTATGACATCTGTGCCCCAATAGAGTATTTAGAAAGGGTTTCCCCAGATGAAACAAGTTCTTTGAAAGGATACTCCCATCAAGAAGGCTTATGGTATCTTCTCAGGGCATACTCTAAGCAACGTGTGAGACTCACCTCTGGAATCCTCATTTAATGAGGACCACGGTGCCCCAATTAAAAAAGAAGCAGACAGCAGGAACTAAAATTAATGCTTGCTGTGCTCTTTCCTGAACTCCCATTGAATGAGCGAGCCACCTACTGTTACCATTCTCATGACAGATGAGATATGCTATAAATGTCTAAGATGGGAATTCCTCTTTATGGTAATCATAAATAACTGAGAATTAATTATTATATCCAACTGGCTCAACTAAAGGCTAAAGATATTTCTAGGTAGGAGGAAGATGGGATTTGGGAACCTTTTCGGTCCTCCAATGCAGTACAGTATACACCAAAGAAAAGGACTGGTCGAGACAATCTCACAGAGTCAATCATCTTTTCCTCTGAGGGCCCATTAACAAGTGCCTACCAATTATATAGAATATTACAGCTAGTTACTAAATCATTAGAACTGCGCATGCCCTGTTTACACGGAGAGATGTGCTGCCCATAAGCAATGATTTTTATGACCACTGTAAGAAACATAGAAACGTTTGGCAAAATGTGTTGGCAGATAAGAACCATTTGGCCCATCTAGTCTGCCCAATATACTGAATACTATGGATAGCCCCTGGCCCTATCTTATATGAAGGATGGCCTTATGCCTATCCCATGCATGCCTAAACTCCTTCACTGTATTTGCAGCTACCACTTCTGCAGGAAGGCTTTTCCATGCATCCACTACTCTCTCAGTAAAGTAATACTTCCTGATATTACTTTTAAACCTTAGCCCCTCCAATTTAAAACTATGTCCTCTTGTAGCAGTTTTTCTTGTAGCAGAAATATTCTCTCCTCTTTTACCTTGTTGATTCACTTTATGTATTTAAAAGTTTCTATCATATCCCCTCTGTCTCGTCTTTCTTCCAAGCTATACATGTTAAGGTCCTTTAATCTTTCCTGGTAAGTTTTATCCTGCAATCCATGTACCAGTTTAGTAGCTCTTCTCTGAACTCTCTCCAAAGTATCAATATCCTTCTGGAGATATTGTCTCCAGAAGGATAAGTCTCCAGAAGGATAAGTCTCCAGAAGGATAAGTCTCCAGAAGGATAAGTCTCCAGAAGGATAAGTCTTCTGAAATAATGACCCCTAAATCCCTTTCCTCAGATTTTAAGGTTAGGACTGTATCACTGATTTTTTTATTCTGCTCTTGGGGTTTTACGCCCCAGGTGCATTATCTTGCACTTATCAACATTAAATCTTAGTTGCCAGATTTTTGACTATGCCTCTAGTTTTCCTAAATCCTTTTCCATTTGGTGTATCCCTCCAGGAACATCAACCCTGTTACAAATCTGTGTGTCATCAGCAAAAAGACACACCTTACCATTGAGGCCTTCTGCAATTTTGCTGATAAAGATATTAAAGGGGTATTATCATCTTAATGATCACTGTTAAATCTGTTAATGATTTAACAGTGATCATTTTTCTAAATATATTTTAATAACAAATCCCCACCCCTTAGAAAAAATAATCCTATACTTACCTGACTGTTGTCTTCCGTCTCCCCTGGTTACGGCCACCGCTCTTCTCATGAATCGCAAGTATACTATACTGGCCAGGAAGAAGTCACCAGGGCACATGTGCGGACTCAGCGTGCGCGTTCAGTACGGCGCGCGGCCCGGCCAGGGGAAGACATCAATGAAGATGAAGCCCGCCCCCTGCCGAGTGCCGAAACCAGGAAGTGGACGGCGCGCCGGGACCAGGTAAGTATGAAAGGCCATGTTGAGAAAACCCCTTTAAACAATATGGGTCCCAGAACAGATCCCTGAGGTACCCCACTGGTAACAAGACCATGGTCTGAATATACTCTATTGACTACAACCCTCTGTTGTCTGTCCCTCAGCCACTGCCTAATCCATTCAACAATATGGGAGTCCAATCACAAAGACTACAATTTATTGATAAGCCTTCTATGTGGTACAGTATCAAAAGCCTTACTAAAGTCTAGATAAGCGATGTCTACTGGACCTCCGCCATCTATTATTTTAGTCACCCAATCCAAAAAAAATCAATAAGATTAGTTTGACATGATCTCCCCGAAGTAAACCCATGCTGTTTTTCCTCTTTCAATCCTTGGGATTTTAGATGTTCCACAATCCTCTCCTTAAGTATGGTTTCCATTAATTTCCCCACTATTGATGTCAGGCTTACTGGCCTATAGTTGCCCAATTCCTCCTTACTACCTTTTAGGGATCGACCAATATAGATTTTTTAGGGCCGATACCGATAATTTGTGAACTTTCAGGCCGATAGCCGATAATTTATACCGATATTCTGGGTATTTTCATTTTTGAATAGGACCTCACACTGTCCCTGCTGCTCTGTGCTTTGTGCACACAGCAGCATGGAGCTTACCATGGCATCCAGGGCTTCAGTAGCGTCCTGGCTCCCATGGTAACCGATCGGAGCCCCAGCATTACACTGCTGGGGCTCCGATCGGAGGAGCAGGGGAGAGGGTATGCTGTGGCCACTGCCACCAATGATTAATACTGGGGGGGGGGGCTTGGGGGGGGGCGCACTGCGCCACCAATGTTTTCTAATACTGGGGTGGGGGTGGGGGGCGCACTGAGCCACCAATGATTAATACTGGGGGGCTTGGGGGGGGGGGCACACTGCGACACCAATGAAGATAAATCTCTCATTTATTTATATACAGGAGGCAGGAGCTGGCTGCAGAATGACATAGCCGGCTCTCGACCTCTATGAGTGGTAGCTGCGATCCGCGGCACCTGAGGGGGTTAACTACCGCAGATCGCAACTATTGCTCACAGAGGTCGGGAGCCGGCTATGTGATTCTGCAGCCAGCTCCCGCCTCCTGTTTATGAATGAATGAGAGATTTCTCTTCATTGGTGGCGCAGAGGCCACAGCCCCGCCCCTCCTCTTGTCCTCCTTCCTCCCATTGGTGGCAGCGGCAGCAGCAGCACAGGGGGGGAAGGAGACACTGCTTCCTTCTCCTCTGTGCTGCTGAGGGAACACAGAGAGCGCTGTCAACAGCGGGATCCTTGTTCCCCATACGTTATCGGTATATCAGCAAAATAGATGCCGATACCGATAGCAGTCAAAATCCTCAATATCGGTCGATAATATCGGTAAAACCGATAATCGGTCGATCCCTACTACCTTTCTTGTGAATGGGCACAACATTTGCTAATTCCCAAACTTGTGGGACAACTCATGTTGCCAGTGATTGGTTAAATAAATCTGTTAATGGTTTTGCTAGTTCATCGCTAAGCTCTTTTAATAGCTTTGGGTGTATCCTATCAGGCCCCTGTGACTTATTTGTATTAATTTTAGACAGCTGACTTAGAACCTCTTCCTCTGTAAAGACACATGCATCAAAACATGCATTAGTCTTCCTTCCTAACTGAGGTTCTTTTCCTTAATTTTCCTTTATAAAATCTGAACAGAAGTATTCATTGAGGCAGTCAGCTAGTTCTTTATCTTCTTCCATATACATTCCTTCTTTTGTTTTAAATTTGGTAATTCCTTGTTTTAGTCTCCTTTTTTCATTTATGTATCTGAAGAATGTTCTTATCGCCTTTTTTCACTGACTGAGCTAATTTCTCTTCTGCCTGTGCTTTAGAAGCTCTAATAACTTGTTTGGCCTCTCTCTGCCTAATCTTATAAATTTGCCTGTCATCCTCGTTTATTTTTTTTATAATTACTAAATGCTATCTTTTAGTTTTTAATGATTTTGGCCACTTCTGCTGAGTATCACAGTGGTCTCTTCCTTTTTTTGCTTTTACTGACAAGCCTAATGCAATTATCTGTTGCCTTCAATAGTGCCACTTTTAAGTAGTCCCATTTCTCCTGGACTCAATTGAAATTGTTTCAATCTGTTAGGGACTCGTATACCACTAATCTAATTTTAGAAAAGTCAGTTTTTCTAAAATCTAAAACTTTTGCTTTTGTGTGGTGTGACTCAGTCACTGTACTTATAGTAAACGACAGTGACTGGTAATCACTAGATCCCAAGATTTCCCCTACAGTAATATCAGATACCAAATTCCCATTTGTGAATACTAAATCTAAAATGGCCTCCTTCCGGGTTGGCTCCTCAACTACTTGCTGTATAGATCATCATAGATCAGTAGGGAATTTAGAATATCTGTACTCCTGTAAGAACTAGCTATTTTGGTTTTCCAGTTTACATCAGGAAGATTAAAGTCTCCCATAATGATAACTTCCCCCTTCAATGTAATTTTAGCTATTTCCTCAACTAGTAGATCATCTAATTCTTTGACTTTTTTGTCTATATATCACACCTACACCATTTACCTTATGATTATCAAGCTGCAAGGTAACCCAAACTGACTCTAAATTGGTCTCGCTAACTTGTATTAAATTAGATTTGATGCTATCTTTCACATACAGGGCCACCCTCCCTCTTTCTTGCCTTCTCTGTCTTTCCTATATAGAGAGAACCCTGGTATTGTTATATCCCAGTCATTATTCCCATTGAACAATGTCTCAGTAACAGCCACTAAATCTATATTCTCAGATGCCATTATAGACTCAAGTTCATTGATCTTATTCCCTAAACTGTGAGCATTTGTAGACAAGACTCTGAGCTTGTCATTTCTTAACCTATGTGCTACTGGCATTGTTCCAGGGGGCAGTCGGACTGCTGGATTATCACTCTTTTGCAAGGGATCATCGTGGATGAGAAGTATGTGTCACAGAGGTTCCTGGCCTTGGTGGACTAAGAGCCAGTTTTCATGTGTCAGAAGCAATTGCTGTGTGACACCTTACCATCTAGTATGGCTGTAAATAGCTGATCCGGGATGGCTCTTATTGGGAGTAGTCAAAGTGCTGGGTAAGTGACTACACCCCACGGTCCAGGCTTGGTTTTGTCAGGCCTATAAAAAACTGCCAGCCGTGTCAGGTGTCAGTATTAAACACCAAGGATCAAAGGTGAATGTTTTTCTGTATGAACAGTTTTGGGTGTGAACTAACACCAATACTGAAAATGGACTGTCATACTGTGAACCTGCAACTAGTGTGAATAAACACTGCAGTTTTTGAGTTAGAAACATTTCTTTGCCTCTATACTGCACCCGCTTGTCCTGTCTACCAGAGCGAATCCCCATACCACATAAAAAATTTGACCAAAGACTAGTGTTGAACAAACTTGTGTTTTCAAGTTCGGCATACAAGGTTCAGGTTATCTAAGAATCCCGTTATGAATTCCGCTACCACGGACCATAACAGAATTCTATGACGGCATACACCACAGAAGCCTATAAGAGGCATTTCGTCATAACAGAAGTTTATGCTGGCCATAGACTTCTATTATGAAGCACTTCTATTATGACGTAGCACGTCAGCCTTAGTGCATGGATTTGTGTGCGGAAAATCTGCAACATAGGTCATGTACATTGTATTCAATGACAATTTGAAATTCTCATGCACACTATGCAGATTTTTTCCACACGGATTCTGATCTACGGTGCAGATTCTAAAATCAGCAGCATGTCAATTTATTTTATTTATCCTGTCTGGATTTTCTTCATTTCACTTCAATGGGGACAGGAAAATACACACCAAATCCACACCAGGTGATGTGGATTGACCACACGGATTTCCCTGCGAAAACTTGCAGATTTCAGTGCGGATTGTGCGCACATAAATTCTTAACATGTGCATTTACCCATAGTGTTAATGATAGATGACGTCAAGAGGGCAGGAACAAAAACAGTTTCCTACTGATAATTGCCTGCTGGTCAGACAAGAGATCTGCATTTACAAACAACAATCATTTCCTCAGTGTGGGGTTAAGCGATTTCTATTGCGATAATCATTGTTGACCAGAAACAATGATTTTGGAAGTAAGTGTTCCATTCCTCTGCAGCGCCTCAACAGGGAAAATAATACAATCCCCATGAAATCAGTGTGCTGTCCATGTATTGCAGACACTCTTTGTAGCTTTTTTCTGCTCTTGCTAACATATAAGACACCTAATCTAAATACCATGGGGCAACTATACTGCAATATATAAGTCACATGATAGACTAATGAGCACATTTTGACTCCTACAGCGTAATTGCAATCTGTGACCCGCACCCTGTGTTTACATCCTGGCTTATCCTGGGAAGTGTCTGTAGCACAGATCCAAGCCTGCTTGAAGTCCTGCTGATAAAACCCCACCCTAAGACATCACTTCTACAGGACAGGGTCCAAGAGACTGAGCAGAACACCAACCCCAGAGGCAAGGTATACGACGTTGTGTTGACAGGGCAAAGCCTTACAAGCCTTGCTACACCGCAGATAACCTAAAAGTATTCAAAACCACACACAGATAAATACAAAAATAACATCTTTATTAGTCAATACAACAATGAGTAAAAAACAGGCAAACCCCAAAGCAGAGGTAATATGTGGTAATAAATATTTCATAGGTATATAACCATAACTTGAGACATATTGTATCACCAGTTAATCCAACACAGAAAGTGCTGATCAATGAGATAAAATACAGTAACACTAGTGTGGGGATACCAGGTATTGATAGTGGGGTGACAATAAACATAAATCATCTACCACATAAATGGATCATCCCTTATCCCAGGAAAAATTTCCCTTTGCAACTCAATGTGAACAGCAAAAATGGGTATAGCAGGGTATATGTGGTGGCATGGCCGACACCCAACACAGCCGACAACCAACCACACCCTGAGCATAAATACAAGAGGCAAAATACCTGTAATAATGAATACCAACCAGTTTGGGGAGAGCCGAAAGCCCGACGTACGTTTCGATAGGTGTGCTTCTTTCAGGGTGTGTGTGTGTGTGTCTTGCCATTTCCTAAACCTACCTATATATACTTCACTCAATCAATCCACACCCAACAGATATCCAATGGGCTTATCCCACCTCATCACACGGCGCCGAGCTGGACATTGGTATTAGGGAAGTAACCCAAACCCTGCCCCGTGATATCACATGATCACCAAGGTGCTACAGAAAACAAAATACGAGCCAGAAGTCACATGGAGAGGTCACATGACCAAGCATGTGACCCCATTCGACCAGCCCACCAACTCCATCACATGATTTGCATAAAAAACAAATACACCGCAGATGTAGACGTAATGTCATCAGAATAGGGAACCAACACAGTAGAAAATGTAATGTGACCCACAATGTAGTGCAGAAAAAACGGCAATACAGATAAACCAGCACTATTAGTAAGCAATAACATGTTGTTTCTTGTCAATTGATCCTAAAATTTGCAAAACCCGAATAATCTTTCAACTAACATGGTATTAACAATGGGTTTTCTGAAACCAACAACCCCTTTAAGGCATTTCAATATAAATTGTGCTCTAATTTATTATTGTTTAACCAAATATACAACGTTCATCCACTCATAAATTCAATCATTCTCTTACCTCCATGCATACATCCTGAGTGGCTAGACTGAACGTCTGAAGAATGCCTTCTTTGTGTATCCATTCTGCAGCAGTCACCTCACACTTGTCAGACATTTGCAATTTGCTTTTTGCACATCACCTTGAGCCTATAGTTAACCCCTGAAACCACAGTCGAAAGATGCCTATGAGGTTTCGAATCCTTCCATATATAGCTATACATCTGGACACTGAAAGTGTTGGACGGCAGTGCAATATCCTGCTCATGCACCCCGGAGAACCTCCTCTTTAACAGTTGGACCTTGCCAGATCAAGTGCTGAGAGCACGAAATGACTGTCGCCCTCAGGTTTGACCACATCTTGTACTGCCTAATGCACAAAGAATGAATGATTGGTAAGTGCCAAGCTTCACACATTTGGTTAAGTATGAGGCAACTCAAGTGACTGATTATCAGGGACTGTCTGCGGCACAAATCAGGTTGACACCATGGGTGGCCTGGTTCCCAGGGGCAAGGACAGAGAAATTGTCCAAAAATGTTACACTACATAACTGCATTAAAATGGGTTGTCTAAGTTAAATTATAACTAACAGAAACACCCTTTTTCTCTCTTGCAGTTTTCTTCCACCATTGATCACCTTCCTGGCTTCAGCGGTGACATCCTATACACACCAAGTCAGTGGTCTCATGGCATGTGACTGCTGAGGCCAGTGATTAGCTGCACTTAATGGAGTGGTCACTGCTGCACTCAGCAAAACAAACACTGGTGGGAAGGACAGGAGGACGATGCTGGACGTGGCAGGGGAGAGAAGTGGTAAGCATCATTTATTTTGTTAGTCTATTGTATGTACTGTTGCTCCTGAAGTTTTATTTTAACTTGAACAACCCTTTTAAGGATATTCACTTTATGGGCTATGTTTACAATGAGTGTTATTGGGCTTATATAGGAAATACGGTATAACGCAAACATTTATAGCTCAGCCAGATCATCATCAGCCAACAGAAGAATAGAAGCAGTACAACTTTGCACTAACAGTAGGTCGATGGTCTGATTGAAATACAGCAGTATCTGAATGGACGTGCACTAAGGACCATCTGTGGTGTTGGATTTTGGACAATTGTACTACGGAAAGTGGAGGAAAACCATAACTGAACAGGACAGCCACTGCAAGCTTATACAAATATGTAGCCATATAAAGTTCAGCATTCCCCTGAAAACACTGGAAAATCCAAGCACAGTGACCAGCGGGTTGGGAACCACAGATCATTCAGAGAAATGTTGAAGATACTGTTATAATCTTAAAGTGGTTTTCTGGGTGATACAAATTATTTTCAAAAGCTTATAAATGGTGTAAAAATATTTTAAAAAACAAACACCTCACCATTTTCTAGTCTCCCACTGGCCTCTACTTCCTGGTGTCACGGATGAGGTATAGGAGGAAACACCACACTGAGGGAAATGGAAAGCCACTAGGGCTCAATGCTGGGGAAAGGAAAAGGTCACCTCCTAGAGAACCCTACTCCTGGCCCTGACTCCTAACCGTATGGGCACCCCTTAAAATGTAGGAATGTCCATACCCTGGAACCTGGGACCCTGGAGACCCTCAAGCTCCCTATGGATATTGGCAGGGCGGAGACAAGCCGTTCCTGCCCAGATGAAGAAACAAGAGTCTCCCTGACGCCTACTAATAACCAAAAAGGAAGGGAAAACAAAACACAAACAAACACGGCCCTTAACTTCTGTAGAGAGATTGACGAGCAGGAACACCAGTGAGGACAACACACCAGCTCTTTCAAAACCAAAGCTTTCTTACCACACAGTAAGAAGGGTGGGGTAAGACTAAATAGGGTAGAAGTAATGACTATTAAGCTACACCTGAAACAAGGGATGTGGTCATTAACAACAGCAACACTGAATAAGGAGGCTGTTAGATTCCTCCACGCTCCGCCAGTCTCCTTGATCTCTTGACATCTGTCACGGAAGGGACAGTGACACCTGGTGTCTCTCGACACACAGAAAGTACGAATCACCAACTGCAAAGGTGACCGTCCTCAGCTAGTGATTGGCTGACCCAGCATTTCCTCTGTTTCAAAAGGCAATAGGAAGAAGAGACCAGCGAGAGACTGGAGGAGCAGTGGCTATGATTTTTTTACACCATTCTGCAGCTTTTGATCATGCATGTTCAATCAGCCTCTAATCTCCTTTGCAATCAAAGCACTAAAGCTAAAGGTGTTCTCTTGGCTTCACACACTGATGACCTACCTAAAGGGGGGGGGGGGGGGATCTTAGTACCCCCACCGATCAGCTGTTTTGGGCAGTCTCAGCACCGGAAACTACGGTCCATACAGGTGAAACTCGAAAAATTAGTATACTGTGCAAAGTTCATTTAATTTCAGTAATGCAATTTAAAAGGTTAAACTAACATATGGGATACACTGATTAAATGCAAAGCGAGATATTTAAAGCCTTTATTTGTTAGAATTTGGATGATTATAGCTTACAGTTTATGAAACCCCAAAGTCACAATTTTTAGGTATCCTTTGCTCAGGGGGTATGGATTAATTAGCTGACTAGAGTGTGATATTTTGAGCCTAGAATATTGAACCTTTTCACAAAATTCTAATTTTAAGCTGCATTAATGCTATTCATTTTAATTTGCATTACTTAAATAAATGGACTTTTGCACAATATTCAAATTTTTCGAGTTTCACCTGTAGTGTAGTTGTGGGAGCTGAACTGCAGTACTCCAACATGGCAACTACACAGTCTATCATGAGGATAGGTCATCAATATCTATAGCCCAGAGAGCCCTTTTAAGGGCAGTTATCGAGTCCTGCTGTACAACATTTAACATACCCTCCACAGTAAAGGAAATCCAGTGACTGAGGTCAACACTGGCTGATCGAAAAGTGCTATTATGGTCAAATAGCTCTACACTTGAGGCATTGCTAAAATAGATTCAATAGAGCATACCAATATCCAGAGAAACTTCAAAAGGCCATGTCTATAAGACCTCCCATTTAAACAGACTACATTTACTGTGACCCCTCCTTTTCAGCTCCATCATATATTTTTCACATTGGCCATAGTCTTTGAGAAGACCACCCCTTAGAGGACCATTTTTCAATGAAATTTTGGATGGTTGTCTTAAAGCGGTTTCACCATAATTCATTTTGTTATGGTGTTTTTCCATGTGGTACTAGACCTTGTGCTTTATCTCAGTGTTTGGAGAAGACAATACATAATTTAGGTTTTCAGTTGCTTCCCACGGTTTGATTTCACCATAAGATAACCAGAACTCGGATTTCCGTTTTAAAATGTACTTTTCTAACGCAATCTAAAAATGGAGCTACTGCCAAGGACTCTCTAAACCAGTCTAACAACGCAGTCTTTTTATCAGTGTGGAAGATGAAAAAGCAGTGTCAGGTTGCATTTTCTGTGATGTGCCTAACTAAAGTAATTAGTGGTCTACCAAGAGAGACAGAGGACCATGAAATTTAATTTGTCAGGGGTGCTAGCAGACTTTTCTTTCGTAAAGTGAATGGCTAACTTAAGATTCAGGGACATTTGGGAAACAACCAAGACGCTTCTCCAAGTGGAACTTCGCATAAAAAAAAATAAAAAAAATGAAAAAAAAAAAAAACATTTTCTAAAAAACGCAATGCAAAAAGAGGAATCCTTTTAAGAGAATAACTAAATATTGAGTATTGACAGCAGCACCAGAAGTTTCGGAAGGTGCAGACCCGACAAAAAATTTACCAAGATTCCACAAGTTCCATCTTAAGTTGTCACCAAAGACAGATGAGAGCTTGAAAAGGGAGTTACGGGCTTCCATTCCATGTGAGAACGGGTTAATGAGCACTAATGATTTACTGCCAAGACATTCTAGCCAGGTATTTATCTCTGTTGACAACCAAGTGGAATACACTAAGGGTGAACAAGGGTCATGTTTGAGTCTCCGAAAAAAGGATTACCTTTGAAAAAGAATGTAAGAAAGACACCACCTGTTCTCATAAAGGTTGCTGTCCACATCTGTATGCATTTAGGATTCTGCCTCCAAGGTAAATATGGCTTAATATGCCCCAGTGTATAGATACTGTAAACCATTCTTTGTGGAGGTTGAAGGCTCTTTTTTTGGGCCAATTTGCATATTCGTCCAGTGCTGTCCTCATTCTCTAGACATACGTCTGCTGCAAAGGCTTCTGTTTTCATAAAAAAAAAAAAATCTGAACTGAACACACATTTTTTCTCTTCTCTCTTGCATAGTAAATATTGGAAACAGATTCTTGACCAAGCTCCCCCCTTCTTTAACTACTGCCAAAAGGAAGTCTGGGGAAGCACTCAACTAGAATGGATATTTAGGAGAGGAACACTGTTCTGGAAAAGAACAGGAGCAAGCGAGAATAAGGTAAAAATGCAGATTTTAAAAGGTATATGTAATGGTAAAGACCGGGTGTCTGCGTATATACATTACTGTTAGGCATAGGAGCATTGCTATAACTTGTATATAGTTTTTAGTGCACAGGTTAGGTTATTGCACAGGGGAGCCAAGCAATGAACTGTACAGGAGAGTGCCAACTAGTGGTCAGTTTATGAACAGACCACAATATTTTCATTACATTACAACTATATTCTTACCACAAAGATAGTGTTACTATATCTCGCACACACCAGAAAAATACTTGCAAAAGCGTAGAAAAAGACACAGGACAAATCCAATGCATTATGCGAAGAAGCTTGAAATATTCCAAATATTAAAGGGCCATTAACTTTCCACAAAACTTTTGATATGTCATAGAGACATATCAAAAGTTTAGATTGGTGGGGTCTGAGTGCCGAGACCCCTACAATACCTAGAATGAGGGGATAGAAACATGTACATAGAGCGCTCTCTCTCTCTCCTCGCTGCACGAGATGGGCTCCATCTCGTGCAGCGAGGAGAGCGCAGGATCTCGCAAGCTGGAGGGGATGATGTACAATGAGCCTTGGGGTACGGCCACAGGTTCGATATCCTGATGCAGTTTTAAGGTATTTTGATACGTCAGATTTTTTGTGTGCGTTTCAGAGTGTGGTTTGCAGCGACTTCTGCAGTGAGACAAAATCTGACGTGTGAGCATACCCTTACATGCCAAAATCAGGAGTGAATCCTAAAATGAGAGAAAGGATTAAGGACAGATACGACTTCTCTTTTTTGAATTCACTCCTGATTTTGGCTTCCAAAACTGGATCTGGAAAACTGACCGTGTGGCCGTACCCTTAGGCACTCTATGTGCTGCCATGTGATGCTCTTGTATTATAGAGATATGCCATATTTGAAAGTGTTTTCTCCTAGAAATACTGCTTCCTGAAGTAAAAAGGCATGTTGGAACATGTATGAACCCGACACAAACCCCCCCCCAGAAATATTGGAGGCATACACAGGTACGGTATGGCCAGACAGAGCGGTTAGTGCTGTATTACTACTTGTATGGAGTTGTCATATGGCATTGTGCATGAGCCTCAGGTCACAAATTATTAGACTATGTAGATGAGCATTTTATTATGGTTATTATAGAAATATATTCTAAATGTTGTATATAGTAAATATTTTTTGATTATGAGACATAGAACTACATGCTTAAAAATCTGGCACAAAACAATAGTAACCGGCCACTTGCTTATGAAATCACCTGATGTTCTTAGTGTTTTCTTGGAAGGCTACTAGAGATGAGCGAATTTCATATTTTGAAATTCGTTCACACTTCGTTTGATGGTAAAAGCAGAATTGTGTTATGGATTCCGCTACTACGGACCATAGCGCAATTCTATGATGGAATGCATAACGGAATGGCTTTAGAGGCATTCCATCATAATAGAAGTCTATGGCCTGCATAACGGATCCGTCCCGTTTCCGTTATGCTGGAGAAGACTCAATTCTGCTTTTACTACCAAACGAAGCGTGAACGAATTTCAAAATATGAAATTCGCTCATCTTTAAAGGCTACCTTCACATCTGCGGAATTGTAATATGGCCACAAGTTGTCTGTCCGACCAATTCTCTGCATTTTTGCCAGGTTGCAGCCAGATCTCCGCCGGACCCCATTACAGTGCTGGATCAGGAGGATTCCAGCAGGCTGTTCTCTGCCGTGTATGTGAACCTAGCCTAAGAGGAAAAAAGTAAATTGGATGGAAGCATCCATTAAGGGTGGCTTCACGTACAGCTTTTTGTGGCAGTTTTTGATGCAGTTGTTTTGAGACAAAGCCAGAAGTTGGAAGTGAATGAGAAATATAAAGGAAAGGCTGATTCTCCTCTTTCCTGCTGGATCCACTTCTGGCTTTGGCGCCAAAGACTACAACCATGAAAGGCTGCATGTGACACCACCCTAAAACAGGTCTTTCCAGTGTGGCGTTGTTCTTGAGAAAAAACTTAAAGGGCTTATCCGGTATTTTGATGTTGATGGCCTAACCAGAGGACAGGTCATCCATATCAGATCAGCGGGATCCAACTCCCGACACCTCTGATGATCGGCTGTCCAAGGTGGCCTCACGGTGCTCCTTTGAGCGCTGCAGCCTCTTCGTAGGCCAGTGACATCACCGTACATCGGTCACATGGCTTAGGCACAGTTTAGTATCATTCAAGGGAATGGGGCTGAGCTGCAATAGCAAGCACTGCCACTAACTAATTGAAGGAGCTGTGCTTGGTAAACTCGGGAAGGCCGTAGAGCTTGTGGAGGCCCTTCCCACCGATCCAGTGGATAGGCCATTAATATCAAAATTCTGGATAAGCCCATGTTATTATAGATCTAGGAGTTCATATTGTACCTCCCATGTATCTGGAATGAATGGAAGAAGTGTCTAGGATAAGTTTTTATATGCTGAACGTCTTTCATCTACACGGATTCATTAAGGTAGATTGGCTTTTCTTTTTTTCCCTTTTATGCTAGTGACAAGCTGACTTCACTAATCTCTCACTTATCTGTGAATATGCTGAAGTTTTGGAGAATTTTCAGGTTATTCCTTTGGTTGTAGATAGTTTGACGTAGTCATGATATGAAGGTTCCACCTACTACTGATAGACAGCTTCCTAACCATTACTATGTATGGGGAGAATGCTGTCAAACAGTGGTGGGTGGACAGGGGGAATAAGATGTAAGTTCTACAAACTAAAACATCTTCACACACAACTGACAGACTGCTGAAATGTCACTATGTTATGCTGCCATCAAACTGATGGGTTCCTTTCAACAAACGTCACTTTTTGCCATAAACAAATTTTTTTTTTTTTACATTACATCAATTATTTTTATAATTTGTACAAATATACAGCTGGTCAAGGACAGAATAAAACTATTAGGCCCCTGTCACACGGGCGAGATTTCCGCGCGGGTGCAATGTGTGAGGTGAACGCATTGCACCCGCACTGAATCTGGACCCATTCATTTCTATGGGGCTGTGCACATGAGCGGTGATTTTCACGCATCACTTGTGCGTTGCGTGAAAATCGCAGCATGCTCCTCTTTGTGCGTTTTTCACGTAACGCAGGCTCCATAGAAGTGAATAGGGTTGCATGAAAATCGCAAGCATCCGCAAGCAAGTGCGGATGCGGTGCGATTTTCACGCACGGTTGCTAGGAGACAATCTGGATGGGGACCCGATCATTATTATTTTCCCTTATAACATGGTTATAAAGGGAAAATAATAGCATTCTGAATACAGAATGCATAGTACAATAGGGCTGGAGGGGTTAAAAAAAAAAAAAAAAAAAAAAAATTTTTAACTCACCTTAATCCACTTGCTCGCGCAGCCCGGCATCTCTTCTGTCTTCTTCTTTGAGGAAAGGGACCTTTGATGACGTCACTACGTTCATCACATGGTCCGTCACATGACCCATAACCATGAAAAAGGTCATGTGATGAGCGCAGTGACGTCATCAAAGGTCCTTTTCCTCACAGAAGAAAACAGAAGAGATGCCGGGCTGCGCGAACAAGTGGATTAAGGTGAGTTAAATTTGTATTTTATTTTTTAAACCCCTCCAGCCCTTTTGTACTAAGCATTCTGTATTCAGAATGCTATTATTTTCCCTTATAATCATACAATCTACACAATTTTGAACCCAAACCTGAACTTCTGTGAAGAAGTTCGGGTCTGGGTACCACATTCAGTTTTTTATCACACGCGTGCAAAACGCATTGCACCCACGCGATACAAACTGAACAACGGAACGCAATCGCAGTTAAAACTGACTGCAATTGGGTACCTACTCGCACGGGTTTGCCGCAACGCATCCGGGCACGCTTGTGTGAAAGAGGCCTAACAGTTGAAAAAGTCTGTTTTAAAACGGTCATGTGGACGTACTCTTAAACAGCACAAAAGGGAGGAATAGTGTCCGGGCACAGCAAAACCTACGTGGTAGAGGATAATGTCAGCCATACAAAAAGCAAAAGGAGCAAAGTAGATAAAGAAGAGTTCTACAGTTCCACAAAAAAAAAATTCCACTGGTCTCATGCCAAGGGGGTAGACAGAGTCTGTGGGGGTCATACACATTATTAAATTAATGATGAGAAACTCATTAAGAACTTGCAGATTTCTGGCGGAAACATAAAACCCAGTTATGATTGTTTTTATTATGTCGGTTATATCATTTATTAAAGGAACACTCACTGTCACAAACATATGCTAGAAATTACCCACACTAAGTGAAATGCCTTTAAATGACAGCATTGAACATCTCAATAAAATGAGCCCTGACATCTTTATGAGGATATTTTATGGACCTGACTCAATACTGTCCTTCTAAGGACTCATAGGTCTGGCAGGAAGGGCAATATACTTTGTTGTGGGGTGAACTAAAACCTATAGCAGGTATGTTAGGGACTTATATGAGGTATGATTATTTTACTGTGATGAGATAAATTTAAATAGCATTTTAAAATAACCTCCCTAAAATTCAAACTGTGGGGTCAAAACCAGCCTCTGCAGAAGGAAGTGGTCATGCCAAGCCCCCTAGAGCTAGAGCTTCTCTTTACAATGGCACTCCACTCTGGCTCAAAAAGGAGTGACTGTGCTCTACATGTTGACAGTGGTTGACACTTTAAAAGATTATTTCCAAATACGGCAGAGATCACAAGTAAATATGATGCACTGATGTTAGTACATAGGGAGGACTTACAGGCTGGTTATGGTAGGCTTGTATACTCTTAATAAAGCAGACCATTTTTTTCTAATCCTGTAAACCCTTGAACTAAAGAATCTGGCCCATTCTACGAAACCTGATCAATGCATGCTGGCTTTGGAGACCTTGTCCTGGTAGACCCTGGGATGACAAGCTACATTGGTCCATAGGAAGTCTTGAAACTGGCTTTACCCAAGCTAGGAAAGTCCTCAATAGAATAACCAAGTTCAATTTAAAGCATTGTTTTCCAGGTCATCAATTCTGTGCCCAGCCAAGAATCTGATCAATGCATGTTTTTTGGAGATCTTGTTCTGGTAGACCTTACTGATCTCATGAGAGTTACAAGCTACCTTGGCCCATGGCAAGTCTTCAAACTGGCTTTACTAAAGCTAGGAAAGTCCTCAATAGGACAACCGAGCTCAATTTAATGCATTGTTTTCATCAAATCAGTTGATTGTCCTTGAGATGAAAACTAAAAAGCTCTTATGTTACTCATCCACCACCAGCTAATCTGTTACAACGAACAGGCACATTGATACAGACAGAATTTACAAGAATTGGTCAGGCCCATTTTATAAGGTTTGGTATCCACAGCATAGGCCACAAATGTCTGACAATTACAGAGTCCAGAGGACTCCACACTTATCTGTAGAACATGGGTTTCTCGACCCTTGTCCTGCAGCTGCTGTGAATGGAGAGGTGACTGTGGATGAGTGGGCTTTCTCCATACACTTCTGTGGCAGTCCTGAATATTGTGCATATGCCATAGAAGTCTAACTTCACAATACCCCTTTAAGTGTAAACAGAAGAAACTCCAGAGGTAGATGCTCAATCATCTCAGACCAAAGTAAGGCTGCTTACAGATCACATTACTCCGCCAGCAATATTACAATGTGCAACATGCATAGCAAACATTTACAGATGTATAGGGTTTAAAACTCTAGCTATGGGACAAGAATGGATGTGATCAAGGGCTTAGGTGGGAATGGGGAAACTAGGGCCTGTTCTCCAGGCGCAACAAGGATGAGGGCGGGAACTGAACTGAAGGAAAGCCTAGCTATGATTCCGGATGTGATTTACCAATATGCACCATCTTTGCATTCAGTTGTGGGATACATGAAGTCATATCCCCATACTCCTATACTTACAGGCCAAGGTAACACCACTAAGTTCCTAGCTGAGGGATATCCACAGCAAGCACACCTAAAGAAAACATACGACTTGCAGACTTGGGACTGAAATATCAAAGACAGACAAACTTTATCATTAATTTATGAAAAATCTTGAGGGTTCAAATAACCTTCTCTCCTATCTTTATAGCTGCTACAGGTTACCATAAAACCTGAAATGCTTGCAGCTAACATGTCAACTGTGCAAACGACCCAGAAGCAGGAGCTAGCTTCTTCTGCACAGCTGTTTTACAGAACCATTTTATCTGGCCTGTGCAACCCCAGTCATCCATCATCAGTCTTACTACCTATGTCAGCAGTGTAGACAACACAAGGGTAAGCAATCATGCACACGACCCCGAGTGCCCCGTGCCCGTATTTCGGGTTCCACAGAAGCACTACAAAGCGCTTCAGTTAGATTTCGGTCTGTGCCTCCACGCCGGAAAAAATAATTACTGATTTGTTTGTGCATCTGCAAACGCAATGCACACGCACGGTGCCCATACATCGCGGACCGCAATTTGCAGTATACAGCACAGACACAGGGCACACACGCTTGTGTGCATGAGCCCTAAAGTAGTTAACAAATAAAACTAATGATGAGCATGGTGACGGCAAATTGGACCAGAAAGCAAGAGTACGTCAATGGGTAGAGGTTAAAACTTAAGTAGCAAAAAAAGAGATGTTAAAGGTGGACTTACGTTGACCAGGTGATGTGTTGTTTCATGCAACATCAAACTAAATCTCTCCAAAAGTAGTTTCCATTGAAAAACACAACTTGGGCCTGAAGGAGATATTAAGTATCAGCTCTGATACTTACTTGGGGTGCAACATAAGATCTCACTTTTTCTTATAGAACATAACAGCTTCCATGCATAGAAGATCATTTAATGTAAAAAGTTGGGAAAAATGGTAAGTAAGGGCTCATCCTGTAATTTCATTTCCCGGAACCCATTACAGCACCAGAGAGAATAAGAGGGGTGCTGTCATGGGTGAAGGGAAAAAACGATAATTACACTAATTTGTAATTTGACTTTCCGGAACCCATGACAGCACCACTCTCATTCTCTCTGGTGCTGTCATGAATGAAGGGAAAAGAAGGCTTACTACTAAACCCCAATTTTTGCTTGGAGATGGATGCAAAAAAGCAGGAGACGTAGACACATCACGAGGGTACACCAGATTTCTGGTTTAAAAAGTCAGAAATTATGTTCCATGAGCAGACACTTCCCTATAAAATCTCTCTAATAATGTATCCAGTCGACCAGATTACGCATCTCAGTTTTACAAGACTATGGTGACACCTGCCATACAGCAAGACGAAATGCTCCACACTGTACCAGCCGTCGGTGAATTAGCACTATGCAATGTGGTCAACATGAGACAGCTTTATAAAAAGGCAGCCCAATGGCATTCAACCAATGAACAGAAGCTTCCGAAGATAAAACATTGCCCAGTAGTCATAGTTTATGGCCAGGCTTACACAGGCAACATTCAAGCTCAAGTGTCAAGACATGAAATTAGTTCCAATGCCACTTACTACTCCATTGGGTGCAATGAATACTGCAGCTTCATGAGAATAAATTCGGAACTAAAGCCACCATTCACATACACGTAGCATCAAATGAAGTATATATCATGGTCCTATACAAAAATACTGCAAAGCAACCTCAAGCAAGTTCTAAGAGCAACCTGCAATGGATAAGTAGGTGATGTTGCCTTTGTAGGATATCCCACTATCCTATGTGTTATAGAATACTCAATGCTAAAAGCAATAATGGAATTGGATGATAATGAAGATCCCTGTGGCAATTTGTACGCATTTCATCATTTATGCCACTACTTTATTATTTATTTTACTCACTTGTGACATATTCCGCAGCGCTATACAGACACCACCATCACACTGTCCCCAATGGCGCTCACAATCTAAGCTCCCCATCAGTATGACTTTGAAGGAAACCAACGCAAACATGGGGGGGAACATACAAACTCCATGCAGATGTTGTCCTTGGTTGGATTAGAACCTAGGACTCCAGTCCAACCACTGAGCCACCAGTATATGCGGACATGACAAAAAAAAAATATGCAACGTTCCGTCTCATTTACACATTTTGCAGACAGCTCTGCTGCTTTTGCTTTACTTTGTCATACATGATGTAACGCTGTCACTAAAAGACCATTTCCTTCTTAATTCTTCATGAACTTTGCTATTTTCTTAAAAGTTTAATTACAAGAGGGGGAGGCAGGAGTCTAGCCTAGCTCCAGCTGATCTTCCCTTTACCATCCATCAGCAGCGCTAAATCTATTTGGATAAAACGCGTGTGACCCAGACAGCTGGCACCCTCCCAAAACCTCTTACACACCGGCAGCTCAGATAATAACAAGCCTCCTCTATGCTCCTCACCATCTACAGGGCAAGGCTGGAAGAAATTAGCAGAGCCGCGTTACATACAGGTAAAAGAAGGCTCTATTGGGGTGGGGGGATATAGATCCGCTGTTCCACACACTACTACTACTACTACTACTACTACTACTAACCTCCACGCCAAGCCTGGGACTAAGACTCAAGAAGCATCTTGACAGCCAGCTAGGACATCACCCAACTGTAAGGCAAGTGGACTGGAGCAGCAGACACACAACCACCGCAGGCGACGTCAATGCGTTGGCACCACGGCACCTATAAATTGCTGTCTAAAGCCACAGCTGCAGAAGAGAGGAGTAAAAAAAATAAAAAAAATGCTAATAACCCTATAAATTATTCTTTACAGTCACAGCAGGACTGGCTTGCCTTGTGGGTCCCGTAGAACTCTGGCACCCAAATAGAATGTCTAGTGAAATTCAGCTTGGAAGCGAGAGGGGGGTGAGCGTGGGGTTCAACCTCACATAACCCCTCCATATACATTCTCCTCCAATTCAACCCTCCGCAGCCAAAATCTGCACTCCCTACGATGGCTGCAGCATAAATACACACAGAGCTGAGAAGCTGCGGTGTTAAAAGTCTCGTGGATCCCAAGTGGCCAGATGAAAATCAAAACCACACTCTCCCATCTCTTTGATTAGTCTATTAAGAGCTTAACATCTCCTGGAGCATCAGACTGAGCGCGCGCATTAATGCTGCCCGTCCAGACACAAACTATGCACTTGTCTGACTGACTTCTTAAGGAGATTTTTTTTTTTTTTTTTTTTTTTTAACACACGAAGCATAAAAGTTGGCTTCGTTTCCACGGCTCAAGTACTGAACTTTTTCTCCTCCGTTGCCACTTTAGATTGCAAGCTCCTGGACACCTTCTTCTAACTTTTTTATGTAATTTACCATCTTCATGCATTTCTGCACCGCTGACCTCATTGAGTTAGAGTGTCAGCTCTGTCACTCGCTTATTACCCTTCCCACATTACTCAGCCTTTATTTCCATATAGGATTAGATAGCAAGCTTTTTTATGCTAATTCAGAATCTCATTTCATATTTTAATTGGCCGGCTTTGTCCAATTAGACTGCAAGCTCTGGGACACTTTAAGTTCACACACTGTGATGATCCCCATTAGATTGCAAGCTCCGTGACGCTTCCTCCTCATCTTTTAACATCATTAAGCATGCCATTTCCCATCTACTGTACTCTGCAGACCTCAATCAGATTGCAAGCTCCTCTGCCACTTGCATCTTAACTATAGACATGACACACGGTCTACTTCCATATCTACACCGCTGACATCTCGTAACTAGATTGCGAGCTCTGCAACGCTTTCTTTTTAAAGATCATTCAGATTTTAAGACCATAGATACAGCATTGATCTCAATCCGATTGCAGGCACTTGACACTTCCTCCCCAGCTTTTAGCCCATCTACTGTACACAGATGTCCTCAAGCAATTAGATTGCAAGCTCCTGGGCACTTGCATCATACCTATTCCCGTGATTCAGTATCTAACTCCATATCTACACCAGTGACAACTCACAATTAGATTGCAAGCTCTTGGATCGCACAGATATAGGTGACATTCCCATCTCATTCGTCAGTATTTAGCTGCTTAGGATACAACGTAAAACAATTCAGATGCAAGTCTGACAACCATACATACATGACAACCCCCCAAACCACCAGTCACAACAAGTCACAGCATGCCCTCCAGCCAGAATGGGCAGTGAGGGCCATGCCTAGGAATCAGAGAGGGCATACAGCACAGAAAGGCAGTGTTAAGAAAGGATGTTAGGAGTAGTTGTCTCTTACCTCTTTCATGTTCTATTAGTGGCAATAAGCACAGACACTGGCCATTCACTGTGCATTCCCTGTGCAGACACCAGACATCTCCTCCTCCAGCAGCAGCATCCAGCAGCCCTGTCCTGGTGCCACCACCATCCTCTGGCACTCATACAGGGGTATCACAGGGGTGAGCACAGTGCTGGCAGCATTATGCAGCTCCTATTACTATGACTACTGGTGTGTGTGTTTTCCTGCCTTGCCTTGTATGAGCAGCTTTCAGTGCAAGTGCATGTGGCTGTGGAGAGAGTGCAGAGCCCTGTGCAGGAGCTGGAGCGGCCACTCATAGCTCTGGAGCAGCCAACAGCCAACTTTCTCATCAGTTTTTTTGGCATCTCAGCAAGTGGGAGGGGAGAGTGACGTCACTGGTCTCCTACTGCGCATGTGCAGCCGGGGGATGGGGACGGCGCGGTCCTGTGGTGTCAGCTTTGCCGGGACGCTGTCCAGTGGGTCCTGGGGAACACCGTGCAGTCTCAGCGCTGTCGTCTGCGGCCCCTGTCGCTGAATGTGTGAACGTCACTGCTGCCATAGGGGACGGGTGTGCTGAGCTATAGGAGGCTGGTGTCTAAAGGGTGCTCCCATAACCAGCACAGTACCAGAGAATGCCCCCCTTCAGTCAGGCTGCCAGAGAGTGCCAATCAGGGTATGCCATCAAAAGTGCCCGCAACCGAGCCCCAGAACTACAGCAATGAGAGAGTGCCATTATAAGTAGTGCCAGCCAGAGAGTGCCCCCTTAACAGTGCCAATGATGGTATCCCATCACAAATGCCAGCAACAGAGTGCCCCAGAACAACAGCAATCAGAGCATGCCCCTATACATAGTGCCAGCCAGAGAGTGCTCCCTTAACAGTGCCAATAAGGAGTATATCCCATCAAAAGTGCCCGCAACAGAGCACCAGAACAACAGCAATGAAAGAGTGCCATTGTAAGTAGTGCCAGCCAGAGAGTGCCCCCTTAACAGTGCCAATGATAGTATCCTATCAAAAATGCCAGCAAGAGTGCCCCAGAACAACAGCAATTGGAGCATGCCCCTATACATAGTGCCAGCCAGAGAGTGCCCCCTTAACAGTGCCAATAAGGGTATCCCATTGAAAGTGCCAGCAAGAGAGTGCCCCTATAAATGGTGCCAGCTGGAGAGTGCCCCCTTGACAGTGCCAATGAGGGTATGCCATTGAAAGTGTCCACAAGAGAGGGCACCAGAACAGCCATTAGACAGTGCCCCTATAAATAGTACCAGCCAGAGAGTGCCCTTTTAACAATGCCAATAACTAGGGTATGCCATCAAAAGAGCCCGCAAGAGAGTGCCCCAGAACAACAGCAATTACAGTGTGCTCCCATCAATCGTTCTAGACAGAGAGGGCCCCCTTAACAAGCAGTGCCATTGTACCCTCATAGTACAAGAGAATTCCGTCTTAACTCAGGCAACTAGAGTGCCGTCCGGAGAGTGCCCCCTTAATACTAATAATAGGTCCCCATCAAAAGTGCCAGCAAGGGAGTGAGTCAGTTTAATAGCAATTAGAGCATTGCCCAAATAACTAGTGCCAGCCAGAGTACCCCCTTAAAGGGGTTCTCCAGGAATTTAAAAAATAAAAATACTTAAATATTATTTTATAATAAATATATTCACAAATACCTTTCATTAGTTATAAAGGCTTGTTTTGTCTAGGGAGCAATCATTAGGAGAAATAAAATGGCCGCCTGTCCTATCAGTATACACAAAACCTGTCCTGATCACTGACAGGAGGACAAGTTACTTCACCACAATGAGCCATAGAGCTGCCTCCTCCTCTCTGCTCTGCTTGTTAGGAATCATGATCCTGAATACAGGTAAATCTCTGTGGGAATGGAGGAAATGAGGCATGAGAGGAGGGTGAGGTGTGGCTAATGAGCAGCAGCACTTGTTTCCAGTCTCCATTACCACAGTCTGTCCTGTCCGTCCTCTCTGTACTTCATGTCTCCTCATGAACTAAATTCCCCAGAGATTCAGCTAAAGTTCTTATCATCTGTATTCAGGATCATAATTCCTGACTAGAGTTGAGCAAACCAGAACTGTAAAGTTCAGGTTCGTACCGAACTTTAGGATTTTTTGTACCCGAACATTTTCGTAAAAGTTCGAGTTCGGTGTTCGTCAATTTAATGGCGCTTGTTGAAAGACTGCAGAGCAGCCAATCAACAAGCGGTTAACTTGTGTGCCCTTAGAAGCCATCACAGCCATGCCTACTAATGACATGGCTGTCATTGGCCAGTGCAGCGTGTGACCCAGCCTCTGTAACCTGGAGTCAAGTAGCGCCGCATGTGACTCTGCTCTTACTAGTTGTAGGGATAGGATGCTGCTGCTGTGAGGGAGAGATTAGGAAAGACTCTGATATCTGCACTTGGTGTGAAGTCTGTGATCTACAGCGTTTTTTGTTTGGGGGTGCAATGCAACATTTTTGCACCCTGCCCTGAGCCCAGTGAGACTGAAAAAAAAGTTTTAATCCGTCTGTTAGTTAGTTGGGCATTGGCAGCCATTTTGTGTAACAGCAGTGCACCAGCACTGCATATGTGCCAGGGGAAGGGAAAATAATACCGTCTGTGAGTTCAGGGACCCAAGGGGTGACATATCCCCATTTTCTTTCTGTAAAGTACCCCTGTGCTGCATTTCTGAGAGTGAAATATAATCAGTTAAAACCATCTGTTACATTGTGGGGTGACATATTTAAATGTTTTGTTGTAAAGTACCTCTGAGGCCTGTACTACACATGTGACAGGCAGGCACATAAATTCAGCAAATCTGTTCCATTGTAGGGGTGACATAGCCACTATTTTTTATGTAAAAAAAAAACCTGTGCTTAATTTGTGAAATTGAAAAATAATCTCAATTACTGTAAATCCACATGTTTCATTTATTGTTAAAGAAACCCTTTTTTGGGGGCAATAAAGTACCTTTTTGCCCTGTACTGCATTTCTGAAAGTCCAATAAAACCGCCAAATACTGCAGTTACATTTTTTGTTAAAAAATTCACATTTTTGTTAAATTACATTTTGTTATGTAAAAAAAACTTTGTGAGAGTGCAATATAATCTCAGTTAAAGAGGACCTTTCATCAATCCAAACATTGTAAGATAATTATCAGGCTGCGTAGAGCGGCGCCCCGGGATCTCACTGCACTTACTGTTATTTTGGGGCGCCGCTCCGTTCTCCCGCTATGTACCCCGGTAGTTTCACTGATTTAGTTATACTTGGAGGAGTCTGCCCTGTTTCTCCCTGGGCATTCCTTCTCCCAGGCTGTAGCGCTGTCCAATTGCAGCGCAAAGCTCACAGCTTGGAACTTTTTTTTTCTCCCGGGCTATGAGCTGTGCGCTACGATTGGCCAGCGCTGCAGCAAGGGACAACCCTAATACAAAAACTCCGCCCAGTACAAAAGAAGGAGCTGCAGACACCGGAGCCTATACCGAGCGAACGGAGCGGCGCCCAGACAAACAAACTAGTAAGTGCAGGGGGACCCCTGGGCGCCGCTCTGCCCACTGATATAGTTAGTTTTTACTTTTTAAACTGGTGAAAGGTCCTCTTTTAATCCATCTGTTTTATTTAGGGTTAAAAAAATGGGGGGGGGGGGGGGCAATAAAGTACCTTTTTGCCCTGTGCTGCATTTCTGGTAGTTAAAGAAATACTGTTAAATCCATCTGTTTCATTCTGTGTGAGAAAAAAACCTTTTTTTTGTCAATAAAGTACCTTTGTTGCCTGCACTGCATAGCAGACCGGGCAATAAGTTAAAAAAAATTAATCTGTTCCATTGTTGGGTGACATTAACCCATTTTTCCTGTAAAAAAAAAAAACCTGCTCTGCCTAGGTGACAGGGACCTAAAATTCGTCTGTTCCATCGTTGGGTGACATTTTGGCCGTCAAAAAAACCCGGCTCTACATTGTTCACAAGGAACTTAATTTAGTTAAAACGTCTGTTACTTCGGTGGGTGACCGCAAAAAATGAGGAGAGCGTAAAACAAGGGACGTGGCCCTGGTTGTGGTGTTGGTGGAGCTCCTGTTGCAGGGAGAGGACATGGTCGATCTGTGCCAGCTACACGCCCAAATGAAACACCTTCCTCAGGTGTGAGTAGGCGACAGAACCTTCAGCATTATTTGGTAGGCCCGAATGCGGCTCTACGAATGGTGAGGCCAGAGCAAGTACAGGCGATAGTAGATTGGGGGGCTGACAGTGCCTCCAGTTCCTTCACATTTTCTCCCACCTAGTTCCCTACTGAAAGCTCAGAGTTGGCACCTACAGTCTATGGCCATCTTTTTTTCAACTCACCCCCTTGCAAATCAGGCAAGCAGTCTGAGCCCCAAGTCATGCAGCAGTCTCTTATGCTTTTTGACGACTCTGCTGGCTGGGTTTCCGTGGGCCATCCATATAGCCCTGCCCCAGAAGTGGAAGAGATTGAGTGCACTGATGCCCAACACTGGTAGACGTGCTGATGATGGCATTCCCACCTGACAGCTGGGGCTAAGTAGAAGCACAAGGCGAAGGCTGAGGAGAAGGAAGAGGTCGCCAACGCAGCTAGAGCACCGCCAGGACCTCAGAAGGCAGAGTTAGCATGGCCGAAATGTGGAAAAGTTTTGTCAGCACTGCCACAACAACCAGCACCACCAGCTGATATGGAACATCTTAGCAGGAGGCAGCATTTCAGCAACATGATGGAGCAGTATGTGTGCACACGCCTACACGTACTGAATGACGGGTCTGCCCCTTTCAACTTCTTGGTCTCCAAATTGGGAACATGGCCTGAGCTTGTCCTTTATGCCTTGGAGGTGCTGGCCTGCCTTGCAGCCAGTGTATTGTCTGAATGTGTGTTTAGCACGGCAGGAGGCGTCATCACAGACAAGCGCAGCCGTCTGTCCACAGCCAATGTAGACAAGCTCACGTTCATTAAAATGAACCAGGCAGGGATCCCACAGGACTTGTCTGTACCTTGTGCAGAATAGACATGTATACCGGCCGCACCCAGCCATTGTTGTACTCCAGCGCACTTTCTCTTTGTTTTATTTTTTATATTTCCCAATGTTTTGGGGTCTATCCAAATGTAAACAAAAAAAATTATAATAAAATAAAAAACGAAACCAAAAACCAGTGTTGGCTACCTCCTCCACCGCCGCTTCCACCTACACCACTACATCCACCACCTCCTACTCCATATGGACCTCCTCCTTCTAGATCAAGATTATTATTTTTTTAATGTATTTTATGTTATTTTAAGTTATTTCCCTATCCATGCTCTTAACCACATTTTGCTGCCTTTTGCAGCCCTCTAGCTCTTTCCATGACTTTTTTAGAGCCATTTTAGTGCTCCAAAGTTCAGATCCCCATTGACTTCAATGGGGTTCGGGGTCAAGTTTGTGTCCCGAACTCGAACTTTTTTGCAAAGTTTGGCCGAACCCGAACTTCCATGTGTCCGTTCAACTCTATCCCTGACAAGTGGAAAGGATTTGGAGGAGGATGAGGCAGTTCTTTACCTCAGTGTTGTAAAGTCACTTGTCCTCCTGTGTGATCAGGACAGGTTTTGTGTGAACTAATGGGACAGCGGACATTATATTTTCCCCTGAAGATTGCTCCCCAGACAAAACGAGCCATTATAAAAAGTTAAAGGTATTTGAGAATATATTTATAATAAAGTAATATTTAAGTATTTTCATTTTCTTAATTCCCAGAGAACCCCTTTAACAATACTAATAAGAGTTCCCCATAAAAAGTGCAAGCAAGAAAGTGCCTGAGAACAGTTTAAATTAGAGCCGGAGCCCTAATCTCTCCCTACAAGATACCCTGAATCTGCTAGATACTCTTTACCCCATAATACTCGAACTCCACTTGCCTCTGGCACCCATACCAATCCATACCTGTAATCTATACCTGTACGACTAACCTAATGGATCTGACCGCAAGATTATTTGTGGCTAGTTTTGTATTCTAGTAATGAAAATACTGCATTGTCAAGCCAATGTATACCTTGTGACGATACTGTTACTATTTCCTGTTACTGTATTCGGGGGGCTGTACCCTCCAGTTGTATTGTCTAACTGATTTCAATAAAAAAAAAATAAAAAAAAATTAGAGCCTTACTTAGAGTTACCCCTTAACTCTAGCAACTAGATTTACCCCATCAATAGTGCAAGCCAGTGAGGGTGTCACAGACGTTCCCGTGGCAGCAGGTACCAGGAGATCGGAGAGACTGTTAACTCGTGGGTTAAATTGACAAGTTCACTGTGGACCTTATTATGTCTGTGTTTTGGTGAATGTCACACCCCTTGCTTTAGGTGTTGCTTGTTGGTAATTTGCCTTTCCCATAAGTAGCCGCTTCTCGCTCTTGGAGGTGCGGTTTATAGATGTTCTTCCTGCCTTCTAACTATCTGGTCGGTTGTACTCTGTGGTGCTTCTGGAAGGGCCAGTTATCTACTTTCAGATAAGTCTTGTCTTTTCTTATTGTTTTGTGTTTGTTATATTCCCTGTTGTTTGTATCTGGGCCTGAGACAGAGACTTCATTCGTCCATCTGGGGAGGAATGGGTTGTCTCTAGTCCCAACCTCATTCCAGGGCCTTATAGGGATAAAAGGGCCTAGGTATACAGCATATTAATATTCCTACCTTCAAGGTCTATTCATATTGATAAGTAGTTAGGGCCCGGATTAGGGTTGTTTAGGGGGTGACCTGCGCCTTCCTTAGTTTCCAGGCCCAGTTACTGTTCCCCTTCCCTCTTGTGGTTAGTGTGGAGTTTTTCCCCCAGAGATATATTTACTAATCAGATATCCCCCATCAATACCATCAACTACTATATATAGAGTGTCTCTTTAACAATAGCTGCTAGAGAACGTCTATCTGCAGAAGTCATTATCAGACTGTGCTATGGGGAGATGTATGGAAACATTCAATTCCTCATGACAACCAGTAGCATTGCAGCTTTAATGAATACCATACTGCCTGGTGGGGCTGATCATGCTGATTAAGGCTACTTTCACACTTGCGCTTGATCGGATCCGTTCTGAACGGATCCGATCATATTAATGCAGACGGAGGCTCCGTTCAGTACGGATCCGTCTGCATTAATAACTTAGAAAAAATTCTAAGTGTGAAAGCAGCCTGAGCGGATCCGTTCAGACTTTCAATGTAAAGTCAATGGGGGACGGATCCGCTTGAAGATTGAGCCATAGGGTGACATCTTCAAGCGGATCCGTTCCCATTGACTTACATTGTAAGTCTGAACGGATCCGCTCGCCTCCGCACGGCCAGGCGGACAGCTGAACGCTGCAAGCAGCGTTCAGCTGTCCGCCTGTCCGTGCGGAGGCGAGCGGAGCGGAGGCTGAACGCCGCCAGACTGATGCAGTCTGAGCGGATCCGCCTCCATTCAGACTGCATCAGGGCTGGACGGAGGCGTTTGGGTCCGCTCGTGAGCTCCTTCAAACGGAGCTCACGAACGGACCCATGAACGCTAGTGTGAAAGTAGCCTAACACTATACCTTTCTTTTGTCTGTATGTTATCTCACCATAACATGTTTCTTTTGTCTGTATGTTATCTGTGTTTTTATTCATATCCATTTCCATGCTAGCACACAGCTCTTGGACAGGGAGTGAGCAGAGCACAGGGGGTGCTACAAAGCAGTGCTCAAAGGATTCAGCACCGCCTTCTGGTGCTCCAATGTCTCATTTGCATATGAATAAAAATACAGTTATCAGCAGCTGTTTATCATACAGAAAAAAGAAAGGTATAGTTTTAATTAGCTATGAGCAAAGCGAGCTTCGGATCCTAGATCTGAAGTCACTTCGCTCAAAACTTCGGTTTAATGCTGTACGGAGATCTGTCTCCATACAGCATTAAAATGACGGCGTCCGACGAGACAAAGTCAGTTATTCTTCACTTCGGTGAATAACTTCAGTATTTCATTTTTAAACTGAAAACCCATTTTAAAACTTGGATCCGAACTCGGCTTCAGTTTGGTGGTACCAAGCAGAACCGAATCCCAGTTTGGATCCAAGTTTTAAAATGGTTTTTCAGTTTAAAACTCAACTACCGAAGTTTTGCAAGACTTCGGGAATAACTGACTTCGCCTCACCAGAGGCCATACATTTTAATGCTGTACGGAGACAGGTCCGTTCAGCATTAAACCAAAGTTTTGAGCGAAGCAACTTTGGATCTATGATCTGAAGCTCGCTTCACTCATTCCTAGTTTTAATCTGCATGATGATCACTGCCAGGCAGTATGTCTAGTTTAATAGGGTGGATCATGCTGACATAGCCTCTTTAAAGATTTTGGGGTAGATTTGCCTAACTAGTGTTAGGCTCCATTCACACTGCAGACCCATTCATTTTCTATGGGGACGGAATGGACAGAGTGTGCTGTCCGCATTTGCGGAGCGCGGCCCCGAATCTTTGGGTCCACAGCTCCGCAAAAGATAGAACATGTCCTATTCTTGTCCGCAGCTTGCGGACAAGAATAGGCATTTCTATAGGGGTGCCGGGCGGGTGTGTTGCGGATGCCCATAGCAACCAATTAGATTCCACCTTTCATTTTCCAAAGAAGCTCTGAAAAATGAGAGGTGAAAGCTGATTGATTAACGTAGACAGACAACTATTCCACTTTTCATTTGCCCCCGTTTTCATACATGAAAAACACTGTGTACACAAAAAAATCTCCCTAAATAAAGAGTTTTAAAATGCTAGTGTGTAAACCAGTCTTGGTTTGATAAACAAAAGTTTTGAGAATTACATAAATATTGGAAATTGGAAAAGTTGCTGCTTAAGTTTTTATAATAGCAATTTGCATATACTCCAGAATGTTATGAAGAGTGATCAGATGAATTGCATAGTCCTTCTTTGCCATCAAAATTAACTTAATCCCCAAAAAAACTTTCCACTGCATTTCATTGCTGTCATTAAAGGACCTGCTGAGATCATTTCAGTAATCGTCTTGTTAACTCAGGTGAGAATGTTGACGAGCACAAGGCTGGAGATCATTATGTCAGGCTGATTGGGTTAAAATGGCAGACTTGACCTGTTAAAAGGAGGGTGATGCTTGAAATCATTGTTCTTCCATTGTTAACCATGGTGACCTGCAAAGAAACGCGTGCAGCCATCATTGCGTTGCATAAAAATGGCTTCCCGGGCAAGGATATTGTGGCTACTAAGATTGCACCTCAATCAACAATTTATAGGATCATCAAGAACTTTAAGGAAAGAGGTTCAATTCTTGTTAGCAACCCTTCAGGGCGTCCAAGAAAGTCCAGCAAGCGCCAGGATCGTCTCCTAAAGAGGATTCAGCTATGGGATCGGAGTGCCACCAGTGCAGAGCTTACTCAGGAATGGCAGCAGTCAGGTGTGAGCGCATCTGCACAGCACAGTGAGGCGAAGACTTTTGGAAGATGGCCTGGTGTCAAGAAGGGCAGCAAAGAAGCCACTTCTCTCCAAAAAAAACATCAGGGACAGATTGATCTTCTGCAGAAAATATGGTGAATGGACTGCTGAGGACTGGGGCAAAGTCATATTCTCCGATGAAGCCTCTTTCCGATTGTTTGGGGCATCAGGAAAAAGGCTTGTCCGGAGAAGAAAAGGTGAGCGCTACCATCAGTCCTGTGTCATGCCAACAGTAAAGCATCCTGAGACCATTCATGTGTGGGATTGCTTCTCATCCAAGGGAGTGTGCTCACTCACAATTTTGCCCAAAAACACAGCCATGAATGAAGAATGGTACCAAAACACCCTCCAACAGCAACTTCTTCCAACAATCCAACAACAGTTTGGCGAAGAACAATGCATTTTCCAGCACGATAGAGCACCATGCCATAAGGCAAAAGTGATAACTAAGTGGCTCGGGGACCAAAACGTTGACATTTTGGGTCCATGGCCTGGAAACTCCCCAGATCTTAATCCCATTGAGAACTTGTGGTCAATCCTCAAGAGGCGGGTGGACAAACAAAAACCCACTAATTCTGACAAACTCCAAGAAGTGATTATGAAAGAATGGGTTGCTATCAGTCAGGAATTGGCCCAGAAGTTGATTGAGAGCATGCCCAGTCGAATTGCAGAGGTCCTGAAAAAGAAGGGCCAACACTGCAAATACTGACTCTTTGCATAAATGTCATGTAATTGTCGATAAAAGCCTTTGAAACGTGTGAAGTGCATGTAATTATATTTCACTACATCACAGAAACAACTGAAACAAAGATCTAAAAGCAGTTTAGCAGCAAACTTTGTGAAAACTAATATTTGTGTCATTCTCAAAACTTTTGGCCACGACTGTATATATGTGTATGTGTGTGTATATATATATATATATATATATATATATATATATAGTGTATATATATATAGTGTGTATATATATATATATATATATATATATATATACAAACACCACATTCATAAAGTGCTCACATGCTTATGAAAAAAACTGTAATAGCAAAAAACGTCATCAATACATAAAATTAAAATCAAAAATATATACCACATACCAAATAAGAGAGTGCTAATTTCAAAAATGAATTACTTGGGTGTGCAGTGAACACTGTGCACATTTAGTTTTTTCATGTCCTGCTTTTGGTAGTGTTACTATTCTAGCCAAACAGACTCCCAGCTTAGCTTGAACCTATAGTAGCCTGGAAGATCTTGGACAGTTTGTCAATGACTATTTTTAGGATTTCAGGTCAGGTCTGATGACAAAGTCAGACTGCGACTATCAGTGGTAGAACCATATCACCCAGGAACTCAGCTGTCTTACAGTATTGCCATTATCTGCCTATAGCCTACAAAAAGGTGCATTGCTCCATACAGTAGAGCAGGCAGAGTCAAGGGGGTACCAGCTTCTTTTAGGGGTTGTCCAATTTCCAGCACTTCCGCTGATCAACTGTTTGACAAGACCTCTTCCTAGACCAGTGACATCACGTCCATCGGTCACATGGCTTAGGTGAGGCTCAGTCCCTTTCAAATGAATGAGGCTAAGATGCAATACCAAGCACAGCCACTATTTAGTGGATGGCACTGTGCTTGGTAAGCTGAGGAGGCCAGAGAGCTCACAGGACCTCCACTGATCTAAGGGCTCATGCACATGAGTGTAATTTTGGTCTGCATCTGATCCGCATTTTTTGCAGGTGGTATGCGGACCCATTCACTTCAATGGGGCTGCAAAACATGCTGACAGCTCACCAGCGTGCTGTCTGCATCTGTACCGCAGCCCCGCAAAAAAATAGAACATGTCCTATTCTTGTCCACATTACGAACAAGGATAGGACTGTTCTATTAGGGGCCAGACGGAAAATATGGAATGCACACGGCCGGTATCTGTGTTTTGTGGAAAACAGTCATGTGCATGAGGCCTAATAGTGATGATCCTAAGGATAGACCATCAATATTAAACACCCAGAAAACCCCTTTAACTCCTTCAGGATGGGGTGGTTTTCATTTTTCTAAAAGCCATAACTATTTTACTTTTCTGTTCATATTGTCGTATGAGGTCTTGTTCTTTTTGCAGGACAAGTTGTACTTTCTAATGGCACCATTTAGTATTACATGCATTGTAGTGGGAAGCTGGAAAAAAAAAATCCAAATGGGGTGGATTTGGAAAAAGACACAATTCTGACAAAGTTTTAAGGGTTTCGTTTTTTACGGCATTTCCTATGCATTAAGACTGACCTGTTACCTTCATTTTCTGGTTCAGTACAATTTCAATGATACCACATTTGTATAGTTTTTCTTTTGTTTTAATACTGAAAAAATTTGGCAGCAATGTCTATGATTTTTTATTATTTCTTTTGATTTTTTTATATATTTTTTTAAACTTTGTAACTTTTTTTTAAACAGTTCCAGACTGTGCCATTTACCCCCTTCCTGACCAGGCCTAATTTTGCAGATCTGACATGTGTCCCTTTATGTGGTAATAACTTTGTAACGCTTTTACTTATCCAAGCCATTCAGAGATTGTTTTCTCGTGACACATCGTACTTCATGTTAATGGAAAATTTGAATCAATATGTTTTTCTAAATTTGAATCTCTCTGCTTTTAAGACAGATAGTGATGCCTCACAAAATATTTATTAATTAACATTCTCCATATGTCTACTTTATGTTGGAATCATTTTAGTAATGTAATTTTATTTTTTTAGGACGCTAGGTTTCGAATTTTAGAAGCAATTTTAGAAATTTTGAAGAAAATTTCCAAAGTCAACTTTTTTAATGAACAGTTCAGTTCTGGAGTCACTTTGTGGGGGCTTACTTAATAGAACCAACTCATAAATGACCCCTATTTAGAAATGACACCCCTCAAACGATTCAAAACTGGTTTTAGAAATGTTATTAACTCTTTAGGTATTCCACAGGAATTAAAGGAAAATAGAGGTGAAATTTCAAAATGTCACTTTTTTTTAAGATTTTCTGTCACGAGGGTGTCAAGAGCCACGTCTGACTCCGTTATATCCGGGGTCAGGAAGTCGCAGCGGGTGGCTGCGCGGTCTATGTCTAAAGATCACGCTGTTTCTTAATGGTAGCTTTCTGTGTTTGCCTTCCAATCCTTTTTGTCTCACTCAGGGATCCGTAGCTTCTTCTCCTCAGCTGTTTCTTGTCCGTCACTCCCAACCTCCTTATATTCTCCCTCCCACTTCTCTGGTTGCCAGATATAGAGCTTCCTTCCTGGACTTCTATACTGACCCACTGTAGCTGTGATTCCTGGTTGTCGTTCCAGAGCATTACCCTCCTGATCCCTGTTGGGCTTTTGTTGTCCACTGTTGTCGCCCACCTGGGATTATATGTTTTGTCTGTATTGTCTATCCTCTCCTTGGTGTTTTCCTTTAGTGTTAGTAGTGAGGACTAGTGTCCCCACCGCCCTATTCACTACTTAGGGCTCATCTTAGGGAAAGCCAGGGTTTAGGCACGTGATCGGCGTACGGGTGAGAAACCTATCTAGGGACATCAGGGCAGTCAGGTGCCAGCCTCAAGGTGAGTTAGGGGTCACCACCTTTCCCTCTCCCTTGGACAGGGCCTTCCCTTTTCCCTTCCTTTGCGTCACGTATGTGATCGGCACGCCGGTCGTGATATTTTCCATTTTAATAAATGTTTTCCTGGAACACATCAAGGGTTAACAACAAAATAAACCTCACTATCTATTACCTTGATTCTTCAGTTTGCAGAAACACCCCATATGTTGTCGTATACCGCTGTTTGGGCACACGGCAGGGCACAGAAGGCAAGGAGCGCCATATGGTTTTTGGAGAGCAGATTTTGCTGGAAAGGTCTTTGGACACCATGTTGCATTTGAAGAGACCCTGAGGTACCCCTACAGTGAAAACCCCCAAAAGTTGGCCATATTTTGTAAACTACACCACCCAAGAAATTTCTAAGGTGTGTAACGAGCACTGCACTCAACAGCTGTTTCATAGAATTTTTAATACTTGGGTGTGAAAATGAAAAAATCACTTTTTTTTTTTACGAGAAAATTGTGCTTTAGGCACAAACTTTCTTTTTCACAAAAGATAACAGGAGAATATCTTTACCCCCCCCCCCCCCGACAATTTGCTACCTACTTTCTACTGAATACAGTAACACCCTAACTGTGGTCTTAAACTGTTATTTGGGGATATGCCAGGGCTCAGAAGGGAGGGAGCGGCATCTGGATTTTCTAACTTGGATTTTTCTGTCATGGTTTTTAAGAGCAATAACTTTTTTTATTTTTTATTGAATGAGCTATGTGAGAGCTTATTTTGTGCGAGACAGTATGTTGTTTTTAATGGCACCATATTGGTGTACATTTGGCTTTATGGTTGCTTTTTATCTAATTTTTTGGAGGTAAAGTCACAAAAAAGCAGTTTGATGTCATTTTTCTATTATTTTTTATTTTTTACACCGTTCACTTGATGGGGTAGATCATGTGATATTTTTATAGATCCGGTCACTACGGACGCAACAATGCCAAATATGTCTATTTATTTTTTACATATTACACAATAAAAACTTTTTTTGAAAAAAAAATCATGTTTTTTGTGTTGCCATTTTCTTAGAGCCATATTTTTTTTTCATTTTTCTGGCTAATTTGAAACTTTTTTATTTTAGTTTTTCAAAACACTTTATTTTTTATTTTTTTATTTTTTACACTTTGTGTCCCCCATAAGGTCATACAAAACCTTTGGGGGATATTTAACTTCATTTTATTTATTTTTAACTATTGATTTCTCCTGTAACTGGGGCTGACATAGTAGCCCCAGTTACAGGGGAAATAGAACCCCCCCAGAGAGGCTGTACAGCATAATACAGTGCTATACAGCGTCAGTGCCCCAGTGCAGGACTAATCGTGGTCTATGGAAGACCCGTCAGTTCCTTCACTCTCCCGGCCCCGGCGGTCACATGAGCACCAGGCCGGGACAGGAAACGGCATAGCGCTTCCTGATCTGTATACACAACACTCGTTAAGGCGCTGTTTATACAGCGATCTAGAAGGCAGGGACACCCATGAAGCGTCCCTGCCTTTTCTCTGGGGTGCCCTGTGGTCACTGACAGCCAGCCATCCGCTCGGAAGCTGCACGATTAGCGTGCAGCTGCGATCTCTGAATGGACATTCCAGAACGTGCATTCAGAGATAAACCGACCGCCCAAAGACGTTTAAAGTCGATGTGCGGTCAGGAAGTGGTTAAACTTTTTTAGTCACCCTAGGTCACTATAGCAAGTAGTCGTTAGAATGCCATGTGTATTCTGTAATAAACGTTTATCCATTACAGCATTCAGTATATTCCAATGCTGCTCTGCCAGCTGCAGGCATGTAATGAAATATACCAGTGATCTCATGCAGGCTCTGGCCTATCGCTGCAATGTAACAGCTTCCTCAGCTGGGGGAAGCTTTTACCGACACGAGAACACGCAGCTCCCGCATTTTCACAGCTCACATGCCATGGTCACTTTTGACCATGGCATCCGAGGAGTCAAATATCTGAGATCACAGACATTAGTCCGGATCCTCTGTTGTGTAAAACAATACAAACCCGGCAGCTATGACGCACGCTGTACTCAGTACAGCAGATGTCCTGACGGGGTTAATAAATAACCATTACATGCTCATTATCATCCCATCTTGATATAAGACCCCACAAAACAATTCCAAAACGATGGATGCAGAAGACCCTTTGGCAGTTTCTCCGTACAGATAACTGTATAGAAAAATAGTCTTACTTCAAAACTCTATGTGTAGGCCTAGCCTGAAATGTTAAAGTCCAGTGACTGGGTGGCGGAATACTATCAATGGCATTCAGCTGAAAAGGACATTTGGGAGGAACATTGTGGGTGCTGTCATAGCTGAAATGCCACCAGGATCGGGTATGTGTGACTTAGTATTAAATAAATGCTGTCTGCTGGTTGTTTGTAATAAAGAGCAAGCAGGCAGCACTTATTTCACCACAAAGCCGCACAGACCCACTGCTGCTTTCTGCATCTCGGCTGTGGCTAGGCCATGCGGTGGCCATGACGTCTGACAGCATCCTCTGTCAGCTGCTCTTTGCCAGTCAGAATGATCTGCCGTGTTTTTAGAAATGTTGGTTGACTTTGAACAGTTGATTGTAGTCTCCCAAATGTTCTTTCAGGCACAATAGGCAATTCCCAAAACCACAAGAAAAACACAATCCGCAAAAACGGACAAGAATAGGACATGTTCTATCTTATTTGCGAGGCCGTGAAACAAAAGTACAGATGCGGACAGCACACTGTGTACTGTCAGCATCTTTTGCGGCACCTTGAAATGATTGGGTCCGCATCTGTTCTGCAATTTTGCGGATGCAGACACAACCATGCAGTCTTTTGAATGAACCCTAAGGCCCCTTTCCCACAAGCGAGTTTTCCGCACGGGTGCAATGCGTGAACTGAGCGCATAGCACCCGCACTGAATCCTGACCCATTAATTTCAATGGGTCTGTGTACAGTCGTGGCCAAAAGTTTCGAGAATGACACAAATGTTAGTTTTCACAAAGTTTGCTGCTAAACTGCTTTTACATCTTTGTTTCAGTTGTTTCTGTGATGTAGTGAAATATAATTACACGCACTTCATACGTTTCAAAGGCTTTTATAGACAATTACATGACATTTATGCAAAGAGTCAGTATTTGCAGTGTTGGCCCTTCTTTTTCAGGACCTCTGCAATTCGACTGGGCATGCTCTCAATCAACTTCTGGGCCAAGTCCTGACTGATAGCAACCCATTCTTTCATAATCACTTCTTGGAGTTTATCAGAATTAGTGGGGTTTTGTTTGTCCACCCGCCTCTTGAGGATTGACCACAAGTTCTCAATGGGATTAAGATCTGGGGAGTTTCCAGGCCATGGACCCAAAATGTCAACGTTTTGGTCCCCGAGCCACTTAGTTATCACTTTTGCCTTATGGCACGGTGCTCCATCGTGCTGGAAAATGCATTGTTCTTCACCAAACTGTTGTTGGATTGTTGGAGGAAGTTGCTGTTGGAGGGTGTTTTGGTACCATTCTTTATTCATGGCTGTGTTTTTGGGCAAAATTGTGAGTGAGCCCACTCCCTTGGATGAGAAGCAACTCCATACATGAATGGTCTCAGAAAGCTTTACTGTTGGCATGACACAGGACTGATGGTAGCGCTCACCTTTTCTTCTCCGGAAAAGCCTTTTTCCTGATGCCCCAAACAATCGGAAAGAGGCTTCATCGGAGAATATGACTTTGCCCCAGTCCTCAGCAGTCCATTCACCATATTTTCTGCAGAAGATCAATCTTTCCCTGATGTTTTTTTGGAGAGATGTGGCTTCTTTGCTGCCCTTCTTAACACCCGGCCATCTTCCAAAAGTCTTCGCCTCACTGTGCGTGCAGATGCGCTCACACCTGCCTGCAGCCATTCCAGAGCAAGCTCTGCACTGGTGGCACTCCGATCCCGCAGCTGAATCCTCTTTAGGAGACGATCCTGGCGCTTGCTGGACTTTCTTGGACGCCCTGAAGCCTTCTTAACAAGTATTGAACCTCTTTCCATGAAGTTCTTGATGATCCTATAAATTGTTGATTGAGGTGCAATCTTAGTAGCCACAATATCCTTGCCTGTGAAGCTATTTTTATGCAACGCAATGATGGCTGCACGCGTTTCTTTGCAGGTCACCATGATTAACAATGAAAGAACAATGATTTCAAGCATCACCCTCCTTTTAACAGGTCAAGTCTGCCATTTTAACCCAATCAGCCTGACATAATGATCTCCAGCCTTGTGCTAGTCAACATTCTCACCTGAGTTAACAAGACGATTACTGAAATGATCTCAGCATGATCTTTAATGACAACAATGAACTGCAGTGGAAGTTTTTTGGGGGATTAAGTTAATTTTGATGGCAAAGAAGGACTATGCAATTCATCTGATCACTCTTCATAACATTCTGGAGTATATGCAAATTGCTATTATAAAAACTTAAGCAGCAACTTTTCCAATATTTATGTAATTCTCAAAACTTTTGGCCACGACTGTACATGAGCGGTTTTTTTTTCACGCATCAGTGGGGCTTTAGTGAAAAACGCATTGCATCTGGATGTAACCTAAAAACGCAACAAAACGGATTGCATCCGCGCAAAAAAAACTGAAGACAATCGCAGACAAAACTGAATGCACTTGCTTGCAAAATGGTGCGAGTTTCACTGAACGCACACTGAACGCATCCGGAGCCAATCCGTATTTTTCGTGTTAAAGAGGCCTAAAGGTTCTGTTTGTTACTCAGTTAAAATAAAAAAAATTGTTGAACCGGAGGGTCGCTTTAATTAACCCAAACTCATGGCATCATATAGATCCCTGTGCTCCCTATGATGCTGTAAGTTTGGATCAGTTAATTTTGTAGTCGGGCCTTGACACATCAGGTTATATAATACATCCAAAACATAGACGTGTGACTCCAGCCTAGGGCTACATGGCGTATTTTAAGAGTATAACATAAAAATGTGCAATTTTTCTACAACTTGCTGTTGCACTAAAGTCAGAAGACTGTGTAGGGGTGTAATTTTATTTCAACTCAATTTAGAATTTGCAGCACACAAACTTGGCACCTTCAAATGTGAATGCATTTCAATTTTAGGGTACTTTCACACTTGCAGCAGAGGATTCCGGCAGTCCTGACGCAAACAAATGGCATTTGTCAGATGAATCCAGATGAGGATCCGTCTGACAAATGCATTGAAATACCGGATCCATCTCTCCGGTGTAATCTGGAAAAATGGATCCGGTATAAATTTTTTTGCATTTGTAAAGGTCTGTGTATGCGCAGACTGGAAAACCGGATCCGTTTTGCTGGAACACTTAATGCAGGATCCGGCACTAATACACTTCAATGTAAATGAATGCCGGATCCGGCATTCCGGCAAGTGATCAGTATTTTTGGCCGGAGAGAAAACTGCAGCATACTGCGATATTTTCTCCGTCCAACAAACGTAAGAGGAACTGAACTGATGCATACTGAACGGAATGCTCTCCATTCAGAATGCATTAGGATAAAACTGATCAGTTTTTTCCCGGTATTGAGCTCCTGTGACGGAACTCAATACCGGAAAACAAAAACGCTAGTGTTAAAGTACCCTTATCCTGGGAGTAGAATTCTTGTGCACTTTTGACCCTCCTATCAAACAGGCGACCTTGATTAAGGTGGTACATATAGCTGTGCGTGCTCCTCCTCTCATCGGTTGCTGTAAGCACAAGACGTGTAAATCACCACACTGGGCCTTAAATGCACATGGTGATCTTTTACTCCTAAGCGTTGGTTTATGTCCGGCAAAAGAGGCCACATGTAGGGTATTTATTAAACCAGAAAGCCCGGCATTATAATAAGAGGGCTGACGTTTCACACTGACATACACTGGGCACAACATATTGGGCACTGAAATGCCATATCTGTATAAATATTGCAATTTACACTTTGCACCATCTGCTTTAAATTATTTTGTGCATAATAGTTGTGGGTTCAAATTGCTCTCTACACCACTTCTGTAAATGATGTGGGGGTTTCTTTTTTTTATCTCAGAGCCTCTGCAGTTGTCGGCAAGTGCTTTATATAAATCACCAAACTAGGCCCCTAATTTACATGGTGCTTTTTATCTTCTGAGCCCTGCAGCATACTCAATGTCACTACCAGAGTTTGAGACGTTCTCACAGCTCTGTTTCTCCACCCCTGTGATGATGTCACTACTAGAGCTTGGAGGAGTTCCCTCTGCACTGTTTCTCCGCCCCTGTGATGAGGTCTTTACTTTCTGTTTCCTTCCTCCCAGCTGTCCCTCCTGTGTTTGATTTCGCTGCCTTTAAATCACCCCTCCTCCTTTGTAGAGGTGCTGATTATACTTTTCATTTGAGCTGTATCTCTCGCTTGAGTATCTTCACCTGGGTGATATCTTTTAACTGGATCTGTGTTCGGCTGAAGCAAGTACTCCGGATATTGTCTGCTGACTTTGGATCTGTTTTCACTGCTGCTGCAGCTCCTTCAGTTAAGTGTTCAGACATTGTGTGTTTCTGTTTCTTTTCTGACTGGATCCGAGGCGACCCCGGTTCCGTCCATATACTGAGCAGGGCACCGGTGGCCGTGCCCCTTCCACTATTGTAGGGGTTTCAGTGGTCATCAGCCTTAGGTACGCGGGCATGTCTCGATCCACCATCTGGATCTGGACATGTGCTTAGCAGCTTAGGGAGAGCTTTTAGGGTCTGACAGGGGGTCACCCTTTATCCTCCCTAGTTTGGGTCCGGTCAGTTGCTATTCACTGTGTAGGCTCTTGTTGCTCACTTACAGCCGTGACATTATAATCCGCCAAACCGTCCTTTTTTGACATGGATCCGCTTTCTGACCTGGTTGACCGCATGCAGGGTCTTTCTTTGGAGGTAGCGGATCTCCGTCAATCTATGACTCAGCTTCAAGCATTGGGCTCTGCTCCGGCCCATGGAGTCTGTTGCGAGCCAAAGGTCTCACTTCCGGAAACGTTCTCCGGGGACAGTGAGAATTTTGTTAGTTTCAGAGAGGCATGCAAACTCCATTTTTGCTTGTGTCCCCATTCCTCTGGTAATGAGGAACAGAGGGCGAGGATTGTCATCTCCCTGCTCAGGGGTAATGCTCAGACTTGGGCTTTTTCGGTGCCATCGGGGGATCCATCCCTTCGATCCGTGGAAAGATTTTTTGTGGCCCTGGGGCAGATATATGATGACCCGGATCGTGTTGCTCTGGCCGAATCTAACTTACGTTTTTTATGCCAGAACAAACTGTCTGCGGAGCTTTATTGTTCTGAATTTCGGAGATGGGCAGCTGATTCAGGTTGGAATGATGCTGCACTCCGGAGTCAGTTCTCTCATGGTCTCTCAGAGAGATTGAAAGATGCGTTTGCTTTCCATGAGAGACCAACGTCCTTAGAGTCTGCCATGTCATTGGCGGTACGCCTTGACAGGCGTCTAAGAGAAAGAAACGAGACCTCTCTGTCCAGTCATTTTCAGTCTAGGGGCAGTGGTGCGGACTCATTCAGTGTGCAGGGGCCTCATCCTCTCTCGGTTCCCTCTGTGGAGGAGCCCATGCAGCTAGGTCGACTTGCCCCTGATAAAAGAGGATTTAGTCCTCAGAGAATGGTGTGTTTTTGTTGTGGGGGCATAGGTCATTTGGCAAATGTTTGTCCGTCTAGGAAATTCTTGAACTGTACTAAGAGTTATAATAAGAGAAAAACCTCAAAAGGTAAATCATCAAACTCTGCTTCATCTGCTACTTTGGGCAAAGTTGATGTAGGAATTGATGCTTTTCCTCTGACCTGCAGTTCCCGTTTTCTCCTTTCTGCCAGGGTAGCGCTAGGGAGCAAAGTCATTTCTTGTGAAATTTTTGTCGATAGTGGAGCGGCCGTCAATCTTATTGATACTCAATTTGTAGCCATGCATGGTTTTCAGGTTTGCACATTAGAAAAGGATATACCTGTTTTTGCTATTGACTCTGCTCCACTCTCACAGAGATCCCTGAAGGGCATTGTTCACAATATCCGGTTAGCGGTAGGTGACACTCATGTGGAGGATATATCTTGTTTTGTCCTTAACGGATTGCCTTCTCCTCTAGTTTTGGGGTTACCCTGGCTCACTAGACATAACCCCACTATTGATTGGCAAATAAATGAATGGAGTGAGTTTTGTAGAGAGAATTGTCTCACAGCGATTTTTGCAGAGGTGTCTACTAAAACGGTGCCATAATTTCTCTCTGATTTCTCGGACGTGTTTTCCGAGAGCGGTGTTCAGGAGCTACCTCCTCACCGGGAGTTTGACTGTCCCATTAACCTCATTCCTGGCGCCAAGCTGCCAAATGCACGCCTCTACAATCTCTCACAACCGGAAAGAATCGCAATGCGAACTTATATCTCTGAGAGTCTCGATAAGGGGCAAATTCGTCCCTCAAAATCACCTGTTGCCGCTGGTTTTTTTTTGTTAAAAAGAAAGATGGCTCTCTGAGACCTTGCCTAGATTTTAGGGAGCTGAACCGTATCACGATTCGCGATCCCTATCCCCTTCCTCTGATCCCGGACCTCTTCAACCAAATTGTTGGGGCCAAGGTTTTTTCCAAATTGGATTTGAGAGGCACGTACAACCTGGTCAGGGTCAGAGAGGGGGATGAATGGAAAACGGCCTTTAATACCCCTAACGGGCATTTTGAGAATCTCGTTATGCCTTTCGGCCTGATGAATGCTCCGGCCGTCTTTCAGCATTTTGTTAACAGTATTTTCTACCATTTAATGGGGAAATTTGTATTGGTGTATCTTGATGATATTTTGATTTTTTCCCCTGATGTTCAGACCCATCAGGATCATCTTTTTCAGGTTCTGCGGATTCTGCGGGAGAATAAATTGTACGCCAAGCTGGAGAAATGTGTTTTTATGGTATCGGAGATTCAATTTCTGGGTTTTCTCCTCTCTGCTTCTGGTTTTCGCATGGATCCGGAGAAGGTCCGTGCTGTGCTGGAGTGGGAGCTTCCTGAGAATCAGAAGGCATTGATGCGCTTTCTGGGTTTTGCGAACTATTACAGAAAGTTCATTTTGAATTATTCCTCTGTTGTCAAACCCCTCACTGACATGACAAAAAAGGGGGCGGATTTTTCCTCTTGGTCGGAGGAGGCGCTTGCAGCTTTTTCTAAGATTAAAGAGAGTTTTGCGTCTGCTCCCGTCTTGGTGCATCCCGATGTTTCCTTACCTTTTATTGTTGAGGTGGATGCTTCCGAGGTGGGTGTGGGTGCGGTTTTGTCCCAGGGCCCTTCTCCTGCCAAGTGGCGACCCTGTGCCTTTTTCTCTAAAAAACTCTCCCCGGCAGAGAGAAACTATGATGTGGGAGATAGGGAGTTGTTGGCCATCAAGTTGGCTTTCGAGGAATGGCGCCATTGGTTGGAGGGGGCCAGGCACCCTATCACCGTTTTTACCGACCATAAGAATCTGGCGTACTTGGAGTCGGCCAGGCGTATGAATCCGAGACAGGCCAGATGGTCTCTGTTCTTCTCCAGATTCAATTTTGTCGTTACATTCCGCCCTGGGATCAAAAATGTGAAGGCTGATGCTCTCTCTCGCTGTTTTCCGGGAGGAGGAAACTCTGAGGACCCGGGTCCCATTTTGGCGGAGGGGGTGGTTGTTTCTGCTCTGTATTCTGATTTGGAGGCCGAGGTCCAGGCTGCCCAGACTGAGGTACCTGCCCGTTGTCCTCCTGGGAAGTTGTTTGTGCCTCCTGAGTTACGTCACAAACTCTTCAAGGAGCATCATGATACTGTTCTTGCTGGTCACCCCGGGAGTAGAGCCACGGTAGATCTCATTGCTCTGAGATTTTGGTGGCCGGCTCTTCGTAAGTCGGTGGAGGGTTTTGTGGCTGCTTGTGAGACGTGCGCTCGCGCTAAGGTCCCTCGTTCACGGCCTTCAGGTCCCCTTCTCCCGTTACCCATACCTTCCCGTCCTTGGACACACCTCTCCATGGACTTTATCACGGATCTTCCTCGTTCCTCAGGGAAGTCGGTGATCCTGGTGGTGGTGGACCGTTTTAGCAAGATGGCTCATTTCGTACCCTTCCCTGGTTTACCCAGTGCTAAAACGTTGGCGCAAGCTTTTGTCGACCATATTGTTAAATTGCATGGCATTCCCTCGGATATTGTTTCCGATAGAGGCACGCAGTTTGTGTCCAGATTCTGGAAGGCTTTCTGTTCTCGCCTGGGGGTTCGGCTGTCCTTCTCTTCTGCTTTTCACCCGCAGTCGAATGGTCAGACTGAACGCGTCAACCAGAATCTGGAGACATATTTGCGCTGTTTTGTGGCAGAGAACCAGGAGGATTGGTGTTCATTTCTCCCTCTTGCTGAGTTTGCTCTGAACAACCGTCGTCAGGAATCTTCTGATAAGTCACCATTCTTTGGTGCATATGGGTTCCATCCGCAGTTTGGGACATTCTCGGGAGGGGCTCCCTCTGGTTTGCCTGAGGAGGAGAGATTTTCCTCGTCTTTGTCTACCATTTGGCAAAAGATTCAGAGTAATCTTAGAAAGATGAGTGAGAAATATAAGCGTGTGGCTGATAAGAGACGTATGCCTGGTCCGGACCTGAATGTGGGTGATCTGGTGTGGTTGTCTACAAGAAATATTAAACTGAAGGTTCCCTCCTGGAAATTGGGTCCCAAGTTTATTGGGCCTTATAAAATCTTGTCAGTCGTCAATCCTGTTGCCTTCCGTCTTGATCTTCCACGGGTTTGGAAGATACATAATGTATTTCACAGGGCTCTTTTAAAACCATATGTCCAGCCCACGGTACCCTCCTCTTTGCCTCCTCCTCCGATTTTGGTTGATGGCAATCTGGAGTTTGAGGTTTCCAGAATTGTGGACTCTCGCATTGTCCGCGGTTCTCTTCAGTACCTCGTTCATTGGAAGGGTTATGGTCCTGAGGAGAGGATGTGGGTTCCGGTGTCGGACATTAAAGCCACTCGCCTCATCAGGGCATTTCACAGGGCTCATCCTGACAAGGTGGGTCTTGGGTGTCCGGAGTCCACCTGTAGAGGGGGGGTACTGTCACTACCAGAGCTTTGAGACGTTCTCACAGCTCTGTTTCTCCACCCCTGTGATGATGTCACTACTAGAGCTTGGAGGAGTTCCCTCTGCCCTGTTTCTCCGCCCCTGTGATGAGGTCTTTACTTTCTGTTTCCTTCCTCCCAGCTGTCCCTCCTGTGTTTGATTTCGCTGCCTTTAAATCACCCCTCCTCCTTTGTAGAGGTGCGGATTATACTTTTCATTTGAGCTGTATCTCTCACTTGAGTATCTTCACCTGGGTGATATCTTTTCACTGGATCTGTTTTCTGCTGAAGCAAGTACTCTGGATATTGTCTGCTGACTTTGGATCTGTTTTCACTGCTGCTGCAGCTCCTTCAGTTAAGTGTTCAGACATTGTGTGTTTCTGTTTCTTTGCTGACTGGATCTGAGGCAACCCCGGTTCCGTCCATATACTGAGCAGGGCACCGGTGGCCGTGCCCCTTCCACTATTGTAGGGGTTTCAGTGGTCATCAGCCTTAGGTACGCGGGCATGTCTCGATCCACCATCTGGATCTGGACATGTGCTTAGCAGCTTAGGGAGAGCTTTTAGGGTCTGACAGGGTCACCCTTTATCCTCCCTAGTTTTGGGTCCGGTCAGTTGCTATTCACTGTGTAGGCTCTTGTTGCTCACTTGCAGCCGTGACACACAAACAGCAGTTTACAACCACATATAGGGTGGTGCCATTTTCAGGAGAAAATGGTTAACAAATTGTGGGGTCCTTTTTCTCCCATTACCCCTTGTGAAAATGAAAAATCTGGGACTAAAGCAACATTTCATTGGAACAAATGTAATTTTTCATTTTCACAGCCAAGTGTTTCTACATTCTATGAACCTTGGGGTCAAAGAGCGCATTACACCCCTCGAAAAATTCTGTGAGGCTGTTTCCACTGTAAGGGTACCACAGGATCTCTTGAAATGTGATATAGCACCCAAAAACGATTCCATCAAAATCTGCTCTCCAAAAACCATATTTTGTTCCTTCCCTTCTGAGCCCCGCAGTGTGTCAATGCAGCAGTTTAGGACCACATATGGGGTGTTTCTGTAAACTGCAGAATCAGGGTAAGGCCTCTTTCACACGGCCATATGGCTTTTTCAGTGTTTTGCAGTACGTTTTTCACAGATCCGTTCCTTTCTTTGTTTCCGTTTCTGTTCCGATTTTCCGTTCCATTTTTCCGTATGGCATATACAGTAATTACATAGAAAAATTGGGCTGGGCATAAAATTTTCAATAGATGGTTCCGCAAAAACGGATATGGAAGACATACGGATGTATTTCCATATGTGTTCCGTTTTTTTTGCAGATCTATTGACTTGAATGGAGCCATAGAACGTGATTTGCGGGCAATAATAGGACATGTTCTATCTTTCAACGGAACGGAAATACGGAAACAGAATGCATACGGAGTGCAGAACCATTTTTTGCTGAACCATTGAAATGAATGCTTCTGTACACGGATTGTATACGGAACGCAAAAAACAGTCCGTAAATGGGGGGGGGGGGGGGAAATGATTGTGTGAAAGAGGCCTAATAAATATTGAGGTTTTTTTTGCTGTTAATCCTGGCCCTGTCACAAAATAAAAATAGATTCAAATATTAACCCTTTCATGACCAAGGGTCATTGATGCCCCAGTGTCCAGGTCAAAATTTTCAAATCTGACATGCGTCACTTTATGTGGTAATAGCTTTGGAACACTTTTACTTATCCACGCCATTCTGAGATTGTTTTCTCGTGACACATTGTACTTCATGATAGTCATATATTTGAGTCAATATATTTCACCTTTATTTATGAAAAAATCCCAAATTTACCAAAAATTTGGAAAAATTCACAATTTTCCAAATTTCAATTTCTCTGCGTCTAAAACAGAAAGTGATACCTAATAAAATATTTATTACTTAACATTCCCCATATGTCTACTTTATGTTGGCATCATTTTGGAAATGTCATTTTATTTTTTTAGGGCGTTAGAAGACTTAGAAGTTTAGAAGCAATTCTTACAATTTTGAAGAAAATTTCCAAAACCCACTTTTTAAGGACTAGTTCAGGTCTGAAGTCACTTTGTGGGGCTTACATAGTGGAAACCCCCATAAATGACCCCATTGTAGAAACTACACCCCTCAAGTTACTCAAAACTGATTTTACAAACTTTGTTAACCCTTTAGGCGTTCCACAAGAATTAAGGGAAAATGGAGATGAAATTTAAAAATTTCACTTTTTTGGCAGATTTTCCATTTTATATATTTTTTTTCTTTAACACATTGAGAGTTAACAGCCAAACAAAACTCAATATTTATTACCCTGATTCCGCGGTTTACAGAAACACCCCACATGTGGTCGTAAACTGCTGTACGGGCACACGGCAGGGCGAAGAAGGAAAGGAATGCCATACGGTTTTTGGTAGGCAGATTGTGCTGGATTGGTTTTCTGAACGCCATATGTTTTTTATTTTTCTGCCGATCGTCTTGTGCAGGGGCTCGTTTTTTGCAGAAAGTGTTGAGGTTTTTATTGGTACCATTTTTGGGTACATAGGATTTTTTGATCATTCATTATTACACTTTATAGGGCAAGGTGACCCAAAAATTGGCTGTTTTGGAACAGTTTTCATTTATTTATTTTTACAGAGTTCATCTGAGGAGTTAGGTCATGTGATTGTTTTATAGAGAAGATCGTTACGGACGTGGCAATACCTAATATGTATACTTTTTCTTATTTATTTAAGTTTTACACAATAATAGTATTTCTGAAACCAAAAAAATGATGTTTTAGTGTCTCTATAGTCTGAGAGCCATAGCTTTTTTATTTTTTGGGCGATTGTCTTAAATAGGGTATCATTTTTTGCGGGACGAAGTGACGGTTTGATTGGTACTATTTTGGGGGTCATAAGCCTTTTTGATCGCTTGCTGTTGCACTTTTTGTGATGTAAGGTGACAAAAATAGCTTTTTTGGCACTGTTTTTTTTATTTTATTTTTATGGTGTTTATCGGACGGGGTCCATCACGTGATATATTTATAGAGACGGTCGTTACGGACGCGGTGACACCTAATATGTGTATTTTATTTTATTTTTTCATTTTTTTATAGGAAAAGGCAGTCTTTTTTTTTTATTTACATTTTAATTTATTTATTGATTTATTTTTACTTTTATTATTTTCACTTTTTTTTTTATCAGTTCCCTCTTGGATCTTGAAGATCCAGTGGGGCTGATAGTTGTACTATACTTTGCAATGCTCTTGCATTGCAAAGTATAATACTTCCAGACTGCCTGTAGGTGGCAGCACTGGACACCTTTGCCATGGCAACCGGACGCTTTTGCAAAGCGTCCGGTTGCCATGGCAACCATCGGGCGCTGCGATCACAGCGCTGCAGCCCCGATGGTGGAGAGAGGGCGCCCCCTCCCTCTGTTAACCCGATGGATGCCGCAACCGCAGCATCTATCGGGTTACAGGAGAGTGTCAGCATAGAGCTGACACTCTGCTGATGGCGGCGGATCAGAGCCTGAAACCGGCATTTTTTCACTGCCGCGATCCGATTGGTTAGTCTGCACAGACTAACCAATCGGATCGATTGCCGGCAAGGGGCCACTCCGATTGGTCCCTTGCCGGCATTACTGCACTGTATGCTGTCCGTGACAGCATACAGGGCAGGGGCAGAAGCTTTAATCCAAGCGCTTTGCAGCGCTTGGATTAAAGAGCTGCCAGAACGTTTATATACGTGGTAGCTGCACGGGGTATGTGCAGCTATCACGTATATATACAGATTGCGGTCGTGAAAGGGTTAAAATTGAAAATCTGCAAAAAATATTTCACTTCCATTTTCCTTTCATGCTTGTGGAACACCTATGGGGTTAAGTTTGTAAAATCGGTTTTGAATAATTTAAGGTGTGTAGTTTCTAAACATTTATGGGTGGTTTCTATTATGTAAGCCCCTCAAAGTGACTTCATAACTGAACTGTTCCTTTAAAAAGTCTTTTTTTTTTAAATCTTTTTGAAAAATTGCTTCTAAAATTCTGGCTATCTAACATACTAAAAAAATGTAATGACATTTACAAAATGATGCCAACATAAAGTAGACATATGATGAATGTTAATTAATAACTACTTTGAGATGTATCATTATTAAGCATAGGAAAGGGATGCAAATGAGCTCTTAACAATCTATTAAGCAAAGAAATTGTAATTTAGAAAATAGCAAATTTTTCCAAATTTTCTGTAAATTTAGGATTTTTTTATGAATAAAGGTAAAACATATTGATTCAAATTTACCGCTTACATGAAATACAATGTGTCACGAGAAAACAGTCTCAGAATGGCTTGGATAAGTAAAAGCGTTCCAAAGTTATTAACGCATAAAGCGACACATGTCAGATTTCCAAAAATAGGCCTGGTCAGGAAGGTGTTAAAGGGGTTGTCCACTATTATTTTTAAAGTCCACTCCTTCCCCACTGGAAGTGTGAAGGGAAGCATATTCACCTGCTCCCTAAGGATTGGTCCCAGCTCCGTGAGTCTGGGGTTATCTTCATTGCACTTCGGTCCCTGAATGTAAACTTCCACCACAGTCGGGGTCATGTGCACCACAGGTTCCCAAGTGTCATGTGACCCCGTCCATGCTGGAACTAGGGACAGAAGTGCAGTGAAGACAGCCTGAGCTCCACAGAGCTGGAACCATATAAGTATGCTTCCCTTCACAGGTTTTATGTGGTGGTGGTGAATTGTAGACAACCCCTTTAAGGTCTAGAGCATTCTCTGTATTTTCTATAGAGTGTGTGTTCACTTATTGTTCTACATAGGCAACACAGGATCATGAGACATTGTTAGAGGAACCCCTTGTCAACGTGCCTCTTTTACACATCAACGCTTCAAGCCTGGTTTCTCTTTCCGAATCATTTCCATAGGAAGTAATTACTGTTGCATATGGCAAATCACATTTTCTGTCATTGCTGTTTAACGGTCATTTGTTACTGCAATGGCAATCTTTTGTAAAGTTAAGGCTCTGTCCACATGTTTCTGGAGCTTACATTAAATTAGATGTATGTCGGGAGGATCTGTCCACCTATAGTATGCCTCTGGTGGAAGGTGATGCATCTCACTGTACAGTCATACATTGGGATACTTTGGCTTTAAGCTCCCATAAAAAATACTTAACTCCACGCAGTATACTTTTTACTGTGTCCCTTTGCTTTCCTATAAAGAACAAAGAAAAGTTTGCTGGTGCATGCCGGCCCAGGGTATGCCCCAAGGACAGCATTTGGCATATACATTCCACTTATAATATTGGTGCATACAGGTCTAGGGGCCCAACTAGGACAAAAGGACCAGATGCAACTGCTACCACTTGCCCCCTAAAGCTATAACCCGTCATAAAAAAATATGGTAGACAGCTTCACTATGACAGTGTGCCTTTGCCGCCTCAGTTTAAGGCCCCATTTACAGTCGCAGTTGGTCTAAGCTTACACTATCTATAGGATCAGTAAATCCGGGCCAGAGTATATAAGGAAATGAAATAACTTTTCATTAAACAAATGTTTTTTTTATAGATTTATATAAAATTGGAAAATCTTTAACTTGAGTCAAGACTCCACTCTCTATATCAGGAATCATCAACCTCCGGCACTCCAGCTGTTATGAAACTACAACTCCCAGAATCCTCCTTTCACTTCTATAGGCGTTAGAAGAAGTGGCAAATAAGCGAGCATACTGGGAGTTGTAGTTTCACAGCAGCTGGAGTGCCAAAGGTTGCTGATCCCTGCTCCATATATACACATACTACGGTAGTAATAACCTATTGCTAAGCTGTCTATTGTGGTTAGCCGATCACTCATTGTCACTGATGGCCATAGACCGCATCACTGTGGGCAAAACACACATAGTCACGTACAAGGGTCGCATTGTTTACAGAAGTGACTGATCCTCTGGTTGCCAAGTGTCACTGCTACTGTGCAATGTCCTGGTGACCCTGGAACTGGAGGAGTTAAACAGTAATTGAATTCCTCTTGAATGCTGGTATGAAGGTTGACCCTTTTAATGGCAGGCCACCCGGCCACAGTTGCGGTAATAACATTGGTGCACTGTCATCTCAGACCCCATTTGTTTTTGTTTTTCTGTATTTACTCTGGATAAACAGAGGTTTCAGTAGAATGGCTCAGGCATCTGAAGAAGAGCCCCTATGCCTTATTGTTCTGACAGGGAGATGATGGGGGAGGTCAGACAGGGCTGTCCAGAGCTTCTTTTCATTCCAGAAGATAGCTAAGATTTTAGATATGGAGCTTTTGTGCTACAAAGTCTCAAAATATCTCTAACTGCCAACAACAGCCTAAACGAGAAGATTGATACCGACGTGTTTACTAAGCAGAGATCACTTATACTTTGGTGTTGGCTGATTGAGAATAAACAGAATTTTTACCAGCAAATTTCGGTCTATAGTTTATCGGAGGAACTAAAGTCATTTTATTTTGTACTGTTAGATAGACCCTCGTGAAATTGGCCATAAAAAAAATACATAGAATAAGTTAAACTTAAAATATCTGAAATTGCCTACATAACTGGTTTATTCTAAATGGCATCTGTTACCTCAACTGGGGACCAGTACCTACAGTAATACATGAGTAGTACTGCCAATATGGAGTCCAGATCAGTATTTTTTATTTTCCTACTGCCCCCAATTCTCCTGCTCTCAGTGTTCATTGCTGTGTTGAAATACATTGTCAGGACTGCTGTGCTGTTCTTATAATGGAGAGGACTCCTGTGAGCATGCGCAACAGTCCTGACAATGTATTTCAACAGACTGTGCATTTCCATGCAGCTGCATATCTGCCGTACTACTAATGTATTATTAGAGATAATAGTCCCAAATCGGGTGACCGATTCCCTCTAAGATTGCTTTATTTTAAAAAAAAAAAACTCACAATTATAAAGGAAATAAAGATTCATATTAACTGTGGAATAAAATTACAAAACTAATTTGGATTCAACCATAATGATCAGCCAATTGTATGTGGCCATACACATTAGATAGAGGTTGGTTGATGGTTGAACATCAGTTGAACAAAGAAACATCTTGTGAGTGATCATTTCAGAGATTCGACCATACACATGTTATTCCATATTGGCAATTTAGATGACCATACACATTAGTCTTTTGGCATTCTCAGCGGGTTCGGCCAACAATCTAATTTGTGTGGGGATCTCCCAACTCTTCATGGGAGACGAGCATAGACCAAAATTTCCACCCGATCCGTTTATTCTCCATGAGATAAGCCACCACCAGAAGTGTTGGGTAGCAGCTTTCTCCACTCTCCCCATTAAATACACATCCACATTCAGCTGAGTCAAATATGTATGGGGAAGCCGGTTGTTAAATTTCACCCGAAAAATGATTGTTTTGGTTGAAATTGTCCGTTTTGATCAACTATAGACTGATGTGTATGGGTACCTTAAAAGAATTGTAACATACTGGGTACTCACTGGGGGCCCCAGCAGCAAGACTCTCTGTGATCATCTTATCATCGGACAAACCTATTAACAAATATGTAATGTTCAAAGTGGCCCACCCCTTTAACTTTGCTGTAATGAGATCACATATGGAACTCCTGATGTATCGCTGGCTGTATGCATATACTCTGTAATAGACGGTGTCGGAATCACAATGTATTTTTTTCCATACATGTAATGATTTTTCATTGTGCATTAACTATACTTTTCCATTGTGACCTGAAGATTTCCACCCCAGAGATTATGGGATAAAATGATCAAAAAAATACAGTCAGTGATGAAGCACAGTATTAGCAGTTGTCATTATTTGCTCTTAGCTACACTTGAATGTATCTTCAGAAAATGGTGAACTGCTTAATACTAGTATTAGGGTACTTTCACACTAGCGTTTTTATTTTCCAGCATAGAGTTCCGTCACAGGGGCTCTATGCCGGAAAAGAACTGATCAGGCATATCCCCATGCATTCTGAATGGAGAGTAATCAGTTCAGGATGCATCAGGATGTCTTCAGTTCAGTCATTTTGACTGATCAGGCAAAAGATAAAACCATAGCATGCTACGGTTTAATCTCCGGCGAAAAAAAACCTGAAGACTTAGGGCTCTTTCACATCTGCGTTATAGTCTTCCGGCATAGAGTTCCGTCGTCGGGGCTCTATGCCGGAAGAATACTGATCAGGATTTTCCTAATGCATTCTGAATGGACAGTCCGTCCTTCAGGATGCATCATGCTGCGCTTTTTGCTCCGGCCAAAAATCCGGAACACTTGCCGCAAGGCCGGATCCGGAATGAATGCCCATTGAAAGGCATTGATCCGGATCCGGCCTTAAGCTAAACGTCGTTTCGGCGCATTACCGGATCCGACGTTTAGCTTTTTCTCAATGGTTACCATGGCTGCCGGGACGCTAAAGTCCTGGCAGCCATGGTAAAGTGTAGTGGGGAGCGGGGGAGCAGCATACTTACCATCCGTGCGGCTCCCGGGGCGCTACAGAGTGACGTCAGGGCACCCCAAGCGCATGGATCACGTGATCGCATGGACACGTCATCCATGCGCATGGGGCGCTCTGACGTCATTCTGGAGCGCCCCGGGAGCCGCACGGATGGTAAGTATGCTGCTCCCCCGCTCCCCACTACTACTATGGCAACCAGGACTTTAATAGCGTCCTGGCTGCCATAGTAACACTGAAAGCATTTTGAAGACGGATCCGTCTTCAAATGCTTTCAGTACACTTGCGTTTTTCCGTATCCGGCGTGTAATTCCGGCAAGTGGAGTACACGCCGGATCCGGACAACGCAAGTGTGAAAGAGGCCTAACAGGAATGCCGGATCCGTCGTTTTTCCCCATAGGAATGTATTAGTGCCGGATCTGGCATTCAAAATACCGTAGACCGGTAAAAATGTGAAACTAGATACAAGATGGATCCATCTGTCTGCATGACAAGCGGAGAGACGGATCCGTTCTTACAATGCATTTGTGAGACAGATCCGCATCCGGATGCGTCTCACAAATGCTTTCAGTCACATGCAGATCGGCGGATGCTGCAGGCAGTTCCGACGACGGAAATGCTTGCCGGATCACACTGCCGCAAGTGTGAAAGTAGTCTTATATACCAGTTTTAGTCTAAAGTGTGACGGATTAAGGCTCCTTTCACGCGGGCGAGTTTTCCACACGAGTGCAATGCGTGAGGTGAACGCATTGCACCTGCACAGAATCCGGGCCCATTCATTTCAATGGGTCTGTGTACATGTGCGTTGGTTTTCATGCATCACTTGTGCGTTGCGTGAAAATCGCAGCAAGTTCTATATTCTGCGATTTTTACGCAACGCTGGCCCCATAGAATTGAATGGAGCTGCGTGAAAATCGCATCGCATCTGCAAGCAAGTGCGGATGCGATGCGTTTTTCACGGATGATTGCTAAGAGATGTTGTTTGTATACATTCAGTTTTTTATCACGCGCGTGTAAAACGCATCAAAACGCATTGCACCCACTCGATAAAAACTGAACGCGATCGCAGGCAAAACTGAATGACTCTGCCTGTGAAATTGCGCTTTTTTCACTGAATGCATTCGCAACGCATCAGGACCTAATCCGGACACGCTTGTCTGCAAGGGGCCTAAGAATCATGTACACAGAAAACAAAAAGCGCATAGGAAGCAGATTTCAAATTTCTGCTCAAATAAGGTAAGTGCCAAAATTAGCAATTTTGTTCTGTGACAATTATGGCGCACAGTCCTTAAAGGGGTTGTCCAGGTTCAGAGCTGAACCTGGACAGCCCTCCATTTCCCCCCCGGCAGCCCCCCTGACATGAGCATCGGAGCAGTTCATGCTCCGATGCTCTCCTTTGCCCTGCGCTAAATCGCGCAGGGCAAAGGCATTTTTCTGAGTTCCAGTGACGTACCGGGGCTCTCTATGGGGCTGACAGGAACCCCGGTGACGTCACCGGCACTGATGGGCGGGATTTGGCTCTGCCCTAGCCAGTAAAACGGCTAGGGCAGAGCTAAAGCCCGCCCCTCAGAGCCGGTGACGTCACCGAACACACTGCTGGGCGGAAGTTACCGCCCGGCAGTGTGTTATTGTAAACACAAGAGCCTGTGCCCTGCGCGATCTAGCGCAGGGCACTGGAGCGCATCGGAGCATGAGATGCTCCGATGCCAGGCTCAGGAGGGCTGCCGGGGTGAAAATAAGGGTATGTCCGGGTTCAGCTCTGAACCCGGACAACCTCTTTAATAAATTCACTGCTAAGTACTATTAATAGACTAACATTTCTGTTATGCTAGTGTTCTGTGCCCACCGCTGTCCTGCTCTCCCCTCCTTGTATGAATGGCGCATCTCTTACTAGGCTGCCCGGTCCCGCAATGCTGCATGCTGCATCCTGTACCCTCCTTTCCTGATCCCTTAACCCTAAGTTCACACCTGAGCGTTTTACAGCGCGTTCAAGCGCGCTGTAAAACGCTCAACACGTGAAAACCAATGCTTCCCTATGGCCCTGGCTCACACTTGAGGGTTTTACAGCGCGTTTGAACGCGCTGTAAAACGCCCGACGCATAAACAAGTTCTTGAGCTTTTTTGGGGGCGTTTGTCGCGCGTTTTGGCCATAGACTTATTGGACAACACTGCAGTCAATCACACAAACGCGCGTCAAACACGCGTTTACTATTGCAAAAACCGCTATGAGCTGTGCGCTGCGATTGGCCAGCAGAGCAGCAAGGGACACGCCTCCTACAAGAAATCAGTCAGAGGGAGTGCAGACACCGGAGCCTATACCGGGCGAACGGAGCGGTGCCCAGGCATACTAGTAAGTGCAGGGGGACCCCTGGGCGCCGCTCTGCCCACTGATCTAGTTAGTTTTTAGTTTGCAGAGTAGTGAAAGGTCCTCTTTAAGGATACAATAGTATGCTGCCTGCCCAGACCGTGGCCCATTTCTAGACCACACGTATTGCCTGATCCTTCAATGCTTTGTACTGGCGACCCGAGTGAGTAAGCTGTCAACCACACCGGGACTATGTCAAGAGGTAGCAGTCTGGTGATTCCTCCTCAGCGAAGTGTTTATTCAGTAGCGCTAAGCCACAAATAAGTCCATGGCATACAAAGTGAACAAACGCAGCGGATTTTGAACAGACCCTTTTTGTATCCATTCCTGTGCTAAAAATGAAACTTCCCCAAAAACTGTATCTGTAATTCCAGCCTTAAAGGGAACCTTTCACATGATATCTGATCTGTGAACTGCATATTGCAGCGGAAGAGAAGCTAAGCAGATTGATATGTTGTTTTGTTAAACTATCAAAGGATAACTTAATATTTACTGACTTGAAGATCACCTGTCCCCTCTCCTGCCATGTCTGTTTCAGTAACTACTTGCATTCCACATGTCATAGCCCAGGTTCACACATAAGCGTACCCGACAAGCGCTGTTTACAAGCGTGCTTATCGCCCATTGTCGCGCGTTGCCGCTAGGTCTATGTGTGGGAACGCGTGACAATGAGCCCCAAAGCAGCTCCTGTACTTCTTGGGGCGTCGGGCGTTTTACATCACGATCATACGCGCTGTAAAACGCTCAGGTGAGAACCATGCCGATAGGGAAGCATTGGTTTTTGCTTGTTGAGCGTTTTACAGAGCGTAGGATCGCGCTGTAAAACGCTCAGGTGTGAACCCAGCCTTAACAGTTCTGGAGCATTTACGCACTTGTTATTCCTACTAGACGTTCATAAATGGGCAACGGTCTGCAATACAGGTTCAACTGGGAGCGTGTCCCTTCACTTTCTGACACTATCCAATTAGCACTGTCAGTGTCAGCATGTGCAAGGACACACCCCAGACTGGTAACACCCATATTGACTCTTATTGTAAACTGCTTTCATTCATAAACTACAATTCGGAATAATAGAGGAATGGCATAATATAGAGTCATAAGAATAGATGCTCCATGGGGGATGCAAGTAGTGACTAAAACAGACATGTCAGGAGAGGTGACAGAACCTATCTAAATCTCTGCATATCGTTGGCTTAGTGGGTGGTCTCTACTACTGACAGACAGCCTTCCCTCTATGAGTGTGCATACAGAGAGCCGACAGTCACGTAATAAGACCACTGGACTCCAAAAGGAAAGGTTTTTTTTTCTTTGGAACTTGTTTCATTAAAACAATACTATTTATTTCTCCTTCTTAAAAACAGCCATTGGGCAACAAAAGGCAGAAGATAATCCTGGTGTCCCCTGGACTCTGAGACCAGATTGAGGAGTAAATACCTGCTCAATAAATGATAAGTTTTACTGATTCTTTTCCCATAAGACTATGGAGGAGATTTATCAAACTGGTGTAAAGTAGAACTGGCTTAGTTGACCATAGGAACCAATCAGATTCTACCTTTCATTTTCCAAAGGAGCCTTGAAAAATAAAAGGTGGAAAGGTGGAATTTTTTATTCCCCTAAAGTGGGGAAGATTGGCTTCTACCTCAGTTTTTTTTTGCCTTCCTCTGGATCAACTTGCAGGATGACAGGCCGAACTGGATGGACAAATGTCTTTTTTCGGCCTTATGTACTATGTTACAATGAATCTGATTGGTTGCTATGAACAACTAAGCCAGCTCTACTTTACACCAGTTTGATGAAGCTTCCCCTATATGTCAATCTGCTCAGCTCTCCTTGGTCTATAACATGCTGCCTGTAGATAACATAGCATGTTCAACATGATCAGTGTTTTATCTGTATTCATATACTCTTCATGAGGGTCTATTCAGACGACCATTGGCTTTCGGGTCCGTGCCTCCACACTGCAAAAGATAAGGACATGTCCTATCTTTTGCCGTATCTTGCGGATTGCAGACCCATTCAAGTCAGAGGGCACACGCCTGGTGTCCATGCATTGCGGTCCACAGCACGGGGGCGTGGAGCATTTGCAATCATCTGAATAAACCCTGATTCAACTTAAAATACTGGTGAGGGATCAAGTCCATCCAACAGTGTTCGGGAAGGCTCTAATAAAGTAATGTGTTTTTGATGCAGCGTGCATTAGAATGGTGGTTGCAGGCTATCGGGACATGATGGGAGTTGTAGTTTTACAACAGCTGAAGATCCACAGGTTGATAAACATAAGACTACAGTAATGTAGGAAGCGCTGTAGTAAAATCAAAGCTGTGCTGTGATTGGTTGCTATGGGTAGCAACAATTAGTCTTTTAGCCAGAACATGCAGGGGAGATGAGAGGCAGAGTGAGAAGCAGTGCCTCAGTAGTTACAGTTACATTAGTGTATAAAGGCGCGCTGAAACATTGGTTGCTATTGGCAACAAGTAGTCTTTTAGACAGCACACATATGGAGATTACCACTGAATCACAACTGTTGATTAAATGCTATGTACAAATATGAAATACGTACTTTGGTCGCTGTGGGAAACAAACAGTTTGTCTTTTAGACAGCACATGTAGGGAGATGAGAGGCAGACTGATATAAGATCTAACAGTCTCTCGCAAAGGGGCACTCCCAAAACTGGTGCAATGATGCTTCTTCAAAGAATGGACAGCTGGGCCAGTAATGGGTTTTGCAAAGTTTGCAAGTATGCCCAAAGTGTTAGGGCGGCCATTCACATTCAATAGCTGTTGGCCAAAAGATGATAATTCTCTCCCAACTACCTCCTAGCTCCCCCATACACCTTAGGCTTATTGTACACATTCGTGGCTGTATTGCGGATCGCATTTGCGGATCCGCAATACACGGGCACCGTTCCGTGTGCATTCCACATCACGGATGCGGACCCATTCACTTCAATGGGTCCGCAAATCCGGAGATGCGGAACGGAAGCACAGAACTGAACCCTACGGAAGCACTATGGAGTGCTTCCGTGGGGTTTTGTCCCGTACTTCTGTTCCGCAAAAAGATAGAACATGTCCTATCTTTTTGTGGAACGGCCGGATCGCGGACCCATTAAAGTGAATGGGTCTGCTGTCCGTTGCGGCTGCCCCACGGTGGGTGTTCGTGCATTGCGGCGCGCAATTTGCAGGCCGCAGCACAGCCACGGGGCGCACACGTTCGTGTGCAAGAGGCCTTAGACTGTAGTTCTCGGCGGATTTGGCCAACAATACACTAATGTGTAAGGTGCCTTTAAAGAAATAAAAAATTATAATAATTTAAAATATGGCAGATGTTTTCTTTACCTCTCTAATTGGGCTAGATAACAATTAGTATTTATAGGTAAGAAATAACATTACAGAATATTTATATAGATGGATTCATACCTGGGCCACATCGGGTATATATGCTAGTGATATTATAAAAGTATGCACACAGAGTTATTTTCTCATGGTTTCATACACCCTGCAGTAGAATATAGGTCTGTATCAGGCCCTGTTCACACAGAATCTTTTGCCAACAATTTATCCTAGATTGTGCACCAAAAATCCGCCTTACATTGCAGTTAATGTGGCCGTGGACATGTGCTTTTTATTGTATGGTGTCCAGCTGAACATCACTGGAAACTGCAGTGGGTATCCACTTGTGGTTAAGCTCTACAAAATAGTGCTAAACCATGAGCGAGTTTGCAGCATTTACGTTGAGAATACTCAACAGATTTTGCCTTTGCCATGCTTTTGCTATGTGAACAGAGCCTTACAGAGGTATTCTCACTAAAACCATTCTTACAGGGGTTTAGAGTACTTAGATATTGATAGCCTATCCTAATAGATCATCACTATCAAATTGTTGGGATCCGACAACCGATAACGCCACCAGTCAGCTGTTGCAAGTATGCAGTGGATAGAGCTGGAAGAACAAGGTTCTGTCCACTGTGTAGTGGACATGCCAGGGTATTGCATCTTAGCTCCCATTCAAATGAGTGGATAGGCCATCAATATCTAAGTACCAGATATAGGAGTAAATAGGATGCCTCACTGAGTCATCATATGACAGTAGATGGAGGGATACGATTAGCATGGATCCTAAATCGTTAAAGGGGTGGAAAGATCCATCTTAATTTAGGACACTGGAGAAAAAGAAAAGTCCAACAGACTTTTAGGGATTCTCCAAGCTTTTTGTAAAAACTGCCCTTTCTTCTAACCTGTGGAAGAAAGACAGTTTGGTTAATTCTTACCCATCCCTCGCTCCGCTGATGCCACCAGCCCACAGGCTGTGGGCTGTTCCACCCAGGTCCCGTCTGGCCGCGTGCTCTTCTTCTCCTGTTCAGCTGCATTTACTATTATGCAGCTGAACAGGTAGAAAAGGGAATACATCTGGCTAGGACCTGGGCGGAAGAACCTACAGCCTGTGGTAATGTAGCGGGATTAGCAGCATCAGCAGAGCGAGGGATGGGTAAGTATTAACCAAACTTTCTTTCACAGGTTAGAAAAAAGGTCAGTTTTTATAAAATGCTTTGGTAAACCCATTTAACTAAATTTAATTCCCTATATTGCCTCTTCTAGGTCGATTGGAGTCAATCATATATGTATATATATATTTTTTTAACTCTTTTATTAACATCAGAGTACAGGTGAAACTCGAAAAATTAGAATATCGTGCAAAGTTCATTTATTTCAGTAATGCAAATTAAAACGTGAAACTAACATATGAGACAGACTCATTACATGCAAAGCGAGACATTTCAAGCCTTTATTTGTTATAATTTGGATGATTATGGCTTACAGCTTATAAAAACCCCAAAGTCACAATCTCAGGTACCTTTTGCTCAGGGGTTATGGGTTAATTAGCTGACTAGAGGGTGACATTTTGAGCCTAGAATATTGAACCTTCTCACAATATTCTAATTTTAAGTTGCATTAATGTAACTCCTTTTAAGTTGCATTACTGAAATAAATGAACTTTGCACGATATTAAATTTTTTGGAGTTTCACCTGTAATGTCATCAAGATCAAAAATTCCAGTTTCAATTCTTAATACAAACGAAGTTAACCTTTCTTTACATTCAATTTCTCTAATCACTCACTGCATTATTAGCAACATCTCATATCAGTGAATAGCGTCATATAATACAGTACAACCAGATGATCCCGCTAAGCCGACTGAACCATGAACATCAAGCTGCTGACAAAGCGTGTCGCAGTCTCGAGGTTGAGTACAAAGTGTGGGGCGATTCACACCATAATCACCAGACCCTGTCAAATTTTTGTGTTTTTTTGCGATGTTTAAACACCAATACTATATATGGTAGTATCTGATTTATCTGCAGTTTCCACATGGACAAGTTCGGCGTATTTGGGTCATACCATCTCAAATCAATACATTTACGTGCCATGAAAAGTGTTTCCCTTAGAAAAGTTGTCGTATAATGGTCCCATATATCTTCTTTTATTATTTCCAGAAGGCAAACCTCAGGGGTGCAATCCACCTGATTCTCTGTAATTCAATCACTTATTGAAAGGGGCATGTTCAAAAAAATTGCAGTGTGGAGTTCAATGAGTGAGGTCAATTATTCTTTGAGGTTGCAATTATTGCCCTTATTTAAAGAGGACCTTTCACTACTCTACAAACTAAAAACTAACTAGATCAGTGGGCAGAGAGGCGCCCAGGGGTCCCCCTGCACTTACTAGTATGCCTGGGCGCCGCTCCGTTCGCCCGGTATAGGCTCCGGTGTCTGCGCTCCCTCTGACTGATTTTTTGTAGGAGGCGTGTCCCTTGCTGCAGCACTGGCCAATCGCAGCGCACAGCTCATAGCCAGGCTATGAGCTGTGCGCTGCGATTGGCCAGCAGTGCAGCAAGGGACACGCCTCCTACAAGAAATCAGTCAGAGGGAGCGCAGACACCGGAGCCTATACCGGGCGAACGGAGCGGCGCCCAGGCATACTAGTAAGTGCAGGGGGACCCCTGGGCGCCTCTCTGCCCACTGATCTAGTTAGTTTTTAGTTTGTAGAGTAGTGAAAGGTCCTCTTTAAGGAAGGAAGGCAGCAAATGTTGTACATGCTCTGGTTATAGTGCATTTCTCTCTGAAATTCTGAGGAAAATAGGTCGTTCCAGACGTTGTTCAGAAGAACAGCGTACCTTGATTAAAAAGTTGATTGGAGAGGGGAAAACATTTAAAGAAGTGCAGAAAATGATAGGCTGCTCATCTAAAATGATTGTAAATGCTTTAAAATGGCATCCAAAACTTGAAAGACGTGGAAGAAAGCAAAAACTACTATTCAAATGGATAGAAGAATAGCCTAAATGGCAAGGACTCAGCCAACAATCAGCTCCAGGAAGATCAAAGAAGGTCTAAAGTTACCTGTGAGTACTGTTACTATTAGAAGACGCCTATGTGAAGCCAAGCTATCTACAAGAAGCCCCTGTAAAGTCCCACTGTTGAAAAAAAGACATGCTAAAGAGGTTCAAATTTCTCAAAGAACACATTGACCGGCCTAAAGAGACATTTTGTGGACTGATGAAAGTAAGATTGTTCTTTTTGGGTCTAGTGGCCGGAGACAGTTTGTCAGACGGCCCCCAAACACTGAATTCAAGCCACAGTACACTATGAAGGCAGTGAAGCATGGTGGCGCAAGCATCATGATATGGGAATGTTTCTCATACTACGGTGTTGGGCCTATTTATCGCATACCAGGGATCATGGATCAGTTTGATTACATCACAATACTTGAAGAGGTCATGTTGCCTTATGCTGAAGAGGAAATGCCCTTGAAATGGGTGTTCCAACAAGACAACGACCTCAAACACACCAGTAAACATGCAACATCTTGGTTCCAGACCAACAAGATTGACGTTATAGAGTGGTCAGTCCAATCCCTGGATCTTAATCCAATAGAAAACTTGTGGGGTGACATAAAAAATGCAGTTTCTGAGGCAAAACCAAGAAATAGAGAAAAACTGTGGAATGTCGTCCAATCATCCTGGGCTGGAATACCTGTTCACGGGTGCCAGAAGTTGGTTGACTCCATGCAACACAGATGTACAGCAGTTCTCAGAAACAGGGGTTATACAACTAAATATTAGTAAAGTGATTCAAAGGAAAGCAAAATCTTCAAACATTTTTCAGTTTATATAGTGAATATTTGAGTTTGTAAAGAAGAATACAAATACTGCTATTTTTTTGAACAGTCTAATATTAAATTTTCTTAATTTTTTTTTAGAGGAACAACACAAATTTGATATATTTTTCTTCATGTTTTGATTTGGAATAGAATGTGTAGTGTTCCCAATGCATCTGTGTGTATGGAAATAGAAGCTATTAGAAGGATTTTGAGCTTTATTCACTTTTTTAAACACACTGCTATTATTTTGAACACAACTGTACTATCTTGGCATGTGGATAAGTGGCTACGAAGGTGGCAGCTTGGTGTAAAACCTGCATCGATCCGGGGGGAAGATTATAAATACCCATCAATGTGTATTGTACATTGTCAATAAGAGTGTACAAAGACATATCTGCCTTCTGAATCAGTGACAATATCCTTTACCTCCCAGAGTAGTTGTTTGTGTACCAGTATGGAGACCCCTCTTGATGAAGAGGTATGATAAAAGTGTGCGGTCCACTGAACTCATGGTTTCTTTAATACCTGGGAAGTGCTAGAGACAAGATGTCTCTTGAAGACTTACAATTTGAGGGTTAGAGTTTCTAATAAAGGCAAACACCATAGGTCTCTTTTGTGGAGTACCCAATCCCCTGACATTCCATGTTAATATTTTTAGTTCAGCCATGGCTTCTGGGACAATGACAGATTATCAGGATTGGGCCAGATGCAGTGAGTGTATTGGTGTATATCAGTGTTATGCAAGGCATAGTGATTAACTGAAACAACAAAGTTAGCAAAATCAGTAAAACAACCAAAACTTTTCAACGCTATGTTTTCTACAATTGTAGTATTATGCCTGGACTGCTTTCTTCAATCCAGACCAGTGGTGTAGTGTGTGTGTGGGGGGGGGCCCTTTGCCCCGGGCGCAAGATTTTAAGGGACGCCAGCAGGGCCGCACCGCCAAGTAGGCAAAGTGAGGCGATCGCCCCAGGCGGCGCGGCCCTGCTCACAAGTGCGCGGCGGCAGCAGGGCACAGGGAGATGAGCGCTTCCATTGCGGAAGCGCTCATCCCCATAGTCATCTGTATCGCCGTCCTCAGGACAGCGATACAGATGGATATGCTGCGGGACAGGGCAGAGGCGTCTCCCTTCTCCGTTCCTCTGATAGGCTGCAGGCCTAGTGCCTGCAGCCTATCAGGGGCCGGTGCAGGTGGCGCGTTTGAGCCGTAAGCGCGGGACACAGGCCGGAAGAGGCCTGCATCGCATCGCTGCCATGGAGGCAAGTATAAGTGTTTATTTTTTTATATGGTACAATACTGGCTACTGGCACATGATTGGGGGGCCATCTATGGTGGCATTTCTCACTGGCACATGATTGGGAGCACTTCTTACTGGCACATGATTATGGGGGCACATCTTACTGGCACATTATTGGGGGGCACTGTGGGGGCATCTATGGGGGTACTTCTCACTGGCACATGATTGGGGGCACTTCTTACTGGCACATTATTGGGGGCACTATGGGGGCATCTACTGAGGCCACAAAGGAGTATTTTATATGGGGGGCTCTGTATAGGGTCATTTTATACTGGGACACATTTATGGTGGGTACTATGGAGAAGGGGAGAGAGGAGTACTATGGGATCATCTAAGGGGGCACTAAGAAGGGGTATTTTATACTTGCAAATTATGGGGGAAACTGAGGGTATCTACTGGGGCACTATATATGGAGCATTTTATACTGGTACATTATAGGGGGCACTAGGAGGAAGGGGGAGAGTAGTACTATGGGGGCATTTATTGGGGGCACTTTATAGGGGTATTTTATACTGGCACATTATGGGAGCACTATGGGGACATTAGCTCAACTGGGGGCATTAACAGGGGGTATTTTTTGCACTGTTGCATTATAAGGAGAATTATTACTACTGGGGGGCATCATGGTGGGCTTTTTTACTACTGGGGGTCTTTGCAAGGAGAATTATTACTACTGGGGGGCATCATGGTGGGCTTTTTTACTACTGGGGGTCTATGGGGAACATGATTAGTAGTATGGGCACTATGGGAGCATTATTACTTTTGGGGCACAGTGGGGACATGTTGGGGGCACTGTAGGAGCACTATTACTACCATGTGTGCTCTAGCAGAGAATTCTTCCTATTGGTGGGACTTTTGGGAGCACTAGTGCTGTTGGGGCACCTTGGCACAGTATCAGCTTACCATAATTATTTTTGGGGACGTTATGTTTACACTATTAGTGTCAGGCGCACTATTTTCTGGGCGCAGTTATTTTAGGGCACTGTGTGCCAATAATTATTAAAGGGCACTATCTGCATGGTACTAGTATTACCAGGGGGTTTATCTGTTTTTGCAGTATAATATTGGGGAGCACGGCAGGCAGAGTATTGGGGATGGTAGGATGATTTGTCCAGAAGATGGGAGGATGAAAGTAGTAAACTAAGGCCCCTTTCACACGGGTGAGTTTTCCGCGCGGGTGCAATGCGTGAGTTGAACGCATTGCACCAGCACTGAATCCGGACCCATTCACTTCTATGGGGCTGTTCACATGAGTGGTGATTTTCATGCATCACTTGTGCGTTGCGTGAAAATCGCAGCAAGCTCTATTTTGTGTGTTTTTCACACAACGCAGGCCCCATAGAATTGAATGGGGCTGCGTGAAAATCACAAGCATCCGCAAGCAAGTGCGTCCTTTGGCGTCTTCTGTCTCTATCTTTGCAGTTGAGAAATCTGGCAAGCATGGGTCTGGGTGGGGCCCCAGGTGGTGGTGGGGGGTCTTGCTGGACTCTGTGAGCTCTTTCCACCGCATAAGCTGAAGAGAATTCTGCATCTGAAAAAAAGTTATTTTATCCATTTTTCAATAAACTCATCTGGTGCTCGCCCCTCTGCCCTTTTAGGTAGACCTATAATTCTAATATTATTCCTGCAAAGTCTATTTTCTAGATCATCCGCTTTTTGCCTCCAGAGCTCCATTTTGGTGTTAAGATCAGATATGGATCAGGGAACAGTGGCGGTAGTATCTTCAATGCGTGATATACGCTCTTCAGTGTGCTGAACTCTTTCTCGCAGGTTATGCAGATCTTGGCGCAATAAACCCAGATGGATTTTGACTTTATCTAATTTTCCTGTGAGAGAAGTCTTGCATGCAGTGATGTCTTCCAGGACTTGAGCCGACACTTGCTTAAGGCTACATGCACACAACCATGCCGTTTCTTGCGGTCCGCAACCCGCGTATCCGCAAAAAACTGAAGCCGTCCGTGTGCCTTCCGCAATTTGCGGAACGGAACGGGCGGCCATTGATATAACTGCCTATTCTTGTCCGTTTTGTGGACAAGAATAGGACATGTTATATTTTTTTGCGGAGGCGCGGAACGGAGCAACGGATGCGGACAGCACACGGAGTGCTGTCCGCATCTTTTGCAGCCCCCATTGAAGTGAATGGGTCCGCATCCGAGCCGCCAAAACGGCGGCTCGGATGCGGACCCAAACAACGGCCGTGTGCATGAGGCCTAAGAGTGAGCTCTTCATGTTCCACCTCAGGAGGCGCTATAGGAGCTGAGACATCTGATGCGGTACTGGCCCTTGTATGCACATTCCTCTGCGGTAGAGGTGACCGCGTGCCCTCGTCAGACTGTCTAGCGAATTCACATAGTTTTTCGGTGGTGCTTTTTGTTTTTTTGCGGCCCCATTGTTATATCAGGATATCAGTCAGTATGTTATAGGCATATCTGAATCTATTATTTAGGATGGCGCCTTTTGCTTTCTCTGATAATATTTCTGTTGGCGCTGTAAAAAAAATAATATATTGTTCTGATGTTATGTGCGCCTCTGCAAGTAAACTTCCAGCTTTATACATAGCCAGGCAGTTTTCCTTTAGTATTCTTAGGGACTTCTTGCAAATGCTTGTGTATGCACTGTACTGTGCGGTGGAGATGTGCGCAGTGTGTCTCCGCTAGAAGAACTTGCCCACTTCTAAGCTCCTTCTTCTACCCCAGCACTGTGGGGAAGCCGCCAAGATGCCCGTTTGGCGAGAAATCTGGGGGGCCTGCCGCTATGTTCGGGCTTTTCTCCCTCTGATGTCTGCAGCCAGTACTCCCCCACTTATTCTTCTCTCCTTGTCTATCGCGCCTGAGCGCTCTGTAAGGCTGCCGCTAGTGCCATGCACTTCCCACCCCCTGACCTTTTCCGTCCCGGTATCCGGGCACGGCACTCCCCGATCTCTCTGCTGGCTCGGACCGGTGTTCGCTGTCTTCTAGATTCAGCAGGGTACAGTCTGCAAACTTTAAAGGGTCTGTATGTGGCAGGATTTATCCCCAGCTGTAGCGTTGGCCACGGAGCTCTCCTACACACGTTCAGCCATCTTGGCTGCTGGTCATACCCCCGAGCCAAGTATATTTTTAATGCTTTTTCTAACTTAGAGCTCATTCACACAAACTTATATTTTTTTTGCGGGTCGGATGTGGAGCCATTCACTTCAATGGGGCCGGAAAATATGCAGACAGCACATGTCTGTTCTTGTCCATTTTACAGACAAGGATAGGACAGTTCTATAGAGGGCAGGACATTTCGTTCCGTAAAATACGGAACACACACGGCCGGAAATTTGCAGACCGCAAAACAGGCTACGTTCGCGTGCATGAGCCCTTACGTTAAAAAAAGGGTTGTTTGTAGCGCGGAGACTAAAATGAGCGACCCTTCGGCTATTTACATCTGATGACTGCTTGATTTGTATTGTACGGTAAACAAGACACGCACATGGATGCTGCAGGGACATTACTGCTGGATGCTGAAGGTCGCCGGCCCAACTGATAGAGATTATTGCACTTAGTTTCCTGACATCATACAGTGAAAAGTTTGCATTGTGGGTTTTTTCTCCAAAAATCTATTTTATCTTTTTTTTTTTTTTCTCTTGCAGAATTTCGGACAAATTCTTCAGCCTTTCTGCTGGATCGACATTCAGCGGTGACTATGAGAGAATATGCCTCCATACGTTCATCCCTGAGACTTACTCAGCACGCCATGTACCTCGCTGTGGCTGGTCGGACTTAGTATAAACACAGTCTGGTACTGGCGGTTTACTTCCTTCAGCTTACACCATTCTCTGCAATCATTGTCTGAGATGGATTCCTCTTGGGTTAACCCCTTCACGTCACTTTCCCTGTTTTGGATAACGAATGGCTTAATATTGCTAATCCAAAATTGTTCCTGTATCCTTTTAAAACAGTATCACGGCCTTGTATCCATTTATACTTTATCAGAATTCCCCGTAGATCATATTGAGCTCAACTGCGATCAAACTGGAACTGATTATAATGTATGACAAATGTTTTCTCCGATATACACATTTACAAGGAATATTACAGACAGTACATGACACTATACAGCCAAACATTATTATATATTACTTATATACAGTATATATTGTTATAAACATTATTATATATTACTTATATACAGTATATATTATTATAGAGTAAACATTATTATATATTACTTATATACAGTATATATTGATTATTATACAGTAAACATTATTATATATTATATACAGTATATACTACTTATTATACAGTAAACATTATAATGATGGACCAGGAATAGCGCCATTCTTGTCCACAGGCTAAGGCTACTTTCACACTTGCCATAGCCTTTTCTGGCAGGCTGTTCCCCCGCTGGATCCATGCTACCACAAGTCCACCGTGCCGCCAGAAGTCTGCTCCGGCCCCATTCACTATCATGGGGTGGGCCGGAGGTCCGGCTGCAGCACGGCAAACATGCCGAGAGGCGGCCGGACAAAAACTACAGCACACTGCTGTTTTTGTCTGGCCACCTCTCGGAATGTTTGCAGTGCTGCGGCAGGACCTCCGGCCCACCCCCCAAAGCAGACTGCCGGCGGCACGGTCGACTTGCGGTAAGACGGATTCGACAGGCTGTTCCTCCTGCCGGAACAGCCTGCCGGAAAAGGCTACCGCAAGTGTGAAAGTAGCCTAAAGCCTCTTGCACACTACTGTATGGCTTTTTCAGTATTTTGTGGTCCGCAAAAAATGGATCCACCAAATATACGGATGACGCCCATGTGCATTACGTTTTTGTGGAACGGAACAGCTGGCCCCTGATAGAACAATATATCCTTGTAGTTATGCGGACAATAATAAGACATGTTCTATCTTTGAACGGAACGGAAATACGGAAATGGAAGGCATACAGAGTACCTTCCGTTTTTTTTGCGGATCCATTGAAATGAATGGTTCCATATACTCAACGCAAAAACCAGAACGTAAACAGAAAAAAAAACGTTCGTGTGCAAGAGGCCTAAGGGTCCATTCACACATCCGTATGTGTTTTCCGGATCTGCAAAACACGGACACCGGCAATGTGCGTTCCGCATTTTTCGGACCGCACATCACTGGCACTATAATAGAATATGCCTAATCTTGTCCGCAATTGTGGACAAGAATAGGACATGTTCTATTTTTTTCGGGAACGGAAATGCGGACCCGGAAGTGCGGATCCGCATTTCCGGATCTGGGCAGCACATTTTGCTAAATGCGGAACAGATTTGCGGACGTGTGAATGGCCCCCTAGTCTGGTATTGCAGCTACGGCTGGAATAGCGATGAGTTGCAATATCAGACACAGCCCATGGACAAAAATGAAGCTTTTTTTGGGGGGGGGGGGGGGGGCAGAAAAGCTGACTCCCTGAAAACCCCTTCAAAGTCTAACTACTGGTACACGCCTACACACTTCAAGTTGCTACTTGAACTATTGGCCATCATTTGGACCGATGTATCTGCATGGACAGATATGGGCGCAGAAAGTTTTATCAGCTGTACTATACATTATACAGCCTCATGTTTTTTAAGGTCTCCCTAGACAAAAGGAAGAATGAGAAGATTTATCAACATTAGTGCACCATCTAAGCGACACACAGTCTCTTCAACAGGAAGGGTGCATGCCTCGATGACCATGGAGCTGGCTTAAAACAACACCAGGACAGGTTTTGCAATGTGTTAAAAGTTGACAGAAAAACATAATGAAAAAAGAAAAAGTGTCAGCTCACTCATCAAAAAAATCATCCTACATCTCACCGGAATAGGTTATCCAATATTCAGGATATTAGAGGTGTCCAGCACTCATCCAGTAAAAATTAAAATGAACGATGCTTACTTCATACAAAACTATACAAAACCACATTGTAGGAAAAGCACTTTCCTGTTAGGCTAGTTTCATGCTAACGCTAAACTGTTCTGGCAGGCTATTCCGGTAGAGGAACCTTCTGCCTGAGTTCATCACATCTGCCATAGTTGGAAACTAACAGAGCACCACCAGGCCCCATTGACTATATTGGGACCTGGCGAGGATCTGGCCTGTTTTTAGCATTAGTGCCGAGATTCGGACGCACAAATGCTGATGCAAACAGGTAATGGGCTCTAAAGGAGAAAGGTGGTATCTGGCTATGCTGAATACCATGACCGCCAGCGGGCTGTTCCTCTAGTTTAGCGCTAGTGTCAAACTAGCCTTACAAGCCTAAAATGGCAAGCTTCGAAAGACCTAAGAAAGAGTTTTTCCTAGGATGTGAGTTTGTGTGGCTTATTAACCTAATAAAATAAAGATCGTAGGTTTTTATTTTTACTGGATGAGTGCTGGATATGTCCTCTATCTAGGTAAACTTATAAACCATGGTTTTTAACAGATGTGCTCATGTAGTTGCTTACAACATGTATATCTTACCCAGGCTTTTTTCCCCAGTTTGGACTCTCCTGACCCGTTTTCACCATGTAAAACAATCCTGTATGTAGCACTTCCTGTTGCTGTATCCAACCAAACCCATGATGCACTTCTCTTTTCTCTGCCACTGCTCCAGCACCGCCCAGCTAGTTTATAGCTCCCCCCACCCCGCTGGTTAAATAGACACTCCCCTATCACTGCCCCTAACACCCAGCTAGTTTATAGCTCCTCCCACCCCGCTGGTTAAATAGACAGTCCCCTATCACTGCCTCTAACACCCAGCTAGTTTATAGCTCCTCCCACTCAGCTAGTTGCATAGACACTCCCCTATCACTGCCCCACCCATGGACATAACATCACATGGACATGGTCATGGGACTATACTGTAGCTTGGAACAGAAGATAGGAGCAATAAAGGGAGAAGAAATACATTACAAGATTACAGTGACCTTTATAAGTGGTTATTTTACAGAATATTGATGCAAACCGGAAAACCCCTTTAATGTCCGAATAAATAGTACAGGAACCCAAATGCCACATTTTTCTATGCATTTATGACAAACAATTGTTAAATCTGCCCAAGGGCTCATTCAGACGACCGTAGTATTCTGCGGCCCGCAAATTGCGGATCCCCAAAACACGGACACCGTCACGTGTGAGTTCCGCAATTTGCGTACCGCACATGACCGACACTATTTGCGGACAAGAATAGGACATGTTTTATCTTTTTCACAGGGCCATGGAACGAAACAACAGATGCACACAACACACGGTGTGCTGTCCGCATTTTTAGCAGCCCCATTGAAATGAATGGGTCTGCAACTCTGCACCCGTTTCGCAAAATTGCGTAATGGGTGCAGACTCATTCATACAGTCGTCTGAATGAGCCCTAACTGTGTACCAAACGTCACAGGCGCTTTTACACATTTTCCAGCCAGTCATATGAGCCCACAGTAGAATGTGGTCCTACATCTAGAATGTAGATGACAACAGTCAGTGTGACATTTTTCAGAACCCAGAACATGACCGTTGTCTTTAGTGCGCCATATAGAATGTCCACAATCCGTTGTTGCAAGGCCTTCTACTGTACAGTCATATGCTGGAACCAGGGGTGCACCACCAATGAGGCCAGGTGAGGCGATCGTCTCAAGCAGCACCAGGAAGAGGAAAGAGGGGGGCAACGGAAGGGCCTTGGGCAATGAGCACTTTCATTGTGGCAAAGGGGTTAGGTTAAGAAATTGAGATTAGAGAGGGGCGCTGCTTCAGTTTTTGCCTCAGGCAGCAGAAAGGCTAGGTGCACCCATGGCTGGAACCTAATGTATGGTTCAGATATGGCATATGCAATAAAAGGCATAAAATCAAAGTGAGATTTTAAAGATATTCATGTAATCCTTTGAGGATAAATAGATCGGATGACTTGGGGCTATGCTTCTGTCTAATACAGAAAGACTAGATTTACAGCCACCAATTTAATCAAAAGATCAATAGAGATGAGAGAAATTACATTGCATTTACTCAATAAATATGTTCCCTTTGATGTTAAAAGAGTCATCATGTTTAGAGCTATATTGTATTACTTGAAGGAGAATTATTTTCTGGGACATTTCCAGAACAGAGCTGAAGCTTTCCAAATATCGTGTGCAATAAGAAGAGGGAAATAATAAAGATAGTTGTCATTGTTTGACTAGATGGGAAACCCTGATCCTGATACATGTTCTTTTTTTCTTTTAATCTCCTAATGGTATATTTTTAAATTGTATGTTCTGTAGATGATTATGGGGGCAGCCATTTTGCTTGAGCTGCTGTTAACAACATTTAAAAAATGCTTTACAACAGCCACATAGGTCATAGACAGAATTTTGGAGAGGACTCATTGACTCCAGTGGGGGAGTTTTCTAGGCATGCTCTGTGACCTGTACAGAAGTCACTTTGTAGGGGAAGGTGAGTAGATAAACTGTGACCATCACCCAATTAGATCATCTTTCATTGCAATCCTGCCTATGATGATAATTAGATGACTGCTGAGAAGTGATCTGTACAGAACAGTAAAGCTGTTTTCACACCTAAACTCCAGAATATTTCCAGATTATCAGGTCTGGAGATTTATTGGAGTTGGCCTTTTACACATGTAGCTATCAACCCGGAGATGTTCCATGTTGGACGTGTTCTCACTACAGAGGAAATGTTCTAGGTTCCTAGGCAAGGGGTGGGAACTTTAAGCATGGCCCACTGTGATTTTCTGGAACATTTACTGCTGTTTTCACACATCCGCTCACTTGGACAAAATCTGGAGTTAGTACTAGGGCTCTGGGGAGAAAACGTCTGGGTAAAGTCCAGAACAGATAATGTAGATGTTTGTGTTCACACATACAGCCCCTCCAGGTAAACTAAAACTGGAAATGTGTTTTATTTTTATGTTTAAATGAAAATCTTGATTTAAACAATAGATCATTTTCTAATGACGCATCTCGTGGTCACATTACTTGAAATCATCATTTTATTCAAGAAGAAACCAGAACACCCTAGTTTATTAAGTCCCATCACAAATGTAATCTCAGCATATGTTTGTGAAGGAAACCTGTATTGAAGAGAAAACTTCATGGCACTCTGTTGTAAGTACGCTACTGGAAGTCGGGTTCCCACCCGTTGTATCAAGAAGAATATAAACTCCAGTTTTTGTAACGATGTGATAAATTTCATTTAATCAGAAATGAGGTAAATCATATACGTGTGACGTTTCGGCCACAATCCGGCCTTCATCAGACTGGTACCGCTAAAGGGACTGTTCGGATGGCGGGCGTAGTTCTAGGAATTGCAGACTCAGTGGTTATAACCACTGGCAGTACTGAGTCTGCAATTCCTATAACTACGCCCGCCATCCGAACAGTCCCTTTAGTGGTACCAGTCTGATGAAGGTTTGTGGCCGAAACGTCACACGTATATGATTTACCTCATTTCTGATTAAATTAAATTTATCACATTGCAAAAACTGGAGTTTATATTCTTCTTGTAAAGGAAAACTGGCATATTGTTTGTGTACAGAGGGCTATGCACCGTCATATACTGAACTCCCACTGTACATCTGTAACGGACCGTTTCAGCAGACAAGGGGTTAAAATCCGTTTAGGCGATATGCCCCTTTCTGAGAGACAGGCACAGCTACTGCAGAACACCAACCTCCCGAACTGGATACAAAATAGCACTCCAAACTGGAACCTCGCAAATAGCTGTCAGCAGACGAACAGGAAAAGCGTACAGTCGGCTTACACTCCTGGCAATAAGTCTCCAACAGCATACAGGGAATCCCCCCAATAACGAGACAAGGCTCCGTCTTGAGGGTCAAGCAGTGCTCTGATGTGCTGGCACACCCAGCCTGGTTTTTATTACAGTTTTGCAAATACAGAACAGATACAACACATCCCCACAATGCATCATGGTTTCCTCCTCTCTGTCCCAGAGACAACCAAAGGCAATCCAATTATCTCTCAGGACAAAGGGGAGATCGCCAATACACATGTGGAGACAACAGGACAGACATCACCATTTAAACACACAATGGCACACCCCCACAGCAAACACAGACATTTAACATATCCCCAGATAGGTCAAGTCTGAGTGCATATCATTAGGTGAATGGCACTCAGAATACACGAATACAATAATATTAGCTATCTGGGTGCCCTCACATAAAATACAATTTAACCGAACGCATAATAACATAAAATACAATTCTACAGACAGATTTAAGCTGTGCGGCCGGTCTGTTTTCTCCTTTAAAGTTACTATGGGCCATAATCCTGAGGCAAGAGGCTTTTAAACAGCCCCCTCCAAAACCCAGTGGCGAGGTTGGTTTCGCCACACATCTCCCCCCCCCAGGGAAGACTAACCAGATACCTGACCTCACGCCGGTCGGTACCTGAGTTAGTCTGGCAGCCCACCCACAACCCAATACTGGACCTGTTGAATTTAGTAGGCTGTCTCTGTCCAGTGAATCCACCAAGGTTATATTGGTAGCTGGTACTCCCGGTCTCTGAGTTGCTCCCTGGCTTGGAGTGGAGGTTGCTTTGTGGGCAGGGATCAGCGGGACTCTGCCCTGGTGCCAGCACTACCACGGAAGAAGCCTGGTTGGAGTCTGATTGTTGGAGGGAGAAACCGACTGTCTCCCCTTTGGCTAAACAGCCCTGTTGCTGGGCGGCAGGACCGACTGTCCCTCCCCCTGTGCTGTAAGTGCAGAGACCACGGTCCCATCTGCCCTGTTGTGGGGCTTACTGTCTCCCCCTGGTGCGTTAAGCTGCCGCTGGGGAGAGGTGGTAACGAGCTCCTCTCCCATACATACTTCCAGCCGCTGGGGAGGGCGACCGACCGCCTCCGCTCCCAATACAGTGTCCTGCTGCTGGGGAAAGGAGACTGGGCTCTCTATTCCCTGTAGGACACTCTGCCGCTGGGGGACAGGACCGACTGTCTCTGCCCCCTGTAACTTCGCCTGCCGCTGGGGAATGGAGACTAGGCTCCCAATTCCCAAAAAATCATGCTGCTGCTGGGGGGCAGGAACAACTACCTCTGCCCCCTGTAACTCAGCCTGCTGCTGGGGAATGGAGACTAGGCTCCCAATTCCCTGCAAGACTGGTGGAGAGACCTCGGTCCCATCTCCACCGGCCACCTGGGGTTCTTCCCAGTAAACATCCACAATATCCTCCCAGCTGAAGGGCTCTGGGTCTGACTTCTTGCTGTCCTGCTGAGCCTTCCCAATGGAGTGGAAGAGATCTCGGTAGTCCTGCTCCAGTTCCCACTCCAGGGTTGCTAGGTGAGCCAGGTCTTGCTCTACCTCATGGGGGTCATCCCACTCATGCCTAGCCTCCCTCTCATAGAAAATGTCCTGAGGTCTGGACTGTGCAGGGCTCCCGAAGTCAGGCTCTGCAAAGGACTCCCATAACAAGCCAGGACCATCAAACTCCTCTCCCTCTGGCTTGTCATGCTCAGCTGTCCAGGGTATAAACTGTGCCACATACCACCAAAGCGCCTGGTAGGCATCCTCCAGCCATAGCTCCTGCCATACCCGGTGCTCTAGTTCCTTCACCCATTCCTCCAGGGGCTGCTCTCCCAGGAAGGGCATCCGCAGGGCCACTTGCTTCTGCAACCGCTGCTCTTCACTGGGGAGACTCTCACCTCGCTGGTATTGTACATTATCCAGGGCCTGGTACCAGATGCCTTTCCTTAATGCATCCCGGCCATCCAGGTCCTCCTCCTCGTATAACACTGCTGGTTCCATCCTGTTGTTTTTAGGGTCACTGTACTGGGACATGCGTTGCCCTTAAATTGTAGAATCCACAGAAATGGTGTCTCCTGTAGCTGTCCTTCTGGCTGTAGGAACGATCCCGCTGCTTGCCACCAATGTAACGGACCGTTTCAGCAGACAAGGGGTTAAAATCCGTTTAGGCGATATGCCCCTTTCTGAGAGACAGGCACAGCTACTGCAGAACACCAACCTCCCGAACTGGATACAAAATAGCACTCCAAACTGGAACCTCGCAAATAGCTGTCAGCAGACGAACAGGAAAAGCGTACAGTCGGCTTACACTCCTGGCAATAAGTCTCCAACAGCATACAGGGAATCCCCCCAATAACGAGACAAGGCTCCGTCTTGAGGGTCAAGCAGTGCTCTGATGTGCTGGCACACCCAGCCTGGTTTTTATTACAGTTTTGCAAATACAGAACAGATACAACACATCCCCACAATGCATCATGGTTTCCTCCTCTCTGTCCCAGAGACAACCAAAGGCAATCCAATTATCTCTCAGGACAAAGGGGAGATCGCCAATACACATGTGGAGACAACAGGACAGACATCACCATTTAAACACACAATGGCACACCCCCACAGCAAACACAGACATTTAACATATCCCCAGATAGGTCAAGTCTGAGTGCATATCATTAGGTGAATGGCACTCAGAATACACGAATACAATAATATTAGCTATCTGGGTGCCCTCACATAAAATACAATTTAACCGAACGCATAATAACATAAAATACAATTCTACAGACAGATTTAAGCTGTGCGGCCGGTCTGTTTTCTCCTTTAAAGTTACTATGGGCCATAATCCTGAGGCAAGAGGCTTTTAAACAGCCCCCTCCAAAACCCAGTGGCGAGGTTGGTTTCGCCACAACATCATCTTGTCTTAAATCAATCATAAAGATAAAACATACAGTACATTGCTGATGGCTGGGTGCTGTGATCTCACAACTCAGCGCCTGTCGTTTCTACATACAGCTTCACCCACACTGAGCAGCTCAGCAGTATGAACATTAGGACTAAGGGCTGTATTACACCAACAGATTATCTGACCAATATCTGTCCAATCAGACTAACAGTTGGTGTGTATAACAAAAGATCTATGTGTAATAGGCCATCTGACCAATGATTTGTCAGATAATCTGTTGGTGTAATACAGCCCTAAGGCTGGGTTCAGACCTGAGCGTTTTACAGCGCGTTCCTACGCGCTGTAAAACGCTCAACAGGCGAGAACCAATGATTCCCTATGGGAATGGTTCTCACCTGAGCGTTTTTACGCTGTAAAACGCCCGACGCCCCAAGAAGTACATGAGCTTCTTTGGGGCGTCTTGTCGCGGGTTCCCGTACATAGACTTCAGCGGGAACACGCAACAATAGGTGTTCGCCTGTCTCTGTATGCGCGATTGCAAACGCCCGTACAATCGCGCATACAGAGCGCTCCATCGCGAACGCTCAGGTGTGAACCCAGCGTTAGGGAACACTGGCAAATACAGAATGTACTACACTCATATATTATATTCTTACTTGAGGGTATGCATGCACAATTCTAACTAACTGTTCTTCATACTTTTTTGGCCTGAGATTACAGTCAAAATATGTTGTATATAATGTGTACTATGTACAGTATATATTAGAACATCTGCATCTTATGTATGTTGTAGAAAATTATTGTAGCAAGCAATACAATGTATATAGTTTGTTATAAAAATCTAGTCTGGGAACGGATAGCCTTTCTGTTATTCTGGCATATCTGTGACCACCACATGACCAAGACAAGTTTTTATCCTTTTGATATACACAATATATAAACAGGCATCAGCAACCTCTGGCACTCTAGCTGTTCTGAAACTACAACTCCCACAATCCTCCTCTCACTTATATGGGAGTTACAAGAACAGCTCAGTAAGTGTGCATGCTGGGAGTTGTAGTTTCACAGCAGCTGGAGTGCCGAAGGTTGCCGATCCCTGGTCTACCATCTTCATTGTATGATTCAGGCAGGTAGTAGACCTGGTAACATGGGGAGACATGGGCAAATCACACCAATAAAAAGCTATTGTAAAAAAAATAACATTGTACATTGTAAGCAGCAACATGCAGGTTTAATGCTAAGGAGACGCAGTATACTGAGCACTGTGCAGCAGCATTCATGTTACAGGCAATGTGAAAATCCAGCTGTCTATAGGGAGGAGTAGAGATAGTTGATTTAAAATAGCCTTACATCAGGATACGCGGGCGTAAAATAATTTGAGGTTGTCTCCCAGTGCATTCTTGGATTGTAGCTATAGAGCAGCCCAGGCACATTCTGTCTGGTGCAAGCGACGGCACTGACCTTAGATATAATGATTAGATGTAAGAATTCATAAGAGGAACTAAAGATGTTTCCAGTTATTTTATTTTTTTACAATACAATGGAAAAGATTTATTTGAGGACAGTGGGAGCATTATTCAGATTAAAAGTTATTAGAGAGAAATAACCCTTACAAATATTTGTATCATATAATGCTGAAACCTGCTTTTACCAGCCAGGGTTGTGTCTGATTTTGGATCTGTCCTGTTATCTAAATTCCGTTTTCCTGCTACAGTTTCTTTGCCACCCGGAAAATCTGCCTTGTTTTTTTATCTTCATCGAAGCAAAGGTTTTAAAGTCCAACATAATAGAGAGAAATAATAGGGTGAAACACAGTGGAGGTAAAAGAATGAAAAGAAAATGTTATGTATCATAATTTTAAACAGAAGATAACAAAAATGTAATTATAATGTGCATATAGTATAGTTGCTCTCAGTTTATTTTCATTATATTGAAAGACTATGGACATTTTTGCAGATTTTATTTTGTTTATTTGCTTTCTAAGTTAAGCTTTTTTCTTCTGCAGAATGTGTGCATGTCCTTCACCTAGCTGCTGGTGTTGACATACTGTAAGGCTACTTTCACACTTGTGGCAGAATGATCCTGCCGGATCTAGCAAAACGTATGGCAACTGATGGCATTTGTTAGACTGATCAGGATCCTTATCAGTCTTAAAAATGCCTGATCAGTCATAAAAATGCATTGAAATGCCGGATCCGTCTTTCCGGTGTTATCCGGCAAAACGGATCTGGCATTCATTTTGTTTCACCTTTTTTTCGGTCTGCGCATATGCAGACCAGAAGGACGGATCTGGAATTCCAGTATTTTGAATGCCGGATCCGGCACTAACACATTCCTATGGAAAAAAATGCTGAATCCGGCATTCAGTCTAGTCTTCAGTTTTTTTCGCCAGAGATAAAACCGTAGCATGCTACGGTTTTATCTTTTGCCTGATCAGTAAAAATGACTGAACACATCCTTATGCATCCTGAACGGATTACTCTTCATTCAGAATGCATAGGGATATACCTGATCATTTCTTTTCCGGCATTAAGCCCTTTTGACGGAACTCAGTGCCGGAAAAGAAAAACGCTAGTGTGAAAGTACCCTAAATTCGTCAGAGAATTTCTACTTGTTTTGATGACTCTATGTTCTACCCCCTTCTCTCAGTTTTAGAGATAGCAATATGGAAGAGAGGATGTTGTACACGGCAGAACAGAGTGTGGAGAGTGGGTAAACATCCAAGGACAGCAATTGACACAGGCATGCCGACAAACAACAAACCATACATAAGGCAGTTTGCAAAGGAGAAAATTACATAGACTGTATACCTGTCACGGTCCCTCCCATGACAGAGGTGAAAAGATCAGAGAGACTGGCGGCATGTGAGGGCATCTGACAGTCCCTCTGTTTTTTCCCTTCAGTGTTGTGTTTGGTAATGACCACATCTTTTATCAGGTGCAGCTTGTAGTCATTACTTAGCCCCCATTTAGTTCTGATTCTCACTGCTTACCATGCGGTTGATATTTCCTCCTGGAGTTGGTTGAGCTGGTGTGTTGTTCCTTTGGATCTCCTGCTCCTCCACCTTCTTTAAGCTATGTGCGGTCACCATCCCTCTCCCTTAGCTTTGAGGCGCAGACTCCGGTCTATTCCTTCTGTGTGTCATTTGGTGTTATTCCCTCCTCATTACTCGTGACATTATCAACCGCCCAAAAAAACATAATTTTGTTTGTGTCAGTGCAGTGATGGATACTGTTTCTGCATTGGTTGATCATATGCAGGGATTGTCTTTGGAGGTGGCTGACCTCCGCAAGGCCGTCTCACAGTTTCAGAGACCACAGGCGGTGGCTTCCAGCAGCAGGAACCAGGCCTGCTCGGAACCGAAGGTTGCTCTCCCGGATAGGTTTTCCGGGGAAGTGACAATTTTGTTTGGTTCAGGGAGTCGTGTAAACTGTATTTTAGACTACGTCCTAACTCTTCTGGGGATGAGAGTCAAAGAGTAGGGATTACTATTTCGTTACTGAAAGGTGACACTCAGTCTTGGGCTTTTTCATTGCTGACCGGATCACAATCCCTCCGGTCGGTAGATACATTTTTCAGAGCCTTGGGGCTTATCTACGATGACCTAGATCGGGTCTCCTTGGCTGAGACGAAGTTGCGTGGCTTACGGAAGGGAGGGCGTTCTGCGGAGTCCTATTGCTCTGAATTTAGGAGATGGGCAACTGATACTGAGTGGAATGACCCATCCCTCCGTACTCAATTCTGTCAAGGGTTATCTGAGAACCTGAAGGACGCATTGGCATTTCATGAATATCCAGAGTCATTGGAGGCGGCCATGTCTCTGGCTGTACGTATTGATAGACGCCTGAGGGAGAGATCTAAGATTCCTCTCGCTCGAGACGCACTATTATATGGGGAAGCAGCCTCTTCTGACACTTTGGGTAGGGAGGCACTTGAGCTCATGTCTGATGATAAGCCAAAGCAATTGGGAGAAGTCACTCCTGGATCTGGTGATAAAAACGTTAGGGTTAAGAAAAGACTCTGCTTTTTCTGTGGTAAAGTAGGACATTTTGTTAACATATGTCCTTATGTTAAACGTCAAGGTGAAAAAGAGAGAAAGAGAACTAATGTGTTTAGTCCTCTTCTCACTCTTGGTAGTGTGGGTGGGGAATCGGAGAATGTACTTTTGTCTTTTGCCAGTAGTACCAGATTTCTCCTGCCTGCCAAGGTGGCGCTAGACTCCAAAACTGTGAGAATTGAAGTATTTATTGACAGAGGGGCAGCAGTTAACCTAGTAGATGGCCAACTCGTCCGTATGCATGGTTTGACTACAAGAGCATTAGACAAAAATATTTCAGTGTTTGCGATTGATTCCACTCTACTCTCACAACAGTATTTGTCACAAAATTTGCAGGACATTCACCTAAAGGTGGAAGATTCTCATTAAGAATCTATTTCATGTTTTGTGCTGGAGAGTCTGCCTGCTCCTCTGGTTCTAGGTTTACCGTGGTTATCCAAACATAACCCTACCATCGATTGGCAAGCGAGACAGAATCTTGATTGGAGTGATTTTTGCATAGACAACTGTCTTAGCACGTCGCTTTCTGTTGTAACCACTAAAATTGTACCTTCTTTTATTTCGTCTTTTTCTGATGTATTCTCTGAAAGTGAAGACCAGGAGCTACCTCCACATTGGGAGTATGATTGCTCCGTCAATCTTATTCCTGGAGCTATATTGCCCAAGCCTCGGTTGTGTAATCTTTCGGAACCCAAAAGAGTAGCCATGGGAGAATATATCACAGAGAGCTTGGCTAAAGGTTATATTAGACCATCCAAATCACCAGTGGCTGCAGGGTTCTTCTTTGTAAAAAAGAAGGAAGGAATGCTTAGGCCATGTTTGGACTTCCTTGAGCTTAATCGCATTACTGTCTGTGTTCCCTATCCCCTTCCTTTGATCCCAGATTTGTTCGATCAGATTGTCGGTGCCATGGTGTTCTCTAAGTTGGATTGGAGGGGGGGCATATAATCTGGTAAGGATCAAGGAGGGGGACGAATGGAAGATGGCCTTTAATACCCCGAAGGTCATTTTGAGAATTTGGTCATGCCTTTTGGGTTGACCAATGCTCCTGCTGTTTTTAATAATTTCATCAATGACATCTTTTATCATCTGGTGGGCAGGTTTGTGGTGGTGTATCTGGATGATATTTAAATTTTTTCCCCCGACATGGAGAAGCATCAGGATCACGTGAGACAGGTCTTACAGGGAGAATAAATTGTATGCTAAGATGGAGATCGACCTGTAAATCTGAAAGTGCTCATGCGATTTTTGAGGTTCACCAACTACTACTGTAAATTTATCTTGACTTACTCGACTGTTGTTAAACCATTAACAGACTAAGAAAGGTGCTGATTTCTCAGTCTGGTCTGATGCGGCATTACAAGCTTTTTCTGCAGTGAAGGAATGTTTTGCTTCTGCTCCAATACTGGTGCAACCTGATGTGTCACAGCCATTAATTGTGGAAGTTGACGCATCAGAGGTAGGGGTTGGAGCAGTATTGTCGCAGGGTCCTTCTCCTAGTAAATGACGCCCATGTGCTTTTTTCTCCCGAAAACTCTCTACTGCTGAAAGAAATTATGATGTAGGTAATAGAGAGTTGCTGGCCATTAAGTTGGCTTTTGAGGAATGACGTCATTGGTTGGATGGAGTGATTCATCCCATTACAGTAATTACTGATTACAAAAATCTGGCCTATCTGGAGTCGGCTAAACATCTGAACCCAAGGCAGGCCAGATGGTCGTTGTTTTTTACCAGATTTAATTTCGTTGTCACCTATTGCCCTGGGGTTAAGAACGTCAAAGCTGATACTTTGTCGCGTAGCTTTCCCGGGGAGGGGTGATTTGGAGGTTCCTGGCCCGATATTAGCGGATAGGGTGGTTGTATCCGCCCTTTATCCTGAACTTGAGACAGAGGTGTTGGAGGCCCATGGAGATGCACCTGATGCTTGTCCTTGAACTACGGCACAAGATGTTTCAGGAACATCACAGTACTGTTCTTAAGAGACACCTTGGGAGGAGATCCATGGTTGATTTAATTTCCTGAAGATTCTGGTGGCCAGGATTGCGTAAATGTGCTGAGGGCTATGTTTCAGCTTGTGAGACTTGTGCGCATGCCAAGGTGACACATACTCGGCCTTCAGGATCTCTACTTCCCTTGTCTATCCCGTCCTGATCATGGACTCATTTGTCCATGGACTTTATCACAGATTTGCCGAATTCCTCAGGGAAAACTGTGATTCTGGTGGTTGTTGATCGCTTCAGAAAGATGTCGCACTTTGTAGCATTATCAAGTCTGCCTAATGCTAAAAGTCTCACACAAGTGTTTGTCGATAACATTGTGAAATGACACGGTATCCTCTCTGATGTGGTGTCTGATAGGGGGACTCAGTTTGTTTTCAGATTCTGCAAGGCATTCTGTACTCGCCTGGGGGTACAATTGTCCTTCTCTTTGGCCTTTCACCCTCAGTCAAACGGACAGACTGAGCGCACTAACCAGAATCTGGAGACTTATTTGAGATATTTTGTTTTGGAGGATCAGGAGGAGTGGTGTTCATGTTTGTCGTTGACTGAGTTTGCCATAAATAACCGTAGCCAGGAGTCCACTAATAAGTCCCCGTTTTTCGGAGCATATGGGTTCCATCCGCAGTATGGCACATTTTCTGGTACTGAGACTTCTGGTATACCGGAAGAGGAAAGATTTTCCTCTTTATTTTCATCTATTTGGTGGAAAATTCAAAACAATTTTAAAAAAATGGGCAAAAAGTATAAACGTATGGCTGACAAGAGACTTATGAGTGGTCCGGACCTGAGAGTGGGTGATTCTGTGTGGCTGTCCACAAGAAACATTAAGTTGAAGGTACCTTCTTGGAAGTTGGGGCCGAGGTTTATTGGTCGATATAAGATCTCTTCCATTATTAATCCGGTTGCTTTTTGTCTTGAACTTCTGCAGGCTTTAAAAATTCATAATGTTTTTCACAAATCATTACTGAAAAGATATGCAGAACCTGCTGAACCATCGTCCTTACCTCCGGTTCCGGTCTTGGTGGACGGTGATCTTGAATTTCAGATTGCCAGGATAGTGAACTCTGTCGATCTCTTCAGTATCTCGTGCACTGGAAAGGTTACAGTCCAGAGGAAAGAATGTGGGTTCCTGTGACTGACGATAATACCAGTCGCCTTGTGAAGGCCTTTCACAGGGCGCATCCTGATAAAGTCGGCCCTGGGTGTCCGGAGGTCACCTATGGGGGGGGGGGGGGGGTACTGTCATGGTCCCTCCCATGACAGAGGTGAGAAGATTGGAGAGACTGGCAGCACGTGAGGGTATTTGACAGTCTCTTTTTTTTCCCTTCAGTGTTGTGTTTGGTAATGACCACACCTCTTGTCAGGTGCAGCTTGTAGTCATTACCTAGGCTCCATTTAGTTCTGATTCTCACTGCTTACCACGCGGTTATTTCCTCCTGGAGTTGGTTGAGCTGGTGTGTTGTTCCTTTGGATCTCCTGCTTCTCCATCCATTTTGTCTTGCATTTTGTTGTTTGCTTGTGTGTTGTCTAGGCCTCAGGGAGACACTAGTTCTTTCATCTTGGAAGGAACCAGTAGTCTCATTCCCTGCCACCATTCCTAGGGCCTTCCAGGTTCTTCAGGGCCTAGGTTCCGGTGTATGAGTATTTCCACCTTCAGGGTCTACTCATACTGGCAAGAGTCAGGGAGAGGTCTATGGATTCCTAGGAGGTCACCATCCCTCTCCCTTAGCTTTGAGGCCTAGACTCCGGTCTATTCCTTCTGTGTGTCATTTGGTGTTATTCCCTCCCCATTACCCGTGACAATACCAGTGTAGAGTGAAAACAGCACCCACTTCAAACTCCTTAGGGGAGGGGAATCTCAGCATCAGTGACTACCGGTACAAGTGAGAGGAGACTCGAATGAGCTTTAGAAGGGAACATTAGTATAGGAATGAAGCTGTGATGACTGAAAAATCTTGGAACACAAACCTCACATCCAGCATGTGTTTCTGAGACAGACACATCTACATTACAAAAGTCTAAAAATAGCAGGTTTCAAACTGAATATCGGGAGTATGAAATCTCAATTAGCGTAACTCATTATTAATTGGTCCCCCCCCTCACCAGACTTTCCCCCTCCAATCTATCCTGAAAGCAGCAGCCAGGCTCATCTATTTATATAACAGCTACTCTGATACCTCTACCCTGTGAAAATCATTGCACTGTTTGCCTGTTCAGTACAGGATGCAATTTAAATTGCTCATTCTCCCCCTCAAATCTCTCGACAGTGCTGCACCCTTCTACATCTCCTGCCTCATTTCTGTCTACCACCCTACCTCTGCTCTCCGTTCAGCCAATGACTTATCACTAGAGATGAGCAAAGTTTACAAAAATTTGGTTCGGCTACTCTGCTGAATTTCAAAGAAATTCGCTTCGGCCTCTTCATGCTTAAATGGAGGTATGATTTTTTTTTTTTTACCACCATTTTAGTGAAAATGTATTCATTACCACGAAGCATGAGGAAATTGGGCTTCATGGCGAATCAAATTTTTCCTGAAATTCGGATCAAAGTCCACTTCGGAAACTTTGCTCAACACTACTTATAACTGACATAATCTGAACCTTTTACTCCCGTCTCCAAGACTTCTCTTGAGCAGCACCAGTTCTCTGGAATGCCCTACCCCAAGAAATCTGGTTAATTCCCAACATCCACAGTTTTAGGTGCTCCCTAAAAACACAGGTTGGCCTATCACATCCCCAAATCTAAGTCTTCTCCATTCACCCCCCCCCCCCTCCTCATAATCATTCTTCTCAACCTGATCCATCACCAAGCATTATCCACCACACCTCATACACTCCGAAGCACTACAGATATCATCTGGTGACAGCTCATGCAGATTTATATCTACTCCCCTATTGTGTTAATATAGTAGGACCATTGTATAAAACACGCACTTGTTACCTTCTATGTCACCCCTGTCTCCTCATAGATTATAAGCTCTTGCGAGCAGGGCCCTCCTTCCTCATTGTTTTGTCTTGCTATGTAATGTATGAATGTACTTGTATATGAACCTCCTGATTGTAAAGCACTGCAGAATAGGTTGATACTATATAAATGAAGACTATTATTACTATTAATGAAGACTGCAGACTGAAACCTTTTCTACTTAAGCTTACCACTAACATATGTCAAAATCATTTGTTCCATGTCAGAGGTTTCCATAGCCTTTAAAGGAGTTGTCCGCATTTTACAATCCACTTTTGCTGATTACAGAGTATCTAGCAGGGACGTCCACTGACCAGCTGTAATCTTCAGGTGCTTAACTCCCCTGCAGTGCCACCATAGTCCCATGATTAAGAATGTGGTGTCCACTCGAAATCCATAGGTCTTGCTTATGCTTTTACTGTTTTCATCTTCCATCAGGGCCGTCTTTAATATTGATTGGACCCTGGGCAAGAATTTACTTGGGCCCCCTGGATAACGCCCCCCCCCCCCCCCCCCCCGCACTTTGCTGTACTTGCTATACAGCAGCACTTACCTGTCACATCCAGGGCCTCCAGGTGACGTCTCCTCTCTGTCATCATCTTCTCTGTAGATCTTCTCCACTCGGTCTGGACAACTTCTCTCAGCCGCCTTGTCTCTGCAGAGAGTGACACACAGACATCTTAGCTTCCTCACATTCTATCATTATCCCCCAACTGGAGTCCTCACAGTGTTATCCTGCTGCTTGCTGTAACCCCCCCCCAGGGGTGTAGCTATAGGGAGTGCAGAGCTAGCAGTCGCTACCGGGCCCAGGAGCCTGAAGGGGCCCAAAGACACTTGTGCCGCATAAGAAGACACACAAAGCACTGAGGGAAAGGGGGCCCAAGATGAACTCTTGCACCAGAGCCCATGAGCCTTTAGTTACGCCCCTCCCCCCCCCCTCCCCCCAATACCCCCAAATACTATCCTGAAGAAACATTACTGCCCCCCATAGTAATAGTGCTCCTCATAGTCCCACCAATAGTAATTCCCTTCTAGAATGCCCTCATTAGTAACACTGCCCCAACCGTGATAATGCTCCTCAACAATGCCCCCCATTATTAGAAGAGCCCTCCCATATTAATAATACCCTCACAGAGTCCCTAGTAGAAATAAGGCCCCCTATTGTTCCCCTCAGTAGTAATAAGGCCCCCATAGTGCGCTTAGTAGAAATAAGGCGAATCTATAAGACCCTCCTATAGAGCCCCCAGTAGTAATAAGATGCCTATAATGTCCCCTGGATCTGCAGTGCCCCTTGCAGTTATAAGGCTACTTTCACACTTGCGGCAGTGTGATCCGGCGGGCAGTTCCGTCGTCGGAACTGGCCGCCGGATCCGCCGATCTGCTGCTGCCTGAAAGCATTTGTGAGACGGATCCGGATGCGGATCCGTCTCACAAATGCATTGCAAGGACGGATCCGTCTCTCCGCTTGTCATGCGGACCGACGGATCCGTCTTGTACATTTTTCTCATTTTTACCGATCTGCGCATGCGCATGCCGGAACGACGGATCCGGCATTCCGGTATTCTGAATGCCGGATCCGGCGCTAATACATTCCTATGGGGAAAAATGCCGGATCCGGCGTTCAGGCATGTCTTCAGTTTTTTTGGCCGGAGAGAAAACCGTAGCATGCTGCGGTTTTCTCTTTTGCCTGATCAGTCAAAACGACTGAACTGAAGACATCCTGATGCAAACTGAACGGATTACTCTCCATTCAGAATGCATGGGGATATGCCTGATCAGTTCTTTTCCGGTATAGAGCCCCTGTGACGGAACTCTATGCCGGAAAAGAAAAACGCTAGTGTGAAAGTACCCTAATCCTCCCTCCACCATACAGTCCCATGTAAATAACATCACCTCCTCCCCAGCCACCTCCAACGCACAATCCCATGTAAACATCACCTCCTAAGGCTACTTTCACACTTGCGTTCGTGCGGATCTGTCCTGTACTTGTACAGGACGGATCCGCACCGATAATACAAACGAATGCATCCGTTCAGGACCGATTCGTTTGTATTAGATTTGAATTTCTAAGTCCCAATACGGATCCATCCTGACTTACATTGAAAGTCAATGGGGGGACGGATCCGTTTACAATTGCACCATTTTGTGTCAATGCAAAGGGATCCGTCCCCATTTACTTACATTGTAAGTCAGGACGGATCCGTTTGGCTCTGCAAGGCCATGCGGACACAAAAACGATGCGTGCAGCATTTTGGGGTCCGTCTCCAAAACGGAACGGGGGGCTGTACGGAGCCGAACGAATGCATTCTGAATGGATCCGCATCCATTCAGAATGCATTGGGGTTAAACTGATGCATTTGGGGCTGCTTGTGAGAGCCTTGAAACGGATCTCACAAGCGGATCCCCAAACGCAAGTGTGAACGTAGCCTAAACCCATGTACATCAACATTATTCCCCCCACACCATCCACTTTCAACATACAGTCCCATGTCAATAACATCCCTCCCTTCAACCCTAACATACATCCCAGTTAAATAACTACAACTCCCAGTATTGCTCTGCCTCTCCCTTCACTTACCTCTCCAGTCCTGCATTAGGCTCCTCCTCTTCACTCTGGTCCAATCCTGCACTGGTCACATGATGGTGACATCATCCAGGTCATCCTATCACAGCCTGTTTAGCTGATCACATGACCTGTGATGTCACCACAGGTCCTTCGCCTCTTCCCAGTGTATTAGATTCAATTGTATTGCCGTTCTGTGTACGGCAATACAGTTGTATCTAGCAGGCAGGCAGGACATTCGGGGCCTGGGACAAAACATCCGGGGCCCAGGCCCCGAATGTTTTAACCTAGCAATGCCCACTAGTGAATGGGAGTCGGGAATGGAGCACCCATGGGCCCCCAGGAGCAACTGGGCCCGGGGCAGCTGCCCCTTTTGCCCTGCGGCAAAGACGGCCCTGTCTTCCATGAATTAATAAAGGAAGTTTTATGCTGAACTGGTGCTGGAACCTTGCACTTTATTTTCTGGACTTTAGCAGGTGGCTGGCCCTGCATCTGCCCCGTGTACCTGGGGTTGTGAAGAAGGCGATTATAAGCCTGGTTAAGCTGCCACCTCACTTTTTTAGTGCCACCTCACGGGATATGAAGAATGACATGGTGGCCAGTGTAATGCATGGATGCGGCTGGTCCTCCAGAAAAGATGATGTAGCCACACTCCACTCTGATTAAGGGCTCATTCACATGACCGTATATTTTTTCAGTTTCCGCTCAGTTTTTTTTTGCGGACCGTATGCGGAACCATTCATTTCAATGGTTCCACAAAAAAAATGGAAGTTACTCCGTGTGCATTCCGTTTCCGTATGTCTATATTTCCATTCCGCCAAAAAATAGAACATGTCCTATTATTATCCGCATTACTGACAAGTATAGGACTGTTCTATGAAGGGCCAGCTGTTCTGTTCCGCAAAATACAGAATGCACATGGATGTCATCTGTATTTTTGCGGATCCGTTTTTTGCAGACCGCAAAATACATACGGTCATGTGAATGAGCCCTAATTGATAGCATTCATTAATGAGGGACTCTAAAATAGGCTTTGGTTGACAACTATCTCCTGTAGTCTCATGGACTTAAATGGAGCGGCGGAGAAGTGTGTGAGCTCGTCTATCTCCAGAAGTCCATAGAGTTTAGCTCCATTCTAATGGGAGAACACAGGCCCCCATTCTTATGATTGGCGGGGACCCCGGCAGTTGGACTCTGTCGATCCTATGGATAGGGGATAAGTTATTGTTATTGGACAGTCCCTTTAAATATATATTAAAATAATCTATCTGTCCGTCCGTCTATCTATCTCAATATACAATACATGATGGGAAATAGATTTTAGGCGAGCAAAATGACTAGAGATATTATAGTTGTGATTCTTCCTAATGTAATAGGATATTATATCTGTCGTATTGCAGTCATTTACGACTGCTGTGTATAGTCTGAGCACAGAAAACTTGCAGAGTTTCTCCAGACTGACCTCTGAGCCATACAGCATGAATGGATGACACACTTACCAAACGCTGACTCTGCTAGACTCTGCTAATCTCTATGTAAGGAAATGGATCCCTGTGCTTTTCAGGCGGCGTAACTTGTTCCTCTAGCGCCACCTTGAGCTTTAATTTGTCAGTATGAGGTTGAAAGCTGGTACTGTGTATTGAGTATGTTGTACACTTTGATCATATGTGTACAACTGGGACCGCTAACCGCCAATACATAATATAAAAAAGTGTTTTCGTTTTATACATTTCTGTGCAAAAATGAATATATAAAATGATGACATGATATAGGACACAGAATTCCTCTGCCGGATCTCAATTTTTTTTTAGGCTGGCAGTACATGACTAGATTCTTTTGGTGGTAATTATTCTACTTTTACAGCTCACGGTAACTGCTGGTAATGAAATCTTATCAGTATATCGAGCTATAGACATGTATTACATATAGTCTTTATAATTCATTATGGTTTTCCAATATTTCAGCTGTCCGTGATTTTAGAACAAGGTCTCATGCACATGGCCGTTGTGCAATCATGGGCAACATCCGTGCGGTGGCCAGGACGGATCGAGACCCATTTAACTTGAATGGGTCCGTGATCTATCCGCACCGTAAAAAAAATAGAACATGTTCTATTTTTTTGCGATGCGGAGGCACGGACAGAAACAATCCGTGATGCGGGCAGCACACGGCTGGTGCCTGCGTATTGCGGACCCACTGTTTGTGGGCTGCAATACGGCCACGGCCAGGCAACGGCCGTGTGCATGAGACCTAAGATGTCCAGATAATAGAAAAAGTCTGGCTGGCAACCCTGATGCAGCTCATCATTTTCTATACAGCCGACTAGTGATATGTGGTGCACCATAACTATGCACAGAGTCCTACAGTTAGATATGGAGCACCATTATTTCCCAGCCCTGAAGTGACTTATGGTGCACTATTATTACACATACAGCCCTATAGTAGTACATGTGACCAGGCAGACGTTTTAGCGTGTGCATAGAGTGCGCCCTTTCTTATCATGTAATGTCTGTACGGATGAGGAGAAGTACTAGTGATGCACAGGTAGCCAGTGTACTGGTTTATGGGTCTTCAGTAACACGCAGCAACAATGCTGAACTAAAGTACAGAATTTTGGGTCGACTGACCTCAAGATGCCATAACCTGACCAGCCTACTCAATGGCCCCTGTACCTAAAACAGTGCGTCCACATCCACATCCATGAAAAGGAAGGCATAACTAATGCCAGAGACCAGAGGGGATTCATAGATTTACTTCTATGACAGCTGAAAGATTGCCATGATTAAAGGGGTATTCCGCTTGGTTAGGCCTCCTGCACACTACAGAGTGCTTCTGTTGGGTTCTGTTCCGTACTTCCATTTCGCAAAAAGATAGAACTTGCTCTATCTTTTTGCGGAACGGACAGATGCCGACCCATTCAAGTTTAATAGGTCTGGAATGGATCCGTCCCAGCAGTCGTACGGAGGTTGCCCGTGCATTGGGGACCACAAAGTGCGGTCCCCAATGAATAGAATGGAACAAATACGTTCATGTGCAAAAGGCCTTAAAGTTATCCCCTATCCACAGGATTGGTGGAGGTCCTACATCTGGGACCCCCACGATCAAGAGAATGGGGGCCCTGTATCCCCTGCTGCTCCCCTGAAAAGAATGAAGTGGCCAGTCGCACATGTGCGCGACTGCTCCATCATGGGAGTTCCGGAAATAGCTGAGCGATGTACTCAGCTTTCGCCGAAATAACCATAGAAATGAATGCAGCGGCCGCCCGCATGTGCGACTGGTGCTCCGTTGTTTTCAGGAGAACTGCAGGGGGTATGGGGGCCCCCATTCTTGTGATCTGATGGAATCTGTGAAAAAGGGATCATTTTAACCAACTGGAATACCCCTTTAAGATCGGTGCCTAGATCGAAACATGTGGACCGTAATACGGCACGAAGCCATTGGATTTTTATTATTGATATCAAAAGAATGTTTTTTTTATCCGAGTACTGAGCAACTTTTTTTTTTAAGGCATAACCAATGCCAGAGACCTGAGGGGATCCATAAATTTACTTTTATGATAGTTGGAAGATCGATTCCATTTTACTACATCCATGTTTGCACATCTCTGCGCTCTCGGAGGGGCCTTTTCAAGGGTCTTCTTGATGTGCTTTAGAAATGTGTAAAAAATAAATAAAAATCAATTGAGAAAAACAGTGAAAACTCAAGACATCCAGACTTTTAGCTTAAAGAAAAACACATTTCAGCATTGTTGTTTATTCCCACGGGACGAGAGCGTTGTTTTTACGCCACATGTGAGATGTACGCAAAAAATGGATGTTCTGTCTACGTGTGAGACATAACACACATAACTCCTGCAGATCTCTCCTGCATGGCTCATCAAAGGCAGACGGTAAATGTTTCAAGAAGTCGCAGATGAACACAACCTTTTACCATGGGGTCAGACAGATACGAGTGATATGTTACTGAATTATATACCTACTGGGCATTTTATTCAAGTATATTTCCACAGAATTAAAGGGCATCTGTCAGCAGATTTGTACCTGGGTTGCCCACCAGAATTTTTCTTTTTTTTCTGGACAATTTATCCCAAAATCACGGACAGACAACATTTTTTATAGACAAATGGGAAAACCTTAATGAATGATAAAGGTTATAAGTAATACAGATCTACAGCTCAATATACTAATGAGAACTCATTACCAGCATTTACTGTTAGCTGTAAAATGATGAAAATTACCACCCCCAGTACCATCAGCCTAAAAAAAAATCACGGACATGTCTATTTTTTTTTTACGGACACAGGAAAAAAGTCATGTATTTTTATGGACTGTCCAGAAATTTATGGACAGTTGGCAACCCTGATTTGCACCTATGACACTGGCTCACCTGTTCCACATGCGCTTGGCAGCTGAAGGCATCTGCGTTGGTCCCATGTTCCTATGTGCCCGCATTGCTGAGAAAAATTATGTTTTAATATATGCAAATGAGCCTCTAGGAGCAACGGGGGCGTTACCATTACACCTAGAGGCTCTGGTCTCTCTGCATCTGTCGCGCCCTCTGCACATTGATTGACAGGACCAGACAGTGTAAACAACATCATGTCTGGTCCTGTCAATCGAAGTGGAGCAGTTGCAGAGAGAGCAGAGCCTCTAGGTGTAATGGTAACGCCCCTATTGCTCCTAGAGGCTCATTTACATATTTTAAAACCTCATTATTCTCAGCAATGCGGGCACATATCAACATGGGACCAACACAGATGCCTTCAGCTGCCAAGTGCACATGTAACAGATCAGCCGGTGTCATAGGTGCAAATCTGCTGACAGATGCCTTTAAAATCAAAAATCGTGTCTTGCAGTGTGCCTGTATGCTGTTATTGTGCTTACTGCGCAGCACACATGGGGCAATGTTCAACTACTAGGGAATGGCGAGTAAAAGGTTACTTTGGAAGAGGGAAGGTCATACAGCCTTCCTTAGAAGCATACATTTATTACAGTAAGCGGGTTGCAGCTCTTTATTAGCTCCAGATTTTTATGTGGTCTGCCCCCTTTCCCAGGCTGCCATATTGATCTCTACCAAAACCCAACTAGGAGAACATGCACGTTACTTCCTCCGTCCACTTCCCAGCATTTCATGTTTCAACTTGTTTGTGAAGAAAACTAAACTTTCGGCTATAAATAAGGATGCATGCTCTCATCACTTTAAGAGCTGGTTCACATTGGTGCTAAGGATTTCCATTGTTCTTCTCCGGAACAGCAAAAATAATGGAAGTGCCGCATCCGGCACACAACTGTGACACGCAGTGCCGGACGGACCCTTTACACTAAAATGAGATCTGTCTGCTCTGGAGTGTGGCATTTTACTGGATGAAGAAGTGCAGCGCTTTGTGTTATTCTTTATAAAAACTGTGACGGAAGCTCCTACCGTAGATGTGAACACAGCCTTATACTGTACATCCCCCAATCAGCCATTTATGAGATATTTCATCAAGCAGAGGAGGTAGAATGACAAATCCAAGAAGATGTTTCATTGTTAATGCTGAGAAAACAAATGTATGGGGTCATTTATCAAACTGGTGTAAAGTAGAGCTGGCTTAGTTACCCATAGCAACCAATCAGAATCCTCCTTTCATTTTCCAAAGGAGCTGTCAAAAATGAAAGATTCTGATTGGTTGCAGTTCTACTTTACACCAGTTTGATAAATTACCCCATTAGTTTTCATTACAATACCTATAGATGGGGCAAGTTCAAGGATATAGACAAGGACACACACGTGTACACACAAATGAATATATAGTCAATCAGAATAAAAGTAACAGCATGAATCTTCTCCAGAACATGGACATAATGGAGGCATTGTGGAGGACCGGAGTGGTGGGGAGCAGCACAGACTACATGCACAAGACCGCATCTGTTTTGTGGTCCTTAAACCTTTTATGGCAATTCTCATTTTTCACAGTACCATTAATAGAAATAGCTATTCTTGTCCACAAAACAAACAAGAATAGGATATGTTCTATAATATGTGGGATGGATATATGGATGCGGACAGCACACAGATAACATCCATCCCGCATATTATAGAACATATCCTATTCTTGTTTGTTTTGTGGACAAGAATAGCTATTTCTATTAATGGTACTGTGAAAAATTAGTGTCAGTTATTTTTGCGGACCCTTTTAAATGAATAGGTCCTTGTGTGATCTGCAAAAAATGGGGATCAGAGGCAGATCCAAAATACTGTAGTATCGATGAGGCTTAAAGGGGTTATCCCATGACTAATATAAAAATATGAAAATCGGACACCATATAGGACATGACAATCTATTTCTAACCAAGCTAGAACCAGCCCTGCACCTCACATGGATCCAGAGATCTCCACATTCATTGCTCTGCTAGATTTATATCAAGCTGACAGCTCAGGGGAGTATCTTTTCTATTGAAGCTCAGGGGGCGTGTCCATGCTCTCCCTATCACAGCTCAGGAGGTGTGTCTCAGCTCTCCCTATCACAGCTCAGGAGGCAGATGAAGGATGAAACTGAGCATGTGCGGCCTTCTCAGTGAGCAGGTCAAAGAAATAACTGCAGGTGGTGTTCTACAGATACATTGTATTGAATAACTCAGTGGCTCTGTAAAATTTTACATGCAATTACAAAAGTATTCAGATCCATGTGCTGGTTTGAAAACTGTAGAATATTTTTTGTGGGACAACCCCTTTAAGAGTGGGAACTTCATGTCGCCGATAGCCACATGTCCCATGGCTTACCATAACGTGACACTCTAGGCTTCCCTTTGTCAAGGCTCATGTTCCGCAGCATATGTGCGACAATCACCCAATAATCTACCGGTAATTCTTGATAATTCTTCTGCCCTTGCTATACTGGAAAGCAGCCCTCCTTGCACCCATTTGTGGTGAGCCTGTTATCAACTTGCGTCTCCACACAGCAGCCAATCTGAGCAGGCAGAGCAACCTGAACTAATCCTGATATATGAGGTGTGTCTCAGACTACCGAAGACTACCTGTAGACGCTGATTGTAGTCACAGAACCATTCATTTGAATGGGTCCGCAAAAAAAACTGAAGTTACTCCGTGTGCATTCCATTTCCGTATGTCTGTTCCGTAAAAAAAATAGAACGTCTTATTATTCTCCGCATTACGGACAAGGATAGGACTGTTCTATTAGGGGCCAGCTGTTCCGTTCCGCAAAATACGGAATTCACACGGATGTCATCTGTATTTTTTGCGGAGCCATGTTTTGTGGACTGCAAAATACATATGGTCCTAAATAGCGGCTAATCATCCCCTGGTTGTACTAACTTAGAAGTAATTTTTTAACCCATGATTGGGCAGTCACTTTAAGCCCCCTCTTCAGTTAGATGCCACTAGTCTTTGGTTTTGACACTAATTGAAAATATACACATATGCATGAATTCACACATACGTGTCTTGATACTGTATGTGGACTCTTAAGGGCATAAGGTTTAACATAATCCCCCCTAGCATGTCCATAATGGGTCGTGGCCCACTTTTCTTAGACTCCTAAATATAAATCCAGTGTTTTATATGGTGCTTACTTTTTGGATGCGTTACAGGTCAGTTATGGCCAATATACTTACAGAAACAGAAGTAGTCTCTTTAGGGGGAATGTACTACTCATTAAAATTATGTCTCAAGGTGTAAAACCTTTAAAAAAACGGATGACGGGAAGTTTTACTCAGACCATGAAAACCACCTCAAGCATTCTGTAAAATAGATGTTTCCACTGACCCTGTAAAACCAGGTGCATCAGGAATCCGGCTCTGTTTCAATACACATTCCAAGATAAAGATTTACAATAGGGAAAAAGACAATATTGTCAAGGGGAAAGTTTAGCATTGCATACAATATTGCATACTGTATAATGCAGTGTAACCGACTCATATCCTATATATTGTCTGTTACCGAAAGTGCATTTACCATAGGCACCAGTAAATGGAGGTGACAGATGCTCAAACCCGCAGATCCTATTAGCCATGTAAACTATAAAATAAACAGTAAAAATGAATCCACGTAATGGAAGGAAGAGCTTAAAGGGAATATGCAGGTAACACCAAACGGCATGGCCACGCTGCAGTTGCAAATACCATACAAGCCGCAGTGGGATCAAATTAACGAATCAGAACCAGATTGTTTATTCGGTTTCCATTGTTAATGGCCACACGTTAACCCACAAAACCACACAGCCATTAAGAATGAACACCAAATAAACAGCTCGGTTCTAATTAGTTAACCTGATCCCGCCACGGCTTGTACGTCTGCATGGTACTTGGCCTCACCATGTAGCATAGTAACATAGGGGGTCATTTAAGATTAAATATACACCACTTTTTGGCGTATATCTGTCTGCTGCATCCACTGTATTAAGACCGGCATCTAAATGGCCGGTCTAAATAAATGACCCCAATAGTTTATAAGGCTGAAAAAAGACATCCGTCCATCCAGTTCGGCCTGTTATCCTGCAAGTTGATCCAGAGGAAGGCAAAAAAAAAAAGAATAACTCCCTGGATATACGACCCCTCTCTAGTAGCTATAGCCTGTAATATTAATACGCTCCAGAAATACATCCAAGCCCCTCTTGAATTCCTTTATTGTACTTACCATCACCACCTCCTCAGGCAGAGAGTTCCATAGTCTCACTGCTCTTACCGTAAAGAATCCTCTTCTATGTTTGTGTACAAACCTACAAGGATCACGAAGTGAAATGTATCATTACATTCAACGGAGCTAGCCCTACAAGACATTGTGCCTGGTTTATCGGTGAGTTTCCTGCTGACACACTCCCTATAAAAATTCATCCAACAGCTTTACATTCACAGCCCTCTGCAGAGTATACAGACGTGGACAAAATTGTTGGTACCCTTTGGTCAATGAAAGAAAAAGTCACAATGGTCACAGAAATAACTTTAATCTGACAAAAGTAATAATAAATTAAAATTCTATAAATGTTAACCAATGAAAGTCAGACATTGTTTTTCAACCATGCTTCAACAGAATTATGTAAAAAAATAAACTCATGAAACAGGCATGGACAAAAATGATGGTACCCCTAGAAAACACAGAACATAATGTGACCAAAGGGACATGTTAATTCAAGGTGTGTCCACTAATTAGCATCACAGGTGTCTACAACCTTGTAATCAGCCATTGGGCCTATATATATGGCTCCAAGTAATCACTGTGTTGTTTGGTGATATGGTGTGTACCACACTCGACATGGACCAGAGGAAGCAAAGGAAAGAGCTGTCTCAAGAGATCAGAAAGAAAATTATAGACAAGCATGTTAAAGGTAAAGGCTATAAGACCATCTCCAAGCAACTAGATGTTCCTGTGAGTACAGTTGCACATATTATTCATAAGTTTAAGATCCATGGGACTGTAGCCAACCTCCCTGGACGTGGCCGCAGGAGGAAAATTGATGACAAATCTAAGAGACGGATAATCCGAATGGTAACAAAAGAGCCTAGAAAGACTTCTAAAGAGATTCAAGGTGAACTTCATGCTCAAGGAACATCAGTGTCAGATCGCACCATCCGTCGTTGTTTGAGCCAAAGTGGACTACATGGGAGACGACCAAGGAGGACACCATTGTTGAAAACGAATCATAAAAAAGCAAGACTGGAATATGCCAAACTACATGTTGACAAGCCACAAAGCTTCTGGGAGAATGTCCTGTGGACAGATGAGACAAAAATCGAAGTTTTTGCCAAGGCACATCAGCTGTATGTTCACAGACGAAAAAATGAAGCATATCAAGAAAAGAACACTGTCCCTACTGTGAAACATGGAGGAGGCTCTGTTATGTTCTGGGGCTGCTTTGCTGCGTCTGGCACAGGGTGTCTTGAATCTGTGCAGGGTACAATGAAATCTCAAGACTATCAAGGAATTCTAGAGAGAAATGTACTAGCCAGTGTCAGAAAGCTTGGTCTCAGTCGCAGGTCATGGGTCTTGCAACAGGACAATGACCCAAAACACACCGCTAAAAACACCCAAGAATGGCTAAGAGGAAAAAATTGGACTATTCTAAAGTGGCCTTCTATGAGCCCTGACCTCAATCCTATTGAGCATCTTTGGAAGGAGCTGAAACATGCAGTCTGGAAAAGGCACCCTTCAAACCGGACACAACTGGAGCAGTTTGCTCATGAGGAGTGGGCCAAAATACCTGCTGAGAGGTGCAGATGTCTCATTGACAGTTACAGGAAGCGTTTGATTGCAGTGATTGCCTCAAAAGGTTGCGCAACAAAATATTAAGTTAGGGGTACCATCATTTTTGTCCATGCCTGTTTCATGAGTTTATTTTTTTACATAATTCTGTTGAAGCATGGTTGAAAAACAATGTCTGACTTTCATTGGTTAACATTTATAGAATTTTAATTTATTATTACTTTTGTCAGATTAAAGTTATTTCTGTGACCATTGTGACTTTTTCTTTCATTGACCAAAGGGTACCAACAATTTTGTCCACGTCTGTATGTAGGGTGGTTTCTCTTTGTATAGTAGAAAACATGAAACACATTGCAGCACTTCTACTTGGAAAAGTATTCATTATTTACATGCGCAGCATTTTAACCCACAATTGGTGATCCATATAGAATTGGGCGATTAATGTATCACTAGTACCCACAGTGGAAATCGTCAAGATTCCGAGTCGCTATGTATAGTGGGATATTTGTTTGTAGGCATAGTAGAGCAATCAAAAAGTGTTTCCTAGATGCCTCGATTTATGCATAAAAATAGAAAAATGAACAGCACCTCCTGAAAGAATAAGACAGCGCTATTTCTGGCATAAGTAAAAGCCATAACCCCACTAGAGTAACCCACAAAAAAAAGGAAGGCCGCAAGCATCAACTGAAGCAAAAAAGTGATAGGAAGTTTACTGCAATTTCATATCCAGCGATCAGTGTTGAATCTAAGGTCTAAAATGCTTGAAAAAACTAAACCTTAACTAAAACGTTGCATCATTGGATATGGGGTCGCTATAACTCTCCCATCACGTTTGCTTCAAATGACGTGTTATGCCCGACTTCTTGTTTTTGTTGTTTTCTCAATTTCTGCATTTTTACGTTGAATGTTTTTTTGTTTTTGTTTTTTTCAGAGAAAATATTCCAGAGTAATGGCATAATATTGGTTTTATTGAGAATTTGTCAGCGGAAAATGACCTATTTTTAAATCACATTTTTATGTTAAACATATTGGGGGAGATTTATCAAGATTAGCGTACCCATATGCCTGTCTTGATCTCCCAGCGCTGGCATGATTTATCACCCAGCCTGAGCCTCTATGATAAATCTGGACACCCCCTGCTGTAGAGCAGAGATACACAACCTTTTCTGGGTCTCAAATGTACGCATCAGGAGTATACCTTCAACGGAAGCAATAAGCATACAATGGCATATGTCGCCCCAGACTCCCATGAAAATAGTGTATACTGTTTGTGCCAGATGCCCCTGATTTAGCCAACTATGATTTTCTGTATATTAAAAACAAGGTATACTGGGCCAGTTGGATGAATGCCCTACATTAAATGCTGGGAACATATTTGCTGCAGATATGCTAAAAGTACTGCTTAACATGATGTGAACAGGGTCTTACACACACACACACACACACACACACAAAGGTATTAGGTGAATTTAGCTTCTAATTGGACAAGATCAATATATCTGAGTGTATAGCAATTATTAGAACATTGTGCTGACACAAAGTATTCGAAAGGTGATATATAACTTTGCTTCGGGGCAATTAACACTTGAATACATCTGTTTTTAAACTTTTATGTTCTAGAAATGCAGAAATGCTCAGATCCAAGCCTCACTCAGTCCATGGTGCCCATTAAATTTGCAGAATGCACACTAATAAAATGAATACATAGCGTCAGCATTTTATATATAAATAAAAGACCGCACAATGGTTTCCTGTATATAATCCGTAAAAAAGCCCAAGTAGAAAGTATATGAAAGTTAGGTTGATACACACAGCATCAGACGACAGCAATGATTCAGTAACAGGTTAGATTTACCTGTTAATAAAAGGAAGGTATAATTAAAACTTGACATATTATTTTGCTTTATTTACAGTATTATGATTGAAAATGATTTTGTTGAAAATATTTGGTAATTTGTGTGAATATCCATAAAAAGAATTCTGGAAATATTTCAGTTGGCCACTAAGTACACGCAAACAGTAAGTTACGACTTATGGTTTTGTGTAGGTCACTTGTCAGCTTTCCTGTATGTTCTGGAACAGGATGAGCAGAGTAATCTCTTTATCATTTGAAGGTAGGAGTTTTAATCATACTTATATTGCACTGTTGAAGACCTGGATAAGGCAGGATGCCACACCATACATGCTACACACAGATAAGGCTCTGTATGCATCCCCCTGGTCTCCAGGGGAGGGATCGGTTCTCCATCACTTCCTGGAGACTGCATTAGCTTTTTGACATTTGTTTGACAATTAAAGTTGCATCATGGCAGCTGCAATGAACATGAGTTAACACATTATTTATTTTCCACCATCTTACATTTATTTGATGGAAATAAAATAAAATGCATAAGATGCATAGAAGAATTGATCGGACTTTCCGATCTTTTGATTCGGATGTTGCGATTTTTTATGAAAATATATTCGAATGCTACGAATAACCGGACTTCCGCTATTTCAATTGCGCATGCGGATATCCTGTTGATGACGTCTTTCATAACATCGCGAGATCAGGCTCTGCATAAATACCGGACATGCGCAGATCACCCAGCGCAACGCCACTTTTCTCTAGTCAGGACTGCTTGGAGGTATGTACGTGATGCTGATATTCTTATGTATTGTACTTTATGGATTCTCTCTATATATGTGACTAATACTCCATTGTCTGGAATTGCTGGGATATCTTATATTCAAATAGAATGATAGCCAATGGATATACTATATGGAGTGTGGCACATAGATAGATCTATCAATCTTGGCTGATTTAACCCATTGTAGTCTTTCTATATATACATAGTGGTTTTCTGTAAAGGTCTATTGTTTGATGTTTTCCTGTTTTCCACTGCTGTATAGAAGCCATGTTTTGCCAATGTATCTTTGACAAGTTTTGATTTTCTTTGATGTCTGATTATTTTCTGACTACCCAAATGTCCTTCCATGCTTTGGTTTGTGTAATTTGTAGAGTTATTTCTGTGATGACTACCCCATGATCAGAATATATATTGATCTACACTTGCAGACTTCAATATAGTATAGTATATTGTGTATAAATATGTATATATCTATAGATTTGCCTTTATATGGTTAATTTTCTTTTTTTTACGTATTGTTTGTCATACATTGATTTGGTGTCATTCTAATTAACAGGCCGTGAACAAGGTCCGGGAGGACCGAAACGTTGGCCTATATAACTGACAATCACCAGTGGCATTTCAAATAAAACTGTTTACTTTATTCACATTAAATCCTGAGTGCCGTGAATTACTCTATAATATTACTTTGGAGATAACCTCCATCACTGAGCACCGAAGATAATACTATACTCAGCAGAGTGCCAGCCACCAATTGTGTTCATTTGTATCTACAAATAACCTACATGAGAATTAAAACCCTAATTACTTGCTTTTGTGAGTCAAAGGGATTTTGTAGCAAGCACCTTCTGTTTAAAGCTCTTTGTTAATCACTGTAGGCCTTTAAGTCCAATATGAGTATTACTCTACCAGTTATATTCTTCTATGTGACAGAAAAATTTAGTCCTCCTTATCATACATGTTTCTTCTTTAAAGGGATGTTTCAGAATTCATGAAAACAGATTAATCAAGTGGAACCTCTGTGCTGCAACTGGTTTGGCACCGACTAAATCAGGTTGTGGAGTCTAAGAAACCTTCCCATTGTCTCACAGAGGTATGGACCTTTTCAGTTGTGCCCCCAAGTCATGGACCCCATAGTAGTCACTGATCAGCAGCAGGTGTGTGAGGGTGTCAAGTTGAGACGATGATTTGTAAGTCAAAAAAGCCATGGTTCAACACCGGGAAGAAAGTCCAACTAAAGTGCAAAGCGATGTGAGTCGGGAGATGAAGTCAAAGTTGGTAGCAGAGCATATGATAAGGACTATAGACACAGAGCAAGGCAATACTGTAAGCAGTCAGAGGTCACAAAACTGAGATTTAGGTGAGGTCACAAGGAGACACCATCACTATTTGTCCCATTTATCATGGAAACCAGATGTGGCTGGGAACTAGAGTGCACTATTGGTAAGCAGTAGAGCACAGGGGCAAAGGAAAGCCATTAACAGGAAGGTGGAGCATGGCTATGGAAGGTGGTGAGGTAAGTAAAAAGAAGACCAAAGCATAAAAATGGCTATGCATTAATTAATCAAAAGTTAAATGAAAAGGAAAATATCTGCAGTGTAAATTGACCTGCGGTGCAGATTTTAAATCCCCAGCATATCAGTTTATGCTCTGGATCTTTATAGTGAATTTCGCTCTTTGCAATGGAGAGGGTGAAATCTGCGACAAAATCCCCAACAAATCTGCATGTAGCACATGCAGATTTTGCTAAAGATTCATTGATTTTGCTATGGACATGCAGGATATGTCACGGCTGTGTCATGGTCTCGTTGTTGTTTGCCATCACACGTTTGCAGTGCATGCTGGCTGTCTGGGGCAACGTGTTGTTTATTTAGCATGTGTGTGCTTTACTCCTTTCTCCTGGTTCCTTCTCTGTCTGGTGCATGTGGGGTTAGTTCCTGGCTGGGTGTGGTCACTTGGAGCTAGTTAGCCTGTGGCTGGTCGTCTGGGGTTAGTTGTACTCCAGCTTCTGTTGGTGCTGGAGCTATGCTCCTTTCCTGGGTATTCCATCTGCCCAGTCCTTGAGGGACACCTTGTGAGACATCGATGTCATCTCAATGTCACCTCCCCTTCCTTTCCCTATTCTTTGTGTGGTGTGGTTTGTACAGGTTGGTGTTGTATGTCTAGTTGTTGTTCCATGTCTGGTCTGTCTATGGTGTGTTTAGTCCTGCATGGATGCTACATATGCCCTCTGTCTCTGCCTTCGGTGAGAAAGCTCCAGGGTTCCCCGGAGGGGGAACAACTAGTCAGTGAGCTGCTCTGCCTGGGGCCACCATGCATCCTGTCTGCATGGAGGTCCAGGCAGTTACTGGTGCTGGATCCTGTGTTTGTTGTTTGTACTGTCTCCTGTATGGTGTTTGGGTTCCAGTACACATGGATTCCAGTTTGCTGCTCACTGTCATTTCTCTATGTTTCTAGGCCTGAGGGAGACTCCTGTTCATCCGTATCTTGGAGAAACAGGTTGTCTCTAGTTCCTGACATTATTTCCAGGGATCATCAGGGTGACTCAGGGTCCAAGCTTCCAGTGTATGAGCTGTCCTACCATCTAGGTCCGCTCATATGGTTAGGAGTCAGGCCTATTAGGGTTGCTCTAGGAGGAGACTAGCCCCCCTTTTCCCTGTGTTCAAGCCTAGTTTCTGTTCCCACTTCCCTTCAGTGGGGAGATTCCCCCAACTCCTCACCATGACAGCAGCACGCCGACCCCCAGGGCCGATCATGCCCCAGGTTTTTAGGAATGCCGAGTGGTATGCTGTGGCCCCAATAGTTTGTGTGTCACGGTGCTCCTACCTGGATACTGTCACTCACCAGGGTTAGGCCCCGTAGCAATAAAGGAGAGAGTCTACAGCTTTACTTGAATAAATTTGCATCCAGACCATACTTGAAACTTTTCTTGGCTCCAGCAGGTTTTGGGGCAAACTGCCAGGCAAACAGGGATACCTTGCTCTCTCTTTCTATGCAATGCTAGACTCTGGCTTCAGTCTGGTTACTGGACTTAATGACAGTACTGGTACCTTTTGAGTAGGGTGCCTTTGGCTGTTGACTGCTTTGTAATACTCTCTCTGTAAACTGTAAGGAGACAATAAGGGAGTGTGGAGTAAATGGGGTCCACAGTTTTCGATACTTCCTGGCGCAATAACACGACCTTGAGTAGTTGGAAATAGTGTTGATCACGAATATTCGAATTGCGAATTTTAATCGCGAATATCGGCACTTCGAGAATTCGCGAATATTTAGAATTTCGCAAAATATATTCGTAATTGCGAATATTCGATTTTTGTGAAATTACCAGTTCATGCGAATTTTTATGCGAAAAAATTTGAATGCAAATTTTATGCGAATTTTCGCAATCAAGAAAATAATGCCTGGAGATCATGAATTCGCAAATTCTCGAATATATGGTGAATATTCACCCAAATATTCGCAAAATATTGCGAATTCGAATATTGCCCCTGCCGCTCATCACTAGTTGGAAACAATATTTTTTTATTTCAACAATAAGACATGAAGCGGCACTCACAGTCCTCCACTGGACCTCGGTGTATAGGAGTCGACCACAGCTGAGTCTCCTTGTTTCAAAACACTATCAGTGGTGCTCATCCCTAATAGAGTTAGATGATATAGATACAACCATGTAGAGAAGTGAAGAAAGGCAGCACTCACCAGTGTACGGACTTTGATAGTTGCTTTATTCAGTAAGTTGTAATGGGCGGCATCGGGCAGGACGCCAAGAGCTTCACACAGGTGAGACAGCAACAGCTGTTTCGGGGTTTTGCCCCTCATCAGTGTGGAGTAGGATTCTGGCTAACCGGGAGCAATGCCTTGGAGACTACTCAAACAAAATAATGGCTGATCTTAGGGAGACCAGCTACAGAAAACACTGTGGAGCCTCATTTAAGAGTCTCGACACAGCAATCCAAAGTGCAAAGCTCCCTGGGAAACAGTAATATGCAAAACAATTGTGGAGCCCCAGTTATGGGTCTTCAGCCCAGTGAAAGCCAGATATCCCCCAAAGGAAGGAAAACCGAGCAAAAGGGTGTCCCCATTACAGAGATCACCAAATCCACCATATTAGGCCTCTTTCACACTACCGTTTTTTTTTTCCGTTTTGCGGTCCGTTTTTTGCGTTCCGTATACGGTCCGTATACGGAACCATTCATTTCAATGGTTCCGCAAAAAAACGGAATGTGTTCCGTATGCATTCCGTTTCCGTATTTCCGTTTTTCCGTTCCGTTGAAAAGATAGAACATGTCCTATATTTGGCCGCAAATCACAGTCCGTGGCTCCATTCAAGTCAATGGGTCCGCAAAAAAAACGGAACACATACGGAAATGCATCCGTATGTCTTCCGTATCCGTTCCGTTTTTTGCGGAACCATCAATTGAAAATGTTATGCCCAGCCCAATTTTTTCTATGTAATTACTGTATACTGTATATGCCATACGGAAAAACGGAACGGAACAACGGAACGGAAACGGAACCACAACGGAAGCAAAAAACGGAACAACGGATCCGTGAAAAACGGAACGCAAAACACTGAATTCAACATACTGTAGTGTGAAAGAGGCCTTAAGTGGCCCCTATGTCAAGATCCCGCTCTTTTACAAGTTTTAAGGATGTGACGAGGAAGACCTAAGCCAGTTATCCATCCACATAAGGGTGTGTAGAGTAAATGGGGTCCACCGTTTTTGATACTTCCTGGTGCAATAACACGACCTCGAGTAGTTGGAAACAATATTTTTTTTATTAACATATGGGTGATGACGCGTTTCGAAGTTGAAAGACACTCCTTATTCGAAAAAGTAGTGATCAGATTCCATAAAAATCAAATTAGGACAAATAATGATGATATTATGCTAATAAAAACAAAGAATAGAGTAATAAGAACATAATAATAATGACAGTAGTGATAATGTCAAATTCACGCGAATATATATATAAAAGGATTTTTTGGATAAATCCTTCAATTGATGATAAAGTCATTGTCCAAATCCAAGCAGAGAATATCAACCGTATGGTATGAAGTGTGAGACCAAACTAATTATGGAATGCAGTAATGACCACGGGCTGCACCAGACAAGAGGTGTGGTCATTACCAAACCACAAAACTGAGAATCAAGAGACTGTCAGTTAACCTCACTTGCAGTCAGTCTCTCCGATCTTCTAACCTCTGTCACAGCAGCACCGATCTTCTAACCCTAGCACCAACGAAGCAGGCAAACCCTCCAGCACAAAACATGAGATGGATTCTTGATGAAAATCATCCACTTTTAAACGGATGTCCTGCACAATTTGTGATAAACATTTTTGAGTGAGTAGAGCGGAATCAATTGCAAACACCGAAATATTTTTGTCTAATGCACTTGTTGTCAAACCATACATACGGACGAACTGAGCATCAACTAGGTTAACCCCTGCCCCACTATCAATAAACACCTCAATTCCCACAGTTTTGGAGTTTAGCGCCACCTCGGCTGACAGGAGAAATCAGGTACTACCAGTAAATGAAAAAAGTACGTTTTCTGGCTCCCCACCCACACCACCAATAGTAAGTTGGGAATTAAAGTTTTTTTTTGTTTTGTTTTCACCTTGACGCAGAACGTACAGACATACAGTACAGACCAAAAGTTTAGACACACCTTCTCATTCAAAGAGTTTTCTTTATTTTCATGACTATGAAAATTGTAGATTCACACTGAAGGCATCAAAACTATGAATTAACACATGTGGAATTATATACATAACAAAAAAAGTGTGAAACAACTGAAAATATGTCATATTCTAGTTTCTTCAAAGTAGCCACCTTTTGCTTTGATTACTGCTTTGCACACTCTTGGCATTCTCTTGATGAGCTTCAAGAGGTAGTCACCTGAAATGGTTTTCACTTCACAGGTGTGCCCTGTCAGGTTTAATAAGTGGGATTTCTTGCCTTATAAATGGGGTTGGGACCATCAGTTGCGTTGTGGAGAAGTCAGGTGGATACACAGCTGATAGTCCTACTGAATAGACTGTTAGAATTTGTATTATGGCAAGAAAAAAGCAGCTAAGTAAAGAAAAACGAGTGACCATCACTACTTTAAGAAATGAAGGTCAGTCAGTCTGAAAAATGGGTAAACTTTGAAAGTGTCCCCAAGTGCAGTCACAAAAACCATCAAGCGCTACAAAGAAACTGGCTCACATGCGGACCGCCCCAGGAAAGGAAGACCAAGTGTCACCTCTGGTGCAGAGGATAAGTTCATCCGAGTCACCAGCCTCAAAAATCGCAGGTTAACAGCAGCTCAGATTAGAGACGAGGTCAATGCCACACAGAGTTCTAGCAGCAGACACATTTCTAGAACAACTGTTAAGAGGAGACTGTGTGAATCAGGTCTTCATGGTAGAATATCTGCTAGGAAACCACTGCTAAGGACAGGCAACAAGCAGAAGAGACTTGTTTGGGCTAAAGAAAACAAGGAATGGACATTAGACCAGTGGAAATCTGTGCTTTGGTCTGATGAGTCCAAATTTAAGATCTTTGGTTCCAACCACCGTGTCTTTGTGTGACGCAGAAAAGGTTAGCGGATGGACTCTACATGCCTGGTTCCCACCGTGAAGCATGGAGGAGGAGGTGTGATGGTGTGGGGGTGCTTTTCTGGTGACACTGTTGGGGATTTATTCAAAATTGAAGGCATACTGAACCAGCATGGCTACCACAGCATCTTGCAGCGGCATGCTATTCCATCCGGTTTGCGTTTAGTTGGACCATCATTTATTTTTCAACAGGACAATGACCCCAAACACACCTTCAGGCTGTGTAAGGGCTATTTGACCATGAAGGAGAGTGATGAGGTGCTGCGCCAGATGACCTGGCCTCCACAGTCACCGGACCTGAACCCAATCGAGATGGTTTGGGGTGAGCTGGACCGCAGAGGGAAGGCAAAAGGGCCAACAAGTGCTAAGCATCTCTGGGAACTCCTTCAAGACTGTTGGAAGACCATTTCAGGTGACTACCTCTTGAAGCTCATCAAGAGAAGGCCAAGAGTGTGCAAAGCAGTAATCAAAGCAAAAGGTGGCTACTTTGAAGAACCTAGAATATGACATATTTTCAGTTGTTTCACACTTTTTCTGTTATGTACATACAAACCGGATTCCAAAAAAGTTGGGACACTAAACAAATTGTGAATAAAAACTGAATGCAATGATGTGGAGATGGCAAATGTCAATATTTTATTTGTAATAGAACGCAGATGACAGATCAAACGTTTAATCCGAGTAAATGTATCATTTTAAAGGAAAAATACGTTGATTCAAATTTTCACGGTGTCAACAAATCCCCAAAAAGTTGGGACAAGTAGCAATAAGAGGCTGGAAAAAGTAAATTTGAGCATAACGAAGAGCTGGAAGACCAATTAACACTAATTAGGTCAATTGGCAACATGATTGGGTATAAAAAGAGCTTCTTAGAGTGGCAGTGTCTCTCAGAAGCCAAGATGGGTAGAGGATCACCAATTCCCACAATGTTGTGCAGAAAGATAGTGGAGCAATATCAGAAAGGTGTTACCCAGCGAAAAATTGCAAAGACATTGCATCTATCATCATCAACTGTGCATAACATCATCCGAAGATTCAGAGAATCTGGAGCAATCTCTGTGCGTAAGGGTCAAGGCCGTAAAACCATACTGGATGCCTGTGATCTCCGGGCCCTTAAACGACACTGCACCACAAGCAGGAATGCTACTGTAAAGGAAATCACAGAATGGGCTCAGGAATACTTCCAGAAACCAGTCAGTCAGTGAACACAATCCACCGTGCCATCCGCCGTTGCCAGCTGAAACTCTACAGTGCAAAGAAGAAGCCATTTCTAAGCAAGATCCACAAGCTCAGGCGTTTTCACTGGGCCAGGGATCATTTAAAATGGAGTGTGGCAAAATGGAAGACTGTTCTGTGGTCAGACGAGTCACAATTCGAAGTTCTTTTTGGAAATCTGGGACGCCATGTCATCCGGACCAAAGAGGACAAGGACAACCCAAGTTGTTATCAATGCTCAGTTCAGAAGCCTGCGTCTCTGATGGTATGGGGTTGCATTAGTGCATGTGGCATGGGCAGCTTGCATGTCTGGAAAGGCACCATCAATGCAGAAAAATATATTCAGGTTCTAGAACAACATATGCTCCCATCCAGACGTCATCTCTTTCAGGGAAGACCCTGTATTTTTCAACAAGATAATGCCAGACCACATTCTGCATCAATCACAACATCATGGCTGCGTAGGAGAAGGATCCGGGTACTGAAATGGCCAGTCTGCAGTCCAGATCTTTCACCTATAGAGAACATTTGGCGCATCATAAAGAGGAAGGTGCAACAAAGAAGGCCCAAGACGATTGAACAGTTAGAGGCCTGTATTAGACAAGAATGGGAGAGAATTCCTATTTCTAAACTTGAGAAACTGGTCACCTCGGTCCCCAGACGTCTGCTGAGTGTTGTAAGAAGAAGGGGAGATGCCACACAGTGGTGAAAATGGCCTTGTCCCAACTTTTTGGGGATTTGTTGACACCATGAAATTCTGATTCAACATATTTTTCCCTTAAAATGGTACATTTTCTCAGTTTAAACTTTTATTCCTTGATTTATGTTCAATTCTGAATAAAATATTAGCAGTTGGCACCTCCACATCATTGCATTCAGTTTTTATTAACGATTTGTATAGTGTCCCAACTTTTTGGGAATCCGGTTTGTAATTCCACATGTGTTAATTCATAGTTCTGATGCCTTCAGTGTGAATCTACAATTGTCATAGTCATGAAAATAAAGAAAACTCTTTGAATGAAAAGGTGTGTCCAAACTTTTGGTCTGTACTGTATATTCACAAAATGTTCCTTCTTTCCACAACAAAAACAGACTCCCTTCGTATGACCAAAGCTCTTGCCAGCAGTTCCAGGTGTAGCGCCTCCTAACTGCATAGGCTCGTCACAAGGCGTAACCACAGGAGTCTCTCCACCATAAGTGTCAAAGGAAGCCGCCACATTATTAGACAGTACGTCCTCAGGGTGAGGAACTCTAGATCTCTCTATCAAGCGTCTATCAAGACGTAAAAGCAAGGGACATTGCTGCTTCCAATGACTCCAATGACTTCCAATGACACGTTGACCTTTAATGAAAGGTCAACGTGTCCTTCAGCCTCTCAGATAGCCCCTGACAGAATTTGCTACGGAGAGCAGGATCATTCCACTCGGTATCCGTAGACCATCTCCTAAATTCAGAACAATAGGTCTCCGTGGATTGCTCTCCCTGCCGTAAACCACATCATTTGGTCTCGGCCTGAGAGATCCAATCCGGGTTATCGTAAATAAGACCCAAGGCTCAAAAAAAATTCATCTACCGACTGGAGGGACTGTGATCGGGTTGGTAGAGAAAAAGCCCAAGACTGGGCGTCACTTTTAAGCAATGAAATGATCATACCCACACGTTGACTCTCATCTCCAGAAGAGTATGGATGCAACTTAAAGGGAACCTGTCACCTGGATTTTGTGTATACAGCAGAGGACATGGGTTGCTAGATGGTTGCTAGCACATCTGCAATATCCAGAGTCCATAGCTCTGTGTGCTTTTATTGTTTAAAAAACCCGATTTGATACATATGCAAATTACCCTGAGATGAGCCAGAGCTTGAAAATATGACTCTTCTCTGGTCACACAAGTAAGATATGACTCTTTTATGTTAATTTGCATAAAAGGCAGGAAGTACAAAAATGCATAATGCTTATTGAATTCGTCTGCAAATGAAATTAAAAGTGTAATTTATATGTTTAGGGTAACACAATGAACATTTAGAAACGCTCAGTGAGAGTAGCAGAGTAGAGGTGACAGGTTCCCTTTAAAGTACAAGTTACACGACTCCCTGAACCGAATGAAATTGTCGCTACCCCCGAAAAATCTGTCTGGGAGGGCAACCTTAGGTTCAGGGCATGCCTGGAACCCACCACCGGAACCAGCCACCTGTGGTCTCTGGATCTGCAAGACGGTCACGCAGAGGTCAGCTACCTCCAAAGAAAGACCCTGCAGTAACATAGTACATAAGGCCGAAAAAAGACATTTGTCCATCCAGTTCAGCCTGTTATCCTGCAAGTTGATCCAGAGGAAGGCAAAAAAAAACACTATGAGGTAGAAGCCAATTTTCCCCACTTTAGGGGAATAAAAAATTCCTTCCCGACTCCAATCAGAATAACTCCCTGGATCAGCTACCCCTCTCTAGTAGCTATAGCCTGTAATATTATTACGCTCCAGAAAGACATCCAGGCCCCTCTTGAATTCCTTTATTGTACTCACCATCACCACCTCCTCAGGCAGAGAGTTCCATAGTCTCACTGCTCTTACCGTAAAGAATCCTTTTCTATGTTTGTGTACAAACCTTCTTTCTTCCAGACGCAGAGGATGTCCCCTCGTCACAGTCACAGTCCTGGGGATAAATAGATGATGGGATAGATCTCTGTACTGACCCCTGATATATTTATACATATTAATTAGAACTCCCCTCAGTCGTCTTTTTTCTAAAGTGAATAACCCTAATTTTGATAATCTTTCAGGGTACTGTAGTTGCCCCATTCCAGTTATTACTTTAGTTGCCCTCCTCTGGACCCTCTCCAGCTCTGCTATGTCTGCCCTGTTCACAGGAGCCCAGAACTGTACACAGTACTCCATGTGTGGTCTGACTAGTGATTTGTAAAGTGGTAAGACTATGTTCTTATCACGGGCATCTATGCCCCTTTTGATGCAACCCATTATCTTATTGGCCTTGGCAGCAGCTGCCTGACACTGGTTTTTGCAGCTTAGTTTGCTGTTTATTAAAATTCCTAGATCCTTTTCCATGTCAGTGTTACCCAGTGTTTTACCATTTAGCCACTTCAGCCCCGCTAGGTGAAACCCCCTTCATGACCAGAGCACTTTTTACACTTCGGCACTACACTCCTTTCACCGTTTATCGCTCGGTCATGCAACTTACCACCCAAATGAATTTTACCTCCTTTTCTTCTCACTAATGGAGCTTTCATTTGGTGGTATTTTATTGCTGCTGACATTTTTACTTTTTTTGTTATTAATCAAAATGTAACGATTTTTTTGCAAAAAAAATGACATTTTTCACTTTCAGCTGTAAAATTTTGCAAAAAAAACGACATCCATATATAAATTTTTCGCCAAATTTATTGTTCTACATGTCTTTGATAAAAAAAAAATGTTTGGGCAAAAAAAAAAATGGTTTGGGTAAAAGTTATAGCATTTACAAACTATGGTACAAAGATGTGAATTTCCGCTTTTTGAAACAGCTCTGACTTTCTGAGCACCTGTCATGATTCCTGAGGTTCTACAATGCCCAAACAGTAGAAAACCCCCACAAATGACCCCATTTCGGAAAGTAGACACCCTAAGGTATTCGCTGATGGGCATAATGAGTTCATAGAACTTTTTATTTTTTGTCACAAGTTAGCGGAAAATTATGATGATTTTATTTATTTATTTTTTTCTTACAAAGTCTCATATTCCACTAACTTGCGACAAAAAATAAAAAATTCTAGGAACTCGCCATGCCCCTCACGGAATACCTTGGGGTGTCTTCTTTCCAAAATGGGGTCACTTGTGGCGTAGTTATACTGCCCTGGCAATTTAGGGGCCCAAATGTGTGAGAAGAACTTTGCAATCAAAATGTGTAAAAAATGACCGGTGAAATCCAAAAGGTGCACTTTGGAATATGTGCCCCTTTGCCCACCTTGGCAGCAAAAAAGTGTCACACATCTGGTATCGCCGTACTCAGGAGAAGTTGGGGAATGTGTTTTGGGGTGTCATTTCACATATACCCATGCTGGATGAGAGAAATATCTTGGCAAAAGACAACTTTTCCCATTTTTTTATACAAAGTTGGCATTTGACCAAGATATTTTTCTCACCCAGCATGGGTATATGTAAAATGACACCCCAAAACACATTCCCCAACTTCTCCTGAGTACGGTGATACCAGATGTGTGACACTTTTTTGCAGCCTAGATGCGCAAAGGGGCCCAAATTCCTTTTAGGAGGGCATTTTTAGACATTTGGATCCCAGACTTCTTCTCACACTTTCGGGCCCCTAAAAAGCCAGGGCAGTATAAATACCCCACATGTGACCCCACTTTGGAAAGAAGACACCCCAAGGTATTCAATGAGGGGCCTGGCGAGTTCCTAGAATTTTTTTATTTTTTGCATAAGTTAGCGGAAATTGATTTTTTTTGTTTTTTTCTCACAATGTCTCACTTTCCGCTAACTTAGGACAAAAATTTCAATCTTTCATGGACTCAATATGCCCCTCAGCGAATACCTTGGGGTGTCTTCTTTCCGAAATGGGGTCACATGTGGGGTATTTATACTGCCCTGGCTTTTTAGGGGCCCTAAAGCGTGAGAAGAAGTCTGGAATATAAATGTCTAAAAAATTTTACGCATTTGGATTCCGTGAGGGGTATGGTGCGTCCATGTGAGATTTTATTTTTTGACACAAGTTAGTAGAATATGAGACTTAGTAAGAAAAAACAAAAACAAAAACAAACAAAAAATTTCCGCTAACTTGTGCCAAAAAAAATGTCTGAATGGAGCCTTACAGGGGGGGGTGATCAATGACAGGGGGGTGATCAATGACAGGGGGGTGATCAATGACAGGGGGGTGATCACCCATATAGACTCCCGGATCACCCCCCTGTCATTGATCACCCCCCTGGTAAGGCTCCATTCAGACGTCCGTATAATTTTTACGGATCCATGGATCGGATCCGCAAAACACATGCGGACGTCTGAATGGAGCCTTACAGGGGGGTTATCAATGACAGGGGGTGATCAGGGTGATCACCCCCCCTGTCACTGATCACCCCCCCTGTAAGGCTCCATTCAGACATCCGCATGATTTTTTACGGATCCATGGATACATGGATCGGATCCACAAAACACATGCGGACGTCTGAATGGAGCCTTACAGGGGGGTTATCAATGACAGGGGGTGATCACCCCCCTGTCACTGATCACCCCCCCCTGTAAGGCTCCATTCAGACACCCGCATGATTTTTTACGGATCCATGGATACATGGATCGGATCCACAAAACACATGCGGACGTCTGAATGGAGCCTTACAGGGGGGTTATCAATGACAGGGGGTGATCAGGGTGATCACCCCCCTGTCACTGATCACCCCCCCTGTAAGGCTCCATTCAGACATCCGCATGATTTTTTACGGATCCATGGATACATGGATCGGATCCACAAAACACATGCGGACGTCTGAATGGAGCCTTACAGGGGGGTTATCAATGACAGGGGGTGATCAGGGTGATCACCCCCCTGTCACTGATCACCCCCCCTGTAAGGCTCCATTCAGACATCCGCATGATTTTTTACGGATCCATGGATACATGGATCGGATCCACAAAACACATGCGGACGTCTGAATGGAGCCTTACAGGGGGGTTATCAATGACAGGGGGTGATCAGGGTGATCACCCCCCTGTCACTGATCACCCCCCCCTGTAAGGCTCCATTCAGACGTCCGCATGATTTTTACGGATCCATGGATACATGGATCGGATCCACAAAACACATGCGGACGTCTGAATGGAGCCTTACAGGGGGGTGATCAATGACAGGGGGTGATCAGGGAGTGTATATGGGTGATCACCCGCCTGTCATTGATCACCCCCTGTAAGGCTCCATTCAGACGTCCGCATGTGTTTTGCGGATCCGATCCATGTATCCATGGATCCGTAAAAATCATGCGGACGTCTGAATGGAGCCTTACAGGGGGGTGATCAATGACAGGGGGGTGATCAATGACAGGGGGTGATCAGGGAGTGTATATGGGTGATCACCCGCCTGTCATTGATCACCCCCCCTGTAAGGCTCCATTCAGACGTCCGTATGCTTTTTGCGGATCCGATCCATGTATCCGTGGATCCGTAAAAATCATACGGACGTCTGAATGGAGCCTGACAGGGGGGTGATCAATGACAGGGCGGTGATCAATGACAGGGGGGTGATCAGGGAGTTTATATGGGGTGATCATGGGTGATCAGGGGTTTATAAGGGGTTAATAAGTGACGGGGGGGTGTAGTGTAGTGTGGTGTTTGGTGCGACTGTACTGAGCTACCTGAGTCCTCTGGTGGTCGATCCTAACAAAAGGGACCACCAGAGGACCAGGTAGGAGGTATATTAGACGCTGTTATGAAAACAGCGTCTAATATACCTGTTAGGGGTTAAAAAATTCGGATCTCCTGCCTGCCAGCGAGCGATCGCCGCTGGCAGGCTGGAGATCCACTCGCTTACCTTCCGTTCCTGTGTGCGCGCGTTCACAGGAAATCTCGGCTCTCGCGGGAGGACGCGTATATGCGTCCACCCAGAAGAGCAGGGCCGCCGGCAGGACGCAATCCTGCGTACGGCGGTCCTGAGGTGGTTAGTATGTATGGGTGACTTGCATTATTCCTTCCCATGTGCATAACTTTACATTTGTCAGTGTTAAACCTCATCTGCCACTTATCTGCCCAAGCCTTCAATCTATCCAGACCCCTCTGTAGTAGTATACTGTACTCTTCAGTGTTAATTACTTTACACAGTTTAGTGTCATCTGTGAAAATTGATATTTTACTGTGCAAGCCTTGTACAAGATCATTAATAAATATATTGAAGAGAATAGGGCCCAATACTGACCCCTGAGGTACCCGAGTAGTGACAGTGACCCAAACTTAGTGTGTACCGTTAATAACTACCCTCTGTTTTCTATCACTCAGCCAGTTACTTACCCACATACAGACATTTTCTCCTAGTCTGAGCATTCTCATTTTATATACTAACCTTTTATGTCGTACAATGTCAAATGCTTTGGAGAAGTCCAGATATACGACATCCATTGATTCGCCGCTGTCAAGGCTCGAACTTACCTCCTCATAGAAACTGATTAAATTAGTTTGGCATGACCGATCCCTCATTAAGCCATGCTGATATGGCGTCATTTGCTTATTTCCCTTGAGATGCTCTAAGATAGCATCTCTCAGAAAACCTTCAAATAGTTTACCCACAACAGATGTTAAACTTACCGGCCTATAGTTTCCAGGCTCTCCCATTTTGTGGCTGTATTTTTATTTTTGAGGACTTTGTCCCAGTTAGTTAGGCCTATGGCCTCTCTTAGTTGGCTAAATTTAGCTTTTTTGAAGTTTGGTATTTTTGTTCCCTGTAGAAACGCTCTTTTGAATGATAATTGGAAGGTTATTACTTTATGTCACTATTTACCAGGTGTCCCCCAACCTGCACGTCTGTTGTTCTGTCAGGCCGTCCCTCTAGTCGGGTCCTGAACCAGTTGGGAGAGGTAATTGTCTTTCGTTATTGCCAAGAACCTGTTCCCCTTATGAGATATACAAGTTTCAGTTTCCCAGTCTATATCTGGGTAGTTGAAGTCACCCATAATAACCACCTCATTATGATTTGCCGCCTCGTCTATCTCGTTTAGTAGTAGATTTTCTGTGGACTCTGGTATATTAGGTGGTTTATAGTAAACTCCTATTAGTAATTTATTGTTGTTTTTAGCTCCAGGTATCTCTACCCACAGTGACTCCTTATGTTCATGTCCCTCACTTATATATTCATGGAGTGTGGGCTTTAGACAAGACTTTCTAAACAGTCTGGTTTTGACGATCCTTTCTAAACAGTCTGTAACCTTGTACATTAACTGCCCAGTCATAGCTATCATCCAGCCATGTCTCAGTTATTCCCACTATGTCATAGTTCTGCTCACACATCACTAATTCCAGCTCCCCAGTTTTATTAGTCAGGCTTCTGGCATTAGTATACATACATTTCAGAGGTTTATGTATATTTTTTACCCTACACCTTTCCTTCTGAACTGTTCTAGTCCCTCCTTCCATTCCTCCCCCAGTCCTACTACATTGCACCCGGTCTCTATCTGCCCTATCTTACCCTCCTATAATGTAATTTCCCTCCCCCCCAGTCCCTAGTTTAAACACTCCTCCAACCTTCTAGCCATCTTTCTCCCCAGCACAGCTGCCCCTTCCCCATTGTGGTGCAGCTCGTCCCTACGATATAGCCTGTAGCCGATAGAAAAGTCGGCCCAGTTCTCCCAGAACCCAAACCCCTCCTTCCTACACCAAATCTTGAGCCACTTGTTTATCTCCCTAATCTTCCGCTGCCTTTCTTGTGTGGCTCGTGGTACAGGCAGTATTTCGGAAAATACTACCTTTGAGGTCCTTACCCTAAGCTTTTGACCTAAATCCCTGAAATAATTTTTAAGGACTCTCCACCTACCTCTAACTTTGTCATTGGTTCCGATATGGACCATGACCACTGGATCTTCTCCAGCCCCTCCCAGTAATCTGTCAACCCGATCCGCGATGTGTCAAACTCTAGCGCCAGGAAGACGGTCTTTATGACAGATTTCCCTATCTTTTCCCCTAATAATGAAGTCTCCCACTACCATTACCTGTCTGGCCTGCCCTGCTCTCCTGGTCCCCTGCTTACTGGAGCTGACATTCCCCTGACTGGCAGAGGAAGTGTCCAGCTGCAGCAGTGCCGCCCCTGGACTGACATCCCCCTTATCTGCCAAACGTGCAAACTTGTTGGGGTATATCAGATCAGGGCTAGCCTCCCTGGCACTCTTCCCTCTACCCCGCTTTCTAACTGTTACTCAGCTAGCTACCTCACTTTCCTCAGCCTCCTCTCTGTCACCCTCCCCCATCTACCTCAAAGAGTGCTTGCTCATTGAGAAGCAAACTCTTTTGCAAATTGTCAAAGCCTCTCAGTGTTGCAACTTGCCCCATTAGAGACTCGATTTGCGATTCCAAACGGGTAATTTGCTCACATCTTGAGCAAAGATATACACCCTCGAACGGCAGTTCCAGGACTGCATACATCATGCAAGATGTGTACTGGACTGGCAGTAGGATCCATAGCTGCACTGACCCGAACAAAAATGGCAGTTTTTGGCGGTTGATAATGTCACGAATAAAGGGGAGGGACACAGAACTAGGCCTCAAGGCTAGGGAGAGGGGAAAGGTCACCTCCTAGGAAACCCCTAAACCTGGCCCTGACTCCTGTCAGTATGTATAGACCCCGAAGGTGGGAAAATACATACACCGGAACCTAGACCCTAGAAGCCCTGAGATGCCCTCGAGGTAGTGAAAGGGAATGAGACTACTGGTTCCTTTCTAGGTGAACGAACCAGCGTCTCCCAGAGGCATAGTAGAAACAAGCACAGGGGAACAACCAAATACAAAATCAGTACAACTTAACTTAAATAAAATGGATGAGCAGGAACACAGGAAAGGTCCACACACCAACTCTTCCAAATCCAAGCAGAGAATATCAACCTCATGGTATGAAGTGTGAGACCAAACTAAATAGGAAATGCAGTAATGACCACAGCTGCACCTGACAAGAAGTGTGGTAATTACCAAGCTACAACACTGAGAATTAAGAGACTGTCAGTTAACCCCTGCAGCCAGTCTCTCAGATTTTCTAACCTCTGACACAGGAGGTACTGTGACTGGAGCTGCGATAGCGCCGCCCCCGTCATTGTATTCCTTAGATGCCGTGTTCATACATGCAGTGTGTAAAACCAGTGTGAAATTAACATAATTTTTTTAAAATCAAACTTACTGCCTCCATTTGATCGCGACTGGCCGGCCGACGCCATCTTGTTTGAAGATCTGGCGCGAGATTACGTCATCACACCAGCCGTGGAGACTACTCATGGGGTTTCGGCCGAGATCTTCAATCAAGATGGCGGCTGGCAACCCGTCATGAACAAATGGAGGAGGTAACAATGATTTTTATTTGTTTTTTACACTATTTCAGGTTAAATCGATTGGTTTACACGAAGCACGAGGAAATTCGGCTTCGAGGCGAATTGAACTTGTACTGAAATTCGGATCGAATTCCATTTCATGGGATTCGGTTCGCTCATCTCTAGTCATTATAATTGATTAATAAATATATAAAAAAATAATAACTAGTTATAGATCTAATGGTGTAATAAATTTTATAAGAAGTGGTAACAATTCGTGACGAAAGATTTAAATTGGGCAAAGGGGAGAAGGGGATAGAATAGTACTGTCAAATAGATGTGAACCGCTGAATTTCATATGCTGGGTGCTGGATCATATAAGTATAAATGTAAGTGTGTATATATAAATATATATATATATATATATATATATATATATATACACACATATTGAAATGTGAATATAAAAAGCAAACAAAGTTGATATTGGGCATAACAATCGGATGATTTCTGAATACTTATGATAATAAATACTGACTTTGTACTGCATATGGAAACGCTTGTAAAAGGATTACATTATAGTTGTAGTGACTATGTTGCAGCGATGATGTTTATATTACGAAGATATAACTGAATGATATCAATATTTTTACCTGAGATCTGAAAACTGTGCCTCGTGCATATAGCGCGTTTTTCTCAGCGTGTGTGAGAAAAAGGCGTGCTTGTTAAAGGGCCAGGAGGAGGAGGTGGCTAAGATTGACAGCGGCTGTATGCTGAATGAGAGAAGATGAGCGCTGTTATCGCAAGCAGGGAGAGAGTTCTGAGCGCTCGAGGTGGAAGTGTCAGATCGCTGATACTTGGTAAAAGGGGAAGTTTATTGTGATGTTGGATCGCTAATGTTAAATTTGTGTTTAAAAATGTAATAGTGATATTAGGGTTTGAGAGAACGGAGGCATCAAATGAATAGGTTTGTGACAAAAACTACTATGTACAGTTGCAAGAAAAAGTATGTGAACCCTTTGGAATGATATTGATTTCTGCACAAATTGGTCATAAAATGTGATCTGATCTTCATCTAAGTCACAACAATAGACAACCACAGTCTGCTTAAACTAATAACACACAAAGAATTAAATGTTACCATGTTTTTTTTTTAACACACCATGTAAACATTCACAGTGCAGGTGGAAAAAGTATGTGAACCCCTTGACTAACGACTTCTCCAAGAGCTAATTGGAGTGAGGTGTCAGCCAACTGGAGTCCAATCAATGAGATGAGATTAGAGATGTTGGTTACAGCTGCCCTGCCCTATAAAAAACACACACCAGTTCTGGTTTGCTTTTCACAAGAAGCATTGCCTGATGTGAATGATGCCTCGCACAAAAGAGCTCTCAGAAGACCTACGATTAAGAATTGTTGACTTGCATAAAGCTGGCAAGGGTTATAAAAGTATCTCCAAAAGCCTTGCTGTTCATCAGTCCACGGTAAGAAAAATTCTCTATAAATGGAGAAAGTTCAGCACTGCTGCTATTCTCCCTAGGAGTGGCCGTCCTGTACAGATGACTGCAAGAGCACAGTGCAGACTGCTCAATGAGGTGAAGAAGAATCCTAGAGTGTCAGCTAAAGACTTACAAAAGTCTCTGGCATATGCTAGCATCCCTGTTAGCGAATCTACGATATGTAAAACACTAAACAAGAATGGATTTCATGGGAGGATACCACAGAGGAAGCCACTGCTGTCTAAAAAAAACATTGATGCATGTTTACAGTTTGCACAAGAGCACTTGGATGTTCCACAGCAGTACTGGCAAAATATTCTGTGGACAGATGAAACCAAAATTGAGTTGTTTGGAAGAAAGACACAACACTATGTATGGAGAAAAAGAGGCACAGCACACCAACATCAAAACCTCATCCCAACTGTGAAGTATGGTGGTGGGGGCATCATGGTTTGGGGCTGCTTTGCTGCTTCAGGGCCTGGACGGATTGCTATAATGAAAGGAAAAATGAATTCCCAAGTTTATCAAGACATTTTGCAGGAGAACTTAAGGCCATCTGTCCACCAGCTGAAGCTCAACAGAAGATGGGTGTTGCAACAGGACAACGACCCAAAGCATAGAAGTAAATCAACAACAGAATGGCTTAAACAGAAGAAAATACACCTTCTGGAGTTGGCCAGTCAGAGTCCTGACCTCAACCCAATTGAGATGCTGTGGCATGACCTCAAAAAAGCAATTCACACCAGACATCCCAAGAATATTGCTGAACTGAAACAGTTCTGTAAAGAGGAATGGTAAAGAATTACTCCTGACCGTTGTGCACGTCTGATCTGCAACTACAGGAAACGTTTGGTTGAAGTTATTGCTGCCAAAGAAGGTTCAACCAGTTATTAAATCCAAGGGTTCACATACTTGTTTGACCTGCACTGTGAATGTTTAAGCAGACTTTAAATGTCTATTGTTGTGACTTAAGATCAGATCACATTTTATGACCAATTTGTGCAGAAATCCATATCATTCCAAAGGGTTCACATACTTTTTCTTGCAACTGTATATATTGAGTTGAGAGTTTTTGAATGTATGTTAGATGATAAACTAAGGAATGCTGGTGGATGATGGTCTGATGATATACTGATACAATGAGTATTATGTCAATGTTTTTTTGGGTAACACAGAGGAACTAAATTATGAAAGGATGTAGAGGTCAGGTATTTATGTAATATTAAGAGGGGTGGCGACACAATAATTTTATGATTAGGAATATAAATGGTTGCATAGACAGGTGGGGGTTACTGATATGAATAAATGGATTGTGATGTGACTACATGAAATGATAATGATAGCTGATGCTGTAAGTAGATGGATTGTGATGAAATAAAAAAAAATGGTGATGAAAGCTAATGTAGCTACATGAACTGATTGTGGGAAAATGGGTTATGATGTGGCTGCAAGAATTGGCAGTGATAGCTAATATTGGGTAAATGGAAGGATGATGTGACTGCATGAGGAAAATAAATAAATATTGAATTGAATACTGTATCAAAGGCAATCACTTTCAAGAGATTCGTTGAGACCATATGGTTCTATGGTTTGTAGCTTAAATATCCAATACATCTCTTTACGTCTAAGTCTTTGAAAGCGGTCAGCGTGGGTATTTGAAACCTGTTCTATGGGAGTGATGGTAAACAGGCTCTGTGACACTATAGGCAATAGATTTTAGTTTGTACTAAAGGCAAAAGATTTTATTCTAACCCACAACACTTTTGAAAATAAAATATATAAACAAACTAAGAATACCACGATGGGTACGCGTTTTGCGCCGAGTTTCGCAAATTTATATATGGGACTCTTTGAAGAATAATATACCTACAACAAGCATTCTTGGACCAGCAAGATAATATTGTAGAAACGTTATATCAATTAGCTATTATTTATCTGGAATGAAAAACGTGAATTAAGCTATGAAATTCACTTCATATCTAAACAATAATGCGTTTAATCTCACGTTCACAGCTAATCATTCTACCACAGCTATAGAATATTTAGATCTAATTCTTTTTTTCAAAAGCAAATCTGTAAAAAACCCAAACCTTTTTTTTTTAAGTTGATGGTAACAGCTATCTAGACTATCAAAGCTCTCATCATAAAAAATGGAAAAAACAACATACGCTTTAGTCAATTCAAGCAGATACGTAGACACTGCACGAGTGATGAAGATTATAATACCCAAAGTCAAATGCAGATTTAAAAATAAAGCGTATTCCCACCGGGACTGAAAGCCTCCGATTTTAGCTGGTGGATTGACAACAAGTGTGTGACTCTACATAGATTCTTGGTTAGGGGGAGGTTGATTGCCCTGAACGATTTTAAAGATAAATTTGTCCTCCCTAGGAGTGAATCATTCAGGGCTAATCAAGTATTCTAATTTTTCCACTCTTTGAGGATCAATAATGTGAATCTAGACTTCACTCCCTTTGAGCGTTATGTTAACTTTTCTTTGTGAAGGCAAGAGCTATTGTCTAGACTGTACGGACTGCTGGATCCCTCACCTGATGGGGTTCGCCTCCCGTATATGGTGGAGTGGGAGAAGGATACACAGGTAGAATATCCTCTTTCAGATTAGTTCTTCCGTTCCCAAACTATAACCAAAAGTTATTGGCAGACCACACTGGCAGAGACCTCCGTGAAAGTCCTTCATAGAACCCATTTAGTGCCTTTTAGGCTACACCACATTTACCCAGAGGTATCACCACTCTGCTTTAGGGGATGTGCCGAGAACAGAACAGTTTACCATATCTGGTGGACGTGCCCTCATGTCCAGCTATTATGGTCTAAAGTATGCAGATTACTTTCCACAATTCTAGGTTGTAATTACCAACCAGCGCCCACTTATTGTCTCCTAGGGGATAAGCCCCCTTGGTTGACATTTGCCAAGTTCAGACTGTCTCAATATATCTTAATGGCTGCCAGAATCCATATTACATTCAAATGGAAGACTAGTACGTTAAGCTACCAAGCAGTTTTGGATAGAATCAATAGGATTCTGTTGTATGAGAAGCTCTCAGCTATTCGTATGGATACTTTTGAAGCGCTTGAGAAGCTTTGGGAACCCTGGGTTTCTTCCTCCTACTCCGCCAATGTGCAACGAAATCTGTCATTATAATGATGGCTATATTGTATAAGGCTACTCCAGGCATGTTGACTATGTGATGTTCGTCTATAAGATGTTATTGACTTGCTCCTTATCTCCTAGCTGTATTTGCTATTGGATCTCCCTTTGACGATTGATATTGTTACTATTGTTTTATTTTCCCTTAATTTTTATTTTTCTCTTGTGTTTTATGTATGACTAAAATGCATATCCTATCATTATGTCAAGATGCTTTTACGTGATGGAATTTCACTTATCAATAAAGCATTTGAAACATAAAAATAAAGGGTATCCTGACAAGATTATAGAGGCTGCCTACCAGCGGGCAAAGAACTACACCCAGCAGGAATTTCAAATACCCAGAAAAAAAGAGGACCACCAGGGAATATCCGTGATCTTTAAGTCCATGTTTCTGAGGACATACAATATTAACCACAATATATTACGCAACATTTTGACCAAACACTGGTCTATTTTATTGGTGGATCCTTTTTTAAGGAAACAAATCCAACCAAGACCGCAAATAACCTTCAGAAGTGCTCAGTCCCTCAAGAACCTCATTGCCCCCAATCGTATTTGGAACAGAAAAAACATCAACCCCCAACGAACCACTCTCTTCCCTTAACTTCTTGGCAGCTATAAATGTGGCCATCACCGATGCAAATGCTGTCTAAATATTTCCACACGCATCTCAAAATTAACCAGTAATGTTACCGGGGAACATTTTGAAATAAAAGACTTTTTAAATTGTTTGTTATCTTATATCATATATTTATTGGAATGGACCTGCGGACTCCAGTACATTGCCCGAACCACTTTGACCCTAAGAGAAAGGACCAACAAACATTGTTGAAATATAGTCAATGGTTACAACAAACATGGAGTCTCCAGGCATTTCTTACAACAAGGACCCCACCAAATTTACCATTTTCAAATACCCACACTGACCGCTTTCAAAGACTTAGACGTAAAGAGAATTATTGGATATTCAAGCTACAAACCATAAAACCATATGGTCTCAACGAATCTCTTGAAAGTAATTGCCTTTTATACAGTATTCAATCCAAGATTTATTTTCCTCATGCAGTCACATCATGCTTCTATTTACCCAATATTAGCTATCACCACCAATTCATGCAGCCACATCATAACCCATTTTCCCACAATCAGTTCATGCAGTTACATTAGCTATAATCACCATTTTATTTAATTTCATCCCAATCCATCTACTTACAGCATTAGCTACCATTATCATTTTATGTAGTCACATCACAATCCATTTATTCACAACATCAGTAACCCCCACCTGTCTATGCAACCATTTATATTCCTAATCAAAAAATTCTTGTGTCCCCACCCCTCTTAATATTACATAAATACCTGACCTCTACATCCTTTCATAATTTAATACCTCTGTGTTACCCAAAAAACATTGACATAATCCTCATTGTATCAGTATATCATCAGACCATCATCCACCAGCATTCCTCAGTTTATCATCTAACATACATTCAAAAACTATTGGTTCAATATATACATAGTAGTCTTCTCATAAACCTATTCATTTTATGCCTCCGTTCTCTCAAACACTAATATCACTATTTCATTTTAAAACACAAATTAACATTAGCGATCCAACATCACAATAAACTTCCCTCTTTACCAAGTATCAGCGATCTGACACTTCCACCTCAAGTGCTCAGAACTCTCCCTGCTTGCGATAACAGCGCTCATCCTCTCTCATTCAGCATACAGCCGCTTCCCTCAGGCTGTCAATCTCTTCCTCCTGGCCCTTTATCGAGCATGCCTTTTTCTCACACATGCTGAGAAAAACGCGCTATCTGCACCAGAAGGCACAGTTTTCAGATCCCAGGTAAAAATATTGATTTCACTCATTCAGTTATATCTTTCTCTTATATAAAAATGAGTTTCTGTCTGTCTGTCTGTTCTTTATGCGCTACCAAACGACTGGACTGATCTTTACCAAATTTGGTACACAGGTACACCAGGTGTCCAGGAAGGTTTTAGACCGGGTATCAGCTCTCTAGGATGTACAGTTTCTGAGATATTCATAAAAAAATACCTGTGTTAGCAAATACAAGCCTGCAAGTGTTTCTCTTCATATGCCAACTGCCATACACACGGTCACATGTCCCTTATCAGCCAATAGAAGCTAGCAGGTGCTACTCCAGGTTTCCATAACAACTGATCACAGGTTTTAGCAGTTCGCAGGTCCTTACATATTCAGTCAAATGACATGTATCAGCCAATATAAGTTCACATTTAATCTACCAGGTTTTCACACAGGATAGGATTAAATACACAGCTCAGCAGACAGTATCACACAGAATAGGATTAGATACACAGCTCAGCAGACAGTATCACAGAGGATAGGATTAGATACACAGCTCAGCAGACAGTATCACACATGATAGGATTAGATACACAGCTCAGCAGACAGTAGCACACAACATAAGATTAATAGATAAAATATACCCGTGCAAAGCCGGGTCCAGCATATGAAATTCTATTTGCTAGTACTATTCTATCCCTTTCTCCCCTTTGCCCAATTTAAATCTTTCATCACAAATTGTCACCACTTTTTATAATTCCTAATTTATTATACTATTAGATTAATAACTAGTCAATTATGATGACCACCACTTTTTAACAGTTTCCTTTAGGTAACATCATTGATTTAAGATTTACTTTAGAAATATGACTTTATTTATGACGTGTTTTAGAAACATGACTTTATCATAAGCAATTTAAGGACTTTTCAAAAAAAAATCCTTATATATATATATATATATATTTGAGTGAACTTGACATTATCACTACTGTCATTATTATTATATATGTTCTTGTAACGGATCTCCTGGCACCCTGACCGGTTACCTCCGTCGATAGATGCTCCTAGGGCTTTCTGAGGACTCCAAGCACTCCACTTGACACCGTATGCACTGCAGACCCCACGAACCGCCGAAGCTTGGTTGAGGTCTCACTGTCTCCTACCCACCCTGGACCTACAACAAGGCTCCAGGCTCCAGTGGGTGAACCTCTCCTACATCCAGAGAGCAGGAACAGCTCTTACAAGAGCTAGTAGTTATGCCAGGGGAGTATAGCAAATCTTCAGCATATAGCAATCCTCCAGTGTCGATCAGTTACCCAAACACCAGCCTCAACTTGGTAAAGGGTAAAACCAGGAACTCTTTATTTGAACACACAGCATTGATTTATACACATCTTCCAACAAGGTTACCACCCACATGGTTTTGTAAAAACAGCCAATCACATGCATTTACAGTATTTACACCTTTCCAGCAATTGTACACAAAACCCCCTTCCCTCTGTCTGTAACGCAATCAACAAAATACAATGAGCATTGTTTTTGACGCAATTGACTAACACACTGGCATTGTCTGAGACGCAATCAACAAAATACAATTGCCAAGCATAATGGGCTAACTTAATCACTACCAGACAGACCACACACATTTTTCCCCACCCACAGAAAACACCTCAAAACCCCACACATTCCCATTATACATCCATGGATAGGTCTGATCTGGGTGGACAACATATCCGAAAATCACCCAGATCCGAGCAGGGGTTCCCGAATTCCATGGAAGTCACATTTGGCCAGCCGCAAGCATGGCTTTCCTGCCCAAAACAGTTCCACAGATTTGAGCTGTGAGGCCGGTCTGTCTTCTCCTTCAAAGTTAGTATGGGACATAATCTTGAGGCAAGAGGCTAGCAACCAGGCCCCTCCAAAACCCAGTGGCGAGGTTGGTTTCGCCACAGTTCTTATTACTCCATTCTTTGTTTTTATTAGCATAATATCATTATTATTTGTCCTTATTTTATTTTTATGGAATCTGATCACTACTTTTTAGACTTGAAAAAGGAGTGTCTTTCATCTCCGAAACTCGTTGTCACCCATATGTAAATACAAAATAATTGTCTCCAACTATTTAGGGTCGTGTTATTGCGCCAGGAAGTATTGAAAATGGTGGACCCCATTTACTCCACTCTCCGTTATTGTCTCTCATCACTCCTCTGGAGGACTGGCAACTCCACAACTGAGCAGCGAACGATGCCGGCAGCACCGACCACAATATAAATACATCCCTACACTAGCGTTGTGCCTATGCTTGCACAACGCTAAAAGGTGAGCACAACTATAATTTTTTATTTAACCAATTGACCAAAAAACTATTACCCTATGAGCGCCTCTCCCTTTTTTGCCACATATGCTAATCTGTAAGGAGTCATGGAGATCTATGAGCGGGATTCCCTTGGGAACCTCATGCTGCAGGAGAGGGGCCATTCTTCTCACTGTGCCATGTCTCTTCTCTCCAACACTCAACGATCGACTGACTATAGCTTCTTGCAACACCACCCTTGGTAGGAGGCAGGAGTAGCCCACTTCTGCCCAAAAGGGGGAAAATGGAATGGTAAGTTCCATTCTAGCTAAAGGTCTCTCTCTGCCAAATACACTGCCACCTGTTGTACAACCAGGCACATAACATGTAAAAACAGTTGCATAGCAATACTATTAAGGCACAATATCAAAGGACCTGGAATTAAATACACAGATGACATTATTCGTTTTTTTTGCCATTAGAGAAAGTAGCAGGGTGTAGGAATAGTAGTGCTCACTCTGGGGTACTACAGATAGTCCGCAGTTGAAGTTCTGTTTCACAAATTCCGCCCAATCATGGCTGTTCCCCTAATATTCTCTCACTGGTGCTGCTTATATGGTACAGAATAATACATATCTTTATGCTGGAAGAGCTTGCAGAAAAAAGACAAACCAACTTCATTCACTTGGTGCCTATATGAAAGGATTTCAATCTGACATACCTGTAATTCTGTTAACACAGATAGTTTAGTTCCTGGACAGCTACAATACCCAGTTTTGTTAATCTCCTGTTTCATCTGAAGTCGATTCGCTCATCCCTAGTCATGGAGATCAGGTGTGCACTGGAGCGGTGCGCGCCCGATCACTGCAGGGGCCCGTCAGTCCGTGATAGCCAGGCCCCTGCTGTATCCACCACCATCGCTGTAAAAGCCGATGCCGGCGGATTAACCCATTCTATTCCGCGGTCAGCGCTGACCGCGGCATAGAAGGTGCATGTGGCGGGAGCATGCAGCAGGTGAGGGAGCCCATCAGCGCGGGGACCCGATGGGTGACAAGGCAGCCCGATGCAGCGCAGAGGCTGCCCAATGCCTTGCACAGCATCGGGACCTGCCTTCTACAGGGGCCGAGGAAATCCAGCCCAAGGCCCGGTCTCCTAGGCAACTTGTTAGTGTATTACTCAGTGTAATACACTAACAGGTAATTCATTACAATACAGATGTATTGTAATGCATTGCAGAGGGGATCAGACCCTCAAAAGTTGAAGTTTTAGAGTGGGACAGAAATAAAGTTGAAAAAAAAAAAAAATGTGTTTTTAATAAAAATAAAATAAGTTTCAAGTAAAAAAAAGAAAAAAACGCCCCTTTCCCCTAATTCTATAATAAAAAATTGAAAAAAAAGGAAAAAAACACACACATTAGGTATCACCGCATCTGTAACGACTGGCTCTATAAATATATCACATGATCCCCCCATTTTTGTCACCTTACAAAAAAAAGTGCAACACCAAGTGATCAAAAGGCGTATGTCCCATAAAATGGTATAAAAAAAACCCGTCACCTAATACCGCAAAAAATGAGCCCCTACATAAGAAAATCGCGAAAAAATAAAAAAATAAACTATAGCTTTCAGAACATCGAGACATTAAAACATAATTTTTTGCTTCAAAACTGCTATTATTGTGTTAAAGTGAAATAAATAAATAAAAGTTGACATATTAGGTATCGCTGCGTCCGTAATAACCTGCTCTATAAAAATATCACATCACCCCTCAGGTGAACACCGTAAAAAAATAAAAATAAAAGCAGAGCCCAAAAAGCCATTTTTGGTCACCGAACAACACCAAGCGATCAAAAATGCGCATGCCCCCCAAAATAGTACCAATCAAACTGTCACCTCATCCTGCAAAAAATGAGACCCTACCTAAGACAATCGGGTAAAAAGAAAAAAACTTTTGTCTCTCAGACTATGGAGACACTAAGGCTACTTTCACACTTGCGGCAGTGTGATCCGGCGGGCAGTTCCGTCGTCGGAACTGGCCGCCGGATCCGCCGATCTGCTGCTGCCTGAAAGCATTTGTGAGACGGATCCGGATGCGGATCCGTCTCACAAATGCATTGCAAGGACGGATCCGTCTCTCCGCTTGTCATGCGGACCGACGGATCCGTCTTGTACATTTTTCGCATTTTTACCGATCTGCGCATGCCGGAACGACGGATCCGGCATTCCGCTAATACATTCCTATGGGAAAAAATGCCGGATCCGGCGTTCAGGCATGTCTTCAGTTTTTTTCGCCGGAGAAAAAACCGTAGCATGCTACGGTTTTCTCTTTTGCCTGATCAGTCAAAACGACTGAACTGAAGACATCCTGATGCAAACTGAACGGATTACTCTCCATTCAGAATGCATGGGGATATGCCTGATCAGTTCTTTTCCGGTATAGAGCCCCTGTGACGGAACTCTATGCCGGAAAAGAAAAACGCTAGTGTGAAAGTACCCTAAAACATCATTTTTTTGTTTCAAAATGCTATTATTGTATAAAACTTAAATAAGTATACATATTAGGTATTGCCACGTTCAAAACGATCTGCTCTATAAAAATGTCATGTGACCTAACCCCTCAGGTTAATGCTGTAAAAATAAATAAATAAAAACTGTGCCAAAACAACCAATTTTTTGGTCACCTTGCCCCATAAAGTGTACTAATGATCTACCCTGTCAGATGAATGTTGTAAAAAATTAAAAATAAAAACTGTGCCATTTTTGGGGTTTTCTTGCTTCACAAAAAACGTAATATAAAGCAATTAGAAATCATATGTACACCTAAATAGTACCGATAAAACTGGCACCCTATCCCTTAGTTTCCAAAATGGGGTCACTTTTTGGGAGTTTCTACTGTAATGATGCATCAGGGGGGCTTTAACCCCTTCCCGACCGCAATCTGTATATATACGTGATAGCTGCACATACCCCGTGCAGCCACCACGTATACAAACGTCAAACCAGCTCTTTAATCCAAGCGCTGCAAAGCGCTTGGATTAAAGCTTCTGCCCGAGCCCTGCTGCTGTCACAGACAGCATACAGTGCAGTAATGCCGGCAAGGGACCAATCAGAGTGGCCCCTTGCCGACAATCGATCCGATTGGTTAGTCTGTGCAGACTAACCAATCGGATCGCGGCAGTGAAAAAAATGCCGGTTTCATGCTCTGATCTGCGCTCTGCAGATCAGAGTCTGAAATCAGGTAGGGTCCTCGTAATACCCCCCGCCCAATCTGTGCCCCCGATCTGTGGCTGTGCCCCCATCTGTGCCCCTCCAAGCCCCCCCTTGTGTCCTCCTGCAGCTCATCTCCTAGAGGCAGCTGCCCTGATGCGGCCCGCCCCCTCCCCGCCCCATGCATTCATTCTCACCCGCCCCTCCTGCCCCAGCCTCCCTCAATATTGGCGGCCGTACCCCCCAACCCCCCCCTTTCCAGCGCTGCCCCCGATCCCCCTGCTGTGTGTGACGGCAGCGGCTCTGTTACTGACCTGCCGCCATCAGCAGAGAGTGTCAGCTCTATGCTGACACTCTCCTGTAACCCCATAGATGCCGCGGTTGCGGCATCTATGGGGTTAATAGAGGGAGGGAACTCCCTCTCTCAACCATCGGGGCTGCAGCGCTGTGATTTCAGCACCTGATGGTTGCCATGGCAACCGGACGCTTTGCAAAAGCGTCCGCTGTTGCCACCTACAGGTCATTACAGGGCATCTAATAGTATTATACTTTGCAATGCAACAGCATTGCAAAGTATAGTACAGCCATCAGCCCCACTGGATCTTCATGATCCAAGAGGGACTTGATAAAAAAAGAAAGTGAAAATAATAAAAATTAAAAAAGAAATAAAAATGTAAATTAAAAAAAGAAATTGCCATTTCCTATAAAAAAAAAGGAAACAAATAAAATAAAATACACATATTAGGTGTCACCGCGTCCGTAACGACCGTCTCTATAAATATATCACATGATAGACCCTGTCCGATAAACACCATAAAAATAAAATAAAAAAACTGTGCCAAAAAAGCTATTTTTGTCACCTTACATAACAAAAAGTGCAACAGCAAGCGATCAAAAAGGCTTATGACCCCCAAAATAGTACCAATCAAACCGTCACCTCGTCCCACAAAAAATGATACCCTATTTAAGACAATCGCCCAAAAAATAAAAAAGCTATGGCTCTCAGACTATAGAGACACTAAAACATCATTATTTTGGTTTCAGAAATGCTATTGTTGTGTAAAACTTAAATAAATAAGAAAAAGTATACATATTAGGTATTGCCACGTCCGTAACAATCTTCTCTATAAAACTATCACATGACCTAACTCCTCAGATGAACGCTGTAAAAATAAATAAATGAAAACTGTTCCAAAACAGCCAATTTTTGGGTCACCTTGTAAAGTAATAATGAATGATCAAAAAATCCTATGTACCCAAAAATGGTACCAATAAAAACCTCAACACTTTCTGCAGAAAACAAGCCCCTGTACAAGACGATCGGCAGAAAAATAAAAAACATATGGCGTTCAGAAAACCAATCCAGCACAATCTGCCTTCCAAAAACCTTTCCTTCTGCGCCCTGCCGTGTGCCCCTACAGCAGTTTACGACCACATGTGGGGTGTTTATGTAAACCGCGGAATCAGGGTAATAAATATTGAGTTTTGTTTGGCTGTTAACCCTCAATGTGTTAAAGAATTTTTTTTTATAAAATGGAAAATCTGCCAAAAAAGTGAAATTTAGAAATTTCATCTCCATTTTCCTTTAATTCTTGTGGAACGCCTAAAGGGTTAACAAAGTTAGTAAAATCAGTTTTGAGTAACTTGAGGGGTGTAGTTTCTACAATGGGGTCATTTATGGGGGTTTGCACTATGTAAGCCCCAGAAAGTGACTTCAGACCTGAACTGGTCCTTAAAAAGTGGGTTTTGGAAATTTTCTTAAAAATTGTAAGAATTGCTTCTAAACTTCTAAGCCTTCTAACGTCCTAAAAAAATAAAATGGCATTTCTAAAATGATGCCAACATAAAGTAGACATATGGGGAATGTTAAGTTATACATATTTTATTAGGTATGGCTTTCTGTTTTAGAAGCAGAGAAATTGAAATTTTGAAAATTGTGAATTTTTTAAGACTTTTGGTAAATTTGGGATTTTTTCAAAAATAAAGGTGAAATATATTGACTCAAATATATGACTATCATGAAGTACAATGTGTCACGAGAAAACAATCTCAGAATGGTGTGGATAAGTAAAAGTGTTCCAAAGCTATTACCACATAAAATGACACGTCAGATTTGTAAATTTTGACCTGGACACTGGGGCATCAATGACCCTTGGTCATGAAAGGGTTAAATAGGACATGGCATCTAGAAACCAGTCCAGAAAATTTTGCCTTCCTTTTCTTCTGTGCCCTTACATCAGTTTACGACCACATATGGGGTGTTTCTGTAAACCGCAAAATCAGGGTAATAAATATTGAGTTCAGTTAACCCTCGATGTGTTAAAGAAAAACATAAATTAAAATGGAAAATCTGCCCAAAAAAGTGAAATTTAGAAATGTCATCTCCATTTTCCTTTAATTCTTGTGGAAGATCTAAAGGGTTATGTCACCGCCAGTTCTGTGAGAAGGTCTGGCAGACGTTCTTCTCTACCTTTTGTATGACTTTCTTTGTTTTGGTTTCACTTTGTCATCTCCTTTCCTTCTGCCAGGTGTCACCTATTTAGACTAATCATCTACCTTTATATTCCCTCCCATACTGCCTCACTTTGCGGTTTATATTACTTCCTGGATGAAGTGTTCACTGCTGGAGGCTGCTGCTGCTGTTTGCTCAGATAAGTCTTTTCCTTTATTGTGTTTCCTTGCTGGCTTGATTCTAGGTGACCCTGACTCCGTCCGTATTAAGTGCAGGGAGCCGGTGGTCATGTCCCCTCACTATTATAGGGTATTCAGGTGTCACACAATCTTAGGTACGTGGGCATGCAATCGTCTACCCTTGAGACCGTATGACATGCAGATGTCAGGCCTCACTGCACACTATACTTATTTGGGCAGTCACAGAGCCAAAACTGACCAAATAACTCAAGTATGAACTCAGCCTTACAGGTCGATGTTAGCGCCAAGAAGAAGCGCACTCCTTTTACACGTCGTCAGCTGATTCCACATAGATATTATCAGAACCTGTTCTATTAAACGCTTATACAAGTAGAGCCCCCTGAGAGAGTGGAGAGGGTGTCAGCAGTAAGTTTGTGTTGATGTCATTCATTATTTTGCCCTTCTTGTTTGGTTACTTCCTCTAGAAAGTGGCAGTGGTATCCACTTACCAGGATAACCATCCACATTCTATTTTGTTACTATCTTCTCCCTGAATAGGGTTTATTAGGGACCGGGTGGCATTAGGTTCGGGGACAGGGAACCTCCACCATCAGGGGGTTGCCCTGGGCTAAGCAGTCTATAGGACAACTAGGATAAGTGATTTCTGCCCTGCCCTTTTCATAAGATCTTGGTCCCTCCGCCAGAACCTCTTCTTTGTCTATCCTGTCACCATGAAGGTTTTTCTTCTAGGGGTCACTACTACCCTGTAAAGCAATTTTGGTAACTGTAGTACACTATTGTTGGTATATACATACCTATTCCCGTCTGATCATAATTAAATGTATTTTTAAAAGTCACACTCTTTACTACAAAACCTCTGATCCATCAGAAAAATAGCTCACAAAAAACTGATCCTGTCTGTGAAGAGTCCTCATTCACTCGGTCAGCATTTGGTCAGTAATCCATCAGTATTGCTAATGCCCCAAAAAACAGGAGTGGATCCAAAACAGAGATAACCGAGTCAACCATTCAAGAATCGCTGGGTTGCTGGTCAAGACACGACCGCTAGATGACACCGAGAGCTCAGGCCCCTCACTGCTATCCCTGCTGCCACGGTCCCTTGGTCTGCTGCGACCTCTGCCAGCACCAGAAACATTTTGGCCTCTGCCACTCCCCTGTTCAGGGCCTGGCACTTCTCTGTCTAACATACTGTTAGATCAAATAAATAAATAAAAAGGAAATTAAAACACCCCAAAAAACTCTAATTTTCTCACTTCAGCACACAACGGTTAATAAGCCCTTTTATTCCACTAATACACGCCAAAAAGGGCTGCAATATTATCACTTCACCACACAACGGCAAATACTTTTTTGTGCCACTAATATACGTCAAAAAGGGCTTTAGAACATATAACTGCAACGCTGAACGGCAAGTAGGCCCTTATTTTTTTCTACTTATACATGCCACAAAAGGCTTTACAACAGATAACTGCACCGCTGAGCAACAAATATATTTTTTCTTTTTCCACCAATACACACCACAAAAGGCTTTACAATAGATAATTGCACCGCTGAGCGGCAAATATATTTTTTCTTTTTCCACTAATACACGCCACAAAAGGTTTTACAACAGATAACTGCACCGCTGAACGGCAAATATATTTTTTCTTTTTCTACTAATACACACCACAAAAAGGCTTTAGAACAGATAATTGCACCACTGAGCAGCAAATATATTTATTTATTTAATTTCTTAACGTAATGATGGCCACTCGTTTTTCTTTACTTAGCTGCTTTTTTCTTGCCATAATACAAATTCTAACAGTCAATTCAGTAGGACTATCAGCTGTGTATCCACCTGACTTCTCCTCAACGCAACTGATAGTCCCAACCCCATTTATAAGGCAAGAAATCCCACTTATTAAACCTGACAGGGCACACCTGTGAAGTGAAAACCATTTTAGGTGACTACCTCTTGAAGCTCATCAAGAGAATGCCAAGAGTGTGCAAAGCAGTAATCAAAGCAAAAGGTGGCTACTTTGAAGAACCTAGAATATGACATATTTTCAGTTGTTTCACACTTTTTTGTTATGTATATAATTCCACATGTGTTAATTCATAGTTTTGATGCCTTCATAGTCATGAAAATAAAGAAAACTCTTTAAATGAGAAGGTGTGTCTAAACTTTTGGTCTGTACTCTATATTGACTCAAATTTATGAGTATCATGAAGTACAATGTGTCCCGAGAAAACAGTCTCAGAATGGCTTGAATATATAAAAGTGTTCCAAGTTATTACCACATAAAGTGACATGTCAGATTTAAAAAAAAAATGGCCTGGGCAGCAAGGCGAAAACTGGCCCGGGGTAGAAGGGGTTAAAGACTAAGACATGATGGCTGTTTTCATTCCTTATTTTTTAAAACAAAATCAGAGCTTTGCTTTATTAATGCACCTGTATTTTATCCCAAATGATCTGGCAACCAGAATAACAGTTAGAAAATCCTACTGAGTATTCTGTCAGCTCTTCACTCTCTTCCCAGATATCGCTGATGATGTTTCCAAGGTTTACAGGGGTTAGCCAAGAGAGGAAAATGGTAAAGGAGAATTGAGTTGGATATTCCAGACATCACTCTCGGAATAAACTGCACAGGTGTGGTGAGTCATGAGCAGGAGTGCTTGGGGACCACACAGTGTGTTTCTCCAAAATTTTCATCTAAACCAGGCATCCCGTACGTCTCCTCGAACTCTTGTGGTCACTGAGCATATGAATTTTCCAAATGGAAGGAAAAAGGTGAATAGAAATTCAAACAGAATTTGTGAAGTAAAATAAGGTCTGAGATTATTCTATGGTGGGATAATGTACTGTGTGCTGGAGTGCTTGACTGTTATGCAACTGTGTCTGGAATTACTTGTTTCCAAAGAATATGTCTCTCCAGTGGTTCTTAGTCTGGCCCATAGTGGTTAAGAGAAGCCAAATTTTAGACATCTTCCACATTTGCTAATATATAACCAGAGCTGTACTTGCAGGTATTGTTTAACTAGATGGATCAGAATATATTATGTAGTGCAGCAAAGTTCACCTTAATATACTCCTGGACTTCCATTAACAGTCCACGTGGCATATATCAAATATCTTTTACATGCGAATTCAAATGGCAAACTATTGCCATGAACCTCAAGTATGGTGAAAGATGACCAAGGGCTGGGCCCACAGATACAGAGGGTACACGATGCCACAGAGACACAGACAACGGTTCTTTCCCAGCAGTTGAGTTTACTGAACAATGTACTGAACAAGAAGCTCAGAATATTTAAAACAGATTGGTAAACCAACAGTAAATGTAACACTGTCTAACAATAAACCAGTCAATATAATGCTTTCTCCAAAGTCCGTTAAGCAGTTTAGCTGCACTTGTATGTTCCTGGACGAGTTCCTCGTTGTGGTGCATCCTAAGTATTGCACAATACTATTTGTAATCCACCGGCAAATGTCTGTCTCTTTAAATAAGACTTCCCTATTTGTAATCCACAGGTAAATGTCTGTCCCTTTGAGTGCAGCTGTAATCCTTGCTCCAGCTCCCAGTATATAACGCCCTATGAGCAGCCAGTGAGATAGGAAGGTGTCAGCGTATAAATCCCTTAGGGCTATGCATTAGCTTGCAGCCCCCACACCGCAATGTAACGGTACTTGGAGAGTTATAGTATGTCCAAATGCCACTTCAACAGTGTGGTGCAATGTGACGCGGCAAAGCCGCACTTACAGTTCCTTGAGCAGGTTCTTGGTGCTTTTTGTTATTTCCTGGTCCACTCCAGAACTGGATCCTACAGACACAACACTCCTGAGGTCGTTGCTGCAAACCTCCCCTTTGTACTGTTGCCAGTCTCTCCACCATGAGCCGGTCCATTTCCTTCCAGATTCAGCAGATCTTCTCTTCTGTTTTCCAGCAGCACCAAGCACAGCCTCTGTCTGCTCACTTCCTGCTTCTCTAGGCACCTCCTCCCCTTACACAGGGAGAGTGTGATGCAACAAGTCATTTGCTAAGTGCAGTTCAAACCTGCATATTCAGTCTGCTATCACACCTGTAAGAGTCCAAAACAGCCCATAAATTATCTATTTTTCAACTTTGCAAACTAAATAGATTATAGTATTCCTCTGATAGGCAGTTCTAATGTAGACTTTTATAATCTTGTCCTTTGCTGCCATCTACTGACCAAAGTGAGATTTAGCAGTAATTATACAATTCACAAGATAGCAGAGTAATACATTTAAGGTCCCTTGCCCCACATCCTTACAATATCAAATGTCTCTTCCTTGTGGGGCCAAGAACATGGCTGGATTAGCCCGGCAGAGCACCAGAAGATCCTCCATTGAACCCAGGCAAAATATTGTGTTGCAAAGGTTCAAAAGACCAAATTGGAGATGCTTTTGGAGTCAATTACTTACCACTATAGACTATTGGGTAAAATTTAATAATGTGATTGCGCCTTGATCATGTTGTAAATGTGGCACATTTCAGGAGCGTAATGTTGTTTTAAGCTTTAGACCTGGTTATAAAGAAAATAATCAAAAAGAATAACCTGCAAAACCTACTGTACCTTGTCTGTTTTGGTTTTCTAGCCCAGCAAGGTGGTGTGTCTTTGTGGAATGAGTAGTGGATTATCATCTGACAATTCACACCAAAATTAAGCCAACCAATAATAGTAAAGTTACAGTAGATCAAAGTATCTAGCCATGCACCAAATTTAACAGCCAGCATCAGCCACTGTGATAAATTTGGAACATCTGTAGGGCACATTCACACAACAGTGAAAAAAGGGCATTAAAAACGGATACACAAGAAGAAAGGACTATATGAGAGCAAGATGCAAACTTACATAATTTACTATTAACAGTCATTAGCAATGCTGTTACATCGGTGGTCCGTGTCCATCGCTATTAGGAACATTATTCATTCAGCTACTACTACTGCCATCTCTGCTACCACCACTCACCGCCTCTCGATTGCACTGTTAGGGCAAGTTGCACTCTTACTTCTAATTGTAATTAGCTTCTGCTATAAATGCAACTCTGCCCCCTCACTCCTTGCCAGAGCTTATGTTCTTAGTTGTTTAGTTTGCCAGTGAAAGTGTGCTATTCTGTCTGCTGTGTACCAAAGTTTTGCCTGTTTATTGACTCTGGTACTCTGCTGACTGCCCTGAACACGGACTAATTTCTCGGCCTGTCTTCTGACTTTGAGTGTCGACTAATCCTTGATGCTTTGAACCTGTGTCTGTGACCCCTGGGGGTAAGCTGACAACTACACTGGGACTACTCCAGGAGGTGGCAGTCCGGTTGGTTCCCTGCTGGGAAGTCCACATACGTATACAGGGGTTAAAGGGTGAATACCAGGAGACCACCATTACCATGCCCTTAGGTTTAGCCCAAAGCCAAACCGGTTAGTTGGTACATTGGGTCCGCACCCACTGTCTGTAACATAAGCATTTTGAAAGGCAGAACTATAGTACAAACCTCTATTTCAGCATTGTTGGCCATTTTAAGTGCAATATACAGTATTTTGACTCTTTGGAAAATTACCGGGAAAACACCCAGACAGTATAATCGACAAGGTATGGCGTGGTGGGACAAAACATATCAAAAATCCATTCATCGACAGACTAGAAGCATTGGTTTCTTAAAGAGAAACTGTAAACTATCCTGACATGTCACTTTTAGTAACTACTTGTATTCCCCATGTAATAACAATTCTGAAACATGCATTTTTTGACATTACCCAATATGCTGCAGTTAAGGAATACTCTTAGAACCTGTAAGAGGTTTTTTTAGAAACTCTAAGAAAACTCTTACAAGGATTGATATAAAAATACATTCTGGTGTTGGGATGTATTTCCTTAAGGCTACAGGGAAAATAATTCTGAGGGTCCAACCTCCATCTGTATAGTACATGTACATGTCTTGTTTTGATTTGCATTGTAAATTGATGAGCCTTGCACCTACTGAATTAGGGTACATTCATACGACCGTATTTATGGGTCTGCATTCGTTCCGCAATTTTGTCGAACTGATGCAGACCCATTTGTTTCAATAGGGCCACACATGTGCTGTCCGGATCCGTACTTCCGTTCCGCAACGCCGCAAAAAAGATAGAAATGTCTAGGACACGCACTATCATGGTGCTGGCCAGTATCCATGTTTTGCGGATCCGCAATTTGCCAAGTACAAGCACTCTGTTATCTCCTGCAGCTACATAGAGTTGAGTGGAGCAGCGGACATGCATATCTGCTGCCCCACTGAAATGAAGAAAACAGGCCCCCATTCTAGCAATTGGCAGGGGCCCCACATTCCCTATCTTAAGGGGATAAGTTGTTGTCATGGGATAAGTTACGACATGCAAATTCCTTCTTGTGCTCAAGACATTTCTATAAACCCAGTATAATAACCATCACATAATTGGGCAATGAATAATTTATTTCATTTAGAGGTCATAAGGCAAAGTAATTTAGATAATATGATATAATATCCAAGAAAGTAAAAGTTTTATGTGGTTTGTAAGACAATAAGGGCTCAAAGAGAACAGAAATGCACCGAGGCTCCACAGTATAAGCAATGCCGTGCACCATAAAAAGAACGCACTTCTTTTTTCTTCAAAGTTGCTGATTTTATAGAAATGTCGGTGGAACGCTGCCATAATGCAGAGAACCTATAAACGAAATAGAAAAAAAGCACATCTACGGTCTAGACATGTTTATTAGGCACATGTAGGCTTGATATATATATGTCAGATACATTTTATTTGCAGTAAAAAAAAAAAAAGATCTTCTGGCACATTTGTGAGTGCTTAGTGGAGATGAGAGTATCATCTAAACCGAAGGCAGCCTAGCCTATGAAAAACAATACTAGTCATTATGTGTACTCAGCAATGGCTGAAAGTCGTATGGACAAATATGGGATGGAGTTCTTCGGCCCCACCATAAATTTATATTATAATAACATATTAGCATGCAGGGTGCTTGGCCGTCGGTGATCACTGCATATACAATTCTGCTCAAATACAGTAGTTCCGCATATCTATAGGATGTTGTATTGCTAGGTCCTATATAATTGATTGTGAGATGTGGCCTTCAATAACTGGGGAAGCTCCACTAGTGGCGTAGCTAAACTGGATGCAGGTAGTCCTAATGCTTGAGGGGTCCTAAAAGCCCTTCTACCACAAAAGAAGACAACATCACTATAAATGATAAAAGCAGGAGGAGGGCCCTGTTACAGAAAAAAAATCCAAAAGTATATGTGTGCATGAATATCTCTAGTAATCATACCTCTGCTAATCTATCACCAGGAAAGTCACAGTTAAACCAAGTACAATACCTTGTATGGCTAGCTCAGCTGAATGTAATGATACCTTTCACTTAATGATCGATTTCTTCATTCTGGAGGAAAAATACCTTTAATGCATATGTAAATGAGCGGTTAAGTGCACCGAGGGAGTGTCCAAGTCACTACATGCACTCTTGCTCCTCCTGCTTCCTCTGAAAGCCCCCTAGTCTCCTTCTTGGTTGAAGGGCCAGGTTCTTGCATAGTCATCTTGCCTGGTCCTGTCAAGCAAGAAGCAGAGAGAAATGAAGAAGGAAAGGTTAGAGGAATTCCCATATGAACATTTATGGCACCTTGAGGATCCACACCACATTGAGAATGGGGTCTTGTGGTAGCTTTCTCAATTCAAATTAAGTGAGGGAATAGAGAGAGCCACAAATGTGCGACCATCTCTACATTTACAGTGACCATGAGATGGGGCCTATTCTCAAGATTGGTGCATGTCTCAGAGGTGGGAACCGCACCTTTTGGCCGTTTATTGCATATGCCATGGATATGCCATAGATGCTCAGATGAGAATAACCCTATAAAATGGTAAAAATATTCCAGTCACAGAAGTCTGGGTTTAAAGTCCCCCAATTTTTTTTTCAGACCATTGAGGGACAGGCTGTAAAATAAAAGAAAAGTGAAAAAACCCCCACAAAAATTAAAAATACATACAGTACAGACCAAAAGTTTGGACACACCTTCTCATTCAAAGAGTTTTCTTTATTTTCATGACTATGAAAATTGTAGCTTCACACTGAAGGCATCAAAACTATGAATTAACACATGTGGAATTATATACATAGCAAAAAAGTGTGAAACAACTGAAAATATGTCATATTCTAGGTTCTTCAAAGTAGCCACCTTTTGCTTTGATTACTGCTTTGCACTCTCTTGGCATTCTCTTGATGAGCTTCAAGAGGTAGTCACCTGAAATGGTTTTCACTTCACAGGTGTGCCCTGTCAGGTTTAATAAGTGGGATTTCTTGCCTTATAAATGGGGTTGGGACCATCAGTTGCGTTGTGGAGAAGTCAGGTGAAAACACAGCTGATAGTCCTACTGAATAGACTGTTAGAATTTGCATTATAGCAAGTAAAAAGCAGCTAAGTAAAGAAAAACGAGTGGCCATCATTACTTTAAGAAATGAAGGTCAGTCAGTCCGAAAAATTAGGAAAACTTTGAAAGTGTCCCCAAGTGCAGTCACAAAAACCATCAAGCGCTACAAAGAAACTGGCTCACATGTGGACCGCCCCAGGAAAGGAAGACCAAGAGTTACCTCTGCTGCGGAGGATAAGTTCATCCAAGTCACCAGACTCAAAAATTGCAGGTTAACAGCAGCTCAGATTAGAGACCAGGTCAATGCCACACAGAGTTCTAGCATCAGACACATCTCTAGAACCAAATTTGAGATCTTTGGTTCCAACCACCGTTTCTTTGTGCGAAGCAGAAAAGGTGAACGGATGGACTCTACATGCCTGGTTCCCACGGTGAAGCATGGAGGAGAAGGTGTGATGGTGTGGGGGTGCTTTGCTGATGACACTGTTGGGGATTTATTCAAAATTGAAGGCATACTGAACCAGCATGGCTACCACAGCATCTTGCAGCGGCATGCTATTCCATCCGGTTTGCGTTTTAGTTGGACCATCATTTATTTTTCAACAAGACAATGACCTCAAACACACCTCCAGGCTGTGTGAGGGCAATTTGACCATGAAGGAGAGTTATGGGGTGCTGCGCCAGATGACCTGGCCTCCACAGTCACTGGACCTGAACCCAATCAAGATGGTTTGGGGTGAGCTGGACCGCAGAGTGAAGGCAAAAGGGCCAACAAGTGCTAAGCATCTCTGGGAACTCCTTCAAGACTGTTGGAAGACCATTTCAGGTGACTACCTCTTGAAGCTCATCAAGAGAATGCCAAGAGTGTGCAAAGCAGTAATCAAAGCAAAAGGTGGCTACTTTGAAGAACTTAGAATATGACATATTTTCAGTTGTTTCACACTTTTTTGTTATGTATATAATTCCACATGTGTTAATTCATAGTTTTGATGCCTTTAGTGTGAATCTACATTTTTCATAGTCATGAAAATAAAGAAAACTCTTTGAATGAGAAGGTGTGTCCACCTTCTGGTCTGTTTTGGTCTTGGTCTGTTCTCTATAAAATACCCTAAAAAAAGGCTACTTTCCCATTGTCATAACTCTATGCCTCACCCTGTGACCCTACATAGACATGTAGTATATCAGATCTATAAGTATATGATAACAAACACAAATAACATGTCTGACACTAGGATAACACTATAAGATTACCAAAAATATTAACTGGAAAACTTATTTTTCAAACCTCAATCCTAGAAATGTAAAACAAAAATATGTATACAAATGGTAACAAAACCTGCATAGGTCATGAAAAATCACAAAAAATCACACTGAGAGCAAATAAAAAAGTTATAGCTGTTAACCTAAAACAAATGTGATGTTGCTATGGTGAGAACAAAGGGGGTCATTTATTAAGACCAGCGATTTAGACATCGATCTTAATCCCTCTGTGCTGCCAGTGGATGCGGCAGTTATGTAGAAACGCAGATGCTTGGTGTGCGACATGCTTTAAACTACGCCAGCTCCCTTGCTGGGGTAGTTTAAGACCATTTTCCACGCCATGAACTGGCATAGAAAATTACACCACGCAACAAAAAAAAACTTTTCGTCTGCTGCTGGACAAAAAACATTTGTCCTATACTAAATCGAGTGTTCGGATTACAAATCCGAAGTCAGAATTGTTGTAACACGTCCCAAAATTTTGCTATGCATAAGTATGTCTAAATGAGGGTACTTTCACACTTGCGGCAGAGTGATCCGGCAAGCAGTTCCGTCGCCGGAACTGATTGCCAGATCAGGCAATCTGCATGCAACCGAACAGCATTTGTAGACGGATCCGGATGAGGATCCATCTCACAAATGCATTGCAAGAACAGATCCGTCTGTCTGTTTGTCAAACGGATCCGTTTCAATTTTCTTTCACATTTTTACGGATCCGGCATTCCGTATTTTAAATGCTGGATCTGGCACTAATACATTCCTATGGAAAAAAATGCTGGATCCGGCATTCCGGCATGTGTTCTGTTTTTTTGGCCGGAGAGAAAACTGCAGCATGCTGCGGTATTTTCTCCGTCTTGATCAGTCAAAAAGACTGAACTAAAGACATCCTGATGCATCCTGAACGGATTACTCTCCATTCAGAATACATGGGGATAAAACCGATCAGTTCTTTTCCGGTATAGAGCCCATAGGACAGAACTCTATGCTGGAAAAGAAAAACGCTAGTGTGAAAGTACCCTGAATTAAGCACTTGGAAAGCATTGAATAATTTTGAACAGAACGAGTTTTACTCCAACAATTACCTGATCTACATCAAAGTTTGCGTAGTAAACAGTGTATAAAAATGTAATGGAATAACAAAATTTCAAAAAGTCTTGTTTTTCAGTTTAAAAGTCTTTCTTGAGCAAGGCCCAGTACTGTTAAAAGTGCTTCAGGCATCTGCTTTTGCGTTTGTGAACGGTCATATTTTCCCGTTGCAAAAACCAGCAGTAGTCCCCCATCATGTTGGGATTCCAGCGGCCTTGTTACCTGTTCTCCATTGTAGAAATATCTTTATGGAACCGCTCTCCATGTTCGTCACTTACATGTCCCAAATTGTCAAGATAGGAATGTAAGAAATGCACTTTCAATGACATTCGGCAGCCAAGTTGTTCATATGCTATAAGCATGTTGTCTACTAATTCAGCATAGTTTGCAGCTTGTCTGTTCCCAAGGAAGTTCTGCCATACTAGCACAAATGCATCCCGAGCTGCAAGACTTACTCACTTTGTCAGATTCTTGTGCTGATCATAAGTAGTGTATTTGCCACACATGTAGCATAGACAAAAACAAAAAAATAAACTAAAGGTATTAGGTATCCCCGCGTCCGTAATAATCTGCTCTATAAAAATACCCCCCCAACCCCTCAGATGAACACGGTAAAAAAAAAATAAAAGAATAAAAATAAGTGCAAAAAAAAGTGCAAAAAAAATTTTTTTTTTGTCACCTTAAATCACAAAAATTGTAATAGCAAGCGATTAAAAAGTCATATGCCCCCCCCCAAAATAGCGCCAATAAAATTGTCCCCTCATCCCGCAAAAAATGAGCCCCCACATAAAATAATGGGCTAAAAACTAAAAAAAAATAATACTCAGACTAGGGAGATACTAAAATGTTTTTTTTTCTTTATAAAAAGATAATAAAGTGTAAAACATAAATAAATAAAAAGTAGACATATTAGGTATCGCCGCGTCCGTAAGAATCTGCTCAATAAAAATACCCCCCTAACCCCTCAGATGAACACAGTAAAAAATAAAAACGGTGCCAAAAAAGCAAATTTTCCATGTTAATCCGTTTTTTTTCAATAACAAAGCAAGGGTTAACAGCCAAACAAAACTTAAAATTTATTACCCTCAAGGAACGCTGTATGGTTTCTGGAAGGCAAATTTTGATGGCCTTTTTTTTTTTTGGGCACCATGTCCCATTTGAAGCCCCCCTGATGCACCCCTAGAGTAAAAACTCCATAAAAGCAACCCCATCTAAGAAACTTCACCCCTCAAGGTATCCAAAACTGATTTCACAAGCGTCGTTAACCCTTTAGGTGTTTCACAAGAGTTATTGGCAAATGGAGATGAAATTTCAGAATTTCTATTTCTGGTAACCTTGCCTCACAAAAATGTAATATAGATAAACCAAAAATAATATGTACCCTAAAAATAGTCCCAACAAAACTGCCACCTTATCCCGTAGTTTCCAAAATGGGGTCACTTTTATGGAGTTTCTACTCTAGGGGTGCATCAGGGGGGGCTTCAAATGGGACATGGTGTAAATAAACCAGTCCAGCAAAATCTGCCTTCCAAAAACCATACAGCGCACCTTTCACTCTACGCCCTACCGTGTGCCCGTACAGTAGTTTACGGCCACATATGGGGTGTTCCTGCAAACTACAGAATCGGGGTAATAAATATAGCATTTTGTTTGGCTGTTAACCCTTAGTTTGTTACTGGAAAAAATTGATTACAATTTAATTTGAGAATAAACATTTCTTGGCAAATTTTCCATCTCCATTTGCCAATAACTCTTGTGCAACACCTAAAGGGTTAACAAAGTTTGTAAAATCAGTTTTGAATACCTTGAGGGGTGTAGATTCTTAGATGGTGTCACTTTTATGGAGTTTTTACTCTAGGGGTGCATCAGGGGGGCTTCAAATGGGACATGGTGTAAATAAACCAGCCCAGCAAAATCGGCCTTCCAAAAACCATACGGCGCACCTTTCCCTCTACGCCCTACTGTGTGCCCGTACAGTAGTTTACAGCCACATATGGGGTGTTTATGCAAACTACAGAATCAGGGCAATAAATATAGCATTTAGTTTGGCTGTTAACCCTTGATTTGTTACTGAAAAAAAAAAGGATTAAAATTGAAAATTTGCCTAAAAAATTTAATTCTGAAATGTAATCCCCATTTGCCAATAACTCTTGTGCAACACCTAAAGGGATAACAAAGTTTGTAAAAATCAGTTTTGAATACCTTGAGGGGTGTAGTTTCTTAGATGGTGTCACTTTTATGGAGTTTCTACTCTAGGGGTGCATCAGGGGGGCTTCAAATGGGACATGGTGTAAATAAACCAGTCCAGCAAAATCGGCCTTCCAAAAACCATACGGCGCACCTTTCCCTCTACGCCCTACTGTGTGCCCGTACAGTAGCTTAAGGCCACATATGGGATGTTTCTGTAAACTACAGAATCGGGGCAATAAACATAACATTTTGTTTGGCTGTTAACCCTTGATTTGTTACTGAAAAAATATGGATTAAAATTGAAAATTTGCCCAAAAATTTAAATTCTGAAATTTCATCCCCATTTGCCAATACCTCTTGTGCAACACCTAAGGCTGGGTTCACACCTGAGCGTTTTACAGCGCGTTCCTACGCGCTGTAAAACGCTCAACAAGGAGAAACCAATGATTCCCTATGGGAATGGTTCACACTTGGGCGTTTTACAGCGCGTACGATCGCGCTGTAAAACGCCCGACGCTCCAAAAAGTACATGAGCGACTTTTGGGGCGTTTGTGGCCATAGGACACTGTAGTGAATCACACAAACGCGCGTCAAACGCGCGTTTACTATTACAAAAATGCGCATAAAAATGCGCGTCAAAAACGCGCGTAAAACGCGCGTTTGCGCAACGCTCAAGTGTGAACCCAGCCTAAAGGGTTAACAAAGTTTGTAAAATCAGTTTTGAATACCTTGAGGGGTGTAGTTTCTTAGATAGTGTCACTTTTATGAAGTTTCTACTCTAGGGGTGCATCAGGTGGGCTTCAAATAGGTCATGGTGTAAATAAACCAGTCCAGCAAAATCGGCCTTCCAAAAACCATACAGCACAACTTTCGCTCTACGCCCTACTGTGTGCCCGTACAGTAGTTTACGACCACATATGGGGTGTTTCTGCAAACTATAGAATCGGGGCAATAAATATAGAATTTTGTTAGGCTGTTAACTCTTGCTTTGTTAGTGGAAAAAAATGGATTAAAATTGAAAATTTGCCAAAAAATAGAAATTCTCAAATTTCATGTCCATATGCCAATAACTCTTGTGCAACACCTAAAGGGTTAACAACGTTTGTAAAATCAGTTTAGAGGACCTTGAGGGGTGTAGTTTCTAGAATGGGGTCATTTTTGGGTGTTTTCTATTATGTAAGCCTCACAAAGTGACTTCAGACCTGAACTGGTCCCTAAAAATTGGGTTTTTAAAAATTTCTGAAAAATTTCAAGATTTACTTCTAAACTTCTAAGCCTTGTAACACCCACAAAATATAAAATATAAATCCCAAAATGATCCAAACATGAAGTAGACATATGGGGAATGTAAAGTAATAACTATTTTTGGAGGTATTACTATGTATTATAGAAGAAGAGAAATTTAAGCTTGGAAATTTAAATTTTTAAAAAAAAATTGGGTAAATTTGGTATTTTTTTATTAATAAAAATACATTTTTTTTACTTCATTTTACCATTAGAGTACAATATGTGACAGAAAAAAATTCTCAGAATAGCCTGGATAAGTCAAAGCGTTTTAAAGTTATCACCACTTAACCCTTTAAGGACCTTAGCCGTACATGTACGGCAGAAGTCCGATCCCCGAACATGGCACCCGCCCGCACGTGCAGCGGGCACCATAGCCGCCGGGTTTCTGCTATTTTACATAAGGCTGATCGCATTCATTTTCTCTTTCAGGTGCCATGGTCAAATGTGACCATGGCATCTGCGCAGTCCAGAAGTGGAAGTCGCGCACTTCCGCTCCAGTAACAGCGTTCCCCCGCTGAGATCGGGAAACCTGTTACATTGATCTAATGGGCTGAAGCCTCAAGCAGGCTTCGGTGCCTATTAGATGACTATACCAATACAGGCCACTAGGTGGCAGCATTGTATTGGTATAGTGTAAATGAAGTGTTCACTGGTGTCTATATAGACTTTAACCCCTTAGGGACTCAGGGCGTACCGGTACGTCCTAACTTTAAACAGACATTGCGGCCCGGCGGGGGTTAATACGAACAGGATGCCCGCTAAAATCATTCAGCGGGCATCCTGTCACAACGTCGGGGGGAATCATGTGACCTCCCCATATCGCCGATCGCAGCAAACCGCAGGTCAATGCAGACCTGTGGTTTGCGGCTTTTACCTGCGGTTGCGGCGGCTGTGCAGCGGTGCCATCGGGTCCCCATGCGGCTGTAGGGGGGACCCGATGGCATGGAAGTCAGCGCGATGTCTAAGGAAGGCAAAAAATAATAAAGTTGGAAAATTAAAGTTTTCCCCCCCAAAAATTAAAAGTTTCAAGTAAAAATTAAAAAAAACTTAATTTTCCCCAAATAACGTAAAAAAATTGGTAAAAAATAGGGGGGGGGGGGAGTATACATATTAGGTATCGCCGCGTCCGTATCGATCGGCTCTATAAACATATCACATGACCTTACCCCTCAGATGAATACCATAAAAAAATTAAAATAAAAACTGTGCTAAATAATTTTTTTTGTCACCTTACATCACAAAACGTACAACAGCAAGCGATCAAAAAGGCATTTGCCCACCAAAATAGTACCAATCTAACCGTCACCTTATCCCACAAATAATAAGCCCCTACCTGAGACAATCGCCCAAAAGATAAAAAAAACTATGGCTCAGAATATGGAGACACTAAAACATAATTTGTTTTGTTTTAAACATGCTGTTATTGTGTAAAACTTACATAAATAAAAAAAAGTATAAATTTTTGGTATCGCCGCGTTCATATCGACCGGCTCTATAAAAATATCACATTATCTCACCCCTCAGATGAACACCGTAAAAAATAAAAAAATAAAAACTGTACTAAATAAAAAAAAATTGTCACCTTACATCACAAAAGGTGTAATAGCAAGCGATCAAAAAGTCATATGCACCCCAAAATAGTGCCAAGAAAACCGTCATCTCATCCTGCAAAAATCATACCCTACCCAAGGTAATCGCCCCAAAACTGAAAAAATTATGGCTCTCAGACTATGGAAACACTAAGGCCCCTTTCACACAGGCGGGTTTTCCGCGCGGGTGCAATACGTGAGTTGAACGCATTGCACCTGCACTGAATCAGGACCCATTCATTTCTATGGGGCTGTTCACATGAGCAGTGATTATCACGCATCACTTGTGCGTTGCGTGAAAATCGCAGCAAGCTCTATTTTGTGCGTTTTTCACGCAACGCAGGCCCCATAGAAGTGAATGGGGCTGCGTGAAAATCACAAGCATTCGCAAGCAAGTGCGGATGCGGTGCGATTTTCACGAACGGTTGCTAGGAGACGATCGGAATGGGGACCCAATCTTTATTATTTTCCCTTATAACATGGTTATAAGGGAAAAAAATAGCATTCTGAATACAGAATACATAATACAATAGTGCTGGAGAGGTTAAAAAAATAAATAAATGTAACTCACCTTAATCCACTTGCTCGCGCAGCCCGGCTTCTCTTCTGTGCTGTGTACAGGAAAAGGACCTGTGGTGACGTCACTCCGGTCATCACATGGTCCATCACATGATCTTTTACCATGGTGATGGATCATGTGATGGACCATGTGATGAACTTAGTGACGTCACCACAGGTCCTTTTCCTGTACACAGCACAGAAGAGAAGCCGGGCTGCGCGAGCAAGTGGATTAAGGTGAGTTATATATTTTTTATTTTTTAACCCCTCCAGCGCTATTGTACTATGCATTCTGTATTCAGAATGCTATTATTTTCCCTTATAACCATGATATAAGGGAAGATAATACAATCTACAGAACACCGATCCCAAGCCCGAACTTCTGTGAAGAAGTTCGGGTTTGGGTACCAAACACGCCAATTTTTCTCATGCGCGTGCAAAACGCATTACAATGTTTTGCACTCGCGCGGAAAAATCGTGCATGTTCCCGCAACGCACCCACACCTTTTCCCGCAACGCCCGTGTGAAAGGGGCCTTAAAACATGATTTTTTTTGCTTCAAAAATGAAATCATTGTGTAAAAGCTTACATAAAAAAATGTATACATATTAGGTATCGCCGCATCGGTGACAACCTGGTCTATAAAAATATCACATGTCAGATGAATGTTGTAAATAACAAAAAATAAAAACGGTGCCAAAACAGCTATTTCTTGTTATTTTGCCTCACAAAAAGTGTAATATAGAGCAACCAAAAATCATATGTACTCTAAACTAGTACCAACAATACTGCCACCCTATCCTGTAGTTTCTAAAATGGGGCCACTTTTTTTGAGTTTCTACACTAGGGGTGCATCGGGAGGCTTTAAATGGGACATGGTGTCAAAAAAAACAGTCTAGCAAAATCTGCCTTCCAAAAATAGTATGGCATTCCTTTCTTTCTGTGCCCTGCCGTGTGCCTGTACAGCTGTTTACGACCACATCTGGGGTGTTTCTGTAAACTACAGAATCAGGGCCATAAATATTGAGTTTTGTTTGGCTGTTAACCCTTGCTTTGTTACTGGAAAAAATGGATTAAAATTGAAAATTTGCCAAAAATTTAAATTCTGAAATTTCATCTCCATTTGCCAATAACTCTTGTGGAACACTTAAAGGGTTAACGATGTTTGTAAAATCAGTTTTGGATACCTTGAGGGGTGTAGTTTCTTAGATGGGGTCATTTTTGGGTCGTTTCTATTATGTAAGCCTCGCAAAGTGACTTCAGACCTGAACTTGTCCTTAAAAATTGGGTTTTTGAAAATTTCTGAAAAATTTCAAGATTTACTTCTAAACTTCTAAGCCTTTTAACATCTCAAAAATATAAAATATCATTCCCAAAATGATCCAAACATGAAGTAGACATATGGGGAATGTAAAGTACCAACTATTTTTGGAGGTATTACTATGTATTATAGAAGTAGAAAAATTGAAACTTGGAAATTAGAAATTTTTTACAAATTTTTGGTAAATTTGGTATTTTTTTATAAATAAAAATGGATTTTTTGGAATTAATTTTACCGGTGTCATAAAGTACAATATGTGACGAAAAAAGAATCTCAGAATGGCCTGGATAAGTCAAAGCGTTTTAAAGTTATCAGCACTTAAAGTGACACTGGTCAGATATGCAAAAAATGGCCAAGTCCTTAAGGTGAAATAGGGCTGAGTCCTTAAGGGGTTAATGAACACAATAGACAATCTAATGATTGCCAGTTATTGTCACCCAAGGTGACTTAAAAAAGTTTTTGCAAATATAATATATTAAAATAAAAATACTAAAACAATAAAAGAATAAACATCATGGGCATCGCCACGTGCGAAAATGCCAATACTATTAAAATATAACAATATTAATGGCATATGGCAAACAGCGTAACTGGGAAAAAAATTTAAACTGCCAATTTGCCATTGTTTGTCACTTCAACTACCCAATAATTTTTTGATAAAAAGTGATCAAAAAGTCGCACACAGTTCAAATTGGTATCACTGAAAAGAACAAATCGTCCCACAAAGAAATGAGCCCTCACACAGCCCTGTACACTTGACTAGAAAAAATTTATAGGGGTCAGAATATGGTTATAAAATTATTTTTTTTCCTCAAAGGTTTACTTTTTTTGTTTCAGTATTAAAACACAAGAAAAATTATACAAGTGTGGTATCGTTGTAACCGTACTAACCTGGACAATGAATATAACAGGTCAATTTTACTGCATAGTGTACAGTGTAAAAAAAAAATAATATAAAAACCTTTATCAGAATTGCGTTTTTTCCCAATTCTACCCTATTTGGAATATTTGTCCCGCTTGGTATGCAACCGTAAATGGTGCCATTAGAAATTACAACTTGTCCCGCAAAAAATAAGCCCTCATAAGGCTATGTGAATGGAAAAAATAAAAAAGTTAGGACTATGGGAAGGCGGGGAGAGAAAAATTAAAACGCAAAAATGAAAAATCCCAGGGTCCTTAACCCCTTAAGGACCAGGCCATTTTTCACCTTAAGGACCAGGCCTTTTTTTTTGCAAATCTGACATGTGTCACTTTATGTGGTGATAACTTTAAAACGCTTTTAGGCCCCTTTCACACAAGCATGACGGATTAGGTCCGGATGCGTTCAGGGTGTGTTCAGCGAAACTCGCACTATTTTGCAAGCAAGTTCAGTCAGTTTTGTCTGCGAATGCGTTCAGTTGTTCAGTTTTTTCCGCACGGGTGCAATGCATTTTGATGCGTTCTTCAAGCGCGTGATAAAAAACTGAAGGTTTAATCACAACATCTGTTAGCAAACATCAGTAATAAACGCATCGCACCCGCACTTGCTTGCGGATGCAATGTGTTTTTCACGCAGCCCCATTCACTTCTATGGAGCCAGGGCTGCGTGAAAAAAGCAGAATATAGAACATGCTGCAATTTTCACGCAACGCAGAACTGATGCGTGAAAAACAACGCTCATGTACATAGACCCATTGAAATAAATGGGTCAGGATTCAGTGCGGGTGCTATGCATTCACATCACACATTGCACCCGCGCGGAAAACTCGCTCGTGTGAAAGGGGCCTTACTTATCCAGGCCATTCTGAGATTGTTTTCTTGTCACATATTGTACTTCATGACAGTGCTAAAATTGAGTAAAAATAAATGTATTTTTATTTATAAAAAAATGTCAAATTTACTCAAAATTTAGAAAAATTAGCAAATTTCAATTTCTCTACTTTTATAATAGGTAGTAATACCTCCAAAAATAGTTATTACTTTACATTCCCCATATGTCTACTTCATGTTTGGATCATTTTGTGAATGCCATTTTACTTTTTGATGACGCTACAAGGCTTAGAAGTTTAGGAGCAAATCTTGAAATGTTTCAGAAAATTTCTAAAACCCACTTTTTCAGGACCAGTTCAGGTCTGAAGTCACTTTGTGAGGCTTACATATTAGAAACCACCCACAAATTACCCCATTTTAGAAACTACACCCCTCAAGGTATTCAAAACTGATTTTACAAACTTTGTTAACCCTTTAGGTGTTACACAAGAATTCATGGAATATAGAGATAAAAAATTTAAATTTCACTTTTTGGGAAGATTTTCTATTTGAATCAATTTTTTCCAGTTACAAAGCAAGGGTTAACAGCCAAACAGCCATACAGTTTTTGGAAGGCAGATTTTGCTGGACTGGTTTTTTGACACCATGTCCCATTTGAAGCCCCCCTGATGCACCCCTTGTGTAGAAACTCCAAAAAAGTGACCCCATTTTGGAAACTATGGGATAAAGTGGCAGTTTTGTTGGTACTATTTTGGGGTACATATGATTTTGGTTGCTCTATATTACACTTTTTGTGAGGCAAGGTAACAAGAAATAGCTGTTTTGGCACCGATTTTATTTTTTGTCATTTACAACATTTATCTGACAGGTTAGATTATGTGGTATTTTTTAGAGCAGGTTGTCACAGATGAGACAATACCCAATATGACTACTTTTATTGGTTGTTTCAGTTTTACATAACAAAGCATTTTTTTTTTTAGTGTCTCCACATTCTGAAAGCCGTAGTTTTATTTATTTTTTGGGCGACTGTCGGGGCTTATTTTTTTCGGGATGAGATGACGGTTTGATTGGTACTATTTTGTGGTGTGTATGAATTTTTGATCGCTTGCTATTACACTTTTTGTGATGTAATGTAACAAAAAATAGCTTTTTTACACCGTTTTTATTTAGTTTTTAGGTCATGTGATATTTTTATAGAGCAGGTTCTTACGGACGCAGAGATACCTAATATGTCAACTTTTTTTATTTATGTAAGTTTTACACAATGATTTCATTTTTGAAACAAAAAAAGTCATGTTTTAGTGTCTCCATAGTCTGAGACCCATAGTTTCTTAAGTTTTTGGCTGACTATCTTAGGTAGGGTATGATTTTTGCGGGATGACGGTTTTATTGCCACTATTTTAGGGAGCGTATGACTCTTTGATTGCTTGCTATTACACTTTTTGTGATGTAAGGTGACAAAAAATGGCTTTTTTTACACTGTTTTTATTTTTATTTTTTTACGGTGTTCACCTGAGGGGATAGTTCATGTGATATTTTTTATAGAGGAAGATCTTACAGATGCGGCGATACCTAATATGTCAACTTTTTTTATTTACTTAAGTTTTACACAATACCAGCATTTTTTAAACAAAAAAAATGATGTTTTAGTGTCTCCAGAGTCTGAGCCATAGTTTTTATTTTTTGGGCGATTGGCTTAGGTAGGGGCTAATTTTTTGCGGGATGAGGTAACGGTTAGATTGGTACTATTTTGGAGGGAATACGCCTTTTTGATCACTTGATGTTGCACTTTTTGTGATGTAAGGTTACAAAAATTGCTTTTTATTTACACCGTTTTTATTTTTTCATGGAATTTATCGGACAGGGTAGATCATGTAATATATTTATAGAGCCGGTCATTACGGACGCGACGATACCTAATATATGTGTGTGGGTGGTTTCTGTTTTTTATTATAAAATAAGGGGAAAGGGGCGTTTTTTTTCTTTTTTTACTTTATTAATTTTATTAAAAAACCTTTTTTTTTTCTTTACTTTATTTCTGATGTTCATTTTTGGGGGTCTGATCCCCTCTGCAATGCATTACAATACATTTGTATTGTAATGCATTGCCTGTTTGTGTACTACAGTGAGTAGTACACAAACAGGTTGCCTAGGAGACCCAGCCTGAGGTTGGATCTCCTCGGCTCCCGTAGAAGGCAGGTCCCGATGCCATGCAAGGCATTGGGCAGCCTCTGCACGGCATCGGGCTGCCTTCTGAGACATCGAGTCCCCGCCACAGCAGCGCGGGGACTTGATGTGATCACTCAAACACAAACCCCTTCTATGCCGCGATCAGCAGCATTGAAGGGGTTAATCTGCAGTGATCGCCGATACGGGGGAGGTGGGTCACAGGACCTCCCCCGACATTGACCCAGGGTGCTTGCTGATTGATTTCAGCAGGCACCCAGTTCCGATCACCGCCCGCCACACGGCGGTGATCGGACATACCTGTACACCCTGTGTCCTTAAGTACCGGGACATCAGGGCGTACCTGTACGCCCTATATCCCCAAGAGGTTAAGGGGTTAAAGTCTAGACGTGTCAGGCAAATTCCGAGTTCATATTTGGAATCAGAGAGCTCTTTTTATTATAAATCACATGTTCTTCTCTCGAAAATTATTGTTGCGCGGTGTTATGAATGAGACGCAACGGAAAAGTGGTCTGAGCGGGAAAAAGTTCCAGATTTTGCAGCAAAACCCCAATAATAAATGACCCCAAAGAGTTATTCTGAAATCTCCCTTGACGTGCTAAGACCCCAACAACCACTAAAACTAGGAGAAAGAAGCTCTCCTTGCTGCAGGGGACAGATCAGTAGGACGTCTATGAACCCATCTTGTCTATCTCCTGCCATTAAAGAAAGCTTCTTTTTCCTCATTTTAGTGATTGGTGGGGAGTATCAGATATCAGATATGTCACTATGACTTATCAAAGTGTTTTTTAGAAGTACAAGTATACTTTTTCTTTAGCCACAACCTCTCTTCATGGATGATAATATCCAGGTAAGGAAATGTTTTACTGAAGGTGACAGAATTTGAGGTCATTATTTTGTTTAGGAGAGAGTCTATTCTGAAGTTTGCATGAAGAGAAGGGTTAATTTTTTACTTTCCAATTTAGCATTTTTTTTCTTTTCTATTAATGTATTTATTTAAAATTCTGCTTACATTTTACTATATTAATCAGTTAATTACTTTTTTTGTTATTTTTTTTTAGCAGGGAAAATATTATCCATGTGTTCCTGGCTGCTGTCCCTATATAAAGATCACTAATAACTGGGAACTAGCAGTAACAGCCCTTTAGATCACTGTTACCAGTTGGCATGCAGAGACAATATAGATCAGGTCTTCTCTGCATGCGCCAAGCCTCCTCTACTCAGGGAATCCGCTTGACTCCATTATTGACATAATGGAGTTCCCTACTATCCGACCAAATCTAGAAGTGACTGTTTTGGCATTTTGTAACACAGCACTCAATGTGAATGCTGTGTTGAGGGGTTTTTAGTGACAAGGAACTGAACCCTCTCACAGGCCTCTAGCACCATACCATTAAGCCCAATAACTTACATGAGGTGGGAGGAAAGGGATTGAAAAAAAATCTCAGGGCAAGTAACATTTGTGCTACCAGTTTAGCTACATTATATCAACTGATCAGGTTCATTCATCCATTACATCTTCAATTTTCAGTTTTTATGGGCTGGTTTTATAGTAGTCAGTATGGGACAGGATTTGTTTTGACCAGGATTATCATCAATGTTGCAAGGAAAAATAGGATGGCCGAGTGACACAAGAAACAAAATTTTGGCTCTGAACTGGATCCTAATGGTTTATTATTATTTATTTTTTATTCTGGCCTAATAGTCTGTATAAGACATAGCATTTCAGTTCGGTTTAGTCTGTTCTGGGTGGTTAGTTTTTTTATGTAATTTGGGACTGGCCAAAGGCAGAAAAAGCCCCAATTTTCAACCTTCTTTTTATTAAATGTGATAAATCTACCGCAAAATTAAATTAGAGTATTACTCAGGTCAAGATGGGCAACATTCTTGTAACCTGTCTAGCTATAATATTATGTCAGGTCTCAATGTCTGTCTAACTTTTAATGGTTAGAGTGAAAGCTATGCAGGGCGGTAGTAAATTTTACAAATATGTTCAACTTCCTGGACCCGGTAGACATGGAAGAATGTAACTACATCTTCATGTTCTGTATCTGGAGATTTAGGAAAATGTTAAATGTATTGTCTTACTTCCTCCCATGATGCTTGATAATTATTAGTATGTGTATAACATTTTAATAAATTATTCTTAACTACATAGGTGGGCAATTAAATCTCTGAGAGAAAGGAAAATCTCAGAGGAGGTGTCTGTTCATGCCATAACTCTTGGGCTATATAGTGGTTTTCAAATCTGAATTTCAAAGACTGGATAAAGATGCCTGACGACAGGAGGGTCAATCAGAGTGACTCAGCAGTTGTTCTCCAGAGGGAAAAAATATGTCAAAGCACAGCTATGGAGTTATGGTTGTGATAAGGTGAACTGATGATCATGGTTAAGAAAAGAAACAAAGTGCAAATGTTTGAAGAATAATGTATTTAGCAGTACACCTGAAATAAAAAACGTCAGAACATGTGTTGGTAATTGGGATTGTATAAAAGATTGAGAGATACGCTCACCTTTATTCCCCCAGGGTAGGTGCACCAACCACGATTTGAGTACACCCCTCAAAAAGCAGATAAAATTGTAGAGAAATGTGGATGGACACTCATATATGAAGGTAATTAGGACACAATTGATTATTAAAATATACAATAAAAATACAATCACAATATAAAATCCGTAAATGCTGTGTTACAATTAATTATACTATTTTACAGAACTGGGGTTGATGACCCAAGCAAATCCCCACTTGGTACTCTCAGAGCTGTATAGTCCCGGGAGTTTGAGTGTTATAATATAGGTGGGATAGTTGCGGTGATCAGTCCCTGCTCAAATCTATGATATTTCTCTATAATAACATGGATAGGATACCAACATGCCTATAAAAACATTTTATAGGTATTGCCACTTAGATGTCCTGTATTAATAATTCATGACCTTAAAAATATTATTGCACATATAGACAAAGTTCCTTGGTAGTCTTTGTATGTAACCAGTCTCTTTAATATATCTACAAAGAACTGTTGCAGAATGTAGCCAGCCTTTTTGTATCAATAGGGAGCTGTTGTATCCAAATTGAATCGCTGTGATGGGAATCCTTAGTATGCGTTTCCAATGGAATTCATTATGTTCCCATGATTGGTTTACAACATATCTCAAATCTTTACCCACTGTATGGGCTTACCTTAGCCTGCAAACTTGCTGGGACTTGCGAGTAGGTCCGTGTTCCACGCTATATGCCGGCGTCCCGGTTGTGGATTTTAATCGCGTCCCACGTGTCTCTCACCACTGGTTTTAGAGTCCGGTTTAGTGTGAGGATCACATACCTTCCAGGCGCAGGTAAATGACGTCTTCCGGTCTTTTTTTGGATAAAGTAGAAAAGGCTCCTATTTCTTCAAAAGTGCACTTGAATTCATGTAGACGAGGTACTTATTCGGCGTAAGACCCCGAATAAGTACTGGCTACATTCTGCAACAGTTCTTTGTAGATATATTAAAGAGACTGGTTACATACAAAGACTACCAAGGAACTTTGTCTATATGTGCAATAATATTTTTAAAGGGACACTGACAGGCCAAATCAGCATATTTAGTTATATATATGACATTACAGGTCTTATACAGTCTATTAAAAGCATCTAAGTATCCCCCCTGTCCACCTTATAAATACCGAAAAATAAAGTTTTATAACCTGCCTGTCTCGTCACCAATATGCCCAAGGGGCGGCGTTTCATCTCAAAATGCGCCCAGCCAGCCGCTCCCAACTGCCGTTCTGAAGCCCCGCCCAGCTCATCAATATTCACTTCGCTGGTCGGCGGCTACAACTCTCCCCAGTCAAGATCCTGCGCATGGGCAATTGAATCCTCTTGGCATCGTCCTCGTCTAATCTTCTGCGCTTGCGCCCGGCTGTAGTTACATCGCGCCTGCGCAGGATCTTGACTGGGGAGAGTTGTAGCCATATATAAAATATTTTATGCCACAGGACAGCCTCTTTAAGGTATGAACTTGTTCCCAAATTAGTTCAGATTGTCTGCCAAAATGTAGTCAATGTTCACACTACATCTGTGGGGTTCATCACAACATCTCCATGGACTTCTATTCACCCAAAGTATGTTAAAAAAGCATGTCAGAGATAAATATTCATTGTATATTAAAACTCGCTTATATGACACATAATCCTAATATAATGCAACTGAACTGTGTCTGGGTGGCTTGAGTCTCTAGGTACAGTATAGACTTCCCTGGCCTATTCTGTGCAGTCAACGTGGAGGATTTCTTTAGCTTTGAGGTATAGAACCACATATTGTCTTCATTCAGGTATGTCTGCAAAACATAAAATTTGAGAAATATAAAATGCATGAAAGTAACAAAAAGCTTATGTGAAAGGGAGTGTGATACTTCTGTCCAGACAGCTGTAAAAGAGCAGACAGTATCTGTAGGATAAGATGAGATAGAATATACATCTAGGATATTGCTGGAGATCCAGAGCATCATAAAAATCCAAAAAGTGTTTTGGCACACAATAATGTATGAAGTGTAAGACTTATGGAGCATAAACCTAAAACCTCCCCTTTTTTTATTTAAAGGGAGATCTCCATCATAAAGGTTTTTTTTTATTCAACATTCATAGATTTTTTTTTATTGTAGAATTTTTTTTATCCTAGAAATTAAACATTAAACATTAAATATTGTCCTACAGTTGGAGTCAGCACAAACGATAAGACCTCCTATATATATAGGTAATCCATCCAGACGATTAATTTGTTTTCCATACAGCATGACAGAGTTTCACACCAGAGGTGTGAAACTAGCCTAATGTATGAATCGTGATGTTCTAATTGAGTCACTGAGGCTATGGTCTGACTGAGAAAGTTTAAGTGGATCTGTTTACTGTGTTAAAAGTCGAAGCAGGAAGGTAAAGAGCCAGGACATGAAGTAGAATACATGGAGTTAATTTTTTACTTTGTCTATCTGACCGTTGTTTAATAAAAAAAAACTAAACAAAGAGTACTATATATATGGGATGTTAATATTTAATTTAAATAATTTATGGGAGTGTCCCTAGAAGTCTAATAAGGTATAGCTTCCTCATATGTACAATGCAATACCTACAGACCAAGGTGGCACTGTTTTGGAGGGAGTTAGCAGACCTATCTTTCTTCTCCTGGATAATCCCTTGTTCTGCATTTCTTCATGGTAATGACAAGTGCATAGTAGCCATTAGAATATAACCAATTATCACTGCAGTTTTGGTATTACTAAAAACTGGAGAGACAACCACCTTTCCAAAAAAAAAACATCATAAGAGATTGGACACTCTTTCTAAGCGACCATACATTCCCTGTGCTCAATCATCCTACTGATCCCCTAGTTTATTCTGTGAATTGTTCTGTGTAGACACTGCCAATATGTTTCACTATAACTAGCCATAGACTAAAGACTACAGTCAGCTATGCACGCATAGCCGAGGGTAGATTTCTTTCAATGATTACCTAGAAATGGGAACTGTGGCTGAAATTTGTCTATTTCCATTGATTTCAGAGAATGAAAGACAAATTAATGTGGGATGCAAGCAAATGATGAACACTAGTGTTGAGCGAGCATGCTCAGCCAAACTGATGTTCAGCTCGAGCATCACTATGTTCGGCCGAATACTGCAGGTGCTCGAGTACAATTTAATACAATGAAAGTCAATGGGAGACCCGAGCATGCATGAAACCAGGCTTCCCCTGCTCTGAAGAAGAGAGGGTGTCTGGTTCACAAAAAAAGGTTATAAATTGATGGAAACTCCATAAAAATTGTTTGGAAACAGCATTAAGAGGATGACTGGATGCGTCTTGGACTCCTATTATCTATGACATACAATAGACAACCACACAAAGGGTATATGCCAAAAGCCAGGTATGTGCAAGCCAACAAGCTATCCATGAGATAGATAACAGTCAGCATACCTTACAATGGCAGCCTTGTGCACTATGAGACATTCCAAACCAGATCTCATCTGACAGAGCCAGTAAGCCTCAAAATTGCTTCACATCTGTTGGATGGCTTGGATGGACCTGCGCACCTAGATCAATATCATTAGTGTGACAAAACATTTTCTGATTGTCCTAACATAATATTCAATAACCTTTCTATACAGTTTTGTCATGTAAACTCATTTTCATAAACATGGGCATATGGGAAAGACATGCAAATAAGATCTGCCTTGTTTTTCAGCTGAAAAACCATTTGCATGGAAAATTTGCGATCTACACTACTCATGAACAGCACCATCTATTGGATTCATAGTCTTGTCATAATACTATGAAACCAATAGATGGTGCTATTTATTAGTCATGACCAGCGCCATCTATTGGTTTCATAGTCTTATGACAAGACTATTAGACTTGTTATAAGACTATAAAACCAATAGATGGTGCTGTTCATCTTGTTGGGGCGCTAGTAAGTGGGGCACCCTGCTCAACAGAGTCCCCACACCGTGCAGCACTCAGCCTATAATAACCTACGCTAACACTGAGGTGTATATCAGATTGCTGCTATCATTAACACATCTTCTAGCACTTTATCTGCGGAAATATAAGCTTGCTAGGGTGTATCTGAGGACTATTTCCCTGGTTGTAATGACTCATGAACAGCGCCATATATTGGTTTCATAGTCTTATGACAAGACTATAAATCCAATAGATGGCGCTGTTAATGAGTAGTGTAGATCGCAAATATTCTAATCGCGAATATTCTAATTGCGAATTTTCCGTGCAAAAGGCTGAGTGCTACACGGTATGTGGACTCTGTTGAGCAGGGTGCCCCACTTACTAGCGCCCCAACAAAATGAACAGTGCCATCTATTGGTTTCATAGTCTTATGACAAGACTAATGGTTTTGTCATAAGACTATGAAACCAATAGATGGCGCTGTTCATGACTCATGAACAGCACCATCTATTGGTTTCATAGTATTATGACAAGACTATGATTACAATAGACCTCATAGTCTAATAGTCTTGTCATAAGACTATGAAACCAATAGATGGTGCTGTTCATTAGTCATGAGCAGCACCATCTATTGGCTTCATAGTCTTATGACAAGAAGGTCAGAGAATTTCACAGGAGGTCCTGGCCAAGCAGGCCACCTTTGTCTACATCTTACACCTCCATTCAGACCGCACGGATACTGCAGGAAAGCTTCCCTGCAGGGGGACTTGGCCATTCCCCAGTTCAATGAACATTATCAGACATCATGGAACCAGCGATTAATAAGGAATTATGAATCGCCCGTCCATCACAGACATAAACCAGATACATATTTGTGTCCCTGTGGCCATGATGAACAGGTCTGTGGTCATAGTTTGGTGGTGGGATGCCAGGGAGGGAAGATTTACATATCTCCCCACAAAAACCAAATAACGGTACCATGCTTGGACTCTACTGGTAGCCGGAACCCAGGCTGATTCATTGGTCCCAAAACCACCTCCCTGCGACATTATGGTCTGGAGCCATGAGCCCTAATTGGTTTTGTGGCTCATTTGCTGCCAGCCCCAGAAGAGGGGGAGTGGAGTGGCTACAGGTCAAAAGGGTTGTGCCAGCAAGCGGGTGTGTCTTTCTCTCAAGGGGGGGGGGGGTCACATCTTGCCATGTGTTTAGAGGGACCTGCAAACTGCTGACATCACTTCCTCTCATGTGACTACAGCTAAGAACTCATCACAACCCAAAGGACTCATCCATCGGGTAAACTGACATTTTGCTCTGTTTAATCCTGTTTGTACCATACTACCTGTATTTGCAACCTCAGACCACTGCATATATTCTTTATGTGTATAGTGTTATTTCTAGTGAGCCCTTAAGGCGATTAAATATATAAATTAATCTTGTGCTGTCTTGTATCTCGATAACGAATCCCCACGTTCTTGTTTTGGCCTAGTTATACGATACTGTAGGTTGGTTTCTCATCCTAAATAATCCTGTTAGAGGACCGGGCTTATATCAAACCAGAAGCTGGTGGTCTTCCTGGGCTGAGGAAGCGCTGTTGTCACGGCTGAGGAAGGGGAAAACCCTCAGCCGCGCGATGCCAGAAGATGTTAATGGGTGCTCAGCCAGAACAACAGAAATATGGAGCAGGTCACCTCCTATTGCGTCCCTAATCTGACCCTAAACTCCTAACCGTATGAGCCAACCCTGATGGTAGGAGGGCTCATACACCGGAACCTAATAGTCCCTGCTAGCCCTCAGGGTGGCCCTGGACTAGGAGCTGGGTAGACAACCTGTTCCTCCTTGACGCGGAGAAACAGGAGTCTAAAGTGGCCAAGCTACAAAGAAAAGGGACACAAGAACAACTTATGGCAATGGCAGGTAAATGTAACAAATACAACACCTACCTGCCACAGACAACAAAGCCTGGAACCCATGTGCAAGTGCTGCTGTCCACAACACCACAAACGGACACAGCAAACAATCACACAGGAACCCAGGACCATAAGCTGCAAAGAATAAAGACCAAACAAACATCTTAATAACATCATGTGACATAAATCTATGACCACAAGGGTGGCCCCCACTGGCAGATTGTAAATAACAGGAGGCTGTCTCCAGCAACCATGGCTGACGAAACCCTCAGCTAACTGAAACCAGCAGAAGCTTTATAGCCCAAAGTAGCCACACCCACACTCAGACACACCCAGTGCACACACACTAGGAAGGAAGTTAACCCTTCCAACACCAGGGAAGGGAAGACATCAACTTAAAGGGGAAGTGCACACAACTCAAACCCTGTGCACACCAAACAGGGAATGTGCACACATACACACTGGAGCTGTTACTGCTGGCAACGACATGCATGGCAACCATGTCCTGGGAGTCAGTCAAAAGGCCGAGACACTGCCACCACATGTACAATATAGAACACGTTGCCACGGGCAGCCACCAGTGAAGGGAAATGTCACAGTGCACACACCTAAACCTCGTGTACACCAAACATATAAAAGGCACACCTAACAAAGACAGGTTGCCAGGAGCAACTGCATACCTATTTCAGCAAGCTGCCTAGCACCGCTCAGGCTGCTCTGCTGCCACATAAACAATGTTGCCAGCGGCAACCACAGGTGAGGCGACATACTTTAGCCCTCAGCTGTGATTGACAACAAAACCAAGACCTCAGGCAACTGCATGCGGTTACAGGAGTCACGATCATGACCATGGTCGTGACAGCTGTTTCACTGGGGCAGTGAAAAGGCTCCCTCAGCTTGTTGCCTCTCTGTGCCTGTCTGAGTGCAAATACAATAAGGTGTGTGCATCAGGTTGCAGTTGGTGTCAGTGATCATCCATGGCAATGATGGTCAGTATCACAATAAGCAAAGCGAAAGAGATGGTCGATGCTATGAACGGTGGCGGGGAGGACGCAGTCCAGATAGGGGGCCAAGAGGAGGTGGAAGGCAACTTTATTCAAGGCGAGGGGGAATACAGCCAAAGCTCCCCAAGGAGCCAGTTGCCGGCGGTGAGGCCCGCGGTGGGCCACACTCCACCTGCCCATCCCCCCAGCCAGGCAGGCTCGGCTGCTCTCCTACAGGCTGCCTTAGACCATCTCCAGGCAGGGGACCAGGCTTCCTACGAGATCCTCAGGGAAGCTGCAGAGCGTTGTGAGCAAGCAAAGGCTGCAGAGCGTCGTGAGCAAGCAGAGGCTGCAGAGCGTTGCGAGCAAGCAGAGGCGGCAGAATGTCGCGAGCAAGCAGAGGCAGCAGAACGTCGAGCAGGCCGAGCGTGAGCATCAGCTGCGAGTGTTCCAGCTTTAACTCCAGCAGCCCTCCTCAGCCTGATGTGAGTCTCCAGAGATCCGGATTCTAAAACTACAGGCGGAGGACTTCCCCCTGCCGGACAAAGATGGGGACTTGGACACCTTCTTGTTGGCATTTGAGACAGCCTGCCATCAGTACCAGCTGCTGGAGGACCAGTGAGTCTGATTCCTAACACCACGTCTCAGGGGAAAAGCCCTTGAAATCTTCGGGGACCTACCCTGCGAGACCATCCTGAGCTATGAGGACATCAAGCAGGCTCTGGTCCGACAGTACAACTTAACCCCTAAGACATACCGTAAAAAACTCTGGAGTTTGGGGTCACATCGTGCCATGTGTTTAAAAGGAACTGCAAACTGCTGACATTACTGCCACCCACGTGACTACAGCTAAGAACTCATCACAACCCAAAGGACTAATCCATCTGGTAAACTGACTTTTTGCTCTGTTTAATCCTGTTTGTACCATACTACCTGTATTTGCAACCTCATACCAGTTATACGCTACTGTGGGTTGGTTTCTCACCCTATATAATCCTGTTAGTGGACCAGGCTTATATTAAACGAGAAGCTGGTGGCAGTCTTACCAGGCTTCCCGGGCTGACTGGAATCTAATTTTTTTGATCTCACGGTCCTCTTTGAGGGATGAATAGTGAAAACAAAAACCTTCTTCAAGGAGATAGATGTGAACGGCTATATTTACATTCATAGCTGTCACTATAGTCCATTGTTGAGGAACATCCCGAAGGGAAAAGGATCCACCGCAATTGTACAGATCTTGAAACATATAGGGAACAGAGCCAGGTCATACTAGAGAGATTTGTTGAAAAGGGTTATGAAAGAGAGGAACTAATTAGCTGTAGTAAGAACATTGAAGAAGGAGAAATTCCAAAAAGAAAAGAAGAAGAAAAAAGTATAAAAAAAGGACTTTCGCTTCACATTTCTTACACAATATAACACGCAGGCCGGTATTATCAGAAATGCCATTCGAAAAAATTGGGCGGTGTTGTTTTTAAAAAAGGCCCCCAACCTCGGTTATCATTTGGTGCGCAGTGTGATTCCCACTGAAAATGTCAGAAAAGGAGGAGATAAATTCTCCTGGTGCGGTTTTTGCCTCCCATGCAAAAATAGGGACAAAAGGAAAAGTGTAAAGTGACTACTGTTCATTCCATGAAAAGAGATCAGGACTTTAAGATCAAGGGGAATATCACCTGTAAAAACGGTTAGTGGTCTACATGCTGGAGTGTCCGTGTGGCCTCCAGTATGTGGGCCGCACCATGCTAAAATTGAAGACACGCATACAAGAACACATCAGGAATATTAAAAAGGAATTAGAGACACATGGCGTATCGCTGCACTTTAAAATCGCTCATCAAAAATATCCGAGGGGACTCACCTTTATGGGGATTGAACTGGTGAAGGCGAATTGGCGGAGGTGAAGTAGATTTATGATCTTGATATGATCCAGCCCCATGTTTTTTTTTCTAAAGTGAAAAACCCTAATTTTGATAATCTTTCAGGGTATTGTAGTTGCCCCATTCCAGTTATTACTTTAGTTGCCCTCCTCTGGACCCTCTCCAGCTATGCTATGTCTGCCTTGTTCACAGGAGCCCAGAACTGTACATAATACTCCATGTGTGGTCTGACTAGTGATTTGTAAAGTGGTAGGACTATGTTCTTATCACGGGCATCTATGCCCCTTTTGATGCAACCCATTATCTTATTGGCCTTGGCAGCAGCTGCCTGACACTGTTTTTTGCAGCTTAGTTTGCGGTTTATTAAAATTCCTAGATCCTTTTCCATGTCAGTGTTACCGAGTGTTTTACCATTTAGTTTGTACAAGTCACTTGCATTATTCCTTCCCATGTGCATAACCTTACATTTGTCAGTGTTAAACCTCATCTGCCACTAAGATGCCCAAGCCTCCAATCTATCCAGATCCCTCTGTAGTAGTATACTGTCCTCTTCAGTGTTAAGTACTTTACACAGTTTAGTGTCATCTGCGAAAATTGATATTTTACTATGCAAGCCTTCTACAAGATCATTAATAAATATATTGAAGAGAATAGGGCCCAATATTGACCCCTGAGGTACTCCACTAGTGACAGTAACCCAATCTGAGTGTGTACCGTTAATAACCACCCTCTGTTTCTATCATTGAGCCAGTTACTTACCCACTTACAGACGTTTTCTCCCAGTCTGAGCATTCTCATTTTATATACTAACCTTTTTATGTGGTACAGTGTCAAATGCTTTGGAGAAGTCCAGATATACGACATCCATTGATTCGCCGCTGTCAAGTCTAGAACTTACCTCCTCATAGAAACTGATTAAATTAGTTTGGCATGACCGATCCCTCATGAAGCCATGCTGATATGGCGTTATTTGCTTATTTCCGTTGAGATGCTCTAACATAGAATCTCTCAGAAAACCTTCAAACAGTTTACCCACAACAGATGTTAAACTTACCGGCCTATAGTTTCCAGGCTCTGTTTTTGGACCCTTTTTGAATATTGGCACCACATTTGCTATGCGCCAATCCTGTGGGACATTCCCTGTCAGTATAGAGTCTGCAAATATCAGAAATAAGGGTCTGGCTATGACATTACCTAATTCCCTTAGGATACGGGGGAGTATGCCATCCGGTCCTGGCAATTTGTCTATTTTAATCTTTTTAAGTCGCTGTTGTACTTCTTCCTGGGTCAGACAGGACACTTTTAATGGGGAATTTATTTTTACATTCAGCATTTCATCTGACAGTTTATTTTCCTCAGTGAATACATTGGAGAAAAAAATATTTAACAGCTTTGCTTTTTCTTCGTCGCTCTCTGCGACTCCCCCCTCATTACTCTTTAAAGGGCCGACACCTCCAGATTTATACTTTTTAACATTTATATAATTGAAGAACATTTTAGGGTTAGTTTTACTCTCTTTTGGCAATTACACTCTCGGTCTCTAGTTTGGCAGCTTTTATTTATTTTTTTACATCTATTTTTTTGCTTATAGTTTTTCAGTGCTTCCGTGCTACCCTCCTGTTTTAGTGTTTTATATGCTTTCTTTTTGTCATTTATTGCGTTTTGTTTATCCACATTGGTTTCTTTTTGTTCCTTAACCTTTTATTCCCATATGGTATGTACCTCTAACAGTGAGATTTTAGGATGCTTTTAAAGATTTTGTGCCTGTATTTTTATTTTTGAGGACCTTGTCCCAGTTAGTTAGGCCTATGGACTCTCTTAGTTGGCTAAATTTAGCTTTTTTGAAGTTTTGTATTTTTTGTTCCTCCCTGTAAAAAACGCTTTTTTTTATGATAATTGGAAGGTTATTACTTTATGGTCACTATTTCCCAGGTGTCCCCCAACCTGCACGTCTGTTGTTCTGTCAGGCCTATTGGTTAATACTAAGTCAAGTATGGCCGTCCCTCTAGTCGGGTCCTGAACCAGTTGGGAGAGGTAATTGTCTTTGGTTATTGCCAAGAACCTGTTTCCTTTATGGGATGTACAAGTTTCAGTTTCCCAGTCAATATCTGGGTAGTTGAAGTCCCCCATAATAACCACCTCATTATGATTTGCCGCCTCGTCTATCTCATTTAGTAGTAGATTTTCTGTGGACTCTGGTATACTAGGTGGTTTATAGTAAACTCCTATTAGTAATTTATTATTGTTTTTAGCTCCATGTATCTCTACCCACAGTGACTCCACATGTTCATGTCCCTCACTTATATATTCCCGGTGTGTGGGCTTTAGACAAGACTTTACATAAAGGCAAACCCTTCCTGCTCTCCGGTTTTGACGATCCGTTCTAAACAGACTATAATTTTGTACATTAACTGCCCAGTTATAGCTATCATCCAGTCATGTCTCAGTTATTCCCACTATGTCATAGTCCTCCTCACACATCACTAATTCCAGTTCCCCAGTTTTATTTGTCAGGCTTCTAGCTTTAGTATACATACATTTGAGAGGTTTATGTATATTTTTTACCCTAGACCTTTCCTTCTGAACTGTTCTAGTCCCTCCTTCCATTCCTCCCCCAGTCCCACTACCTTGCCCCCGGTCTCTATCTGCACTATCTTCCCCTCCTATAATGTAATTTTCCTCCCCCCAGTCCCTAGTTTGAACACTGTTCCAACCTTCTAGCCATCTTCTTCCCCAACACAGCTGCCCATTCCCCATTGAGGTGCATCCCATTCCTACAATAGAGCCTGTAGCCGAGAGAGAATTCGGCCCAGTTCTCCAGGAACCCAAACCCCTCCTTCCTACACCAGTTCTTCAGCCACTTGTTAATCTCCCTAATCTCCCGCTGCCTTTCTTGTGGGGCCCGTGGTACAGGCAGTATTTCGGAAAATACTACCTTTGAGGTCCTTGCCCTAAGCTTTTGACCTAAATTCCTGAAATCATTTTTAAGAACTCTCCACCTACCCCTAACTTTGTCATTGGTTCCGATATGGACCATGACCGCTGGATCTTCTCCAGCCCCTCCCAGTAATCTGTCAACCCGATCCGCGATGTGTCGAACTCTAGCGCCAGGAAGACAGCACATTGTTCGGTGATCACGGTCTTTGTGACAGATTGCCCTTTCTGTTCCCCTAATAATGGAGTCTCCCACTACCTGCACCTGTCTGGCCTGCCCTGCTCTCCTGGTCCCCTGCTTACTGGAGCTGACATTCCACTGACTGGCAGAGGAAGTGTCCGGCTGCAGCAGTGCCGTCCCTGGACTGACATAAATGAAGCTACGTTTGATGCAGATAAAAATGGGAATACAGCTAGTGAGAGCGTATAACATTAAAGGGGTTGTCCAGGTTATATTTATTGATGACCTATCCTCAGGATAGGTCATCAATATCAGATCGGCGGGGGTCCGACACCTGGCACCACCGCCGATCAGCTGTTTAAAGAGAAGGCGCGCGCCGTGTCAGCGCTGCCTCCTCTTCACTGTTTACCTTCTAGCCGTTGCCTCTGCAGTCGTGAGCAGGTGTAATTACACCCAAGCCGTCCCATTCATTTCAATGGGAAGGCTTGGGTGTAATTACACCTGCTCACCACTGCAGATGCAACGGCTAGAAGGTAAACAGTGAAGAGGAGGCAGCGCTGACACCGCGCACGCCTTCTCTTCAAACAGCTGATCGGAGGGGGTGCCGGGTGTCGGACCCCCGCCGATCTGATATTGATGACCTATCCTGAGGATAGCTCATCAATAAATATAACTTGGACAACCCCTTTAACATTATAGGTTAAGCCTTTTGGATTTATTTGATTGTTTTAAAAAAAAAAAAGAAAATTTATGTTTTTAATGAATTCTAGTAGCATTGTGTCCCAGTGTAACTAAGGAGGAGTTTAAGGGTGGATACTTAAACACAAGTGTTGATGATTGAGGTCAAAAAGGGCGTGCAAAAGGCTGCTGCTTTTTATCTGTGAATTGCTTATACCTTTTATGGAATTTGTGAGTATAATAAATACTTGTTTTATACAAATTGGAGACGTTGCTTCACTATTGTAGCGAACTCTTTATAGGAATACCATCGGGAAGGAAGACCTTGATGTACTCGCTTCTATGGTGCTTGTTTGAAGTGCCTGCATACTACTGTGCGTCTGTGAGTATAATATCAGGTGTGCTTGCAATCGACAGTAGCAGTACTTCACTATCAGTGTGATTTTGGTATCCCATAGGAATTAGTGGATTAAGAGAGATTCCTGTGGAGACTAATGTTTAACCAATACATGCAGAAGTGGATACTCTGATTTGGAGTGGCTACCTGAAACACGTGCGGTCTACTAAAATGCATTGTGCTATCTTGTATCTCGATCACGAATTCCCATGTCCGTGTTTCGGCCTAGTTATACGCTACTGCGGGTTGGTTTCTCACCCTATATAATCCCGTTAGTGGACCAGGCTTATATCAAACGAGAAGCTGGTGGCAGTCTTCCCGGGCTGAGGAAGCGCTGTTTCACTGGGGCAGTGAAAAGGCTTCCTCAGCTTGTTGCCTCTCTGTGCCCGTGTAGACAGGAGTCTGTGAACACTGTACCAAGCTGACCTTACCTGCTCCTCAGGGACAGCGTAATGTCATGCCTTGGTAACCAGTGACTATATGGTATCTCGCTGGCTCTACGTATTTGACGTCCGGCGGCAGCGAATTGCGGCGTCCCTCACACCCATGTTTATGAAAATGAGTTTACATGACAAAACTGTATATAAAGGTTATTGAATATTATGTTAGGACAATCAGAAAACTTTTTGTCACCCTAATGATATTGATCTAGGTGCGCAGGTCCACCCAAGCCATTCAACAGACATGAAGCAACTTTGAGACTTACTGGCTCTCAGTCAGATGAGAGTTGGTTTGGAATGTCTCATAGTGCATAGTGTAGGCAACAAGGCTGCCATTGTAAGGTATGCTGACTGTTATCTGTCTCATGGGTAGATTGTTGGCTTGCACATACCTGTCTTTTGGCATATAGCCTTTGTGTGGTTGTCTATTGTATGTCATAGGTAATGGGAGTCCAAGATACATCCAGACATCGTCGCAATGCTGTTTAAAAACTATTTTGGTGGGGGTTTCCATCAATTTAAAAAAAAAAAGTGTGAACCAGACACCCTCTTCTCTTCAGAGCAGGGGGTGCCTGGGGTTCTCCCATTGACTTTCATTGTGCTCGGAAGAGCACACAAGCACTTTGGTGCTTGATCAACACTAATGAACACCCATATGACATTAACTCTTGACTACCCTAAAACAAATATCACGCCTTGCCCTGTGAATGTACAGAGGTCTGTCAGACTGGCTGCACATGTCTGACTTCTCTGTTTGTTTTGGTTTGGGTTTGAGCTGGATCCACCTCAGGTGTACTGGGTTTGATTGTTAGTGAGGCTATTTATCCTTCCTTCCCCCAGTGGCCTGTGTGGGTATACTGGGGGCATGTGCATATCCACCATTAGGGTATACACATAGGAACAGCAGTTTAGGGAAAACTTTTAGGGATCGCTAGGAGGTGACCTTTTTCTCCCTAGCTTTTGGGCCTAGTCATTTGTTCTGTTTGTTTTCCTGTGTTTGGTTATTTCCCCGCATACCTACCTATTGTGACATAAAATTGTAATAGCCCCTCTTGGGCACTATCTAAACCCATTAAATGGTCCACCTTAGACAAGTAATGGGAATTTTCCTGGTGGGCCGATGCCGCCTGAGGCCTCCCCGCTGTTGCTGGCCAGGTACATAATGATCTGATGCTCTCACTGGTAATTAACACTGGTAGCATCATGTTCTTCTTTACCTAGACAGGGTCCACAAGATGCCCTTCTGAATTCAATTGTATTGCCATCCTCAGATGATACAGTTGAGTACTGCAGTAGAGCATGGGAGCCCATGGCCAGGTAAATAAATATGCTGCTGTTCACCCTTGTGGGCCACAGGCCACTATATAAGGCAGTGCACAAATGGTGCAGAGACACAGGCATCTCAGGCTAGAAGAGGCCTATAGGCTGAATCGGAGGCAGTGACTTGGAAGAGAACTTAGGCATTAGGCACTATAGGAGGTCATTATTAGGGGAAGTCCAGGCAGCATGCTGAAATTAATGCTAGCTTGGTGCTGTGGCCCACATCTGACCTCCTAAGGAGGACAGAACATGACAGGTATTGATGGCCACCACCAATGCTAAAACAGTATTTTGTGCTGCATTGTTGTATTGCCCAGTCTTGTGTTAACTTGGACCCACCTACCACATGGGGGGGAGAACACTTTTAGGTTTTTTCTTTTCATGGCCACTTTAATTTCCCAGTCCACCCCGATACAACCTCACAGCCATCCTGCTTTGCAGTTTAGAGACCAGTGCATAGTTTGTGAGGGTGCAGTTGGCAGTCACTAAATCAATGAAATGCCTATATGCTATGTTGTAAGCTCATAGTTTACAGCAAACCCTTCTTATGACTACTCACATAGAGGATGTCATTTATTATTGCTGTAACTGCCTTCAATAAAACTGTATGAGATTTTTAGTGCCTGATATATTACTTCAGCACAATAGCAATACATAAATGGTCCATCTGGTAGCCTGCAACATTTCCACCAATCTCTGGTGGCCCACCTAATCAACAAATCATTTCTCCTGCATAACAGCTGCTGACTGGATGGTTCTTGCATTATTCTTGAAAAAGTCCTAAAACTCTTTTTTTTACATGAATAGCTTAGCAACTTTTTATTTTACTGGAAGTTAGACATCTAAAAGATGTGTGGACATTTTTGCAAAAGTTATATTTTTCTACATCAAAGACGTTCTCCAAGATTTAAATATTGATAACTACAGATTTTTTTCAAGTTTGATTTAGTTGAACGTTTTGATCTGAGACCGAATCGTTTGTACCTGAATCAGAAGTGATCCATTTGGCCTGAAAATTTGTGTATTCTACTCTGAGGTCTCATAGGTCTCATATATTTTTTTTTTCTCTAGTCTCTTCCTTTTTCCTTTTTTTTTATTTATTATTTTTTTATCTGTCTCTCTCAAAATTTACCGAACTGAATCACAAAATAAATCAGATGCAACTTGAATTTTTACAAAATTTAGGTTGAATCCAATAAGTTAAGAATCGATTCATTAATCTCTATTGATAACCTATACTCAGAATAGGTCATTAATATCTAATCAGAGGGTCCAAATCCCAGTACCTCCGCCCCTTGGCTATTTGAAGAGGCCATGGTGTTTGGATGAATGATGTAGCCTCTTCCTAGGCCTATGATGTTCTGTTCATTAGTCACATGGCCTTTGTTCACATTAAAGGGGTTGTCTCACTTTAGCAAGTGACATTTATCATGTAGACAAAGTTAATACAAGGCACTTACTAATGTATTTATTATTCATTTTTCCGTCACATTATACAGTCGTGGCCAAAAGTTTTGAGAATTACATAAATATTGGAAATTGGAAAAGTTTCTGCTTAAGTTTTTAAAAGTCATATTCTCCGATGAAGCCTCTTTCCGATTGTTTGGGGCATCAGGAAAAAGGCTTGTCCGGAGAAGAAAAGGTGAGCGCTACCATCTGTCCTGTGTCATGTGCCAACAGTAAAGCATCCCGAGACCATTCATGTGTGGGGTTGCTTCTCATCCAAGGGAGTGGGCTCACTCACAATTTTGCCCAAAAACACAGCCATGAATAAAGAATGGTAACAAAACACCCTCCAACAGCAACTTCTTCCAACAATCCAACACCAGTTTGGTGAAGAACAATGCATTTTCCAGCACGATGGAGCACCAGGCCATAAGGCAAAAAATATCCATATCGTACAGCATGCCTCGGTCCCTACATGCCCATATATAAAAAATAAAAAAAACTTTGTTCCGCAGCAACTGGTGTCTCATCAGAACATCTGGCAGCAAAGCTCTAGCAAAAGAATAATATGTAATGTCAGAAACTATAAAGGTCCAAAGAGCTGTAATATACAATTCTGAGGAAATAGCAGAAAAACACAGTTATTCCCAAGAACCCACAAAAATTGTCCTACCACATATGAAGACCGCTGGTAGAGTCCCGGTATCCCAGATTGGCCCATTTGGTCCGCATATATACTATATACAATGAAAAAAATAAAAACGTATTATTATGTGACATTATAAAAGCATAATTAAAAACATAAGACATGCACAATTACTGAATAGGATATACCACATCAATCTATAATGCATCCACCACTAGCACAGAGTTTAAACTACATTGTTCACATTGAACTCAATACTCAGTCCATACGGTTGCATAGATCTCAACGTGAAGATCCACTGTAATTCCTTTTTTCTGAGGATACGTTCTCTATCCCCCCCTCCGAATCTATCACCCAGAATTTGAGTTGGTTGACAGAGTGACCACACTCCACAAAATGTTTAGCAACCGGTTTATCCACAGCCTTTTTTCTAATCGTACTCTTATGTTTTTTAAATCTTTCCCTAATCTCCATCGTGGTCTCTCCCACATAAATCAAACTGCACGGACACTGTAGCATATGAACCACATATCTAGATCTACAAGTGTAGAACTGTTTAATCTTATAACTTTTTCCACTGTAGGGATGGACACAGGTGTCCCCCTTGATTAGATTGCCACAATTGCAGCAACCTAGGCAAGGGAAGTTGCCCATTTTTCTTGGTGCCAAATAACACTGTCCATCCCCACGTGTATCTCCTATATCCGATTTCAGCAGTTTATCACCTAAACTGGCATTCCTTTTGTATGCCATTAGTGGAGGATTGTTGAACTCACGTATCGATGGTAAACCTCTCTGGTAAGATGTGCCATTCCTTCCTTAACCACTTCAGCCCCGCTAGGTGAAACCCCCTTCATGACCAGGCCACTTTTTACACTTCGGCACTACACTCCTTTCACCGTTTATCGCTCGGTCATGCAACTTACCACCCAAATGAATTTTATCTCCTTTTCTTCTCACTAATGGAGCTTTCATTTGGTGGTATTTTATTGCTGCTGACATTTTTACTTTTTTTGTTATTAATCAAAATGTAACGATTTTTTTGCAAAAAAATGACATTTTTCACTTTCAGCTGTGAAATTTTGCAAAAAAAACGACATCCATATATAAATTTTTCGCTAAATTTATAGTTCTACATGTCTTTGATAAAAAAAAAATGTTTGGGCAAAAAAAAAAATGCTTTGGGTAAAAGTTATAGCATTTACAAACTATGGTACAAAAATGTGAATTTCCGCTTTTTGAAACGGCTCTGATTTTCTGAGCACCTGTCATGTTTCCTGAGGTTCTACAATGCCCAAACAGTATAACTACCCCACAAATGACCCCATTTCGGAAAGTAGACACCCTAAGGTATTCGCTGATGGGCATAGTGAGTTCATAGAACTTTTTATTTTTTGTCACAAGTTAGCGGAAAATGATGATGATTTTTTTTTTTTTTTTTTTTTTTTCTTACAAAGTCTCATATTCCACTAACTTGCGACAAAAAATAAAAAATTCTAGGAACTCACCATGCCCCTCACAGAATACCTTGGGGTGTCTTCTTTCCAAAATGGGGTCACTTGTGGGGTAGTTATACTGCCCTGGCAATTTAGGGGCCCAAATGTGTGAGAAGTAGTTTGCAATCAAAATGTGTAAGAAATGACCGGTGAAATCCGAAAGGTGCACTTTGGAATATGCGCCCCTTTGCCCACCTTGGCAGCAAAAAAGTGTCACACATGTGGTATCGCCGTACTCAGGAGAAGTTGGGGAATGTGTTTTGGGGTGTCATTTTACATATACCCATGCTGGGTGAGAGAAATATCTTGGCAAAAGACAACTTTTCCCATTTTTTTATACAAAGTTGGCATTTGACCAAGATATTTTTCTCACCCAGCATGGGTATATGTAAAATGACACCCCAAAACACATTCCCCAACTTCTCCTGAGTACGGCGATACCAGATGTGTCACACTTTTTTGCTGCCAAGGTGGGCAAAGGGGCACATATTCCAAAGTGCACCTTTCGGATTTTGCAGGGCATTTTTTACACATTTTGATTGCAAGGTACTTCTCACACATTTGGGCCCCTAAATTGCCAGGGCAGTATAACTACCCCACAAGTGACCCCATTTTGGAAAGAAGACACCCTAAGGTATTCCGTGAGGGGCATGGCGAGTTCCTAGAATTTTTTATTTTTTGTCACAAGTTAGCGGAAAATGATGATTTTTTTTTCTTTCTCTTTTTTCCTTACAAAGTCTCATATTCCACTAACTTGCGACAAAAAATAAAAAATTCTAGGAACTCACCATGCCCCTCACAGAATACCTTGGGGTGTCTTCTTTCCAAAATGGGGTCACTTGTGGCGTAGTTATACTGCCCTGGCAATTTAGGGGCCCATATGTGTGAGAAGTACTTTGCAATCAAAATCTGTAAAAAATGACCGGTGAAATACGAAAGGTGCACTTTGGAATATGCGCCCCTTTGCCCACCTTGGCATCAAAAAAGTGTCACACATCTGGTATCGCCATACTCAGGAGAAGTTGGGGAATGTGTTTTGGGGTGTCATTTTACATATACCCATGCTGGGTGAGAGAAATATCTTGGCAAACGACAACTTTTCCCATTTTTTTATACAAAGTTGGCATTTGACCAAGATATTTTTCTCACCCAGCATGGGTATATGTAAAATGACACCCCAAAACACATTCCCCAACTTCTCCTGAGTACGGCGATACCAGATGTGTCACACTTTTTTGCTGCCAAGGTGGGCAAAGGGGCACATATTCCAAAGTGCACCTTTCGGATTTTGCAGGGCATTTTTTACACATTTTGATTGCAAGGTACTTCTCACACATTTGGGCCCCTAAATTGCCAGGGCAGTATAACTACGCCACAAGTGACCCCATTTTGGAAAGAAGACACCCTAAGGTATTCCGTGAGGGGCACTGCGAGTTCCTAGAATTTTTTTTTTTTTGTCACAAGTTAGCGGAAAATGATGATGTTTTTTTTTTTTTTTTTTCTTTCTTACAAAGTCTCATATTCCACTAACTTGCGACAAAAAATAAAAAATTCTAGGAACTCACCATGCCCCTCACGGAATACCTTGGGGTGTCTTCTTTCCAAAATGGGGTCACTTGTGGGGTAGTTATACTGCCCTGGCAATTTAGGGGCCCATATGTGTGAGAAGTACTTTGCAATCAAAATGTGTAAAAAATGGCCTGCAAAATCCGAAAGGTGCACTTTGGAATATGTGCCCCTTTGCCCACCTTGGCAGCAAAAAAGTGTCACACATCTGGTATCGCCGTACTCAGGAGAAGTTGGGCAATGTGTTTTGGGGTGCCATTTTACATATACCCATGCTGGGTGAGAGAAATATGTTGGCAAAAGACAACTTTTCCCATTTTTTTATACAAAGTTGGCATTTGACCAAGATATTTTTCTCACCCAGCATGGGTATATGTAAAATGACACCCCAAAACACATTCCCCAACTTCTTCTGAGTACGGCGATACCAGATGTGTCACACTTTTTTGCAGCCTAGATGCGCAAAGGGGCCCAAATTCCTTTTAGGAGGGCATTTTTAGACATTTGAATCCCAGACTTCTTCTCACGCTTTAGGGCCCCTAAAAAGCCAGGGCAGTATAAATACCCCACATGTGACCCCACTTTGGAAAGAAGACACCCCAAGGTATCCAATGAGGGGCCTGGCAAGTTCATAGAATTTTTTTTTTTTTTCGCATAAGTTAGCGGAAATTGATTTTTTTTTGTTTTTTCTCACAAAGTCTCACTTTCCGCTAACTTAGGACAAAAATTTCAATCTTTCATGGACTCAATATGCCCCTCAGCAAATACCTTGGGGTGTCTTCTTTCCAAAATGGGGTCAGTTGTGGGGTGTTTGTACTGCCCTGGCATTTGAGGGTCTCCGCAATCATTACATGTATGGCCAGCATTAGGAGTTTCTGCTATTCTCCTTATATTGAGCATACAGGTAATGAGATTTTTTTTTCCGTTCAGCCTCTGGGCTGAAAGAAAAAAATGAACGGCACAGATTTCTTCATTCGCATCGATCAATGTGGATGAAAAAATCTCTGCCAAAAAAAAAAAATGGAGGGGAAAGGCGTCTGCCAGGACATAGGAGCTCCGCCCTACATCCATACCCACTTAGCTCGTATGCCCTGGCAAACCAGATTTCTCCATTCGCATCAATCGATGTGGATGAATAAATCATTGCCGGGATTTTTTTTTTTTTTATATATATATATATATACAAAGTGCTTGCCAAAGCATAGGAACGCCGCCTCCTCCTCAGCTCGTATGCCTCGGCAAACGTATCTGTCACTGCAGAGGAGAAAATCCCGTCTTGCAGCGCCGCATACACCGACTTGCGTGTAATCTGACAGCAGCGCAATGCTTCTGTCAGAATGCACATCGGTGCTGCAGCTAGTCGATCGGTTGGTCCACCTGGAAGGTAAAAAGACAAAAAAAAAAAAAAAAAAAAAAAAAACCAGGCCACAACGCAATAATTTTATTAACTTTGGAACAGAACATGTAACTTTAACTTTTGGAACTAAACATTAACCTGTTGCTTACCTGTTTTTTTTTTTTTTGTTTTTTTTTTTTGTTTTTTTACCTTTATAGAACAAACCTCTCCTTCCCCATGGGTCAATGTGCAAAGCGCAAATCGCCCAAAGATGTGGCGAAGTGCGTTATGCACTTTGTCCCATGTGAAAGGAGACGTTTGCAGCAGCTGTGAGTGAATGGGCCCTAATAGCCCTGTGTGCCTATCCTGGTGAGATGATCCCTATGCTAGGTGTACCTGTGTGTGGTACTTTCGGAAACACTCCCCTAAGCATAGGGCAGGGTGGTCGGGACAGTCAGGACAGAAATAGCGGGTGTCACGCCTTATTCCACTCCTGCTACAGACACGACATTTTTTTCGGGGTGGCGGTCGGTTTGAGGTACCAGCAACGACACTGGGGAAGTGTCGCTCGTGTAGACGGCTAACTACACTGGTGGATGGGGCCACGGAACCTCCTGGATACAGGAGGTTCGCGATGATCTCTTCCTGAAATTTGAGGAAGGATCCAGTTCTCCCAGCCTTACTGTAGAGAACAAAACTATTGTACAGAGCCAATTGAATTAAATATACAGACACCTTCTTATACCAGCGTCTGGTGCGTCGGGAAACTAAATACGGAGCCAACATCTGGTCATTGAAGTCGACCCCTCCCATGTGGAGGTTATAGTCGTGGACTGAGAGGGGCTTTTCAATGACACGGGTTGCTCGCTCAATTTGTATTGTCGTGTCTGCGTGAATGGAGGAGAGCATGTAAACGTCACGCTTGTCTCTCCATTTCACCGCGAGCAGTTCTTCGTTACACAGTGCGGCCCTCTGCCCCCTTGCAAGATGGGTGCTAACGAGCCGTTGGGGGAAGCCCACGCGACTAGTTCGCGCGGTACCACAGGCGCCAATCCGTTCTAAAAACAAATGCCTAAAGAGGGCCACACTTGTGTAGAAATTGTCCACATAAAGATGGTACCCCTTGCCGAATAAGGGTGACACCAAGTCCCAAACTGTCTTCCCACTGCTCCCCAGGTAGTCAGGGCAACCGACCGGCTCCAGGGTCTGATCTTTTCCCTCATAGACCCGAAATTTGTGGGTATAGCCTGTGGCCCTTTCACAGAGCTTATACAATTTGACCCCATACCGGGCGCGCTTGCTTGGGATGTATTGTTTGAAGCCAAGGTGCCCGGTAAAATGTATTAGGGACTCGTCTATGCAGATGTTTTGCTCAGGGGTATACAAATCTGCAAATTTCTGGTTGAAATGGTCTATGAGGGGCCGAATTTTGTGGAGCCGGTCAAAAGCAGGGTGGCCCCTGGGACGGGAGGCGGTGTTGTCGCTAAAGTGCAGGAAACGCAGGATGACCTCAAATCGTGTCCTGGACATAGCAGCAGAGAACATGGGCATGTGATGAATCGGGTTCGTGGACCAATATGACCTCAATTCATGCTTTTTTGTCAGGCCCATGTTGAGGAGGAGGCCCAGAAAAGTTTTAAATTCGGAAACTTGGACTGGTTTCCACCGGAAAGGCTGGGCATAAAAGCTTTCCGGGTTAGCGGTGATAAATTGTGTGGCATACCTGTTTGTCTCTGCCACGACTAAGTCTAAAAGCTCCGCAGTCAAGAACAGCTCAAAAAATCCCAGGGCCGAATCGATCTGAGCTGTCTCAACCCGAACTCCAGACTGGGCAGTGAAAGGGAAAACTACGGGTGCGGCTGAAGTTGGGGACTGCCAATCAGGGTTTGCCAGCACCTCTGGGATTCTAGGGGCTCTACGGGCACGTCTTTGCGGTGGCTGCGACGGGGTCACTACTGCACGTGCCACCGTACCAGCTTCAATTGCCCTTCTGGTGCTCGCTACTTCACCAGGTTGTACGGCAGTGCTGGTACTAGGTCCAGGAAGGGCTGGGCTGCTGGTGTATGCCTCACCACGTAATCCGACAGCACCAGCCCCACTCTGCTGCTCTTGAAGCGGATCCTGCGCAACCTGCGGTCTAGCGACACGGGGCCGGGTACGCCTGGTGCTATCAGGGACCTCAGCCTCCTCGTCCGAACTTTGGGTCAGAGAGCCACTGCTTTCTACAGGTTCGTATTCTGACCCGCTGGATTCATCAGATGAGGGTTCCCACTCCTCATCCGACTGGGTCAGAAGCCTGTAGGCCTCTTCAGAAGAATACCCCCTGTTAGACATGTGGGCAACTAAATTTCGGGGTATTCCCTGAGACTACCCAAGAAAAAAAAAGCAAGCCTGTCTTACAAATGGGAGGCTAGCGAAGTACCGGAGGCCGCTGCGGTTGATAAAAAATATCAAAACAGATTTTTTTATCGCCGCAGTGCGTGTAAAGTGAATGTGCAGTGATCAAAAAAAAAAAATTTTTTTGTCACTGCGGTGGGGCGGGCGTGGGCAAACGCACGTGTGGGCGACCGATCAGGCCTGATCGGGCAAACACTGCGTTTTGGGTGGAGGGCGAACTAAAGTGACACTAGTACTATTATAGATCTGACCGTGATCAGTTTTGATCACTTTCAGATACTATAAAAGTACAAATGCTGATTAGCGATACGCTAATCAGCGAATAACGGACTGCGGTGCGGTGGGCTGGGCGCTAACTGATCGCTAACTACCTAACCAAGGGACCTAAACTATACCTAAAACCTAACGGTCAATAACAGTGAAAAAAAAAAGTGACAGTTTGCACTGATCACTTTTTTCCTTTCACTAGTGATTGACAGGGGGGGATAAAAGGGGTGATCTGGGGGCTAAATGTGGTGTGGTGGGTACTCACAGTAGATGTGCTCCTCTGCTCCTCTGCTGGAACCAACCGACCAAAAGAAGGAGCAGAGGAGCACAGCAGCCATATAACCCCATCATATTTACTAATATGTGGGGTTATATGGCTGCTGATTGGTTTTTTTAAAAATCAGCAGCCTGCCAGCCAATGATCGTGGCCGGCAGGCTGCTGACTAAATACTCTCCTGCGAAATGCCGGCCCGCGATGCGCATGCGCGGGCCGGCTGTGACGTAATCTCGCGTCTCGCGAGAGGACGCGCCGATGCGTCCAGGAGGAACTAAACAACCACCTCCCGGACGCATCGGTGCGTACAGCGGTCGGGAGATACAGCACCACTATGTTCACCAAGTGTTGAGACAAAGGGAATACGATCACTGGTCTTGGCAACCGGGACTGTGTGAAGCGTGGTCTCTCTGTCAACCAAAGCGACCCTTTCTCTGGTTCTCTGTAGCAGTTTTCGTGGATATCCTCTCTCCAAAAATCTGTTACTCATTAACTATAGCTGCAAATGTGTCCTCCTCAGATGCAACCCTCCTCACCCATAACATTTGATTCTAAGGAAGTGAGTCAAGTGTATGCTGGGGATGATTATTGTCAAATTTCTGCAAATTGTTACCAGTCGGTTTTTGATTTAGATCTGTCTTCAACCTCCCTTCCTCTACATATACCCTGACATCAAAAAACTGCAATTCCTTCTGAGAGGCTGTCACGGTAAACTGTAGGCCTGGGACCCCATTATTCAAATGCTGATGGAAATCATCAAGTGCTTCTTTAGTACCACTCCATATCATGAAGATGTCGTCGATGTAACACCACCAGCACTGAACTCCCCCCTCTGCCATGAAGATGTTGGCATAGGTTGGGGCCACATTAGATCCAATGGTAACACCCCATTGTTGTTGGTAAAAGGTGTCCCCAAAGAGGAAATAATTCCTCCTCAGGACCACCTCCAGAAGGTGCAGGACAAAACGGCGTCCACCCGGGGAGAACCCCGTGCCGGCCAGCGCCACATCAACGAAATTTAGACCATACTTGTGCTCAATAGATGTGTACAGAGACACCACATCAAAACTTACCAAATAGAACTGTACAGGTAACTGGATTTCTCGTAATTTTGTCAAAAAGTGACTTGTATCCCTTATAAAAGAACATTGGTAACAATTTATCCTGAAAAATGGCAATCGTGCTGAAAATTGATCCCCTGCCAGACACAATGGGTCTGCCAGGGGGATCCTCAAGCCTTTTATAAATCTTGGGAAGAACATAAAACAGCGGGGTGATGGGATGTTGTACTCTGAGGTAGTCACTTAAATCATCATCAATGAGACCTTGATGAAGGGCATCATCGATGATCTTCTTCAATATATTCATAATGTCCTACTTAGGGTCACCTCCCAATTTTATGTACACATCACCATCCCCCAGATGTCTCTGTACCTCTCCTATGTATTTGCATGTGTCCATAACAACCACCGCCTCCCCCTTATCTGCAGATTTGATTGTAATGTCCTTATGTTCTAATTGCCTCAACGCATTTCATTCTCGATGTGACAAATTATTCTTACTGCGCTACACTCCTGTTCTTTCAGTTTGTGTATCTGTCTCATCACTATCTCAATATACGATTCAATGACATGATTATTCTGCGGCGTTACAAAGTTACTTTTTTTTCTCAGCTCAAGCTTATTCAATGCTAATTCAGCTGTGTCTTTATTACAAATAACATCAGTGCCCGCAACCGTGGAAAAGAAGCCTTTCAATCTCTACCTTATGAAAAAACAATGCAGATCTAATTCAATACCAAACCAGTAACTCTCAGCTGTAGGACAAAAAGACAATCCTCGACTTAACACTTTAACCTGATCACTATTCAATTCTACAGAGGAGATGTTCATGACTAGTTGTTTCACTTCCTCTGATTGCGTCTTGTCACTCTCCCCTGGATGTGCTTGTTGTGACCTGGAAATATAGATGGTGGTAGGTTCTTGCTGGGACCTGTGATGTTTCCTGCAGCCCCGTCGGCACTTCCTTCTATTATAGTATGCGTTCGTCCTAAAAAAAACAGACTTCCCAGATTCATCAATCGAATCAGAGTCACAGGTGGTAAACCCAAATTGTCCTTGATCAAATCTCCTCACTTTTCTCCTCCTGGGTCTAGTCTGGGTATGCTGGTTCTGCCAATTATAGATATGGCCAGATTGGTAGTCTTCTAAATCCCTGTGCCATTTATCTAGCTTGTTTTTCTCCACCTCGGCCCTATGTCGTTGTATAAATTTGGCCGTCTTATCTTTATGTGTGGCAAATTCTTCCGCCCCAAGCAGACTCTGAAGCTGTGAGTCCAGTGTTAACAGGGATTTATTGATGCTCTCCACCTCCTTGTGTAAATACTCAATATTTAGTAGCATCAGCTCAAATGCCTATTTGTTGCTAACCAGCTCTAATTTTTTACAAAATTCTTCATTATTCGGGAAGAGGTTAGGACGCAAATGAGATCTCAGACCTCTTGGGATTCTTTGCATTTTATATTATTCCCATAATGTGCTCAAAAGCAACTCAGTGATGGTGAGTCTTTTTGACTCCTGCTCAAATTTTCTATAATGACCGGCGTCAAGCAAAGGGAGGGAAAAGGGAAGGCCCTGCCCAAGGGAGAGGGAAAGGTGGTGACCCCTGACTCATCTTGCGGCTGGCACCTGACTGCCCTGACGTCCCTAGACGTGTTCCTCACCCGTACGCCGATCACGTGCCTAAACCCTGGCTTTCCCTAAGATGAGCCCTAGGTAGTGAACGGGGCGGTGGGATCACTAGTCCGCACCACTGACACTAAAAGGAAAACACCAAGGAGAGGACAGACAATATAGACAAACATATAATCCCAGGTGGGCGACAACAGCAGATCACAAAGGTCCAACAGGGATCCGGAGGGTAACGTTCTGGAACAACAACCAGGGAACGCAGCAACACAGCTCCAGTGGGTCAGTATAGAAGTCCAGGCAGGAAGCTCTATATCTGGCAACCAGAGAAGTAGGAGAGGGGAATAAAAGGAGGTTGGGAGTGCTGGACAAGGAAAAGCTGAGGAGAAGGAGCTACGGATCCCTGAGTGAGCCAAAAAGGGTTGCAAAGCAAACCCAGAAAGCTACCATAAAGAAACAGCCCTATCTTTCTACATAGAGCACGCAGCCAACCGCTGCGACTTCCTGACCCCAGGTATAACGGAGTCAGGCGTGGTTCTTGACACCCTTGTGACATTTTCTTTTTAGCAGATCTATTGATGGTGTACTAAGAAAAGAGACATCGCTCTTATCATCATTGATCAGTCTGTGTACAGTCATGTGAAAAAATTAGGACACCCTTTGAAAGCATGTGGTTTTTTGTAACATTTTTAATAAAAGGTTATTTCATCTCCGTTTCAACAATACAGAGAGATTAAAGTAATCCAACTAAACAAAGAAAACTGAAGAAAAGTCTTTTCAAGATCTTCTGTAAATGTCATTCTACAAAAATGCCTATTCTAACTGAGGAAAAAGATAGGACACCCTCACATGTATTCCCTCTTAAATTGGCTCAGATCTCACACAGGTATATCACACCAGGTGCACATAATTAGTAGATCGTTACTCTGCATGTTGAATGAGGCTTGCCCTATTTAAACCTCAGACATTTAGTTTGGTGTGCTCCTGACTGTTGAAGTGAGAGTGAGCACCATGGTGAGAGCAAAAGAGCTGTCAGAGGACTTCAGAAAAAAGATTGTAGCAGCCTATGAGTCTGGGAAGGGATTTAAAAAGATCTCAAAAGATTTTGAAATCAGCCATTCCACTGTCCGGAAGATAGTCTACAAGTGGAGGGCTTTCAAAACAACTGCCAACATGCCCAGGACTGGTCGCCCCAGCAAGTTCACCCCAAGAGCAGACCGCAAGATGCTAAAAGAGGTCTCCAAAAACCCTAAAGTGTCATCTCGAGAACTACAGCAGGCTCTGGCTACTGTTGATGTAGAAGTACATGCCTCTACAATCAGAAAGAGACTGTACAAGTTTAACTTGCATGGGAGGTGTGCAAGGAGGAAACCTTTGCTTTCCAAGAGAAACATCGAGGCCAGACTGACATTTGCCAGAGATAAAGTTGACAAAGACCAGGACTTCTGGAATAATGTTCTTTGGACAGATGAGTCCAAAATTGAATTATTTGGACACAACAGCAGAGGACATGTTTGGCGTAAACCAAACACAGCATTCCAAGAAAAGAACCTCATACCAACTGTGAAGCATGGAGGTGGAAGTGTCATGGTTTGGGGCTGCTTTGCTGCAGCAGGACCTGGTCAGCTCACCATCATAGAATCCACGATGAATTCTACTGTGTATCAGAAGGTGCTTGAAGAACATGTGAGACCATCAGTTAGAAAATTAAAGCTGAAGCGGAACTGGACCATGCAACATGACAATGACCCAAAACATACTAGTAAATCAACCAAAGATTGGCTGAAAAAGAAGAAATGGAGAGTCCTGGAATGGCCAAGTCAAAGTCCAGATTTGAATCCCATTGAGATGCTGTGGGGTGACTTGAAAAGGGCTGTACGTGCAAGAAACCCCTCAAACATCTCACAGCTGAAAAAGTTCTGCATTGAGGAGTGGGGTAAAATTTCCTCAGACCGATGTCGAAGACTGGTAGATGGCTACAAGAACCGTCTCACTGCAGTTATTTCAGCCAAAGGAGGTAACACTCGCTATTAGGGGCAAGGGTGTCCTATCTTTTTCCTCAGTTAGAATAGGCATTTTTGTAGAATGACATTTACAGAAGATCTTGAAAAGACTTTTCTTCAGTTTTCTTTGTTTAGTTGGATTACTTTAATCTCTCTGTATTGTTGAAACGGAGATGAAATAACCTTTTATTAAAAATGTTACAAAAAACCACATGCTTTCAAAGGGTGTCCTAATTTTTTCACATGACTGTATATCTTCTTTAGTATATAGGCACACATTCAAACCAGCCGTCTCTTTGGTCTTACCTGGTCCTAGTGGTCCTTCCATAGTGGATACTTATCCGGCCACTGGTGCCTGCTTCTTGGATCCAAATAGTATAAATAGCAAGTGTAGAGCAGCACTCACGGCCCTTGTGACCACACTGGAATGCAACGGCCGAGCCACGACCGCAAATCCTCAGCAGTCTAACGAATAGTGAACGAAAAGAGGCGACAGCAGCATCTTCAGTGCATTCTTTATTGGACGAGCTTCACAAAAAGTGTACCATAAAAAACAGACAGCAACGTTTCGGCTACATGGTAGCCTTTATGAAGCCTAGTACAGAGTGGCAATATCCACCCTTTTTGAGTGCATACAAACCCACCCCTCTAAAAGGGAAGCCAATACAATAAATGTCACCACCTCCCAATTAGTACTACAACCAATCATGAATACAGCATAATAGCAATCAACCTGATCACAATTAGGTGGCAATAAAAAACATGTGTTCACCTTAACCAGACGGACGCACACAGTGGCCGTCATCCGCAATCATCCGGACTCACCCTGCACGTCTCCAAGAACAAAGTGCGCATGTCACTGATCACATCAGCAGTCGTCCTTCATAATTGGTTGTAGTACTAATTGGCAGGTGGTGACATTTATTGTATTGGCTCCCCTTTCAGAGGGTTGGGGTTGTATGCACTCAAAAAGGGTGGATATTGCCACTCTGTACTAGGCTTCATAAAGGCTACCATGTAGCCAAAACGTTGCTGTCTGTTTTTATGGTACACTTTCTGTGAAGCTCGTCCAATAAAGAATGCACTGAAGATGCCGCTATCGCCTCTTTTTGTTCACTATTCGTTAGACTGCTGAGGATCTGCGGTCGAGGCTCGGCTGTTGCATTCCATTGTGGTCACGCGGTTCGTGAGTGCTGCTCTACACTTGCTATTTACATTATTTTGATCCAAGGAGCGGGCACCACCAGGGGAGGGCTGGCAGCCTTAGTCCTGGGGGGCAAATCCAGTCAAGTGGCCAATTTTTTGCCCTGCCCATTATTAAAAGCCCCTCCTACATATAATAGGCCACTCCCAACAAACACTGTACAGTTGAAATTCTATTGTTGAGGCCTGTCTCTACACATCATATGGAGAGGGGAGGGCCTCTCCTGGCTGCACTGCCTGCTTCACATTAAACAATAAACAGCAGGCTACAGCCAGGAAGCTCCTCTGCTTTCCTCCCTTCCCAGATCCTTCTCAAGGCCTGTGGTTCCCCCCACCATCTGCCACCCGCCTGTGGCCTGCTGCCCCCTTAGGCTGTCTTCACCCAGTTCTGAATCCTCCTTCTGCAAATGGCAGGGGAGGAGCCGGAGCATCTCCTCTCCTACATAGCGTCACATACCTCTTACATCCAGTGATGTCACCTTTGTTGTAGACATTCTCTTTCTTTATCTTTTCCATTCAGACCAGACCGCCATGATGATTTTTCAGCCAAACAGACATTAGTTTCCCACATTTCCATCATCTTCTGAACACCCTTTCCTGCCACCCCCAATACTATACTGCAGAAACAGTCCCCCTGGAAATACTATTACCACACAGATAGTGCCCCCTTCAACAATTATTGGCACACAGTGCTCTAAAAAATAACTGCGTCCACACACTAATAGTTAAAGGATAATATCCCCCAAAAATAATTGTGCTAAGCTGATACTGTGCCAGGGTGCCCCCCAAAGTAACAGTGCTCCCCAAAATCCCACCAATCGAATTAATTCTCTGCCAGACCACACTTAGTAGTAATAATGCCACTATAGTGCCCATACTAGTGATAATGTTCCTCATAGCCCCCCAGTAGTAGTAAAGCTCTGCATAATACCTCCTAGCAGTAATAATTCTCCCTATAATATGACAGTACATAAAATACCCCCGCTTAGTGCCCACAGTTGAGCTAATGTCCCCATAATGTTTGCCAGTATAAAATACCCCTATATAGTGCCCCAGTAAATGCCCTCATAGTGTTCCTCTGCCCCATAATGTGGCAGTTAAAAATGCCCCGTCTTAGTGCCACCAGATGCCCCAATAGTGCTCCACTCCCCCATAGTGCCCCCAAATAATGCCCCATAGTGCCGCTCTCCCCTATAATGCCTCCCATAATGTGCCATTAAAAAATGCCCCCTTTGTGCCACCAGATTCCATAGTGCCCCCCATAATGTTCCAATAAAAATGGCCCCTTTAGAGCCCCCACTTCCCTATAGTGCCCCCCAAATAATGCCTCTATAGTGCCAACAGATGCCCCATAGTGCCACTCTCCCCTATAGTGTCCCCCATAATGTGCCAATAAAAAAAAGCCCCTTTAGAGCCCCCAGATGCCTCTTCTCCACCATGGTGCCCCCCCCCCCCAAATGTGCCAGTAAGAAATGCCCCCATAGTGGCCCCCAAAAATGGGCAAGAAATAAATGCTCCCAGAATGCCACACCCAAAAAAATGGGGCTGTAAGAAATGCCAGCTCCCCCAGCAAAGAAAAAAACCCCACTAATACTTAACTTCATCAGCAGCGATGTGATGCAAGCCTCTTCCGGCCTGTGTCCCATGCTGTGTGCTGCCCGGCTCAGGAGGCGCGATGATAATGACGTTGTTGCGCCACTTGAGCTGGCCTCTGATAGGCTGCAGGCATTAGTGCCTGCGGCCTATCAGAAGAACAGGGAAGGGAGATGCCTCTCCCTCCTGTGCCTGCCGCAGCACAGTCATCTGAGGACGGCGATACAGATGAATATGGAGATGAGCGCTTCCACAATGTAAGTGCTCATCTCCTACTGCCCGCCGCCACCACCGCCGCTGCAATTGCATCCAGGGCTGCGCCGCCTGTGGTGATCAGCGGTGCGGCCCTGAGGAATAAAAAAATAAATAAATTATTATTTGTTAAAGACGGCCCAGCGGACTTTTTTTTTTAGGGTGGCCTGGGGGGCAATTGCCTCCCTGCCCCCCGTCCCAGCCAACCCCTGGGCACCAGTGGCCGGATAAGTATCCACTATGGAAGGACCACTAGGACCAGGTAAGACCAAAGAGATGGCTGGTTTGAATGTGTGCCTATATACTGAAGAAGATATACACAGACTGATCAATGATGATAAGAACGATGTCTCTTTTCTTAGTACACCATCAATAGATCTGCTAAAGAGAATATTTGAGCAGGAGTCAAAAAGACTCACCACCACTGAGTCTCATTTGAGCACATTAAGGGAATATTATAAAACACAAAGAATCCCAAGAGGTCTGAGATCTCATTTGCATCCTAACCTCTTCCCGAATAATGAAGAATTTTGTAAAGAATTCGAGCTGATTAGCAACAAATATGTATTTGAGGCAGAAAACGAAAAACAAAAAAATATATAGTCGCAATTCTGGAGGAGCTGCTCAGCCCATGACACTGTGGCGTGTCTTTTATTAGGGGAGCAGCCCGACCGCATGTGGACCGCAGTAATCGACTAACCCCAGCAAAATATGCATACAATAGAGGATATCGGCGCGGTCCACATGCACCACAAGAGCAAACTACACAGAATGTAGCAATCATATGAAACACAGAGAGAGAATGCACCAAACAGATATAACACTGACTATGCTGGCAAGACATAAATGCAGGTATTAAAAGCTGAGACTTTTGCCAATATATTCCAGTCATGGAGATATCGGAGCCCATCATGCACCACGTCACGGTTCTCAGCATGGCAAGGGGTCCTAACCGCTGCTCTAACTATGGTGTGAACACGGTCTGGAGGTGATATAATTCAAGCCAAGCTCCCACACAATTGCCCAGCATGTATACTGCGGTAGTTCTATGTGAATGAAGCCAGGCCGCGAGCCACACCCACACCAGACCATGTGATGGAGGTTACCAGGTGCAAAAGAGTGTTAGAATGCCAGGTAAAGGCAAACGCACTCAAATCTAGCAAGGCAGAAAACGAAAAACAAAAAAATTTGCTACATTCTGTGTAGTTTGCTCTTGTGGTGCATGTGGACCGCGCCGATATCCTCCATTGTATGCATATTTTGCTGTGGTTAGTCGATTACTGCGGTCCACATGCGGTCGGGCTGCTCCCCTAATAAAAGACACGCCACAGTGCTGAGCAGCTCCTCCAGAATTGCCACTATATATTTTTTTGTTTTTCGTTTTCTGCCTTGCTAGATTTGAGTGCGTTTGCCTTTACTTGGCATTCTAACACTCTTTTGCACCTGGTAACCTCCATCACATGGTCTGATGTGGGTGTGGCTCGCGGCCTGGCTTCATTCGCATTGTACAACCGCAGTATTCATGCTGGGCAATTGTGTGGGAACTTGGCTGCGAGCTGAATTATATCACCTCCAGACCGTGTTCACACCACAGTTAGAGCAGCGGTTAGGACCCCTTGCCATGCTGAGAACCGTGATGTGGTGTATGATGGGCTCCGATATCTCCATGACTGGAATATATTGGCAAAAGTCTCAGCTTTTAATACCTGCATTTATGTCTTGCCAGCATAGTCAGTGTTATATCTGTTTGGTGCATTCTCTCTCTGTGTTAAATATGTATTTGAGTTGATGTTACTGAATATTGAGTATTTACACAAGGAGGTGGAGAGCATCAATAAATCCCTGTTACCAAGGGTCCATTCACACGTCCGTAATTTGGGTCCGCATTCGTTCCGCAATTCGCGGATCCATTCACTTTCAATGGGGCTGGAGCGGATGCGAATCCGCATTTTCGGGATCCGCATCCACATTTTCAGGATCCGCATCAGTTTTCTCGGAATCTGTTTTTTTGGGATCCACAATTCTGTTCCTGAAAAAAATAGAACATGTCCTAATTATGTCCGCAATTGCGGACCAGAAAAGGCATTTTCTATTATAGTGTCTGTGATGTGCGGTCCGCAAAACACTTACGGACGTGTGAATGGATCCTAACACTGAACTCACAGCTTCAGAGTCTGCTTGGGGCGGAAGAATTTGCAGCACATAAATATAAGACGGCCAAATTAATACGACATAGGGCCGAGGTGGAGAAAAGCAAGCGGGATAAATGGCACAGGGATTTAGAAGATTACCAATCTGGCCATATCTATAATTGGCAGAACCAGCATACCCAGACTAGACCCAGGAGAAGAAAAGCGAGGAGATTTGAACAATTTGGGTTTACCACCTGTGACTCTGATTCGATTGATGAATCTGGGAAGTCAGTTTTTTTAGGACGAACACATAATGTAATAGAAGGAAGTGCCGACGGGGCTGCAGGAAACATCACAGGTCCCAGAAGGAACCCACCACCACCTACAGTCAGGTCCATAAATATTGGGACATTGACACAATTCTAACATGTTTGGCTCTATACACCACCACCATGGATTTGAAATGAAACGAACAAGATGTGCTTTAACTGCAGACTGTCAGCTTTAATTTGAGGGTATTTAAATCAGGTGAACGGTGTAGGAATTTCAACAGTTTGCATATGTGCCTCCCACTTGTTAAGGGACCAAAATTAATGGGACAATTGGCTTCTCAGCTGTTACATGGCCAGGTGTGTGTTATTCTCTCATTATCCCAATTACAATGAGCAGATAAAAGGTCCAGTTAATTTCAAGTGTGCTATTTGCATTTGGAATCTGTTGCTGTCAACTCTCAAGATGAGATCCAAAGAGCTGTCACTATCAGTGAAGCAAGCCATCATTAGGCTGAAAAAAAAAAACATCAGAGAGATAGCAAACACATTAGGCGTGGCCAAAACAACTGTTTGGAACATTCTTAAAAAGAAGGAACGCATCGGTGAGCTCAGCAACACCAAAAGACCCGGAAGACCATGGAAAACAACTGTGGTGGATGACCGAAGAATTCTTTCCCTGGTGAAGAAAACACCCTTTACAACAGTTGGCCAGATCAAGAACACTCTCCAGGAGGTAGGTGTATGTGTGTCAAAGTCAACAATCAAGAGAAGACTTCACCAGAGTGAATACAGAGGGTTCGCCACAAGATGCAAACCATTGGTGAGCCTCAAAAACAGGAAGGCCAGATTAGAGTTTGCCAAACAACATCTAAAAAAGCCTTCACATGTTGGAACAACATCCTATGGACAGATGAGACCAAGATAAACTTGTACCAGAGTGATGGGAAGAGAAGAGTATGGAGAAGGGAAGGAACTGCTCATGATCCTAAGCACACCATCTCATCAGTGAAGCATGGTGGTGGTAGTGTCATGGCGTGGGCATGTATGGCTGCCAATGGAACTGGTTTTCTTGTATTTATTGATGATGTGACTGCTGACAAAAACAGCAGGATGAATTCTGAAGTGTTTCGAGCAATATTATCTGCTCATGTTCAGCCAAATGCTTCAGAACTCATTGGACGGCGCTTCACAGTGCAGATGGACAATGACCCAAAGCATACTGCAAAAGCAACCAAAAAGTTTTTTAAGGGAAAGAAGAGGAATGTTATGCAATGGCCAAGTCAATCACCTGACCTGAATCCGATTGAGCATGCATTTCACTTGTTGAAGACAAAACTGAAGGGAAAATGCCCCAAGAACAAGCAGGAACTGAAGACAGTTGCAGTAGAGGCCTGGCAGATCATCACCAGGGATGAAACCCAGCGTCTGGTGATGTCTATGCATTCCAGACTTCAGGCTGTAATTGACTGCAAAGGATTTGCAACCAAGTATTAAAAAGTGAAAGTTTGATTTATGATAATTTTTATTATTATTATTATGTCCCATTACTTTTGGCTCCTTAACAAGTGGGAGGCACATATGCAAACTGTTGTAATTCCTACACCGTTCACCTGATTTGGATGTAAATATCCTTAAATTAAATCTGAGATTCTGCTGTTCATTTCAAATCCATTGTATAGAGCCAACAATTTTAGAATTGTGTTGATGTCCCAATATTAATGAACCTGGTTGTATATTTCCGGGTCACAACAAGGACATCCAGGGAGAGTGACAAGACGCAATCAGAGGAAGTGAAACAACTAGTCGTGAACATCTCCTCTGTAGAATTGAATAGTGATCAGGTTAAAGTGTTAAGTCTAGGATTGTTTTTTTGTCCTACAGCTGAGAGATATTGGTTTGGTATTGAATTAGATCTGCATTGTATTTTCAGAAGGTTGAGATTGAAAGGCTTCTTTTCCACGGTAGCGGGCACTGATGTTATTTGTAATAAAGACACAGCTGAATTAGCATTGAATAAGCTTGAGATGAGAAAAAATAAAAGTTACTTTGTACTGCCGCAGGATAATCATGTTATTGAATTGTATATTGAGATAGTGATGAGACAGATACACAAATTGAAAGAACAGGAGTGTAGGGAAGTGGAGAATAATTTGTGGTGGTGGTGGTTATGGAACGTGCAAATACATAGGGGAGGTACAGAGGCAGCTGGGGGATGGTGAGGTGTACTTAAAATTGGGAGGTGACCCTAAGTGGGACATTATGAATATATTGAAGATCATCGTTGATGCCCTTCATGAAGGTCTTATTGATGATTTAAGTGACTACCTCAGAGTACAACATCCCATCACCCCTCTGTTTTATGTTCTTCCCAAGATTCATAAAAGGCCTGAGGATACCCCTGGCAGACCCATTGTGTCTGGCAGGGGATCAATTTTTAACACGATTGCCATTTTTCTGGATAAATTGTTACGTGTTCATGAAACCAACGCCCCTTCTTTTATAAGTCATTTTTTTACTAAGTTACGAGAAATCCAGTTACCTGTACAGTTCTATTTGGTAAGTTTTGATGTGGTGTCTCTGTACACATCGATTGAGCACGAGTATGTTGTTGATGTGGCGCTGGCCGGCACGGGGTTCTCCCCGGGTGGACGCCGTTTTCTCCTCCACCTTCTGGAGGTGGTCCTGAGGAGGAATTATTTCCTCTTTGGGGACACCTTTTACTAACAACAATGGGGTGTGGCCATTGGGTCTAATGTGGCCCCAACTTATGCCAACATCTTCATGGCAGAGGTGGAGGACAGGCTGGTTTATCGTTCCACGTACCTGGGGGGGAGTTCAGTGCTGGTGGCGTTACATCGACGCCATCTGCATGATATGGAGTGCTACTAAGGAAGCACTTGATGATTTCCATCAGCATTTGAATAATAGGGTCCCAGGCCTACAGTTTACCGTGACAGCCTCTCAGAAGGAATTGCAGTTTTTGGATGTCAGGGTATACAGTACAGACCAAAAGTTTGGATACACCTTCTCATTCAAAGAGTTTTCTTTATTTTCATGACTACGAAAATTGTAGATTCACACTGAAGGCATCAAAACTATGAATTAACACATGTGGAATTATATACATAACAAAAAAGTGTGAAACAACTGAAAATATGTCATATTCTCGGTTCTTCAAAGTAGCCACCTTTTGCTTTGATTACTGCTTTGCACACTCTTGGCATTCTCTTGATGAGCTTCAAGAGGTAGTCACCTGATGGTTTTCACTTCACAGGTGTGCACTGTCAGGTTTAATAAGTGTGATTTCTTGCCTTATAAATGGGGTTGGGACCATCAGTTGCATTGTGGAGAAGTCAGGTGGATACACAGCTGATAGTCCTACTGAATAGACTGTTAGAATGTGTATTATGGCAAGAAAAAAGCAGCTAAGTAAAGAAAAACGAGTGGCCATCATTACTTTAAGAAATGAAAGTCAGTCAGTCCGAAAAATTGGGAAAACTTTGAAAGTGTCCCCAAGTGCAGTCACAAAAACCATCAAGTGCTACAAAGAAACTGGCTCACATGCGGACCGCCCCAGGAAAGGAAGACCAAGAGTCACCTCTGCTGCGGAGGATACGTTTATCCGAGTCACCAGCCACAGAAATCGCAGGTTAACAGCAGCTCAGATTAGAGACCAGGTCAATGCCACACAGAGTTCTAGCAGCAGACACATCTCTAGAACAACTGTTAAGAGGAGACTGTGTGAATCAGGCCTTCATGGTAGAATATCTGCTAGGAAACCACTGCTAAGGACATGCACCAAGCAGAAGAGACTTGTTTGGGCTAAAGAACACAAGGAATGGACATTAGACCAGTGGAAATCTGTGCTTTGGTCTGATGAGTCCAAATTTGAGATCTTTGGTTCCAAACACTGTGTCTTTGTGCGACGCAGAAAAGGTGAACGGATAGACTCTACATGCCTGGTTCCCACCGTGAAGCATGGAGGAGGAGGTGTGATGGTATGGGGGTGCTTTGCTGGTGACAGTGTTGGGGATTTATTCAAAATTGAAGGCATACTGAACCAGCATGGCTACCACAGCATCTTGCAGCGGCATGCTATTCCATCCGGTTTGCGTTTAGTTGGACCATCATTTATTTTTAAACAGGACAATGACCCCAAACACACCTCCAGGCTGTGTAAGGGCTATTTGACCATGAAGGAGAGTGATGAGGTGCTGCGCCAGATGACCTGGCCTCCACAGTCACCGGACCTAAACCCAATCAAGATGGTTTGAGGTGAGCTAGACCGCAGAGTGAAGGCAAAAGGGCCAACAAGTGCTAAGCATCTCTGGGAACTCCTTCAAGACTGTTGGAAGACCATTTCAGGTGACTACCTCTTGAAGCTCATCAAGAGAATGCCAAGAGTGTGCAAAGCAGTAATCAAAGCAAAAGGTGGCTACTTTGAAGAACCTAGAATATGACATATTTTCAGTTGTTTCACACTTTTTTGTTATGTATATAATTCCAAATGTGTTAATTCATAGTTTTGATGCCTTCAGTGTGAATCTACAATTTTCATAGTCATGAAAATAAAGAAAACTCTTTGAATGAGAAGGTCTGTCCAAACTTTTGGTCTGCACTGTATGTAGAGGAAGGGAGGTTGAAGACAGATCTATGTCAAAAACTGACTTGCAGAAATTTGACAATAATCATCCCCGGCGTACACTTGACTCACTTTCTTGGAGTCAAATGTTATGGGTGAGGAGGGTGGCATCTGAGGAGGATACATTTGCTGCTAGAGTTAATGAGATGAGTAACACATTTATAGAGAGAGGATATCCACGAAAACTGCTACAGAGAACCAGAGAAAGGGTCGCTTTGGTTGACAGAGAGACCACGCTTCACACAATCCTGGTTGCCAAGACCAGTGATCGTATTCCCTTTGTCTCAACACTTAGTGAACATAGTGGTGCTGTATCTTATATTTTAAGGAAGGAATGGCACATCTTACTGAGAGGTTTGCCATCGATATGTGAGTTCAACAATCCTCCACTAATGGCATACAAAAGGTTTAGGTGAAAAACTGCTGAAATCGGATATAGGAGATACACGTGGGGATGGACAGTTTTATTTGGCACCAAGAAAATGGGCAACTTCCCTTGCCTAGGTTGCTGCAATTGTGGCAATCTAATCAAGGGGGACAACTTTGTCCATCCCTACAGTGGAAAAAGTTATAAGATTAAACTGTTCTACACTTGTAGATCTAGATATGTGGTTCATATGCTACAGTGTCCTTGCAGTTTGATTTATGTGGGAGAGACCACGATGGAGATTAGGGAAAAAATTTAAAAACATAAGAGTATGATTAGAAAAAGGTAGTGGATAAACCGGTCGCTAAACATTTTGTGGAGTGTGGTCACTCTGTAAACCAACTCTGATTCCGGGTGATAGATTTGGTGGGTACCCTTAGAAGAGGGGGGATATAGAAAACGTATCCTCAGAAAAAAGGAATTACAGTGGATCTTCACGTTGAGATCTATGCAACCGTTTTGACTGAATATTGAGTTCTATGTGAACAATGTAGTTTAAACTCTGTGCTAGTGGTGGATGCATTATAGATTGATGTGGTATATCTTATTCAGTATTTGTGCATGTCCTATATTTTTAATTATGCTTTTATAATGTCACATAATAATACGTTTTTATTTTTTGCATTGTGTATAGTATATATGCGGAGCAAATTGGCTGATTCGGGATACTGGGAATCTACCAGCAGTCTCCATATGTGGTAGGACAATTTTTTGTGGTCCCTTGGGAATAACTGTGTTATTCTGCTATTTCCTCATAATTGTATATTACAGCTTTGCGGCCTTTTATAGTTTCTGACAATACATATTATTATTTTGAGAAACCTTTTCTGCCAGATGTTCTGATGAGACACCGGTTGGTGCGGAACAAAGGCGTTTTTTTTTTATATGGGCATGTAGGGACCGAGGTGGGCTGTATGATATGGATATGGCTGTGCACGCTGTACTGTGAGATGAGTGCACAGCTCTATACATAGGTTCATAAACATCTTTTGATGTTTTGTGAATGAATGAGGAGGCGGGGCTCGAGGAGGCTTTTGATGATCACATGACTGTCACGTGATCGAGGTTGATAACGTGTGAGTATGCACTACCCTGTGATCAGTGACATGCGCACTTTGTTCTTAGAGACGCGCGGGGTGAGTCCTGATGATCGCGGATGACGGCCACTGTTTGTGTCTGTCTGGATAAGGTGACCACATGTTTTTTATTGCCACCTAATTGTGATCAGGTTGACTACTATTATGCTGTATTCATGATTGGTTGTAGTACTAATTGGGAGGTCGTGACATTTATTGTACTGGCTCCCCTTTCAGAGGGGTGGGGTTGTATGCACTCAAAAAGGGTGGATATTGCCACTCTGTACTAGGCTTCATAAAGGCTACCATGTAGCCGAAACATTGCTGTCTGGTTTTTATGGTACACTTTTTGTGAAGCTCGTCCAATAAAGAATGCACTGAAGATGCTGCCGTCGCCTCTGTTCGTGCACTATTCGTTAGACTGCTGAGGATCTGCGGTCATGGCTCGGCTGTTGCATTCCAGTATGGTCACGAGGTCCCTGAGTGCTGCTCTACACTTGCTATTTATACTATCCTGATGATAAGTCATCAATATTTAATTCCAGGAAAGCACCTTTAATATATCCTAAAATTCATGATGTAATGTTTAAAGGAAAGTGAAAATCATGTTCCCCTTCATGAATGCACTCTATTTTTATTAGCTGCTATTACATGTCTACTAATATCTACTGCTATTAGTCAAAGAGCACAATATTTTTTGGCCAATAGTGGAGGTGACCGGTCTCTATACTATGTGGCTCTTCAAACTGCTTTGGTGGTTGTGGTGGTTGGTAATTCATCCTTGTGCAACTTTGCGTAGAAAGACTTGCTGGCACTCACAGACAAACCTAATATATTCATAGTTGTTTTCTCCCCTATTCTGAATCAGTATATCAAAAAATTCCCACCCAACTCATCAATACACAACTGATTACATGACCCAACCCAATGATAAGAAGGCAGGATACTGCTACATTTTCAGGCATCAATGAATTCATTCTTTTTTTAAACTCTTGCATAGGAAAATTCTCATTAGATACCTTCATATTTTATGATAAATCTTCCATCTAAACGTAGCTTCAACCCGGCTTCTGAGTGTGATTATTATGTAAAGAGTTACATTTTTTGTATGTATGATTGTATTGAGATATTATTTGTTGCCCATCTGGTTGCCTGATAGATTTTTGGCAATCTCATGTGGTTCCTCTAATCCACAAATCATGTCTCCCACATTACAGCTGCTCACTGGAGGCCCCTTTGCATCATTTTATAATACACTCTTGTGACTTCTGCACATGAATAGTATAACAGACGTATAGTATTAGTACATTAGAACATAAGAGATTAGTATTCAAGGGTGTATATACCTTACAGAAACCCATACAGCTGTAATAGGGCTCATAAGAAGGGACAAAGACTATGGACCTATGCTTGTATGGTGTAACTAGAATTTCTTTATTTTTTTAAGTACACACTTGGTATCGAAGGAGAACTGATGGCTCCACTAGAATAGCACATTTTATAGTGAGATAGTGAAATCCTAAGTGTGGTTTGTTACAGTTTCCTCTCAGTTGCTGGGACAAATTGGCAAATCCTCTCATTGTACAATGGGGAAAAAAGTTAAACGAATTGACCTATAAATCGTAGCAGTAAATTAGTAGTGGACAATATGGTCAAAAAGAATCCACGTTTCAATACAGAAGTTCTATTTTTCCCATAGGGCAATGCAGCATCTATGGGCTGTGTGCAGGGACAGGGCAAGTTCTGTTGGTTTCCAAGCCAGGGTTTCCAAATAACCCTTACACCCTCACCCCAAAAGTTTTAGCATAATAGCTGCTGAATGGGCAATTATTCATTTGTCTACTGTCATGATGAAGGACAATGAACATTTTTCAATCAGCTTGGGCACATGATTCAGTTGGCTATACAATGTAAAGGCAGAGTATTGTTTCACCTTGTACAGTCTGTAAGTTGTGCCCCTTTCCAACTTAGTGCACTAGGCGGGTTATCTACTCTGCTTAATGGGTCTTTTGTGTATGTGGATCTTTGAGTTCAGCTCATGCAAAATGGGAGCAAAACCGAAAGTATTGCTTTTATATTTTTGTTCAGTGTAGTTATCCCTTATCTAGATAGTGGATAGAATATAGCTTTCTCTAACTGGGAAACTGCTTTATGTGGAGTCTGTCAGCTCATTTCTGTCAATTAAACTAAGCTCCAGGTAATAGACTTGAACAGATGTGCCAGCATGCCTCTGTGGCTGTGGAGAGATATTTAAGTTCTGAGAAAATTAACTTTGCATGTATGCAAATTAAGTTACAAGCGGATGCTCCCAAGGCCTGCAAGTGCTCTGGTTCTCCTCATTAAATCGTGCACCCCCACTCCCCCAACTAGTATTGATTAACAGTTCCATCATTTACAGTGCAAAGGAGGGTGAGGGTGATCAGTCTAGACCAAGTAGGAGGAGCAGGGTAGAGTTTACTGAGGAGATCACGATCACTTGAAGGCCTCAGGACCTCCCACTGGGTGCTTGCAACCTCATTTGTTTTCTTGGCAATTAGATATCTCTCTGCAGCAACAAAGGTATGTTTCCACATCTGTTTCAGTCCACCACTCGGCACTGTAATCAGAAAGTTGCTGACAGACTCCCATTAAAGTCAAAGTCATGCCATGTGCACTATTTTTCTAAATTTGGCACAATTCGATCAGTTTTCTCGTACATTGATCCATCATTCATCAGTAATAATACATTCCCTTTCCTTATGTGTTTTGGCCATTAAAGAGTTGAATAGAACAATTTTTACATTTTTTCATATATTACAGAATAACTAAATCCCGATGTACACAGAAACAGCTATTTAGCATGTGTTCACATGTGCACTGGAGGCCCCATGAGGAACTCTTGTCTCAGAGTCTGTCAAAAATACTGGAAAATCTAGAGCCATGCTATTTTTTGCATTAACAGGGAGGGAAAATGCATGAGTAAATCACTAAGTAATTTAGTACTAAATGTAATTAAATTGTGTGTTGACCAATTCACTTCCAAAACCTTTTGTACTTATCAGCCAGCACTAGTTGACCTTACAGTGCTACAAACCAATAAAAGAGACAGGTTGTGGACCCTGTATACCACAGTTGGATTGGCACAGGCTAACCTGGGGTGCAGAGTAGTAGTACCCCAGACCTGTATACCATTATGGTGCATCTCACATTAGAGAAACATGTCATTTCATTCATCAGGGGAGGTAATGGTTGGCAATGGCTGGTTATAACAGGGCTTCCACCATGTTCCACCACTCCTAGTAGAATGGGTTGATCCGACCTCTTGCCAGGAAGCGGAAGTCTAGAGCTAGTTATGGCAGGCTAGAAAGGAGTGCAGGGCGGAGAGGGGATGTGATAGGTCCTGTCCTGATAGTGGAGGGAACTAGGGAAGCAGCTCACAGAGCACCAACTCTGACTATGCACTTCTCAGAATCCAGATACCTCTCTCCCGCAATGAAGTAGAGAACTCAATCTCAAGAACTGAAGGAAAGACTCAAGTGAAGTCTTGAGATTCCAGACAGCAGAGTGAACCGCAGCATCATTTTTACAGACACTGCTGTGAGGTACTGCAGCTAAAGACACCCGTTACCAGATTATCACTATGCCAGCAACATATAAGTGCAGAATCACAGCCATCCAGCCTGCTGCTATATCTCCTCAGCTGGTGACAGAAAAAATACACTAAAGCCTGCAGCTGCTGTATGTATTTCAAGTTCTATGTTGCACTTAGTAAAAGGACTTTGTTATGTTCAACTCTGGCCTCATTCCTTAGTACAACTACTTTGACTGCAACGGACTCTAGGGAGCAATGGTGTGAGGTAGGACACCATGACACTATAACACTACATCAGAGCCAGTACCACTCCCATCCTTTACACCAGCTCCTATGGGGCTCACTGTAGAGTCTAAGAGAATCCTTGTCTTCACAAAAAATTTTCCTCACTGAGGGATAGTATATGCTGCAAGGGATTCCCCAGATGGTGGTTTATAGGATAGTGTCTGACTGGTTGTAATTGCACCAGCAGATGAAGGCAAGATTAATACATGCAAACGAGAGATGAAGTCAAAGAGTTTCAGAAGAACAGAAGCATCCAGAAATAAAGGGATTTAGGCAAGCACAAGGCAAGTAGACACTAAAGTAATGGCAGTCAGGAAATGAAAAGTTTAAAGAAAACCTGTCACATTGAACATTGTATCTGTTCTGTGGGCAGCAGGTATAGAACAGGAGCAGCTGAACAGATTGATATATAGTTTAGTGGGAAATAACTGTTTAAAATGTTCATTGTATTCTTAGGAGTCCAGTGGGTGGTACTAACAGTGACTCACAGCCTTCTCTCTTTCATTGACAGATAGCTGTCAATCCCTGATTAGGGTCGCCCACTGGACTCCTAAAGCCCAAAATGGTCAGGAATTTAAAAAAATATTTACAAGTTATACTGAAGATACAGCTACGGTATATATCAATCTGCCCAGCTGCACTTGCTCTATAGCATGCCTGCAGATCAGACACCATGTTCAAAAGGCTTCCATTACAAGAAGTCATTAATGTTTCCCTATAGCCAGGAATCAAAGAGGAGCATGCACCCCCCCCCCCCCCCCCCCCCCCCACTGGTGTCCGCGTTCCAGCCCAAGGCCATGTGATCCCACTCTGAGGCAGCCTGGATGCCGCTGCAACCATCGTTCTAAGCTGACCTGCTCAGCACCTTGAGACCGCCCTAGTTTCAGCTATCGGGATGGGGCTGTTTTGGATAATGCCCTGAAGTTGGTTGTTAATTCCTGATGCCAAGGGAGGGGGTGGTGGAATAATGAGAGTGACAAGGGAGAGGGGGAGGGGGGGAATAATGAGAGTGACAAGGGAAGGGGGTGGAGAGAGTGACAAGGGAGAGAGTGACAAGGGAGGGAGGGAGGAAGAGAGTGACAATGGAGTCCCCAGAGCCAGATTGCAGCCAGAGTCCAGATCATCTTATTGTCCTGGTGGTAAGTAGACAATGCAATATGTTTATTATTTAATTGTTTAGTTATTAATACTACATTGGAAACTAATTTTCTCAGCTGGACACCGGCCGACACTGCGCATGCGCTGGGAGCCTCACCAGCGGTTAGGGTAGGGAAAAAGCACTGGCCCGTACGTAATTTTTCCCTTCCCTAACCGCTGGTGAGGCTCCCGGTGCATGCGCAGTGTCGGCCGGTGTTCAGCTGAGAAAATCCATCCGATCACTGCGCCTGCGCATTGGCCCATAGTTTTTCCCTACCCTAACTGCCGGCGAGGCTCCTGGAGCAAGCGCACTCTGCTGTGAAATTTCCCTAACCTGTTGTTGTGCGCCTCGCTGCACACCTCCTCACGTCATGTCCGGTGCGACCGGAAGTGACGAGGGTAGGTAAATCTCACGAAGTAGGGAAGTATAACATTACACCGGCCTTTGGGGTGTGTGGGCTGGTAACTACTTGGTTGGATAGTCAGCCAGCCTATGCCATGATGCCAGCAACAAGCAGTGTTTTTTTTTTTGTGGGAGGGGCGCCACAAGGTTAGCTCGCACAGGGCGCCTGAACACCTAAGGCCGGCCCTGGAAGGAATGTTAGTGATGGTTGGGCAATAAGGATCAATCAGAGGGGCGTTGTTTGCCTAGAGGTTCGTGGCGGGGGGCTCCAGTATTGGAGCTCAAGGAAATGGTGTATTTACCACGCTAATCAGGTTGGATATATATGACTCTGCCTGTATGCAATTGGAATAGTTGGAGCAGTTGGAACCCCATTGGCAGAAGACGGTGGTGAGAGGAAAAGAAAAAGAAAAATGGAGGGGAAGCTGTTAAATTAAATTGCTTTAAGGGTTAATCTCTAATGGATTAGTGAAAAAGAAGGAAATGAACGGGCAACATAAACTGCCAGAATACGGGTTAGCGCACAGGTGGTCCACCAATGGAACTGTAATGACATATAAGAAGTGTGTGAATTGATAACAACGGACTAACCTAAATAATTTCACTAATAAACTAAAGGATTACTAGTGACCTCAGCAAAAGTGACTATTGGTAACTGTCGGTGTGACCAACTGCAGAGCTCTAATTAACTAACTGTACTACACCATCAAGTAATGGCGGACTGCTAATTGATAACTGACACTGGAAACATGAATTGGTTGATTATGTGTATGTGAAGATAGATATACAATTTTTATATATTTTTTTCTCTCTCTGAGTTGTATGTGAACTGTCTCTACCTGTGGGTTTTATACTGACAGAGATTTGGGGACCATCGGGGAAGGGAAAAGGGTTAATAGGGGTGAGGTTGGGGAATGTCGAGACAGGGTACACGTAAAAAGGCAAAAGGGCAATCAGAGTTAAATACTTCGGTTTCCCCAATGCCTAAAAGAATAGAAAGATCTAGGCAGTTACTCCTGACCAATATGCGTGGACAGACTAGCCCCATCAGGAAAAGAAAGGAGGATTTATCTCCAGACCAAGAGGGTAACCTCCCTCAGGGGAAAACCTTGATCTGATGACATCTGGGGAGAGTCTCCAGTCTGGAGAGATAGGTAATAAACAGTTGAATGAGGTCGAAAAAAAAATTTTCTTTAGAGCAGGCTCCCAGCCTGCAAGATATATTTCAAGAAATAAAAAAATTTAATATGGCGATACAGGACCTCTCTCTCCAGACTGGAAACATTAGGGAGTCGGTGGAACGCCTCAGGGTGGATCTACAAAAATACAGACAGATTGATAGAAGTGGAGAAAAGAACAGCGGAAGTGGAGGATTTAGTACAGGAAGTATCTAAAGAAAAAAAATAAGGAATTTAAAAATAAACTATTACAGTTAGAAAATAGGTCCAGGAGGGTAAATCTGAGATGTCTAGGAATCCCAGAGGGTGTAGAGTGGCAGGACCCCCGCACCTTTGTACAAAAGTGGTTAATGGAACAACTGGGCCAAGACATCTCCAATTATAAAAACTTTGTGGAGAGGGCATATAGAATTCCAGCAAAGATACCCCCCTACAGGAACGAGACCGAGGGTAATGGTCCTGAATTTACTTTCAGTCAGGGATAAGGAGGATATACTGCGTAGGGCAAGGAGGAAAGGGAGGCTGGAATATTTACATACAACAGTTATGGTATTTCCTGATTATGCAAAAGAAATGGTAAACGAAAGAAGTCGGTTAATTCAAGTGAAAAAAATACTCCGGTCAAAAAATGTGAAATACTCAATGATGTTTCCGGCTAAGTTAAGGATAGAGTGGGAAAGTAAAACGTGTTTTTTTTGACACAGCAGAAGAAGCAGGAGAATGGGTTAAAGAAAAGATAGAGAACTGAGCGGAGTCGGGCTGGACGGGGGGGGGGGCATAGGGGGGAATGCTAGGTTAGAGAACCAGGGTTTGGTTTTTCCTGGGTCATTTAGGAGGGATGGGAAGGGTGGATTTAAAAGTGCTGGTTGTAATGGTTATAGGGGAGGAGAAGAGAGGGGGAAAGGAATTTTATTTTTTTCTCTCTTCTTCCCTTCCTCTCCCCCCCCCCCCCTCTCCCTTGTTCCTTTTTGCGCCTCTCGCTTTGTCCCCATGCCCTTCCTCCTTTTACATCACCGGGTGTCCGGATTAATATCCTTAGGAAAGGTAAAAGTAAAGAACAAATGATATGAGAATTATATCATGGAATATTAGAGGGCTGAGCAGGGGATTAAAGAGAGTTGCGGTTTTTGATGCAATACAGAGGTCGCATCTTGCTATAGTTTGTTTACAAGAAACACACTTGACAGGTGTGACGACGGCTGGGGTCCATAGACCGTGGATGCAGCACTCTTTCCACTCAGTATACTCATCATATGCGAGAGGGGTGAGTATATTAATACATCGGGATATAGACATAAAAATATTAAAAGTAGTTACAGATAGGGAGGGCTGTTATGTCCTGTTGGATTGTATATTGGAAGGTAGAGCATGGTTAATAGCAAGTGTGTATATACCGCCACCCTTCAAAATTGATGTCGTATTAAACATTTACGATATTGCACTTGAGGCGGGGGATAAACCACTTTTAGTGATGGGGGATTTTAACAAAGTGATGGATGTAAGATTAGATAGCTGTAAAATAGGGAATACCCAAGGGCCCTGTAGGGGATCAAAATTAAAAAATATCACAGAAGAGATGGGATGGATAGATATTTGGAGGGTCATGTATCCAAACTTAAGGAAATACTCGGGTTTCTCAAAGACTCATAGGAGTCTATCACGGCTAGATTTAGTATTCACAAATAAGGAAGGTTTATTAGAGATTGTAGGGGTGAAATATGCGCAACGGAGAATTTCGGATCACAATCCAAATAATCTAAATATGAAAACACAAAAGATAAAAAAAAGGGATGAATATAAATATAGTATGGATAAATATGATGGGTATACACAGTAAGATTTTGGGAGAAATAACAGAGGTTTTTGAGATGAACGACGGTTCAGCGGCAGTTAATGTGGTATGGGAGGCTGCCAAGGCCTTTATTAGAGGGATTATTACAAAATATACAACAATATATCGTAAAGGAATAAGAGAGAAAATAATAAATCTGGAAAAAGAGACGGGAAAAAAGTATATTGAACATCCAAAAGATCAAAATTATTTAGAGTGGAGTGAGAAAGCCTCTGAATTAAAGGATGAATTACTCTTATTGGCAGAACAGCAAAAAGAAAATTATATAAGAGATAATTATATATACAGTTGCAAGAAAAAGTATGTGAACCCTTTGGAGTGATATGGATTTCTGCACAAATTGGTCATAAAATGTGATCTGATCTTCATCTAAGTCACAACAATAGACAATCACAGTCTGCTTAAACTAATAACACACAAAGAATTAAATGTTACCATGTTTTTATTGAACACACCATGTAAACATTCACAGTGCGGGTGGAAAAAGTATGTGAACCCCTAGACTAATGACATCTCCGAAAGCTAATTGGATTGAGGTGTCTGCCAACTGGAGTCCAATCAATGAGATGAGATTGGAGGTGTTGGTTAAGTTTATCAAGACATTTTGCAGGAGAACTTAAGGCCATCTGTCCACCAGCTGAAGCTCAACAGGACAACGACCCGAAGCATAGAAGTAAATCAACAACAGAATGGCTTAAACAGAAGAAAATACGTCTTCTGGAGTGGCCCAGTCAGAGTCCTGACCTAAACCCAATTGAGATGCTGTGGCATGACCTCAAGAAAGCGATTCACACCAGACATCCCAAGAATATTGCTGAACTGAAACAGTTCTGTAAAGAGGAATGGTCAAGAATTACTCCTGACCGTTGTGCACGTCTGATCTGCAACTACAGGAAACGTTTGGTTGAAGTTGTTGCTACCAAAGGAGGTTCAACCAGTTATAAATCCAAGGGTTCACATACTTTTTCCACCTGCACTGTGAATGTTTACATGGTTTGTTCATCAAAAACATGGTAACATTTAATTCTTTGTGTGTTATTAGTTTAAGCAGACTGTGATTGTCTATTGTTGTGACTTAGATGAAGATCAGATCATATTTTATGGCCAATTTGTGCAGAAATCCATATCATTTCAAAGGATTCACATACTTTTTCTTGCAACTGTATGCACATATACCTGGAGAAAAGTTGGCGGCCTTGGTAGCAGCTCAAACAAAAAAAAATAACCATATTTACTGTCTTGTGGATGAAACGGGATATAAAGTAACTGAACAAACAGCCAAGGTAGAACTGCTTCAAAAATATTTCGCTGATATATAAAGTAGTAAGATAAATAAAAACCCAGAACAAATACAACAATTCTTGGATGGAATTACTACTCTTAGGTTAACAACAGATTAATGTATGTCTTTAGAAGACTCTCTAACCCCTCTAGAAGTGAAGGAGATGCTAACTAGGATAATAAAGAACAAGGCCCCGGGAATAGATGGTATTCCGTTTGAGGTGTATGCCCAATATAAAGAAATATTAATACCAAAACTGTTTGAGATGTGGGAAACTTCGAAACAGATGGGCAAACTGCTACACTCCCTGCGTGAAGCCTCAATTACATTTATCTTAAAATATGGTAAGGACCCAGCCTTAATAGATTCATACCGTCCAATTTCACCAATTAATACTGATAATAAAATATTATCTACGATTCTGGCAACTAGACATTAGGAGTGTGGTCCCATCGCTTGTTCATGAGGAGCAATCAGGGTTCATGTCAGGGAAAACTACTACTGAGAATATTATCAGATATTTCTTCAGTACCCAGCTTGAAACCACAAATTGTGGAGAATGGATGATAGTAACTATAGATGCCTCAAAGGCTTTTGACACAATAGAATTGCCCTTTTTGATCAACAGAATGAAGAAAATGGGATTTGGTGACAGTTTTCTCTCATGGGTAAAGTTACTGTATACTGAAATTTCCGCAAGGGTGATAGTAAATGGAGAACACTCAGGTGGGCATACAAATTGGCAGAGGGGTTAGACAAGGATGCCCCCTCTCCCCTCTGCTATTTGCTATAGCTATTGAGCCACTTGCGGATATGATTAGGCAAGATACAGATATTGTGGGGTTTAGGTATGGTACTCACGAGGAAAAAATTGCTTTATATGTGGATGATATTATGTTATTTGTGGGTTCACATGGATCACTCAATAGGATTTTCCAAATATTTGATCAATATGGTGGACATGCTGGACTCAGTATAAACTGGTCTAAATCAGCTGGTATCCCGATTGATCCTGTTGTAAATCAAGATGATTAATGAACCTGTTAAATATCTGGGAATTCAGATTACTCCAGACCCTAATAATTATGTTCGATTGAACGTGGTTCCTAAAATTCTGAAACTTAGGAAGAAAACAGAGGTATGGAAAAGATTGTATGTGTCGATGGTGGGTCGCATTTCATTGGTGAAGATGTGTTTACTACCTGCTCTGAATTATATTCTGTGGAATACACCAGTGATAATCCCTAAAAGTTATTTCAAAATAATTGCCAGTTTACTAACAGATTTAATATGGCGAGGGAAAAAAACGAGGATAAAAGGCACAGATACTGTGCATCCATGAGAAGGAGGGTGGATTATCAGTACCAGACTTGGAACTTGATTTTATCTCTGGGACTATAAAAAAAAACATGATAACATGGAGTAACACGCAAAGTTATAAGAATATAATAGCAGGGATAAATAAAAGACTGAAAAAATGTAATATCTTTCAAATAATGAAAACAGGTATTTTGGCCCAACAGGGATGTAAATATACACCTTTAATTGGGTTGATGGCTAAAAGCTGGAAGACGGCAAAAGAACTATGGTCCCAAACTGGTTTTCATGTAGACACTATATTATGGGATAATATTAATCTCACATAATTAAAGTTAATTGAACAGAAGATCTGGTGGAAACACGGTATATATAAATTAGGCCAGGTATGGGAAGAGGGGGATATAATTTCTTATGAAGAGCTAAAAAGGAAATACCAACTGAAAAATATAGAGTTGAGGTTTTATTATCTACAACTAAAACAAGCACTGTACAAGATGATAGGGAAAGGCACACAAATAACTATTTCACCGCAGCCTTTGGTTAACATCACTAAATTAATACCTGGCAAGAAACTGGTTTCAAGAATATATCAATACCTGTCGCACCAGAAGAACAATAGAAGAGCAGTTGACAATTTCCCTTATGGGAAGATTTTTGGGATTCGGCTATAACGGAAAAGAACAGGGTCTCAAGGAATTTTTCCTATAGAATAACCCAATTTAATATATTGTATCATCTCTACTACTCTCCCAATAAGCTAATGAAGTGTTAAAAAGCTAAAGTTTTTACTTGTCAAAAATGTGGAGAGATAGGAGTGGACGATATACATATATTATGGACATGTGTAAAAATTCAAGATTACTGGGTAAAGATTATTGAAAAAATAGAGGAATACCATCAGTTTATAGTTCCTAGGCACTTTGAGGAATGTATCTTAGGGGTGATGGATGGAGTGGAGGCCCCCCAACATAGAGATATAGCAATTAAACTACTGTTTCATGCTAGGAAATGTATAGTTGGACATTGGGGGGAGAGTGCTGTTCCCACGGTTAAAGAATGGGAGAACCTCACTAGGATGTCATTGGCCAGAGAGGAATTCCATCTGGTTGGGATTAAGAAAAAAACATAGATTTGCCAGGTTATGGCAGAAATGGCTAAATAAAAACTAGGACCGATGAGGGAGAGCTGGGCATTTAGGGAGGGGACTCGGGATGGGAGGGAGAGAGAGAGAGAGGAAACTATATTCCCTTTTTTTTTTTTTCTTTTTCCTCCCTTAATCTCTTTCTCGAGCAACTGGCACGTTAAGGGTGGGGGGTTGGGGAAATATATGCAATGTAAGCATAAGATGACTGTTGAATAATTTTGTAAAATTTGGGAAAATGTGATAAAGATTTATCATAAAAAAAATAAAAAATGTTTCACTATCGCCAGTTGCCATAACATAGTGACATGGATAACCAACATGGACAGGACTATTTGGGTCTATAGGTCTATGGAAACCACAGGGAGAACACAGATGCCAACCTTGATCTGTCTGGTCACTGCCTTGTATTTTTGCCCTCCATTCTTTTTGGCCATTACATCATATGATCCCCAAAGAGACTAGCCTCTGCTGTGGAACTTATGCTATCCACGTGCTGTTTGTTTTTCACTAATCCATTGCATAAAAACATGTTTAATTTTTTTTAAAAAAAAGCCTGCACCACAGATTGACTACAGTGAAAAAACACTGAAAGTTTGAATAACCTGAACCTTTGTGGATGCAAAACAGACACAGACATGTGAATGAGGTCTAATAGTGAGGTGAACCAATCCTAGTGAACCTACACTTTACACTTTTACAGTTAGGGTTTTGTGCTCATAGCTCCTATCTCCTGCCAGCTGGGCCCTGAAATTCAAGCATATGACAAGAATAAGAATTTATCCTGGTCATAAAGGATGTCTAGAAATTTATTTTGCAGGAAGTTGACAACCCCACTAATGTATTACATGGATCTGCATCCTCACGTGGAGGTAGACGACTGCCAGCTGTGGCAATACGACTAGCACAGCAGTTTTGGACTAAGTTAAAAATGTAAGATCTCCTAAAACCTCTCTGGAGTAATAAAACTTAGAAAAAAATGTGAAAGTTGTTTTGTCTCCAAGATCTAAAACAAAACCTGGTGTTGTAAGACCTGCACAGTGAGGAGCAACATATGTCCCTGGAAAGGAAATCACAAAGGTTTTATCTTGTTTTTTTTTTTACCTTGAGCATCATGGGACAGCAAATATGCAACTGAATAAAGTACACGCCAACCCCGTCTTGGTGTCCAGCTGCAGAACAATTAGGCTGGAATGCCGATTGTACTCAAGCGCATTTGAAAGCTAACCACTGACTTGCAAGTTGTAGGCCAAAGTCTGGTCTCGATTAGATGACTTGAAGACTGCAACAGTTACGCTTTGCTTAATGCACAACACTCTCAGCTTGACAATCCCAGACAAAACAGAACTTTGATTCTCAGGACCAGCTTGAAAAGAGCTGAAATGTTAGCCACGTGCAGGAGCATTTATTTTTCTGTATGTTTTAAAAATCAACAGAGGCTTCAATTTTTTTCCAGATTTATATCAATCCTTAGTACTTCTGTCTACAATATGTTATACACATTAACAAAAGGCATATATACAGCCTCCATAAAAGAGAACTTCCAATGAAAAAAATCTGCATTAATTATTGAGTGAATATAAAAATAAAAAAAATCAATTTTTTTTAATTGTTTTTTCATTGTACTTAGTATGGAGTACTATACTCTCATTGATTGTGGAATCTTATCACAAAAGCCAATAAAGAGGTCAAGAAACTGTTACTTGCCACTGTTTATTTCATTTATTCTGTCAAGATACAAATTGCTGTATCGGGTATGTTCAAAATGCTGAAAATACACATTGGAAAAATTATGCCAGAAATCCAAGGCCCACCCATTGATTTCTGCCACAAATTTGTAGTTGTAGAAGCTGCGTATACACACATGGTTTTAGCCGAATTCAATTGGGCTAATCCACATGTGGCCACTCATCATTTATTAATTAATTGTATATGCAATGTAAATTTCAAATCTGCATGTAGAAAAAATCTGTGCTGTATGGACTTTTAAATATATGTGACAGTTTAAATGTTTCCTGATTCGTATTATGAAATTGGCCTTAGGTCGTAAGACTTTGGAGCTAGGGGTGTGTTCACTATTCTCATAGATGTTGTGCTGGTGGTATGTGCCCACAGCCATCTGTAGTACCCCAGACCTGAGGGTACTACAATTTTTACAGTTTACATTGTTATGTATTTATTTATTTTTTATGGCAGTAGTTCCTAGCAAGGAATGGATGACAAAGGTTGGCAAGGAACAGGCCTAACCACCCTGTTCTTCCCCTCTTGGGGTAGAAATGGGCTGGTCCCTGCCAAAAGGGGGAGCTCCTGTGTAGCGACAGAGTGGAGAGGAAGCTGACTGCAGAGCTCCTGTTCCTTTTACAGATTCTTCAGAGAGACCTACTCCACTTTCCCTCAACTGAAGTCTTGAGCCTCCAGACATCAGCATTGAAGACACTACTGTGATGTATGGGATTACAGCCAAGCCACCCATCACCAAACCACCTCTAGGCCAGTATCACCTAAGTGTGGAATTGCCACTAAACAACCTGCTTCCATATCCTTACTGGTGCCATTGGAGAATTGCACTTAAAGCCTGCTGCTACTGTATGTATTTCAAGTTCTATGTTGCACTTAGTAAAAAAGACTTTGTTAGGTTTAACTCGTTCTTCAGTACTATATTTCCACTGCACTGATCCCCAGGGAGCAATGGCCTGAGGGAGTACACTGTGACACAACATTTCATAAGGGCGACTGACACTCTTATCCTCTACACCGGCTCAAGTGGTCACAGTACATGTCCCCTCTCGGGCACGGCCATTAGTGGACTCACCAGGTTGCCTGCCCTGCTCCACTGGAGGCTAGCATCCATTTGCTCCTTCATTTCGAGTGGGGCCACTGGGGTAGGGCTGTTCTGTTCACCCCACACAGGCTGAAACCTGCTTCCTGTCAACTCTGCCCGTCACTAGTGATGGACGAACATCTGCCGGGACGGTTCGCGAACACGATCAAATGTTCGCGAACCGCAAGTTTGCGGCGGGTCCCATTAATTTTAATGGCAGGCAAACCTGAAAAACCTTCAGCTCATATTTGCAGCCAAGAAATAATTACTAGAAGCGCACAAATAGTCCCACAACATGGACAGTGACATACCAGATGTATTATTCAAATTTGCAATCTCCATCCATAATTGTTTTCAATGAGAAATATCGGCTATAAAATTTTTGCGTATGCAAATGTGCTATACAGTACCCAAATGCACTATAAAGAAAGTTTATTGGTATATAACCCCCTGCTTCAATCAGTTTTTGGGGGGGGGGGGTGACTGGTATATCACACCAGTAGAAATTATTTGTTCCAATAACACTTGTCCCTCTATATACCTGCAGTATCGCAGCAGAACCGCGCACAACTGCCGCACAATACAAATGCACTGTAATATACTTTCTAACATAGAAAGTATATTATAACATTGTACAAGGAAGGCAATCCATTAGAATATACATAAAGATAAAACGTAACCTTTAATAATGTTACTATGATGGTAGGCAATAACAAGTTCTCGGCGGCACTAAATCAGGTGCTCGGCGGCACCAAATCAGAAACCATATGTCCTACCACAATCCGGGGGGTTCCAGTGCACATCCATGAATCCCTTAGGGAAAGCAAAAAATATCCTTAACCTTACTCTCTATAAAAATGGTCCCAGTATGCCCCTAGGCCCCTGACTTCCAGGTGATCACTATATAGATCTATGTGTTTTTGACTCATTATAAAAGTATATTATAAGTATATCGAACCCCTCTGTGTAACACACATATCAATAGCACACCTATACCAGTCCTTAAAAAGGACTTTTGTGACCCTATTAGCTAGCGTTTGGTGTCCCTAACAGCCTGTCCCTGCTCCACACAGCAACCTCTCCCTACACTGGCAAAACAATGAATGTAAAATGGCGGCCAGATCAGGTTTATTTATAAGGTAGGGGGTATGTCCATGTGCTGAAACATCTCAATTGGCTGTCCTGTACCACCTGATGGATGTGTCATGGGTAAAAGTTCTTCACAATGTAAAAGAATATGGTGGGAACGAATATCTCCATATGTTTGCATGTTCGGCAAATCGCGAACACGCAAAGTTCGCAGCGAAACGATCGCCGGGCGAACCGCAAGGCCATCTCTGCCTGTCACTACTCAAGTACCTAAAGGACCAGTGCACGCACCTTAATCTTCCCTGGCATTCGTCTATGTTAGCCGAGCCACTGTAGGGCATTATAAGTCCCTTACCCTGTTGAAGGTTGCCCGAGCAATTGGTTCTATAGTTTTCTGCTGAGATGCACTATTTGTCTTGTTAGCTCTTCTGTGTACCAACGTCCACCTGATTTTACCCTTTGCTGTCTAACCTGACCTTTATCTGATCTCCATACTTACCTTGCTTGAGCTGCCTGCCCTGATTTTGGACTGACTTTGCATTGCACAAACTCTGCCTACCGTGATCTCTTCTTATCCCTGACTATGGTTTTGCCTTACCTCTTGGTGTTTCACTCTGGTATCTGTTGAGCCCATAGGTCTGTAGTCTACAGAACAGAGACTATACCAAGAGGTATCAGCCGGGAGTCACAATTCTATATAAAAGTTGTCCCAGTGATCCTCTCTATCTAGCCATAAATTTCCCTGTAAGCGGCCACAGTAAGGCAAAATGAATGGAAGAACATGTAAAACATGCTCAGAGCGGGTCAGCTAGAGCAGTGTTTCCTAACCAGTGTGCCTCCAGCTGTTGCAAAACTACAGTTTTGCAACAGCTGGAGGCACACTGGTTGGGAAACACTGAGCTAGAGCAAAAGCCACTCTTTTATTAGCTCTATTCTCTGGCTAATAGAGAGGTGTCCTCATCATGTCCATTTGCCCTAGTACCTCATGTGCAGACGATTCTACATGGAAGGGGAGCCCAATCTAAGCAGCGGCGGCAGGGCCAAGGCAAATGAGCGCTTCCATTGTGGATGCGCTCATCTCTCTATATTCAACCTATATATTGGCATTATAAACTGGCACACATTATGGGGGCACTATGGAGAAGTGGAGGAGAGGAGCACTATGGGGGCATTATATAGTGGCATTTTATACTGGCACACATTATGTGTGCACTATGGGGTTGGGCAGTGTCGGACTGGGGTGCCTAGGGTCCACCAGTGGAAATTATTCACCCTACAGCTACCAAAAAGAAATACTTTCACGTTCATTTTTTGGGATCATGCAAATGAATATTTTCAGTTTAGCACACAATACAACCATGGAAAAAATAAATTAAAAAAAGTACTCCGTATGCATTCCGTTTCCGTATTTCCGTTCTGTTCAAAGACTGAACATGTCCTATTGTTGCCCACAAATCATGTTCTGTGGCTCCATTCAAGTCAATGGGTCCGCAAAAAAACCACAACACATACGGAATGTACTTCGTATGACTTCCGTATCGTTCCATTTTTGCGGAACCATCTATTGAAAATGTTATGCCCAGCCCAATTTTTTCTATATAATTACTGTATACTGTATATGCCATATGGAAAAACGGAACGGAAAAACGGAACGGAACTGGAAACAAAAAACGAAAAAACTGATCCGTTAAAAACGGCCCGCATAATACTGAAAAAGCTATACGGTTGGGTGAACAAGCCCTATTTCACCTTAAGGACCAAGCCATTTTTTGCAAATCTGACCACTGTCACTTTAAGTGCTGATAACTTTAAAACGCTTTGACTTATTTAGGCCATTCTGAGATAGTTTTTTCATCACATATTGTAGTTCATGACACTGGTACATAGTAATACCTCCAAAAATAGTTATTACTTTACATTCCCCATATGTCTACTTCATGTTTGGATCATTTTGGGAATGATATTTTATTTTTTGGGGATGTTACAAGGCTTAGAAGTTTAGAAGCAAATCTTGAAAACCCCAAATTTAGGGACCAGTTCAGGTCTGAAGTCACTTTGAGAGGCTTACATAATAGAAACCACCCAAAAATGACCCCATTCTATAAACTACACCCCTCAAGGTATTAAAAACTGATTTTTACAAACTTTGTTAACCCTTTAGGTGTCCCACAAGAATTAATGGAAAATAGAGATACAATTTCAAAATTGTACTTTTTTGGCAGATTTTCCATTTAATATTTTTTTTCCAGTTACAAAGCAAAGGTTAACAACCAAACAAACTCCATATTTATGGCCCTGATTCTGTAGTTTACAGAAACCCCCTATATGTGGTCGTAAACCGCTGTACGGGTACACGGCAGGGCGCAGAAGGAAAGGAATGCCATATGTTTTTTGGAAGGCGGGTTTTGCTGGACTGTTTTTTTTGACACCATGTCCCATTTAAAGCCCCCCTGATGCACCCCTAGAGTAGAAACTCCATTAAAGTGACCCCATCTAAGAAACTACACCCTCAAGGTATTAAAAACTGATTTTACAAACGTTGTTAACCATTTAGGTGTTCCACAAGAATTAATGGAAAATGGAGATGAAATTTCAGAATTTCGCGCTTTTTTTTAGCAGATTTTCCATTTTAATAATTTTTTTTCGCTAACAAAGCAAGGGTTAACAGCCAAACAAAACTCAATATTTATTGCCCTGATTCTGTAGTTTACAGAAACACCCCATATGTGGTCGTAAACTGCTGTGCGGGCACACGGAAGGGCGCAAAAGGAAAGGAATGCCATATAGTTTTTGGAAGGCAGATTTCACTGGGATAATTTTAACTTGCCATGTCACATTTGAAGACCCCCTGATGCACCTCTAGAGTAGAAACTCCAAAAAAGTTACCCCATTTTGGAAAATATGGGATAAGGTTGCAGTTCTGCTGGTACTATTTTAGGGTACAGATGATTTTTAGTTGCTCTATATTAAATTTTTAGTGAGGCAAGGTAACAAAAAAAATAGCTGTTTTGTTTTTATTTTTTGTTATTTACAACGTTCATCTGACAGGTTAGATCATGAGCTATTTTTATAGAGCAGGTTGTTACGGACGTGACAATATCAAATATAACTACTTTTTGTTGTTGTTTGTTTCAGTTTTATATAATAAAGCATTTTTAAATGGCGCTACCATACACAGCGCGCACCTGATGCTGCCATACACTGCGCCCACCTGACGCTGCCATACACTGCGTCCACCTGACGCTGCCATACACAGGGCCCACCTGACGCTGCCATACACAGGGCCCACCTGACGCTGCCATACACAGGGCCCACCTGACGCTGCCATACACAGGGCCCCCCTGACGCTGCCATTCACAGGGCCCCCATACGCTGCTATTCACAGGGCCCCCCTGACGCTGCCATTCACATCGCCCACCTAACGCTCCCATACACAGCGCCCGCCTGACGCTGCCATACACAGCGCCCGCCTGACGCTGCCATACACAGCGCCCGCCTGACGCTACTATATACATATTACATACACAGCTCTACCACATGCCGATTACACAGATAGTTTACTATATACACACTGCACACACAGCTCTGCTACATGTCCATTACACAGATAGAACTACTGTGTGCACATTACACACAGAAAACTGTACATTAGACTGGTTACACTGACATAGCCCTGCTTTATACACACCTTCCATACATGAAGCACCTCTGCATTCTCCACCAGCACAGCCTGTGTTCCCCTAACTCCTCCCACACAAATGGCTGATCACATGACTGTGACATCACCACAGGTCCTGTAACCACAACTAGTGTTTAGTCCAGTCTCTGGAGCTGCTTCTGGTGAGAGAGAGATGTCAGTGAGGGGCGGGGCTTTATCTAGGCAGGGGCCCACCGAGGATTTCCCCGGCTCCCTAGTGGGCCAGTCCGAGCCTGTATATATATATATATATATATATATATATATATACAGAGCAGTGTATTAATGTGAGACATACAAGGTAGAGATAAGCGAATTTCATATTTTGAAATTGGTTCACACTTCGTTTGGTGTTAAAAGGCGAATCGTGTTATGGATTCCGTTACCACAGACCATAGCACAATTCTAAGACGGAATGCCGTCATAGAATTGCGTTATGGTCCGTGGTAACGGAATCCATAACGCAATTCACCTTTTACAACCAAACGAAGTCTGAACGAATTTCATAAGCGGAAATTCGCTCATCTCTAATACAAAGTATAATACTGTAGATGCAGTGTTTACGGAAATATGTGCTCAGTTGTACATTATAGTCACTGTGTGTGTCAGGTACATAAGGTAATGGTCACTGTAACTATCTGAAGTATTATACATGAGTGAGCAATGAGTAAAAACAAGGCATGGGGGGTTATTAACAAGAAATGAAGGATCTCCTCTTACCACTCCGTTCCAGTCTGTATGGATCAATGCAGAGCCGATTGTGAACTTCTAATACTTGCTGTTAGGGGTTGAAAGACCTGTGATGATGTACCTTTCAAACCGAGGAACTAGAGTAGACCATTTTTGGTGCAGTTCCTTTGCTAAATCCTGCAGGACCTGTGATGTTGAAGATGATGTCATCACAGGTCCTGGCAGATGCACTGTTCTAACCTGGGAACTACACTTTACACTGTGCAGTTCTCTTACAGGACCTGTGATGATATCATCACAGGTCCTTTAGCTTTAGATAGATAGACATGAGCAATTAAGGGGCAGAGACTCTCCACTGCAGGCCCCTCTTCCTCACAGGCCCCATAACAGCTGTGTGGTCTGTCTATATGGTAGGTACGCCACTGATTGTAGCCACATCACTCACGTGGACACTGCACTATCTATGAAGAACATCCTTGCAGCACTAAGATAACATTCTGGTCCTGGATGCCATCTACATGGAGTTTGTAGGATCAACCTACGTTTGTGTGGATTATCAGATATTGTTGTTTGATCTATTGTTTACAGGGTAATTGACATGAGTAGTGACACTGTAAGTACTAGGATACAGTTTCTATTCTTAGTTCCAAGGTCATTTACATGAATACTCACACTTGCAGGACTAGGAACACAGGTTCCATTCTAACCATGGAAAACATCTACATAGAGTTTGTATGTTTAACGCGAGTTTGCTTGAGTTTCTAGATAAGGTGTCATTTAAATGACTACTGATACTTATGCTTATATTAATTTTATGTTCTATGTTCTACAAGAACAATACATATATTTGCTCACTGATGTGTCTTTTGCTTATATTTTTACACAAATCTTTTTGGACTCTTTTACAGATTTTATTGTTACAAAAATGCCTACAAGAAAGGCAATTGCTCAAGTGCAATCAAAAGCTAAAAAGATGAAACAACAATGTACACAAGAAACTGATGAACAGAGGAATATAAGACTTGACAAACTGCGCCAGAGAGCTGCTACATCTAGAGCTTCAGAGACAGTACAGCAGCGTGCTGCCCGACTACAGGCTATGAAAGAGTCAGCTGCTACATCTAGAGCTTCAGAGACAGAACAGCAGAATGCTGCCCGACTACAGGATAAGGCCACATGCACACGACCGTGGTGTGTTTTGCGGTCTGCAAATCGGCGATTCGCAAAACACGGATGGATTCCGCGCGCGTTCTGCAATTTGCGGAACGGCACAGACAGCCTTTACATATAACTGCTGCGGGGCCATGCATCTTTTGCGGCCCCATTGAAGTGAATGGGTTCGTATCCGAGCCACCAAAACGGCGGCTCAGATGCGGACCAAAACAACACCCGTGTGCATGAGGCCTAAGAGACATAGAGCTGCTACATCTAGCGCTTCAGAGACAGAAGAGCAGCATGCTGCCCAACTACAGGATAAGAGACATAGAGCTGCTACATCTAGAGCTTCAGAGACAGTACAGCAGCGTGCTGCCCGACTTCAGGAAAAGAGACAAAGAGCTGCTACATCTAGAGCTTAAGAGACAGTACAGCAGCGTGCTGCCCAACTACAGGCTATGAAAGAGTCAGCTGCTACATCTAAAGCTTCAGAGACAGAACAGCAGCATGCTGCCCGACTTCAGGAAAAGAGACAAAGAGCTGCTACATCTAGAGCTTAAGAGACAGTACAGCAGCGTGCTGCCCAACTACAGGCTATGAAAGAGTCAGCTGCTACATCTAGAACTTTAGAGACAGTTCCACAGCGTGATGCCTGAGTACAGCAACTTAGAGAAAGAGCCAGACGATCAGACTGCACTGCATTTTACCTTATAAGTGGAAGGATTCCGCTATGATCCACATAAAGACTACTCGCATCATGCAAGTGTTACCATCGGAAAAATAGAAATGCTTTGTTGTTACGGTCAAGCTAAAAAGTTTAAATCAGAGTCTCCTGGTATTTGCTGCAAAAAAGGGAAAGTTAAACTCAACCAACTTGAAACACCACCACAAGAACTTTTAAATTACATATCTTCCAAAACAACTGAGTCAAGGCATTTTCTTAGTAACATCAAAAAATACAATTCATGTTTTCAAATGAAATCATTCGGCGCCACATCACTTGTGAAACATCCTGGATTTCCATCCACGTTCACGGTGCAAGGGCAGATTTACCATAAAGCAGAATCGTTGCTTCCATTTCCAGATAAACCACCAAAATTTCTACAACTATATTTTGTTGGAAATGAACATACTGAAACTGAACAGAGGTGCTCCTACATCTTAGGAACAAGAAGTCAGATTGTGTTGAACTTACAAAGGAAATTGCATGAGTACAATAATCTTATTACAACGCTTAAATCAGCTTTGGAACACATGCCAACGGATGAGTATAAAGTAGTTATAAGAGCAGACAGAAGACCAGCAGGTGAGCATGGTAGATAAGGTTGCAGTAGGTCTATCAGGCGATGAGTTTAATCAACAAGATATTGTAATTCAACAACAACAAATCATTGCAGCGCATATCAGAAACACATCAATCTTATGATGGTCTACAGTACCCCATGATGGTGAGGATGGATATAATTTTAATCTGAGACAAGTCAACCCAAGGACAGGTGAAACAACAAGCAAAAAAGTTTCAGCCATGGATTTCTATGCATACAGACTAATGATTTGAGATAAAGAGCAGAACCACATATTAAACTGCAGACAATTGTTTTATCAATTTATTGTTGATATGGTTGATAAATTGAGCGTAAGTGCCTATTTAAATCAAGTTGAAGAATATATTCACTTGAGAGATGCTGTGGCAAATGATGGAAACGTTGAAAACCTCGGAGCCTTAGTCATACTACAATCTACATTTACAGGCAGTCCCAGACATATGCACGAATATACGCAAGATGCTATGACGTATGTAAGGACATACGGTAGACCAGACTTATTTATCACCTTCACCTGTAATCCAACTTGGACAGAAATCAAGGAGATGCTTACCAATGGTCAATTAACCAGTGAACGCCATGACTTGATTGCCAGAGTATTTCATCAGAAGCAGTTGAAACTAATTGACGTTCTAACAAAGGCCCACGTCTTTGGAGTGTCAAGATGCTGGATGTACACGATTTAAAGGCAAAAGCGAAGACTGTCACACTCACACAATTTATTCTGGTTGACAGAAAAAATACACCAACACAAATTGATGACGTTATATCTGCTGAGTTGCCTGACCCAAAACAAGATCCTGACCTTTATGCAGTTGTAACGAAAAACATGGTCCATGGACCATGTGGATATCTGAATCCCAGCTCTCCTTGTATGAAGGATGGAAAGTATACCAAGAAATACCCAAGACAATTGATTCAAGAGACACAAACTGGAAATCATGGTTTTCCTCTTTACAGACGGCGAGCTGCAGAACATGGAGGATTCAAGGCAAAACTAAAGATAGGCAGCAAAACAGAAATAGAAAATCGACAATAGATGGGTTGTGCTATTTTTGCCGTTGCTCTTAAAGATGTTTCAGGCACACATCAACGTGGAGTACTGTAACAGTGTGAAATCGATCAAATATGTGTGCAAGTATATTAACAAAGGTAGTCATATGGCAGTTTTTTCGGCCTAGGCAACCAGAGTCCAAACGATGAAGTGATGTGGTATCAGTTAGAAAGATACATTAGCAGCAACGAGGCAGTTTCGCGAATCCTAGGATTTTCCATTCATGAAAGACATCCTACTGTCGTTCACCTCAGTGTCCATTTAGAAAATGATCAGAGAGTTTATTTTACAACAGAGAGCGCCCCCAGAATGATTGATCAGCCACCAAATACAACCTTAACCATTATTCCTTAGAATGCTTCTTCACTCAGTTCGAGGACCAAGATCTTTTGCCGAACTAAGAACCGTAAATGGGGAAGTATGCCAGACATTTAGAGAGGCATGTCAAAAGTTGCGTTTACCGGAAGGAGATCAGCACTGGGATAACACATCGCGAGAAGATGACTTAATCTCCCTCCCACAGCAAATCAGAAACCTTTTTGCTATACTATTGACTACATGCAGTCCGTCCAATCCAAACAGTTTATGGGAAAAATATAAAGAGGCCCTAATTGAGGATATACTTGCCAAAGTCTGGAGGGAAAAATCCCATGATAGAAATTAACTTTTGTCTGGACATTTTCAACAAGGCTCTGATTAATCTTGAAGATAAATGTGTCACCATGATCAATAAAACATTAATGCAACTTGGCCTGCCTGCACAAGTCCGAGAACCACAAGACGTGCTTTACACAGATTATATACAGGAAAATAACTACAATGGCAAAACGTTGCCGAGAAGAAGCCACTTTTAAATAAAGATTTTAAAAAAGCATACCAAGTTATCATGGATCAGGTAGTGAAAGAACAAGGTGGCATCCATCATTAGTTAAAAACATTTTTAACTAATTTAATTCTGTCCACAATCAGAACCAAGGGAGAGGTTGTTCTTGCCATCGCCTCTTCAGGAATTGCAGCAACGTTAATGGAAGGAGGGAGGACAGCCTATTCTGCACTTAAATTGCCACTTGACATTGCAAGGCAAGAAAATCCTACCTGCAACATAAGTAAGACAAGTGGTTGTGCAGAAGTGCTCAAAGCATGTACATTAATAGTATGGGATGAATGACCATGGCTGACAAGAAAGCTCCTGAAGCCCTTCACGTCACTCTAAGAGATCTGAGAAGAAAGGACTACCTGATGGGAGGAGCTCTGGTACTCCTCTGTGGAGACTTTCGTCAAACTCTGCCCGTCATCCCAAAGTCATCACCAGCTGATAATATCCACGCATGTTTAAAACATTCATATCTGTGGAGACATGTGCAACAGATAACTGTAATGCAAAACATGAGCGTACATCTGGGGGATGAAAGTGCTCTAATTTTCTCTAATAAACTACTCGAAATCGGAGAAGGTAGGTTACCAGTTGAGTCTTCTGGCAAGATAAAATTGTTATTCGATTTGTGTAATCTGGTGTCGTCAGTTGCAGAGCTAAAAGATGCAGTTTATCCAGCAGTTATACAAAACTATAGCAATTTTAACTGGTTGCGAGAGAGGGCCATTCTTGCTGCTAAAAATGAAGATGGTCTGGAATAAACAATCAAATACTTGCCATGTTACCAGGCGTAGTCACTAAATACAAGTCCATTGATACCGTAGTGGATGCCAATGAGGTGATCAATTTCCCAATAGAATTCCTAAACTCACTTGATCCGGCTGGATTACCACCACATCTTCTTTTACTTAAAGTCGGATCGCCAATTATTTTACTACGCAATCTTGACCCACCAAAACTTTGCAAAGGCACAAGGCTTTGTGTTAAGAAGCTACTGGCCAATGTAATTGAAGCCACTCTCTTAACAGGAAAAGGAGAGGGTGAAACCGTTTTTATCCCACGGATACCACTCATTCCAACAGATCTCCCTTTTCAGTTTAAGAGATTGCAAATTCCAGCGAGACTTGCGTTCTCAATCACAATCTACACAATCAGACTATTACATACTGTGGAGTGGATTTGAGATCATCCTGTTTCTCCCACGGACAACTTTATGTTGCTTGCTCAAGGCTCAAAGGTTCACCCAAGAATTGATTTATTCTTGCTCCTGGAGGTGAAACTAAAAATGTTGTTTACAAGCAAGTTTTGTGGTAAAGTAATATTATATTCATTTTGTCAAAGATTTTACATTACATTTTACATTACAATTCGTATATTGTACTTATACTCTTTAAAACCTATAAATTATATTTCTTTCATTTACCACTATATATTCATTTGATTCCTATTCTTGTATAATATAAGATTGCAATAAATAAATACCCGAGCAACGTCGGGTCATCCGCTAGTCTCATACATAAATTGGACTTGCAACTATTTAGCATATGATTAGTTATGCAGATTCTTGTGATGTAACTGCATTGTTACTGTTTTGCTCCCAAAATTCTAAATTTTTATTTTAATTATTTTGTTAGTATTTTGTAAATCCACCTTTGACTTTCAACACTGCCTGAATACTTCTGGGAATGCTCTCGATCAGATTCAAGCATGTCTGGACCAAAATCTTTTCACAGATTTTTTCTACAGGTAGCGCTGTGCAAGCATGAAGCTCGCTCGTGCGTGCAGCGGGCGTCATGGTCGGCAAGTCTCTGCTGTTTCAAACAGCAGAGACCTGCGGCTAATTACCGCAAAACTGGCAATAATGCCGATTGCGGTAATTAAATGCTTTAGATGCCATGATCAAGTGAGATCACGGAACCAGAATGCGCAAAAACCCGGCTTATGTTTCCGGGCTTAGTACTGAAGCCCCGTGCGGCCAATCGGGCTTTCCTTACATGCGCTGAATGCTCTGAATCTCTATGAAGAAATTCAGAGCATTAATGCTGCAATTCTTATTTTGGCCACCAGATGGCAGTCCAAAATAGGAAATGAGCAAAATGCAAAGAAATTCACATTTTTTAAATCCCTTGCAGGTCAAAATTCAAAAACATCATTTATAAGTTCATTTATGAGACTTAAAATGATAAAATGTTTACAAAAGTTGAAAAATATATAAAAAATACAAAAAAATATAAAAAAGTTTAAATCACCCCCCTTTCCGTATAATAAAAAAAATATATAAACCTAAATAACAATAAATATAAACATCCTGGGTATCACCACAACCAAAAACGCACATAATATTAAAATAAAAAAATAATAATTAAAATCCAATACGGCGAATGGCGTAACGGTAAAAAGGGTCAAAATGCCCGATTTGCCATTCTTTCATTGCTTCTCTTGTCCAAAAAAATGAAATAAAATGTGATGCAAAAGCCATGCACACTCCAAAATGGTATAAATAAAAACTATGAATTGTCTTGCAAAAAATGAGCCCCTAAACAGCTCAGTAGACATAAGTATAAAAAAGTTATGGGAGGGGGGCGGAGCCTAACCGCTGATCAGGACGGAGGGCTAAGAGCGAGCTCTCTCTTCTTCAACCCAAGCTGCTAGCAGCTAAAAGCCAGAAAACTAGCTAAAGATGGGCAAAGTCGGGAGGGATCTATCCAAAGAACCCCCAAGAACACCCAGACCGAAAAAGAACCAAGCAGAGAGGGACAGATTCTTGAAAAAGACGCAGGCTGTCTCTCCAGCACGCTGTGAAAAGATGGTGCTGCTGGTAAACGAACGAGACTCAGATTAGGATGACGGTGCGTCCGAAGCGGGAGAGGAGGAACAGGAACGGGACTGTAGCACACAAAAGCTTTCTTTAAAGCTACGCTATCACAAGCTTTAACCCCGTTAGTACAAGAAAACAAAGAGCTCCGGCAGGACATGAGAGACATGGGGCACCGCTTAGAGAAACTAGAAACGAACCAAGATTAAGTGGTGGCCCACAACACTGCTATTGTCCACATATATATATATATATATATATATATATATATATATACTAATTTTGGTTCTATTTAATTTTGTGACTAATCAAGGTATTTAACCTGACAAGTGATGACCAACCTCATGAAATGTATATATACGGCATGCAAGGATTCGTTTTGGGAAAATGGATATACATGATATACAATGATTCTATTTCCAAAGCGCCCCGAATATACGATGATCAATACTACGAAATGTGCATAGGCACCTATGGAATTGTCTTCTATATGTTTTCCATATTAACTAGGGGTGACTAATATGTGATGTCTGTATTAAACACTGTGTTCATGTTGTAAACCTGTATCTATTTTGTGATTGATTTGTGTCTACTGTATTCATGTTGTAAATTCGTGCCCATCCTGTCTATATATAATCTATGTGCTGTATATGTCTATGTTTATCTTCTATATTGTAATAATCTAGCCTTTAAGCGGCATTAACTTGCTCAGAATTGGAGTATAGGGGAGCGATCGCAATAGACGTGAGCTCCAGCGCTCACGCATGCGCAGTGTAGCGCAGGGATGGCTTGCGTTCCATCTCTAACCAGGCGCACAGCTATGACGTCAGACGCCGATAGACACGTGGTGGACTTGCTATAACTGGCGCTCTGCGGCCAGTCTCCCCTATACCACCAACGAGCACACATCGTCTCTGCCTCAAATAGGTATATATATGTTATTTATGCCGCTTACTAATTTAAGTAGTAGTCCTTGTCGGTATGTACCTTGCCTTATGTCATATACTTCTATGTTTGTGCGCTATTTATTTATATAATGGGGGGTCGCTTATATGTGGAATATGGGGTCTGCTGCATTATACTCTTTGATTCTGATCGCCTAGTTGTCTGAAACAGAGATGTCACTTTATTCATATATCTCTATATAGTCTTTTATGTGATTGCTAAATTTACAGGATAGACGATATAGGCTTGATCAGACTCTAATTCTGCTTTATTTTGCTACTTGATAAAATGTTGGTCCCTTGGTGACATAATATCAATTGGTACTATTTCTATGATAATATAGACTTGTTTCTTTCTCTTTATTTTTCAATTTTTTTTTCTTATACTTGGTAAAAAAATTGTTATTCAACATCCCACTGATGTTATATATATTCTTTGTACTGTTTATAGGCCGTGATCAAGGTCCCGGGTGGACCGAAACGTTGGCCCTGCTTTCATGACACGTAATACAAAGTTGGTGTTGTTAAAACAAATAAATCATATTGAACTAAATGCAACATATGAGTGTGCCGTGGATATATATAGTGTTCTCAAGCTACAAAGACACGGCAGCCATCTTGAAGGCCTCCCGCGCTCACAAGGACGTAAGGTACGACGGCACAACTATTCTAATCTTTCAAGATGTGGCCCCCTCTACCTTACTGAAACGCTGCATACTCACTCCCCTCACAGACCACCTAAGACAACAAAAAATATTATACAGGTGGCTTTTTCCGTTCGGTATTACCTTCGTGGTTGAGGGCCGCCATTGTGCGATGCGCACACCACGTCACCTCCCATTTGCATGGGAAATACTAGAGATACAGCCGTTGCAGCTATAGTCTTGACTGCCGGTTAAGAACACCACCTTCACACTTCCAAAACTCCCAATGTCCACAACATGGGTTGCCACCCAGCGCAAAGCCCTGAACAGCAAGAGACGACTTACCTGAAAGTGATACAGACTTCCAGTTGCACACCTTATTTGAACTGCATTTTAACGGGTTCGCCTGTTCCGCTGTGCTCTAATTTTCAATGGGAGTTTGCCCTGTTTTCCACATACAGCATTCAGGTTCCAACACGCAAAGCTGAGGACACCACCACTTTCACATTCAGCAGTGTTCCATGATGTGCCGAATTGGACTCTTACTTTAGAAATATGCTCAGTAGCTGGATAACCCGTGAAGGAGTCTCCAGATCAAGATCATCAGAGGACTCTCTCCACTGGATGAAGAAATCCAGAAGAACACCAAAAATACCACCAAGATGTATTCAACATACTTAAATGTGGACTTCATCCACTCACTGATGCATTATTTTCTAGAAACATTTAGCAGTGTCTTCTTCCTCTCCCTCAATTTTCTACTTCAGCTAAATCTCCACTTGGTTACACAATTTATTATGTGCCGGCGCCGCCATTCTAGGTTGTAATGTATAACTTTGCATTTATGTATCTGCAAAATCCCTGTTAACAGGCCTATTAGGTGTAATTTATACATCCCACCACTAGATGGGGATAAAGTTCAGGTCCTATATATATATATATATATATATATATATATACACACACACACACACCTAGGTCAGGCCTAGTGGGAGAGATGAGAGGAGATGATGATCAGGATAGCTAGGAAAATGTAGTTCAGAAGAGAGCAGATCTGAGGTAGTCAGATCAAATTAGTGGGAGGAAAGATAGAGTGAAGACTTCGCAACACAGATTATTGAGTGGAGCCAACTTCGCTAGTAGGTGATACTCAGGAGTGAGGCGCAGAAGAGCGTTTTCCCTCTGTGACCGGACTATAGACTTGCATCCCTGACCAGTAGGAGAAGAGTTTGCCTCCCTGGAAAAGAAACAAGCATTCCTAGGAATTCATCAGTGATAAGAGCCATTATCGAGGGCCACAGACACCTTTGCATGGTGGAGGATTTATAGCTTCAGGCAACCTCACCAGAAGTTCCACTGACGTTGAAGTAACCCACTGCTCCAAACCCAAGAAACCTAAACAGCCTAAAACAGTGAATTTGCAGAATTAAGTCTGTACCATCTAGAGACTGCATAATTGTACTGCTGCAACCAAAAGACATCCAAAGTAAAAGTATTGAGTTGCATCTTACCACCGTCTACCTCATTATTATTACCTATGGTTGTACCACTATTAACGGTACTGGCGTCTCGACAAAAACCATCAAGGGACTCAGCCGCAACAAGCACCCTAAGCACCCCTAACATCAAGGGCACCTCAACCCCCATCTTGGCTGATGCTTCCCTACACAGAGCGTGCCCCGGAGGATTTCGTGCTGTCCACCTCAACACTGTGCTGCCAGCCCAGGGAGGCTATCTGCTAACCGTGAGTAAACTGATGAACTGTGTGTTATATTATTTGTCCCCTCATCGGTCCACCGTGCACCTCACATGTGGCCCCTGCGACTGGCTGGCTGCAGTAGTACCTACACAGGTTTTTTAGTTCATGTATTCATGTATGTTTTGTTTTTTAAGTGGCTATGGATATTCCCCCAGGATGCGGATTCAACCGTGACCTTGATCCTCTCATGGCCTCTGTAAGAACGACCACCTTCAACGTTCGGGGGTCTAAACACCCCCCCCCCCTCCAGAAAAAAAAGATCACAAGTACACACCCTCCTCAAGAAAGATAAGTGTGACATTTGTTTCTTACAATAGACTCACTTCAAGAGGGATAAGTTACATAGGCTACCCCAAATTAACTATACTCAATGGTTTAACTGCACGTATCAGAAAGCTTCTAGGGATGTCAGAATTGCTATCAGTAAGCACATCCCCTTCACTCATACATTACCCCAACAAGACCCAGAGGGGAGATTTCTCTTTGTTAAAGGGGAGATAGGACAAGTCATGGTATTGTCACCACCAGACATCTGAGAAGCTCTGACAGACATTTTTCAGAACCTCCTCCTTGATGTTCCTTTTGTTTTGCTTTCAGTTTCTCATCTCGTTAGCCTCTCTCAGCTGTCATGTAGGTGCACTGATTGCATCCCTTTAAATCCCTTCCCATACTGCATCACTTTGCGGTTTATACAACTTCCTGGAGTGTATGCATGCTGGATGCTACTACTGAGTCTTCTACAGATAAGATTTGTTCATTCATTTGTATTTTCCTGTTTGCTGGATCCCAGGTGACCCTGACTCCCTCCGTATCAAGTGTAGGGAGCCGGTGGTCATGTCCCCTCACTATTAGGGTGTTCAGGTGTTATACAGTCGAGGTACGAGGATATGCAATCATCTACCATTGAGATTTTTGCATAGGCTGAGCAGTTAGGGAGAGAGCCAGGTCTGTTGCAGGGCTATCCCTTTGGTCCCTTAGTTTTGGATCCAGTCAGTCGGATCTTCATTTTGGTCGTCTTCTAGTTTTCTGTACACATTCCGTGACATTATAAACCGCCAAAACCGTCTTAAGCATGAATCCGGTTTCAACCTTGATTGACCGCATGCAGGGTCTTTTTACTGGAGGTAGAAGATCTCCGGAAAACTGTCTCTCAGTTTGAGGTGACCGTTTCTGCTTGCGTTCATGGAATTTGTTCTGAGACTAAAATCTTGCTTCCGGATACGTTCTCCGGGGGTAGTGAGAATTTTGTTAGTTTTAGAGAGGCTTGCAAACTCCATTTTCGCCTACTTCCCCATTCCTCTGGTGATGAGGAGCGGAGGGTGGGGATCATCATCTCGCTGCTCAGGGATAACGCTCAGTCTTGGGCCTTTTTGCTGCCGGTGGGGGCACGGCCCCTCCGTTCAGTGGATGATTTTTTTTTAGCCCTGGGTCAGATATATGATGATCCGGATCGTATTGCTCTGGCTAGTCTAGACTACGTCTTTTATGTTAGGGTAAACAATCCGCAGAGATATACTGCTCAGAATTTCGGAGATGGGCAGCTGATACTGGTTGGAATGATGCTGCACTCCGAAGTCAATTTTGCCATGGTCTTTCATTTGCCTTTTATGAGAGACCTACCTCCTTGGACTCTGCCATGTCTCGGGCCGTTCGTATTGACAGGCGTCTTAGAGAGAGAGGAGAGATAACTCCTTCCTGTCATACTCAGTCCAAGGACAGTGCGGCGGTCTCATTCAGTGCACAGGGGTCTCAGTCGCTCTCAATCCCTTCTGAGCAGGGGCCCATGCAGCTGGGTTTGCTTGCCTCTGACAATAGAGGATTCCGCTCTCATAGGAAGGTTTGTTTCTGTTGTGGAGGTATAAATCATTTGGCAAATGTTTGTCCCTCTAGGAGATTCAGGCAGTTTTTTGAGAGTAATAAAGAAACAAAAAGAAAATAATCCTCTAAAAACGTTCCATCTGTTACTATTGGCAAGGTTGATGCGGAAATTGAAGGTTTTCCGTTTACTTGTAGTTCCTGTTTTGTCCTACCTGCCAGGGTGGCGCTAGAGAGCAAGAACATTTTTTGTGAGATTTTTGTAGATAGTGGTGCAGCTGTCAATCTCATTGATAGTCAATTTGCTATAACTCATGGTTTCCAGGTATGCACTTTGGGAAAGGATATACCTGTTTTTGCTATTGATTCCGTTCCACTTTCTCAGAAATCGTTAAAGGGCATAGTTCACAATATCCGTTTGATTGTGAGTGATACTCATGTTGAGGATGTGTCATGTTTCATCCTAAGCGGGTTGCCTACTCCTCTAGTGTTGGGGCTACCCTAGCTCACTAAACATAACCCCACCATTGATTGGCAAGCGAGGAAAATAAATGGTTGGAGTGACTTTTGCAGAGAGAATTGCCTCACGACATCTGTTTCTGAGGTTTCTACTAAGACTGTACCACCTTTTCTCTCTGAATTTTCGGATGTGTTTTCTGAGAGTGGTGTTCAGGACTTGTCCCCTCACAGGGAGTACGATTGCCCTATTAATCTCACCCCAGGCGCCAAGCTGCCTAAATCTCGTTTATACAATCTCTCCCTAACTGGTGGTCTCTGCTCTTTATCCTGAATTGGAGGCAGAGGTGCAGGTAGCCCAGTCAGAGGCTCCTGATCTTTGTCCTCCTGGGAGGTTGTTTGTGCCTCTCGCTTTAAGACACAAGATTTTTAAGGAGCACCACGATACTGTCCTTGCTAGGCACCCGGGGACAAGAGCCACAGTGGAGCTCATCGCTCGGAGATTCTGGTGGCCGGTGCTTCGTAAGTCGGTTGAGGGTTTTGTGGCAGCCTGCGAGACCTGCGCTCGTGCCAAAGTCCCTCATTCACGGCCATCAGGTCCTCTCCTTCCGTTACCCATTCCTTCCCGTCCTTGGACACATCTGTCCATGGACTTCATTACGGACCTGCCTCGTTCCTCGGGGAAGACTGTGATTCTGGTGGTGGTGGACCGTTTTAGCAAAATGGTGCATTTCATTCCTTTTCCTGGCTTGCCCAATGCTAAGACGCTGGCGCAGGCATTTTTGGATCACATTGTCAAATTGCATGGTATTCCTTCAGACATAGTCTCTTATAGGGGCACACAGTTTGTTTCCAGATTCTGGAAGGCTTTCTGTTCTCGCTTGGGGGTTCGGTTGTCATTCTCTTCTGCTTTCCACCCGCAGTCGAATGGCCAGACAGAGCGTGTCAATCAGAATCTGGAGACATATCTGCGCTGTTTTGTGGCGGAGAATCAGGAGGATTGGTGTTCTTTTTTGTCCCTTGCTGAGTTTGCTTTAAATAACCGTCGTCAGGAGTCCTCTGATAAGTCACAATTTTTTGGTGCATATGGGTTTCATCCGCAGTTTGGGACATTCTCTGGAGAGGGGTCTTCTGGTTTACCTGATGAGGACAGATTCTCCTCGTCTTTGTCATCTATTTGGCAAAAGATTCAGGATAATCTAAAGAGAGTGAGTGAGAGATAAGCGTGTGGCGGATAAGAGACGTGTGCCTGGTCCACGTCGGACTTGAATGTTGGTGATCTGGTGTGGTTGTCTACTAAGAATATCAAATTGAAGGCTCCCTCCTGGAAGTTGGGTCCTAAGTTTATTGGGCCTTACAAAATCTTGTCCGTCATCAATCCTGTTGTCTACCATCTTGATCTTCCTCAGACTTGGAAGATCTATAATGTTTTTCATAAGTCCTTATTAAAACCTTATGTCCAACCCATTGTACCCTCGTCTTTGCCTCCTCCTCTGATTGTGGTTGATGGTAATCTTGAATTTCAGGTCTCTAGGATTGTGGATTCTCGTGTTGTCCGCAGTTCTCTCCAGTACCTCGTTCATTGGGAGGGTTATGGTCCTGAGGAGAGGATGTGGGTCCCAGTGACGGACATTAAGGCCACTCGTCTCATCAGGGCTTTCCATAGGTCCCATCCTGAGAAGGTGGGCTCTGAGTGTCCGGAGTCCACTCGTAGAAGGAGGGGTACTGTCACCACCAGACATCTGAGAAGCTCTGACAGACATTTTTCAGAACCTCCTCCTTGAGGTTCCTTTTGTTTTGCTTTCAGTTTCTCATCTCGTTAGCCTCTCTCAGCTGTCATGTAGGTGCACTGATTGCATCCCTTTAAATCCCTTCCCATACTGCATCACTTTGCGGTTTATACAACTTCCTGGAGTGTATGCATGCTGGATGCTACTACTGAGTCTTCTACAGATAAGTTTTGTTCATTCATTTGTATTTTCCTGTTTGCTGGATCCCAGGTGACCCTGACTCCCTCCGTATCAAGTGTAGGGAGCCGGTGGTCGTGTCCCCTCACTATTATAGGGTGTTCAGGTGTTATACAGTCGAGGTATGAGGATATGCGATCATTTACCATTGAGATTTTTGCATAGGCTGAGCAGTTAGGGAGAGAGCCAGGTCTGTTGCAGGGCTATCCCTTTGGTTCCTTAGTTTTGGATCCAGTCAGTCGGATCTTCATTTTGTGTCTTCTAGTTTTCTGTACACCTTCCGTGACAGGTATCTTTAGCGAGTTTATATGCCCCAAATTCCCACTAACACAAATGGATAAAATCCACTCTCTCTAAATTTAATGATTTCTCTGAATGAATAAAAATTATAGATGGAGATCTAAATATAGCGTTACACCCGGCCCTGGACACCTCCACAGGCACCTCATCACAATCACTAAAATCACTAGGTAACATACAAAAAACCCTGCGGGACAACAGGCTAATTGACTCTTGGAGGACCCTAAACACTGAAGACAAGGACTACAAGTATTACTTGGCAGTACACCATTCCTATCAAAGAATAGACTTCATCTTGATTTCAAATCACACATAGGCATACTACATAAATCTCACATAGGCCCAATAACGGTCTCTGACCATGCCCCAGTAACTGCCACACTCTCTCGCTCTCTCTCTGACACGCAAAAGAATGGCAATGGCGTCTAAACAAAACTTTGCTGGACAAAAATCTGTCAGACATCCCAAGAAAATTATCCCAGTATTTTCTAGACAACAACCCAGCGGATACTTCCCAGACCATAGTCTGGCAAGCACACAAAGCCTATATAAGAGGCGTATTTATAGCCTTAGGAGCGAAACTTAAAAAAGAAAGGCAAAAGAAGCTAAATTACCTCCTTAGACAGATCTCAGTCATAGAAACCACCCAGAAAAAAATCCGTTCTCGTCTCAGCTCCGTCCGAACTCCTTTCTTTAAGAAGACGGCTCAGAGAGCTTTTAAACATCAAATGCGCCAAAAATTACCAATATACTATGTTCAAACAATATATGCATGGTGACAAGGGGAATAAATGAATGACACATTTAATCAAGAAGAGAAAGGATGCCCAACATATAGCAGCCATGAAAATGAGCTCTGGCTCGCTAGCCTGGTCCACAAAAATGATGGCGGATGAGTTCTGCTCTTACTATACTAACCTATATAATCTAGACGCTGACCAGCACTCCTCTTCCACAGAGTCACATGATCTCAAACAAATAGACCTCATAGATGCCTTTCTAAATAAACTCTCTCTCCTACAAATATTACTTGTACCTTGCTACAAGCACCCATATCTGTAGAAGAGGTATCCAGGGTCATTAAGTCCATGCCTTTAGGTAAAGCACCTGGACCAATAGGCCTTCCAGCTGGGTACTACAAGAAACTGCTCCCAGTGTTAATTCCGCAACTCACTAATTGGTGTCAAGCTTTAGCCAAAGGAGAAACTCTCCCTAGACAAATTCTGGAGGCAACCGTCTCTATTATTCACAAAGAGTGTAAAGACCCCACGGAATGCAGCAATTACAGACCGATTTCACTACTTAATTTAGACCTCAAAGTCTGAGCCAAGTTACTGGCTTTCCGCCTTAATTCCATCATCCCCAAAATAATTCACCCAGATCAAGCGGGGTTTGTGGTGGGCAGGGAAGGCAATCACCAATCTTGTAGGCTTATCAATGCTGTCACTTGGGCCAAAACAAAAGGAATACCTCTGGTCCTCCTTGGAACTGACACCGAAAAGGCATTTGATAGAGTTGATTGGTGATCTATGAAGCGAACACTGTCCAGATTTGGCCTCCCAGATGCAGTCATACAAGCTATCATGTCTTTGTACTATCGGCCTAGCGGTAGAGTGAGGGTGAACGGCATCCTGTCCGAACCTTTTAACATCACAAACAGGACGCTCCAGGGCTGCCCCTTATCCCCTACTCTATTCATACTAGTGATGGAAACATTACAAGTATTTAGATAAAACCGCCACATCAAGGGATTGACCATTAATAGGACAGAACACAAATGCTCTGCCTTTGCAGACTATCTCCTGCTGCTCACCACAAATCCTGCACAAGCCTTCCCGCATATCTTAGATCTATTCTCCACATTTAGCACGTTATCTAAATTCAAGATCAACTATTCTAAGTCAGAAGCCATGGGCATATTGTTACCTCCCAGAACAACTAACTCCCTCAAGATTGCTTACCCATTTAAATGGAACTCAAATTCCCTACCTTATCTGGGAATCTCCCTCACGTCAGACAAAAACTGTACAGTGCTAATTACACCCCACTATTTATTCATATTTGAGACATACCCTGGGTAAGGTTTATCAAATAGTTTATTTACAGATGCCTATACAGGCGTTGAACCTATCTTGTCCCAGGTGAAAATGTAATACTTCACTTTTATTATTATTTGGGTTAAAATACGTGCTTTATACCTTTATTTAATTTTACTTGATGAACCAAATAATAGAAAAAGATTAAAAATACAGTAAACACTCCACTGCGTGGTCAAATGATGCTCAGTGAGTCAGGAGGGAGAGCACATGCACTTTCTCACCCCTGTCACTTATAGGCAGTTGGCTGCCTTCATGTCGCTTGCAGTGACACCTTCATCTAGGCTAAGTTGTGGGAGCTGAACTCACTCTTCCCACTTCTAATACAGCACATGAATAATACCATATGTTAGCTGACCTCTGTCTATCCCTTTGGTGGTGCACACTGCGTACATAACATTCACGGTTTGAATACCGTATCACATTGCTAAACTACTCTAGCTTTAATAAGTAGGCCATTCGGACTACTGCTAACTAACTGACAGTGGAGTGGATCGCTGATTTAAAAGCTAAATCTGCCCCCCCCCCCCCCCCCCCAACATGTTTCATCAGATAACTGGCTTCTTCAGGGGATTTGGGCAGTGGAGTGTTTACTGTATTTTTAATCTTTTTCTATTATTTGGTTCATCAAGTAAAATTAAATAAAAGGTATAAAGCACGTATTTTAACCCAAATAATAATAAAAGTGAAGTATTACATTTTCATCTGGGACAAGATAGGTTCAACGCCTGTATAGGCATCTGTAAATAAACAATTACACCCCACTACTACAAAAAAATCAAAGACCAACTGCTCTCCTTAACTCTACCCTAGGTTTCATGGTTGGGTAGGAAAAACCTGCTCCAAACGTATGTAATGCCTAAACTACTGTACCTGTTACAGATGGTCCCCATCCCACTCTCAAACAGGTTCTTCAGACAGATCAGAACCATATTTATATCATTCCTATGGAAAAACAAACAAGAATTGCATATGACAGGCTGATTAAAAGCCGAAAACATGGAGGATTTGGTCTGCCTGACTTACCAACATATTACAAGGCTATTCAGCTAAAGAGATGGCTGCAACTCTGCACCCCGAACTATAAAACTATAAGCTCAAATATAGAGCTAGCCTTTATGTCTGACAGACAAACGACATCCCAACCGGCCTAGCGAGGGGACCCTTCTTAATCTTCAGCTCAATTCATACACAAACTCCCCTTTTGTCAGTCCCACCCAGATGCCTATCGGCAGATTATATCCCCTATATCCTGAACACAGCCACGCCCATGGCACCTCCCTTTTGGAAACTCCTTAAAGACGCGTCAATCCATTCGGCCCTGACAACGAAAGGATCCCAAGACTCGCCCATTTCAGCATGCTATCAAGCCACAGGGACAGGCAACTTCCTGGCTAAATCCGAACTTGAACGCACCTGCAAAGCATTAATCACTAAATTTACCCCAGCCCAAGATCCTACAAGGTTTGAAAGATTGGCACTGGGCCCAGCTACCCCCAAGCATCTTATCTCCACTCTCTATAAGACTTTAAATTCTCCATCAGAACAAAGTACTCCTGCTTATATTAGAGCTTGGGAGAGGGATTTGACAATTACTCTTTCAGCATCTGACGTAGCAAACATCCATAAGAAAATGCATGGCTTCTCTAGATGTGTAAAAGTCCAAGAGCATTCCTTTAAAACCATGACGCGTTGGTATAATGACCCCCAATAAACTTCATAGGATGGGACTGAGGAGTTCTAACCTATGTTGGAGATGTAAACAACACGAAGGGTCCCTGGGACACATAATGTGGTCTTGTCCCAACATCCGCCCCTTTTGGGACCAAATAGAACAAACAATTAATAAGATCTGTAAGTCCAGCATCCAGCTTGCACCATCATCAGTCCTATTGTGGCTGCCCTCCCCACCTGGAAACCGTCGATATCAGACCTACCAACAATATTGGTACAGACAGCAAGGCTACTGATTCCAATGTACTGGCTCCAAACAGAACCTCACCCCTTGGAGCAGTGGTTGTCTAAGGTTGACCAGATATGCCTGATTGAGGAATTGGCGAGCTGGGCAGATAGGTCATATTCTAAATATACCTCCTTGTGGCAACCTTGAAGACCAAGGCAACCAAAAACCATCATAAATGCAAATACACGCCAGATAACACTCCTGAACGTCATCTTGTTTCCGTCTTGCGACACCGGACATGAGGGGATCAAATGCAAAAAGGCCTCCATGCCAGAAACCGTTTGTTGTTCACTCTTTTTTCTATTTATCCTGGCAACCCTGGGAAATCCATCTTCATGCCACGAGTTTACCTAGTTGAGTGTTCCGATTGTTTAATCTCTGTACATTTTGCAGTGACGTGTTGCAGGGTCACTCGATACTCGCTGCCCCCCCCCACTCCCCTTTTCACCTCCCCATATCCCTCATTGTCTCCCCTCTCCTATTCCCCCCTCCCTCCCTCCCCAATTCCCACCTCTCCTCCCCAATTCCCACCTCTCCTCTTTCCCCCTCCTTTGTGAGGTTTAAAACTTTTGAGTTATTGAATGCTCATATCATTGTCGCTTATTTACCCTGTGAAAACTTTGTATTTTAATACAGTCTACTAAAAAACTCTTAATAAAAAGAGATTTGTTAAAAAAATAAAAAATAAAGTTATGGGAGTCAGAATATGGTGATGTCAAAAATAAAAATCTCAAAGTTTAAATTTGTTTTTACACTATTTACACATAAAAAAACTATACATATGGGGCATCATTGTAATCGTACTGATGCAGAGAATGAAGGGCATGGGTCAGTTTTGCCGTAAACAAAACGCCGTAGGAACAAAACCCGTAAAACGGTTAAGGGATTGCGTTTTTTTACCAATTCCACCCTATTTGGAATTTTTCACGCTTCCCACTACATTTTATTCCATAATTAATGGTGGCATTAGAAAGTATAACTTGGCCTGCAAGAAATAAGCCCTCATACAGCTATGTGACTGGAAATATAAAAAAGTTATGGCTCATGGAAAAGAGGGAAGAAAAATGAAAACGCAAAAAATGAAAAAATCTCTGGTAGCCAAAGGGTTAAAGGATGCTTTCAGCTGCCAAGCGCACATGTAACAGGTCAGCGAGTTTCATAGGTACAAATCTGCTGACAGATGCCCTTTAAGGTTTCTATCATCTCATCTTTTATGCATACAGCTCACACTCGTCATGCATTTATCATGTTGCTGTTCATCTATACATTTGCAGATTTGCAAATATGTATGGAAGCACTAAAGACCTACAGGAACACCTGGCGTTTTACACCTAGATTTTACAGTTTTCATATAGTCCTAGGAAAGATCTACAAAGACAACCTCATAGAAGAAATGTAGCTTTCTATGGACTACAGCTGATGCCAAATTTACAGCACATGCACGGAGAATGACGTGCCAGGAAGCAGCCAGGATCAGGTTACTTTTCACAGAATACATTTTGTTAAATACAGAAATATATATATATAATTTTATTTTTTTCATTGAAGAACAAAGATCTTTTGTGTCCATATGAATGATCATAATTATGAGACTTTGTACGTTTGTAAGATCCTTTGAAATATTCATTGTGTAACCTGGAAACAATTTGGGACGACTCATCGTATAAGTGCCTTTTGGAGGTACTCTATGCAATAAAATGATGTTTTTGTGCCATAATGACATGAATTTTACTCAAGGGATTTGGAACAAAAAAAATGTCTCTTCCTGGCTGAAAGAGGTTAAAGAGGAAAAAACGGGTTTCATAACGGAGGACCTTGCGCAGAAGAAAAAAATTATTAAATAAAAAATGTATCTACGTAGAGTGTTATACTGTACAGACATTGTGGGGTCATAGGGAGATCATAATGTAGCATCAGCACTGAAGCTGCTTGACACAACCGGCAGCCCAGCAACATCTATTTATCTCAGTGAATCCTACATCTCACTGTGTAGAAAAAGTTCTCCTTCTGAGTTGCAAAAAACATATTTTTCTTGGCTGAGTGAATGTATATGGTGTAACGGATCTCCTGGCACCCCGACCGGGTACCTCCGTCGATAAATGTTCCTAGTGCTTCCCGAGGACTCAAAGCACTCCACTTGACACTGTAAGCACTGCAGACCCCACGAACCGCCGAAGCTTGGTTGAGGTCTCGCCGTCTCCTTCCCACCCTGGACCTACGACAAGGCTCCAGTGGGTGAACCTCTCCTAAATCCAGAGAGCAGGAACAGCTCTTACAAGAGCTAGAAGTAATAGCCAGGGGAGTATACACGTATAGCAATCCCCACAGACATGAGACGAGGCTCTATGTTGAATGTAAAAACAGCAACCCTTTAATGGGTTATTTTTCAGCCTTTTATGAAGGTCTCCTAGCAAGGGACACTCCCCTTGGGGCCCTTGAAGAAGACTGTGATAGTTTATATTTTAGCCAATCACATGCATTTACAGAATTGAAACCTTCCTAGCAATTGTACACAGCCAATCACATGCAATTAACAAAATACAATGAGCATTGTCTTTGACGCAATTAACTAACACACTGGCATTGTCTGAGACGCAATTAACTAACACACTGGCATTGTCTGAGACGCAATCAACAAAATACAATTACCAATAACACAAAGGCTACAACCCACATAGAATCCTCCCCTCTGCCTGTGATAAAATCATGGTACCCCATGGTTAACATAATCATCACAGGCAGGAGAATACACAATGTCCTCTGTCCTGGAGACAACCGAGTTGTTATTCAATTATCTCTCAGGACAGAGGGCAATCGCAATACACACAGAGAGACAATGGAACAGACCTCACTACTCAACGTATACAATGTCCCACCCTTTACAATACACATAGACATTTAACATCCCATAATAGCACAAATTAGTTGTCAAAGTCTCTTGGACCTGGCTGTACTCATGGCTTTTCTGTCCAAAACAGTTCCACAGATTTAAGCTGTGCGGCCGGTCTGTCTTCTCCTTCAAAGTTAGTATGGGCCAAATTCCTGGGGCAAGAGGCTGGCAAACAGGCCCCTCCAAAACCCAGTGGCGAGGTTGGTTTCGCCACACAACTCCCCCTCCCAGGGAAGACTAACCAGATACCTGACCTCACGCCGGTCGGTACCTGAGTTAGTCTGGCAGTCCACCCACAACCAAATACTGGACCTGTTGAATTTTGGGGCCTGGCTCTGTTCTGTACGTCCCCAGCTGTTGAGTGGGCATCTGCTACTCCTTGCTTCATTGGTGTTCTCTAGCTTGGAGCTGTAGGTACTTCGTGGGCAGAGGCCGACTGCGCTCTGCCCAGATGCCAGCTCTTCCACTGGGGTAGCCAGTGGGGAGTCAGCCTCTGGACAAGAGGATAGGGGAGGGCAGAGGCCGACTGCGCTCTGCCCAGATGCCAGCTCTTCCGCTGGGGTAGCCTGTGAGGAGTTAACCTCTGGACAAGAGGATATGGGAGGGCAGAGGCCAACTGCGCTCTGCCCAGATGCCAGCTCTTTCGCTGGGATGGGGTCAGGGAATCCTGCCCCCAAGATCTTGTTGCGGATCAGCTGTGGAGAGGAGGGATCGCTTACCTCCTCCTCCTGGCATTCCTGCAGGGTTGGTGGGGGATCCGTACCGGCCGTCCAGCCTCCTGGTAGGCCTGGTGCAGAGACTGCAGTCCCATCTGCCCCATCGGAGTTAGGGGTCGGAGTTAGGGGTGCTGTCCCCCTGTGGTTGGGGAGAGAGACCGATTGTCTCCTCCCCCTTCAAGGTACACTACCGCTGGGGAGTGGAGACAATGCTCTCCTCTCCCTGCAAAACATACTGCCACTGGGGAGCAGGACCAACTGTCCCTACTCCCTGAAACTCCGGCTGCCGTTGGGGATCTGGGCCAACTGCCCAGCATCCCTGTAGGGCCGGTGGAGAGATCTCGGTCCCATCTCCACCTGCCATATGGGTTTCCCCCCAGGACCAGTCTATGAGGTCCCCTACCTCTGTAGCTGGTACTGAAGCAGGGGATACTTCAGTCAGGTCTTCCCAGCTGTAGGGTTGTAGGTCTGGGACGGCCACCCAGCTCTCTGGCAGTGTATCTTGGGACTGAATTGAGCTGAAGAAGTATTGGTAGTCCTGCTCCAGCTCCCACTCCTTTGCCACTAGAGATGCCAGGTCTTGTCTCACCTCTCTCGCTGTAGCCCAATCATGCATACTCTCCTTGTAGTCATAGATATTCCAGAACCGGGACTCTCCAGCATCTCCGAATTCCGAATCTGCGAAGGCCTCAAACAACAGGCCAGGGCCATCATAATCCTCACCCTCGGGTCTGTCGTGCTCAGCCATCCAGGGGGAGTGCCGAATCACATACCACCAGAGTGCTTGGTAGGCGTCGTCTAGCCAAAGCTCCTTCCATACCAGGCTCTCCAGTTCTGTCACCCCCTCATCCAGGAGCTGCTCTCCCAAGAGACCCATCCGCATCGCCACACGCTTCTGTAGCCGCCGCTCATAACTGGGGAGGCTCTCCCCTCCCCGCCGCTGGGCACTTTCCAGGGCATCATACCAGATTTCCTTTCTGTCTGCATCCCTGTAGTCCACGGCTGCCTCATCCTCCTCGTCATAGAACACTGTCCGAAGACTAGTTGATTCCATCCTGCTGTATCCAGGGGCGCTGTACGGATACTAGCGTTGCCCTCAATTTTGTAAATCCACGAACGGTGTCTCCGAGCTGCTTCTCCTCTTACTAGGACACCATCCCACTGCTTGCCACCAATGTAACGGATCTCCTGGCACCCCGACCGGGTACCTCCGTCGATAGATGCTCCTAGTGCTTCCCGAGGACTCCAAGCACTCCACTTGACACTGTAAGCGCTGCAGACACCACGAACCGCCGAAGCTTGGTTGAGGTCTCGTCGTCTCCTACCCATCCTGGACCTACGACAAGGCTCCAGGCTCCAGTGGGTGAACCTCTCCTGAATCCAGAGAGCAGGAACAGCTCTTACAAGAGCTAGAAGTAATAGCCAGGGGAGTATACACGTATAGCAATTCCCACACACATGAGACGAGGCTCTATGTTGAATATAAAAACAGCAACCCTTTAATGGGTTATTTTTCAGCCTTTTATGCAGGTCTCCTAGCAAGGGACACTCCCCTTGGGGCCCTTGTAGAAGACTGTGATAGTTTATATTATAGCCAATCACATGTATTTACAGAATTGAAACCTTCCCAGCAATTGTACACAAATCCCCCTTCCCTCCGTCTGTAACGCAATCAACAAAATACAATGAGCATTGTCTTTGACGCAATTAACTAACACACTGGCATTGTCTGAGACGCAATTAACTAACACACTGGCATTGTCTGAGACGCAATCAACAAAATACAATTACCAATAACACAAAGGCTACAACCCACATAGAATCCTCCCCTCTGCCTGTGATATAATCATGGTACACCATGGTTAACATAAGAATCACAGGCAGGAGAATACACAATGTCCTCTGTCCTGGAGACAACCGAGTTGTAATTCAATTATCTCTCAGGACAGAGGGCAATCGCCAATACACACAGAGAGACAATGGAACAGACCTCACTACTCAACGTATACAATGTCCCACCCTTTACAATACACATAGACATTTAACATCCCAACATAGCACGAATTAGTTGTCAAAGTCTCTTGGACCTGGCTGTACTCATGGCTTTTCTGTCCAAAACAGTTCTACAGATTTAAGCTGTGCAGCCGGTCTGTCTTCTCCTTCAAAGTTAGTATGGGCCATAATCCTGGGGCAAGAGGCTGGTTACCAGGCTTCTCCAAAACCCAGTGGCGAGGTTGGTTTCACCACATATGGCTTTTAAATTTTTATTTTATTTTATAAATGCCCTAACATGACACGTTCTCCCGATACATTATTCTACACTTCGAAATGTCCCTCTCTATGTGCTACAGAAGAAACCAGAAATTAAAGGCGGTTTTCAAGGATAAAATATTGATGATCTATACTCGGGATAGGTCATCAATATCTGACCCGTCGAGATCCAACACCCCTGCTGATTAGCTATGTAAAGAGGTTGTGATGCTTTGGTGAGTCACATGGCTTATGTGCAGCTCAGTCCCATTCAAGTGAATAGAGCTGAGCTGCAATACCAAGCGTAGCCGCTATACAATGTATAGCACTGTACTTGGTAAGCTGTGAGGAAGCCGCAGTGCTCACCAAAGCGCTGTCGTTTCTTCAAAAGCTCATTGGCGGCTTGCCGGGAGTCAGACTTCCACAGATCGGATATTGATTAACTATCTTGAAGATAAGCCATCAATATCGAATTGGGAAAAAACCTTTAGGCCACCTGCATGTTGCAGAATACGTGCATTTTTTCTGCACCAATTCCCATGCAGAAAAAACGCGGCGTAATACAGTTCTAGCAAAGTGTATGCGATAACACAAATCTCGTGTACACTTTGTGGATTGTTTCCGTGCAGAAATTAACCTGCTGTGTGGATTTCCTGATCTGCATTATGTCAATTATGTTTGTGGTTTTAGCTGCGTATTTCATCCTTCAATGGAACGGTAAGATCTGTGGCAAAACTGCATCTGATCCGCACCAAAAATCCTCCTCCTCATAGTTTACCAAGCACAGTGAACGCATATAAGAGCCTCACAAATTTCTTTGCAGACTTATGTGCGCTTGTGCAGCGTATATCATTTCTTATATAATTGCAGATTTTGGTGCGGATTAGATGCAGTTTTGCCGCGGATCTCATCCTTGCATAGAAGAGTGAAATCTGCAGCTAAAACCGCAAACATAATTGACAATGCTGCAGATTTGGAAATTCGCAATACAGGTCAATTTCTGCAAAGAAACAATCCGCAATGTGTACGTGAGATTTTTGTAATCTCATACAATTTGCTGGTACTGTACTACACTGCATGGAAAAAACAATGTATTCCTCAACGTGGGCAGGTGGCCTTAAAGGGAAAGTCAAATAAGCATTATTATTTATTTAAAAGCGCCATTAGTTCTATGGTGCTGTACATCAAGAGGGGGTTACACATACGTAATATAAAAATAGAAAAAAATAATTAACAGACTGGTACAGCACAGAGCTGTTAGTATACCATACATTATGCCACCCCACACCATACTCCCAGAAGGGATTATGAAGGCCTATACATTGCGTTGCCCACACTGGCTATCATTGCGTCCCTGAGAAAAGTGTGATGTGTTGAAGAGGATAGACCTCCATTCCGGCCTCCGTTACCATCTTTCTGAGCACCATGATAGCCTTGGATGGGCATCTGGCTCATAGCCAAATGTGGTGCAAATGCCTTCTGATGGTTTGCTTAGACACTGTTTGCTGCCTATTGGCTTGGGATTAGACATCCAATTCAATTTGGACATCATTGGCTTGGGTTGTGATGTCCAGTTTCACTTGCTGTACAGAATGGATCACTATGCGCCATTCTTCTAATCACACGATCCTTCCATGCAGAGGTTTGTCTTTGTGCATCTCTTGCTGTCATTCCAGCTTGTGGTTGTTCTCCTAACCATTAGGGCATGCAACGTTCTCAGTCTAGAAGCGTAGTGATCTTCTGGAATTATAAATCAAGATTCATGGAGTCTGTCCCTCTCAGTTTGGGTGATAACTGGCACATCGATGACAACAATAATCCCAGACAACTTGATCTGATTTTTAGGTTTCATGTAGCTAAAAGCTTTGTTTTCAATCTGGCTTTTATGCCCATGCCACATATTGGAGCTAGGTGCTTGAAAATTTGGTCATTTGCAGATCTTAGCAAGACCTGCTAAATCCTTAATTTGCATAACCCTATGGCTTTTCCTTCTTGGTGATGCAATTCCAATGTTGAAGAGTGTATTTAGAATCTTGAATGGACGGAGGAGAAAGTTATGGCTCCAAGAAGGCTGGGAGTAAAAAACTAAAATGCAAAAACATAAAATCGCCTGCATTGAAGGGATTAAAGATGCGATACCCTCTCTCCACATGCTTTCAGGACTGAGCTATATGAATAAGGGTTGTTCACATGTAGCAGACAGTTGTGAAATTCTAGTTTTACGGTACCAGCAAAGTGAATGAATTTTTAGCAATTCTCAACCGCACACTGTGGAGAAAAAAAATCTGCGGTGGAAATTGACCTGTAGTGCAAATTTAAATCTGCAGCACGCCAAATTATACTGTGTGTTTTGAATCTAATGCAAAGGGTGAAACCTGTGTGAAATTAGCAACCTTTCTGCAACAAAAGATGCACTTTTGGTGCATTTGTTCTACCATGATTTTCAGCAACAACTGCTAATTTCCGTCACATGTGAACATATCCTACACAACTCAAGTACAAATACATAATTTACCAGACTTATTACTTATGAGACATTCCCATATTATATGATTTTTTTTCATCATGAGGAAATTTATTAAGCATGTATTTCTATCATGTTATATCTCCATATGGATAGCACTGACACGGTGTAAGGCCAGGCAATGCTCCTCTGGAATTCCGGGAAGACTGTATGCAAATGAGCTTTTAGCAAGCTTTGCCTCTAATACCACCAGATGTAAGGCAGCTATCCTGTAAGTCAATGTTCGACCTTTTAAACAGGCCTTGAGACATGACTTTGATAATAAGTAAGCCAGCCACACCTGCCACTGGAAACACCCAGCAGTACCATTACAGTAGAATGCTGGCAATTTATTTGTAAACTTCTAGCAGGAATAATATAGGAATGGTACAACATTGAGTCATAAGAATAGATGCTCCAGAATTGTTATTACATGGGTAATGCAAGTAGTTACTAAACCAGACATAGTAACATAGTTTATAAGGCCGAAAAAAGACATCTGTCCATCCAGTTCGGCCTGTTATCCTGCAAGTTGATCCAGAGGAAGGCAAAAAAAACTTTAGGGGGAAAAAATTCCTTCCCGACTCCAATCAGGCAATCAGATAACTCCCTTGATCAACGATCTCTCTCTAGTAGCTATAGCCTGTAATATTATTATTACATTCCAGAAATACATCCGGGCCCCTCTTGAATTCCTTTATTGCACTCGCCATCACCACCTCCTCAGGCAGAGAGTTCCATAGTCTCACTGCTCTTACCGTAAAGAATCCTCTTCTATGTTTGTGTACAAACCTTCTTTCCTCCAGACGCAGAGGATGTCCCCTCGTCACAGTCACGGGGATAAATAGATGATGGGAGAGATCTCTGTACTGACCCCTGATATATTTATACATAGTTATTAGATCTCCCCTCAGTCGTCTTTTTTCTAAAGTGAATAACCCTAATTTTGATAATATTTCAGGGTACTGTAGTTGCCCCATTCCAGTTATTACTTTAGTTGCCCTCCTCTGGACCCTCTCCAGCTCTGCTGTCTGCCTTGTTCACAGGAGCCCAGAACTGTACACAGTACTCCATGTGTGGTCTAACTAGTGATTTGTAAAGTGATAGGACTATGTTCTCATCACAGGCATCTATGGCCCTTTTGATGCAACCCATTATCTTATTGGCCTTGGCAGCAGCTGCCTGATACTGTTTTTTACTGCTTAGTTTGCTGTTTATTAAAATTCCTAGATCCTTTTCCATGTCAGTGTTAACCAGTGTTTTACCATTTTGTATGTACGGGTGATTTGCATTATTCCTTACTATGTGCATAACTTTACATTTGTCAGTGTTAGGCTACTTTCACACCTGCGTTTAGGTGCGGATCCGTCTGGTACCTATAATGCAAACGCTTAGATACGTTCAGAACGGATCCTATTGCATTACCATGAACCAAAAAATATAATTTTTTTTTTTTTTTGTTCATGATAATGCAAACGGATCAGTTTTGACTTACATTGAAAGTCAATGGGGGACGGATCCGTTTGAAAATTGAGCCATATTGTGTCAACTTCAAACGGATCTGTCCCCATTGACTTACATTGTAAGTCTGGACGGATCCATTTGCCTCCGCGCGGCCTGGCGGACACCCGAACGCTGCAAGCAGCGTTCGGGTGTCCGCCTGCTGAGCGGAGCGGAGGACAAACGGTGCCAGACTGATGCATTCTGAGCGGATCCGCATCCACTCAGAATGCAATAGGGCTGGACGGAAGCGTTCGGGGCCGCTTGTGAGAGCCTTCAAACGGAACTCACAAGCGGAGCCACGAACGCTAGTGTGAAAATAGCCTTAAACCTTATCTGCCACTTCTCTGCCCAAGCCTCCAATCTATCTAGATCCCTCTGTAGCAGTATATTGTCCTCTTCAGTGTTAATTACTTTACACAGTTTAGTGTAATCTGCAAAAAATGATATTTTACTGTGCAAGCCTTCTACCAGATCATTAATAAATATATTGAAGAGAATAGGGCCCAATACTGACCCCCTGTGGTACTCCACTAGTGACAGTGACCCAATCTGAGTATGTACCATTAATAACCACCCTCTGTTTTCCATCACTGAGCCAGTTACTTACCCACTTACAGACGTTTTCTCCCAGTCCGAGCATTCTCATTTTATATACTAACCTTTTATGTGGTGCAGTGTCAAATGCTTTGGAGAAGTCCAGATGCACGACATCCATTGATTCACCGCTGTCAAGTGTAGAACTTACCTCCTCACAGAAAGTGATTAAATTAGTTTGACATGACCGATCCCTCATGAAGCCATGCTGATATGGCGTTATTTAATAGCTTTGCTTTCTCCTCTTCGCTCTCTGCAACTCCCCCCTCATTGCTCTGTAGAGAGCAGACACCTTCAGATTTATACTTTTTACCATTTATATAATTGAAGAACATTTTAGGGTTAGTTTTGCTCTCTTTGGCAATTTATCTCTCGGTCTCTAGTTTGGCGGCTTTTATTTGTTTTTTTACATATTCTATTTTTTTCCTTATAGTTTTTCAGTGCTTCCTCGCTACCCTCCTGTTTTAGTGATTTAAATGCTTTCTTTCTGTCATTTATTGCTTTCTTTACAGTTCTATTTATCTACATTGGTTTCTTCTTGTTCCTTAACCCTTTATTACTATAAAGGTATGTACCTCTCATAATTAGATTTTAGGATGCTTTCAAAAATATCCCATTTTGTGGTGGTATTTTTATTTTTGAAGACTTTCACCCAGTTAGTTAGGCCTATGGCCTTTCTTAGTTGGCAAAATTTAGCTTTTTTGAAGTTTGGTATTTTTGTTCCTCCCAGTATGGCCGTCCCTTTAGTCGGGTTCTGAACCAGTTGGGAAAGGTAATTGTCTTTGGTTATTGCCAAGAACCTGTTTCCTTTATGAGATATACAAGTTTCAGCTTCCCTATATCTGGGTAGTTGAAGTCCCCCATAATAACAACCTCATTATGATTTGCCACCTCGTCTATCTTGTTTAGTAGTAGATTTTTTGTGGACTCTGGTATATTAGGAGGTTTTTAATAAACTCCTATTAGTATTTTATTATTGGTTTTGCCTCCATGTAGTCTACCCACAGTGACGCCACATGTTCATGTCCCTCACTTATATCTTCTCAGACTGTGGGCTTTACATAAAGGCAGACCCCTCCCTCTCTCCGGTTTTGGCAATCCTTTCTAAACAGACTGTAACCCTGTACATTAACCGCCCAGTCATAGCTATCATCCAGCCATGTCTGTTATTCCCACTATGTCATAGCTATCATCCAGCCATGTCTCAGTTATTCCCACTATGTCATAGTTCTCCTCACACATCAGTAATTCCAGTTCCCCAGTTTTATTAGTCAGGCTTCTGGCATTAGTATACATACAAATAAGAGGTTTATGTATATTTTTTTTACCCTACACCTTTCCTTCTGAACTGTTTTAGTCACTCCTTCCATTCCTCCCCCAGTCCCACTACCTTGCCCCCAGTCTCTATCTTCCTATGCTATAACGTAATTACCCTCCCCCCAAGTCCCTAGTTTAAACACTCCTCCAACCTTCTAGCCATCTTTCCCCCCAACACAGCTGCCCCTTCCCTAATGAGGTGCAGCCCATCCCTACGATAGGGCCTGTAGCTGACAGAGAAATTGGCCCAGTTCTCCAGGAACCCAAAACCCTCCTTCCTACACCAGTTCTTGAGCCCTAATCTCCTGCTGCCTTTCTTGTGTGGCTCGTGGTACAGGCAGTATTTCGGAAAACACTACCTTTGAGGTCATTGCCCTAAGCTTTTGACCTAAATCCCTAAAATCATTTTGAAGGACTCTCCACGTTCCTCTAACTTTGTCATTGGTTCCGGTATGGACCATGACCGCTGGATCTTCTCCAGCCCCTCCCAGTAATCTGTCAACCCGATCCGCGATGTGTCAAACTCTAGCGCCAGGAAAACACACTGTTCGGCGATCACGGTCTTTGTGACAGATTGCCCTTTCTGTAGCCCTAATAAGAGAGTCTCCAACTACCAGCACCTGTCTGCCCTTCCCTCTTGCTTACTGGAGCTGACATTCCCCTGACTGGCAGAGGAAGTGTCTGGCTGCAGCAGTGTTGTCCCTGAACCAACATCCACCTTATCTGCCAACCGTGCAAACTTGTTGGGGTGTAACAGATCAGGGCTAGCCTCCCTGGCACTCTTCCCTCCACCCTGCTTTCTGTTACCCAGCTAGCTACCTCACATCCCTCAGACTCCTCGCTTTCACCCTCCCCCTCATCTACCCCATAGAGTGCTTGCTCAGTGAGAAGCAAACTCTTTCCCAAATTGTTAATGCCTCTCAGTGTTGAAACTCGCCTGTTTAGATACTCAATTTGCGATTCCAAACGGGTTATTTGCTCACATTTTGAACAATAATATACACCCTTGAACGGCTGTTCTAGGACTGCATACATCAGACAAGATGTGCACACGGAACACATACTAGATGGGGATTACACAACAAAAGCGAAAAATACAAGAGAATGCAGTAATAAGAAACTGATTTACTGCAGTTCACCACTGAAGTCCCTGGATCTGAAGTCACTTAACCTAAAGTCGCACACTTATACAAACACACACTTAAATCCAACATGCGGCGAGCAAACCTGCGTTATATGCCTGCTTATATAAATAAATGGAGCTCTCAAAACCAGCCTGTTTTGTTTCCTCTGGATTCAAAGGAGAGGACATGTCAGGAGAGGTGACACGTCCTCTTTGAGGCATGGGATCTCTACATGCAAGGCTGACCACTTACCTCCTGGCTACAGCCTTATCATATTGAGGACTATGGTTTTTCCATACTTAGAAACCTAACACATATTATTGGTTTGTTTATAATCATATATTGTGCTTGTGAATAAAGCAATAATATGTGTTAGATTTCTAAACATAGAAATTCACTCTTCTCATTATGGTAAGACTATAGTACATGATATGTGTATGTGATATGATATGTATATGCTAGAACACAACTCTGCCCTTAACATGCTGATGTTTAACCCTGTCAATCAAGGAGAGGGGGAGAGTGCAGAGTAAAGGGGGTTTTAAAAAAGCAGTGCTCCAAGGGATCAGCCCCATCCCCTGTTGCTCCAACTTGCTTATCTGCCTGGTTTAACAGGGTTGATCATGCTGACAGAACATCTTTAATGGTTCTGAAATTGGCAAGCATTCAGAATATAGGAACACCATTCTGCTGACATCCAGGGTATGAAAAATGTCCTCCAGTGGGGTTATCAGGTTATTGTGGAAAGAGGACAAGATGTCTCACAATCTGTAACATCTTTATGGAAAAATAAAAGGGATGAAGCTTGAAACCTATCTTGAATTATTATACAGTGCACTCGGAAAAAAGTCTTCAGACCCTGCCACTTTTTTCACATTTTGCTATGTGGTGGTCTTGTGCTAAAATCAAATATCAAGTTTTCTTCATCATTCTTCACTCAGTACTCCATAATGACAAAGTGGAATCAGAATGTTTGAAATATTTGACTTTTTATTAAAAAGGAAAAACTAAAATCCTCTACTTAAGTACTCAGTCCCTTTACTCGGTACTTAGTTGAAACACCTGTGTTGCCTTGTCTGTGTGCTTAGGGTTATTGTCTTGTTGGAAGGTGAACCTTTGGCCCAGTCTGAGGTCCAGAGCAGTCTGGATCAGGTTTTCATTAAGAACATCTCTGTACTTTGCTCCATAAACCTTTCCCTCAACCCTGACAAGTCTCTCTGTCGCATACTATGATACTGCCAGCATCATGCTTCACTGTAGGGATGGTTTGTGGGCAGGTGATGAGCAGTGCCTGGTTTCCTCAAAACATGATGCTTAGAACTGAGGCCAAAAAGTTCAATCTTGGTTTCATCAGACTAGAAAGTCTTGTTTCTCACCATCTGTGTCCTTTAGGTGCTTCTTTGCAAACTTTTATGTGTCTTTTACTGTGGAGATGCTTCTTTCTGCCCACTCTGCCATAAAGCCCACACTGATGGAGTTCTGCAGTCATGGTTGACCTTCTGGAAGTTTTTACCATTGGGTTCTTGGTCACCTCTCTTACTAGGCCCCTTCTCCCCCAATTACGTAGTTTGCTGGGGTAGACAGCTTTAGGCAGTGGCTTGGTTGTTCTAAACTTCTTCCACTCAAGAATTATGGCGGCTGTGCTCTTGGAAACTTCAGTGGAGCATAACTTTTTTGTACCCTTCTCCAGATCTGTGCCGCCACCCATCTGTCTCTGAGCTCAAATGCACCAGTATGCTGCACGATAAAATACTGTGCAATAAACCATAAACATTTTACAGCACTTCTGCAATGTGGTTTTTGGCTGCATGGCTTCTATAAGGGAAACAAGACCTGTTTCAATCATGGACAGAGAGTGCATGGACAAATCACCTCAGTCTTGTTTCCTTCGAAGGGGGTGCTGAATCTCGAGGCACATCATCAAGAGAGTCCCAAGTTGAATTTGTTGTAAACAACATTCACCGGTTCTGCACAGAGCGCAAAAATGAAATCATCACATCATGCTCTGGCCAGTCTCATACCTGTCTATTTCTTGTGAGATACAAGCCAAAATTTAAAAGGATGAGATTTATTTCAGAATTTAAAAAAATTGCGGTCGCAACTACAGGTTAAAATATTTCCGATAAAAAACATTTTCTACATAAAGTTGGTAGTAAAATATATAAATGAAGGCGCGCAGTGCATTTTTAAAAGAAAGTCTGTAAAATAATAATGTTCATTGGTGAAAAGCCTCCAGGCGTATTCGATTTGCATCTGCTGGATGTCTCAATGCAATTCCAAAGCGGAGCAACAACTCAATGTAAGGAGGCCAGTACTCGTCCTTAACTATAATATAGGGATCGTTGGGGGTGTTCGTGAGCTGGTTGATGAGAGTCTGAAATGTAAAAAGAGAGAAAAAAAAGCAATACGTTTTTTGCATTAAACAGTCCACATCTAGAAATATCCAGATGAAGGAGTTGATAAGTGGAAGAATAAAATGGAAAGAGAAGTGGATTTATTTGCGTTCTTAGGAAGGAAATATGTGCATGCTTGGTTTGGCCAAGCATGCTTGTGTTCTCAACGGGCAGAGGGGAATAAGCCGCTGCCAGACACTTCTGGCATCAGCTTAGTCTCCCATGAGAACAATGGATCAAGTATAATGAAATTCAACATGATGATTGTTCTGTCCCTACACACTCTCATTAACAAAAGATAGTTGGTTGGTCCCATCAAAATCGGCAGGTTCGAGCAACTTTGTTCTTAACTACTTCCCATCTGGGTAATTTGCCACCTTCCTGACCAGGCCTAATCAAATCTGACATATCTCACTTTATGTGGTAATAACTTTGGAACGCCTTTACTTATCCAAGTCATTCAGAGATTGTTTTCTCGTGACACATTGTACTTCATGCTAGTCATAAATTTGAGTCAATATATTTTACCTTTATGAAAAAATCCTAAATTTACCAAAAATTTTAAAAAATTCGCAATTTTCTAAATTTCAATTTCTCTGCTTTTAAAACAGAAAGTGATAACTCATAAAATATTTATTACTTAACATTCCCCATATGTCTACATTATGTTGGCATCATTTTGGAAATGTCATTTTATTTTTTTTAGGACGTTAGAAGGCTTAGAAGCAATTCTTAAAATTTTAAAGAAAATTGCCAAAACCCACTTTTTAAAAGGACCACTTCAGGTCTGAAGTCACTTTGAGGGGCCTACACAGTGAATACCCCCATAAATGACCCCATTGTAAAAACTACACCCCTCAAGTTACTTAAAACCGATTTTACAAACTTTGTTAACCCTTTAAGCGTTCCACAAGAATTAAAGGAAAATGGAGATGAAATTTATAAATTTAACTTTTTTGGCAGATTTTCCATTTTAATCCAATTTTTTCTTTAACACATCGATGGTTAACAGTCAAACAAAACTCAAAATTTATTCACCAGATTCTGCGGTTTACATAAACACCCCACATGTGGTCATAAACTGCTGTATAGGCACACGGCAGGGCGCAGAAGAAAAGGAACTTCACATGGTTTTTAGATGCCATGTCCCATTTGAAGCCCCCCTGATGCACCCTTACAGTAGAAACTCCCAAGAAGTGACCCCATTTTGGAAACTAGGGGATAAGATAAGGTGCCAGTTTTATTGGTACTATTTTTGGGTACATATGATTTTTTGATCATTCATTATAACACTTTATGGGGCAAGGTGACCAAAAAATTTGCTGTTTTAGCACAGTTTTTATTTATTTATTTTTACAGCGTTCGCCTGAGGGGTTCGGTCAGAGGACATTTTTATAGAGCAGATTGTTACGGACGTGGCGATACCCAATATGTATACTTTTTCTTATTTATTTAAGTTTTACACAATAATAGCATTTTTGAAACAAAAAAATTATGTTTTAATGTGTCCATGTTCTGAGAGCTATATTTTTTTTATTTTTTTGAGATTTTCTTATGTAGGGGCTAATTTTTTGCAAGATGAAGTGATGGTTTTACTGGTACCATTTTGTTGGACATACACCTTTTTGATCACTTGATGTTGCACTTTTTGTGATGTAAGGTGACAAAAATGGCTTTTTGTGACACAGCTTTTTTTTTATGGCGTTTATCGGACTGGGTCGAACATGTGATATATTTATAGAGCCGATCGTCACGGATGCGGCAATACCAAATATGTCTATTTTATTTTTTCTATTTTTTAATTTTTTTTTATTCCTTACATGGGTATTTTTTTTTTTACATGTGAAACCTTTTTTTAATTTTTTTTTTTTTAACACTTTATTTTTATTTTACACTTTTCGTCTCCCATAAGGTCATACAAGACCTCTGGGGGACATTTACTTAACTTTTTTCCTCACTGTTGATTTCTCCTGTAACTGGGGCTGACATAGTAGCCCCAGTTACAGGAGAAATGCACCCCCCAGAGAGGCTGTACAGCGCAATACAGCCTCAGTGCAGGGCTGATCGAGGTCTCTGAAAGACTTCACACAGCTCCTGCACTCTCCGATCCCGGCGGTCACATGACTGCCTGGCCGGAACAGAAGCGCATAGCTTCCTGCTCTGTATGCACAGCGCTCGGTGAGCGCTGTGTATACAGCGATCTAGAAGGCAGGGACACCTGGGCACTGTCCCTGCCTTCTCTAAGGGTTGCCCTGCTGTCACTGACAGCGGGCAACCTGATCAGCAGCTGCACGATTAGCGTGCAGCTGCGATGTCTGAATGGACGTTTTAAAACGTGCATTCAGACATAGAGATCCACCTCCCGGACGTTTATATGCAATGGGCGGACGGGAGGTGGTTAAAGGGGTTATTTGACTATTTTTAATGGATGATCTATCCACTGGATAGGCCAAGGAACACCAACCTTCGGCACTCCAGGTGCTGTGAAACTACAACTCCCAGCATGCAAACATGCTTGGCTTCTCTTTTAACGCCTATAGAAGTTAATGAAGCATTCTGGGAGTTGTAGTTTCTGAACAGCTGGAGTGCCGGAGGTTGCTGATCCCTGGGATAGGCCATCAGCTCTGATCGTTGGGGTCCGACACCTTGGACCCCCAACGATCAGCAGCTGGAGAAGGCCCAGCGCTCCTGTGAGTGCTGCAGCCTTCTCACTTCCTACTCTAGGCCAGTGATGTCACGTACATCAGTCACACGGCCTGGGTGCAGTTCAGCCCCATTGAAGTGAATGGTGCTGAGCTGTGATACCAAGCACATCCGCAATACAATCTACAATCTGCTAAGGGGCAAGAAAACCAGTGCCTTCTTAAACAGCTGATTGGTAGGGGTCCCAGGGGGCGGACCCCAAACGATCAGACACTGATGCCCTAAACAGAGTACAGGTCATCAGCTAGAAATAGTTGGATAACCCCTTTAACTCACTAATTAGGAGAGCCAAGGTTACACAGTAGCACCTGGGAAAGAATCTATATCATAATGGATTTTTAGCACGGCAAACAGTGTTTAACGCTCTCAGTCAGAACATCAATGTGACCAGAGACAGTTCCCATGTAGTGACTCAATTAGAACATCATACAATATTCTTCTTTGAGCATCTTTGTCTATGCCTATAGAGAACAAAAGAGCTTTCATACTGTTATCCTAATTCTACACCTACTATTATAATGATGTTTGCCCTTGCGATAACATCTTTCCCTCACAGCAGCAAACTGACCTATCATTTATGCCGACTGCTAGAGAAAGATAATAGTTTGCATTTAAAAGGATTTTCCAAAAATTTGATATTGATTGCCTATCCTCAGCATAGGTTATTATCAGATTGGTGGGGGATCCAACTGTCGCCACCCCCAACGATTAGCTGTTTGAAGAGGCCGCTGCGTTCACCAGAGCTCTGGTGAGCGCTGAGGTCTCTTTACAGTTTACCAATCACAGTGCTGTACATTCACTTGAATGGGACTGAGATGCGCGTAGGTCACATGACCGATATACGCTGGGTTGCACCAGGCATCGAGGTATCAATACTTTGATGCCCAGTTCCGTTCATTACTGACATTTTTTTCTATACTAAGCTGCGCTATTGTTCTCATCAGCGGCTGCATGTGGAGAAGGAAAGAGAGCGTCTCTCCCTTCCCACTGTGACATGGCTGGACACACGTTTGCAGCATGATGTAAGAGGCTTCAGGTTCTGTGTAATTCGAACTCCTGTAGCGCTCATCTGGTCCCGCATATTCAGTGCAGCTACTGTAGCACGAGAACAGCAGAACCTGCCTTGTGTCTATTTAATTGAAACTAGGATGACACAGGGCCACATGGATCCCAAAAAATACCAGTGCCTAGCTCCCAAACACCCCTCTCCATACCGGTAGTCGCTGGCAGGCAGGCAGCCATGATAAATAAGCTGATTTCACCAGCCCAAGTTAGTTAAGAGATTTTCAACCCCCGTCCAGCTGACAGGGCACTGAGACTAAATCAGTGCCTTGTGCAAGGCCTGCCATACCCAGGTTTATCAGTGCAGGCACTGGCCACAGTTCAACAGACAAGAAAGACATAGCTGGAGCACTAGAAATACATGGTTTTGGGTTTGTCCTAAAATAAATTCCAAAAGGAATTCTATGGGTAGTCCTCCTGGTCTTGTGGGACTACAACTCTCAAAATGCAGGGTCTATAAAGGCATGATGAACGCTGGCCTCATAGCCATGAACAGAAAGAGCTGGGATACCAGACTTGGCTTTGATAGTTGGGGTGGTGTGTCCCAGGTAGCGGCCATCATATGGAGAGGTTGTGGCCAAAGGCCCCTGATGCAAGCAGTTCGGCAATGAAATAAAGCGCTTTGTTAATCGTTGCAATTGACCTCCATCAAGCACCTTCTCACATAATGGGCAGCATGGAGTTAATGTAAGGGACATGATGAGGTTATTTACTATTAATATGAGGCACATAGAGGTCCAAATTGATAGAAAACGTGTTAATAGAAAGTAACCATCTTGTAACTCCACGCATTAACCCTATGTTGCCCACTGTGTCCATTACGTGAGGTACTTAATAGGGTTACTATTAATGTGAGGCATATGGTTTTATCAATTTGGACTTCCATGATGTGCTTTACATTAACCCCATCATGCACCACCTTGCACATTAACTGCATACACTGGTACATTTAAACAATAGGAGGGCTTTATATTTTTGCGCATTTTCCCCAACCCTTCCCACGTGGTATTGATTCAGTATCAAGTATTGCGATACCTTACTTAGTATCAAAAGTGAAGTTCAAATTCTGGTGACAGTAGACATCCGTCACTGGGCTAGGAAGAGGCCTAAGCACTTACAGAGCACCTCAGCCTCTTCAAATAGCTGATCGGCAGGCATAGGCCATCAATATCAAATGGAAAAAAAATCTAAGCAAAAATTCTACAATATTGCATTAAAAACCCCTTCTGTGTCCTTTTAGGGAAAATTGTCTCTAAAGCCAGGAAATCTAGTAGTAATGCACGATCTGGAATGCAAAGCTAAAAGTGACAGGGTAACTTTGCCGTTCTGAAAGGTTACCTGTGTATCAGCTGAAGATCTGAATTCTGGAAGCAATGAATACTTGATTCAGAATTACTGCATCATAAAGGTGCTCGGGGCATAAGAGGGTTCATTATAACACGGCTCTCATGTACTTTTATTAGTACACTTGTCACTCTTATCTGTCCATGTCACAGTGACCCAAAACATAGCGTCCATGAAGAAAATGATTCTGCATGATACACTTAAGATAAATGTCTGGCGTTTGTTTTTGTGTTCAACAGTAACTTTTTATTGGTTTAAGATATATTTTTAAGTTACATTCATTTCTTTTTATGTGGCTAATAGATATTAATAACCAAAACTTTTACAACAGATTATTTGGTTTTGTTGTTATTTTTAAATTTAATTTAAATTTGAATAATTAAGTTGTAAAATATTAATTAGTGAATTTTGGTTTTTATTTTTATATAAAGTAATTAATATATATATATATAATTTATATGAATATTAACCACAAATTATTATATAAGTCATTAACTATTCAGTTAGTATTTAGAAAGTGGCAATCAAAATGAGAGAACACATAATTTCCGTAATGTCAAGTTCATAGTGTAGTCCTATGTGAATATATCCTAACATGAGTAAAATAGCAGTATTTTGAGATTATTTCAGAAACTGTATTTATTCTAAAGCACAGAATAAAAATGTAAATGAGATAATTGAAAAAGAACACTGATCAAAATTAGAGAACACTTTCAGATACCTGCAAGTTATTGGTATTAATCTGGCAACTGGTGCTAATTTCCTTAATGATCTGACAAACCCTATTTAACTGGCAGCCTAACTTTCCAGTTTTCACTGACTTTGCCAAAATGGTGTGCCGTTCCAAAGTGACTGAAACCCTCCGTCAGCAGGTTGTCCAGATGAAGGTCAAAGGGGTGACCCTATCAGCCATTGCAAGAGAAGTTGGTCGTTCCAAGTCAGCTTTTTCTAGAATATTGCATCATTACAACATCACAAACTCATTCAAGTCCCCCAAGAAGGCTGGTTGTCCTCGAAAGACAAATGCAAGAGAGGACAAGATAATGCAGAGAATCTCTATGGGTAATCGTTTCAACACTGCAGCTGGAATTGCTCACCAGTTCAGCACTGAACAGGGTAAGGATCCGTCTCGTCATACAGGGTCTCGACATTTAAGAGCATTAGGACTGAAAGCCCACTCTGCAGTGACCAAACCTCTTATCATTAGCAGAAAGAATCAAAAGGCTAGACTCACCATTGCTGAGGAGCATGTTGTGTGGACAGAGGAGAAGTTGTCCAGAGTTCATTTTAGTGATGAAAGCACGTTTAATTTATTTGGGTCTGATGGGAAACATTATGTTCGTCAACAAACTGGGGAAAGACTGAACCCAAAGTGTGTAAAGAAGTCAGTGAAAGGTGGAGGAGGAGGTGTCAAGGTTTGGGGAATGTTTTCTGCAGAAGGAGTTGGACTTCTCATACAGCTACATGGCAGAGTGAATGCAAGTGTGTATCAGAACCTTCTTCAACAACACATGGTTCCTTCCTTGCGTTCATCACTCAATCAGCCAGTAATTCTCATTCAGGACAATGCCCCGTCACACAGCAAAACGGGTAAAGCAGTTCCTTGAAACTGAACACATTGAAACAATGAAATGGCCGGCCCAGAGTCCTGATCTAAACCCAATAGAAACCTCTGGAAAATCCTTGGTGACAAAGTTATGGTCAAGAAAATCACAACAGTCACAAAAATGTTGAAGAGACTGGAAGAAGAGTGGACCAAAATCCCACCAGAGCAGTGTGAGGGACTAGTGATGTCTTGTGGCCACAGATGTGCTGAAGTCATTCAAAGCAAGGGCCTGTGCACGTCTACTGATTGGTGACTGGTGTAACCTCCAGAAAATTTTGTTAGAATCTTTCTCTGTGCTACAGTCATTGCTGTTCTCTAATTATGATCATCAGGTTTTTTGAAAAATAAAAGGTTTTATGTTGGTACACTTTAGTTATTTTGAAAAACACTGTTCTAATGGCATGGTCTACCCCTTCAAATGATGATCAATGAAGATTACATTATTTCTGAAAAAAAATCACGTGTTCATAAATTGTTCTCCAATTTTGATCGCCAGTGTATACACACATAAAAATATATAATCATCTTTAATAATGAAGGGTTATTATACAGATATATAATTTAGATAAAATAATATGTGACTAAAAAACCAAAAAACGTCTGAAGTTCTATGTGACTATAATTCTCCGTCTGGAAGAAGAACATGTAACTAATGAAAACCCTTCTACTATACACAGTGCAATAAGGAACCATTCTCCACCTTCAGCACCTTAGTAATACATTTTTATTACAATTTGAATATGTGCTGTGGATAAGGAAACTACTATTATTGTATGGAACCCACCAAACGAGCACTGTGGATGGATCTGTTTTCCTACTATGTAGCTTTTCTTAAAGGGGTTTAGCGGGATTTTAATATTGATGACCTATCCCCAGGAAAGGTCATCAATATCAGATCAGCGGGTGTCTGACACTCGGTACCCCTGCCGATCAGCTGGTTGAAGGGAAGGCCGCACTCCATGCTAGCACAGCCTTTCCCTTCATTGTTCAGTGTCGATGGCGAGAAGGTGTAATTACAAGCCGTCCCATTCCCTTCAATGGGATGGCTCCTTCCTATTCAAGTGTATACTACAGAGTCATCCCATTGAAATTAATGGGACGGCTTGTAGGTTACACCTGCTCGTCAGTACGCTGTCCATTGTGTTTGCAAGGGAAGTCTGCGCTCACACGGAGCACGGCCTTCCCTTCAACCAGATGATCGGTGGAGGGCGCTGGGTGTCAGACCCCTGCCAATCTGATATTGATGACCTATCCTGAGGATACTAAAATCCCGGAAAAACCCCTTTAATTCTCTGAGTGCATAACTATGTACTGTTATAAATTTGGCTGTGGGTGTGAATTGAGTCCTGCAATGAATACATGATAAAATAATGCAGTCATACAACCGTGTAGTCACTCAGCATACCTTGGTCTTTAAATGGGTTTTCCAACACTTTTTATTCTTTGGATAGGTCATCAATATCTGATAGGTGGGAGTAAAAAACATAAGACCCCCACAGATCAGCACAAGGCACCAGCTCTTCTGTGAGCGCTGCGACCTTCTCGCTGCTTATTCTTGGCCATGTGTCGTCACATTCATTGGTTACATAGGCCTAGGCGCAGCTCAGCCCCACAGTTGCTATACAATGTATGACGCCGTGCTTGGAGAGCTGAGAGAAGGCAGTGGCGCTCAAGAGCACCAATGCCTTTGCAAACAGTGGATTGGCGGGAGTCCCGAGTGTCAGACCCCCACTGATCAGATACTGATGACCAGAGGATAGGACATCAGCTAAAAAAAAACACGTAGTGCAAATTTCTTGTAATATATGAGTAGCATCCTCCGTCAGTCCGTACGCCTAGAATGAAATCTATGACTTTTTCAGGACCAAAGGAATGATAAATCTCCCCCCATGTCTAATTGTAGTAGAAAGAAATGGTTACATAAGACACTACATGAATTTACCTCTAAAATAGCGTGTAGACGTATCCACTGCACCTCAGGCTCTGCAGAGATACCCTAAAAACGTTTCAAAGAGACAAAGCAAAGCATCAAAATATCATAATTCACTTATTCCTTCTAAGAAGATTGTATTTAGCAGCACACTGTAGGTTTTTTAAATGAATTTTCTTTTGCTTATCAGGAAATGGCATGAACAGCAATTCCTTGTCTGGTACGGTGTCCGTCACACACCTGAAGGTGGTAACAGATAAATGAACTTATGCACATATAAAACGTCATGATTTTCACAGGATAAGAACTTATGCACACAACTATATATGTTTTGCGGATCTGCAAAATACGAATGTGGTCAATGTGCCATCTGCATTTTTTTTTTTTTTGTGGACCCATTAACTTTAAATTCTATCTTTTGGTGAAATGGACATATGAATGCAGAAAATACACGGATGATCAGTATGTCCACATTCGTATGTCTGTACCACAATAGGATAGAGAATGTCCTATACTTGACTGCAAAATATGGACTACGGACCTATTGAAGTCAATGGGTCCGCAAAAAATACGGATGCAACACAGATGATATCCATATTTTGCGGACAGGAAAATACATATAGATGTGTGCATGAAGATGCTATGGAGCTGACCTTTTCCCCACCCATACCTTTTTCTTCTTGAGACTCCTTTCAAGCTCGTGAGGAACAGGAAAATGCTCTTCTAAGAAGTCTCCAAAAGCAGACAGCAGTTCTTCCCTGTAGGCTTTCACTTTCTGAAGTTTACTTTTGAGTTCCTGAAATGTTCTTAGAAAAAGACAAGAAAAATGTAGGATGATCTGCCATTCTTCCTAGCCTTCAATAAACATGAGAACAATGTGGACTTAGGTCTACATTACTGTACATATCACGTAAGTAGGGAACACTTACACCACATCTTCTGTCTGTCCTGTGTGGGGATTCGCTCTGGTAGTTAGGATAAGCGGGCGCAGCACAGAGGCAAATGACAAGTTCGTAATTCAAACTTCAGTGTTTATTCACACATGGTGCCAAAAACAAAATGTCACTTTTGCAGTGTTGGTGTTACTTCACACCCAATGGCAAGTTAATATAACAAAAAGTCACTTTGGTGGCAGTTCTGCCATAGAAAGTCCAAATACAGGCTTTAGATGGCCTGTTCCCCTGACACACGGGTCTCAGCTCTCCAGCCCAGCACAGGCCTCAGATCCCAGCACACAGACCTGGTTTCTGAGCCCAGCTGCCTATTTAAGGACAGCCATGTGCCAAAACCTGGATCGGCACTTAAAATCCGGTCCAGTATTTGACCTCACCTGGCTGTAAATCAGCCCAGCAGCACATGCTGGGAGGAAAATACCTGTTTTCCCAGACCAAACCTCTCGCTGTGTCACACCGGGCACCAGTTTTCTGCCCTAAAAAAATAAAATAAACTTTGATAAACCAAAGCCAAGCTTTATATCCTTTCCATTCACTGTGCAGTTAAAGGGGTTATGGCAAGTTTTGAAGTTATCCCCTATCCCCAAGATACAGGAAAACTAACTGATCGGTGGGTCTGACTGCTGGCATTCCCAGTGATCCCAAGAATGGTGGGCCCGATTCCCCCATCCTGATGGAGTGGCAGGCTGCACATGATCCCTGCTGCTCCATTTTTTTCTCTATTTGACTTTCAGAGATATTTCTAATCTAAAATTTCAGTTCCCATCCATGCTGCTTCAATTAAAAATGGTGAGAGCTACCTACCTTTCGGAAATCATTTTACTTCTAGGGCATCCATATTTACATAGCAGTTATAATGCCACATTAAAGGGGTTTTCTGAGTGTTTTATACTGATAACCTATCCTCAGGATAGGTCACCAGAATGTGATTGGTGGGGGTCCGACTCCCGGTACCCCCACCGATCAGATGTTTAAAGAGGCCTACACGCCGCTTACCAAGCACAGTACTGTACATTGTATAATGCCTGTACTTGGTACTGCAGCTCAACCCTATTCACTTGAATGGGACTGACCTGAGCCTAGGCCACGTGACTGATGAATGTGACGTCAACAGTCTAGGACAGGGGTGGCCAACCTGTGGATCTTGAGCCACATGCGGCTCTTTGCTTCTTCAAGTGAGGCTCTAGCTGCGAAGCCAGGAAGAGCAGATTTGAGCATGGGGGCAGATCTGAGCATGGGGGTCTTGTCTGAGCATGGGTTGGTCAGCTCTGAGCATGGGGGGGGGGGGGGGAGATCTGAGCACTGAGGGTCTGGCGCTGGGTGTCTGATTTGTGTTGTCTGATCCAAGCATTGGGGGTCCGATTTTGGGGGTTTGTTTTGGAAGTCTGATGAGGTTTGGAGATCTTATTGTAGGTCAGATAAGGATTGGGGATCTGATTTAGGAGTCTGATCTGAGGTCTGATGAAAAAAATATATATTTTTTTTTCTCTGCTAATGAATAATAAGAAAAAAATATTTTTAGCAGACCTCAGATCAGATGAAAAATTTATTTTTTTTATCTTATTTTTCCTTGTTAAAACCTAGGTGCATCTTGTAGGGCGAAAAATATGGTGACTGTGTGTAAATGTATAGCTTGTGGCTCCAGGTAGTCATACATTTTTTTTAGGCTCTTTGTGTATGTAAGGTTGGCCACCCCTGGTCTAGGAAGAGGCCGTTGCGCTCACCAGAGTGCTGATTGGCAGGGGTGCCATGAGTTGGAACGCGACTGATCAGATACTGATGACCTATTCTGAGGACAGGTCATAAGTATAAAACACTTGAAAAGCACTTTAATTACACATAATTACACAGGAGTTGCAGGGAAATCTGCATCAAATTGTGCAGATTTGCTTCCAGATTTCAATTGTGGGGGAAAAAATTATAATAAAAAAATACTCACCTCCCGTGACTCTTCCCTAGCTCCCTGCTGGTCTTTGTGCAACGTGACCTCCAACAGTGATGGCAAAGGTAGAGTCACATGAGGTGTATATAGTATTTTTTTTTGTTTTGTTTTTTTTTAAGTCCTTTTTTTCAATTTAACACTTTCAGATTTTGTTTCACATCCATGTCAATTCTGCTTCAAAACTTAATAATGTGGATTTGGTGCAGAAAATGAAGCCAATGGGGAATTTCTGTATGAAATCTGTTACAGATCTGCAATGTAAATTGACATGCTGCAGACTTTAAAATCTACACCACAGGTCAACTTATGCATGGGAATATTCCGCAGCATGAACATGAGATTTGGGAAATCTCATTGACTTTAAAGGGGTTCAGCTCTGAACCCAGACATATCCCCTTTTCCATCTAGACAGGCCCTCTGATATGAGCATCAGTTACATTTTTTGACTGCTAGGTGGAGGCTTCCGCCTAGCAGTGTTCCCAGTGGCGTTACTGGCACTGATGGGAAGGCTTTAGCCCGTTTTACAGGCCCGCCCATTAGTGCCGATGACGTCACATGTAAGGTGACATCATCGGCATGGAGTGTCCGTACGTCACCGGATCTCCCAAAAAAGCCTTTGCCCTGTGCGATTCATTAAATGCTCTGATGCTCATGTCGGAGGGCCTTAGTGGGGGAAGATAGGGATATGTCCGGGTTCAGCTCTGAACCCGGACTACCCCTTTATTACACTGTGTATTGGCAAGACAAAAATCTGTGCAACAAATCAGCACATAATACACAATGTGGGCATGTTGCCTTACAGTGCCTAATATAAAAAACACGCATGGATGCTCAAGATTATGTTACAATCAGCAAGTCTACCTTTTCTCAGAAATGTTTTCGGTGTGATTTTTTACTTCCTCCAGCTTTCCTTTCAGTGCTTCCAATACTTCCTCCTGTTCCGCCAACCAGCGTTGCTCTCTAGGGAAAACAGCAGGAACGTTTACTATAAAGAGTCAGTGTCATTTCACACAATTGCATTAGAATGGTGTAACTAGCAAGTTTCTAAATCACTTCATAAAAAAAATCTGCCTGCATCCAAAAAAGCTGTAAAGTCAAGGCCACTAGGGGTCTCACCTTCACCTAATTTGCAGTCCACAGCCCGTTGTCAGGTAAGATCTGTCCCTAGTAACAGAGACAAAGAAGATAGCAGAGAGGATGTGGGGGCCTGTCAGAGCTAGCGGAGATCCTGAGCCTGATTAAGGAACTTCTACAAAGCCTCTGAATGAACAGGAGCCCCCTGCCCTGTAAGTCTGATTCCCCCCCCCCCCCCTCCTTATCTGTTCTGTGAGCTCTGAAGCCGAAAACAAACATAGTGGGAAGTAAAGGATAGGACATCACAGCAGTACAGTGCTGGCAGATTCCACAGAAGGGTGACGCCCCCTGCTTCTGAGTGAAATGCATCTAGCTGTGCAGCTGAAGAGAGGAATAATATGGCTGGAATAGACTTTAGGGAAGCCGAAAAAGACAGATTCCTTCACAGTTATTATTGTACAAAGAAACACAGACATTATGGAAACGTTTTTTTTTTTTTTTTCAAACTCAGGTACAAAGTACCTGACTTTAAAATTATTTTATAGTCATACTTAAAGGGGTTGTCTCACTTTATAAAATGGCATTTTTTCATGTAGACAATGTTAATAGAAGGAACTTACTAATTTATTGTGATTGTCCATATTGCCTCCTTTGCTGGCTTAATTCCATTACACTATACACTGCTTGTATTCAGGAGTTATGACCACACTACAATCCAGCAGCGGTGGTCGCGCTTGCACACTATAGGAAATAGCTCAGGCCTCTCTGGTGGAGGGGACGGCAGGAGCATGTATAGGCACACATAAGCAGCAGCTCCAGTTCTAGCAACCTCATATCTGCGCTGCAGCACTTGTCATAACCCCTGCAAATGAGCAGTGTACAAGGTGATGGAGAAATTCATCCAGCCAGCAAAGGAGGCAATATGGACAATCACAATACATTAGTAAGTGCCTTGTAATAACTTTCTCTACATGATAAATGCTATTTGCTGCAGTGAGACAACCCCTTTAATACAGTTTCTGCACCTCCAATTGAAAAGTTCCTCCCGGTATGTCTCCTTTAGTAAATACTTGTGTTTACCATGATGCTGTAGCATCAAGTCTACAAACTCTGTGCCATGATGTCCCTCTGTAATCCCTCTGGGAAATTTATAAAAAGTGTGTGTTACCATTTTGTGTTCCAATACAATCTGCATGAATTAGAAAAATGTCAACATTTATGCACACACCCCAATGACAAGGGTAATGGTAACATCAATTTGGTATTTAGTTTATACAGTTCCAGGAAGGATAACAGAGGGACATCAAAATGCAGAGTTCCAAAAGGGAATGCATGTCAGGGGAGGTGACAGATACTATTTGACTAGTTGTAAGATGCTTTTGCGACCAAGTCTTCCTACTTAAAAAAAAAAAAGTTATTTCTTGTGGCCCCCCGATTGCATAGCATTTCAAAATTCTTCTTCAGCCCCCGTTCCCCCACAATCTGTGCAGGCATTTTCATTTTTAAATATGGTAATTAACAAATAGATGGATAAGTTGGCAGTTTCTATGGCACGCAGTGTCGAGCTGAGTTCACATCGCACATTCAGGTTTTCAAACATCAATTCTCCTCTTTTCTTTCAAATACACTTCTGGTTCTGACTTCTAAAACCTGCTCGTGTAGGAGTAAACCTGAGCTGCTGGGACACTGACCAATTCACTGAGTCTTAGACTGGCAGCATGCTTGCAGGAGACACCATCTCACAAGATCATGCTCTGTTCTGATAGCAGCCTGTACAATAGGCATTGAGGAGCCGACAACATGTAGCACCAGCCTTCACCAAGCGAAGCAGAGAAGATCTGGACACCACCGAGGCGAAGCAGAACCTTCATGCCCTGCATGTGGCTGGAGCTTGTGCTTCACCTTGGTGGCTTCTAGATCTCCTCTACTTCCAGTGGCTACTCAATCACCTTTGTGCAGTCTGCCGTCCAAAAAGTGTGATCTTCTGGAGCCGACGTCATTCGCTTTGAATATATGAATAAGTTATCTCCAAGGTTATCTAGAAGCCTACACTGCGACATTTTATGGATTCAATCATTACATAACAGTATAAATGTTCTACCTACTCATACGTATCATATAGTCTATTATATAGAGTACCAAGACAAAGTCAGAGACAAGCTGTTTCCTAAACCACCCATTTTCATAACACACAGCAAAAAAAAAAAAAAGCCTAATAAAATCTGAAAAAGAATAAACTCTAACATGGGTTTCCAAAAGAGGAGTTAAAAATGGTTAAATAAAGATATAAAATAAGGAGCAAATACGACTCCTTTCCATTAAGGCTACTTTCACACTTGCGGCAGAGTGATCCGGAACTAATACATTCCTATGGAAAAAATGCAGGATCCGGCATTCAGGCAAGTCTTCAGTTTTTTTCGCCAGAGATAAAACCGTAGCATGCTACAGTTTTCTCTTTTGCCTGATCAGACAAAATGACTAAACGGAAGACATCCTTATGCATCCTGAACGGATTACTCTCTATTCAGAATGCATGGGGTTAAAACTGATCAGTTCTTTTCCGGCACTGAGCCCTTTTGACAGAACTCAGTGCTGGAAAAGAAAAACGCTAGTGTAAAAGTACCCTAAGGCCTCATGCACACGACAGTTGTTTTTATCGGCCTCCATTCGTAAGGATGGGGACCCATTTATTTCAATGGGTCAGCAAAAAAAATGCAGATAGTTTATCCGTTTGTGTTCCGCGTCTGTTGTCCGCGTTTCCCTTCAGCAAAAAAAAAAATATAGTGCATGTCCTACTTTTTTCATATTTGCAGACAAGGATAGGCATTTATTACAAGGGATCTGTGGAAAAAAAATTAATCCTCCCAAAAAAACGGATGCCGCATAAGTTTTTTTTTAAGCGGATGCAAAAAACAACTGTCGTGTGCATGAGGCCTTAAACTGTGAAAACTAAATGGTCAGTGTGGGGATATAAAACTGCATTTGGATTTGGTGACAGGTTTTTGATTTAAAGGCTTATGTACACCTATGGTTTCAATTGGTCTTTATTACAAATTTGGATCCCTTTTCTCTGTCCAGGGCTGAGTTTCTCTAGTAGCAGGATCTGAATTTTCACTCTGTTTCGTCAGGCAGCTCCGCTGACTGTTCCTCATCTCTGACCTTATAAACACTCATTATAGCTCAATCGTTATCTTACTGATAAGAATGTGGCCTAAATAAGAGTTTAAAGAAAAAGGGGGACATTTATCAAAACTGGTGTAAAGGAAATGGCTCAGTTGTCCATAGCAACCAATCAGATTCCACCTTTACATAGCCTTTAAAGGGAACCTGTGTTGATGCTGAACTTACTGAAGACGGCATAAAGTAGTGACAAAAACGCTGATTTAAGCGGTGTGTCACTCCTGAGCTCAAAAAGTAAGTGGTTGCCGAGAACCAGCATCATAACATTGCAGCTCAGGCCTTTAAAACAGTCAACTGTACCAGAGAACAGTCAGAGTTATTCATAATCTCCTGCTCCCCCCCACCCCCACCCATCTGCTGAAGATTGACAGTTCTTTTCTAGGGAGAAAAGTAAGGAGAAGACTGTCAATCATCAGCAAATAGACAGGGGGAGAAGGAGCTTGGGAGCTAAATATATTGCTCTGTAAGCGGGAACTTGTACTCACCTAAATTCAACCTCAACCACCTGTGTTCCAAGATAACGAAGAACTTAGGCCTCTTTCACACTTGAGTTGTCCGGATCCGGCGTGTACTCCACTTGCCAGAATTACACGCCGGATCCGGAAAAACGCAAGTGTACTGAAAGCATTTGAAGACGGATCCGTCTTCAAAATGCGTTCAGTGTTACTATGGCACCCAGGACGCTATTAAAGTCCTGGTTGCCATAGTAGGAGCGGGGAGCGGTATACTTACAGTCCACGCGGCTCCCGGGGCGCTCCAGAGTGACGTCAGAGCGCCCCATGCGCATGGATGACGTGCCATGCGATCACGTCATCCATGCGCGTGGGGCGCCCTGACGTCACTCTGGAGCGCCCCGGGAGCCGCATGGACGGTAAGTATGCTGCTCCCCCGCTCCCCACTACACTTTACCATGGCTGCCAGGACTTTAGCGTCCCGGCAGCCATGGTAACCAGTGCCACTCTAAAAAAGCTAAACGTCGGATCCGGCAGTGCGCCGAAACAACGTTTAGCTTAAGGCCGGATCCGGATCAATGCCTTTCAATGGGCATTAATTCCGGATCCGGCCTTGCGGCAAGTGTTCAGGATTTTTGGCCGGAGCAAAAAGCGCAGCATGCTGCAGTATTTTCTCCGGCCAAAAAACGTTCCGTTCCAGAACTGAAGACATCCTGATGCATCCTGAACGGATTTCTCTCCATTCAGAATGCATTAGGATAAAACTGATCAGGATTCTTCCGACATAGAGCCCCGACGACGGAACTCTATGCCGGAAGAAAATAACGCAGGTGTGAAAGAGCCCTAAGCTGAAACAGTCAGAAATTAAACAAAAAAACTTATATATAAAAAAACAAACAAACACATCAATCTCTGCAACAACCAGTCAAACGAAGGACTGCATGAAATGGGCCACTAAAAGCCACTGTTGCAAAAGTCAACATTTCTGTGTCCAGGATTTTGAATTGCTAGCCTATCCCTACGATATGTAATCAATGTTTAATGGGGGGGCTGGGGTTCAGCTCCCCACAGATGATATTCTGATGGCCCACCCTAAGGACAGTAAATAAAAGCCCTTCAAAGGCTACGGACACCTTCGGGACAATTTTTATGATTGCATTTGACTCATTTTGGGTTAAAAAAAACCCCACATTTTGGTCTTTATTAAAACTGCTCAGCTGTTAGGAGTTCATTAGTTCATTCAATTGTAAAATGAAGAAGAAAAAAGTACTATGATGATTATATAATGACACTCTATACTTTGTGTGAATATACTTTGTAATATGATTGTCAATAAAAAAAATATATCTGATAAAAAAAAAAATTATACAAAAAATAAAATAAAAAAATCTGTCCCCTGATCTCAAAAACTCATTATAGCTAAAGTCTTATCTAACTGATAAGAGTATGGCTTACATGAGCGTTTATGAGGTCAGAAGATCAGAGGTAAGAGCTACACATGAGCCATCAGAAGAGGTACTCTGCAAGCAGATTTTTTTTTTTAACCCTTATATCTCCAAACTGGCTGTAGATTTTTAATAAAGACCAAGTGAAAAATATTTTTCGCCGAATATGGGTACAATGCAATCCTAAAAAATTGCCCCAAAGGTGTCCATAGCCTTTAACTTAAGTTCAGTGGTTACATATGGCTCATAAACTTCCCTTTCTGTGGATGAGGAACATCCACACGCTCCATGTTCAGAAGATGTTAATCATATGTCCACAGCATCTCACAGGAGAACCATTACATCATAGAAGGCTACTGGAATACAAAGAACTGTGGTTTTCTCAGGAGAACACTACTGCCAGAGCTACGTGGAAATACCAAAGAATTCTCCTTTTCTCAAGATAAGAATACAGAACTCGTACTTTTCCAAATCACTCTTCAGTTTCTTGTTCTCCGCCCGAACTGCCGAGAGCATCATCTCAACGTCCTGATCAACATTTTGCAACTGTAGATAGAGAAGACTGTAAAAATGATATACAATTATATTACACAATATTATAATATAGTTTAATATGTTTAACCCCTTAATGACAAGGAGATAGGACTAAGCCCCGGTGCCAGAACTTATGGAAACTACAGAGCAGACCAATGGGAATTATGGAAGCAGAGTAGATTGTTCCGCTACACCATTTATGTAGCTCCCATTCAATACGATGGGAGTTAGGAAAACTGCGGGCACTAATGAATTGTTTTTTTTTCAGACTTTTATAAATTTATTATATATATATATACATACACACACACACAATGGATATAAAAAGACTACACACCCCTGTTAAAATGTCAGGTTTCTGTGATGTAAAATGAGACAAAGATAAATCATTTCAGAACTTTTTCCACCTTTAATGTGACCTATAAACTGTACAACTCAATTGAAACACAAACTGAAATCTTTTAGGTGGAGGGAAGAAAAAATAAAATAAAAATAATGTGGTGTGCACACCCTCTTATAACTGGGGCTGTATCTGTGTTCAGAATTAAGCAATCACATTCAAAATCATGGTAAATAGGAGTCAGCATACACCTGCCATCATTTAAAGTGCCTCTGATTAACCCCAAATAAAGTTCAGCCTCTCTAGTTGGTCTTTCCTGAAATTTTCGTAGTCGCATCCCACAGCAAAAGCCATGGTCCACAGAGAGCTTCCAAAGCATCAGAGGGATCTCATTGTTAAAAGGTATCAGTCAGGAGAAGGGTACAAAAGAATTTTCAAGGCATTAGATATACCATTGAACACAGTGAAGACATCATCATCAAGTGGAGAAAATATGGCACAATAGTGACATTACCAAGAACTGGACGTCCCTCCAAAATTGAAAAGACAAGAAGAAAACTGGTCTGGGAGGCTACCAAGAGGCCTACAGCAACATTTAGGGTCCATTCACACGTCCTGTTTTTTTTATCCTGAAAAACGGTCCGTTTTTTGTGGATCCGTTGTTCCTGAAAATGTTTCCGTATGTCATCCGTTTTTTGCGGATCCGCAAAAAACGGAAGCATGTATACATTTCAATAATCAAATAAAGTTGTTTGGATTTCTTTGAAAAAAAATAAAAATAAAAATTTGTTATGTGTTTCCAGGAACGGAATCCGCAAAAAACGGATGACATACGGAATGACATCCGAATGTCATCCGTTTTTTGCGGATCCATTGACTTTGTATTGTACCAGGATCCGATTTTTCAGGACAAGAATAGGACATGTTTTATATTTAAACGGACATGCGGAACGGAACAACGGAAACGGACAGCACACATTGTGCTGTCCGATTTTTTCCAGGACCCATTGAAAATGAATGGGTCCAGATCTGGTCCAGATCTGTTCAGCAAAAAACGGAACAGATCAGGAAAGAAAAAACGGACGTGTGAATAGACCCTAAAGGAGCTGCAGGAATATCTGGCAAGTACTGGCTGTGTGGTACATGTGACAACAATTTCCCGTATTCTTCATATGTCTGGGCTATGGGGTAGAGTGGCAAGACGAAAGCCTTTTCTTACGAAGAAAAACATGCAAGCCAGGCTACATTTTGCAAAAACACATCTGAAGTCTCCCAAAAGCATGTGGGAAAAGGTGTTATGGTCTGATGAAACCAAGGTTGAACTTTTTGGCCATAATTCCAAAAGATATGTTTGGCGCAAAAACAATACTGTACATCACCAAAAGAACACCATACCCACAGTGAAGCATGGTGGTGGCAGCATCATGCCAAGGGGCTGGGGCCTTAGTTAAGCTAGAGGAAATTATGAACAGTTCCAAATACCAGTCAATATTGGCACAAAACCTTCAGGCTTCTGCTAGAAAGCTGAACATGAAGAGGGACTTCATCTTTCAGCATGACAACGACCCAAAGCATACATCCAAATCAACAAAGGAATGGCTTCACCAGAAGATGATTAAAGTTTTGGAATGGCCCAGCCAGAGCCCAGACCTGAATCCGATTGAAAATCTGTGGGGTGATCTGAAGAGGGCTGTGCACGGGAGACGCCCTCGCAATCTCACAGATTTGGAGTGTTTTTGCAAAGAAGAGTGGGCAAATCTTGCCAAGTCAATATGTGCCATGCTGATAGACTCATACCCAAAAAGGCAGAGTGCTGTAAAAAAATCAAAAGGTGCTTCAACAAAGTATTAGTTTATGGGTGTGCACACTTATGCAACCATATTATTTTATTTTTATATTTTTTCTTTAACAGGGGTGTGTAGACTTTTTATATCTACTGTATGTATATATGTATATATATATATATATATATATATATATATTTATTTTTATTGTTTTTACTTATTGTTAATGTATTACAATATTCCTGTAGGCTAATCTATTATGATCTGAATCACTATGACACCGGCTGCTGTTAGGGCAACGCTTAGGGCTGCTCAGACGACGGTGGCCCGTGGTGTCTGCCTCCCAGTCTAAAGTTGCAAGCACACCAAGAAGGGATATGTCCCTTCTTGGCATGGTGTCCTGACAGATGCAGCACCATTCAATGGAGATTAGACATGCGCCTTAGTGCACAGACAGGGATGGGTTTTTCCAATTCCCGTCCTGTTCAAAGGGGCAACTGCTTTGTTTCAAGCCATGGACACTCTTGTCTGCGGCAATTAAATTGTACCAGTAACTGGTCAGTTTTTGTAATGTGTAGGGGCAGCGATACTGACCATATTTGTAATATACTTTAATTACTGAAATCATACATTTCTTTTTTTAATAGTATCTTTTTATTGAATTTGTCAAAGAGCATACAACCACTTCAAGAACAATTAAATGTACATGTAAACCAGTACATTACGTCTCTTGTGTCTTAGGCTACATGCACACGAACGTTGTTTGTTTCCGTGTCAGTTCCTTTTTTTGCGGATATGATGCGGACCCATTCATTTCAATGGGTCTGCAAAAAATGCAGACAGCACACCGTGTGCTATCTGCATCAGTATGTCCGTTCCGTAGCCCCGCAAAATAAAATAGAACATGTCCTATTCTTGTCCGTTTTAGGCATTGTTACATGTGATCCGCCCAAAAAAAAATAAAAAAAATGGATGGCATACGGATGTCATCCGTTTTATTTGGGGGATCCGCAATTTGCGGACCGCAAAACACATACGGTCGTGTGCATGTAGCCTTATTGAAACAACTTCAATATTGCAGTACTGAATTGTGTTTGCAAGAGAAAGTATGAAACAAAGAAAACCATTCTGGATAAGCGACACTGAATCAGCATTATCTCGAAATACACCAGAGCACTCCATTCACAGACATACGCTCGCCCACCGGACCGAGACAAATATCTCTGTATCTTAAGGTAACACTGTTTGGGCGTTAATCCAAGGATCCCATATTTTCTGGAAACGGTCAGGGGTTCCTCTATGTTCGTATACAAACTTCTATAACTCCAGATTAGAATTAAAGGGGTTGTCCAGGTTCAGAGCTGAACCCGGACATACCCTTATTTTCACCCCGGCAGCCCCCCTGAGCCTAGCATCGGAGCATCTCATGCTCCGATGCGCTCCAGTGCCCTGCGCTAGATCGCGCAGGGCACAGGCTCTTGTGTTTTCAATAACACACTGCCGGGCGGTAACTTCCGCCCAGCAGTGTGTTCGGTGACGTCACCGGCTCTGAGGGGCGGGCTGTAGCTCTGCCCTAGCCGTTTTACTGGCTAGGGCAGAGCTAAATCCCACCCATCAGTGCCGGTGACGTCACCGGGGTTCCTGTCAGCCCCATAGAGAGCCCGGTACATCACCGGAACTCAGAAAAATGCCTTTGCCCTGTGCAATTTAGCGCAGGGCAAAGGAGAGCATCGGAGCATGAACTGCTCCGATGCTCATGTCAGAGGGGCTGCCTGGGTGAAAATGGAGGTATGTCCGGGTTCAGCTCTGAACCTGGACAACCCCTTTAACTATTTGTATCCACTGTTGCATCGTAGGATTCTTAGGGGGCATCCAATTCAGGATAGTTTTCCTTGCAATCTGTATAGTTGCCTACCAAATTTAGTGGGAATAACCTCATTAACTGTAACGCAGTACAAATATTAGGAAAGCATTGATGCAAAGTATGGATCTGAGTGCACTGAGGGTCGGGCAGTTTACACATCTTAGATAAAAAAAAATCATACATTTCTATTAAATAAATAGATCTAAAGTGGCCCATTTTGTGCCTTAGCAATGCTCCCTGTCTTCCGTTTACTTAACTGCTGCCATTCTAAGTAATGAAAGGTATTTGTGAATATATTTATTATAAAATAATATTTAAGTATTTAAAAAAAAATATTCCTGGAGAACCCCTTTAAGTTTAATGTGGCGAGACCCATTAGGGATGTCAGAACTCTTTGAGGTAATCACTCAAGACACTGGATTAAGTCCAGAGATCGGTCAAATCAAGGTCCAACCAGCCTCAAGCAATCCCAGCCCAGATGTATTAAAGCAGCAAACCACGGCAGAGAAGTCTTATTTTATCCCCAGCAGAATCTACGGTTAGTGTTCCAATTAAGGAGACATACTGTGCATTCAGAAAGTCTTTAGACCCTTTCAATGTTTTCACATTTTGGCCCTGTGCTAAAAGTTTTAAAAAATTAATTTTTCAACCCAATTTGCAAACATTTCTAAATATCTGTTTTCCCCTTGGGGTATTAAGTGCAGAACGATGAAGCCAATTTTTATTTTTTATTGTTTTATTTTAGGCCGCAACATAACAAAATGTGAAAAAAGTTAAAGGGTCCGAAGACTTTCAGAATGCATTGCATTTCCTTAAAATTTCATATACAAAATGTCAGCAATCTGGCAGCATGCCTGCTCTTGGCAGTTTTTGGCAGCAGGTACCGTTGTTTTCAGTGAGATCTGCTGCCGATGTAATATGGATGAGCTGCACGGACCCCCTTGCTTTTTCTCCTGCAGCGAGAAGAGAGAACGCGATATGTGAGAGCTTCTCTCTCCTCGTTCTAGAGATTGTTGGGGGGTGTCAGTACTTAGGCCCTCACAGATCAAAACTTTTAATTTATCTGTATTTATTTATTTGGCTCATTCATATAGCACTGACATATTCCGCAGCCCTTTACAGACATTATCATTATCTCTATGATATATAAAAACTTTCATTAAAACTCAGAGACCCTTTAAGTTACTGAGCTGAGCTGTAGATGACAAAACACCCATGTTAAGGGGTACTCCAGGATTTTATTACTGATGGCCTATTCTTAGCAAAGGACATTCATATCGAATCAGTGGGGGTCCGACACACTGCACCCCTCCCGCCAGATTTTTCAAATAATAATAATAGTAATAAGTCAGAGCAAGTGTGTTTTTAATTGAAGACATTTTGCTAGTCAATCGACTGTTTTTCTCAATTAGAATGACGTGTACGAGAATTCTCCTGCATTAAATACTGGTGGAGGTAAGGTGTTGATTCAGTTTGCATGACTGAAGCTATTGGGTGTGGTTAACCACCTAACAGTTTTGTCTGAGCTCTGGGGGGGGGGGGGCGCTACTTTAGCTGCTAATATCTCTAGATTGGTAGCAGCAGTATTATCTCCACTCTAACTGATCAGAAGATAGAGCTGTTAGAAATCGAGTAGGGAGTGAAAACGTGAAACCTGCTTTTTCTTTCACTTTCAGCCGCATTCTATTACTATCATAACGGCAAGAAGCAGTTCAGCAATTAGATTTCCAGTAGATTTCATTTGCATTTTATTGTCAGTGGTCAGAGACCTTAATGCTTCTTCTATGATGTCCATGTTCTGATGGTCGATGTATCTAGGAGCAAGGGGTGGTAAAAAAAAATAAAAATAAAAAAAAAAGGACATCATGGAGGAATGTCTCGAGGCTAAGGGGAATTTATTGATACAAATTCTCCATATAGACTTAGGGAGCTCCATTGGACCAAGGAGTTTTCTAGGAGAGGAAGGGCTACACTGCTGGATTTCTAACAGTAATATCTTCCAATGTAGTGGAGATAATTCTGTGATCCTAGTCTTGAATGAAAGCTTGGAATTCCAGCTTTCAAACAAGACCAATGTCTCTGGCTGCTACCAATCCAGAGATATGAGCAGCCAAAGCAGTCCCTTCCTCTGTAGTCTGAATGGGGGGGGGGGGGGGGGGGGGATTGGGGAGCTGAAAGCCTGCAAAAGGAAAGAAATATATATATATATATATATATATATATATAAATATCTATTGGCATTACCACAATTAGTTTTTTTTTATCTTTCCTCTAAAAATTGTTCCTAAAAACACTAATTTTTAGGAGAAAAAAGAAAAAAGTTTTTGACTGCTGGAACATAGAGGGGGTAAATGTTACTGGTACTTAAGGCTAAAATTATCTATGTCACTAAGGAGTTAAAAATGCAATTGTGTTCCCTGAGTTGCGCGCCAACCATATTTACTTCAGACATATATTAAAAATCTACAATAAAAAAAAAAAGTGACATTTATAGGAGGGTTTTTACAATTTTATTGTAACTGTTACACTACCTCAGGAGAGGTGTTGGAGCTGCATTGTAAGTGGCAGACAAAAATACAACGTCCAGTTACTCTGACTTATTACTACTGATAATCCTGGAATCCCTTTCACTTAAAACTGACCAATCAGTTCCCCCAAAATGTCTATTTTATTAAAATGTGAATTCCCCATGAAATGGCTACTCTGGAGCATCTTTCCTTAGAACTCTGTGTTCTGATGTTCTTTGTTTATTCCACCTGTAAACATATGAGCAAAATGAAAATCTAGTGTCATCGTTCACCTTATCACTGAATGCCTTCCATACCCCATCAGTGTGGACGTTGTAGGGACGTGCTATATTATGACAATGGGAATATTAACCCCAAGGTGTCAATTTATCCATATATTTCAAAGTGAAACCACAAGGGAATGGCACCATGTAGACTTGTACGGCAAGATGGCCCAGAATTGTTATTTCATGGAGAAATCGACTAAAGAACACATGTCAGAAGAGCTGGCAGCTCCTCTTTAAATGAAGTTTTGGGAAGCTGCCATGTCAAAATTCCTCAGCTTCTGTTTTACGTATAATACCCAGAGGCAGGAGCTTCTGAATGCCTCTGACTTTACCAGCCGCTATGCTGTGCCTTATGTGAAAGCATGATATCATAGCCTCCGACAGGTTCACGGGTCTCATCGGGTTATTTCCAGTGATAATAAAAGACCGTTCTAATTTTACGACCTGTGACATGAGCTCATGAACATACGGCATTAACCTGTCGTGCCCCATTGTTACGCCGTGGCCGGCTACAACCCTGACGGTATGTTTTCTGGTTCCTTTCCAGCTGGATCATTTCACCTTCTACTTATAGAAATGATCCCGTGGAAAAGACAAGCTAATCGATAAGTATTTTCACAGGAAAAAAAAAAAAGTTCCTATCCTTCCTAAGGCCGGGCTGCCAATAAAACAGGCTGCTTATGGGAAATCCGACGAGATGGTTACCTCTTCTTTTCCAGTGGCGAGCAGAACGTCCTGGTTGTTGGAGATTACTAAGAAACAGAGAATAAATAGCAGTTAATGTTTTGGCTTCCATAGAGACGCATTGACAGAAGACGACTTCTCAATTTCCGCCCTGTCTGTGAAGTCAGGGGCGGCGTGAGGGGCCAAGGATGACAGCACCGGCCACAAAGGTTGGACGTGACTGCGAAATTAAGGATTTCAGTCACCGGGGCCCTCTCCTCTGGTAGGTAGCTGGGACTTGCCAAACAGCGCTTTATGAGGAAGGAGGAAAAACTGATTAATGTGATTTTCATTTGCAATCACTTTGATGGAGGACGTTGATGGAATCCATGCCTCAATAAAAAAAAAAAAAAAAAAAAAAAAAACACATTACCGTCTCCAAATTTTAGGAATATGGCAAACAGGTTAAGACTGAGGTCATCGGGAGCTGTCCGTACTCAATGGAAACGCTGAAAAGAAGCCACTGACCCGCAGAGGAGAAAAACACACACGTAACCTAAGGAGGACCTGTCATCTCTCCTGACGTGTCCTAGTAAATTCCTGTATCCCTCAGAAGGTATCAATTCTTCTGCATTTGTTTTCTTAGAACTCTTTATTGTCCCAGCTGTTATTCCTCCTGTAAATTTAAGAGAAATGTGACATTTGTCTTGCCAGTAGTGTCCCTACACACCATCAGCTATGACTGGATATTGCCAGACTGTGAAGGGACTGGTAATGCCCAGTTGTCAATTCATTCATACTTTTTCCAGGAGGAATAACAGAGGGACAATGCGAACCAGTGTCCAATGAAAAGATTCTCTAGAATTAGTATGTCATGGAGAATATACAGTTAGGTCCATATACAGTTTACTAGTTTTTGTTCTGCACATTACCACAATGGATTTTGAACAAAACAATTCAGATGCAATTGAAGTTCAGACTTTCAGCTTTAATTCACTGGGTTGAACAAAATGATTGCATAAAAATGTGAGGAACTAAAGCATTTTTTAAACTCAATCCCTTCATTTCAGGGGCTCAAAAGTAATTGGACAAATTAAATAATTGGAAATAAAATGTTAATTTCTAATACTTGGTTAAAACCCCTTTGTTGGCAATGACTGCCTGAAGTCTTGAACTCATGGACATCACCAGACGCTGTGTTTCCTCATTTTTAATGCTCTGCCGGGCCTTTACTGCAGCGGTTTTCTGTTGCTGTTTGTTTGTGGGCCTTTCTGTCTAAAGTTTAGTCTTTAACAAGTGAAATACATGCTCTATTGCAGGGATGCCCAACCTGCGCCCCCTCCCCCAGATGTTGTAAAACTACAACTCCCACCATGTCCTGCTGTAGGCTGTCCGGGCATGCTGGGAGTTGTAGTTTTGCAACAGCTGGAGGGCTGCAGGTTTGAGCATCCCTACCCAGATCAGGTGACTGACTTGGCCATTTAAGAATATTCCACTGCTTCAACATAGTAACATAGTACATTAGGCTGAAAAAAGACATTTGTCCATCCAGTTCGACCTGTTATCCTGCAAGTTGATCCAGAGGAAGGCAAAAAACAACAACCCTGTGAGGTAGAAGCCAATTTTCCTCACTTTAGGGGAATAAAAAATTCCTTCCCGACTCCAATCAGATTAACTCCCTGGATCAACGACCCCTCTCTAGTAGCTATAGCCTGTAATATTATTACGCTCCAGAAATACATCCGGGCCCCTCTTGAATTCCTTTATTGTACTCACCATCACCACCTCCTCAGGCAGAGAGTTCCATAGTCTCACTGCTCTTACCGTAAAGAATCCTTTTCTATGTTTGTGTACAAACCTTCTTTCCTCCAGACGCAGAGGATGTCCCCTCGTCACAGTCCTGGGGATAAATAGCTGATGGGATAGATCTCTGTACTGACCCCTGATATATTTATACATATTAATTAGATCTCCCCTCAGTCGTCTTTTTCTAAAGTGAATAACCCTAATGTTGATAATCTTTCAGGGTACTGTAGTTGCCCCATTCCAGTTGTTATTTTAGTTGCCCTCCTCTGGACCCTCTCCAGCTCTGCTATGTCTGCCTTGTTCACAGGAGCCCAGAACTGTACACAGTACTCCATGTGTGGTCTGACTAGCGATTTGTAAAGTGGTAGGACTATGTTCTTATCACGGGCATCTATGCCCCTTCTGATGCAACCCATTATCTTGTTGGCCTTGGCAGCAGCTGCCTGACACAGTTTTTTACAGCTTAGTTTGCTGTTTATTAAAATTCCTAGATACTTTTCCATGTCAGTGTTACCGAGTGTTTTACCATTTAGTATGTATGGGTGACTTGCATTATTCCTTCCCATGTGCATAACCTTACATTTGTCACTGTTATACCTCATCTGCCACTTATCTGCCCAAACCTCTAATCTATCCAGATCGCTCTGTAGTAGTATACTGTCCTCTTCCGTGGTAATTACTTTACACAGTTTAGTGTCATCTGCGAAAATTGACACTTTACTATGCAAGCCTTCTACAGGATCATTAATAAATATATTAAAGAGAATAGGGCACAATACTGACCCCTGAGGTACCCCACTAGTGACCCAATCTGAGTGTGTACCGTTAATAACCACCCTCTGTTTTCTATCATTGAACCAGTTACTTACCCACATACAGACATTTTCTCCTAGTCCGAGCATTCTCATTTTATATACTAACCTTTTATGTGGTACAGTGTCAAATTCTTTGGAGAAGTCCAGATATACGACATCCATTGAGTCGCCGTTGTCAAGTCTAGAACTTACCTCCTTATAGAAACTGATTAAATTTGGCATGACCGATCCCTCATGAAGCCATGCTGATATGGCATTATTTGCTCATTTCCGTTGAGATGCTCTAAGATAGCATCTATCAGAAAACCTTCAAACAGTTTATCCACAACAGATGTTAAACTTACCGGCCTATAGTTTCCAGGCTCTGTTTTTGGACCCTTTTTGAATACTGGCCCCACATTTGCCATGCGCCATTCCTGTGGGACATTCGCCCCTCATTACTCTTTAAAGGCCCGACACCTTCAGATTTATACTTTTTAACATTTATATAATATTGCTTTAATAAACTCTTGGGTTGCTTTGGCTTTATGTTTTGGGTTGTTGTTAATCTGTATTATGAAACGCCGACCAATCAGTTTGGCTGGATTTGAGCATACAGTATGTCTCTGAAAACCCCAGAATTCATCCGGCTGCTTCTGTCCTGTGTCACATCATCAATAAACACTAGGGACCCAGTGCCACTGGCAGCCATGCATACCCAAGCCATCACACTGCCTCCACCATGTTTTACAGATAATGTGGCATGCTTTCGATCATGAGCTGTACCATGCCTTCGTCATACTTTTTTCTTTCCATCATTCTGGTAGAGGTTGATCTTGGTTTTATCTGTCCAAAGAATGTTCTTCCAGAAGTGTGCTGGTTTTTCAAAGATGTTTTTTAGCAAAGTCCAATCTAGCCTTCTTATTCTTGAGGTCTATGGGTGGCTTGCACCGTGCAGTGAACCCTCTGTATTTCCTTTCATGCAGTCTTCTCTATATGGAGAGTGTTGTTCACTTGGTTGGCTGTTGTAAAGGGGTTTCTCTTCACCATGGTAATTATTCTGCGATCATCCACCACTGTTGTCTTCTGTGGGCATCGAGGTCTTTTTTCATTGTTGAGGTCACCAGTGCTTGCTTTCTTTCTTTCTCAGGATGTACCAAACTGTAGATTTTGCCACTCCTAATAGTGTAGCAATTTCTCGGATTTTTTTTTTTCTGTTTTTGCAGCACCAGCAAAATCTTCAAAATGCAAGCACCACACCTCAAATCTACTCCAGGCCTTTTATGTGCTTAATTGATTATTAAATAATGAAGGAATTACCCACACCTGTCCATAAAACAGCCTTTGAGTCAATTGTCCAATTACTTTTGGTCCCTTTAAAAATAGGGTACCACATGTAAAGGAGCTGAAACTCCTAAACCCTTCATAAAATTTGTATGTGGATACCCTCAAATGAAAGCTAAAAGTCTGGACTTCATGTCCATTATATAACTATAACTTGAATATGTTTTAGTAAACAGGTATAAAAAAAACTAAATTTGTGTCAGTGTCCAAATATATATAGACCTAACTAAGTGTTCACTAAAACAGACATGTCCGGAGAGGTCCTTGTTAAGAGATGACCAGGAAGCAGCGTTGGCAGTGGGTCCTAATTCCTCTCTGCCACACTATGGCTATGGTCATATTATATACGCCAACTATTAAAGTGGATTTGTCACCTCTTCTGACATCATCTGTTTTAGTAAATAACTGTATATCACAAGAAAGGATCATTTTGCATCCTCTTGTCTGCTGCCTCTATGTTGTGCCATTCCTCTATTATTCCTATTACAAGTCTATGAATGAACTGCCAACTGGGTGTTACCAGCTGGGAGTGTGTCCCGACAATCTGACCCTATCTAGTCCGTACTGAAAGACTGCAAGAAAACATATCCAACTGGCGACACCCAGTTGGCTATTCACTCAAACGTCTAGTAGGGATAATAGAGGAATGTCATAACGTTATATGAAAAGATGCTCCAGAAGTGTTATTACATGGGGAATTCAACTATTTACTAAGACTTGTCAGGAGAGGGGACGGGTCCTCTTTAAAATTATTACGGTCATTTATCAAACTGCAACCAATCAGATTGCACCTTACATTTTTCACGGCTCCTTACAATCTGATTGGTTGCTATGGGTAACTAAGCCAGTTCCACTTTACACCAGTTTGATAAATTACCCCACATATCTATATATATTTTTTTTTAAAGAACTGAGGTCAGATCTATCAGTTGGATTAAATCTAGGTCTAGGGAGGTAGATATACGAATGCATGCGGCGGAGGAAGCCTTTACTCAGGTTCCGTCAATAGAAAATGGATAGGGATTGCGAGTTGTGCAGGAGGTGCTGAAATGTCATCTCCTTCAAGTAACGGAGAGGAAACGCCTCTTTTAAAAACAGAAGATCTTTGAAGAAGGGGAAAGAGTAGGGCACATGCTCTCTATGATATCCAAAGCACAGCAGGGTTCTACTTGTATTTTGGGGCTAATGGATTCATAAGGAAAGCTTAGACAAAGATACTAGCAGAAATCCTTGGTGGTTTTTATTCCTCTTTATATTCCTCAAAAACATCATGTTTGGATTCAGATATTAGAGAATTTTTGCAGGAATTAGATCTCCCAAGACTGTCAAATGAGTACTGTACGCTATTAGATGCCCCCTTAAGATTGGAGGAATTAGAGGAGGCAGTAAAATCCATGGCTAATGAGAAGACGGTGGATGGTCTAGTCTACCTGCCGAGATATATAAAACATTTTCGGACATATTGCTCCCTGAGCTGTTGAAAGTGTTCAATCATTCCCTGGAGATGGGCTATTTTCCTGACTCCATGCAAGAAGCGCTAATTGTGGTTATCTCCAAAACCGGGTAAGGGCCCAAAACCGCCAGATTCTTACAGGTCTGTCTCGATGTTGTCCATGAACGTCAAGATCCTAGGAAAGGCCTTGGCTATGTGCCTATCCAAAGTTATATTGTCTGTAATCAACCCAGACCAGACTGGATTCATGCCCCAAAAACACACTTCTATCAATATCTGTCGAGTCTTTACTAGTTTTCAGATACCAGCAGATAATGTGGGAGATGGGGCCATTTTCTCACTGGATGCAGCCAAGGCCTTTGATAGTGTCGAATGGCAGTTTTTGTGGTGTGCGCTTAATGGGATTTGGGCAAAAATTCATATCCTGGGTGAAAGTAATTTACTCAAACCAAAGGCGAGAATCAGGGCAAATGGGGGTATTACAACGGGGCACTCGGCAGGGATGCCCTCTGTCGCTGTTGTTGTTTGCTCTAGCGATAGAGCCATTGGCTGCTGCAGTGCGCAAGTCTCATTCTATACAGGAATTTTGGTATGGTACAGTACACAATAAGGTGGTGATGTATGCAGACTACACCCTGCTGTTTTTGGGTGACACATCTACACCACTAGTTGCTGTAATGTCTGTTATTGTTAGGTTTGGGCAGTTGTCTAGTTTAACACCTAACTGACATGAATCTGCACTAATGCTCATAGATGGTCAGCCAAGATCACCGGTGATACCCGACATAAATATCCCATGTGTAGAGACATTTAAATATTTAGGTATTAACAGGTCTCCTAAAATTAAGGATTTTGAGGAATTAAATCTTACTTCACTACTAACTAAATTTCCCAATAAAATTAAGGCCTGGTGTAAACTTTACTTGTCAGTGGTGGGGAGGACGAACCTTCTTAAGATGGTATTGATGCCACAGGTTTTATATGTTCTCCATAATGCCCCGGTCTGGCTGCCAAGGGACAGGTGTCACTGACGGTGTACAGGAAACAAGACAATGCAACATGCATATATGACTCACTGGATCCAAAGCTAAGGAACCAAAAGGGAGACCCCTGCACAAGACCTGGCACTTTCCCTGGCTGCTCAGCCTATGCAAAAATCCCAAAGGTGGATGGTTGCATATCCACGTACCTCGACTATATAACACCTGAACACCCTACAATAGTGAGGGGAGACGACCACCGGCTCCCTACACCAGACACGGAGGGAGTCAGGGTCACCTGGGATCCAGCAAACAGAAAATAACAGATAAATGTACAGCACTTAACTTAGTAGCAGACTGGGAAATAGGATCAGCATGCACACACACTCCAGGAAGAAGTATAAGCCGCCCAGTAATGCATTATGGGGAGGAATTAAAAGGGATGCAATCAGTCCAACTACATGACAGCTGAGAGAGGCTAACGAGATGAGGAACTGAACACCACAACAAAGAAAACTCAAGGAGGAGGTTCTGAAAGGCTTCTGTCAGAGCTTCTCAGCTGTCTGGTTGTGACAACAGGTTTAACAAAATGTACTCGATATTTAGAAATTTGATATGGAGCAAAGGACAAACTAGAATAAAATGTGAGACCTTTCAGTATTCTAAAACAGAGGGAGGCCTGGAAGTTCCCAATCTCCCAATCCATGGGTATACTTTCTGGTGGCCCAAAGTCAACACTTTAAAGGATGGATAGAGTTGGGGTCTATGGATATAACTAGACAGATTCTTAGACATCATCTGAAAGGCAGGGATCTAATGATGTTACTAGAGGGACTAGATGGGAGGTCAGAAATTCCCATACGATGTACATATGGTTTGGCGGAATATCAAACACTTGAGAGGGGTTTCTGGGATTACAGAATATGCCCCAATATGGCGTAACCCAGTTTTGTCTGAATTCGGATCGCCGACAGGGTTTCATGAATGGAAGGAGAGGGGAGTGACAAGAATGGGACACCTCCTGGAGGCTGGAGTGTTCAGAGCTGTTACCAGCTTCCAGGAAGTCTATGGCATTCCTAGACGTTTCTATCAATAGTCACAAATGTGACATGCTTATAACACTATGATCAAGAATGGTCTTATGGTGTCACAGCATTACACTTTATAGTTTTGGGAGGAGAGGGTTGATATCCATGGTATATAGGTTGTTGCTTGACAAATACCTAGAATCACACCCATTGACAAGGATGCAAAAATGGTAACAAGATGTAGATGCAATTTCGAAAAATCAATAGTCTGATATACTAGAAGTGGTACGTCTTTCCTCTTTGAGTGAAAGTGGGAAACTATGACAATTATTTATTATTCATAGAGTGTACAAGACACCGGTTTTCTTACATCGGATGGGCATCAGATCAGATGCTAAATGTCCTTGATGTTCTATGGAGTCTGCAGATCTGATGCACATGCTAGGGCAGTGTCCGGTAATACAGTTGTGTTCAAAATTATTCAACCCCCACTGAAATTGAGTGTTTTGGCCAGTTTGACATTGATTTTGATCATTTCAGTCATCTTGTTTACAATTAAATCAAAGAGGCACTTGCAAGTCAGATAAATATAAAATAACATTTATAATGAAATAACCACAAATGTCTTTTCTGTGCTCACATCATTATCAGTTTTATTCAACCCCCAAGTGACATTCAATCTTAGTACTTAGTACAACATCCTTTTCCAGTTATAACAGCTCTTAAACATGAAGCATAGCTTGACACAAGTGTCTTGCAGCGATCTACGGGTATCTTCGCCCATTCTTCATGGGCAAAAGCCTCCAGTTCAGTCACATTCTTAGGCTTGCACGCTGCAACAGCTTTCTTTAAGTCCCACCAGAGGTTCTCAATCGGATTTAAGTCTGGTGACTGCGATGGCCACTTTTTCCAGCCTTTAATCTGCAACCATGCTCTAGTGGACTTGGAGGTATGCTTGGGATCATTGTCCTGTTGAAAGGTCCAACGTCTCCCAAGCCTCAGGTTTGTGACGGACTGCATCACATTTTCATCCAATATCTCCTGGTACTGAAGAGAATGCATGGTACCTTGCACACGCTGAAGCTATCCTGTACCTGTAGAAACAAAACAGCCCCAAAGCATGATTGACCCCCCGCCATGCTTCACAGTAGGCAAGGTGTTCTTTTTTTCATAGGCCTTGTTCTTCCTCCTCCAAACATAGCGTTGATCCATGGGCCCAAACAGTTCTAATTTTGTTTCATCAGTCCACAGAACACTATCCCAAAACTTTTGTGGTTTGTCCACATGACTTTTGGCATACTGCAGTCGACTCTTCTTATTCTTTAGAGACAGCAAGGGGGTGCGCCTGGGAGTTCTGGCATGGAGGCCTTCATTACACAGTGTGCGCCTTATTGTCTGAGCTGAAACTTCAGTACCCACATCTGACAAATCTTTTTTCAGTTCCTCAGCAGAGACACAGGGACTTTTCTCCACTTTGCGCTTCAGGTAGCGCACAGCAGTCGAAGTCAGCATCTTCTTTCTGCCACGACCAGGTAGCGTTTCAACAGTGCCCTTTGCCTTGAATTTGCGAATGAGGCTTCCTATGGTGTCTCTTGGCATGTTTAACATCTTTGCAATCTTCTTATAGCCATTGCCCTTCCTGTGAAGAGAAATCACCTCTTCTCTTGTCTTCCTGGACCATTCTCTTGACTCATCATGTTTGTAAACACACCAGTAAATGTCTAGAAGGAGCTGAGTATCACAGTCCTTTTAAATCTGCCTAATTGGTGCTTATTATGCTTGATTGCTGCTCCTTGACATCCACAGGTGTTTTCAATACCTGATCGAAAACACTTGAATGAACCTCTGTTCTTAAGAGTGGTAGTCTTTAAGGGGTTGAATAATTGTGTCAATGAAGAAATCACAAAAAAAAAACATTTAATACTGTATTACAAAAACAATTGGTCATTTTAGTTGCATTTGGTTCTTTAAAAAGTTCTTGTAAGATTTCATTCTGAACACAGTTACAAATATACACTAAAATCCCTAAAACCCTTTACAGCATTGGGGGTTGAATAATTTTGAACACAACTGTAACTACTTTCTGGGATAAGGTGATTGATGTCATACAGAAAGCCTACACAGTACGAATACCATGGGACCCCAAGGTGTGCATCTTGGGTTGTGTGTCAGAATTGGGAACTGAAAACACGTTTAAGGTGGCTATAGGCCGCTTGCTATATGAGACGAGGAAATTGATAGCTCTACATTGGATTCAGGCTGACCCCCCGACACCCAGAGAATTTTAGTGTAAAATTAACAATATGCTTGTATACGAGAAAGACTTCTTTCAGAAAAGAGGTTGTCCCCTCAAATATGAGAACCTACGGGAGCCGTGGCTGGAATCTGTGCGAGTAAACAATATTACGGGATAAAGAGGCAGCTTATGCCGGAATAGGGGGATTGGTTGGGGGTTCTGAGTTCAAAGGAAAGAAATATTCATGTCATATACACTCACCTAAAGAATTATTAGGAACACAATAATAATACGGTGTTGGACCCCCTTTTGCCTTCAGAACTGATTTTATTCTACGTGGCATTGATTCAACAAGGTGCTGATAGCATTCTTTAGAAATGTTGGCCCATATTGATAGGATAGCATCTTGCAGTTGATGGAGATTTGAGGGATGAACATCCAGGGCACGAAGCTCCCGTTCCACCACATCCCAAAGATGCTATATTGGGTTGAGATCTGGTGACTGTGGGGGCCATTTTAGTACAATGAACTCATAGTCATGTTCAAGAAACCAATTTGAAATGATTCGAGCTTTGTGACATGGTGCATTATCATGCTGGAAGTAGCCATCAGAGGATGGGTACATGGTGGTCATGAAGGGATGGACATGGTCAGAAACAATGCTCAGGTAGCCCGTGGCATTTAAACGATGGCCAATTGTCACTAAGGGGCCTAAAGTGTGCCCAGAAAACATCCCCCACACCATTACACCACCACCACCAGCCTGCACAGTGGCAACAAGGCATGATGGATACATGTTCTCATTCTGTTTACGCCAAATTCGGACTCTACCATTTGAATGTCTCAACAGAAATCGAGACTCATCAGACCAGGCAACATTTTTCCAGTCTTCAACAGTCCAATTTTGGTGAGCTCAAGCAAATTGTAGCCTCTTTTTCCTATTTGTAGTGGAGATGAGTGGTACCCGGTGGGGTCTTCTGCTGTTGTAGCCCATCCGCCTCAAGGTTGTGCGTGTTGTGGCTTCACAAATGCTTTGCTGCATACCTCGGTTGTAACGAGTGGTTATTTCAGTCAATGTTGCTCTTCTATCAGCTTGAATCAGTCAGCCCATTCTCCTCTGACCTCTAGCATCAACAAGGCATTTTCGCCCACAGGACTGCCGCATACTGGATGTTTTTCCCTTTTCACACCATTCTTTGTAAACCCTAGAAATGGTTGTACGTGAAAATCCCAGTAAATGAGCAGATTGTGAAATACTCAGACCGGCCCGTCTGGCACCAACAACCATGCCACGCTCAAAATTGCTTAAATCACCTTTCTTTCCTATTCTGACATTCAGTTTGGAGTTCAGGAGATTCTCTTGACCAGGACCACAACCCTAAATGCATTGAAGCAACTGCCATGTGATTGGTTGACTAGATAATCGCATTAATGAGAAATAGAACAGGTGTTCCTAATAATTCTTTAGGTGAGTGTATGTATCTGTCACCATGCATGTACACTGTACAGTTGGGACTTACTCTATGACATATTTTAAATGCATGTTGTTTTTTATTATTTGTGACATAAATTAATAAAAACAATCAGATAAAAAAAATTAAAAAAAACGGAACTGTTCAAGGGAATGTGTCAGAAAATGAACATGATTGTTTAAATCACGTCTTTATATTTAAGGCTACTTTCACACTAGCGTTCGGGTTTCCGTTCGTGAGCTCCGTTTGAAGGAGCTCACGAGCGGACCCGAACGCAGCCGTCCAGCCCTGATGCAGTCTGAATGGAGGCGGATCCGCTCAGACTGCATCAGTCTGGCGGCGTTCAGCCTCCGCTCCGCTCGCCTCCGCACGGACAGGCGGACAGCTGAACGCTGCTTGCAGCGTTCGGGTGTCCGCCTGGCCGTTCGGAGGCGTGCGGATCCGTGCGGATCCGTCCAGACTTTCAATGTAAGTCAATGGGGACGGATCCGTTTGAAGATGCCACAATGTGGCTCAATCTTCAAGCGGATCCGTCCCCCATTGACTTTACATTGAAAGTCTGAACGGATCCGCGCAGGCTACTTTCGCACTTGCGCACTTGCGAATTTTTTTTAAAGTTATTAATGCAGACGGATCCGTACTGAACGGAGCCTCCGTCTGCATTAATATGAGCGGATCCGTTCAGAACGGATCCGCCCGAACGCTAGTGTGAAAGTAGCCTAACATGTTTTCAAGATTTTTTTGATGTTATTTTTAATTTTCCATATTAATATCTATATTTAAAAAAGCTAAAATCCTGCAGTTTTTGCACTCAGGCTAATGATAATCACCAGCAGTTATCTTATTATCACTACAGGTAGGATTAGAATAACAGATATAACCTCTATATATAGATAACACAGGGTCTACCATTCACAATAGGATCCAGACATGATGACATTTCACTGCCTGGGCCCATCAAAGTGCTGAGGGCGTGGCAGTTGCAGAGAGAGCGGAGCCTCTAGGTGTAATGGTGACGCCCCCGTTGCTCCTAGAGTCTCATTTGCATATTCTAAAACATAATTTTTAGCAGCAATGTGGGCACATGTGAACATGGGGCCAACACAGCTGCCTTCAGCTGCCAAGCGCACACGTCACAGGTCAGACAGTGTCATAGGTACAAATCTGCTGACAGATGTCCTTTAAGGTCAACGTGTAGCCGGTCAAGTGACATGAATCCTAGTATGTTTTACTGTACATATGATAAAAAAAACAACATTCAATATTGTGGCACTATTACATTGATTTGCTGTCTTACATAGAGCAGAAAGACACTGGGGATCACACATAGGTACTTGTATACCAATAGTTCTACCACTAAATACTGCTGTGCCCCCAGACATTGCTGAGCCCAATACAGTGTCACCGAATGTCAATCCTAGCAGTGTCACCACCCTGAAATGCCCTCCCAGGGGTCACTATTACCCACTGTAGCTCTAGTAGTCACTGTACCCAGATAGTGCCCCTTCTTCTGGGAAAAACCAGCAATGGTGGAAAGGCCTGGCCGCTTGGGATATTTCAAGTCTGGTCCCACAGGCAGTGGGTTTTCTCCAGGTCCAATTCAAGTATTTTCCAGATTTTTTGGGAATTAAAATGGATCACCATATAAAAACTTGCAGCTTTTAAACCCTTTCCCCATAATCTGCCCCTGCCGTTTTCTTCATGGTGCCCTGTAAGTTCCTCAGTGAAACACTTACTCTCGGGTGATGTCTCTTGCCACTGCTCGTACTCAACTGTGAGAGCCTTTGCTTTCATCATGAGAAGAAATAGCTAGAAACAAAAATACAAGTAATGAACAGAGCAAATAACATTAAAATGATACTAATCTGTGAAAATTTTACCTTACTCATGGGGATAACCCTTTAAAGGGAACCTGTCGTCAACGTTATGCTGTCCATACTAACGGCAGCATAAAGTAGAGACAGGTGAGTTGATTTTAGCGATCGGTCATTTATAAGTTACAAGTAAGTGGTTGCCGAGAACCAACATCACAATCCTTGCAGACTGGGCCTGGAAAAGAGTCCCGGCCACCTGAGAAGAGTCCTGGTTATTCATGGATTCCTGCTCTCCTGCCCTCCTGCTGATGACTGACCGTCTTCTACCTAGTTTTCTCCCTTTCTCTTTAGGAGAGATCAGCAGATGGGCGGGAGAGCAGGAGATTATGAATAACCATGACTTTTCTTAGGTAGATTTGACTCTTTTCAAGGCCTGGGCTGCAGTGATTATGATGCTGGTTCTCAGCAACCACTTACTTTTAGCTTACGAGTGACACACCGCTGAAATCAGCATTTCTGTCACTATTTTATGCTGCCCTCAGTGAGGTCAGCATAACGTCGATGACAGGTTCCCTTTAAATAAGTGTTTATGAGGACAGGAGATGAAAGATAAAGCTTCACATGAGCCCTCAGCTGATGGGACTAAAAAGTAATACTCTACAAACAGACTGATAGTTTAACCGCTGTATCTCAAAAATGGGGTAAAATGCAAATGCAAAAAAACTGCCCCGAAGGTGTTTGTAGCCTTTAAAGCGATTGTCCAACCATCACAAGCCATTTGTTTAAGTCATTAATGAACAATATTTGACCATTTACATGCTGTTAAATAATAATCCAGTAAAGAGTTATTCCATTAACTTATATAGTATTAGTGCCATCTGGTGTCTTCTGGTCGCAGTCTGTAAATTTCCAGAAGGACAGGGTCATGTGCACTGCTTTAGCCAATAACTGGCCTCCGTGATGATGTGTGTCCCTAAGCGGCATGTCACTGCTGGGACACATAGCACTTTGGGGACACATCACCGCTGAGGCCAATCATTGGCTGCAGCAGCACACGTGACCCTGTCCATCCAGAAGTTTGCAGACAGGGAGCAGGTAACTATACTTTTTATTTATTTTTTAACAGGTACAACAGGCGTGGCACCAAATTTAAAAACTAAATCCTGGAAAATCAATTAAAGGGCATTTAAGACAGAAGAATTCACTGCTGGGACCCCATAGATTGCCAGGACAGGGGTCCCTGGTCCCACATTCCCCCCTAGCTGTAAGACCGTGGCCATGAGGAGTTTAAAGAGAGTCTGTCACCAACTTTTCACACTCTACACTGCTTATATTGCCTTCTCGCACACACACATGAATATAACGGTACCTTTGTTGTTTTAGTCCAATTTTCTAAAGTTGCAAAAACAATGTTTTAATGGTATACAAATGAGAGCTCGCAAGTGCCCAGGGGCGATGTTCTGGCTGTAAGTGCCCAGGCCCCTCGGCGTTTTGTGCTCCTAACTCCTCCCAGCCTTGTCATCATCTTACATCATCCTCACCAGCTCCCAAGATCCCGGGCATGTGCACTGCAATAACCACATGCCCAGGAGCGGCGGTGAACTGTGCACGCGCAGGATCTCGGGAGCTGGAGAATATGACGGGAGATGATTACGGTACAGGGATGCCTATCCGAGGCTGGGCAGGAGTTAGGAGTGCAAAATACTGAGGGGCCTGGGCAGTAATTTGCTAAAAATCTATCAAAGTCTAACAGTTCTGTCTTGAGATGTTTCTCCACTTTCTAAGCCACCTCTTTACTGGAGTAAGATTGCAATCATTTTTGTGACTTAAAAAAGTTGCAGTTTATAAATTTGGCTTAAGTCAGCTGGACAGGCTACTCACAGCCACTTTTCAAAACTGGAGTGAGTAGTGCAAAAATGTAAAATGTTGCAAATTAAGTCCAAAAAGCTGCAAAATTCTGTAGTTCTGGGCATAATAACTTTCCTCCCCAAGTCTATGGCACCGACAGAGAGAGAGAAAAGCAACCAAATCCCCACCGATCTACCAATTATCACTCTGTTTACCTCTCCATCAACCCCAACCATATGCATTTTGCAGTCTGGATTATGCGGAACTACAAAATATGGATACCATCCGGGTTGCATCCGCATTTTTTGTGGAATCGTTGATTTCAGTGGGTCCGTGATCTTCATTTCGCGGCCAAGTATAGGACATGTTCTATCTTTTTGCAGGACGGACATACGGATGAGGAAAGTGCATGGATCATTCGTGTGCTTTCCGAATCTGTATGTCCGTTCCGCAAAAAGATAAAAAATGTGTGCAAAATGTGGACCGTGAAGCCATTGAAGTCAATGGGCTAGCGAGCAAAAAAAAAAAAGTAAACAGCACATGGACACAGTCCTGTTCATGATGAGGCCTAACTGACAAAGGGACATGATGAAGCAGCATGTCAGCTCTCGAGGTGGCTGTGGATGAAACTAACCAGTACTTAGTAGCCAGTTCGTGAGTAGTTCCCAGCAACAGAAATGTGTCTCACCTGCACATCAGAATCAGGCAAAGTTTCTGGTTCCATTACCATGAGCTGGTTCTGGCACTGTTAAAAAACACAAAACAGTCAGTTCTAGATAGGAAAAGTAAAATGCCGGGTATACAAATGAGAAGTTGTTTGTCCGTCTAAAATACAATCTTGTCACAATCAGAGCTGTGCTGCCTCCCCAACCACGAGATGCCATCATTTACCATAAGAAAGGAGAGCCGCAGTCCCTTCCTGGGCACCTGGCATAGCACCTTAGCCTTGCTCATGTGATTGGGCTGAGCTGCAGTACCAGACACAGCCACACTTGTATGAATGTCACTGTGGGGAATATTGCAGAGAATGGCCATGGTGCTCCAGCAGAACTGTTGATCAGCGGAGATCACAGGGGTCAGACCACCACTGATTAGAATATACACTGATGGCCAAAATAAGGCATAACTAAATTAACGTAAAATCCTGGAAAATCCCTTTAACTGACTGACTGTCTTCAGTAACATATACTTTACTTGGATTTTTTTTGTCACTTTAAATGGTAGAATGTATAAGAAGCAACCAGTATAAAGCTGTTCAGATTTAGTTAGGAACACCACTGATTTTATTACATGACATCATTTTTATAGTATTTGGCTCACAATTATTTTATTATACAAAAAAAAAAACTCCAGAAAGGAAATTGGACAGCAATGCCCTGGACATATACTCTGCATTAGAGCCAAAGCCCTTAACCTATTTCAGGCAGACGTCCAGAGTGATGACAAGTTTACAGTCTTATCAGGGCAGGTGTTTCTCTTCTCCTAGAATCGCATTTAAAGTTTTTTTTTTAATTAGAACAAAAAGGTGAATGAAATGAATAAAAAGGTGAAAAATGCACTGGACTGAGGAGGGACAAGTGGGGAGAAAAGTAATCGCTAAGATGAAGCGCTCCTAGCAGAGAGTCAGCAATAGGTAGGGAGTAGAGATGAGGCAATCGATTTGTCTCATGAAGCCGAGTCCTGCGCCTGCGCGTCCCTAAAGCGGAGGGTACTCCCCTTGGAAGTTCAGTGGCGCATACGCAATTGCTGCTCCAGTGACGGAAGCAGAGCCTGCTACGTGGAGCAGCGGCACCGACATGAGATTGTCAGGGATAGCTGAGTAGACTGGCCCTGTCAATCAGGCAGCAAGGAGGGGTGTCCTCAGATTCGGGGGTACCTCTTCACAGGTGCAGAACTCTAATGAGACAAATGGATTTGCTCATCCTGGGAGAGTTGTATGTATGCAAAATAGCAGTGCTCCAAGCAGGAAAACGGTTCCTCTACTGCCACCTATAGGTAGCTATCCTGTAAGTCATTGCCCCACCCTTCAGAGGAAGAATAAACACCAAAAGCTTGGGGAGAATGGATACAGTGGATGTTTGGAAGCGGTAGGAACAATGGAAAGGGGGGAGGGGCTTAGAGAGGACCTATGATGGGGGTGTCGCTATGCATTTTAGTTAAAAAAAAAAACAACCAAAAACACACTAGTCCTCAAAAACATTATCAAAAGTATAAAAAAGGGAAAAATAAAGTAAATGCTCCAACTCACCTCAGACGCCTGGTCTTAACTTCCTAAGGAGGAGAACCTGTCCTGTCCACAGCCTACAGTGTACAGCCATGAGATCTCTCACCTCTGCAGTATTGATATAGCAGTTATACACCGTCGAGTCACATTATTATGACCAGTGTAACTGCTGTGTGCTGATATGTGACTCGGTAAGGTCCTGGTAGGTGGTCACAGGTATCTGGAGCCGTGCTGACTGCAGTGCATCCCCACAGGGGCTGCAGGGTGCGTGGGGGAGGATCCATAAAGAAAACACAACGGTCGAGGTGGTCCAACAGATGCTCAATTGGGTTCAAGTCTGGGGAATTAGGGGGCCAGGGTAGCATTTGGAAGTCTTGGTCATGCTCTTCCAACCAATGTGGTACATTTCTAGCTGTGTGACATGTCGCATTGTATTGCTGGAAGATCCCATCCGCCCCAGGGAAGACAATCAGCATGTATGGGTGTACATGATCTTCAAGGATAGATTCATACCCAATTTGGTTGAGAGTGCCTTCCACATAGATGAGTGGTCCCAGAGAATGCCACAAAAATATTATTCAGACCGTAATGCAGCCACCGCCAGCGTGTGTTCTTCCAGTAATGGTTGCAGGGGGTTTGTTCTCTGATGTTTCTCGACTAACACCAACGTCCATCCGCTCCATGAAGCAGAAAAGGAGACTCGTTCGAGAAGACAACACTCTGCCAATCAGCGTAGATCCAATTCTGATACTGCTGTGAAACTGAAGTCATTTTCTGCTGATGCAACTATGTGTCATGTTACTAGGTAACGTGACGCATGGGTGACAAGTGACTGCTGTGGACAGTCACTGGATGCAGCAGTCACGTGACCCGCATCAAACAAATGCTGCCGTGGGGAGACTCGAGACCTGTGGCATCTGAGGAGGAGAGATGGAGCTGGAATCTAGTGGAGTGGATCAGTTAAGTGTGATTCATATTGAGGGTCCAGCTATGCTGTGGGGGCCTGCAGAAAAGTTCCCCCCTTTAAGTTAGGCCTCTTGCACACAAACGCATTTTCTTTCCGTGTCCATTCCATTTTTTTGGCGGACCGTATACAGAACCATTCATTTCAATGGGTCAGCAAAAAAAAAAGAAGGTACCTCTTGTGCATTCCGTTTCCGTATGTCCGTATTTCCGTTGCGCAAAAAAATAGAACATGTCCTATTATTGTCCACATTACGGACAAGGAAAGGACTGTTCTATGAAGGGCCAGCTGTTCCGTTCCGCAAAATACAGAATGCACACAGACTTCATCAGAATTTTTTGCGGACCGCAAAATACATACGATCGTGTGCATGAGGTCTTATACTGATAATTTGTTTTGAGGGATAATGATTTTTTTTTTTTAAATACACAGTCATACGTCCTATGATAGGTCCTCTTCTAAGGCTCAAGCACACCTCTGCACTGAAGTTAGTCTCCACCTCTGTCACTGTAGATTCTGCGAAGCTCCTGCACATAGCTGCCACTGCTACAGATTTCTCAGTATACTGCTCCTGGATGCTGTTGACTCCCTCTGCTCTCCCCCTCCCCTTCTATCAGTTTTGTAGATAGCAGCAAGAAGGAGGATGAGGCTAATCAGTGTCTGAAGATAGCAGGAAAGATACAAGTTTTCAGGGAGGGCAGATCACACAGGTTGTACAGTATCAGAGGGTAGACACATATAGCAGTCTGCAGGGGGACGGGCGAGAGGTCACTGTTTACCAGTGTAGAATGAGAGTAGGGTGTCATGTACATACTGTCCTAGCACATAACACCTGCTGCTTCCCGACTGCGTGCTGAGCCCGCCTGCTTCCCGACTGCGCGCTGAGCCCGCCTGCTTCCCGACTGCGCGCTGAGCCCGCCTGCTTCCCGACTGCGCGCTGAGCCCGCCTGCTTCCCGACTGCGCGCTGAGCCCGCCTGCTTCCCGACTGCGCGCTGAGCCCGCCTGCTTCCCGACTGCGCGCTGAGCCCGCCTGCTTCCCGACTGCGCGCTGAGCCCGCCTGCTTTCCGACTGCGCGCTGAGCCCGCCTGCTTCCCGACTGCGCGCTGAGCCCGCCTGCTTCCCGACTGCGCGCTGAGCCCGCCTGCTTCCCGACTGCGCGCTGAGCCCGGCTGCTTCCCAACTGCGCGCTGAGCCCGGCTGCTTCCCAACTGCGCGCTGAGCCCGGCTGCTTCCCAACTGCGCGCTGAGCCCGGCTGCTTCCCAACTGCACGCTGAGCCCGGCTGCTTCCCAACTGCACGCTGAGCCCGGCTGCTTCCCAACTGCGCGCTGAGCCCGTCTGCTTCCCAACTGCGCGCTGAGCCCGGCTGCTTCCCAACTGCGCGCTGAGCCTGGCTGCTCAACACTTAAAGCATTACTTCTGATGGAACCTAAACTCTGACCTGACAACTAAGCTTCCTGCCTGTAATAAAGTAAGGATTAGACATATAGTTACATACCTGCCCAATCTGTGCCCAAATTTCTTCACAATGTTGTAATAATTCCTCACTGCCTTGCATCCCAGTAGTCAGCAGGTCGGGGGCAACTTCATGCTGGTATGTAGACATGTGTCTTGCAAGATGTTCGGTCTAAAAAAGAAATTAAAATTCTCTAGCTTATTGTCAAATCATGCAAAGACAGCACAAAGAAGCAGAGGACAACATTCCAACAACGGTCCTAAGCGATAACTGTCACTGAGGAGCGTAAACCCTGGAGGTCCAAAGCTAGACCCTGAACCTTTACCTGCCGCAGGAGCCCCAAAATAACAAAAAGGGGCACGCCTTATTATAACATGAAACTTTCCCCATCACTCATGATCTTTAACACCTTAAGGGCCAAACAATGTTAGCATTAAAGGGGCTGTCTGAGATCATTAAAAATCTCAAACCCCTTCAATTATTAAAAAAATTAATAAAAATAATAATAATAATCCCCCGTTTACATTTAGCAGCGGTGACATGCCTCAATATGGCACATGACTGCTACAGTCAATCACGCTCCTTACTGGTCTATAGATGGGGACACTGATGGCTGTAGCGGTGACCTGTTAAGTAGGCATGTTACGGTGCAAGTCAGAGTCACACGCTTAAATTCAGTATTAATAAAAGCCCTATGTATCCCGGGAAAAAAAAATATATATTTGGGTAACAAATAAAGTTAGGGCCATTAAACACCATGGGGTAATTTATTAAGACCGGCCTCTACATGACTTCAGCAGATCTACCACCGCTTCTAAATGTAAGCCAGCTTCCTTGCTGTCTTACATTTAGACGATTTTCCATGCCTAAAACAGGCATAGAAAATGGTAACTGAGACTTTTCGGCAGGCCCCTTTCTTGCCCACGCACACTTTTTTAGACCTAGCGTGAGCAGGGAGAAGTCGCAAATTGCGGCGCAAAGGACCTTTTTGCCGCAATTTGCACTAGAAATACACCTTGCTTAGGCTTATTTGTTTAATAAATAACCCCCTATGTGTTTAAAATTGCAAAAGTGTTTGTCCAGGATTTTTAGATTATGGCTTATCCCCTGGACAGGTAATCAGTATCAGATCTGTGGGGGACCAACACCCCACACCCCGCCAACCAGCTGTTAACTTGTAGCTCACTTCAATGAGAGCAGTGCTGTAGTTACCAGGTCCATCCACTACACGATGGATGCAGACACTTATTTCTGGAGCTGACTTCCAGGGCTACAAGGTAACAGTTGATCAGCAGGACCCCCACCAATCAGATATTGACCACCAATATGCCTTTTTACTGACATAAACAAAGGGGGTTTAGGCTAGACCGCTTGTTTTAATTAATCATTACATGTACCCAAAATGGTGCATTAAAAACTATAACTTGTACAATAAAAAATTAATCCTCATACAGGTAAATTGATGAAAAAATTTAAAAGTTAGCTCTTGGAATGCGATTGTGAAAAAAAGGGTGTGGTCACTTAGGGTTTAATGGCCTATCCTAAGGTCAGGCCATTACTATTAATATCGCAACCAAGCCCTTTAAGTGGTTAACAGAGTGCCCTATATTGAAGAGCCTCTGTGGGCATGATCAACCCTATTAAACCAGGCATACTACCTGGTAGGGTGATGATTAAAACAACACATTTTCTTTTGTCTGTATGCTAAACAGCTGCAGAGATATCTGCATTTTATTAATATGCAGATTAGCAATTTGGAGCACCAGGGGTGGGGCTGAATCCTTGGAGCACTGCTTTTGTAACACACCTGTGCTCTACACACTCCCCCTCCCTTTGATTGACAGGGCTAGACATCATCATGTTGAGGGCAGAGCTGTGTCCTAGCATGTACATATTATATACACTACTAACTGTAGCCTTACCACAATGAGAAGAGTGGATTTCTATGCTTAAAAAGCTAATACATATTAATAATAATACATATTACTGATTTATTCACAGGCACAACATATGATTATAATGAAGCCAGTAATATTAGCCTTCTAAGTATAGAAAAACCACAGTCATCAATATGATTAGGCAGTAGCCTAGAGGTAAGTGGTTAGCCTTGCATGTAGAGATCCCAGGTTTGAATCTTGGGAGAGACTTTCAGATTTTTTTTTCTACTTCATTTAATCCATATTAAAAGTCTATAGCCTTATCATATTGAGAATAACGTTGTTATGCTTAGAAAGCTAATACATATTACTGGTTTCTTTATAATCATGTATAATGCCTATGAATAAAACAGTAATATGTTTTAGGTTTCTAAGCATATAAATCCACTCTTCTCATTATTTTAAGGCTATAGGAAGGTAGTGTATATAATATGTACATGCTAGGACACAGCTCAACCCTCAGCATGCTAATGTCTAGCCCTGTCAATCAAGGAGAGGCAATAGCACTGGAGGGTCGCTGGACCGTGAAAGTCAAGCAAATGTGTTGACAAAGGGTGCGACATCACAACCAGATGTCACATAGAGTTTAGTTTATCCAAAAACAACGTGTTTCGGGGTACATCGGACCCCTTTATCAAGTCTAAAAAGGAGATAGTTATAATATAAAGATTGATATATAGAAGTAAAAATTATGGCAATAAAACGCTCAATAAAATGGAGGAAGAAGAGATAATACATTTAAAATGCTTAGTGTAAACATTAGTATAAAATTGATCTTCAAAAAAAAAAAAAAAAAGAAAAGGGACACAAACACCATAAGTACAGTCAGTTCCATAAATATTGGGACATCGACACAAGTCTAACATTTTTGGCTCTATACACCACCACAATGGATTTGAAATGAAACAAACAAGGTGTGCTTTAATTGCAGACTGTCAGCTTTGAGGAGATTTACATCCAAATCAGGTGAACGATGTAGGAATTACAACAGTTTGCATATGTGCCTCCGACTTGTTAAGGGACCAAGAGTAATGGGACAATTGGCTTCCCACCTGTTCAATGGCCAGGTGTGTGTTATTCCCTCATTATCCCAATTACAATGAGCAGATAAAAGGTCCAGAGTTTATTTCAAGTGTGCTATTTGCATTTAGAATCAGTTGCTGTCAACTGTAAAGATGAGATCCAAAGAGCTGTCACTATCAGTGAAGCAAGCCATCATTAAGCTGGAAAAACAAAACAAGCCCATCAGAGAGATAGCAAAAACATTAGGCGTGACCAAAACAACTGTTTGGAACATTCTTAAAAAGAAGGAACGCACTGGTGAGCTCAGCAACACCAAAAGACCCCGAAGACCACGGAAAACAACTGTGGTGGATGACCGAAAAATTATTTCCCTGGTGAAGAAAACACCCTTCACAACAGTTGGCCAGATCAAGAACACTCTTGTGAATACAGAGGGTTCACCACAAGATGTAAACCATTGGTGAGCCTCAAAAACAGGAAGGCCAGATTAGAGTTTGCCAAACGACATCTAAAAAAGCCTTCACAGTTCTGGAACAACATCCTATGGACAGATGAGACCAAGATCAACTTGTACCAGAGTGATGGGAAGAGAAGAGTATGGAGAAGGAAAGGAACTGCTCATGATCCTAAGCATACCACCTCATCAGTGAAGCATGGTGGTGGTAGTGTCATGGCGTGGGCATGTATGGCTTCCAATGGAACTGGTTCTCTTGTATTTATTGATGATGTGACTGCTGACAAAAGCAGCAGGATGAATTCTGAAGTGTTTCGGGCAATATTATCTGCTCATATTCAGCCAAATGCTTCAGAACTCATTGGATGGCACTTCACAGTGCAGAAGGACAATGACCCAAAGCATACTGCAAAAGCAACCAAAGAGTTTTTTAAGGTAAAGAAGTGGAATGTTATGCAATGGCCAAGTCAATCACCGGACCTGAATCCGATTGAGCATGCATTTCACTTGCTGAAGACAAAACTGAAGGGAAAATGCCCCAAGAACAAGCAGGAACTGAAGACAGTTGCAGTAGAGGCCTGGCAGAGCATCACCAGGGATGAAACCCAGCGTCTGGTGATGTCTATGCGTTCCAGAATTCAGGATGTAATTGACTGCAAAGGATTTGCAACCAAGTATTAAAAAGTGAAAGTTTGATTTATGATTATTATTCTGTCCCATTACTTTTGGTCCCTTAACAAGTGGGAGGCACATATGCAAACTGTTGTAATTCCTACACCGTTCACCTGATTTGGATGTAAATACCCTCAATTAAAGCTGACAGTCTGCAGTTAAAGCACATCTTGTTTGTTTCATTTCAAATCCATTGTGGTGGTGTATAGAGCCAAAAATGTTAGAATTGTGTCGATGTCCCAAAATTAATGGACCTGACTGTATATATGTTAAGATATGTAGGGATCTAGACTGTGGTCATGAGGGACCAGGGGGAATGGTGCATGACACCAAGGGCTGGTCAGGAGCAATTCGAAAAGGGAACCGTCAAGTGGAGGGGAGTTAAGAAAACATTGTGGGAAGCATGTTCTAGTTGGACTACTAAATCAACTACCAGATGTGTTAAAAACATTTGTTCTCTAAGCTCTCATTCAAACCAGATGGTTCTAGAGTCTGTAGATTGAAAATCCAGAACATCTCCCACTTTTGTAGCGTTCTGAATCTATCAGAACAGGTATCTGTAATATGTTCAATGGGTGTGATTGACAGCTTAGAGGGATCCTTGTCATGGGTAGAAAGAAAGTGTCGGGATACACTATGCTTTAGGAACCCTCGCGTGATGTTCCACCAATGTTTATTCAGGCGCTCCCTGAGGGACTGGATTGTACGGCCCACGTACTGTAGACCGCATTCACATTCTATAAGGTAGATGATATATGAAGATGAGCAATTCACAAAGCTTTTGATCATGAATTCTTCTCCCGTTACATTGCTCCTGAAGGTTTTAATCCGATTGGAGATGCTGGTGCAACACTTACATTGGGTATGACTACATTTGTAGCTTCCCACATGATCAGGATAACATCTAGCAGTGATTGTGGATGTAGACACTTTATTTTTCAGTTTACTTGGTGCTAGTATGTTTTTCAGGGTCCTCGCCCTCCTGAAGGTAATCTGTGGTCTAGATGGAATGGTCTCCTTCAAATATGGATCATTTTTCAATATATGCCAATGTTTTGTTAAAATACTTCTCAGGATCTTGTGAATAGGATTATAGGTAGTGATAAATGAGGACTTGTATTTCTTGGTGTTCTCTGCTTCTTTGGATCTGTCATTGATCGCCAGGCACTCTTCCTGACTTTGACTGCTGGCCTGCAAGAAAGCCCCTTCGATGATCCCTCTAGGGTATTTTTTATTAAGAAATCTTGAACGTAAAAGTGGACTTTGTGAATTAAAAATCACTCACAGCAGTGCAGTTCCTTCTTGTTTGTTTAAATTGGCTAAAAGGAATATTATCTTTAAATTTTTGGTAGTGCGCACTTCTATAGTCCAAATAACTATTACCATCGATTTTTTTGAAAAACGTCTTGGTCATGATTATAAATATAGAATAAGATCCAAATATTCAGTGGATGAAGTTGAGCTATTGGCTGAAAACGTTAGATTCCACGCATTAGTGTTAAGATGAGAACTGAAGGCCTGGGCCTCTTCGTTGCTGCCTCTCGAAATGAGGATCAGATCATCGATATAGCGTTTGTAAAAGACAATCTTGTCCTTCCAGTGGTGTTCACTGTAGACAGTCTCAAGGTAATGGCATGCTGAACTAATTCCTGCCTCATGTTTAATATTGGAGTAAAGTGCAGCCACATCCAGCTGTATGACGGTTCCCAGTTGATGTCGTTCAATAGTGTGATTAAATGTGAAAAATCTCTTAGAAAGACAGGAGATTGTTGACTTATTTTTGTAAAAAAAAAAGGTCCACCTAATGAGAGATTACTGGTTAGTGAATTTATGACTGAAATAATGGTTCTTCCCGATGGGTTATTAGCATCTTTATGGACTTTTGGTAAATGGTAAAAGAGTGCAGTGTTCGGATGATCTATCGTTATGTATTCTCTCTCTTTTTTTTGTTAGGACGTGGTCCTCTTCAGCTTGTTTCAGCATGATAGTGAGACACTTCCTGTCTTCTACAAGTGGGTTGGAGGGGAGCGGTTCATAATACGATGGATCTTCTAGGATTCTATTTGCTTCTTTTATATCGTCTCCTTTGTTTTGTAGTACTATTTCTCCACCCTTGTCTGCATTTCTAATGACGAGAAGATCGTTATTGTTTAGCTCAGTCAATGCGTCTTTTTCCTTCATGGTTAGATTATCCTCGATTTTGAAGTTTTTATTGATATTTCTGACGTCTTTGAATACCAATGAAAAAAAAAAAGGTATTAATGCGATTCCCTTTGTGATAAATGGGATTAAACGTTGATCTTGGTTTTAAATCAGTATGGGTGGTGGTTGGAGAGGTAATGCATCCTGTGTCATTCTTTTTTGTACCAATAATGGGTTGTCTGGTACCTATGGCAAAATGCCTTTAAAGTGTAATGTTTCTGATGAAGGTGTTAAGATCAACAAAAAGCTCAAATTCAAAAATTTCTCAGCGGGACAAAATGACAAGCCTCTCCGGAGAACTGATGTTTGAGCCGAGGTGAGGCTAAATCCTGAGAGATTAAGTATTTTTACTGTTGAGTGATTCTGTTCCTCCTGGGGCTGTGGAGGTTCTGCGTGGCCCCCCTTCTTATATCCTGTTTCTTTTGGCGCTCCGGTTTGCCCTCTTCGGCATTTTTTCTTTTTACTCCTTTCTGTGTTTGTCCTATAGTGGGTTTGAAGAAAACCTGTGATCTTTGTTGTGGTGCCTAAAGGGTGTCTTAAAGCATACGTTGCTTGCAGGGTCAAAGCCCCCGGAAGTGGTCAAAAAGACACCGAATTGTTAATAGTGGTTGGGGAATGTTTGTCGTCTTCCAGAGTGCTTGTGTTATGGATTGTAAGCAAAGAATCCTCAAGAGTGGAAGAGTTAATCCTGGTGGGATTCAGGGCCGATGGTATTGAAGGAAAAGAGGTCCGGGGTATGAGGGGACAACCTTGGGGGAGATTAAGGGGGGACGTCAGACGGAAAATGAGGGATTTGGGATATGGAAGGTGGAGTAAACCATATTGGAGTGCCTGTTTGAGGCATAGCTTGGATAGAGAAAAGACGTGGCAGAGGCCTCAGTTCCATGGTTAGAAGGAGGGTAAATAAGCAGAGTGGTAGGCGTGGTGGATGGCCTACTACTAGTGGTCTGGATCGGTCTCTGCCTGGCTGGAACATGAGGAGAATGAGGATGGGGACGAGATGTGGTGGACTGGACCGTGTGATGTTGGCACTGTTCTGGTCCATGATTGGAGTGGTTACTACGGAGTATGGTAAACGTAAGGGGGTTGTGGGCAGAAGGTCTAATGCGGGACCTGGACGTGCTGGGGCCCACTACATCAGAGGGAATGTGGGGTAGGTGGTTAAAAGGGGGATTTGTTTGAGGGCCTTTTCTCAGCCAGAACTTGACATTATCATTCTAAAAATCAGATCTGTCTCTAGAAAGTTTGGAGGATTTGGACTATAGAAGTGCGCACTACAAAAAAATGGAAAGCTAATATTCCTTTTAGCCAATTTAAACGAATAAGAAGGAACTGCACCTCTGAGTGATTTTAATTCATAAAGTCAACTTTTACGTTTAAGATTTCTTAATAAAAAATACCCTAGAGGGATCATCGAAGGAGCTTTCTTGCGAGCCAGCAGTCAAAGTCGGGAAGAGTGCCTGGCGATCAAGGACAAATCCAAAGAAGCAGAGAACACCAAGAAATACAAGTCCTCATTTATCACTACCTATAATCCTATTCACGAGATCCTGAGAAGTATTTTAACAAAACATTGGCATATATTGAAAAATGATCCATATTTGAAGGAGACAATTTCATCTAGACCACAGATTGCCTTCAGGAGGGTGAGGACCCTGAAAAACATACTAGCACCAAGTAAACTGAAAAATAAAGTGTCTACATCCACAATCACTGCCAGATGTTATCCTGATCATGTGGGAAGCTACAAATGTAGTCATACCCAATGAAAGTGTTGCACCTGCATCTCCAATCGGATTAAAACCTTCAGGAGCAATGTAACGGGAGAAGAATTCCCGATCAAAAGCTTTGTGAATTGCTCATCTTCATATATCATCTACCTTATAGAATGTGAATTTCTACGCATGAAAAGGATCCCTCTAAGCTGTCAATCACACCTATTGAACATATTACAAAAAAGATTCAGAACACTACAAAGTGGGAGATGTTCTGGATTTTCAAGCTACAGACTCTAGAAACATCTGGTTTAAATGAAAGCTTAGAGCACAAAGGTTTTTAACACATTTGGTAGTTGATTTAGTAGTTCGAATAGAACATGTTTCCCACAATGTTTTCTTAACTCCCCTCCACTTGACGGTTCCCTTTTCGAATTGGTCCTTGGTGTCATGCACCATTCCCCCTGGTCCCTTATCAACACCGTATAGATCCCTACATTGCCTTCTTCCATACCCCCTTTTTTCCCCCCTGCCTTCACTTGCATTTATGATGTCCAATATTTTCCCTCACAAATAGACATTACCTCCTACAACAAGCGCGCGCTATTTGAACGACCCACGTGCTGACAAGCAGCGGCCGTGCTTCTGAACAGCTGTAGCCATCCAGGTACCTTCTTCTCCCTACAGGTTATCCATCCCCGTGTTTCCCCTTGTGTTCATTTAGATGGGCCCCCTTAGTTGGGACACAATATTATTTACAATCCCTTTCATCACATATGTTTATTCTATATAAGTGCCCCAAACCTAGATACCTATACCAGCCATTTTATCCTCACACATATGAATTGATAGCACACGCACCCTGACTATATCTTAATATATATATACTTATGGGGTTTGTGTCACTTTATTATTATTATTTTTTTTTTAAGATCAATTGAATACTAATGTTTACACTGAGCATTTTAAATGTATTGTCTCTTCTTCCCCCATTTTATTGAGTGTTTTATTGCCATTATTTTTTACTTATATGTATATCAATCTTTATACCGAAACGCGTTGTCTTTGAATAAACCAAACTCTATGTGACATCTGGTTGTGATCTCGCACCCTTTATTGTCCACACGTTTGCTCGACTTTCACGGTCCAGCGACCCTCCAGTACTATTGTCTATCCAACCAGCGGTATGGCTCCCGCCCAAGGCTATCGGACAAGTTTGGCTGCACCAACCAGTAACCTTTTACATCTTGCCTTCACTGTGGTTGCGCCCATTTTGGTGCCACCCAAATAGGCGAGCAAACCATCCCTCCCTGTTTGAGGACATTTGTATTTGACTTACTCACCCTATGAGCGCCTCTCTCTTTTTGTTGCCATTACTTGCAATCAAGGAGAGGGGGAGTGTGCAGAGCGCAGGGGTGTTACAGAAGCAGTGCTCCAAGGATTTAGCCACACCCCTAGTGCTCTGGATCGCTAATTTGCATATGAATAAAACACAGACCTCTCTGCGGCTGTTTAGCATACAGACAAAAGAAAGGCATTCTTTAAATCAGCATGATGAGCCCTACCAGGAATTATCCTTGGTTTAATAGGGTTGATCATGCTGAGAGAGCTTCTCTAAATGTGGTAAATTACTAAAACTGAGTATGTTTGTATTGTAGCACTATTATTTTTACCTCTTTCAGCAGCTCATCCAGGTTGTCCTGCAAAAAAAAGAACAAAATAAATAAAATCAGTGCAGGAAAAATAACTCCAGTCCTTTCATTCTGCATCTTACAGCTCCTATGCTGATCTCTATGGTAATAGACTACAAACAAATCCAGTGTAGTCAGATCCTTCATTCACACCTCGTTCCATCTGTCCCCTACTTCTTACCAGGGTAGTTTTGGGAGGTTACCCAAGATTTTTTTGCAAACACACTTTATTTTAGGTGTAATGGAACCCTAATTAAATAAATATAAAAATGGATGCAAAAGAATACATGGCCACAAGAGTGACAGTGGGAGAGAGATGACAGCACTATAGTCTGGAGGAGTTACTGACACAGCCGCGGACGACTCTCTGCCGCTTCCCAGTTCTTGTTGAGGACCAGTTTGACAGGTGGGAGCAAGGGCCCCTCTAAGCGTCATTTGTCAGAATACCCCTTAACCAAGCATGATGTACCCGTATGTTAATGGGTTGTATGGAGTGGGCTCATGTGCTGAGCTCACCCTATTAGTGGCGGGTGCTGGCTGTATAATACGGCGGGCACCCTCCGGCAGTTTAGGGATAGCTGTAATGGCATCTGTAGGGTTAGAAAGAGGGAGGTGGCTACTTCTGCTGTCGAACCAGATAACCACCGGAAAAAATGCTGGCTCCGATTGGTCGCTATGACTGCTTGGGGTCTTGTGAAGTCTCGCAGGCCAGTCACAGTGAGCTGCCCAGGGCCCAACAGGCAAACAATGAATATTCAAGGACTGCAGTAGTATTAAGCAGTGATTCTCCTCATAATTACAATAAAAAATTTAAAGTGAACTATATTTAAAGGGGTGTTACAGTTACTACAAGTTATCCTCTATTACCCCACTAATCCTGAGAATGAGGGTCCCTAGTCTTAAAGGACATCTGTCAGCAGTTTTGTACCTATGACACTGGCTGACCTGTTACATGTGCACTTGGCAGCTGAAGGCATCTGTGTGGGTTCCATGTCCATATATGCCCGCATTGCTGAGAAAAATGATGTTTTAATATATGCAAATGAGCCTCTAGGAGCAACGGGGGCGTTACCGTTACACCTAGAGGCTCTGGTCTCGCTGCACTCTGACAGGCACTGAAAATGTCATCATGTCTGTCCCTGTCAATCAAAGTTGCAGAGAGGGTGCCTAGGTGTGACGGCGACGTCCTCGTTGCTCCTAGAGCAGTGATGGTGAACCTTTTTAAGACCGAGTGCCCAAACTGTAACCCAAAACCCACGTATTTATCGTAAAGTGCCAACACGGCAATTTACCCTGAATACAACAGTCCAATATAGTATATCTTCCATGTACTTTATCATTTAGCTATAATAGCCTGCCTACATTTAATGCGCTGCCTGTGCCGTTCATAGTGCGCCCTGCACTGATGAATAGCAGGAAAAGTCTAAGACATATTGGTACACCATAGACTTTCTCCAGGGTGCGGGTGCCCACAGAGAGGGCTCTGAGTGCCAACTCTGGCACCCGTGCCATAGGTTCGCCAACACTGTCCTAGAGGCTCATTTGCATATATTAAACCTTCATTGCACATATGAACATGGGACCAACACAGATGCCTTCAGCTGCCAAGTGCACATGTAACAGGTCAGCCAGTGTCATAGGTCACAAATCTGCTGACAGATGCCCTTTAACCCTTTCTCTACCAGTGCCTTACATGTATGTCGCGGAAGCGATGTGTAAACATGCTGCCCGCTCGCACGTGCTGCGGGCGCCATGGCCGGCAGATCTCTGCAGTTTCAAATAGCAGAGACATGCGGCTAATTACAGTGACCGGCAATAATACTGATCGCGGTAATTAAATGCTTGCCGTGATCAAGGCATCTAAATGCGCAAGAACCCGGAAGCTCGAGCTTTTGGGCTTCCTACCGATGCCCCGTGCGGCCAATTGGGGCATCAGTAGTTGCGCTGAACACTTTCAGCCTCGTTGACAAGGCTGAAAATGTTCATGCTGCATTTCTTATTTTGGCCACCAGATGGCAGGCCAGGATAAGAAATGAGCAATAGTCAGTTTAAATAAATCGCATTTTAAAAATCCCTGAAAAGAAAAATAATAATAATAATTTATAGGCTCATATATGAGCCTCAAAATCATCACAAAAAATAAAAAATTAAATGTTAAAAATATATAAAAAATAAATAAAAAGTTTAAATCACCCCCTTTCCGTATAATTAAAAAATTAAAGCCTACATAATAATAAATATAAACATCATGGGTATCACTGACCGAAAACGCCCATACAAATAGAAAAAACATTTCCAATACGGCAAATGTCATATCGGAAAAAAGGGTCAAAATAGCAGATTTGCCATTTTTTCATTGCTTCTCTTACCCCAAAAAAATGAAATAAAATGTGATTATAAAGTCACGCACACTCCAAAATAGCATCAATAAAAACTATGGATTGTCCCACAAAAAAAAAAAAAGAGCCCCTAAACAGCTCAGTAGACATAAGTATAAAAAAAATTGTTATGGTGGTCAGAATATGGTGATATATGTTTTTTTTTTTAACCAAAGTTTAAAGGGATTCTGTCACCAGGATTTACCCTACAGAGATATTTATATGTGCCCATCAGTCTCCTTGTTTTGTATTAAATGCTCCCGCTCTTACCGTCTTTTATTCATCAAAAAAGCGATTTTATTGCTATGTAAATTACCTTGCTAAGGAGCCCAAGGGGTTGTCCCACGATCTGTTGGTGCCCGGCCGCGCCCATCGTTCCGGAGCCCAGCATCGCCTACCAGTTAATTTATTCACTGCACCTGCCCTGACGTCATTCCTTTCAACTGCCGTTATCTCGCGCAGGCGCAGTGTACCCAGTAGTCTGCCCCCGTGCGGACTACTGGCACAGGCTTCGTCGATCCAACTGCGCATGCTAGACATAAAAAAACCTAAACTTATAGGGTATCGTTATAATCGTACTGACCCAGATAATGAAGGGCATGGGTGAGTTTTGCCGCAAACGAAACGCAGTGGGAACAAAACCCGTAAAACTGCGGAGGAATTGCAGTTTTTTTTCCCTAATTCCACCCCATTTGGAATTTTTTTTACCGCTTCCTACTACATTTTATTCCACAATAATGGTGGCATTAGAAAGTACAACTTGTCCCGCACAAAAATAAGCCCTCATACAGCTATGTGAATGGAAATATAAAAAAGTTATGAAAACCAAACGTAAAAACGAAAAGGGGGGGAAAAAAAACTCTGATAGTGAAAGGGTTAATGGAGCAACATGTGGAGTATGCACCCTGCTGTTCCATTCATTCTCTACAGGGCTGCAGAAGATACAGAATTAAAGAGGTTGTCCTATCAACAACTTACGGGGCATACTAAAAGGAATGACAGAGTGGAATGCCCATAGAGAATAATGGAAATGTAATATTTGAATTAGAGACAAAACCATTCGACATAACTAATAATTATTTAGCAGGCTTACTCTCCAAATTCAGTGGGATTATTTAATGTTCAGATTAAGTGGAATTATCACTGTTTTCTGCAAAATGACACAATAGAATGCCCATAAACTATAACGGGAAGTAAACTATGAGCTCATTTGCAGGTAAATCTGTGTTATGTAGGAAATTAACCTCTACCGCATGTGTTACCTGGGTGGAGTAGCATATTGTAAAATTTAAATTACCTTGGATTAAAGCTGTTTTCTATAGAATGCAAAGGTGAATGACATAATGGAATGCCCATAGACTATAATGGGAAGCAAAATTTGATTTGGAGTCTGAACCATTTAACATATCAACTAAATCTTTAGCAGGCTTGCTCTTCAAGTTCAGTGGGATTATTTAAAATTGAGAATAGGTGGGATTATCATTGGTTTCTATGAAATGACAAGGGGAATAACAATTGCATGCCCATAGACTATAATGGGAAGTAAACTATGAGCTCATTTGCAGGTAAATCTGTATTATGTAGGACATTAACCTTTACCGCAAGTGTTCCCTGGGTAAAGTAACATATTGTAAAATGAAAATTACCTCGGATTATAACCGTTTTCTATAGAATGCAAAGGTGAATGACATAATGGAATGCCCATAGACTAGAATAGGGAGTAAATTATGAACTCATTTGCAGGTAAATCTGTGTTATTTAGAAAATTAACCTTTACTGCAAGTGTTCCCTCAGTAGAGTGCAGTATTCAAAAATAGGAGGGAGGCAAAAACAATCACTAAATCTCAATTTTAATAATCCCACTGAACTTGAAAAGTAAGCCTGCTAAAGATTTACTTGATATATTAAATGGTTCAGACACCAAGTCACATTTTAGTTTCCATTATAGTCTATGGGCATTCCATTGTGTCACTCCCTTTGCATTCTATAGAAAACAGTTATAATCCAAGGTAATTTTCATTTTACAATATGCTACTCTACCCAGGGAACACTTGCGGTAAAGGTTAATTTCCTACATAACACAGATTTACCTGCAAATGAGCTCATAGTTTACTTCCCATTATAGCCTATAGGTATTCTATTGTGTCATTCCCCTTGTCATTTCATAGAAACCAATGATAATCCCACTTAATCTCAATTTTAAATATTCCCACTGAACTTGAAGAGTAAGCCTGCTAAAGATTTACTTGATATGTTAAACGGTTCAGTCTCCAAATCAAATTTTGCTTCCTATTATAGTCTATGGGCATTCCATTATGTCATTCACCTTTGCATTCTATAGAAAACGGTTATAATCCAAGGTCATTTTCATTTTATAATATGCTACTCTACCCAGGGAACACTTACGGTAGAGGTTTATTTCCTACATAACACAGATTTACCTGCAAATGAGCTAATAGTTTACTTCCCATTATAGTCTATAGCATTGCATTGTGTCATTCCCCTTGTCATTTCATAGAAACCAATGATAATCCCACTTATTCTCAATTTTAAATAATCCCACTGAACTTGAAGAGTATGTCTGCTAAATATTTGTTTGATATGTTGAATGGTTCAGACACCAAGTCACGTTTTACTTCCATTATAGTCTATGGGCATAATGTTGCTAAATAACATAGATTAACCTACAAATAAAATCATATTTTACTTCCCATTATAGTCTATGGGCATTCCGTTGTGTCATTCACACTTGTCATTCCATAGAAAATAATGATAATCCCACCTAATCTCAATTTAGATCAAGGCTACTGTGTTCGGATTTTATGCCTGCTAAAGATTTATTTGATGTGTCATATGGTTCTCGACTCCACGGCCCATCTTACTTCCCATTATACTCTATGGGCATTCCATTGTGCTATTCACCTGTCATTCCATAGAAAACAAGTAAAATCCAGTTATTTCAGGTGTAAAAGATGTTACTATACACGTGGAAGATCTGTGGTAAAGGATAAGTTGATATTTTTTCAGATTTGCCTACAAATTATCTGATACTTTGCTTCCCATTATACTCTATGAGCATTCTCTTCCCCTGTCAAAGTCTATGGGCATTCCATTCTGTCATTCCTTTTAGTATCCCCCCAACTTACGCCTATTCACAGGATAGGGATCAAGTGTCTGATCAGGGGTCTGACGCTGATCATGAGAATGGGGGTCAGGCAGAGAATGGTGGAGATAGCAGAGTACAAGTGCTAGCTACCTCCAGCATCCCCCCAGATGAATGGAGCTGATCAGCAGGGGCGCAGCCAGTGGTCGCTGATCAGACACTCATCTCCTATCCATTGTCTTAATGGCTCAACCCCTATAAGACAGGAGAATTGGACCCCCTTTCTGGGGATTGGTAGGGGTCCCAGGTCTCAGACCCCCTGCTGATCTGTTACTTCCTATCCAGTAGACAGGGTGGAAGCATATGAGCTGAGACAGGAGTGTGGCTGTGGATCAAACTGTCAGCAATGCCTGAGAGGCGCCAGTGCTGGGTCCTGGGCAGCCACCCAGAATGCCCACCCCTGTATGTGACCATAACAAGGCTCCCTCCTCTATCCTCAGCACACATTGACACACCCAGCCAGCCCGGTAATGTTACCATGGTAACAGCAGGTGCCGCCATCCCAGCCGCTGTCAGACCACGAACCGAACCACACAAGCCCGAATCAGGCGCGTCTGCTAGCTATTGGCAGCCGGAGTGACGTCATCAGAGAGCGCCGCAGAGGAGGCGTGTCGCGGGATAGTGACGTTCTACGGCAAGCATGGCGGACAGGAAGCGGCGAGCCAGGAGAAGCAGCAGCAGCAGTAGTACTAGTAGTAGCAGCAGCAGCTCTAGCTCCAGGTCTAGTAGGGAGGACGAGAAGCGGGTGAAGCATGAAGAGCCGCAGAAAAGAGAGGAGGAGGAAGACGATGGCGGCTGGGTGGGACCACTTCCAGCTGAGGCAACTCAGAGCAAGAAGCGGAAAGGTCGGTGATGGGTCTATGTGTTTATTTATAGTTATGTCCCCCCCACAGAACGACCCCATATATCCCCAGAAAGCTGGAGGGCTAGCCAGGCCCCCACTCCCACCCCCGAAGACCTGACCATCACGGGACAGCCTGCCGGGGGGGTGAACTGTGGAAGAGCAGTACGGTCATGTAGGCGTCCGTGCACACCAGACATTGCAAGAAACCTAGGCGTTTATTTAACCATTTGTTGTTAGCAGAGATATGGCCGTTCGGACGGTCTGGTGAAGTAGACAGAATACGTTTTCTAAATAATGACCTGCTTTCTGTTTATAGAAGAGAATTTAACAGAAATGTCTCTTTCTTTTTCCTCCTAGTTCTGGAGTTTGAGAGAGTGTACCTGGACAACCTCCCCAGCGCTTCAATGTACGAGCGCAGCTACATGCACCGCGACGTCATCTCCCACATCGTATGCACCAAGTGAGCTTTTTTCCTGAACAGTTCTGAGCCGCCACGTTTGTAGATGGAGCATGCATAAAGGAGGCCTTCAGCTCGGTCAGGGGCGTTCATGCTATTACACTATTGCAGCGTACAGGAGTCTCACACACATAATGAGAATTTGCGACTTTTCGCTTTTCTCACTACGTTTGAAAAGTGCCACTAAAAGTGGACAGGGCTTAACGGCAGGGACGGGACCTTCTCCAGACCCTCAGCTTTAGATACAGCCACTCATAGCTGGCTCATGGACTAACTGGAGATGCGCCAGATTTATTAAGCGATGCCTCTTAATAAATTTAACTACTAGTCAGGATACTTTCACACTTGCTGTAGAGGATTCCCGCAGGCAGTTCCGTCGCCGAAACTGCCTGCCGTCTCCGTCAAAACGTATGCAAACTGATGGCATTTGTCAGACTGATCAGGATCCTGATCCGGCTGACAAATGCATTGAAATGCCAGATCAGTCTCTCCGGTGTCATCCGGAAAAACGGATCCGGCATTTATTTTTTTCTAATTTTTTGCTGTCTGAGCATGCGCAGACCGCAAAAAAGTGTTCCGGAATCTTGGGCTGTAAAGGGACTGAACTGAAGACATCCTGATGCATCCTGAACGTATTTATCTCCATTCAGAATGCATTAGGATAAAACTGATCAGTTCTTTTCCGCTATTGAGCCCCTAGGAGGGAACTCAGTGCCGGAAAAGAATAACGCTAGTGTGAAAGTACCTTAATTCTGCACTAATGAACTTTATACTAAGACTAGCGTCTATAATGTATATCTGCCCCGCTATTGACATGGCAGTGTTTAGATCAGTATTCTTAACCAATTTATTTTAGCATCAGTATTATAAACCAGAGCCAGTAGTTGCAAATCTTCTGTTATGGATTTTCTGTGTTTTAGATGCAAATTACTGACAAATGTGCACAAGTGTGAATGAGGCTTTAATGGGATATTATGAGTCTTCCTTCAGTATAGTATATTCTCTATTGTTAGGTGGCTTGTAGTGCTCGATCCCTGATATTCAGTGGCCTTAGGGTCCCTGGAGGTTATCTGACGTCAGAAGCCAGCCCAGCGCTCAGCTGATCACTGTGGATCTGGCTTCTCTAATGCTTGAAGATCAGCCCTTAGCTCTGCACAAAGCTGGTCAATGAATGGTCAACAACGCATGGGCTAGGTGTGCCAGAGTGAGAGCTGTTCATAGTACATAGAAGCTGTCACTTTGGACCCAGTATGGGGACTGCCCCACTTTATGACAGCCATCTGAATTATTAGGGGATATGAAAAGGGGTTGTCCTTGTGAGATGACCTCTTTATAACGTCCATAAGGTTTGTAAGCAGATAGATTGTATATTTTTGAAGGCAGTGTTGAGTAGATTATAGGAAATAACTGGAATAATATGCTTTCTGGTTGTCATCAGTTCTGCTGGACTAATGCTTGTCTTACCACAGGACGGACTTTGTTATAACTGCTAGCCACGATGGGCATGTCAAGTTCTGGAAGAAAGTGGAAGAAGGAATTGAATTTGTGAAACATTTCCGCAGTCATTTGGGTAAGCACATTATGTTGCACTTAAAGGGGTATTCCATCTATGTAACGTTATCCCCTATCCGCAGGATTATTAGATCGGTGGTGGTCCTACCGCTGGGTCTCACAGGACCCTGTATCCCATCAAGCCCAGAGAAATGACTAGAGCGGCCTGTCAGGCATGTCAGCGGCTCCACTTATTTCATTGGAAGTTCTCCAAAACTCCCTAAGAACAACCTATCACCTCCCTGCCCCCATCTGCTTTATTGTAAAAACAGTTTATCCCCAGAAAATAAACCAATTTCTAAATTTGTCATTAATAATGTAAAAGTGCATGTTTTTTTTGTTTTCCCATGACTAATGTAAAAAATGAAAATCAGACATCATATAGTCCATGACAATCTCTTTCTAACCAAGCTATAACCAGCCCTGCACCTCACATGGATCCAGAGATCTCCACATTCATTGCTCTGATAGATTTATATCAAGCTGACAGCTCAGGGGGCGTGTCTTTTCTGCTGCAGCTTAGGGGGCGTATCCATGCTCTCCCTATCACATCTCAGGAGGCAGTCGAAAGATGAAACTGAGCATGTGCGACCTTCTCAGTGAGCAGGTCAAAGAAATAAGAAAAAAAAACAAACAGCAGGTGGCGCTATACAGATACATTTTATTGATTAACTCAAAAGTAATCAGATCCAGGTGCTGGTTTGAAAACTGTAAAATATTTTTCGTGGGACAACCCCTTTAACGACTGAGTCAGGTCGTGCGTACTTGACGCATATAAAGTGCTGTTTTTTTTTTTGTTTGTTTTTTTAGGTCCACTGTAAATTTAAAAGGTGGTGGTTGTGAAGTATTTTAAAGCAGTGTGCTGGGCATGTTGTTTTGTGTGAACTGACGGCAGAATATCTGGATATAGATTTTTCTTGTTGGAGTTGACAGCATTGAGCTCCTGGTCTTGTTCTTTTGTTTCAGACGTGGCCTCCTGCTTCTTTCTGACCTACTGTCTATCCTTGTGGTGCTGGGCACAGGCTTGATGTGATCCATTCACCCTCGCTCACACATAACATAGGAGCGGTACATGGCTCTCTCACCAAGACCTGCTTGAAGCACCACTGAAAGAGGTATTGTGCAAGGGAGAATGGAGCAGGTGACCACTGCTGGACCAGAGGAACCGGGTGGCAGGGCCAAGTAGACTGAAAAGTTACGGAGAACTGTAGTGGTTTTTGCTTCTGTGATGCTGTAGATGGAGTAATGATATAATATATATGTGTGGGAACGTGCTAGTGAGATTAGGGGCCCTTTTACACAAGCAAGTTCCACGCATTGGACTCGGCACACGTCCTGACCTCCCAGTACTGACTGGGTCAGGGTTGATTTATGATGCTATGTAACCCTTAAAGCTCTGGAATGGATTGGATAACACTGACTTAATGCTTTTAGTGTTATCCAATACATTCCAGAACTGTAAGTGTTGCATAGCGTCATAAATTGGTATACTATGCAACCCGGGGCAGTGCTGGGAGGTCAGGCCGGGTGCTCTTGCTGACACATGCTGCGAGTCCAATGCGTGGAACTTGATTGTGTGAAAGGGGCCTTATATGACATAGGAAACTACCAACAAAGATGATATTTGTTCAGTTGTAATTTAGCTTTCCAGATTTGTGGGAATGAGCATAATATGATAGGTGGCGGTAACCTTACAATGCTACTTCTCACAGTGGGATTCATCTTCTTTCTGTATCTGGTGCAGGCGTGATAGAGAGCATTGCGGCCAGCTCCGAAGGCTCACTTCTCTGCACTGTTGGAGATGACCAAGCGATGAAAGTCTTTGATGTCGTCAACTTTGATATGATCAACATGCTGAAGCTTGGGTAAGGTATCCCACCTGATAACCTGATTTATTCAGGAGAAAATCACTGGGTTTGATTGAGAATGAAATGGTATTAAATGACTGACATCAGAGAATAAAAAAACACAATGCAGCAGCACTCTGCAAACACAGATAAAGTGCAAAAATGCCATAGTTTTAGAAAATATTCTGGTGCTAATGCTAAGATTCTTGGCCAATAAATTTTGTATAAAATCAGGCTACTTTCACACTAGCGTTCGGCTGTCCGCTCGTGAGCTCCGTTTGAAGGGGCTCACGAGCGGACCCGAACGCTTCCGTCCAGCCCTGATGCAGTCTGAATGGATGCGGATCCGCTCAGACTGCATCAGTCTGGCGGCATTCAGCCTCCGCTCCGCTCAGCAGGCGGACACCTGAACTCTGCTTGCAGCGTTCGGGTGTCCGCCTGGCCGTGCGGATCCATCCAGACTTACAATGTAAGTCAATGGGGACGGATCCGTTTGAAGATGCCACAATATGGCTCAATCTTCAAGCGGATCCATCCCCCATTGACTTTTAATGTAAAAGTCTGGACGGATCCGCTCAGGCTAATTTCACACTTAGCTTTTTTTGCCAATTTAATGCAGACGGATCCGTTCTGAACGGAGCCTCCGTCTGCATTAATATGATCGGATCCGTTCAGAACGGATCCGATCGAACGCTAGTGTGAAAGTAGCCTCACTTGGGCCTGTCTGCCGGCGTTCTTCTTGCAGTTATTCTGGAGGTGTGATTGACTCCTGTTGGTCATCCACCCCTGACTGGCCTGTCTGTCCCATAGGCTGATTTTAATTAGTGTAAGTATAAAGCTGTAGCCTGCTCTCCCTGCATTCATTGCAGCAGGAGAAGTATAGAGTGGGCTCAGCATGCATGTTGGTACCTGCATTCCCTGGATTTAATGGAGGCCAATATGGCACAAAAAATGGTAAAAGGCAGAGAGGGCCCAGCATGCATGTAGAACCTGCATTCCCTGTATTTTATGGCTGCTATTTTGGCACATAGCAGGTAGTGTTTAATGTTGGGTTCCTGTCTTATAGAGATTGCCTTGATGCTGGCAGAAGGGCCCAAATAATTTCGTACAAAATGTATTTGCCAAGAATTCCCAAATTTACAAAAGCGTAGCATTAGCACCAGAATATTTTCTATAACTATGCCATTATTGTACTTTTTTGTGTTTTCAGAGTGCTGGTGCATTGTGTTTGTTTCTAGCCATGGCGGCGTGCACCTGCACATTGGGATGTGCTGACTGACCTCCTTTTTCTTGACATCAGAGAATGTTCTTGTCATTGCTTTACTTTTGCTTTCTGATTTAAAAAGAAAAATGACAAACTTTTCTGATGTGCTGTTCTAACACAAGGGACTCAAAGAGAAGGGCTGGTCATGGAGCAGGGAAGTTGGTGGCTGCCATATATGCGCTCATGCCCAACACCCTCTAGGGTCAATTCCATAGCAAGCCAGTTTACCTCTTAGTATATTTTCTAGAGTGTCTGAGGAAACCTAGAAGAAACATGTGGAGAACATACAAACTCCATGCAGATGTTCATATAGTAAAAAGCTGGCATTGCTGAGCTCACACTCCCCTGAGCTCTGGTAATAGCCCTTGACAAAGGGTGACAGCATGTGAAATGGCCATAGGCTGGATCCTTCACATCTTGTGACAATACCATAATAATGAAGTTTATTTCCACGTTGGTGAGTGCCACAACTTTCCTTTGGTTTGGATTCCGATCATTCCGTGTAGATCAGGGGTGCACAACCTTCTCTGGCCACATTGGTTCAATCTAACAATCTCATGGGCGAAAGTAAAACCTAAAGGGGTATTACAAACTGAAACCTGGCATATTGAATGTCTACATCATAAGTGTCTGATAGGTGCTGCTTACACTTCCAGGACTCCCATCTAATGGGAGAATACACAGGAAAAAACATCCGAGCAGCCATTAGACATAGACGAGCATGTCTGTGACAGGATGTTTGGGAACCGCACAGAAAGGTATCAAGGGCTGCATGTGGCCCCTGGGATGCAGGTTGTGCACCCCTGATGTAGATGTTGTTTCTGGTTGGATTTGAACATAGAACCACAGCACTGCAGGCAACAGTGCTAACATTAAAGGGGTTCTGCACTTTGTTTAAACTGATGATCTATCCTCTGGATAGATCATCAGCTTCTGATCGGCGGCTGTTTGAGAAGGTAGCGGCGCTCCAGCAGCGCTGCGGCCTTCTCACTGTTTACCGCTGGCCCAGTGTTGTCACGACTAGTATCAACGTGCTGGGCAGGGCTAAGCTCCAATCAAGTGAACAGAGCTTTGACGCTCCCAGGCCAGTGATACTAGTCGCAAAGTCATACTTTTTTTATTTCCATACCTTTTTCCACGTCACTGGTCAAGTGCCACTTCCATAGAGATTTCCTCAAACAGAGACACTTCTGTTTAACACCTTCGCTACCAGCGGTGTACATGTACGGTGCTGGAGCGATGGGAAAACATGTTGCCCGCTCGAACGTGCAGCGGGCGTCATGGCCGGCAAGTCTCTGCTCTTTCAAACAACCTGCCGCTAATTACAGTGATTGTCATTATTGCCTTTAGATGCCGTGATCAAGTGAGATCTTGGCATCTAAAGGGTGAAAAACACATAAGCTTGCACTTCCGGGCTTCTTACTGGCATCCTCTGCGGCCAATGAGGATGCCGGAAATTGATTTTAAAGGGTTTCTACCACCAGATTTTGAGATTTTTTTTTGCTGACTGACACTAGCGATCTGCTAGTGTCTGCACTACCTAACAGTGCTCTTGTATCCCCTTTTATCTGCTGCCGTTAAGCTTAAAAACATACTTTTATTGATATGCAAATGAGCCTCTAGGTGCTATGGGGGCATCTTTTCAGCACCTAGAGGCTCCGTCTTCTCACTATTTCTGCCGTCCACCGCGTCCCTCCAGCCCGCCCCGCTCCTCTTGTTTTACAGTCAACCTCGCTCCATCTCGAATTCCAGCACCTGCGCTTCTGTATTCGGCGCAGTGACTGTCGGACCGCAGTGAAGATGCCGGCGCAGGGAGCACCGAATACAGAAGCGCAGGTGCTGGAATTCGAGATGGAGCGAGGTTGGCTGTCAATCAAGAGGAGCAGGGAGGGCTGGAGGGACGCGGTGGGCGGCATAAATAGTATTACGTACACACACAAGGTCCAGTTTTATAAGATGCCACTTAACATGTCTGTGTGCTTTTAGAGTGTAGGAAGAAGCCAGTCAACATGTAAACACAGGGAGAACATACAAACTTCGTGCGGATAATGTCATTGGGGGCAGTAGGGTGAGGGGAATGGCATTTAGTGCAATGTAATCCGTTTCACTAATTTTTAATAAAACGGACATGATAACATTTCCTATGTCTCAGAAAGCTAGTGTTATAATCTACATGCAGACATTGCAACATGCAGCTCCTTCATAAGCATACAGATCTGAGTAATCCATTCCCTTTAATACAAGATGTGCTTTTTATATTCCAGCTATCATCCTGGTCAGTCGGAATGGATCTACTGTCCTGGGGACGCAATCTCGGCAGTGGCCTGTTCTGAGAAGAGCACAGGGAAGATTTTTGTGTATGACGGTCGCGGAGATAATAAACCAATGCACGTTTTTGTTAAGCTGCACTCTTCACCTTTAACTGCAATCCGGCTGAACCCTGTGTACAAAGCGGTGGTGTCGTCAGACAAGAACGGGATGATTGAGTACTGGACTGGGCCTCCCCGTGGCTACAAATTCCCCAATAACGTGCATTGGGAATTCAAAACAGACACAGACCTCTATGAGTTTGCCAAGTGTAAAACGTGTCTCACAGGCATTAATTTTTCCCCGGACGGTAAAAAAATGGCGACTATCGGAGCCGATAGGAAAGTTAGGATCTTCCGTTTTTTAACTGGGAAACTAATGAGAGTCTTTGATGAGTCGCTAAGTGTAAGTAAGAGTTCCAGACACTTGTGATAACTTTCTGGGTGTTTTTTCTTACAGCAGATATACAGCCCAAAACATTATTAGAATCCTCCTTTTATATGTTCTGTAATCTCCTTGGTTGTTTGGAAGAAAATGGTCGCAGACACGCACCGGCACTGGCTATGCTGTCTTTGGGTTGCTGTTCTGGCTCTGCTGTGGTTCCGCTTTGCTATGTTTCCTGGTCCTGGCTCTGCACGCAGAAAATGACTGCCAGTCTCTGGCCGCAGCAGTAACCAGTCTAATCTAGTGACAGGAAATGCTCTCTCAGCCAATGTGTCAGGCTACGACCAAGAAATAGCGTGCAGTAGGCACCAGAGCAGCATATGAACAGCGTTGGTGGTGGTCAGGTTAGTAATGCTTATTGATTTTTACCCCATTCTGACCAGTAAATTTATGCCGACATACAGTGTGCGACCCTGATGGAGGCCCAAAGGACGGTTGGTTTCTGTCAAGTGAACGGACGCCTATGGATATGTTTGCAGCGTTTGACTTCTGAGTTCCCCAAGGCTTATACAGTCAGGTCCATAAATATTGGGACATCCACACAATTCTAACATTATTGGCTCTATACACCACCACAATGGATTTAAAATGAAACAAACAAGATGTGATTTAACTGCAGACTGTCAGCTTTAATTTGAGGGTATTTACATCCAAATCAGGTGAACGGTGTAGGAATTACAATAGTTTGCATATGTGCCTCCCACTTGTTAAGGAACCAAAAGTAATGGGACGATTGGCTTCTCAGCTGTTCCATGGCCAGGTGTGTGCTATTCCCTCATTATCCCAATTACAATGAGCAGATAAAAGGTCTTGAGTTCATTTCAAGTGTGCTATTTGCATTTGAAATCTGTTGCTGTCAACTCTCAAGATGAGATCCCAAAAGCTCTCACTATCAGTGAAGCAAGCCATCATTAATCTGAAAAAACAAAACAAACCCATCAAAGAGATAGCAAAAACATTAGGCGTGGCCAAAACAACTGTTTGGAACATTCTTAAAAAGAAGGAACGCACCGGTGAGCTCAGCAACACCAAAAGACCCGGAAGACCACAGAAAACAACTGTGGTGGATGACCGAAGAATTCTTTCCCTGGTGAAGAAAACACCCTTCACAACAGTTGGCCAGATCAAGAACACTCTCCAGGAGGTAGGTGTATGTGTGTCAAAGTCAACAATCAAGAGAAGACTTCACCAGAGTGAATACAGAGGGTTCACCACAAGATGTAAACCATTGGTGAGCCTCAAAAACAGGAAGGCCAGATTACAGTTTGCCAAAAAGACATCTAAAAAAGCCTTCACAGTTCTAGAACAACATCCTATGGACAGATGAGACCAAGATCAACTTGTACCAGAGTGATGGGAAGAGAAGAGTATGGAGAAGGAAAGGAACTGCTCATGATCCTAAGCATACCACCTCATTAGTGAAGCATGGTGGTGGTAGTGTCATGGCGTGGGCATGTATGGCTGCCAATGGAACTGGTTCTCTTGTATTTATTGATGATGTGACTGCTGACAAAAGCAGCAGGATGAATTCTGAACTGTTTTGGGCAATATTATCTGCTCCTATTCAGCCAAATGCTTCTGAACTCATTGGACGGCGCTTCACAGTGCAGATGGACAATGACCCAAAGGATACTGCAAAAGCAACCAAAGAGTTTTTTAAGGGAAAGAAGAGGAATGTTATGCAATGGCCAAGTCCATCACCTGACCTGAATCTGATTGAGCATGCATTTCACTTGCTGAAGACAAAACTGAAGGGAAAATGCCCCAAGAACAAGCAGGAACTGAAGACAGTTGCAGTAGAGGCCTGGCAGAGCATCACCAGGGATGAAACCTAGCATCTGGTGATGTCTATGCGTTCCAGACTTCAGGCTGTAATTGACTGCAAAGGATTTGCAACCAAGTATTAAAAAGTGAAAGTTTGATTTATGATTATTCTGTCCCATTACTTTTGGTCCCTTAACAAGTGGGAGGCACATATGCAAACTGTTGTAATTCCTACACCGTTCACCTGATTTGGATGTAAATACCTTCAAATTAAAGCTGGCAGTCTGCAGTTAAAGCACATCTTGTTCGCTTCATTTCAAATCCATTGTGGTGGTGTATAGAGCCAAAAATGTTAGAATTGTGTGGATGTCCCAATATTTATGGACCTGACTGTATATATTTGCTCTAGTTTTCATACGTGAAGCTTTTATGGGTTAATGTAGCTTCGATGCCTGGACTATGGATATTGCAGCAATGCTGGGATCTGTTTTCTCTCTGCTAGAGGTGGTCTCATTGCCCTGGCGTCTCCCTGCTCCTAAGCCGTGGTTACGTGTTCATGCTAAGGAATCCCATATGATGTGGTTTGCACACAAGTCTGTCAGACACAGATCTCTATAACATGTAACAAAGTCGGTCATAAGAATCATTTCAGCTTTTACCTTGTACACAATATAGAAGGGGCAGGAGGTCAGCAGAGAGGCCGCCCTTTCATGTTCTGCAGTTTGATAGCTGTTCGCTCGTGAGAATTTGTGGTCTTCAGACGACTGCCAGATGTCTGACCGTTCCTGGTATGGTTAGGGTTTTCTTTTTTGTTAACAAATTCAACATGTTCTCTCTTACAATATTTATTCAGCCCCATTAGTTTGTGGAGGACGAGACAAACCGCAGGAGTCGGGTATCCAGTGCGCCTAGAACTGGCCACTGACACCAAATTTTCTGTGCTTCTTGTTGGCGTCTATGGAAGTTTTCAGTCCTTGGCCAATGCAAAGTCATTCTGTTCTCCAGTATTCTCTCTGCCTGGCACTAGGTGGCAGCAGGTGTCTGCGCACGCTTTATACAAAACTGATAATTCATTGTATGCATGTTCTACTAAAATGATTGGCTCTTCCAAGTAGAGTGTCAGTGTCGGCTTGTGTGCATGTATCTGAAGCTTTGCCTATAAATTATATATGTAAGAGAAGGCTGGTTTTTCAAATACATTGCAATGGATGCTCCTTTTCAAGGGGTTGTCTAATTTCCTGACAGGGCATATGTGTGGTCTCTGCCAGATGGTAGAGTCCCTAACAAAGACCTGCTTTGACAGATTTGGCCGGGACATGTATCACTTGGTCTCCCTTTTGTTTGATTGGCCATATCTCCTCCTTTAGATGGTGTTTCAGAAACCAGACCCACCACTATCCTCTGTATTTGTGTGAAAAAGGATCTCCAGGATCATGTAATGAAAGGGTTGTCTACTTTAGACCATATATTTTTTTATTAGAAGGGTCAATAAGATGTTCACAGGAAGTCCCAGTGCTGAGACACCCAGCGATCAGCTGTAAACTGTGTAAGAACTTGGCTGCAGGTGTTCAGTTCCGCTGCAGTGCCCCCGCGGGTGAAATGAAGTATTACAAAGTTCTTATTCATATCAGTGAAGAAAAGCTCTTCAGATTGAGGTGCTTTTCACAGCCTGCTCTGGCTAATAAACGATCCATATTGATGGGAGTTGGGGGGGGCATACGTTTAATTGCTTATTTATACCACAGAAGTATAATCGATGCCCGTTAATAAGTCATTATAATTATTGCACCTTTAGGGATTTTAAAAGGCTTTTCTGAGATGAAAAAATAATCAACTAACGAGGGGAAAGGCTATTTATTGTTTTTATAGCAATTACTTTTCTGAAAAATCCCCTGCGGCGCTACTGCTGACCTCCAATCATTGCTTACCGTGGCAGACCACTGAGGCCAGTGATTCAGGTGCGGAGACAGACACGCCATTGCTGCAGCAAAGTAAACCATGAATGTGGGAGCAGGGGATTTATCAGGCAAGTAATGGTTCTTTAATGTCTTTATCAGATTTTGTCCCTCATCATAGAAAACCCCTGGTGAGCAGTTTCTTCCCTCCAAATTGCAGAGAATTTTGTTACTTAAGATCTTGTGTCTTGAAGTTCATATAAGTTATTTTTTGGTGTGTCTTGACAGATGTTCACTGAGTTACAGCAGATGAGGCAGCAGCTTCCAGACATGGAGTTTGGGAGGCGCATGGCCGTGGAGCGAGAGCTGGAGAAGGTGGATGCCCTTAAACTAATAAACATCATTTTCGATGAGACCGGCCACTTTGTGCTGTATGGGACAATGCTCGGCATCAAAGTTATTAATGTAGAAACAAATAGGTAAGTTTGATGTTTGACAGATATGTCACTTTTATATCTATTGTGTACCTGGTCAGCCCCTGACGGCTGTATGCCTCGCCTCTACACCACAAGATCAGAGGTGTCTGGTGTCACACGTATAAAAGTGTGCATATAAACTCCCAACAGGCACTGACTAGTACTGGTTGGTTGTAATACGGATTTTCAGCAGAATTAAGACAAGTGTCTGCGATGATCAGTGTGGTACCTCATTGCTCCCTCCACTTTATAGCATTGTACACTGTCTGCATCCAGGGACATAGTTCTGATTAGACAGACAGTGCCAGTCAGTGTGTAGGGACGCATCTTTTGGACAAGGAGATTGAGATTAGGAGATTTTCAAACATTTCCAGGAAGAATTATACAATGCAGAGTCCTGAGAAAAAGACAGGGGACCTCACATTAGGGATGTCATCTTAAATGGTCTGTATATATTCTGACAGGTGTGTGCGTTTCCTGGGCAAGCAGGAAAACATCAGGGCAATGCAGCTGGCTTTGTTCCAAGGTGTGCCCAAAAAGCACCGCGCTGCCTCCACAGTGGAGATGAAGGCATCAGATAACCCCGTCCTCTTGAGCGCCCAGCCTGACCCCACCATCGTGTGCACCTCCTTCAAGAAGAATCGTTTTTACATGGTTGGTATAGTTCACACATGCATGTAACCCAGTAGTTCCATCAAACCTCTTACTGCATTGGTCTAAGCAAGTATTATCTCTGCTGTATAGACAAAGCTAACATATTAACAAGGTATTTTATAGTGGTGGCATGTCGTTAGTACAGGGGAACGGCAGAGCAACTCCATACAAGTGAATTTTTCTGTTAGCCATGTCAGACCGTGTTCGCATCACTCTTGTAGATTCCGGCAAAAATTTGGAACAGAATAGCATAGCCTGGTTGCATGACGGAAATCCGACAGTCAATGTGTCTGATCCGGTACTTCTGTTATTTTTTTACTGTTCTGCTCCTATAATGGAGCAGAACAATGGAAATAAAGAACACCGATGTGAACACAGCCTCACAATTGTGTCTATGAGAAGTATCCTAAATTATGGAAATATTCCGATTGTAGTTTACCAAACGTGAACCAGAAGACACGAAGAGCGCAGACTCTGACAGAGATATCTTCAACGAGAAACCATCTAAAGAAGAAGTGATGGCAGCCACCCAGGCCGAAGGACCGAAACGCGTTTCTGACAGCGCCATTATTCACACCAGTATGGGTGATATACACATTAAGCTCTTTCCTGTTGAGTAAGTGTCCTGCATGTGCAGTCGTTCCCCCCCCCCCCCCCCCCCCCCATTTTGAACAAGTTTTGTTGTAATAGCTGGTGTTCCTGAGCCACCATCTCCGTGTCCTCTGATTCATTAGCAGAATTGTTATGCGAGATATACTGGCAGTCTGGCACAAACGTTTGGTTTACTGCACAAGTTAATTAAGAACATGATCCTTTTTAATACAGATGTCCTAAGACAGTGGAGAACTTTTGTGTGCACAGCCGTAATGCATATTACAACAGCCACGTATTTCACCGGATCATAAAGGTATGTGCAATCTGATGGCGTTATTCTGTATTAATCAACCATGGCTACGGCCAGTGTAACGAACTGAGGCGGTTCTTAAAATTTGGCAGACCTGGATGATTCTTGGTTGGTTATATGAGCCAACTCCAAACACTATGAGCCAGCAACGACACACTGTAGGACAATGTCCAAACTGCTGCTGGCAAGATGGGAGCTCTCGCCTTACCAGGGCCCCACTTCCTCAACCGGCAGCCGCAGTGCAATATTATATTTAGCCGATAAAAAAAAAAATGGGCTGTCTTTTCCATAGTTTCCTGTATCATTATGACCACAGGCAGAATTACAATCACAGATAACACCTCTGTATAGATAACACAGAATCCACCCTTCACAAGAGGCAATATCAAAGCTTATCTGCTCCCTTCTGACCTCTGCACAGGCGCATGCCTAGAAAACTCTATAGAAGTCAATGACGTCCCTGTCCATGGTGTCTATAGCCCATGTATAGTCTCTCAAAAGACAGGATGTCTTAAAAATATTTTAAACAAAGGTCATTTTCTGGTGATACGTACCTTTTATGTGGACGTTGGCGCCCCCTACAGAGCAGGTGCCATAGCCGCTGGATTTCTGCTGTTTTACACAGCAAATACCTTGGCTAATGTCCGTGATCGGCGATCACGCTGACTGCAGACATTTAACCCCTCAGATGCAGTGGTCAATTGTGGCCACGGCATCTGAGGTGGCTAACCCCAGGATCTTTGGTGGTGATAGGCTGAAACTTGCTGGAGGCTACCCAGCCAATCACAGGTATATTCTTATGGAAGCCTGCTGGTGGCAGTGCTCTATAAGAATATACTGCATGTCCCTTACACTATTGTATTAAATCATTGTAGTGTATGGGAGAAGCTATTTAAAGATCGGGGGGGGGGGGGGGGGGATGGGTTGGCTGGCGCAGAGGTTAATCACGTTGTACATACATTCTCAGTCCTGCACAGAACAGACCTATTTACTCTACTCAAGATTGGAATTTGGGGGTGGTTGGCTGGAAAAGGTTAAATACTTTTTGTAAAAAAAAAAAAAATTATAAATCCATCTATGCAAAGAAAATAGGTAACTGTATGCTCACGTGCACTTAAGTGGGAACTTAACAGTATAATTGCTTTTGACTGATATACATGTTTGCCTGAGAAAAACAAATATATACAGTATGTGTTTTTAATAACTGTCTTTTTTGTTTTAGGGGTTTATGATTCAAACTGGAGACCCTACGGGGACAGGAATGGGTGGAGAAAGTATCTGGGGTGGAGAGTTTGAGGATGAATTCCATGCCACACTAAGGCATGACCGCCCCTACACACTCAGTATGGCAAATGCTGGTGCCGGTACCAACGGCTCCCAGTTCTTCATAACTGTAGTACCAACTGTAAGTATACATTTCAACTGACCATATGCCCCCTGACCCACCTGCAGGATATGGACAAATACAGCACTTGCCTTCAGGGACCATTATAGTTTCGCAAGTGCGGATGCGGTGCGATTTTCACGCACTGTTGCTAGGAGACGATCGTTATTATTTTCACTTATAACATGGTTATAAGGGAAAATAATAGCATTCTGAATACAGAATGCATAGTACAATAGCGCTGGAGGGGTTAAAAAAAATTTAAAAAAAAATTAATTTTTTTTTTAACTCTCCTTAATCCACTTGCTCGCGCAGCCGGCATCTCTTCTGTCTTCTTTTTGCTGTGTGCAGGAAAAGAACCTGTGGTGACGTCACTCCGGTCATCACATGGTCCGTCACATGATCTTTTAACATGGTGATGGATCGTGTGAATGACCATGTGATGACCGGAGTGACGTCACCACAGGTCCTTTTCCTGCACACAGCAAAAAAGAAGACAGAAGAAATGCCGGTGAGTTAAATTAATTTTTTATTTTTTTTAACCCCTCCAGCGCTATTGTACTATGCATTCTGTATTAAGAATGCTATTATTTTCCATTATAACAGAAAATAATACAATCTACCCAGCACCTAACCCAAACCTGAACTTCTGTGAAGAAGTTTGGGTACCAAACATGCAGATTTTTCTCACGCGAGTGCAAAACTCATTACAATGTTTTGCACTCTCGCTGAAAAATCACACATTTTCCTGCAACGCACCCGCCTCTTATCCAGGCAAAAAACATGACGCCCGTGTGAAAGAGGCTTAAGGCTTTGTGTCGGATTGCAAGCTGCAGGCTAATCTGGGCTCACCTTTTTGTAAAAGGAGTCTGTTGCATCATTTTTTTTTATTTATTTACTAATATAACAGCATTGCCCTAGAAAAGATAGCAACTTTGTGTCTTTATTTCATGTCCAGGAAAAGCACTTTATTCCGCTGAAAAGCGGCTCCCATGTGCCAGGCTGGACAGGGTTTGCTGTTTCAGGTGCCCAAAGCAAAGCCTGCCCAACTGGGAACTTAGAAGCAGTTTTTCAGGAGAAAAAAATAAATAAATTATAAATGTATATCTCCAGCAATCTGCTCAGGTCCTCCTGCTCTATAGAGCCTTACAGAAGGTCTTTTTGTCTTAATTATGCACATCGTTCACATAAGTAATTCCTACCTGCCTGTCAGGAAATGATGTGCAAACATCATCTGAATCTGGCCAGCAATAATGGAGTAATATGTTATTACGGCTTCCCAGTATTGTACCTAATGTGTTGTCTGAGTAAGGCCTCATGCACACGACCATGTCTGTATTGCGGCCCGCAAAATACTGACACCTTCCTTGTGCAGTCTGCATTTTCTCACTCCCATTACTAGAAATTGTTATCCTTGTCCCTATTGCACATGTTCTATAATTTGTGGAACAGACACACAGATGTTATAATTGTCTCATCGCCCAAGGCACAAGCTCTCTTGTGTAAGGCTAGGGCTACACAACAACATTTGTCGCTCGACAATTTCTATAATGATAGTCTATGGTGTCGCACTGCGACACGACAGTCGCCAAATAAGATTTCTGTGACGCCATAGACTATCATTATAAAAGATGTTGCAGTGTAGTTGTGCCCTATGTGTTGCGTGACTTATTGTCATCATGTAGCCCTAGCCTAATAGTCTCATCTGTTCTCTTCCAGCCTTGGCTAGACAACAAGCACACCGTATTCGGGCGGGTGACCAAAGGAATGGAAGTAGTCCAGAGGATCTCCAACAGCAAGGTTAACCCTAAGACGGATAAGCCCTATGAAGATATTACCATTATTAGCATCACTGTTAAATAGAATTTGTCTTTTATACCAGTTGTACAAACATTTCCGATTGTCTTTTTATAAAAATTTTAAAAAAAGTTAATAAAATGTAAATGTGATTTTGTGAGAGAAAAGACAAACTCACAAATTGCTGGTAATTGGATAATATTAATATGCGTTATGTTACAAAACTGCAGACCTATGCAGTCTATTCTGGAGAGATGTACGGCGACACCAGTACCCTAAAATGAAAAGACCACAGCCCCATCGGCTTTGAGAAACTGCAACACCCATTCAGGGGATGTAGTTTACATGCCATCAGTTCTATTGATGGACAAAACCTCAGAAGTCTCCCTACCATTTATATATGACATGCTTGGATGGCATGTAACGTGCATTTTTTAAAGTTCTAGAACGAATCCTATGGAGAAATGCCATACCGAGAGCATGATGTGTTTTGAGACGCTATGCTCCTGTAAGTGCGGCTCCAGCAGTGCGATCTTGTGAGCCTTTTAGTACTTGGTGTTCATGCTCTGGAAGCCTCTCTGACGCTGTCTACATTGACAGAGTGGCTCAGGTTCATGTGCTTTTGAAACTACGCTATGGAGACCAGTTAGTTGTCAATGTATTAATTAGCATATTAGGCATCAAACATAACAATGATATATTGTAAAAAGGGGGTTTCCATAGGAAAAAAATGCAGTCTGGACCACACTTTTTGTTAGACGTGAGAGCAGGTCCTCTTTAGAATAATATCTGGCTGCAGCATTTTTGAAGAACGTAAGTGAAAATGTTTTCAGATGCTGTGTCTGAATCTGATCTTAAGGTGGAGTGCAGTAAGGCAAGAATATAGTGCAGCGTATGGAGTGACGGGTCCGTTGATGCTTGCATAAGGTCTTGTTAAAGGGTTGTTCCGGTCTACAAAACTTATTGAAAGTATGCATTTGAAATAGAAATTCTCATTATAAATGGATTTATCCTCAGGGAGAGATGATCAATATCAGGTCGGTGGGGGTCTGACACCTGGGACCCTCCAATGAGCTGTTTGAAGAGGCCGCTGTGCTCGTGAGCCCCCTGCATCCTCTTCACAGATTACCTGCACACAATCTACATGGTTAGGGCTCTTTCACACCTGCGTTATTGTCTTCCGGCATAGAGTTCCGTCGTCGGGGCTCTATGCCGGAAGAATCCTGATCAGGATTATCCCCATGCATTCTGAATGGAGAGAAATCCGTTCAGGATGCATCAGGATGTCTTCAGTTCCGGAACGTTTTTTTGCCGGAGAAAATACTGCAGCATGCTGTGCTTTTTTCTCCGGCCAAAAATCCTGAACACTTGCCGCAAGGCTGGATCCGGAATTAATGCCCATTGAAAGGCATTGATCCGGATCCGGCCTTAAGCTAAACGTCGTTTTGGCGCATTACCGGATCCGACGTTTAGCTTTTTCTGAATGGTTACCATGGCTGCCGGGACGCTAAAGTCCTGGCAGCCATGGTAAAGTGTAGTGGGGAGCAGCATACTTACCATCCGTGCGGCGCTCCAGAGTGACGTCAGGGCGCCCCACGCACATGGATGACGTGATCACATAGCACGTCATCCATGCGCATGGGCGCTCTGATGTCATTCTGGAGCGCCCCGGGAGCCGCACGGACTGTAAGTATACCGCTCCCCGCTTCCCACTACTACTATGGCAACCAGGACTTTAATAGCGTCCTGGGTGCCATAGTAACACTGAACGCATTTTGAAGGCGGATCCGTCTTCAAATGCTTTCAGTTCACTTGCGTTTTTCCGGATCCAGCGTGTAATTCTGGCAAGTGGAGTACACGCCGGATCCGGACAACGCAAGTGTGAAAGAGGCCTTAGTGACCGTACAGTGTAATCACAGCTGTGCCTCCCACTTACGTGAATAAGACAAGCTGATGCAATGACGGTACACTGCTCCGCTGCCACAATCTATCTACTTTCAAACTGGAGCTTTCTGTTTGTGAGATCCGTTCAGGGCTCTCACAAGTGGACCTAAACAGATCAGTCTGCATTCTGAATGGAAAAGGATCCGCTGAGAATGAATCAAGTCAGTCTCTATTCCGCTCTGGAGGCGGATGCCAAAACGCTACCTGCTTGATGAAACAACTAAATGGATCCATCCTGGCCCACGATGTAAGTCAATGGGGACGTATCTGTTTTCACTGGCACAATAGAAAACGGATCCGTCATCCGTTTACTTTGATGGTGTTCAAGACGGACCAGTCTTGGAAATGTTCTAGATAATACAAACTGATCCGGTCTGAACGGATGCAGACGGTTGTATTCGCACAAAACGAGTGTGTGAAAGTAGCCTAAACCCTGTTTACACATGTAAGGGGATGCAGGGCTCACATGAGTGACCAGATCCTGAAGATAGGTCAACAGTATCATCATACTGCACAACCTTTAAATCTTATCAGTAGTTTCCACATTCTCGCCCAAAATGTGACATTTGTAGTTCATTACCTAAGGATATGACCTGTTGTTCAGCTCCAGCACAATGAGAGAGAGAAGGCTGTAACTGGGAACTAATGTGAGGTTCTGTAGTGAGGGAACACAATATGAGATGCACAAGAGTGCAGCGCCTAGGGATTACAGGCTGGACTAGATGTCAGAACTGTAGTCTGTATGGACGTGGGCTGCACTGGAGTAACAGCGTGACAAAAAACTTCTACATCATAAGCATGTAGCGGTATTCTTCTTCTGTTGCTCTGTGTGTAATGACCATGCAGTGTTTTTTTGACACGTCTCATGCAAACACTGAAATACCCCTTTAAGTGACCGTGTGCTGCTCCATCTAACATACAGTACATCTGCAGCTCTATATACTGATAAAAAGTTTTCCCACTTTATCCACCATGACGGCCGACAATGAGATTGACCCTTGACCTCTGTAGGGGTAGGGGCAGGAACACATGAAGAGAGTTTAAATTACCCCCACCCCTCCACCTCCTCAGTGCTTTCCTGCCCCTACAGGGGCCAACATGTGGAGAGAGCCCTCCTATCGGGGGGGGGTAGTAACTTTATTCTCGTTCAGGAATCTCCTGCTGTCCTCCCGCGGCATGGGCTAAGGCTGGACAGCATGGAACAACAAGGACCCTCGTCTCGGCTTATGGTGAGGCCTGCGGTCCTTTCTTACCTCTGGACCTCATTCCTTCTATCCGGGAAGCAGTCTGGGGTGCCGGCTTCACGAGGGAGGCTCGCACGCTTGGCGTCCTCCTTCACTTGTTAGTCATGGGACCAGCTGGGGGAGTAGGTGCGCTTTTAGGAGGCGGGCCGTGCGGCGCATGTACCTTAAAGAAGACTGGTGTGATGCCGCTACACGCCAACAACCTGAGGGCGCAGCTGTATGACGTCAGAAGACGGCAGTAATTCAAAATAATCACGGTTCCAGCAGCCCTCGCCTGCAAGCACCACGATGTCTGAAGCGCCAAATCCCTGCCAGAAAGCCTCCAATCCTTCGGCTATCAGTACCGTGAGTCCCCTCAGGGGGGTGTATTTCAAATTTTACTCTCAAGTTCAGATGCTAATTGCAGTATATCTGGTTGTTCCCTCACTTCCAGGGCACTAAAGAGTCTAAATCTAAAGTGAGACTCCTAAAATGCAATGCGTGCTCCAAAAGGAAAAAAAAAAAAAAAAAAGGCTGTGCAGATCCTGCACGGCAGAAATGTGGAAATAAGAACAACCAGATATTCTAACAGAAATTAAATCTTCTTTGGCCACTATGTCAGCTCCCGCCAGTAACCCCAGCCCTCCCAAGAAACGCAAACTCTCTGTTATTTCTTCCTCTGATGCAGAGGATGTAGAAGAAGCCTCTGTCACAACTAGACAAATACCTAACGAGGATCCCCTGTCAGAAGGGGAGATTGTGGAGTAAGATAAAAAATATTTCTTCTCCTCAGATGAAATGGAGGAATTACGAAGGGCTGTTAGGTCCACAATGGGAATGGAGGATACCCCTAAGCCCCGTACTGTCAAAGACGAAATGTTCGGGGGTCTTAGATCCAAAACTTCCATTGTCTTTCCTATAAATGAAAACATACGGGAAATGATCATGGAAGAGTGGTCAGATCCAGAGAAGAGGCTAGGGGTCCCCAAAGAGTTTAGAAACAGACTCTGCTTTGACCCAACGGAATGCAAATTATTTAATGAGACCCCTAAGGTTGACATACAGGTAGCCAAGGTGGTAAAGAAAACTGCTCTACCTTTTTGAAGACTCCTCTCAGCTGGGTGATCCGATGGATCGAAAAGCGGATGGGCTCCTGAAAAGATCCTGGGAGTCAGCGATGTTCGGCGTTAAAACAAATATTGCAGCAACATCCATAGCCAGGGCCATGTATATATGGCTAGGGGAGCTCGACGAACACCTAAAAAATAAAACTTCTAGAGAAGAGATTAGGGATTCTATCCCACTCCTTCGATCCGTCACAGCAGTCTTAGCAGATGCTTCCACGGAATCCATCCGTTTTTCAGCCAAAGACGCTGCTCTCTCTAATGCAGCCCGGCAGGCACTATGGATGAAAGCCTGGTCAGGGGACAAAGCATCCAAAGCCAAGCTCTGCTCATGCTAGACCAGGGCCCTCTTCTACATCCCGACCCAAAAATATTCAGACTAGCCGTTTGGATCCTGAGCGCACCCGGACACCTCTCCTCCCATCAACAAAATTCTAGATTTCCTTCAGAATGGCTTGGAATTAGGATTGAGATCTAGTACCCCGAAAGTACAACTATCGGCTCTCAGCACCTTCTACGACTGCAGCCTAGCCAATTACAGATGGGTCAGGAGATTCATCAGAGCAGCAACCAGATTAAAGGGAACCTGTCACCGGGATTTTGTGTATAGAGCTGAGGACATGGGCTGCTAGATGGCTGCTAGCACATCCACAATACCCAGTCCCCATAGCTCTGTGTGCTTTTATTGTGTCAAAAAAACGATTTGATACATATGCAAATTAACCTGAGATGAGTCAGAGCTTGAAAATATGACTATTCTCTGGTCACACAAGTAAGATATGACTTATGTTAATTTGCATATGTATCAAATCTTTTTTTTTTTTTTTTTACACACTAAAAGCACACAGAGCTATGGGGACTGGGTATTGCAGATGTGCTAGCGGCCATCTAGCAACCCATGTCCTCAGCTCTATACCCAAAATCCCGGTGACAGGTTCCCTTTAAGACCCACTCTAAAATCTAGGGCTCCAACTTGGGACCTAAACATCATCCTAGAGCAGTGATGGCGAACCTATGGCACGGGTGCCAGAGGTCGCACTCAGAGCTGTCTCTGTGGGCACCCGCACTGTGAAAAAAGTCTATGGTGTACCAATATGCCTTATACTTTTCCTGCCATTCATCAGCACAGGGCGCACTATGAACAGCACAGGCAGCGCACTGAATGTAGGCAGGCTTTAATAGCTAAATGATAAAGTACATGGAATATATACTATATTGAACTATAGTATTCAGGTTAAATTGCAATGTTGGCACTTTACGATAAATAAGTGGGTTTTGGGTTGCAGTTTGGGCACTCGGTCTCTAAAAGGTTCGACATCACTGTCCTAGAGGGTTTAACAAAACCTCCCTTTGTACCGGTCAGATATTTCCTTGAAGCACCTTTCCTGATAGCAATAACCTCAGCCAAACGTATTGGAGAACTTCAAGCCCTTTCCTGCAAGGAACCGTATCTCCAAATCAACGAAGATCACATTCGTCTGACACTCGACCCCAGGGTTCCTCCCTAAGGTGGTCTCATCCTTCCACCGGGACCAGGAAATATTCCAACCCTCTATCACTGGGTCTGAAAATACAGGGTCAAGCGATAAAATGAGTCTATTAGACGTTAGAAATACTGTCATTCGGGGCGTGGCCTGAGAGCGCATGGAGTAGGACGCACCGAGCACAGCTCCTGCCGGTATCCTGATAATTACTGTGGTAGCAACGTCCGTTTCGATTAATTTTTCTTACCTGGTGGGTGAGAGGAGACTGGAGAGTGCGGGGGTGAACTTGAGAGCTCCGACATGCCGCGAAAATCCAGCAAGGGGCCGCGATGTGACAGGCCGGAGGTGAGCCAGCATGGCGCCGAGGAGGAAGAGGGGCCGGCCCTACAGTCCAAGCTGAGCCAGAGTGCGGCCGCAAAGTTAAGCAAGTTTGTGCGTGCTGATAGCGGTGTGGGAGACTGGGCAGAGGAGAAGGAGGCGGATGTGCACGATTCCTCTGACCAAGGGGATGGATCCCTTGAGGGGGAGGCACTGGATGCGGCGGAATGGCCTCCACTGAACCCTGCACCCCCAGTCCCAAGCGTGGTAGGCCTCAAAGATTCGGCTAGTGCAGAGCCCACGTTGAAGGACATTATGGCAGCTGTGGCCAGCTGTAACAGTACCCTGAAGGTGCTTTCTGTTCAAGTTGGTAGCCTGAGGTCAGATGTCTCTATAATTAGGCACGACCTCCATAAGATATCTGAGCGCACCTCTGAATTGGAGAAGAGGGTGTCTACTGTGGAAGAGGAGGTTCGGCCTCTACAAATGGCTGCTAAAACAACTGCTAAGGACATAGCTGCTTTATATGCTAAAACAGACGATCTGGAGAACAGGTCAAGAAGGAACAACCTGAGGATTGTAGGAGTGCCAGAAAAGACGGAGGGGGATAATGCTACAGAGTTTGTGGAGAAATGGTTGTATCGGTTATTTCATGAGAAAGGTCTGTCCTCCCTATATGCGGTGGAGCGGGCGCACAGAGTCCCCATGAGGCCGCTCCCGCCAGGCAGACCGCCTCGGCCTATACTGGCGAAGATCCTGCATTTTAAAGACCGGGACACTATCCTGCGGCAATCAAGGGACAATGAGGAGATGGTCCTGAATGGGGTGAAAGTATCCATATTTCCGGACTACTCCAATGAAGTACAACGGAGGAGGAGCAGATTTATGGACATAAAGAAAAGGTTGAGAAATCTACAAGTTCAATATGCTATGTTGTTTCCTGCTAAATTGCGTGTTGTAGCTTTGGGATCCACCAGATTTTTTGAAGATCCAGAGGAGGCGGCGCAGTGGCTGGACGTCCACGAGCGACAACTGAGAAGTGGGGCCCTGAATACTTGAAGGAGGCCAAGATACAGTCTCTTATGTTTAATTTTTATTTGCATTAGCATTCTGAGGTTGCTATACAGGTTACACCAGTTAAGAAGTGTATTGTGTAATGCTACCATTAGGTAGATCCTGTGGAGGGAGTTGGTAGATAAGGGAGGAAAATGTCTCTCTCAGATGTGGGGAGGATTCTCTACCTGAGGAACTGTGTTATAATCTGTTTTGATGGTTATATGCTGAGGGGCATAGTGCTCTCGGATTGCCCTGGTTTAATGTGGGTGGTTGATATCAAAGGGATAGCGTTCCCTAGTTACAGTACGCTGGTTCTGAGAGGGTGGGTGGGGGATGGGTGGGTGGGTGGGCGGTCGGGGGGAAGGGTTATGGTCTTGAACTGTGCGCAGAGGAAGTCTGAGGGGGGTGTGAGATTCAAGTATGGTCTGAAGTTTTATCATGTCGCAGGTGATTAGAGTTTTAAGTTGGAATGTGAGAGGGATGGCAGATGCACGGAAGAGACAGTGTGTTTTTCAATACTTAGGGCGGTTTCAGCCGGCTATATGTTGCCTTCAGGAAACGCATCTGACTGGAGATAATCTGCACTGGATGAGTAAAAATTGGGTGATCCATGCGTTACATTCAACTCATTCCTCTCACTCTAGAGGTGTAAGCATGATTGTGCATAGTAGCATTAGGTATGAACACTTGCAGGATTGTGTGGACGCTGATGGTAGGTATGTGTGTGTGGTGTGTAAGGTGGATGGAATACAGGTGGTGCTTGTTTCCGTGTACGTGCCCCCACCATTTGCTTCCCCATTGATGAGAGAGGTTATGGACTTTGTGGCGGACTTCCCTGGGTTGCCGTGGCTGCTGGTTGGGGACTTCAATTGCACGCTAAATGATTCCCTGGATAGATGTCGGGTGGAAGGAGCTGGTGGTTTACCGGGGAGTAGGGCTCTCAGAGATATTATGTGTGAAGTAGGGATGCATGATGTATGGAGATTGCGTAACCCTGATAAACTGGAATTCTCGTGTAGATCAGCCACACACCACTCGTTATCGCGTATTGATATGGCCCTTGTTAATGATGCTATGCTGCCATTGGTTAAAGATGTTGTCTATCATCCTCGGTCGCTGTCTGACCATTCT